>NC_072491.1:51547244-52894489 GCF_027574615.1 Eptesicus fuscus | reverse complement strand
ACGACGGCATGAATTCCTTGAGGTCTTTCGCTTTTCAAAACCATATCTCTCCGATCCAGCCTTTAGGCTCATAAAATATTTAGATATAAATCACTAATTTCTTTCAAGAGGACTTTACACAAATTTAGTCATTTAAGCCATTTCCTTTGTAACTTGGATTCTGTTGAGCTCTGGCTGGCTCCGTGGTGATTTCTGCAGAGCTTGCCATCAGCCTTCCAAAAGCCAAACCAAGAGCGGGCCTGGAGTCCCGTGTGACGTCAGGAATCGTGGGAGCCAGAGTGTTTCTCAGTGAGGAACACAATGCGTGTTTCCTGTGGGCAAAAGAAAACATTATCTTCTGAGTTGCTGCACGGTATTTCTTTTTAAAATGCACACTGCCGTGATAAGATTAGGACCGACGGCTGAGGAATTCAGGTGGAGCCCAGAGCAGCCCCGGCTGCGGGAGAACAGGGTGTTCCTCCGGCTGGCGGGCCCATCTGCTTAATGAGTTCTGTTTGTGCACAGTGCTGAGTGCATTATAGAAACTGAGCTCTGACGCTGATTACCCCGTGAGATTCTCAAATAAAATCCCAAATAGGCTGAGAGACAAACTCTGTTCTTACTGCAATTCAGGGAAATGTCCCACAATGCTCCAGGGCCATTCCCATGAGGCAATGGGCTGTTAGCAGCAGTCAGTGGAGTGACGCGATGTTCCATGGGGGACATTTCAGATTTTGCCACTTATCAGACAGTCCTAAGTTCTCCAGGGGAAGGACAGCTATTAAGTTTCTCACAGAATTTATTCGGATATCATACCACCACCCCTCCTAACAACCAGAGAAACCAATAGTCATAGCGTCTACTGACACTCACTCATTTATTCCTCATTTATGCATGTAATAAAAATGGTTGCACACCTATGCTCACTTGTTTCACAGGTTTTTATGGAGCATTTACCATATGCCACATAGTAGACAAGAAATATATATGGCTGTGCCTGCCTCCAATTTTAATAGTCTCACTAGGACAAATCATGACTATTACATTTGTTAAATAAGATAGAGGTCTTAATTAATTAAAAATAATGTTAACTACTATTTATCTCGTGTGAGGAGCTGAGAAAAACAATTTATCTCATTTAATGTAATATCTAATTCAATTCTCATTTTTAAAAACGGCAGGTATTAACCCCAGTGCATAGTTGATGAATCGGGTTTAAATCAAGCAATCAGCATCTCTCCTCACTAAAGACCACTAAGCACCCGCATTTGATCACTTTTGCCAGTTAAAACGTTTGGGGCTTAAAGTAGAATAACTGGGTCAAAGTGCTTAAGTCAAAGCAATTCAGCTGAAGGCATAAGAAGAAGTCCAGAGGAGCCGTCCCAGGGCTGGTTCCAGTTTTCAGCTTTATCGTCTGAGGATTTTCTGTTCTCCACGGTCCTCCCGGCTCCCACCTCAGGACAAGGCGGCCAGTGTGACTTCAAACCTCACGGCTTACAGGGCCAAGTCCAAGAAAGGAAGGGATGGCGACTTCTCCCCTTTATCCACTGCAATTGAGTTTTAAAATTCTACAGACACACCGATTTCGGAATTGTCCTGCCTACATTGCGTGGGTCTCTGAAATAACGCAAGTGCTGTCCTTCGGCCTTCGTATAATGTCGCCTATTTTCAGTCATCAACAAAACATAAACGATGCAACCAAGTAACTCAGGGTAAGAGTCCTTGTTTTTTAATGATTATTAAAATAGTCATTCAGATAGAAACAGGATTTTTTCAAATAAGAAGATACTATAGCCAAAAGTCGGACTTCACTCCTCCCCAGACCCACTCTCAGTCCTTTTCCCTGAAAACGTGTTTTAACATGTATGGTTGCTTCTGTAACCCTCAGTGAGATAGGACTCTGATTCTCAAGTACCTCAGCTTTAGAGAGCGGCTGTGGACTTGCTCACTGTGCTACCCCTCCTCCTCCCATGTTTTATCATCAAATTGTCAAGGGACGAAGTTTTTGCCTCTCATTGGGCCCCTGGGACCAGTGGACAAGGCGAGGGAGCGGGAGCCTGGTCACATCCACCTGTCCCTTACCCACTCACCCGGTGGCCCAGGTCACAGGCAGCAGGACTGCACAGAAGGACAGGAGAGGCCTGAGCCATGGACACAGGGCGGGAGGGTCCTGAGGGCCAGGGCTCTGACACGTGCTGACTTGACAAGGCTCAAGGTGAGCTTGGAGCACACCTCCAGCCCCGGAAGTAAATTATTTATGAATTTTCCTCTAAGAATAAATAAAAATGTTCATGCTTTTGCTTCTGTTGTGGCTCACCTGGCTATTTGCTGGCCAGTTGCATCCAGGAAAACCCACTGATAATTCAGTGTAGATCCCAATGCACACAGCCAGGTCCAGGTCCCCAGTGGAGCCATGCCTCCCTCCCGTCCAGAGAGCAAGGACCTGGGAGCAAGGGGAGGAGACAGAAAGCTCACCTATAGATAGAAGCAAAGTGAAATAAGCCAGACACAGAAAGACAAGTACTGCACGATTCCTCTTACATGAGGTCCCAATAGTCACATTCCTAACATCAAAGAGTGAATGGTGGGAACCAGCGGCTAGAAGGGAGGGGAAATGGCAGTTCGTAGCCAACATCTTAAAATTTCATCTAAGCAAGAAGGACAAGCAGTAACGACGGGCTGTGGAAACCGGTGCCTCTCACCAACAATACCGTCTCTGAACATTTTTAAGAGGACAGAGCCCATGTTTACTGTTCTTATCACAATAAAATGTTTTAAAAGAGTGAAATATTTAACTCATGAAAAAAATGGAAACAAAGTAGACGCAGGGGCAGAGCTGGCCAACGAGGTTTTTCTCAGTCAATCTCTCACTTGCCTGACTGCTGTCCGGAGGCCCAGAGAGGGAGACCAGGTCCTGGCCTCACAGCAGGTGTGTGAGGGCGGAGAGCCTCTGCCCCAAGCAGGAGGGTGGGGCTTTGGCTAGGTTGAATTACGTTTCCCAAATTTCTCAGTTAGAAGGGGCCATCAGAAAGACTCTCGTGTGAGATTTAGAGAGTTCACACTGACCAGGAGCACCCAAGCTTGACCAAACTTCAGTCAAGGCCTGTGAGCCCTCTTCCCAACTTGGCCTTGTCCGTGGCCTGCGCAGTGCAGCATTTAGCAAGAATGCCCGCATCCTCCACATCTAACCAAGTTCCTCTTGGTAATTTTCCATCTGCAAACCCCTCGTTCAGTGCATCCCTCTGGCTGTAAACCCCAGCGGTCTCTGCTATGCTAGGAGTTGGGCTCAGGTCTACACGGAATTCTCTCTCCCCATGCCACTGGCTCAAATAAAACCGTCTTGTGTTTTTCACAAGTGTTCTATGCAATTGTTCTTACACAACATACATGGTCTTACCTCCTTGCTGTAATGGTCACGTGTCTGTGGCTCACCTCATTGGCATGAGCCTGCCCCTGCTGCCTGGTCATCAAGATCCTCCTTCCGCTCCCCCAACTTCTGAGCCAGGTGTGTGTTTAGCTCCGTGATGAAGGGCCCCAGCTTCTGCAAGACATCTACACCTTCAAGACAGACAGACTTCAGTTCATCCCTGAGGCTCAAACTCATGCCTATGGTTCCAACAGGCTCTTGTTCTCCCCACTTTCACACCTGCCATCCCTTCTGAATCACCTGAACTTTGTCTTCCCAGCATCAGGCTTGGGAACAACCTTAATAAACACTCGTAACCAGCTCCCATAATCACATAAGGTCAAATCTCTATAACAAATCCTTTTAATTCGTGTAGGTATTTAGTTAGAGCCTCAGATATAGACAGACAAAGATATACAGATAAGTAGATGTAGATGTAGATAAATAGACAAAAATATAGATACAGATTTCCTAGTGGTTCTGCTTCTCTGAGCAATGCAAAGAACACAGTTTCTATAAACTATTAAAATTAAGTTATGCCCTAGCTTAAATCACAGTGGGATAGCATTTCCCACCCACCAGAGGGGCTATAAAAATCAGACAGGCAGGCCCAGGTGTTCCAAGGAAGTGGACCAACAGGGGCCCTCCTGCCATGCTGGTGGGAATGTAGCACAGAGTAGCCATTTTGGAAAACAAGTTGGTCATTTCTCAAAATGTTAAAATTAAGCAACCATATCATCCAGCAATTCCACTCCTAAGCCCTAGAGAAATGAATATATATCTATATATACAAAAGCCTAAGCGACCGTCGCAACCAAAACAACCGAATGGACGACCGAACAGGCTGCGTGGGGCGACCAGGCCAGCAGGGGGGTTAGTCAGGGACAACCAAATGACTGAGCAGCGGGCTGCGTGGGGCAACCAGGCTGGCAGGGGGGCAATTGGGGGTGACCAAGCCAGCAGGGAGAGCAGTTAGGGATGATTAGGCAGGCAGGCAGGTGAGCAGTTAGGAGCCAGTGGTCCCGGATTGTGAGAGGGATGTCCGATTGCTGATTTAGGCCCGATCCGATCGGGCCTAAACCAGCAGTTGGACATCCCCAGATGGTGCAGGCTGGGCTGAGGGACCCCCCACTCCCGTGCATGAATTTTGTGCACCGGGCCTCTAGTATATATATAACTGAAAATAATTTAAGACTCCATGAACTGGTAAACAGATGTGGGTGGGGGGAGAAACATGGCATATCCATGAATGAAATTCTATTCAGCAATAAAAGAGCAACCTTTATGAAAGAAGCCAAACAAAAGAGACCACATACAATGCGGTTACACTTGTTCATATGGAAAATAATACAATAACTAATAAATACTAATATAAGAATAAACTGTTTCACATACAACTGTAAACCTACTTTTGCCCTGCCTGTATTGGGTATAAGTTCGAAATTTGGGGTATGAGTTCTCTATTGGATGACATGTCTTGAAAATATTGGCTTGTATTGTATGATTCCATTTGTAGGAAATGTCTAGAAACAGCAAACTTACAGACAAAGAATAGATTTGTGGTTGCCGGGTTGGGGGTGGGGCCAGGAACGACCAGTAAGCACGCCGGAGGAAGCTCACTGGAGGCAGCTGCTCTCCGTCCCAACATCCCAGGTGGGCCTTCCGCAAAGGAGCACCGATGGGTTCAGGAGGCACCAGAGCTCCTGGGAAGAGCAGACGCCAAGCTGGTGCCACATTCCTTCCAGGTTGACATTAGAACGCACACCTTAGCCTTTGGCGGGATCTGATAGACAAATTATAGAGAAAGTAAGGGTCCAGTTAGACCGGAACAAGTCAAGGCCTGATGGGTCAGGCCTTCCCACCCTCCGCCTGTGGCAGCTGCACAGCAGCTAACAGGTAGAAATCCAGCCCAGGAAAAGGGATAGCAAAACGGGGTGGCGGAGGTGGCGCGGGAGGAGGAGACTCTGAATACAATTAAATTTCAAAATCAAATGACTGAAAAATAACTGAATTTATTTTTACTTACGAATGACTAGACTACGTTTTTGGTCTCAGGCAAAATAAGAACTTAGAGACAAAAATCAAAGTGAATTATACAGAAAGTAACTGGATGGGCATTTGAGAAGCTCCTAAAACAAGAACTCTGCCCTCCACTGAGGTTCTCAAACTTGAACTTCCGGGGATGAGGCAGGAAGGTTGGTCGGTAGTTTGCCTGGGGATCCGGCCGGCAGTCACTATACACGTACAATTTACAGCACCAGGTGCCGGGGGAGGAACCCAGCGTGTGCATAGGCCTGCGAGCTCAGTACTTACTGATTTTAATAATTTACAGACTGGGGACGAAGGCCACTTCTACAAACAGCGCTCTTAAAGTTAGAGGACTTTCACAAGCTTCCCCTGATCTTGGGCTTCTGTTTAAATAGCGCCTGTTCGGATTTTCACACTGCGTGGGCAGAGAAACCTCATTTCAATCCATTACTTTAAAATTTAATGAATTGAGTAAAAACAGGACATTATGTTCTGTTTTGTTTGTCTCATTTACACAGTAAGGGCCCTTCTCATATAGGAAATGGTGTTCAATATGTTCTGCTCAACTTTAAGCATTTCCCCGACCCTGTTCGGTTTCAAGCATTTACAGCACACCAAAGTGCATTATTTAACCACCTTATCCCCAGACACTGATGGCCTTAGGGACTTAGCTGGTAGGCGTAGCATTGAAACGCACAGTAGTCTTGTACACGGGTGGGGAAAGACTGGTAACTAATCAAAGGCAATTATCGTTTGTGATCTCCTATTTTGGCTTGGATCCAACACCCACAGCTGTAACATCTCAGTGTGTATGTCAGAGAGCATGTTTGCACAGAGAAAAAACTGGGGAAGATTATTTAAAACTGAAGGTCTGAAAGCTTTTCCATTACTGGCTCTGTGTGTCACATGCTGACAAAACTCCCACCAAATGTGTAAGGAAAAGACATCTGCCACAGAGGTGGGTGAGACCAGGACAAACATCTGCACTCGGTGGGACTGCACCCAGTGCGCTGCCGAAGCCCCGAGCTAAGGAAGGGAGGAAACGGAGAGTGAGGACCACGAAGGGAGGGAGGAAGGGAGGGAGGAGAAAGGAAAGGAGATCCAATTCATCCTTCGCTGTTAATTAAATCGAACCTTTCAAATTCAGGGGTTCTTCCGGCAGAGTTTTCGTGGTGACTTATAAGAACGTTTTGAGGGAAATGGCCAACTTACAAACCCGCTGCCTGTGAGCAGCACGGTGCCGGCGCGTCTGCGGTGGGACTCACACTGAGGCTGATGGGAGAGGACGGGGACGAAGGGGAAGCCGCAGGCCCGCAAACGCACCTCTCTTTTCCGAATCCGCCTGGAAGCTGGCCCTGCCTTGGGAAGTGGGGCCGCGGCCAGTTTGGCTTCGGGATCAGAGTCCTCTGTGTCTCTGGCACAAGGACACGGGGTGCAGCCCTACTTTCTGTGTCAGTTAGGGCCACATGCAGATCAGGTTCTAGGACTCTGAGTGGCTTTGACAAGATGGTCCTCTTTTCCTGCGCCAGAGGAAGACGGAGGCCGTGGCCCTCAGTGCCGCCGCGGCCCTCGTCCGGCGCCCATGGTCACCGACGGCTGCCAGGGCTCAGGCGGAGCTGCGGGCCCTCCGTGGCGGGGCAGTGCCGCCTCACAGGTAGTTTTTACCAGGAAATCTGTGGAGATTCTGCAGCCCCAAGGGTAGAAGAGCTGTGGTCAGCCAGCCTGCTTTTATTCTTGTCCTAACTGAGACCCTCAGTATGAAATAACTCAAGTTCAAGAGTTCCCTCATCGGCCGCAGGGAAGTGATTTCAGAGGAGCTAACTGTTCTAGAGCCAGGGTACCCTCTGTTCCTGCTCCCCATTGCGCCCGAATGCGAATGGCGCGGGCACTGCACCCTCTGCCTGGAGCCCGCTGTCCGGAGAGCCTCCGTCTGCAGGTGGCAGCTGCCGGCGGACACGCGCGGAGAGGGCCTGCGGTGCCCTGTGACCCATCAGAAGACGCCGGGCCAGTCGGGTTCCTCCCTTCAGAAATGGGAACTGAAAAACAGGCAGACACGGTCGGGGTTCTGAACCACTCATGCACAGAAAGGTTCCGGAAAGTAGCCTTCCTGCCCGGGGAGCGCCAGGACAGTGTGAGACAAATGCGGTGCGCGCTTCCGGGAGCTGTTTTGTAAATAGGAGATGCCATGGCCTTCTTTGAGAAAACCTTGACTTACATCCTGAATCAGCAACGACACAGTGTTAAACTGCAACCGACTTCCCTGGAAAATCAACCCGAGTCGTCGCGCTGGCCAGCGGCACCAGGAGGTCAGGACCCGCCACCTATATGAAGGTAACGAGTCCCACCGGGTGGGGGCTCCGAATCCCTTCACAGAAAAACACCAGAACTTACTCTTTTTTCTGCACCGAAACAGCACGTTTTAAAGCAGAGAGCAATGCCAGTGTGCCTGCCTATGTGTTTTGCATGTTTATCTTGTAGATTAGTTTAGTGTGTTTTCATGTTTCACAATGTTTCCCAGCGAGTAGCATTCCCGAAACTATCCCAGCTCGGCCCCCCTCCTGCCTCCCGGCTCCCGCAAGCTGGCAGCTGCGGGCAGGTCCGGAGCGCGGGGCAGGAGAGCGGGCCCACCCGCGGCCTCACAGCGGAGTGAGCCAAGCCCCGGGCGTCCCCAGACAAGGCAGGGCAGCAGGCTGCGGCGGGTCAGGGCTGCTCGGCCCCCTCTGGGGTCTCCTCTCTGTGCCGTGTGGCTGAGCCCGCGACAGGCAGGCCTCCGCCTCCCGGGCTTTGGTAGGAAGTTCCACGGACTTCGGGGAACCCTGGGCCTCGCCGGGCCGTGAGCGAGCTTCGTGGCTTGGGTCCTCTAGACTTAAAGTCATAGTTCATATTTGCACAGGGTCCTGGTTCGCTCTGCCCGGGAGGCAGGTGAAGGAGAGCGTCCCAGGCCCAGCCTTGACCAGGAAAGGTCAGACACACCAACCAGGAGACTATTTTTGAGAACGTGGCCGTGGCCAGGCCAGCCGAGCTCTCTGCGAGCTATTTAAAACCTGCTCTCCACCTCGGCGGCACCCGGTCTTCTGGCTGCCTGCTCACGGGCAGCCCTGGGGGACCCGGCTCGCGCCTGCTGCTGTCACCTTCACCGTGGAGGCAGGCGCCAGCGAGCAGTGCCGGCCGTGCACCGGGGACTGCAGTCGCCGAGGCAGACACCAGCCCGCGGCCGCCTGCCAGCGGCAGAAAGTGGGGCTTAACAGGCAGTTTCGTGTGGAGGACAAGCCTGGTTCACGTGTAAATCAATGCGACACGTGACTCGACGGCCGTGTGGCTTCCGAAGCAATGAAGGGAAGTCTGGCACCTGGAACTAAAGAGCCGGCAGTCCTGCTCCGCGACCATCCTCACGGTTTAAACAGCTGCCAGGGCTGTGCAGCTCAAGCGGTAAGACTGAGGCTGCAGATCTGGGGTGATAACGAGCCTTCAGCCGCAGGAACCAGTTTGCAGTGTAAGTATGCACTGGAGCAGGAAATGGATATGTCCTGTTTTGAATTGAATACACACACAATAACGCTGTTTCTCTACGGCACTTGAGAATATTTTCTAAACACATGCAGGGGGAAAGAGAGATAAATATCCCAATGTCAGTCTCCCCCAGGAAGAGAATACTAGGGAAAATGTGCTGATTGGAAAATGGCATGACCCTCGTTAAGGCTGCAGTAAAACGCTGCCGCATTTACAATTCTCTGCTTATTGCTCACTGTCCCATTGGGCCATGAGCTGCCTGCGGGCAGGGGCTACCGCCCACGCGTGTTTGCATTCACAGTGTCTAGCACAGCTCCGCGACCACGGTAAGTAAATGAGCAATGTAAGTGCGAGTGCGAGCGGAACCGTTTTGAAGACGACAGCCCGGTGGTCTTCACCCCAGGCGTTCTTCCCTGCGGCCCGGCACCGCAGAGCCGGGGTCAAGGGCTCAGACAGCAGAGCCGGAAAGCCACAGTGGGGTCTGAGCCCCCCACTCCTTAGCTGTATGCCCTTCACTCAACTTCTTTCAGCCTCCGTTTATCTGCAACACACAAATACTTAAAGTACCTAACATCCGGCTGGTGTGAGTATCTGATATGATAGTTCATGTTAAATTCTCAGCAATGAGCCTCATCCTATCACCGTCATTGTTATTACTATACTAGCGGCCCGGTGCATGACATTCGTGCACTTGTGGGGGCGGGGGTCCCTCAGCCCAGCCTGCACCCTCTCGCCGTCCAGGAGCCCTCGGGGGATGCCTGACTGACGGCTTAGGCCCGCTCCCCTGGGGCTGTCAGACATCCTTAGCGCTGCCACAGAGGCGGGAGAGGCTCCCACCATCTCCACTACGCTCACCAGCTGTGAGCCCGGCTTCTAGCTGAGCAGTGCTCCCCCTGTGGGAGCGCACTGACCACCAGGGGGCAGCTCCTGCATTGAGCGTCTGCCCCCAAGTGGTCAGTGCGTGTCATAGCAACTGGTCGTTCCACCATTTGGTCGATTTGCATATTAGCCTTTTATTATATAGGACTAGGTGTCTGGCACAAGCGTACACTTAGAAGATCATTTCCTTAATAGTTGCTTTCAGTCAAGAACTTTTTGCCCAGTAACTCCCCACAACAGGAACGTTGTTGCCCATCAGTCTTTCTGTTGAAAAGCCTCTTTCTCCTTTGAAGACCAGATGGTGTTCACACACATGTGAGTGGCCGGTCCAGCTGCCCTGGAAGCAGAGTCGGAAGGATAGTCCCCAGAGCTGTCCCTCCAAGTGGGGCCCTGAGGTCCCGGGGCTGTGGCTCCGAGTGGGGCCCACAGTCCCCGGGGCTGTCCCTCCAAGTGGGGCCCTGAGGTCCCGGGGCTGTGGCTCCGAGTGGGGCCCTGAGGTCCCGGGGCTGTGGCTCCGAGTGGGGCCCTGAGGTCCCGGGGCTGTGGCTCCGAGTGGGGCCCTGAGGTCCCGGGGCTGTGGCTCCGAGTGGGGCCCTGAGGTCCCAGGGCTGTGGCTCCGAGTGGGGCCCACAGTCCCCGGGGCTGTCCCTCCAAGTGGGGCCCTGAGGTCCCGGGGCTGTGGCTCCGAGTGGGGCCCTGAGGTCCCGGGGCTGTGGCTCCGAGTGGGGCCCTGAGGTCCCGGGGCTGTGGCTCCGAGTGGGGCCCTGAGGTCCCGGGGCTGTGGCTCCGAGTGGGGCCCTGAGGTCCCGGGGCTGTGGCTCCGAGGGGGGCCCTGAGGTCCCCGGGGCTGTGGCTCTGAGTGGGGCCCTGAGGTCCCGGGGCTGTGGCTCCGAGTGGGGCCCTGAGGTCCCGGGGCTGTGGCTCCGAGTGGGGCCCTGAGGTCCCGGGGCTGTGGCTCCGAGTGGGGCCCTGAGGTCCCGGGGCTGTGGCTCCGAGTGGGGCCCTGAGGAGGACGCAGAAGCACCACGTGCAGCAGTCCCCGAGCGGAGCGCTGCCGTGAGGACGGGAGATGACGTCACGTGGTGCCCTCCCTCACTCCCGAGCTTGTGTGCTGTTTCCGTGTCGGTTCTCTCTTTGAGACAAACCGTGTGAACTGACCTGTTTCCTCGCCCTCCTGACCCCTCCCCACCTGCCGTGCGGTCTGCCAGGGACGCCGGAGCCGCACAAGTGACTTAGAAGCTGCCTCTCCACAGGTGACTGGACTCCCCCAGGAGACGAAGCCGAGCAATGACACAGGTGCCACCCGGGAGGGAATGTGTCACGAAGCGAAGAGGGAGGCTCAGGATGCAGCGGAGCGGGCGCTGTGGGCGCAGCCTCCCTCTGACCCGATTCCTATGGCCACGAGGGAGGCCTCAACCCTGGGCAGCAGCGGGGGTGACCCCGCGATGGTGACCCCGCCGCCGACCGGGACCGGGAGAGCTGGCAGCCCGGGGTGAGATGCACAGCCCACGTGGGGGGGGGGACGCCCCACGCAGGGACCAGCCCTGAGGGCACCCTGCGCAGTCCCCCTGGGTGGCGCCTCCCCCGGAGGTGGTGGGCTCCTGGGGTGATAGGAGGCGGACACGGAGGCCAGCCAGGGGAGAGCTCTGGTGGGTGCGCTTGGTCCTCCGGAGCCTCCTCTGCAGGTGCAGCCTCGCGGCTCAGCGACCGTGGCAGCTCCGCCTCACCTCTGTCCTTGGAGCCGGCCGACTCGTGAGAACCCAATGCCAGCACTAGGCGGCTCACCTTTATTTTCGTCGGGAAATGAGAGCACAGGCGGAGCTAATGAAGAGAAGAGAGTCGCAGGGCCTGGGGAGCCGGCTGCAGGTGGCTGGGCTCCCCGCAAGCCGTCCCTCGGAACCAAAGCAGGAGGGGCCATGCTGACCAAACCCTAGTGTCCCCTGGGGCCATGCCATGGGGCTTCCGCCAATGGGCGGTGAGCATCGCCTCCAAGTGCCACTTCCAGACCCACGGAGGGCCTCGTTTTCCCTGCCCTTTCCATCGATTCCCCGAGCACCCGCTGGGGAGGACAGCCCCGAGCACCCGCTGAGGAAGATGTCCCTGAGCACCCGCTGGGGAGGACAGCTCTGAGCACCCGCTGGGGAGGACAGCTCTGAGCACCCGCTGGGGAGGACAGCCCCGAGCACCTGCTGAGGAAGATGTCCCCGAGCACCCGCTGGGGAGGACAGCTCTGAGCACCCGCTGGGGAGGACAGCCCCGAGCACCCGCTGGGGAGGACAGCCCCGAGCACCTGCTGAGGAAGATGTCCCCGAGCACCCGCTGGGGAGGACGGCCCCGAGCACCCGCTGGGGAGGACGGCCCCGAGCACCCGATGGGGAGGACAGCTCTGAGCACCCGCTGGGGAGGACGGCCCCGAGCACCCGCTGGGGAGGACAGCCCCGAGCACCTGCTGAGGAAGATGTCCCTGAGCACCCGCTGGGGAGGACAGCTCTGAGCACCCGCTGGGGAGGACGGCCCCGAGCACCCGCTGGGGAGGACAGCCCCGAGCACCTGCTGAGGAAGATGTCCCCGAGCACCCGCTGGGGAGGACGGCCCCGAGCACCCGCTGGGGAGGACGGCCCCGAGCACCCGCTGGGGAGGACGGCCCCGAGCACCCGCTGGGGAGGACGGCCTCGAGCACCCGCTGGGGAGGACAGCTCTGAGCACCCGCTGGGGAGGACGGCCCCGAGCACCCGCTGGGGAGGACGGCCCCGAGCACCCGCTGGGGAGGACAGCTCTGAGCACCCGCTGGGGAGGATGGCCCCGAGCACCCGCTGGGGAGGACAGCTTTGAGCACCCGCTGGGGAGGACGGCCCCGAGCACCCGCTGGGGAGGACGGCCCCGAGCACCCGCTGGGGAGGACAGCTCTGAGCACCCGCTGGGGAGGACGGCCCTGAGCACCCGCTGGGGAGGACAGCCCCGAGCACCTGCTGAGGAAGATGTCCCTGAGCACCCGCTGGGGAGGACAGCTCTGAACACCCGCTGGGGAGGACGGCCCCGAGCACCCGCTGGGGAGGACGGCCCCGAGCACCCGCTGGGGAGGACGGCCCCGAGCACCTGCTGAGGAAGACGTCCCCGAGCACCCGCTGGGGAGGACGGCCCCGAGCACCCGCTGGGGAGGACGGCCCCGAGCACCCGCTGGGGAGGACGTCCCCGAGCACCCGCTGGGCAGGACGTCCCCGAGCACCCGCTGGGGAGGACGGCCCCGAGCACCCGATGGGGAGGACGGCCCCGAGCACCCGCTGGGGAGGACAGCCCCGAGCATCCGCTGGGGAGGACGGCCCCGAGCACCCGCTGAGGAAGATGTCCCTGAGCACCCGCTGGGGAGGATGGCCTCGCCAGAGAAAAGGACTTTGTCCCTGAGTGACTGTGGTTCCCCTCCCCCAGATAGCCTCCTTGGCTAGGACATAAACGAACTGTAATAAACTTGCATTGTGCTAAGTCTGCAAGTTTTGAGAACTGCTTGTCACAGCAGACAGCTCGCCCTACCAGATAACCTGGTGCGGAACATAAAGCGTGTCAGGGAAGAACGCACTCGGGGCCAAAAGGGGTAAAGAATTATGAATTTACTAGAGGCCTGGTGCACAAATTCGTGCACCAGTGGGGTCCCTCGGCCTGGCCTGTGGGATCGGGCCAAAACCAGCTCTCTGACATCCCTGAGGGGTCCCGGATTGCAGGAGGGCACAGGCCAGGCCAAGGGACCCCACCGGTGCATGTTTGGGGTCAGGGAGGGACGTTAGAGGTTGGCGCCAGGGAGGGACCACAGGAGGGCTCCAGGGCATGTCTGGCCTGTCTCACTCAGTCCTGATCAGCCAGACCCCAGCAGCAAGCTAACCTACCAGTCGGAGCATCTGCCCCCTGGTGGTCAGTGCACATCATAGGGAGTGGTTGAGTGGCCTTAGCATATCATTAGCATATTACACTTTGATTGATTGAACGGATGGCAGGACACTTAGCATATTAGGCTTTTATTATATAGGACAGTGGTTGGCAAACTCATTAGTCAATAGAGCCAAATATCAATTGAAATTTCTTTTGAGAGCCAAATTTTTTACACTTAAACTATATAGGTAGGTACATTGTTATTAACTTAATTAGGGTACTCCTAAGCTGGCCTTTGCTAAAAACTCAAGGGGCCAAAGAGCCGCATGTGGCTCGAAAGCCGCAGTTTGCCAACCACTGATATAGGATTAGGTCATCTGGCTACTAGATGCTCTGAGCCCCAAAATGGCGCCAGCCCCCAGGGATGGGGAGGCGAGGTTTTAAAAGACTCTAGGCGGGCTTTTTCTGGGCGGAGAGTTCTCTGGGCTGGCCTGGATCCTGGGAAGCTCCGGAGGGGAAGGATAATGGTCCTAGCAAGTGGAATGTGGTCTAAGTGGACGGGAATGTCAGTTGTGAAGTGGCCTAAAGGTCAGTTCTCAGGAGGGGGTATTCATTCCATTATTTGATCAGACCTAACAGAGAGGCCCTCAGCCACTACAGCAGAGCCTCGGAATTGTTACGCACACTGGACACCACATCCTCCCAGCGGCCCCTCCTCCCGTCTTGCTTTGTGCCACAGAAAACGTCTCTAAGTTGTATCACAGGAAAGAAAGGCAACTCCTCTCCTTTTTGTAGACACCGTGCGAAGATAATCGGAAATTAAATATATTAGAGCAAAGATACCTTCTAAACAACACTACCTAACACAAGTAAGGGGAAAGGGACCGGAAGACAATCCACTTACTATGTTAATAAATAAAACAAGTGCTCGCAACAAGATCTGGACACCAACAGGAGGAAGAGAGGGGAGAGGAAGACAGGGACTGGGAGGCAAGGCCAGGAAAAGAAGAAATCCTGAAAGCACCAGGCAGAAAAAGATCCCTGAAGAGGGAAAAACATGGAGGGACAGGATGACCCAAGCGAAACCCCAGCGGGGAGATAGATGAAGACTCTGACGGGAAGAAGCATAGAGCCCGGGAGGTTTTACTCAGCCAAGATGTCAGAACGTCACAGAGACCTCCAAAACCTGAGAGAACTGCCGGTGCAGGCCTGGCGGGCTCTGGCTGGAGAAACAACAACACAGAACCAAGGCTGAGGCGGAAAACCCATGTGGGAGAACTCGGGCCGATGGAAGCCCCCGAGACGCGGGATGTGTCTGAAGCCAGTGTGGTCAAACAAGGGCACGGAGGCAGCGTGTGGTGCACCGTTTCCCAGCCCACGGGTGCCCCGTCCCTGTGGGCACGCGGCAGCCGGGGTGAGCGAAGCAGCGGGCAGCGGCCGGCTCTGGGCCCAGCTCTGCACTCAGAGCGGGCTGGTGTCACCGACACCCTCGTTCCCCACAGGTACCCTCTGCCCTGGAAGGAACTAAGTTTTAAGAATGACTCTGACATCTTCACCTTCGTGCATTTTATTCTCTTTTCTTAAGCGTGAAGAAATCACTTATAATAGAATATCCCATCAATTTTATTTATCTTAATTCAAATTTAGATTTAGCAGTTTTTATCTAGACTATGATCTAATTAAAAGCACTACTTCTACCAGTTTATACACCCTAGCTCCCATCTGTGAGAAGGTATCTGACTAAAGTTATTTATATATAGTGGGATTAGTAGTAATTTTTTAAACTTTTTTACTTTTTTAATATTATTTAACTTCTTTAGACTGATTCTATGTTATTAAAATACAAATAATGATGTTAGAACAAAAAAATTTCCTTGCACTCCTTAGACTATGTATTTTGGGTGTTGGGGTTAGGTATATTCACTGTTGAAATAGCAGAGTATTTTACACAACCAAACAGCGTGTCCTCAGCAAAGCTGGTTGGTTTATAGTCATGGACATTTTGGATCAGCTCTCTGCCCTAGTAGAGCCTGCAGCAGTTGTGTGTTTTTTTATCATATTTGGTTTGGGACTTTGCACTGGCTGTTCCCTCTGCCTGGATTTCCTTCTCTAATAGCCTAAATAATTTATTTATTTGCTGTATTCACTATACATTATCTCTTTCCCCCTGCTAAAATGTAAGTTCTGCCCTGACCGGTTTGGCTCAGTGGATAGAGTGTCAGCCTGCGGACTCAAGGGTCCTGGGTTCGATTCTGGTCAAGGGCATGTACCTTGGTTATGGGCACATACCCAGTGGGGAGTGTGCAGGAGGCAGCTGATCAATGATGATTCTCTCTCATCGATGTTTCTGGCTTTCTATCCCTCTCCCTTCCTCTCTGTAAAAAGATCAATAAGATATATATATAGTTTTAAAAGTAAGTTCTATTAAAACAACGATTTTAACCTTTTTTTCACTTAGAGATCTCCGGTGTCTAGAAAAGTGTCTACATACAGCAGGCACTCAATGAAGACTATGAATTGCCCTGGCCGGGTAGCTCAGTAGGCTGGAGTGTCATCCCATCCCATCCCCCAAAAGGTGAAGGGTTCAGTCCTTGGTCAGGGCACATGCGGGAGGCAGCCAATCGATGCTTCTCTCTCGCATCAATGTTGCTCTCTCCCTCTCCCTCCCTTCCTCTCTCTAAGATCAATTTTTAAAAAAGGTTATGAATTAATGCACATTTAGAAGCAGAATCAAAAGCTATAGCTTAAAGTTTAAAAATTAGATTGTGGCCAAAATCAACCTGAGAGCAGGCATTTGAAAGAGTCAAGCAGGTCAGAGTCTATCCAGTAAACTTCACAGTTCCCACATCTGAGGGAGACCCGGGACACACAAAAACAATCGTGTTCACAATGACCACACTCTGCTTCTGGAAAGTCCATGTATCATTATTTACACGTACATGCTTTAAAAGTTCACTTCATAAAAATCAGTTTGGGTTTGTCTAGTTAACGCGTCCCTAGGACGCTAGGTCACCGAAGCCCATCATCTACTGTTGGCGTAGCTGAAGAGCAAAGGTAACACCGAAAGCCAGTATTAAAGTCTCACCTAAACGTTCTCAAGCCTCAAGCATTCGCTGAAGACGGAGTCGCCGTGTGCTCAGAAGGAATCTGCTTTCCGTGCTCACCCAGATCAGGGCGCATGGCTTAGTGTTGTAGTCAGGAAATCCTATTTTCCTAAAAATTACTCAGGTCCTACTTCCCTGGTGCTCGCTCTCCCACACCTTCTCACACTCCCTGCTGTGCCGCTCCTGTTTCCCACGGGCTCCTCTCTGAGACTGTGTGCCGCCCGCTCCTACCCTCTCCCACTTCCTGCACCTCCACGGGGGTCCTGAAACCCTGCTCCACCCCATGTCTCCATTTTCACACTGACCTTACAGTAAGTAAACATAGGAACATTATGAGTTCCTTTTCATTATCAGTACATACTCTTTTAAGAGCAAACAGTGTTTTATGAGGAGGATTATATTTTTAAATACAGCTAATAGTAAGTGTTGGTGAAGATATGGAGAAAGTGGAGGCTGAGTGAACGGGAAATGGTGTAAAATGTAACACTGTGGACAATGGTGAGGCCTCAAAAGCTAAACAGAAAGTGAAATACGATGCAGCAGTTTTATTTGTGGGCAGCAGGTCCGCGCAGCACTGCCCCGCTGGCTCCAAGGCGGAGGTGACCCCGGGCCACCGACAAGACGAGTGGAGAAACAATGGGGTGCACAGACAAGGGAGGAGCTTTCAGCTTTAAAAAGGGGGAAGTTCTCACAGCTGCTGCACAGGAATGAGCCCGACACCGTCACGCTGAAGGACACACATTGTGATTCCACTTACACGCGGGGCCCGGAGCCGTCCAGCCCATGGACACGGTAGGGCGGGCGCGGGGCGGGGGAGGGCCGGGGGGCACGGGGAGGGCCCGGGGGGCGCCGGGGAGGGCCGGGGAGGGGGGCCGGGGGGGGCCGGGGAGAGCCGGAGGGGGGGTGGGGGGGACCGGGGAGGGCGGGGGAGGGCCGGGAGGGCTGGGGGGGCTGCAGGGGGGGGCCGGGGAGGGGGCCGGGGAGGGCTGGGGGGGGGGGGCCGGGGCGTTACCTTCATGAGCAGAGGTCAGTCGGAGGAGGTGGAAAGGTCTGGAGACGGCGGCGGTGACGGCTGCACAGCCCGGTGCACGTGCTGAGCTGCGCGCTGAGACGGGCAGGATGCAGGATGCAGAGCTTTGAGGTGCGTGCACGTCCCCACACCCCGGAAAGCAGCAGCGCGAACAGCGGCTGAGGGGGAGCTGGGGAACACCAGTCCTGCGCAGGCGACAGCAGGGAGCACCGTTCTGCCGCGTGCGAAGACAGGCGGTGACAAAGCCCAAACTTCAGTCAAGTCTTTCCTGTGCAATTTCAAGGACAGCATCGGAAATGAGTTTCCATATCACCAAAACGCACATAATCATGTTTAAGAATAAAAGGCTTTCTTCCTTCCTAATAGCTAAATCCATATCTATACGGAACTATAATGGTACAAATTGTACAATTCAACCATCGTCTACGACAGACAACATTCCTCAGCAATTCGGAGGCACTCCGCGCTCAGTGGAGGAGAGAAGTCCGTTTTTCTCTGTTATTTGCTGCCAACTATAAGGGAGGACTTGCTGGAAACAAGCCGAGAAGGAAGCACAGTCACTGGAGCGCCTGCCTTCATTACGTATTTTGGAATTATCGGGCTTCCTTAGTTTCCCTCATCATGAAAAAAATAAGCATTGTTCATTGTTTATGATTTCTGAAAAAATATACTTTGCAGTGTAAAGGAAATAGTAATGTTACAGACATAGCACAGACTTTTTATAATATTGTAAATTTTATGAAAACTGAAACCCAGGTTTCAAATATTACATCCTGTTGTCGCCCTCTGGGTCCCAGTTCTTGGTTTTAAAAACAGGGTCAGTAGAGCCTGGCCGGGTTGCTCAGTGGTTGGAGCATTGCCCCGTGCACAGAAAGACAGGGTTCCGTTCCCATTCAGTTCCCAGCCAGGGCGCAGACCTGAACTGCGGGTTCAATCTCCAGTCGGGGCTTGTGAGGGAGGCAACTATTCGATGTTTCTCTCTCAAATGATGTTCTCTCTCTCTCTCTCTCTCTCCCTCTCTCTAAAAAAAAGTCAATAAAACGTATCCTTGGGTGAGGATATATAAGGTCAATAGAGACAATGAGAACTGGAGATTCTGGTCTCTATTTTGCTAGCAAAGTGAACTCAGCGATGTACTCTAACTCTCTAGGCTCCTTAACATGAAATGGGAGTGACACCGTGCAGTTGTTATGAGGGTTAGATAGCGGATAAGCGATGTCCCTGGAGAAGAGCAGGTATTAATAAATCAGTATTACTATTAATAATAGTACGAGGACTTGGTGGCAAGAAGGACACCTGTTTGGACGATCTGTCCCCTCCTGATAACTTTGTTGTACTCACACGCAATTAAACTTTCAAGAAAAAATAAGGTTTAGCACGGGTGTCAGTAAAGATTATAAAATAACCTTATCATCGATCCTTGGACATAAGGGACAATAGAATGAACGCTTTTATGGATCTCCATTCAAACTGCCTGGAAAATGATCCTTGTGCCGGGAACATTTTAGTTCAAGCTAAAAATGCCACCCAGGTCGCAGTGAACACGGCATTTTCCAACTGCTGCGCTGGGTCAGAGTCACTCCTTCTGAAGTCCCAGCAGTGGGGGGAAGACGGGAGGTTACCCCACCCCCAGCCCCAGAGGAACAGGAGACGCTGGCTCTGGTTATGGCCAGGGAGATGCACTGTCATTGCCAAGTTCTCTTCATTCTGCTCTCTCTCAAATTACCGTCTGACCATGCCTCTTTCATCACAAAGTCCACAAAAATAACTCCCTCTTCCCATCACCTCATCCACGCAATGTGGCTTCCTTCTGAGACATCACCAGTAATCTCAAAACAGCCCACAAATGTCCTCCTCCCATGTGAACCTGTAATTTCTGCGTGGCACGTGAGTCGCTGGCCGGCCCTTCCTCTGTGGAACTAAACGGGTGCTCTCTAAATATGACCTCCCGGTGTCTTGAGTGGGTCCTCCTCTGCGACTTGTCCCCTCACCCCGTCATCTTTCCTTTTATCTTCATCACACACTTCTTTCAGTGATTCCAGCCATTTTCATGGCATTATGGACGCCAGGGGGCGAGTGCCCATTCAGACCCCGGTCCTTTGGTCTCTCTGGAGCCTACTTCTGTTGTTGCTGCGGCTAAAATGAGCTCTTTAAAGACCATTTTTCAAGATTCAGCTCAAATTGCCACCGTCTCCATGAAGCCTTCTCCGAATAGGAGTGGACATTCTTTTCTATGCAAGCCCACAGTAATCTTTCCCACATTTCCTTTGGTAGAGAACACAAGTTCCACTATTTTAGTACATGCCAACTACACACACAGTCTTATCAGCTATGCTCACCACGTCATGCATCAGATCCTCAGACCTTCTTCCACTTACAACTAAATGTGTGCACCCTTTACCAACCCCTCCCTACTTCTCCCAACTCCAGCCCCTGAAACCCCCATTCTACTTTGTTCCTATGAGGGTGGTGGTTTCTTTCTTTGTTTGTTTTGTTTAAGATTCCACATATGAGTGATACCACATGGTATTTGTCTTTCTCTGACTGGCTTATTTCATACTAGAGGCCTGGTGCACAAAATTCGTGCACTGGGGTGGAGGGGTCCCTCAGCCCAGCCTGCCCCCTCTCACAGTCCGGGAGCCATCAGGGGATGTCCTACTGACGGCTTAGGCCCGCACCACACAGGGAGTGGGCCTAAGCCGCAGTCTGGCCTCCCTCTGCAGGAGGCGACTGGGTTGATCAGGGGAAGGCGCCACCCCCATCACCCTGGTGCTGCTGCCACTGCCAGCTGCTGCAGTCACTAAGGTGTTTTCATCAACATGGACTCCAGTCTCTTCACCATGAAAAAATGACAACTTTCTTTAGGCATTTTCAAGATGTCTCTTTCATAAGATATAACATTTCTTTCTTTTCTTTTTCCTTTTATTTTCTTTCTTTTCTTTTTTCCTGACCTGAGGATATTTTTCCATTGATTTTTAGAGATTGTGAAAGAGAGAGGGAAAGACAGAGAGAAACATCAATGTGAGAGGGACACTTTGATTAGTTGCCTCCTACATGAGCCCTGACCTGGGCCCCAGTCAGGGAGGAGCCTGCAACCTAGGTACATGCCCTTGATCAGAATTAAACCCAGACCCTGCGGTCAGCAGGACAAGGCTCTATCCACTGAGCCAAACTGGCTCGGGCAGGATATGACATTTCTTAGCCCCTCCAGCAGCGGACCTTCGTTTTTTCCTCCAGGAGTGAGGTGGAAAAACCCTAGATCACCTTCTTGGATTCTTATCACCCAAGTTACCAAGAACACTGCAAGTGGTGTCGTACAGGGAGCTTAGCCAATGAGCGGTCAGAAAAGGTGTTTCCTCTGCAGCTCACATGCAGAGGCCCCCTTGTGTGTGTCCGCTGGGGTGGGGACATGCTCCAAGCCACGCTGTGGCTACTCAGAGCAGGCCCCCACCCCTGTGTGTGTCCGCTGGGGTGGGGGCGTAACTCTGAACCACACTCGTCGTGACTGTTAAGGTGTCCCTGACAAATTTGCATATTAGCTCTTTATATATATAGATAGCATAATGCCCTCCAGTTTTTCCCATGTTGCTGTAAAGAGAGGGATTTCCTTCTTTGTTAAGACTAAAATACATCACATTGAACGTCTATATCACATGTTCTTTCTTTCTTTTTCTTTTTTTTTTTTAATCATATTTGGGCATTTATTCCAATATTGCCAGCAGTATGGGAGAGCAGCAGGTCATCCACAAAAGTCTGCTCTGCAGCCCCCCACAGGCCAGCTGCTTATATGGGGTAGGACAAAGATTACACGGGAAATATGGATTAGAGGCATGGGGAAGTAGACATTACAGGCATGGGGAAGCAGGAGGCTGGGGTGGGGCTCCATTGTTTGGGCAACAAGGTTGTTAATCCATCCATGAGAATGGACTGCATTACAAGGTTGACCCCCAGGTCCAAGGTTGACCCCCAGGTCCAAGGTTGATGCCCAAGTCCCTAGGGCATACAACTCCCAGCCAGGTCAGAATGTCCGTTCATGCTACAAGCCTGCCGGGTGGTCAGCAGGGATCCACAGGTGGAGATTCTCATTGCAGTCCGTGCCACAACCTTGGGAAAGTCTCTTTAGGTCCAGACCCTGTGATGTTTCTCAGGCATAAAGACAGTCAGTCTTCCTACGGAACAGCCTCTCCCCCACCCCACCCCTCGGGGCTGTTAGCAGGGATAAATAGTTACCCCACAATCAGAAACCAACCAGCCAGCAGCTTAGTATGTCCATTACTATAAGGGAAGGTGAAATTATCAGAACAATTCATATTGTAGTTATTAGATACTGAAAGACAATAACTAGAACACTCAGTAACCATCAGACATTCACCACTGGGAACTACTGCAGCAACCTTTAGAGAAGACATCCCTGCATCCTTTCCCCAGACAGTGGGTCCCAACACATAAAGGTCCCCATCTATGACTTTCTTCCCAAAATGAATGGAATAATTCTCTATATTATCAATAGGGTCCCAACTCCTACTCAGCAAAATGCTTATCAATAATACAAGGCAACCTAAGGTTAATATTTCAGTATCCTGTTATTTCAAAATACCTATATTTAGTAATTTTTGCTATTTAATCCAGCAAACTCCTCCAAAGTTTTCATGTGTTTTTTTTTTTATCTCCTCCAAAGTTTTAAGTTACTAACAACTTTGGAAAACTATGTTTAGGCATATATATGTATCACTGAAAAAGCTTTATTATATATCCTTCATTTTAGTTATATTTATTTTGCCTTTACAACTTTGAGATTTTAAAGCCAATTATTATTACCCAAGGCATTTTCTTGGCAAATTTTGTAACAGGGATAACTCACTGGCCTCCAATGGTTTTAATGTGAAAGTACTCTTTTATTTTATTTTTTCCTTACAAAAATGGGAGTGCCCCCTACTGCTATTTCTGCAGCCTGCTAGAGGGAACTTCTGTAGGTCCTCCTAGGAAACACACTTGAGGGTTTAGAAGGTTTGATTTCCCATATTTTTTCTTTCTGAGTAGACTAACAATATGAAATCTTGTATATAAGAACATCTTAAAAACAGAAACAGTAAAACCCCTGCAGTAAATGAATGAGTACTCACCAAAGGGTGGAGGGGGACATTAGCCTTAGAATTTTATCTCACATGAACCCAGCACAGCAAATGGGTTCTGAGTGGCACAAAGCCCACACAGTGGAGAGAGGATTCCTTATGTTCATAAAACAGGGAAGAGCAAACTAAGTCCCACAAAGATGAGAAAGCAAGCAAAGAGCATCAGTAACCAAGGTACATTATAGACAGACACGAGCTCTCACTAGCTAAGTGTTTCCAGTGGTTGATGCCGTGAGAGGGAGAGCAGGAGGATCCCCAAGATTAAGAATTCTCAGCAGCTGCTGGGAAGTTCCTGCAATCCCTGCCATGGGTTCAGCCTGCCACAGGTAGCTGGGGCCCCTAGCAAAGTGGGATGTGCCCCGTCTTTAAACAAATTAAACCAAACAAAGACACAAAACAGCAATCGACAGAGACACTCTATGCACAATATTTACAGGAGCGCCCAACCCACAGACAGGACTCCACACCATGCTCTGGTCTGTGCAGCCAGACACCTCGGAATGCCCTGCGTTTAAAACCGACTGCAGCAGAGCAATGTCTCCGTCCCCGAGGGGACCAGACTAAGGCAGTGGTCGGCAAACTCATTAGTCAACAGAGCCAAATATCAACAGCACAATGATTGAAATTTCTTTTGAGAGCCAAATGTTTGAACTTAAACTATATAGGTAGGTACATTGTTATTAACTTAATTAGGGTACTCCTAAGCTGGCCTTTGCTAAAATCTCAAGGGGCCAAAGCGCCACATGTGGCTCGCGAGCCGCAGTTTGCCGACCAGGGGACTAAGGGCTCGGAGACCAGGCAAGGACCGCTGGAGCTCCCTCGTCACCCGGAGCTGATCAGGCTCGTCCAGACGAGAGGCAGTAAAATGCCTCCCGTGCCATTCACCATACTGCCATACACAGTACATGCTTCCTTACGGAGAAGCCCAGACGACGGGCAGAAGTGCTTCTCGTGCCACACAAAACGCTTCGTTCCTCCTACAAACACGCTTGTTCAACTTCGGTCTCAGGTGAGACGGTGGGGACTGCTGAGGCTGCAGCAGGAACTCAGAACAGGACAATTCCTGGCAGCGCTGCAAATAGGAGTCCAGGCCTCAGCCTGGGAACCCCCAGTCCAGGCAGCAAGCGGGATCCCCGCTACTCACCCAGCGGAGTCTCTTGCTTATGTCCCTTCGTGGTCGCCAGAATGTGTAACCGGGCAATCAGTGGGTCCGGGCTGCCTGTCACTACTTGCGCCGGTTAAGCAGAGACAGGACTGAAGCCATGTGCGTGCTTATTCCAGCGCTGCCGGCAGCAGGGACAGCCGCACGTCCCCCACGGAAACCTGCTCCTCTGCGTCAACGGACACAGGCCGCACGTCCCCCACGGAAACCTGCTCCGCTACCACCAACGGACACAGGCCGCACGTCCCCCACGGAAACCTGCTCCTCTGCGTCAACGGACACAGGCCGCACGTCCCCCACGGAAACCTGCTCCTCTGCGTCAACGGACACAGGCCACCCGTCCCCCACGGAAACCTGCTCCTCTGCGTCAACGGACACAGGCCGCACGTCCCCCACGGAAACCTGCTCCTCTGCGTCAACGGACACAGGCCGCACGTCCCCCACGGAAACCTGCTCCGCTACCACCAACGGACACAGGCCGCACGTCACCCACGGAAACCTGCTCCTCTACCACCAACGGACACAGGCCGCACGTCACCCACGGAAACCTGCTCCTCTACCACCAACGGACACAGGCCGCACGTCACCCACGGAAACCTGCTCCTCTGCGTCAACGGACACAGGCCGCACGTCCCCCACGGAAACCTGCTCCTCTGCGTCAACGGACACAGGCCGCACGTCACCCACGGAAACCTGCTCCTCTACCATCAACGGACACAGGCCGCACGTCCCCCACGGAAACCTGCTCCTCTACCACCAACGGACACAGGCCGCACGTCACCCACGGAAACCTGCTCCTCTGCGTCAACGGACACAGGCCGCACGTCACCCACGGAAACCTGCTCCTCTACCACCAACGGACACAGGCCGCACGTCACCCACGGAAACCTGCTCCTCTACCACCAACGGACACAGGCCGCACGTCACCCACGGAAACCTGCTCCTCTGCGTCAACGGACACAGGCCGCACGTCACCCACGGAAACCTGCTCCTCTGCGTCAACGGACACAGGCCGCACGTCCCCCACGGAAACCTGCTCCTCTGCGTCAACGGACACAGGCCGCACGTCCCCCACGGAAACCTGCTCCTCTGCGTCAACGGACACAGGCCACCCGTCCCCCACGGAAACCTGCTCCTCTGCGTCAACGGACACAGGCCGCACGTCACCCACGGAAACCTGCTCCTCTACCACCAACGGACACAGGCCGCACGTCACCCACGGAAACCTGCTCCTCTACCATCAACGGACACAGGCCGCACGTCACCCACGGAAACCTGCTCCTCTGCGTCAACGGACACAGGCTGCTTCCACACCTCGGCTGCTGTGAAGATGCTCCCCGCACGTGGTATCTCCCCCGATAACGCTTCATTTCCTTCAGATACGGGCTCGCAGAGGGCTCTCTGGGTCACATGCTGGCTCTAGTTTTGATTTTTGAGGAAACTCAATACTGCCTTCCATAGCGGCTGCACCAATGTACATTCCCACCAGCAGTGCACGAAGTATCTTTCCATTTACTTGTGTCATCTTTAATTGCTTTATCAATATTTTAGTTTTCAATGTGTAGGCTGTTTCCCCCAAAATTCCTATGTTGAGGCCTAAGCCTCAATGTGATGGAGTTTTGGGGAGGTGATGAGGTCATGAAGGTGAACCCCTTGTAAATGGGGTCAGTTCCCTTATAAAGAGACCCCAGAGAGATCCATCATGTGAGGTTAAAGCAAAAACCCAGCCACCTGCGAACCAGGAACTGGGCTCTCGCCAGACACAGAATGTGCCGGCACCTTGATCTGGGCCTCCCTCGGTCTCAGACTGTGAGAGGTGAAGGTCTGTGGTTTAAGTTACCCAGGGTAAGGTCTTTTGCTATCGCAGACTGAGCTAAGACCCTCTTCAGGAATTTTTAAACATTGTAACCTATCGAATAGTAAAACCTAGACCTTCTCTTTCCTCCGCGCCTGCGGGTCCCTGGAGTCGTTGGGAAGTGCATGCTATGGGCTGAATTGCTCCCTAAACATGTGCATGTTGAGTCCTGACCTGTGTCACTATGTTGAAGACAGGGTCTTCAAAGGGTAAGTAAGCTAAAAGGAGGTGTTCAGGGGGCCTGGTCCAGTCCTTACGAGAAGGGAGATTTGGACACACATCAATGCACGGAGGGGAGCCCAGTGAGCACAGCGGGGAGACCGCCTACTGCCTGCAAGTCCAGGAGAGGGGCCTCGGGAGGAACCCGCCTGCCGACACCCCCCAGGCTGAGAGAAAGTAAGTCTGTTGCTTAAGCCCCCAGTCCACGGCACTTGGTTTCGGCAGCCCTAGCAAACTGGCACAGCACCACACATGAAAATACAAGGTGCTGGTATTACTCAATTACGGAAAAAATTTCTACATCATCAAAGTTGGCAATCTTATTTTTTCTTTTCCCTTCCTTTTGATTTAGACTCAAAATTTACAAATGCACCAGCCAGCACGTGCTCCAAAAAGAATTCCTCTTCTCCAGGAGAGAGTCAGGGAAAGCAGGGGGAGTGGGCGATGGGGCAGGCGAGCTACTGAGTGCTCCCGAGAGTGTTGACGGAAATCTGCGGTTCAGGAGAGAAATCCCGTCTGTGCAAGGACAGGAGGTGCCAGGGAACCCCCAAACCCACAGATATGGAAAACAGCCCCATGGAAACATACAAGGCACCAAGCCAAAGGGAGACTGAAAGTTAGACATAGGGAGGGAGGGAGGGAAGGATGGAGGGAATGGAGGGAGGGGAAGGGAGGGGGAAGGAAGGTAGAGGGGAGGGGAGGGGAGGGGAGGGGAGGGAAAGAGGGAAGAAGGGAAGGAGGGAGGGAGGGAGGAAGAGAAGGAAGAAGAGAGAGCAGGGAGGGAAACGCGGGAGGGAGGAGGAGGAGGAAGGCAGCAGGTTGGGGAGGGGAGAGCCAGCAAGGCGGCTCAGTCAGGCTTCCTCCTCGTGTGATGTCCCAATAAAAGTCGGCGGAGGCTTCCAAAGTGGAAATGTTGGAAGGGTTGATAGCACTGTGTCGCAGAAAACGGCCAATGTGTTTTTAAAAAGTGCTGTGAACGTTGGTCAAGTGGCACTCGGTGTGATCAGGGTTTTTTTTGTGTGTGTTTTTAATATATTTGTATTGACTTCAGAGAGGAAGGGAGAAACATCAATGATGAAAGAGAATCATTGATTGACTGCCTCCTGGTCGCCCCCTACTGGGGATGGAGCCCACAACCCGGGCATGTGCCCTCACCCAGAATCCAACCTGACCTCCTGGCTCCTAGGTCCACGCTCAACCCCCGGCCTCCCTGCGGGCATGCGATCCGTTGTGCTGGGGTCTCACAGCAAAGCCGAGCGGGAGGCAGGAAGGCACAGGCGGGCGTGCTCAGCATCACGGCCTTTCCAACCACAGTCCCCAGAGAGGCGGCTCCTCCCCGCAGCGGGCCAGCGCCTGGTGCCTTCAAGCACTCCCCATGCCGGTACCAGCAGCTGCTCCCTTCTGCTTACAGCTGATGGAGCTCATGGCGCCCCCAGAGCAGCCCCTGCAGCACCAGCCTGGCCCACAGGTGCTCCTCCGGCCGTGGGGGTGGCAGGGTCTGCCCAGCTCCCTGGAGCCAGGCTGCCTGCAGGCCCCACCGCAGCCTTGTGCGCTCTCCAGCCCCTGCACTCGGCTTCCTCCCGGCCTTCCCCGGGCATGTCCTGCCTGATCACCGGTTCCTGGGCTCTGCTTTAGGGCGCGGCCCCAAGGCCTCTGTGCCTGGGAGCCACTCGGACCTCTGGCTGGCTGAGCGAGACACGTCCTGGGACACGCGGGGTCCGTTGCTGTGGCTGTGGCTGTGGCTGAGGCTGTGGCTGAGGCTGTGGCTGTGGCTGTGGCTGTGGCTGAGGCTGAGGCTGTGGGTGTGGCTGTGGCTGTGGCTGAGGCTGTGGCTGTGGCTGAGGCTGTGGCTGAGGCTGTGGGTGTGGCTGTGGCTGAGGCTGTGGCTGTGGGCTGTGGCTGTGGCTGTGGCTGTGGGTGTAGGTGTGGCTGTGGCTGTGGCTGAGGCTGTGGCTGAGGCTGAGGCTGAGGCTGTGGCTGTGGCTGAGGCTGTGGGTGTAGGTGTGGCTGTGGCTGAGGCTGTGGCTGTGGGCTGTGGCTGAGGCTGTGGCTGTGGGCTGTGGCTGAGGCTGTGGCTGAGGCTGTGGCTGAGGCTGAGGCTGTGGCTGAGGCTGAGGCTGAGGCTGTGGCTGAGGCTGTGGCTGTGCAGATGCCCTGGGCCACTGTGAAGACCGTAACGTCCCACAGAAGCTGCCCAGTGTTGGGCGTTTGAGAAACACAGACAGAGCAGAAGGAGAGAAAACGCTGTTTCAGGATTACCCCAAACAGCGTAAAGCAAAGCGTGGCCACGAGGACCCCCGCTGCCTGCACACACCCCCGTGGGCTCTGGGAAGCACTGAGGATGGCGGATTCGGTTGTAGAGAGGCAGACCTGCAGAAAAGGCTAAATCCTGGCTGACAAGCCCTGAGGGAAGTGGGTTCTGATGGGGAAGGAGCAGGACTCGGATTGGGATGGGGCAGTGGGGTGGATGCTGGAACCCTAGGCCCCCGGACCCTCTGGGCCGGAATGCGCCCACCTCCTCCTACGGGAAGCCCATGGGGAGGTGCCAAGGACCCCTGTCCCCCTCTGGGCCTGCCCCCCTTTCTGGCTGCAGGCACAGAGTTCGGGTCAGATTAGCAGATAACCAGACCAGAGAGGCGCTGGCCCTGCTCAGGGAGGACCCGAACCTGACTGCGTTCCATCCAGACACTTCTGCCTTTAAAGAAAGTAAATCCAGAATTTCATCTCAGCCAGGGCGAGACTCTCGGTTCCCCTGGATGTCCGTGTCCCAGTAATGGGTGAGGAAGATGCCATCGGAGAAGGGCTTCCCACAGCTTCCTGGGTGAGGAGCAAGGTCCCTCCCATCGCAGCCCTGGCCCACAGGCCTCCAGGGTGCCCGCCGCTAGCCCCGTCTTCACACGTGCAGATTGTTGCCTCTATGACACAGCCTAACACAAGGATGACAGAGGCTTCTCGGTTACTGCTCTGTTTTCTATCGACGTCTGAAACCAAATTTTCTTCTAATACTTCACCTGAAACAGTATTCTGCAAAGGATCACACTCAGACGCACGTGTGAGGATTCATCTCTCTACTGTCAAGCCAACATGGATGTACAACAACGTCTCTTGTACTCTTTACACTGTTTTTTGTTGTTGTTTTTGTTTTTGAAAAACCTAGTTACTTTTCATAACAGTATGCCATCATGTTAACATATGATAAGTCTATTATTGATATTTTAAAATAAATGAGTGTTTTTAATGTCTCACTTCTACACATAATGCGTAAGGGTGAAGGGACATTGGTGGAAGCTCCTGGGAGGCCTCAGGAATCATTCAGAGTGTCAAGAGTCCTTGAGATCAAAGGCCTGAGAGCCAGGATGCAGAGGACAGTGACAGGGCCCTACCTTCCCATGAACAAGCTGAACCCAACAACCTGGCCAGAGGCTCAGGGACCCCGAAAATGAATAGCCTGCATCCTGCTGTGGTGTGTCCCAGCTCCTCCAGTTCTCGCCCATTCTCCAGCCCAGGCCTTTAGAACAATGCCCCACCCCTTCCCAGGAGGCTGACTGCTATGTTAGCTGGGGTTAATCCTGCCGAAGGCAAGCAGAGCATGCTAACTAACAAGTTCAGTGTCTAATCATACTCCGTTACTGGTCTGAGTCTTTGTCTGTGAGTTCCTGCCTGTGGGTGCCAGCATCAGCCACACCAGGGACCCCTCACCACCTTTTTTTAAAAATATGTATTTTTATTGATTTCAGATTGGAAGGGAGAGGGAGAGATAGAAACATCAGTGATGAGAATCATTGATTGGCCACCTCCTGCACACCCCCTACTGGGGATCGAGCCCACAACCCGGGCATGTGCCCTTGACAGGAATCGAACCTGGGACCCTTCAGTCCACAGGCCAATGCTCTATCCACTGAGCCAAACCAGCTAGGGCCACAAATTTAATTGAAAAACGTAGAAATGAAAATTCGTTGTCCTCACTGAATCAGAAATATGGGGTTGGGGGGGGTGCCTAGCAATCTGTTTAAATGAGCGTTCCCATGGTCTGTGCCTGCTGGGCTTTGAGAGCCATTGCTCTAGGCCTAGGGTATCTGGGAACAGACTAAACACGACTGTAATAAAACCCTCAATCCGCGCACAAACGCCGCGGTTCAGTCAGAAAAGACCGAACTGCTGGCCGACAAGTGGCGCCACCACCAGGAGAGAGAGACGTGGCTGCTCCGAAGACCCATCAGCTCTCCTGGCCTCACCCCGGGCTTCTCACAGCAGTTCCATTTGGAGAGTCCAGATAAGATTGGATTAAAGAAAAAGTTGAGTTTTTTTAAGTTTGAAAACAGCGGCTTTCTTGCCTTTGTTTTATTATTTCATAGACACCAATGGAAATGAGTGTAAATAAAAATGCTAATATTAGTCATATGGCACAGGTATCAATTTGATACAGATGACACAAAGACTGAAATTATTCAGTTTATGAAGCAAGAGGTCTATTGTCCTTCCATGTACAGTCTTTGGATTTAAGCTATGTGTTCCAATATGGTGTGGAAAAAAATTTTTAAGTACAATATATACTGGAAATAAATTACTAAAGACTATCTTAAATTAAAAAAGAAAGAAAGAAAGAAAAACGTGGAAAACCCAGATCTGCTCCTGGGGCTGTTTGGAACCGGGCCTGGGCGGTAAGCTCGGGAGACACAACTATGTTGTTGATTACATGTTGACAAGCCCGTCATTAAAGTGCCGCTCAGTTCTTCACCCCAGAGTCAGGGTGTCTGCGACATTTTATCTTCTAAGTGGGGTACACACGTCAGCGCAATAATGTACACAACAAATATGGGCCTTGCTGGAAATGTTATTAGCCCCATTTTGGAAAGTACAGCAATTAAATCTCTTCCCGTAGGTCCTCAAGGGGATACACATTTTAAAACCCTGGCTCCAAACCCCACACCACTCAGCATCACCATGGCTCCCAGGATAAACATGAGCGCTCGGGGTCTGCGCACAGGGAGCTGAAGACTTCACAGTCACTGAACACATGTTCTATAAGGCCATATTTTAAAACACAACACACAGTTCATGTTTCAAAGATATTTTACTTCCCTCCAAGACAGATTTTCTATTTCTGCTTTCTGACACCATTTCTTTTTTTTTTTTTTAATGTTTTTATTGATTTTGAGAGAGAGGGGGGAAAGGGAGAGGGATAGAGAGATAGAAACATCAATGAGAAAGAAACATCACCGATTGGCTGCCTCCTGCATGTCCCCTACTGGGAATTAAGCCTGCAACCCTGGCATGTGCCCTGACTGGGAATTGAACCAATGACCAATGCTCAACCACTAAGCCACACCAACTGGGCTCTAATTTTTTTTTTTTTTAACTTTTCTGGGAGAATATGTTCCCTGGGAGTCCTTATTTACTGTCTTTGTAATGATCATGCTCTAGTTTTTATAAAAGATTTATGAAATCCATGGACAAATGCATGAGTTGAGTCAAAACAATTAATATCTAGACTTGGAAAGATCCAGTTCTGCACACTCCGGCCGTGTCAGACGGCATTCATTCGTGGGCATGACAGCCTTAGATACGGTACAGAGTAAAGAAAACTGGCCACACTGATAAGTCAGAGCAAAACCTTGCCTTTTGCAGAGAAATTTGCAATGATGAGCCTAGAGAAATGTGGACTAAGGGGAGGGCAATGGTGGCCCTCGAGTGTTTGCTAGTAAATGCCAGGGTTACTGAGCTCACCACTCAGTGAGAGCTACGGGCTTTCACGCCTTTCTGAAGGTAAGAGTTCCCTGTCCTGGGCGACACAAACTGGACATGGTATAGACATGCGAGACCCTCCTAATTCTGCAGCTCTTCTTATTTGTTATTTAAACAGCTTCCTTGGCCCTAGCCAGTGTTACTCAGTGGATAGAGTGTCGGCCTGTGGACTGAAGGGTCCTGAGTTAGATTCCAGTCAAGGGCATATGCCCAGGTCGTGGGCTCAATCTCCCCCAGTGGGGGGCGTGCAGGAGGCAGCCGATCCATGATTCTCTCTCCTCATTGATGTTTCTATCTTTCTCTCCCTTCCTCTCTGAAATCAATAAAAATATATTTTAAAACATTTTTTAAATAGCTTCCTCAGCATTCCTGAACCAGAAGCGAATGCTGAGTTAATGCAAGTATGTATGCAACCTACACCACACAGGATAATTTGGGGCTTCCAGTCAATAATCTGTAAGGATAAAATAGCTCTAAGTATGTATCTTATTGGTAATGTATAAAAACATAGGTAGGTTTTCCTCTGGCATCGAGAATACCAGGAAATGTACACAAAACAAAATCGGCCAAGTTTCAGATGGTGATACAAGAAATTTAAAGAGCCAACACAGCAAACCAAGTTCTCTTAACTTGAAATCAGGACCCAATGTAGATTTCAGGAAAGAGAAGATTTATTTCCATGACCTTCGGTTGAGTGTGGTGTAGATTCAGTGGAGAAGAATGGGTGAGTATTTACCAGGATAGGAAAAGGGAGGGTCTCCCCGTAAAGGAAGCAGCGTTGGCTGGGGGCACAGCGCCCGTGGGACCAGCTGGCACCGCAGCCCCACCACCTGCACACCCCGAAGAAGCAGCCCTATGGATGAAGGCATTTGATTTCCCTCTTAACAAAAGAAAGTGCTTTTAACTATAAATTACCTACCATATGCTAGACACTGTATGTAGATATATGATCTCACTCTTAAAAAAAAAAAGGTGAATACAACTTTTACACCAATGGTTTACCTAGGTTTATTTTATGTAGAATTTGGAGAATCTATGTATAGACACTTCAGAGAGGAAAGTGTATAATGGTAATTTTAAATATTTAGTGATTTTTTCAAACTAAATGGAATCAAATTTAAACCATATTCAAGTTCATTATCATAAAAATTCCTCTAGAGAAAGGAGAAAAACATTTATTAAATGTATTGGTGGAGGCTTGATATTGGGATCAAAGTTTAGCAGAAATTACGTCTTTCTGGCGAATACAATAAAAACATATTTAAATGCTATCCCTAAATATTCAGCTATGTGTTTATATATCTTCCTGTAAAAATATAATGGGGAACACTGAGCTAATATTAAGTTCTTAGCTAAGACTGATTTTCAGAGATATTATAGGTTACATTTTTAGAGATATGGTCTAAAAATTGACATTTCACTAGATGGATTAAGTAGCGTGCCTCTAGGGACGGTGGCGTAGGCTAAGCACTCTGCTGGCCAGCATAGTAGAATGAGTCGTGTATAGGGTTCCCCGTGCAGCCAACATAAGCATCGGCGTGTGTCTTATGAAATGAACCTCAGGACAGAAACACACCAATCATAAGACATACAAGTGAGATCTTTGTGTCTATTGTTAGTCACGTTGGGAAAAGATCAACACCAAAAGAGAGAGAATTTGAAAACTTGGCCAAAATAATCCTCCTTAAAGTCTGCCAGGAGACGCATACACATCCGCTATTACACTCTCTTTTGATTTCACGCTCTGAGAATCTGGCTAAACTGTGCAGCTTGGAAACAAAGTAAGTCGGTAGATGCTTCGGACTTATAATTTGAGAGAGGCAAGCCCTCACCTCTACCCCAAATATCTTCACAGCTGATCTAATTAGATGTGTATTTAATTTGGGTCTTGAAGGGCTTTTGTGCTTGGTTGTCTTATGCAACTGAAAATATTCTTGGGAGCAGCAAATCTATCAATTAACACTTCAGAAAGAATTAGTTCCTAAATAAGGGAGGGAGAGATCTGAAACAACATGAAAGGAGAAGAGGACTAAGCAGGTGCACCCGAGACGGATTCCAAACCTCCCCAGGTGCCTCGGTAGAGGGATGCACATGACACTGTTAGCAACCCGATAACGCCGCTGGAAGCAGTCTGGGTCAGTGTGCCAAACTCGCAGACGGCTCTGCGCCGGCTCCAAAGCCGCCTTCGTTTCTCTAGAGCTGAACACAAGTAAGTTCGTGATACTTATGTCCACTAAGTGAGGGGACATATAAACTTACCCAAAGAGGTGTCAGGCACTTTAGGAGAAGCAAATTTAGAATTTAATCTCAGTTGGCGAGAGGGGGTGTGGGGGGACGTGGGGTAGAGGTGAGAGAAGGATGGGCCCCAGTACCTGCCCCACTGCTCAAGCTCGGTTCCAGCTGGTCGTCAGGCATTCGGTCAGTGACTCTTAGAGACGTTACCTTCCCTTTAGAAACTTACAGATAAGCAGCGTCTTTCCTTCTGGGCGGAGTCTCTACCTCCACACTGATTCTGAGGGTGGAAGCCCAGGGCAAGTACCGAAATCCCAGGAATGAAGAACCTCTCTGTGACCCGCCACCAGGACGCTTTCCCTGCACACGTGTCATCTTCCGCGACTTGTCCACGGCTAAGGGTGGGGGTAAAGGCCTGGGACGGTCCTCGGGGAGGACGGACTGCAGACCCTCAGCTCCCACTCCGCTTACACCGTCACTCAGGGGAGCACCACTATTCACTCCCCCGTTCTTATTTCATCAAGTTCCATAGTGGGTTAAGTCCAAAGACCCAGGACACAGAAACCTAAGGAAAGAGGGGGAGGAAAAGCCCTCTACCGGGTGTTCAGGAGAGACTCTAGGTAGATGGTGAAGTGGGGGGCCAGGGAGCTTTCCTGTCACGCTTGGGGCTGCTCCAGGGCTACATCCATTTGGGGAGATAACCCTCTAGGGGCCGCTCGAATTTCCTCACTGTGAGCAGAGCACTGACCTCTGCACTGCTCTTCCAGGGTGTTTGTGTGGAAACAGCTTTGGAAGGCAGAGGTGGGGCCTCTGAGAAGGCAGGTTTGCTCTCTGTCACGTGTAATGAAGATAATGACGTCCTCCGGGGCGGACGCTGTGGATTCCTCTCGCGGTGCGTTAAGAAAGACTCGGCCCTGAGCTGAAGTTCCTCGCAGCGGCACAAACTCGTGGATGTGCAGCCTTTACCTGGGCCCCTCCGCCCCCTCTGTGGCCCTGGGGGCGAGGGGAGTAGACACGAGCATGAGGCCTGTGCTGCCTTCTGTGCTGTGTGTAATGAAGTCCGTTGTCTCTGCTCCAGGGAGCTCCTGTCTCCTGCCAGCATCCTTGAAACGGGCAGGCTAATTTGTGAGCTTGCAAGTAGGGTAGAAATCTCAAACCCTTCACAGACCCTAACCCCCACAAAGTCCTGTTCGTGCCTCAGTGGAGCACTTACTGTAATGTCGTTCTGTTTGGGCCCATTGATACCTACCACAGGTTGTAAACACTCCCACCTCGGCCAGTTTTAAGCTACTAAGGCGGTACCACCTCATGCGGAATTGGGAGATGAGCACCATCATTTCACACCAGCCAGCGCTGGCTTGACTCAACAGGCGCATTTCCTGCTCACGATACACGCTCTCTGCAGTTCAGCTCTGACTCTGCACCAGGTCCTCTTCATTCCGGGATACACGCGCAAAAGCTGCCCTTGTCTGGGACAGGACAGCGGCGGCAGAGGGGAAGAGTAAGAGTGGACTCATAGAACGGCTCTTCGTGTTCAGAACTGACGTAAGCCACTGCTGCTCACATTCGTTGAAGTCTAGGCCCCATTGCTTTAGTTCCATAAATACATCTCTTCAAATACATAGAATACCATGTGCCTAACTCTGTTAACACACTAATAGTGTTGCATAAAAGTTGTTTTTATCTACTTTTCCTACTAGACTTTGAACCAGGTATTGAAAAAAGGAACACTAAGAAAGACCCTAATAAGGATGTGAGCAGTTCAGTTCTGCACTTGTGTTTGGGATGAACACGAGGTACTCAAGTAAAGATGTTAAAAAAGGAGCTGGGATGCATAAAACTGGATATTAGAGGGAGAAACAGAGAAATGAGTCACGGTCAGTGTAAGCAGCTGAGCTCACCTAGGGGAGAGTGTGTTACAGTTCCAGGCTGGATTGTAGAGAATTCCAGCCTTTAGAGATAAGACAGAGGAACAGGAGCCAGCAAAGGTCCTGGTGCACTCAGACCCCCTGTGATGGCATTCGCAGCGTTATAACCTATGGCCTCCGCTGTCCCTGCCGTCTGTCCTTGACTGAGATGTTGCTATGCGAGGCTGCCTGTATGGGTACCCTCCTGGGGCCAGCAGAGTGGACAGAGAAGATGATAAAGCATGAGAGAGAGGGCACACTGAAGGCAACGTCTTTAGTCAGAAAGGACACGTGAGGCTCTGTTCACCGGTGGCCTTCGGGAGGAGAGCGACGTTTCTCCATCGTGACCCAGGAAAGAAGGAAATGCAAAAGGGACTTAGGATCCATAGAGCAGAAATGAGGATGCATTAGCACAGTGCCCTCTGCTTTCTCAGTGACGAGTGAGGAAGGTCACTAGCTGAGGGCAGCAGCGTAGGCATATGGTAGTCACCCTGAGAGGAGAGTGGGCAGCCCCCCATAGCAGTGCAGTGGGGTGCTGATGCCGGGTCACCCGGGCCACGTGCGTCCTGAACTGCAGTGAGGTCAGGCAAGTGTGGACTTTCTTCTGCCATATTCTGCTATTCGGTTATAGGCAAAGAGAGCATGAATAGCTGGGTTCGGCTTGGGCTGAGGTTTTGCCAGGCAGTTACCATAGGGAGAGAAGGGGATGGAGAAGTTTTGGCTCAGGAGATGTTTTAATGTTGGGTCATAAAATCTAAGCATGTCCCTGAGAGGATATGGGAGGGGACAGATGGATAACAACGAAGTAGTGTAACTGTGGTTTAGAGGTCTTGGATACCCATAATAGCAGGGATTTATTAACACAAGGAAAGTGGAGGTTGAAAAGTCACGTGTTTGAGATCAAATGTTGGAAAAGGTCAGGTGTATGGTGCTGCCAAGCACTGCAGGGACAAAACGTTGCTATTACCACATAATTCTGCATAACAAACCAGCCCACACCGAAGTGGCTAAAACAACCACAGTGTTTATCTCTCAGAACCATGGGTGAGTCCCACAGCTCTGCTGCCCTGGGCGGGCCGGGCTGATCAGGGCTGGGCTTGCTCACACTGTCTGTGGCCACCTGCAGGCAGGCGTGGGGCTGGCGGGATCAGGATGACCCCAGCTGAAGAGACATCTTTGGTCCCCCAGCGAGACAGCCTACATTTGTTCTTAGGAGGCCACAAAGGTCCAGAGAGAGAGAGTCTCTCAGACACCTGTATGTCCTCTGGGGCCCAGACTCAGGATTCACATATGGTCACTTCTGTCATCTACTGGCCAAAGCACACCACAAGGCCAGCCCTGACGCAAGAAGTAGAGACATTGACTCTTGTGCCTCAAACGGTAAAGGGTGTGGATACGGGGAAGAGTGGGGAAACTGAGGCCATTGTGCAATCAGTCTATGGCAAGATCAGGATGTAATCGCCTTATTGCATAGCTTACCCAGTCCTCTTCCGACCTCGATGAGTCCACCCATAAACACATTACACCCAATAGCACTCCTGAGCTTGGAAACCCTTGCTAGCTAGACTTGGCTACGACAGCATTGATTCCCACTCCACAAAGAGGAGGCATTTCAGTGTTTGACCCTGCAGAGGGCGAGGGCTGCGGGCAGAGCTGTGTGCAGAAAGCTTACTCTGCAGTCAGGATAGTTGGAGAAGTTAGAGTGAGGAGAGCAGTTAGAAAGCTGCTGATACGTACCGGAAGTCTGGCCTTGGGCAGCAGGCATAGAAAGAAGCCAGCAGACTGCAGAGCTCCGCAGGAGAAGAGGAAACACGGGGTTACTGCTCCCTGGGTGCAGGCAGGTAGGAGAGAGAGCTGACAGCGAACTCTGGGCTTCACAGGGCGTCGGGATGGGTCTCTGCGACGGGGACTGGAGACAAGGCACAGGTTCGAGGCGCAGGCGGAGGCTGGTGGGTTCCGGCTTTGACACGTGGAGTTAGAAGTGCCTGCAGGACTAGGAGAACGTTAACTTGGCAGTTGTGAATACGAACCTGGGTTTCACATACAGTTTTAAGTTAAGACTAATCTGTAATGGTGGTAAATACAGGAAACCAACATGTCAGGAAAGGGGTTCTAGGAAGAAGAGAGTAGACGTTTTAAAAGGCTTATAGGGGAAAAAAGAATGAAAGCCCTGAGGTCATCAACACCAAAGTGGCTGAAAGAGAGGGGCTCAAGGTAAAGGAGATGGAAGGAGAAAACAGTGAGTGCCGTGAAGAAGACAAGGGACGAGGAAGAGGCCAGGCGGGCTGGCCAAGCACATAGGACAGGCTCACGGAGTTTACACCCTAATTAGCGCGGGAAGATTTCGTCACAGTGTGGGTCAGAGTTCATGGGCGTCGGGGAGATGTCAGGGTGTTGTGAGAGGAGCCTGGAAGCCGGGAAGAGAACAGGCCAGAAAAGGCAGAGTATCGCTGCCACCCTGGAGGCCTGGACACTCATCTCTGGGGCCCTGAGCCTCCGTGAAACAGCGAGGCTGTTGTGATGTGAGGAAACCCAGGCCCGAGGGCAAGCATGTCACACTCACAGGCTAACATGGTCAAATAAACAAGGTGTAAGTTTACATGGGCCGCAAAAAAACAAAAGCTTCAATTTCCATAGAAATGTAGGTTTATTTCGATAAAGACATGCTAAAGGGTGTTAACGAAAAAAACCATTGAAACCTGTAAAGAATTTTAGTGAGTTTATTTGAGCCAAAATGTCGACATATGCCGGGAAGCAGAACCTCAATGAATTGAGGTAATGCTCCGGAGAATGCAGGGTTACATCTATATTTATACCTTGAAATCAAAGAAAAGGGACGTAGGTGAGTTACATGAAATCCATTGGTGACAGATTAGGGAGGTGGGACAAAGCAAAGCGGGGAAACCTCTGGGATTGGGTGAAAAGTGAAATGATGGACATGTGCTTCTCTTACAGAGATAGATACAGGATACTTTAACGTAATTAACAGTTGACAATTAACTTGATAACAATAACAATGAAGGAATGTCCCGGTGCCATTTGTTGTGCCCTGAGGGGTCCGGGGTAAAAAGGAAGTTACAAGTTACCCAGACATCTCACAGACATCTCACAGATATGTTATCTTAGAGGCAAAAAAGGCAAATGGGCTCAGTAAAGATCTAAGTTGACCTTTGTCAGGGAAGATATCGGCCTAGGACATGACTGCCCACTATAACCTGTTTGTAGTTAAATATTTAATTTTCAAACCATCCTTTGTGGTTATTTCAGGTCTCTGAGTTTGCAAGACTGCCACATAGGCCTCCCCTGAGCTTGTCAGGTCAGCATGTGGCTCCTTCCGTTCACACATTCCCCTTTTGGTCATAAATCAATCCAAAGGATGCATTGATGACCAACCTTTTGGTTGGATAATGGAGTCCCACGGTGCTAGGAAGGCTCATTCCTAGGATGTCTCAGTGTCAGCATGTCTCGCTGAACAGGTGGACCACTGGGGATGGGGCAAGACCATAACCTTAGATGGCATTTAAGGTCGAATTACATATATATTTTAAAAAGGCAGGTAAATGGGAGGCAGTCAGATCCTATATGTCCTTGTTAAAAAGTATTCTGGATCATTTCTAATTTTGAGCCACCATGATCCGAGTCTTTTTGCTGTTTGTCTTACATTCTGCTTTTCTGCATCTAATATAACATTTACATATCATGAACAAAAGTAACAATAGTAAACCAATAACACTGATTAGGAACAGAAAATGTCTAATACTAGACAAGGAAAAGTCTAAGGGGAACAAGCATCACAGCCAACTGAAAAACCCTTTACATGTATTATCATAATTTTTATTAAGCTAATTATATGTTTTCCTCCTTCATCCACTGTCATTCGTACCTTATGATGTTTGGCCAAATGAATTAAGACTCCACTATTTCATTATCTAGAAGCTCTAATTTTCTTCTGGCCAATTAGTTCCCATAAAAATGGCCTCATGGGGAGGAGTTCAATTTCCCAATACATTGGTTTTTCAGTATCAATATTATCATAGGTTTTATGAACCTCAGGCAAAGTTATTTTGCCTATAATTTCAGTATTACACCATATTCCAGTATTATTTAAAGTAAACGTGGTGTTATTACAGTAAAAATCAGTTATTATAACAGAAGAGTTTTTTAACCCTTCCCAGCAAAACGCCCCTTTCCCATATACCATATGTTGTTATTCATGGGGGTAGATACAATAGGCCAGGACTGGGTGAATTCAGTATTCCCTATGGATTGAGGGCATAACCATTCACCTTTCCAATTTTCACTGACAGTGAGATGGGTTCACATTGTTTATTATTTTTAAATATGGCCCATAAACTTCCCATTGGAAGTATTCTAGTATTATAGAGGATAGTCCTTACGCCAGCCAGTTGAACTACTGGGAATTTTAAGCTTAGGATTTAACTCACACCTGGGCTTTTAAAAACACAATATCGTAGATAACATTTCCCATTTAAAATTTTCCAAATTCCTGGGGAACCATATGAGTCCCATAAGTGTCTGGCCTGGGCTTCTGCAACCATTATAGTTGGCCATTGTTGCAGAGCCACTTCAGATTCCTTGCATTAACATAGACAATAGGCCCTGTTGAGTTAGGGCACAGGCACGTTCCCATTATTGGGTTTGTGCATAAGTTTTTAGAGTCTGTTCTATCCATGAAACTAAGGCTTTATTGTCTTTCCATGCTGCTTCCCACTGTTTTTCCTTCTTCCTGAAATAGCATTCCCTCTAGATGACCTATTTGAGATAAAAATCCTTTTCTAATGAATGATGTTCTTCATTAGCTGCAAGTTCAGCTTGTCCCAGGATACCAAGGCCAGCCCCTACTCCTCCAAGTATTCCCCTTTTGCTTCTTTTAGGGAGACCAATGTTGTTGGATCCACCAGAAATATTGTTGCCATTGGGTAGCTATGACTTGGGAGCAGTTAGGGTATACTGAGTGGAGCCAAAAATGTTGAGTTTCCCATGCCATAGTTAAATGAGTGAAGGAGACTCCCAAATGGGCTAGAGTTTGAGTATTTATAGGGCTCCTCAAACATCCAGGACACAAGGACGGTGGGGTAATTATAAACATATCTACCCACCAAATGATGTCAATAATTTCTGAAATGGGGACCCATTGATTTCTTTCTTATTTCACAGACATCCAGCCATAAGAGCATGGCTGGTGAGTCTGAGGACATGATATGCTATGACAGATAGCACAGGCTGCTGCAAGCTTTTGGCCATTATATCAGGGTGTTTTTCTTAGTTATTCATCACCCATCTCTATAGCCATACAATATTCATCCAGATTACATCCATATACAATTCTACCAGTGGAATTATCAGGGAGGTGTTCTTGGAGGTATTTGCCTAAGGTGGGTCCTTTATAATGGATAGAGCCAGAAAACAACAACAACCACCAAAGCTTATATTGATAGTAGGAGAAGACCAATGTGTGGCTAACAAGCATTAATTTCACGATCATACCTGATAATCAGAACATCATTGTATACTAGGTGGGAAAGATTAGCAGGCATTTAGGTTAAATTTTCATATCTAATAAAGGAAGAGGTCTGGGGAGGCAGATATTGTTTCCACTAGGGAACCATAAGGATAATAATAATATGAAAATCATTTTATATACATTCAATCAATAACCATCAGTTGATATAAAACAAGGTTCAAGCAGTATCAGTTTGTGATCATACAGGCCTTGTTGATGTCATCTTGGGATAGCTGTCTGCCTCCGTGGTCGGCGACTTCTCGTCCTCGAAAGGTCCCAGCTGTTCCTTATCCTTGAAAAGTCTTTGATCTCCGCTGCAGACGGAGATGGGGTCAGAGATGGGAGTAGACGTCCATTCATAGTCAAATGCCTTTTTTAAATGAGAAATGTGAATCCATGAGCTACCTCCTTTAAGTTTAGTTGCACATGGGTTAGTTAGTAATACCTGGTAAGGTCCCCTCCAATGAGGTTGGAGAGTCTTTTATTTGGTGTATTTTCCAAGACAGCAAATCTCCTGGTTGTAAGCCATGATCTTTGAACCCTTCATCTCCCGGGAGCGCACTGTGAAATGAATCTGTTACCAATTTGTTAGTTCCTACAATGCAGAATGTCTGCTCTTTACTTTTCCCTATATTCAGGAAACAAAAGATTTAAGTGTCAACAATATTTTAAATAGAATCATAAGAATAATTATCCTCAATTCATTTAGTCCCATAGTTGTTTTTGTTTATTTATTCCTTGAAGTTCTATAAATCTTCATCCAGTTCAAAATATGACCTGCTTAGAAGCCTGCAAGTTAAGAGTAAATCCGAGTCCTTTTCATGGATTTTTCTAGACATATATACCTACAAATGCATCAGAATAAAGCAGTCCACAAATGACAAAAATTTAAAAGTAGCATGGTTATAGATTTGATAAAAACCTTGCTTTTCTATAAAATATAACATTCCATGACAACAACTTCTTGGTAAGTAATAATCCCTGTAAAATGACATAGAGAATAATATAAAATTTGTATACCTTTAGATTCAATTATAACTTTAACATATAAAGAATAATATGCAAGATTTTAAAATGAGGCACAAGGCTTATTGCAAGCAGTGTATTGAGCATTGAAAATAACAAATAAACTCCCAATATGTGAAACGCAAATTCCCAGAGTATCACTGGCAGACGCCCCCACAGGGAATCATGACTCTTGGCTTGCCGGTGTCCCTGACTGGACACATGCTACCCTCCTAAAGTTTCCTGTTTGAACTTGGCTCTGAGAATCTCTGCAAGTTTCTTTCTGAAGCAGAGTGCCTTAACAACGCACATGACCTGTCCTTGCTCTTGATTGGAGCTCAGGCACACAGTCTTTCCTGATTGGCTAATTCAAAGGGAGGGGTTGGCCCTTGCTCTTTCAAGGGAAGCATCAAGCCATGCGGCCAACATGGCGGCTGCCAAGTCACAGTCCAAAATGGAGGCTGTCTAAACTATTCTTAGACAGAAAAGATGATTTGTTTATTCTCACAACAAAGGAAAGAGCAAACCGAAATCCCTAAGAGATAGACAGCCACAATTATATTTCAGACAAACAGACAGAAATCTCACTAGCTGTTTCTGGAAGCTGAACCCTGAGAGGGAGAGCAAGAAGAGCCCCCAAGATTAAGAATTCTTGGCAGCTGCTGGGACGTTCTTGCAATCTCTCTCACACTTTCAACCCAACCACACACAACTAGGCTTCCCCGAAGTGGGACTTGCCTTTTCTTTCAACAAATTAAACAACAACAAAGCGACACAAAAACATCAACACTGTTATTAGGCGCGCAGAAAACACACTAAGAATTTACACCAGAGAATGTCTAGCATTAAAATTACCAAAGCAGTGTCTTTGTCCCCGGTTCGGGAACTGCCCCTCTCTAGAATTTCAGTCCACTCCCAAAGGACTATTCAAAAATGGCTGTAGACATTTGTTAACTTCAGAATAGTTCTGAGACAGTCCCTGAAAATCTTTTTTATTAATTTCCATCGATAGGAAGAAAAAATTTTTTTTTCTTAGAAGCTTCTAGTTTCCAAATCAAGATACGCTTCCCATATACTCATTCACTTTAATTTCAGAGCCGGCATTTTTTTTTCTGCATGCAAAATATTAACAAAGGTACCCCAAACAAACTGCATTTTTTTCTTTCTGGCCATTCCTCAGTTAATATGTTCTAGTTAAATTTTCTCATTTCTGTTAAGTACTTGCAAGTAAAGGCTTCTTATCAGGAGTATTAAATGAGGGCTGGGGTCTTGGGAGCTTCTAGCCTTGGAGGCACAATTTCCCATGTTAAATTTTTTTTATTTTTGGATATCTGTAGTCTGAGCAAACTTTAGATATGTTATGTAGTAGGTCAAATGTGGCCTCAGTTTCTCTCCCGGCTGTCTAAAACCACAAAAAAGTTTTTTGGGGCCCGGGCAGACCAAGCCTTTATGGTGGCCCCCTAGAAAAGCCATTTAGTTAATTACAGTCGGAACTTCCAGACGGGGCTCCTGCATTTCTGACACTTCCACAAAATTCTTAGTCACCTAAGAACACCTCAGAATCAGACTATTCTTTAAAAATAAAAAAGTGTTGCCCCTTTATCTTCAGAGCTGAATGAGTTCAGCTCATTTATACGGCGAAGGTTATTTTTGCTCAGACTCTCAGCAATTCCAATTGAAAAGCCAAAATCAAAACCAGCCACCCATTTTTCCTCCAGAGAAAGCCTAAGCCTGGGTTCTGCCAACCCTTAACCTGGGGTTTTGTCAACCCTGGTTCTACCTCGAGGATTTTAAAACACAGCTCAAATAAAGTCAGAGACCCTCTACCAACAAGGGACGGTCCTGGATCCGAGAGATCACTCACCCACGTTCACCCAATGGGCGGAGAACCGGTGGGCTCAACGGGCCCTTTGCTGGATCCTAGCTCCAAGTCCAAGTCCAAAGGATGATCCCGGGTGAGTTTTCTTTGGAATCCTGCCGACTACGCCAAAAATGTTAACGAAAAAAACCATTGAAACCTGTAAAGAATTTTAGTGAGTTTATTTGAGCCAAAATGTCGACATATGCCGGGAAGCAGAACCTCAATGAATTGAGGTAATGCTCCGGAGAATGCAGGGTTACATCTATATTTATACCTTGAAATCAAAGAAAAGGGACGTAGGTGAGTTACATGAAATCCATTGGTGACAGATTAGGGAGGTGGGACAAAGCAAAGCGGGGAAACCTCTGGGATTGGGTGAAAAGTGAAATGATGGACATGTGCTTCTCTTACAGAGATAGATACAGGATACTTTAACGTAATTAACAGTTGACAATTAACTTGATAACAATAACAATGAAGGAATGTCCCGGTGCCATTTGTTGTGCCCTGAGGGGTCCGGGGTAAAAAGGAAGTTACAAGTTACCCAGACATCTCACAGACATCTCACAGATATGTTATCTTAGAGGCAAAAAAGGCAAATGGGCTCAGTAAAGATCTAAGTTGACCTTTGTCAGGGAAGATATCGGCCTAGGACATGACTGCCCACTATAACCTGTTTGTAGTTAAATATTTAATTTTCAAACCATCCTTTGTGGTTATTTCAGGTCTCTGAGTTTGCAAGACTGCCACATAGGCCTCCCCTGAGCTTGTCAGGTCAGCATGTGGCTCCTTCCGTTCACAAGGGCTAAAATAAATGAGTCATTGTTAACATAAAATAATAGAACATTTTAATAAAAATTAGTAGTTTTTCTTGAACATTAACTTACCAGACACTGAATAACTGCACAAATTAATAAGCATAACGCAAATAAACCTATTTTTCTTGTTCTCCAAAAGGGAAATATTTCCTGTTGTGCACACCAAACAAGTCAGTCCAAGACTAATGACATGGCCATCGGCTGCTAAAATATTCGCTGCTGGGGAAACCAAGATGGCGGCATAGGTTAAACACCTAACCTGCAGCCGGGCACAACAATTTCAAAAATACAACTAGAGGTCAGAACGGACATCGTCCAGAACCACAGGAGAGCTGGCGGACTGAAATGCCCACAGCTGGGGGGAAGGAGAAGGCCACGGGGACAATCGGGGGAGCCGTAAAAGCCTGAGGTATGGAGAAACGGGCGGAGACACGAGCACACGCGCCTGCGGGGAGGATGGAACCGGAGAGGAGGGGGCGGCTGATGACCTGGCCGGAGTTCACTGGCAGGAAGGAGATAAAGGCTCCGGAGTGCGCTGAGCGCCGGCTCCGATTGCACTGAACCCCATTCCGGGCGAAACCCTGGGAAACTCACTCACTTTCGAAACTCCGCCGCCCCCGCATGCCGCCCGGCCCGGGACGCTGGGGACGCTGCCGCAGCGGCGGCGCCCGGAGCCCGGCGGCCTCCCAGCACCCGTCCCCGCCGCGCAGCCCCCGCGCGCCTGGTACCGCGGGCCGCGCGCCCCGCGCACCGGACGGAGGCCCGGGCGCCCTCTCCGTGCACCTCCCGGCGGCGCTAGACTTCAGTAGAGTTGACTGAATTCAAGGGATTAAGAAGTATAAATTGGGGGGACGCCGCGGCGGCGACGTCCGGAACGCGGCGATGGCGGTGCCTGGAGCTCGGCAGCCGCCCAGCTCCCGTCCCAGCCGCGCTGCCCTCGCGCGCCTGGTTCCGCGGGACGCGCGCACCGCGCACCGGACGGAGGCCCGGGCGCCCTTTCCGTGCACCTCCCGGCGGCGCTAGACTACAGTAGAGTTGACTGAAATGAAGGGATTAAGAAGCACAAATTGAGAAGTTTGAAAAAGATGGCGTCGGAGGTTAAAGGCTGTTCTGTTGCCTCGCACCCAGCGAAATCGGAGGGGATGAGGTGTGGAGGTGCGTGGGTCTGGCTGGTGGCGGGGGAAAGGGGCTTTTGTTCCAAACCTAAGGGAGATTAGCTCTCCATCACCCTGAAACCCATCTTCTGGCGAACCCCGGGAGACCCAGATGCCTGCGGGGAGAGGCTGGACTTTTGCGGAGGTGCGCCTAACAATCAGTGTTTGCTGCGCTGGAGTGCGGAACGAGGGGACTTAGATACGTGGAAGGCAGAAGGACCAGACTCACAGGCATCGAGGCTCACCGCACCATGGCCTGTTGCGCCCTGAGACCCCGCCCCGCCCTGGGACCCGCCCCGCACGTTTTGAAGACCTGCCCCGCAAGTCTTGCAGGCACACCTGCGCCCCAAGCGACGGCTTATGCATGTGGGTGGCCTGCCCTCTGGCAGCGGACCAGATGATCTGCTGTTCTAGTCGGACTGCTCCAGGGCCACTCAGACAGGAGGAAGAAACTACAGTTTTTGCTGTAATCCTTGCTGAGTGCCTAAAGCAGTAGCTGATCTACACCCCATTGGAGACCCAGAAACGAGGGCATCTAGTGGTCTATGGGAGATGACACCAGATTTCAACCACGTGCATAAGGGACACATTCAACGGGAATATTCAGTGAGCGCCAAAGCTTTGCTGCACCAAGACCCGGCCCATAGGAGTGTCTCCTGCACAGCAACTCTTCCTTTATAGACAAAGAGAGCCCCCCCAGTGACACCAACAACAATCAAGACTTAACTATACAAAGGAGGACCAAGATGGAGGCATAGGGCGGAAGCCTGATTGTTGCCTACCACAACAACTTTGAGACTATGACAAGAGAGCAGAGCAGACACCATCCAAGACCACCATAGGGCTGGCTGAGTAGATGCTCTACAACTAGAATAAAAGAGGGGTATGTGGGATGATGCTGATGCCGGTGACCCAAAGACCACACTTTAAGAACTACGGCTCAGGCGACACAAAAGAACTATGGCTCAGGCGATACAACAGCGGCCTGGAACGTGCTTGGCGCAGTTCCCCCGGTGGTCTCCGGCTGAGGGGACGGCTCCACTGGCAGCCAAGCACGGACAGACGAGCCCCTATGAGACATGGGGTGGGAGACTCCGCGCTTGCTGACCTCTGAGTCCGTCAAGAATCTCAACGCCCCGGAAGCGGCCAGGTGCGCATGCTCGGCGACCGGCCACCGATGCAGACCCAAGGGCCGACGCAGCGACGCCAGACCGGCCCACCGCCATGCACCGGGTGCACCGGAGCTTCGCCGAGCCGCCGCCCGACGAGTTCTGCAGCAGCCATACTGGAGCTCTGGAAGGATGGCCAGGGGAATTGCTGAGGGGGGATTGACCGGCAGGAATTGGGATCGGGAAGACGGGGCTCCGCTGAGACCCAGGTGCGGGCGGGGTTGCGCGCCTCTGGGCTCGGGTGTGGTCACACGCCTCTGGGTATAAGTGAGGTCTCAAGTCCCTGGGTCTAGGTGAGGCCACATGCCCCTGGGTCCAGGTGAGGCCGGACTCCGGGTCCGGGTGAGGCCAAGTGCCCCTGGACCCGGATGACGCTGGATCCCGTGCCCGGGCGAGGCCAAGCGCCCCTGGGTCTGGGAGAGCCCACACACCCCTGGGTCCAGGCGAGACCATGTGTCCCTGGATCCGGGTGAGGCCGCGTGCATCTAGGCCCGGGTGAGCCCAAGTGGCCCTGGGTCTGGGAGAGGCCAAGCGTCCCTGGGTCCGGGTGAGACCATGTATCCCTGGATCCGGGTGAGGCCTCGTGCACCTAGGCCCGGGTGAGGCCATGTGCCCCTGGGTCTGGGAGAGGCTAAGCGTCCCTGGGTCCGGGTGAGACCATGTGTCCCTGGATCTGGGTAAGGCCTCGTGCACCTAGGCCCGGGTGAGCCCAAGTGGCCCTGGGTCTGGGAGAGGCCAAGCATCCCTGGGTCCGGGTGAGACCATGCGTCCCTGGATCCGGGTGAGGCCTCGTGCACCTAGGCCCGGATGAGCCCAAGTGGCCCTGGGTCTGGGAGTGGCCAAGCGTCCCTGGGTCCGGGTGAGACCATGCGTCCCTGGATCTGGATAAGGCCTCGTGCACCTAGTCCCGGATGAGCCCAAGTGGCCCTGGGTCTGGGAGAGGCCAAGCGTCCCTGGGTCCGGGTGAGACCATGTGTCCCAGGATCCGGGTGAGGCCTCGTGCACCTAGGCCCGGGTGAGCCCAAGTGGCCCTGGGTCTGGGAGAGGCCAAGCATCCCTGGGTCCGGGCGAGATCATGCGTCCCTGGATCCGGGTGAGGCCTCGTGCACCTAGGCCCGGGTGAGCCCAAGTGGCCCTGGGTCTGGGAGAGGCCAAGCATCCCTGGGTCCGGGTGAGACCATGTGTCCCTGGATCCGGGTGAGGCCTCGTGCACCTAGGCCCGGGTGAGCCCAAGTGGCCCTGGGTCTGGGAGAGGCCAAGCATCCCTGGGTCTGGGTGTGACCATGTGTCCCAGGATCCGGGTGAGGCCTCGTGCACCTAGGCCCGGGTGAGCCCAAGTGGCCCTGGGTCTGGGAGAGGCCAAGCATCCCTGGGTCGGGGAGAGGCCAAGCGTCCCTGGATCCGGGTGAGGCCTCGTGCACCTAGGCCCGGGTGAGCCCAAGTGGCCCTGGGTCTGGGAGAGGCCAAGCATCCCTGGGTCCGGGTGAGACCATGTGTCCCTGGATCCGGGTGAGGCCTCGTGCACCTAGGCCCGGGTGAGCCCAAGTGGCCCTGGGTCTGGGAGAGGCCAAGCGTCCCTGGGTCCGGGTGAGACCATGTGTCCCTGGATCCGGGTGAGGCCTCGTGCACCTAGGCCCGGGTGAGCCCAAGTGGCCCTGGGTCGGGGAGAGGCCAAGCGTCCCTGGGTCCGGGTGAGACCATGTGTCCCTGGATCCGGGTGAGGCCTCGTGCACCTAGGCCCGGGTGAGCCCAAGTGGCCCTGGGTCTGGGAGAGGCCAAGCGTCCCTGGGTCCGGGTGAGACCATGCGTCCCTGGATCCGGATGAGGCCTCGTGCACCTAGGCCCGGGTGAGGCCATGTGCCCCTGGGTCTGGGAGAGGCTAAGCGTCCCTGGGTCCGGGTAAGACCAAGTGTCCCTGGATCTGGGTGAGGCCTCGTGCACCTAGGCCCGGGTGAGCCCAAGTGGCCCTGGGTCTGGGAGAGGCTAAGCGTCCCTGGGTCCGGGTGAGACCATGTGTCCCTGGATCTGGGTGAGGCCTCGTGCACCTAGGCCCGGGTGAGCCCAAGTGGCCCTGGGTCTGGGAGTGGCCAAACGTTCCTGGATCTGGGTGAGACCAAGTGTCCCTGGATCCGGGTGAGGCCTCGTGAACCTAGGCCCGGGTGAGGCCACGTGCCCCTGGGTCTGGGAGAGGCCAAGTGTCCCTGGGTCCGGGTGAGACCATGCGTCCCTGGATCCGGATGAGGCCTCGTGCACCTAGGCCCGGGTGAGCCCAAGTGGCCCTGGGTCTGGGAGAGGCCAAGCGTCCCTGGGTCCGGGAGAGACCATGTGTCCCTGGATCCAGGTGAGGCCTTGTGCAACTAAGCCCGGGTGAGGCCACGTGCCCCTGGGTCTGGGAGAGGCCAAGCGTCCCTGGGTACGGGTGAAGCCATATCTTGGGTCCGGGTGAGGCCATGCGCCCCTGGATCCATCCGGGTGAGGCTGGGTCCCAGGCCCGGGTGAGACCACGCGCCCCTTGGGTATGGGTGAGGCCACGTGCCCCTTAGTCTGAGTGACGCTGTGCCCCTGGGTTCGGCCGAGACCAAACCAGAGGGAGTCGGACCTCGGTTACCACCATTTGTCCACTATCCAGAGCTGAGGGGTCAGTGCTGACATGTACACATAAGGAACTACTGGACATTGAAATTGGGTCTCAAAAGAACTGTTGGTCCAGGGGGAAGCTCGCTACAGATTGATTCATTTGCCTGTCAGCATAAATATTGTTGCTCGTCTCACATTCAGTTCTTATTAGTATATATCTAGTGACATATGATCTCGTTCATCTAGAGGAAATGATGAACAACATAGACTGAGGAACAAGAACAGAACCAGAAGCAAGGAGGCATCGATCGGACTATCGGGCCTCAGAGGGAGGATAGGGGAGGGTAGGGGGAGGGTGGGGGGAGGGGGAGAGTTCAACCAAAGGACCTGTATGCATGCATATAAGCCTATCCAATGGTTAAGTTCAACAGGGGATTGGGGCATGCGTGGGGAGAGGGGTGGGATGGGAATGGGGGGATGAGGACAAATATGTGACACCTTAATCAATAAAGAAATTAAAAAAAAAAAAAAAGAAATAAGGAGTGAAGGACTGAATTGTAGAACAAGGTCAGAAATTACCTAGCTGGAGAAAGTAGTTACTTACAGCCCATCCTTCCTCATGGAGTTTTAAGTCGATTTCTAAGTCAGCAGGAGACATGTAATTCGCTGGAGCATTTCCTGGAATGAGAAGAACTAGAAATGATGTCAAAGGATGGCTGAGTGTGAGATACCTTCTAGGTCTTTACATTTAAACTAACTAACTCTTCTTTTTTGCTCAAATGGTCTTATGTGACCAAAGGGGATCCAGAGATGAGGGTGATGACCTTTGCAAAGATGAAGAGAGCAGGAGGTAAGGGGCTGGGGTTCATTCTGGAGAGCAGAGAGTAACTTTTTCATTAGGAACACTTGTCTCCCAAGAGCCTGAGTTGAGCGCATGAGAAAGAATTTTGCATTTTGTGTTTTAGAAGTCTGTATCCTGAAGAAAGTAGAATGGTGGTTGCCAGGGCCTGGAGGAAGAGAAAATAGGCAGTTATTGTTTAATGGGTACAGAGTTTCAGTTTTGCAAAGATGAAAAGAGTTATGGAGATGGATGGTAATGATGGTTGTACAACAATGTGAATGTCCTTAATACCACTATACTTGGCACTTAAAAATTATTAAGATGGTAAATGTTATGTATATTTTGTCACAATAAAAAAAATGAAAGAAAAAAAAAATAAAATAAAATAAAATATTCGCTGCTGGTATTAGTGGAGAGAAATGGTGCGCCTGCATATAAGGCACATAAGGGAAATGAATGCAACACGATTTTAGTAATCATACATTAGCAAACATTGTAGTTCATTATTAATAATCCTATATAATAAAAGCCTACGTGGCGTTGTGCGACATCATCACAAGATGGCGGCCGTGATGCTGTCACAAGATGGCTGCCACAAGATGGCCATGTGCACAGTGGAGGCGGGGCCTAGCTGCCACTCCGCACACTGAAGCCTGGGGATCCTATGGCTCCCCGTGGAGGAGGCCGGTCCTGGCATCTCCACCGCCTCGCGCGAAGGAGGCAGGTCCCGGCAGGGGAGGGCAGTTGTGGGCGATTGGGCTGGCAGGGAAGGGCAGTTGGGAGCAATCAGGCCAGCAGGGGAGGGCAGTTGGGACAGATCAGGCTGGCAGGGGAGCGGTTAGGGGGCGATCAGGCTGGCAGGCAGAAGCAGTTAGAGGCAATCATGCAGGCAGACAGGCGAGCGGTTAGAAGCCAGCAGTTGGACATCCCCCGAGGGGTCCCAGATTGGAGAGGGTGCAGGCCAGGTTGAGGGACACCGCATCCCTGTGTACGAATTTCATGCACCAGGCCCCTAGTTATGTATAACAGGACATTGTAAAAATTAAGTTATGAAATTTTTATTAAAATGTTTCTTACATACCGTTAAATTGGCTGGGCTGCAAAAATATTTGTTGTGGGTCTCATGCGGGCTGCGAATTTGACATGCTTGCCATAGGGAGAAGCCTTGACAAGTGTCCTGACCAACAATTCCAGCTCAAGTTCCAGCCAAGCCAGCCTCAGCCACCAGCCAGCTGGCCGCACCTGAGCGAATCTCTGCTGATCCCACTCCCAGCCTCCAGGGCAGACTGGGCCTGGGCGTCCCTGCATCTGAAGCTCCAGGTGTGGCCAACCGTCCGCTGAGCACTGCTCTGTGTCTGGCCCGCAGTGTCAGAGGCTGAGTGAAGCGGTAGTTCCAAGCTACCGAATGCAGGCGCGATGTGGTAACCAGCACTGAAATGTCACGACAAGGAATTCCATCTCCAGGGAGAAAGATGAGAAACGTTCATGATGTGACAATTTTTAAAGGATCTTCAATCACAAAATAACCTTCCCAACTCAAACTACAATCTTCTGGGTTCCAGTCATTGATAACACTCGCATCAGCCGTGTCTTTCCAAGTTTCCCAGAATCGCCTAAAAGCCCCGCTACAATTTCCTGTTACCTCACCTCCAAAGCCTGTCCCTAAACCCTGTCTGCCCTCCCAACCCGAGCGAGCACTTCTGAAAAGGCATCTTTCCTTCCTATGAGCCCTTTTTAGTAGTTTGCCTGCTTTCAAAAAAATTAACATACAGAGGAGAAGGCAGGGGAGTGCTGGGCAGGGTTCCCCTGACCATGCAGCACCCACAGCGGCTGGGTCCCCTCCTGGAGCTGCGGGCTCACCGGGCGCCTCGCCATCTTGCAAGGAAAGGAGGATTTTATTGGAAACCTGACTTTCTACAACAACAGCAAACACTGAACTGCTGCGAGCACCAGACCACCGGTCCCCTATCGGCGCAAACATTCGGATTCAAAGGAACTCTTCACTGCACCACGGAAAGGTCAGATTTCTCCTGAAATAAGGTGTGGTTTCTAATCCCCGCGGTGGGTGAGGGAAGCGCGCGAGCCGCAGGACCAGCAGGAACCGGGAGGTCTGTGCCTAGAAAAATCTGTGGCAGTTGGAGCTGCCGTGATCCGTGAATGTGGAAGGGGGTCCTCTGAGCTGCTAACAGAAGTGATCTCTTAAAAGCAACTCATTTTAATCTGACGAGGAGGGTCAGACTAAGAATTTTCAAAGGAGTGCAGGCTCCTTAGTCTTGCACACAGACCCACTGTCTGCACACTTGGGCTCTTTCCGACTCTGATTACTAAGCCCAATACATAGGAAAACCCAGGTGGGAAAAACCCTGAAAGACTGCAGGGGGAAGTTGTTTTTCCGGAACCTGGGGAGCAGAGCTGGGTGTGACCATCGGAGAGGCAACTCTGAGGCACACACCTCCACAAACCGGTAGTGAGTGCCATAGAGAGAAAAAAAAAAAAAAGCTAGAGAGGCCCGGAAGTCAATTCAGAAACACTGCCACCCAGGGGCTGAAACGCTAATTGTCTCTGGTGTAATCAAAAATAAATACGTGAAATTAAGACACGGCCGGCTTAAAAAGCAGGACTGCTTACAACACTGAGGAGCAGTGGAACGAAGCTGAACTGAAATACCGCCCAGACTGGGAAACAGGCGTACAAAACAGAATAATAGAGGAAGTGAATGACAGCCGCTACTGCACATTTTAGTCTTCCTATTTTTTAATTTTAAATTCTTTTTTCAATTTTTTAAAATTTTTTTATTTTCATTTTTTGCATCTTTTACTTAAGAAACTAAATTTTTTTCTTTTTCCTCATTCGATTTTCACCTTTTTAATTATTACATTTTTATTTTCAATCAGCATTATTATTACTATTATTTTACTTTTTTTTAATGTCATTTGATTTTCTCTTTCTTTTATTTTGGGATTAGTGTCCTACATTCTATTTGCATCTTTCCCTTACAATCATTTTACCCTATCTCAACGCTCACATTATGCCATCACTCTCCTCCTAACATTTCCCCTTTTGATCTCCTGTTTATCTTAACCTTTTCTGGCTTTAGATTTTCCCTACTTTTTCAGTTTACCCTCTGCTAAAATTTCACCCTACTTATATATCTAATTCCCAACCCCCCTGCTCCAAATCCATACATACCTCTCTCTACGCTACCTTAAAAAAATTATTTCTCTCTCTGGCCTTTTGTTGTTGCTTGCTTGAATGTTGATTAGATTGAATTTTTATGCTTTTTTTATGAGATTGTTTTGATTATTCTTTTTGTTTGTTTGGTTGGTTCTTTTGTTTGCTTTGTTTTTGTTTGTTTTTTACTTTTGTTTTCCCTTACCTCACTTGATATTAGTTGGTGTTGCAGTTTGTATTAATTTCCAGGCTCGTGTTGCTGGAATTTGCTGGGATTAGTGGTTGTTCTAGTGGAGTTTACTCCCCATATATATATTTTGTTCCCCTTTTCTCTCTTAGTATCATTCTTGTCTCTCTTACTTTTTTTTCTTTTCTTTTTTTTCTGCTCTTTTCCCAAGTTCAGATTCACATTCTTTTTTTGTTGTTCTTTCTTTTTACTCTCCCTCTTCCACTCCTATTCCCTAATTTGTCTTTCTCTGGTGGTTACCTTTATTGGAGGTTATTAATATCGTGAATACAATTCTGTTCAGTGCCTTGTCTGTTGTGCCTGGTTGTGTTGTATTTTGTACCTTTAAATCAACACCGGAGAGAGAGAACTATATAACCAGACATCCGGAGAAGAGAGACCATGGGGAGACAAAGAAATAGCCCCCATAGGAAAGAAAAGCAGGCATCACCAGAAAAGGAAGTAAACGAATTAGAGGCAAACAACCTATCAGAGAAAGAATTCAGAGAAATGGTCATAAGGTGGCGGAAAAGGATGGAAGACAAATTTGACAATATGAGTAAGAACCAAGAGGAAATGAAGAAGAACCAAGAACAAATGAAAAATGACATCGCTGCTGTAAAGAACTCAATAGAAAGCATCAAGAGTAGACTAGAAGAAGCAGAGGACCGCATAAGTGAACTAGAAGACAAGATGGAAAAAAATACCCAAGTACAACAGCTTCCAGAAACAAAAATTAGAAAACATGAGGAGAGCCTAAGGGAACTTCGCGACAACACAAAACAAAACAACATCAGGATAATAGGGGTACCAGAAGGAAAGGAAACTGAGCAAGGAATAGAAAACCTGTTTGAAGAAATAATAATAGAAAACTTCCCTGATATAGGGAAGAAAAAACCCACACAAATCCAAGAAGCTCACAGAGTCCCAAGCAAAATGAACCCCAAAAGACTGAAACCAAGGCACATTATAATTAAGTTGGCAAACGCCAACGACAAAGAGAGAGACAGACAGTTACATACAAAGGAACCCCCATCAGACTAGCAACTGATTTCTCAAGAGAAACTCATCAGGCCAGAAGGGAATGGAATGAAATATACAAAGTCATGCAAAGGAAGGGTCTCAATCCAAGAATACTGTACCCAGCAAGGCTAACAATCAAAATTGAAGGTGAAATCAGGAGCTTCACAGACAAAAAAGGACTAAGGGAGTTTATCACCACCAAACCAGCAATGAAAGAAATGCTAAAGGGTCTGCTGTAAAAAAGAAAAGAAAGAAATAGGAAGCAAAGAAGGAACACAGGGGTATAGAATAAAAATGGCAAAAGCCAAAACTGGTTTGGCTCAGTGGATAGAGCGTCGGTCTGCGGACTCAGGGGTCCCAGGTTCGATTCCGGTCAAGGGCATGTACATTGGTTGCGGGCACATCCCCAGTGGGGAGTGTGCAAGAGGCGGCTGATCGATGTTTCTCTCTCATCGATGTTTCTGACTCTCTATCCCTCTCTCTTCCTCTCTGTAAAAAATCAATAAAATATATATTTTTAAAAATGGCAACAAATAAGTACCTATCAATAATAACTTTAAATATAAATTGATTGAATGCCCCAATCAAAAGACACAGGGTAACAGATTGGATAAGAAAACAAAACCCATATATCTGCTATCTACAGGAAACCCACCTCAAAAAAAAAGATGCATACAGACTGAGAGTAAAGGGATGGAAAAAGGTTTTCCAGGTGAATGGAAATGAAAAAAAAAAGCTGGGGTAGCAATACTTCTATCTGACAACTTAGATCTCAAAGTGAAGGACATAACAAGAGATAATGAAGGCCACTTCATAATACTAAAGGGAGCAATTCAACAAGAAGAAATAACTCTGGTAAACATATATGCACCCAATACAGGAGCACCAAGATACATTAAAAAACTCCTGGAAGATATCAAAGGAGAGATTGACAGCATTACAATCACAGTAGGAGACTTCAATACCCCACTATCACCATTGGACAAATCCTCTAAACAAAAAATCAGCAAAGAAACATCAATCCTAAATGACTCACTAGACCAAATGGAATTAATCGACATCTTCAGAACATTTCACCCCAAAGCCACAGAATATACATTCTTCTCAAGTGCACATGGGTCATTTTCAAAGATAGACCATATGTTAGGACATAGACAAAGTCTCTCCAAATTCAAGAAGATAGAAATCATATCAAGCATCTTCTCAGATCACAGTGGCATAAAACTGGAAATCAACTACAATACAAACAACCCAAAGAAATCAAACACATGGAGACTAAACAGCATGCTATTAAACAATGACTGGGTTACCAAAGACATCAAGGAATAAAAAACATCATGGCAACAAATGACAATGAAAATGCAACAATCCAAAATCTATGGGACACAGCAAAAGCAGTCCTGAGAGGGAAGTTCATAGCTCTACAAGCCTACTGCAAAAAACAAGAAACAATGGTAATAAATTACCTAACCCAACAACTCAAAGAGTTAGAAAGAGAGCAACAAGAAAAGCCCAGTGTAAACAGAAGGAAGGAAATAATAAAGATCAAAGCGGATATAAACGACATAGAGACCAAAGAAACAATACAAAAGATCAACAAAACCAAGAGCTGGTTCTTTGAAAGGATAAACAAGATTGATGAACCTCTAGCCACGCTCACCAAGAAGCAAAGAGAGAGGACACAAATAAACAAAATCAGAAATGAAAGAGGTGAAATAACAACAGACCCCAACAAAAATACAAAGGATTGTTACAAAATACTACGAACAACTCTATTCCAACAAACTGGACAACCTGGAGGAAATCGACATATTCCTAGAAAAATACAACCTTCCAAAACTCAATCAGGAAGAATCTAAACAGCTCAACATGCCAGTAACTATGGAAGAAATTGAAGCAGTCATCAAAAAGCTTCCGGCAAACAAAAGCCCGGGGCCAGACGGCTTCACAGGAGAGTTTTACCAAACTTTCAAGGAAGAACTAAAACCTATCCTCCTCAGACTATTCCAAAAAATTCAAGAGGAAGGAACACTTCCAGGCTCCTTCTATGAAGCCAGCATCACCCTAATACCAAAACCAGATAAAGACAACACAAGGAAAGAGAATTACAGACCAATATCCCTCATGAACATAGATGCCAAAATCCTCAACAAAATCCTAGCAAATCGGCTCCAGCAATACATCAGAAAGATCATACATCATGACCAAGTAGGATTTATCCCAGGAATGCAAGGATGGTACAATATCCACAAATCAATAAACGTGATACATCACATAAACAAATTGAGAGATAAAAATCACATAGTCATATCAATAGATGCAGAAAAAGCATTTGACAAAATCCAACACCCTTTCTTGATAAAAACTCTCAACAAGGTGGGAATAGAAGGATCATACCTCAACGTAATAAAAGCTATATATGATAAACCCACAGCAAACATCATACTCAATGGTCAAAAACTAAAACCATTTCCCCTAAGAACAGGAACAAGACAGGGATGCCCACTCTCACCACTACTGTTTGACATAGTACTGGAAGTATTAGCTATCGCAATTAGGCAAGAAGAAGAAATAAGAGGCATCCAAATTGGAAAAGAAGAAGTGAAGCTGTCCTTATTTGCAGATGACATGATATTGTACATAAAAAAAAAAAACCAAAAGATTCCATCAAAAAACTAATAGGCTTAATAAATGAATTCCGCAATGTAGCGGGATACAAAATTAACGCCAAGTGTCCCTGGATCTGGGTGAGGCCTTGCGCACCTAGGTCCGGGAGAGGCCACGCGCCCCTGGGTCTGGGAGAGGCCACACGCCCCTGGGTCCAGGTGAGGCCATGTGTCCCTGGATCCGGGTGAGGCTGGGTCCCGGGTCCATGTGAGGCCTCGCGCACCCAAGTCTGGGTGAGGCCACGCGCCCCTGGGTCAGGGAGAGGCCATGCGCCCTTGGGTCCGGGTGAGGCCATGTGTCCCTGGATCCGGGTGAGGCTTCACGCACCTAGGCCCGGGTGAGGCCACGTGCCCCTGGGTCTGGGAGAGGACACACGCCCCCGGGTCCGGGTGAGGCCATGTGTCCCTGGATCCAGGTGAGGCCTTGCGCACCTAGGTCCGGGTGAGGCCACACGCCCCTGGGTCTGCGAGAGGCCACGCGTCCCCGGGTCCGGGTGAAGCCATGTGTCCCTGGATCCGGGTGAGGCTGGGTCCCAGGTCCGGGTGAGGCCACGTGTCCCTGGGTCTGGGAGAGGCCACGCGCCCCTGGGTCCAGGTGAGGCCATGTGTCCCTGGATCCGGGTGAGGCCTCGCGCACCTAGGTCCGGGTGAGGCCACATGCCCCTGGGTCTGGGAGAGGTCACGCGCCCCTGGGTCCGGGTGAGGCCATGTGTCCCTGGATCCGGGTGAGGCCTCTCGCACCTAGGCCCAGGTGAGGCCACGTGCCCCTGAATCTGAGAGAGGCCACGCGCCCCTGGGTCCGGGTGAGGCCATGTGTCCCTGGATCCGGGTGAGGCCTCGCGCACCTAGGCCCGGGTGAGGCCACGTGCCCCTGGGTCTGGGAGAGGCCACGCGCCCCCGGGTCCGGGTGAGGCCATGTGTCCCTGGATCCGGGTAAGGCTGGGTCTGGGCCCGGGTAAGGCCACGCGCCCCTGGGTCTGGGTGAGGCCATATGTCCCTGGATCCAGGTGAGGCTGGGTCCCGGGTCCGGGTGAGGCCTCGCGCACCCAGGTCCGGGTGAGGCCACGCGCCCCTGGGTCTGGGAGAGGCCACGCGCCCCTGGGTCCGGGTGAGGCCATGTGTCCCTGGATCCGGGTGAGGCCTCGCGCACCTAGACCCGGGTGAGGCCACGTGCCCCTGGGTCTGGGAGAGGCCACACGCCCCCGGGTCCGGGTGAGGCCATGTGTCCCTGGATCCAGGTGAGGCCTTGCGCACCTAGGTCCGGGTGAGGCCACACGCCCCTGGGTCTGGGAGAGGCCACGCACCCCTGGGTCCGGGTGAAGCCATGTGTCCCTGGATCCGGGTGAGGCTGGGTCCCAGGTCCGGGTGAGGCCACGCGCCCCTGGGTCTGGGAGAGGCCACGTGCCCCTGGGTCCGGGTGAGGCCACGCGCCCCTGGACCCGGGTGTGGCTGGGTCCCTGGGCCCGGTTGAGTCCACGCACCCCTGGGTCCAGGTGAGGCCTTGCGCCCCTGGTCCCGGGTGAGGCTGGGTCCCTGGGCCCGGGTAAGGCCACGCGCCCCTGGGTCCGGGTGAGATCACGCGCCACTGGACCCGGATGAGGCTGGGTCCCTGGGCCCGGGTGAGGCCACGCGCCCCTGGGTCCGGGTGAGGCCTTGCACCCCTGGGTATGGGTGAAGCCGGATCCTGGGTCCGGGTGAGGCCGTATGCCCCTGGATCCATCCGGGTGAGGCTGGGTCCCGGGCCCGGGTGAGGCCACGCGCCCCTTGTGTCTGGGTGAGGCCACGTGCCCCTTAGTCCGGGTGAAGTCGTGCCCCTGGGTCCGGCCGAGACCAAACCAGAGGGAGTCGGACCTCCGTTACCACCATTTGTCCACCATCCAGAGCTGAGGGGTCAGTGCTGACATGTACACATAAGGAACTGGTGGACATTGAAATTGGGTCTCAAAAGAACTGTTGGTCCAGAAAGAAACTCACTACAGACTGATTCATTTGCCTGTCAGCATAACTATTACATCTCGTCTCACATTCAGTTCTTATAAGTATATGATCTCGCTCATCTAGGGGAAATGATGAACAACATAGACTGAGGAACTAGAACAGAACCAGAAACAAGGAGGCATCGATCGGACTATCGGGCCTCAGAGGGAGGATAGGGGAGGTTGGGAGGAGGGGGGAGAGATCAACCAAAGGACTTATGTGCATGCATATGAGCCTATCCAACGGTTACGTTCAACAGGGGGTTGGGGCATCCGTGGGGAGGGGTGTGGGATGGGAATGGGGGGATGAGGACAAATATGTGACACCTTAATCAATAAAGAAATTAAAAAAGAAAAAACAAAAAACAAAATTAACGCCAAGAAATCTATGGCATTTCTATACACCAATAGTGAACTTACAGAAAGAGAGACTAAAAAAGCAATCCCATTTACCATCGCACCAAAAAAATTAAGATACCTAGGAATAAACTTAACTAAGGAGGTAAAAGACCTATACGAGGAAAACTACAGGACACTGAAAAAAGAGATAGAGGAAGACGTAAACAGATGGAAGAACATACCATGTTCATGGATTGGTAGAATCAACATCATTAAAATGTCCATACTACCCAAAGAAATCTACAGATTCAATGCACTCCCCATCAAAATACCAACAGCATATTTCACAGACCTAGAAAGAACTCTCCAAAAATTCATCTGGAATAAAAAAAGACCCCGAATAGCCACAGCAATCCTGAGAAAGAAGAACAAAGTAGGTGGGATCTCAATACCAGATTTCAAGCTGTATTACAAAGCCACTGTTCTCAAAACAGCCTGGTACTGGCACAAGAACAGACATAGATCAATGGAACAGAATAGAGAATCCAGATATCGACCCAAACCACTATGCTCAATTAATATTTGACAAAGGAGGCATGAACATACAATGGAGTCAAGACAGTCTCTTCAATAAATGGTGTTGGGAAAATTGGACAGATACAAGCAAAAAAATGAAACTAGATCACCAACTTACACCATACACAAAAATAAACTCAAAATGGATACAGGACTTAAACATAAGATGGGAAACCATAAAAATACTAGAGGAATCCACAGGCAACAAAATCTCAGACATATGCCAAAAGAACTTCTTCACTGACACTGCCCCTAGGGCAATGGAAGCTAAAGAGAAAATAAACAAATGGGACCACATCAAAATGAAAAGCTTTTTTACAGCAAAAGAAACCATCAACAAAACAACAAGAAAGTCCACTGTATTGGAGAACATATTTGCAAATGCTATCACTGATGAAGGTTTAATCTCCAACATCTACAGGCAGCTTATGCAACTTAATAAAAGGAAGATAAATGATCCAATAAAAAAACGGGCAACGGACCTAAACAGAATATTTTCAAAAGAAGACAGAAGGAAGGCCAGGAGACACATGAAAACATGCTCAACATCACTAATTATCCGAGAGATGCAAATCAAAACAACAATGAGGTACCATCTCACACCTGTCAGAATGGCTATCATCAACAAATCAACAAATGACAAGTGTTGGCGAGGATGCGGAGAAAAAGGAACCCTCATGCACTGCTGGTGGGAATGCAGACTGGTGCAGCCACTGTGGAGAACAGTATGGAGTTTCCTCAAAAAACTGAAAATTGAACTCCCATTTGACCCAGTAATCCCACTCCTGGGAATATATCCAAAGAAACTAGAAACACCAATCAGAAAGGATATATGCACCACTATGTTCATAGCAGCACAATTTACAATAGCTAAGATTTGGAAACAGCCTAGGTGCCCATCAGCAGATGACTGGATCAGAAAACTGTGGTACATCTACACAATGGAATACTATGCTGCCATAAAAAAGAAGGAATTCTCATCATTTGCAGCAACCTGGATGGAATTGGAGAACATTATGCTAAGTGAAATAAGCCAGTCAATGAAAGAAAAATACCACATGATCTCACTCATTTATGGATAATAAAGAACATTATAAACGGATGAACAAAAAGATAGATACAGAGACAGTAAAGCATCAAACAGACTTTCAAATTACAGGGGGAAAGTTAGGGAGGGGTGGGGGAGATAAGAAATCAAACGAAGGACTTGTATGCATGCATGTAAGCATAAACAATGGATGCAAAACTCTGAGGGGTGAGGGCATGTATGGGTGTGGGGTGGGGGGGGCAATGGTAAGATATGTACACATATAATACCTCAATAAAGAAAAATTAAAAAATTTAAAAAAAAATGAACATACAGCCGATCTTACCAAACAGATCTTCCAAACCTAGCACTATGCTGCCTTGTAGCACATGGATTCCCTCTCTGATCATTTTATGTCACAGGTGCTCAAGAAGTGCCTGGAGATGGACTTAACCTTAACCAAAGGTCACTGCTGGATTGGAAAGCTGATGGTGTCATCTGCATCTGAGTAAAATTCACTCCGAATTCTTGCTTCCAAAGGACACTGTGCAAAGTCAGCACGAAAGTAGACGCATCCCCTTGGTGTCTCCCAGTTCACTGCTGTTCAAAGGATGCTGTTTCCACTCCGATGACACCGGCTAAGAAACACGTGTGGCAAGCATGATGGCGCTCATGCTAAGAAATGGCACCACACGGAATGCCCAGGAGTGTTGAGCCAAGTCTGCACTCATTCAAACTGGTCTCTAAGGATGGAAGAGGAAAGGGGCTGGGAGGCGGACTCGGTGGGGGGCTGTGAGTTAATTAGTAAACTTGCGCTCTCCACGTACTGAGCCACATGGCTGCTTTTCAAAACGGCAAAGCACGTGGAGAAATGTCAGCCATTTCCTGAACTGTGCTCACCTTCCCCTTCCCTGAGAGATGTTAGCACCTGTGAGCACCAGGCAGCGGGCAGGCACTGGGCGGCATCGCAGAGGCAGGCTGGCAAAGAGGAAACAGTCGTCGCTGAGGGCTTGTTCCACAGAAGCAAGTCGATGCACCATCCTCTGTCCGGGGGCACAGTCCCACTTTATCTCCTTAGAGCAGGCGTCCTCAAACTACTACGGGCCACATGGGGGTGTTTTTGCCGTTTTGTTTTTTTACTTCAAAATAAGATATGTGGCCCTAACCGGTTTGGCTCAGTGGATAGAGCGTCAGCCTGCGGACTGAAAGGTCCCAGGTTCAATTCCGGGCAAGGGCATGTACCTTGGTTGCAGGCGCATCTCCAGTGGGAGGTATGCAGGAGGCAGCTGATCGATGTTTCTAACTCTATCCCTCTCCCTTCCTCTTTGTAAAAAATCAATAAAATATATATTTTTTAAAAAAATAATAATAAGATATGTGCAGTGTGCATAGGAATTTGTTCATAGTTTTTTTTAAACTATAGTCCAGCCCTCCAATGGTCTGAGGGACAGTGAACTGGCCCCCTGTTTAAAAAGTTTGAGGACCCCATGCCTTAGAGTATTTGCAGAATCAGAGCTGACAGAATTTGGGTGTGGATGGGGGAAGGCCAGTGACGGTTGATGACACCCAGGTAACTTTTTGAGGTATGTTTAAACAAACATTTTATTTTATTTTATTACTAGAGGCCCAGTGCATGAAATTCGTGCATGAGGGGGGATGTCCCTCAGCCCAGCCTGCACCCTCTCCAATCTGGGACATCCCTCTCACAATCCAGGACTGCTGGCTCCCAACCGCTTGCCTGCCTCTGCCTGATTGCCCCTAACCTGCTTCTGCCTGCCAGCCTGATCATCCCCTAACCATTCCACTGCCAGCCTGATCGACACTTAACTGCTCCCCAGCCAGCCCAATTTCCCCTAACTGCCCTCCCCTGCCAGTCTGGTCGCCCCTAACAGCCCTCCCCTGCAGGCCTGGTACCCCCCAACTGCCCTCCTCTGCTGGCCTGGTCACCCCTAACTGCCCTCCCTGTTGGCCTGATTGCCTACAACTGCCTTCCCCTGCAGGCCTGGTCCCCCGCGACTGCCCTCTCCTGCAGGCCTGGGTCCCCCACAACTGTCCTCCCATGCAGGCCTGGTCCCTCCCAACTGCACTACCCTGCAGGCCTGGGTCCCCCCCACAACTGTCCTCCACTGTAGGCCTGGTCCCCTCAAACTGCCCTCCCCTGCATACCTGGGTCCCCCAACTGTCCTCCCCTGCTGGCCTGGGTCCCCCCCTACTGCCCTCCCTTGCTGGCCTTGTCTCCCCCAACTGCCCTCCTCTGCTGGCCTGGTCACCTTCAACTGCCCACAACTGCCCTCCCCTGCCAGCCATCTTGTGGTGGCCATCTTGTGTCCACATGGGGGCAGCCATCTTTGACCACATGGGGGCGGACATCTTGTGTCTTGGACTGACGGTCTATTTGCATATTACTCTTTTATTAGATAGGATTTTATTTTATTTTATTTTATGTTCTTAATAAATATGTTTTCTTTGTCACAGCAAAAATAAATGTATTTATAAGACTTCAGAAGGAATAGGCTCTTTCCAACATGATACAGTTTATGGAGCCTCGTATCACTCAAGAGAATGAAATCCCTGAAGGTTCACAAGAAACACGCTCCACCCACAGAGCTGGTCCTGGCAGGCTTTCCAGCGCCGCTGCTGGCTGGTCCAGGTGTGAATGTGGCCTCGCACTGTTACTTTCATCGTGTGCTCTTGGAAACAGCTCACCCCTCCACGGGGCAGCAGGTGCCTTCCTAGGTGGGCAAGAATGCGGCAGTCCTTGGCCACTTTCCGGAATCCTTCAGTGTGGGTCTTAGGGACACCTGCCTCGCTGTGGGCCACCACCACTCCTACTTCATTTTGGCAGTGGTCAGGCAGCAGGTGGACTGCGCATACCTAGGGAGACCACTGTGGCCAAGACAGTGCCTCCTGGATACATTTGAACTTGTCTTTTTCAGTAGTTGGCACATCTTCCTTCTGGATAGCTCCTGGGTGAGTTCTTAAGTGGAACAGATCCCGCATGTAGGATGTGTTCCGTGGCAGAGCATGGACTGGTGCTGAGACCTCACAGTGGTGCCATGGCTGCCACTGTCTCCAGCAGAGCTTGGACCTGTGAATAAAGGATTACCGGGGTCTCCAGGACTTGGACTTGTCCAGGCCTTGGCCCATGACCATGTGCCCAAGTTCATGGACTCTGCTTATATATTCAACAAATATTTACTGAAAACACACTAAGAACCAAGCATTGTTCAAGGTGTTAATAAAACACAGCAATGGGGGGAAATCAGATCAAAGTCTCTGCTCTGAGGGAATTTACATTTCACTGGGGAGACAGACAATAAGCAAATAAATAAGATCTTCAGACGGTGAAACCAAACTTGGGCAATAGAGAGTGAGAATGAAATCCCCTCCAAGTTCCCAGACTGGCTCCAGTGGGGTCGGACCCGTCAGAGCCCCAATGGATCATGGGCCATTCAAATCCCAGTCTGAGGAGATGGAGGCACCTGGCAGCAGCCCCGAAGGCACCCTGCTGGCCCAGACCGCGCTGGGAGGCTCCAGGAGGCTCTTCCTGACCCAGAGCAGGGCTGGCGCCCAGGCGCTCTGGCTGCTCTGAAGTTAGAGCCACTTCCAGCAGACGCTCCTGGACGAAAATAACTGCCCGCCACAAGACCCTGATTTGCCGCCGGCTTATTTGCTTGATTGCCTTGATGTGCTGATTCACATACCATTGAACCTGAGCCTCACTCACCTCCTTTCTCTGCCATCCCACCTGCCCGATGCCGCTCACTCTGCACCCAGGTGAGCTGCCGGGTCCCACCTCGCCTGCCTCCGGCCCATTGTAATGAGGCTGCCACATGCTGTGGCCATGCCCCGCAGTGACCATATCCTGGAGAGTCCCTCTCCCCTCGCCTGGACCAGTACGGGCCTGCTCTTGCAGACACTCCAGAAACTGTGGTGTCTGGAACATTTTACCAACTGAGGTTACGATGTCATGCTTTGAACTCTGTTGGACCCTAAATCAGGTATCTCATCTCCCGGCCTGCTAGGGGGCAGGGAGGAGCTCTGTCCCTAGGAACCCAGAATGTGGCCTTTTGATAGACACCTCTGCGGGCACAAGACTGGAATTCAGGACAGAAGAGCTGACTTCCTGAGTAGGAGGGCCACTGAGCTAGAACTGATTTGAGCCTTCGGAGGCTCTTGTGAAAGCAACTGGCTGCAGGGGGAGGGATGGAGGTGAGATGGAGAGGCACAGGGAAGGGAGATGCTGCGGGAGGAGGGATGGAGGTGAGATGGAGAGGCACGGGGAAGGGAGATGCTGTGGGAGGAGGGGATGGAGGTGAGATGGAGAGGCATGGGGAAGGGAAATGCTGTGGGAGGAGGAGGGGATGGAGGTGAGATGGAGAGGCACAGGGAAGGGAGATGCTGCAGGGGGAGGAGGAGGGATGGAGGTGAGATGGAGAGGCACAGGGAAGGGAGATGCTGCAGGGGGAGGGATGGAGGTGAGATGGAGAGGCGCAGGGAAGGGAGATGCTGCAGGAGGAGGAGGGATGGAGGTGAGATGGAGAGGCACAGGGAAGGGAGATGCTGGGGGAGGAGGGATGGAGGTGAGATGGAGAGGCACAGGGAAGGGAGATGCTGTGGGAGGAGGGATGGAGGTGAGATGGAGAGGCACAGGGAAGGGAGATGCTGCGGGAGGAGGGGGTGGAGGTGAGATGGAGAGGCACGGGGAAGGGAGATGCTGTGGGAGGAGGGATGGAGGTGAGATGGAGAGGCACGGGGAAGGGAGATGCTGTGGGAGGAGGGATGGAGGTGAGATGGAGAGGCACGGGGAAAGGAGATGCTGTGGGAGGAGGGATGGAGGTGAGATGGAGAGGCACGGGGAAGGGAGATGCTGTGGGAGGAGGAGGGATGGAGGTGAGATGGAGAGGCACAGGGAAGGGAGATGCTGTGGGAGGAGGGATGGAGGTGAGATGGAGAGGCACAGGGAAGGGAGATGCTGCGGGAGGAGGGGGTGGAGGTGAGATGGAGAGGCACGGGGAAGGGAGATGCTGTGGGAGGAGGGATGGAGGTGAGATGGAGAGGCACGGGGAAGGGAGATGCTGTGGGAGGAGGGATGGAGGTGAGATGGAGAGGCACGGGGAAGGGAGATGCTGTGGGAGGAGGGATGGAGGTGAGATGGAGAGGCACAGGGAAGGGAGATGCTGTGGGAGGAGGAGGGATGGAGGTGAGATGGAGAGGCACGGGGAAGGGAGATGCTGTGGGAGGAGGGATGGAGGTGAGATGGAGAGGCACGGGGAAGGGAGATGCTGTGGGAGGAGGGATGGAGGTGAGATGGAGAGGCACAGGGAAGAGAGATGCTGTGGGAGGAGGGATGGAGGTGAGATGGAGAGGCACAGGGAAGGGAGATGCTGTGGGAGGAGGGGGTGGAGGTGAGATGGAGAGGCACGGGGAAGGGAGATGCTGCAGGGGGAGGGATGGAGGTGAGATGGAGAGGCACGGGGAAGGGAGATGCTGTGGGAGGAGGGATGGAGGTGAGATGGAGAGGCTCAGGGAAGGGAGATGCTACAGGAGGAGGAGGGATGGAGGTGAGATGGAGAGGCACGGGGACGGGAGATGCTGTGGGAGGAGGGATGGAGGTGAGATGGAGAGGCACGGGGAAGGGAGATGCTGTGGGAGGAGGGATGGAGGTGAGATGGAGAGGCACGGGGAAGGGAGATGCTGTGGGAGGAGGGATGGAGGTGAGATGGAGAGGCACGGGGAAGGGAGATGCTGTGGGAGGAGGGATGGAGGTGAGATGGAGAGGCACGGGGAAAGGAGATGCTGTGGGAGGAGGGATGGAGGTGAGATGGAGAGGCACAGGGAAGGGAGATGCTGCAGGGGGAGGAGGGATGGAGGTGAGATGGAGAGGCACAGGGAAGGGAGATGCTGTGGGAGGAGGGGGTGGAGGTGAGATGGAGAGGCACAGGGAAGGGAGATGCTGTGGGAGGAGGGGGTGGACGTGAGATGGAGAGGCACAGGGAAGGGAGATGCTGTGGGAGGAGGGGATGGAGGTGAGATGGAGAGGCACGGGGAAGGGAGATGCTGTGGGAGGAGGGGGTGGAGGTGAGATGGAGAGGCACAGGGAAGGGAGATGCTGTGGGAGGAGGGGGTGGAGGTGAGATGGAGAGGCACAGGGAAGGGAGATGCTGCAGGAGGAGGAGGGATGGAGGTGAGATGGAGAGGCACGGGGAAGGGAGATGCTGTGGGAGGAGGGGATGGAGGTGAGATGGAGAGGCACGGGGAAGGGAGATGCTGTGGGAGGAGGGGGTGGAGGTGAGATGGAGAGGCACGGGGAAGGGAGATGCTGCGGGAGGAGGGGGTGGAGGTGAGATGGAGAGGCACGGGGAAGGGAGATGCTGTGGGAGGAGGGGATGGAGGTGAGATGGAGAGGCACGGGGAAAGGAGATGCTGTGGGAGGAGGGATGGAGGTGAGATGGAGAGGCACAGGGAAGGGAGATGCTGTGGGAGGAGGGGGTGGAGGTGAGATGGAGAGGCACAGGGAAGGGAGATGCTGTGGGAGGAGGGGATGGAGGTGAGATGGAGAGGCACAGGGAAGGGAGATGCTGCGGGAGGAGGAGGGATGGAGGTGAGATGGAGAGGCGCAGGGAAGGGAGATGCTGCTCCTGGAGAAAAAGAAGGGCAAGCTTCTTGTCTGCAGATGTGTCAGCGTTTCCTGGGCCCCGGTTCTGTCTGCAGCAGGAGACTGTGAAACTCTCTTTACCCCGATACACATGTCTATTGGAAAGTCCTTCTCAGCTCCACAGCCAAGTGACTTTGGTGCAAAAGCTACATATTTTGGGGTTCGCCAAACCCTGATGGAGAGACCAGACCCCTGGCCTATAAGGTCTCTGGCAGGTGATCCCATGGTGCCGTTACGTCCTCCACCTGAGCCCATACGTATGCCTCTCAGACAACTGCCACTTGGGGCACTGATGGGTGGACTTCCTCTCTGCCAACTAGCGGGCGTGTTACCACCAAGGGTTCAGAGCATCTTATCCTCAGATTCTCAGAAAGAATCTGATGGGCCCAACTGGGCTTTGGGTTGTTCTCTGGGTTATCTCTGCAGTCAGCGGTGGCTAGCACCTGGGGGTCACGATCTCGGGATCCTGTGCTGTAGACATAGTGGCCATGAGTGTGGTTAGGGGGGAGATTCATTAGGTGCGGACAGCGGGGGGGAGGTGATGATTGGCATCTGGCCCAGGGGAGCCACGAAGTCCAGTCACCACCCACGACCACCCATCTACCAATGACTCGGTCTGGGCCTACCGCCAGGAAGGGTCTGAAGCCTGGGACCTGTGTGAGAGCTGGACCTGACCACGGGGTCAAGTTCTAAATCTGTCCTCTCTGCAAAGGCAAGTCAGGTGGTGCACATGCTTCAAATAGACGCTTGGTAATCTTGATTTAACAGAATTAGTAAAAACGTGTGGAGTGATGATAAAACAAGAATGTGAATAAAAATGGTTTACAAGAGGCTAAAGATGGTGCACAGGCTTCCCATACTTCCATTTGCTGTTCCTTCTCCCCCCACCACCTTCTTGGCAGTCTTTTTTTATTATTTTACTAGAGGCCTGGCATACGAAATTCATGCGTGGGTACGGTCCCTAGGCCTGGCCTGCAATCAGGGCCATCTTCCCCGGCTGCCACCACCCACCCCCAGTTCCCCATTTGTCATTGGGTGATTGGTGCCTGACGGCCAGGGAAAGGGACTGAGAGGTCGGCTGTTCCTGCCCATGGGTCGCCCTCTGTGTGTGGGGTGAACGGCGGGGCAGGGGCCTTGGCCTGGCGCCACCCGCCTTCCCCACCACCCACCCCCAGTTCCTCGTTTGCCATCAGGTGATCAGAGCCTGCCGGCCAGGGAAAGGGACCGAGAGATGGTCAGTGTGCCTCATAGTGACTGGTCCAGCGGTCATTCCCGTCATTCCACTGTTAGGGTCAATTTGCATCTTACTCTTTTATTATATAGGATAGGATAGAGGCCTGGTGCATGGGTGGGGGCTGGCTGGCCTGCCCTGATGGTGGCCCCAGATCAGGGTGGGGAGTCCCCATTGGGGGGGGGGGTGACCTGTGCGAGGGGCCGTGGTCATTCTGGTCTCTGGTCATTCTGGTTGTTTCACCATTTCAGTCACTAGGCTTTTATTATATAGGACTAGGGGCCCGGTGCACGAAATTCATGCACTGGGGGGCGGGGTCGGTCCCTCAGCCCAGCCTACCCTGTCTCATAGACTGGGAGCCCTCAGGGGATATCCTACTGATGGGAGGCGACCTGGCTGATCAGGGGAAGGCGCCAGCCCCATCACCCCGCTGCTGCAGCCACTGCCAGCCACCGCAGCCACCAAGGTGTTTTCATCAACACGGACTCCAGTCCCTTCACCACGAAAAAATGACAAATTTCTTTAGGCATTTCAAGATGTGTCTTTCATAGGATATGACATTTCTTTCTTTCTTCCTTTTTTTTATACTCACCTGAGGATATGTTTCCATTAATTTTTAGAGAGTGTGGAAGAGGGAGGGAAAGTCAAAGAGAAACATCAATGTGAGAGGGACACTTTGATTGGTTGCCTCCTGCATGAGCCCTAACCTGGGCCCTGGCCAGGGAGGAGCCTGCAACCTAGGTACATGTCCTTGATCAGAATCAAACCTGGACCTTGCGGTCGGTAGGCCGAGGCATTATCTACTGAGCCAAACCGGCTAGGGCAGGATATGACATTTCTTAGCCCCTCCAGCAGTAGACCGTTGTTTTCCTCCAGGAGTGAGGTGGAAAAACCCTAGATCACCTTCTTGGATTCTTATTACCCAAGTTACCAAGAACACTGCAAGTGGCAGCGTACAGGGAGCTTAGCCAATGAGTGGTCAGAAAAGGTGTTAACCCTCTAACTGGTTTGGCTCAGTGGATAGAGCATCGGCCTGTAGACCCCTCAGGGATGTTTGACTGCCGGTAAGTACAACACAGATGAGAAAGAGCCTATAATCTGATAAATACAATTATTGGAAGGTACTGTTTTGAGGTATTATTACATATTCCCACACATGCTCCTTTGTTTTCTCTTTTTTCTCTCTCCAAGATAAGTAGCTGGTTCTGCCTTTGTTGCTAATGGAGAAAGATTCAACAGAACATTCTGGATGGTAGCTACTGGGGTGTAGACATAGGTAAACATTTATTGAGCTGTACAATTGAGATTTCTGTATTTTACCTGGACATTTGGCTCTTGTGTTTGCATAAACATAAGCAGTGGCTTCTAACCCACAGGTTAGAATCATTCAGGGGCACTTAAAATTTACTGTTGGCTGGATACTCTCCAAATCAGCAAAATCAGAATCTATGGAAATTGAACAGAATTAGAACACTAATTTCTGAAGGGGTAGACTTGTTTGGAATATTTTACACACACACACACACACTCCTCAAGTAATTCCCATGAACAGCTATCCTTGAAAATCAACCCCCAAGGGAATTTAGAGTCCTTGTAAGGGGGCAGAAGAATTCAAGCACAATAAATAGACAATTGTGTTGCTAGAAACAGCAGGAAATGTGGGCCTTCCCTCATGCCCTACAGCAGCCTAAAAAGCCTCGCGCTGCCCGCCCTGCCTCTCCGGGCCCCCAATGGACCGGGACCCCACAGTTGGAGCCTGGCGCTGCCTGCCCCACTTCCCCGAGCCCCGATGGACCAGAACCCCTTGGACGGGCCCTGGCGCTGCCTTCCCTGCCTGGGTATGCAAATTTACCCACCATCTTGGTTGGGTTAATTTGCATATCACTCCTGATTGGCTGGTGGTGTAGTGGAGATATGGTCAATTTACATATTTGTCTATTATTAGGTAAGATTTCTTTACTAGTGGCCTGATGCATAAAATTCGTGCAAGAGTAGGCCTTCCTTCCCCTAGCTGCCAGCAACGGCTTCCTTCTGGCACCCAGGACCCGGGCTTCCCTCGCAGCCCTGGCTTTGTCCAGAAGGTTGTCTGGAAGGATGTCTGGTCTAATTAGCATATTGTACTTTTATTATTATAGATTGTGGAAAGTATTACAGATGTCCCCTTTGTTTGTTTGTTTGTTTCCCATTGACCCCCTTCTTGGCAAAGTCTTATTTGTTCTTCAAGACCTGTATGAACTTCTACAAAGTCCCTCTGATGAGCTGGAGCTCAAGAAGTGCTGACAGAATGAGGGAGAGAAAAATAAAGTATATTATTGATTTGGCACTAGTGTAGTCTGAGGAATCTTCCAGGCAATTAAAGTTTACCCCCTCAGCAATCAAAACTTTTTTAAGGGGCTTTATGAAGATTATGAAGACAGAAACCTTTACAAATCATCTTATAGATTTTTCTGCCTCACTGAACAAAATGAAACAACTGTAATGAGTACTTCCTAATGTATTCAAATTCTGCATTTTGTATCAAGAAAGCTTAGCTTGGGGACCACCTCCACCAGGAAGCCTTCCCTACCTAACTCTATCCCGTCAGACACCCTCTTATATTATTCACAGAACCCCCTTGTATGGAGCTTACAATGTGTTATAGAAATTATCTGCTTATTCACCTGGTCACAATGCTGTTTCCCCAGTGCGGCCTCTGGACAGGAGGCCACGTCTCAATCAGCTTTTCACTGGCAGGGCCAAGCAGAGCACAGCAGGTGCCCAACAACTATTGAACTGAAATGAACATATAATGCTGTGAGAAGGTTTGGAAATATGTGGAACTGTGGTCTCTACACGAAGTTATTTGTGTTTTTTTCTATTTTATAGTATTACATTGTTTATATTGCTTCTTTTTGTCCTCCTCCAATTGTATCATGTTACTCTATCAAATCAACTATCTCTAGAAAGCCCTCTCCATCCATTTTACAACCCAAATATTTCCATATCTTGATCAGTAGAAAATATTTGAACCCACACCTCCACTGCATGAGGGAGAATAAATTTGTGTACACATTTATACACAGTTATTTATAAACTAGAGGCCCGGTGCATGAAATTCATGCACTGGAGGGGGGGGTGTCCCTCAGTCCAGCCTGCGCCCTCTCGCAAAGAGCTCCCCAGGAGTGGGCCTAAGCCAGCAGTCAGACATCCCTCTTGCAGCCCAGGAGCCCTCCCTCCTCCCTCCTTACCACCCACTTGCTTGCTGCTCCTTAGCGCTGCCACGTGAGCCCGGCTTCTGGCTGAACAGAACTCCGCCTGTGGGAGCGCACTGATCACTAGGGAGCAGCTCATGTATTGAGCATCTGGCCCCTGGTGGTCAGTGCTCATCACAGCGACTGGTCTTTCTGGTCATTCCACCATAATGGTCACTTAGGCTTTTATTATATAGACTAGAGGCCCAATGCACAAAAATTCATGCACTTGGGGGGGGGGTCCCTCAGCCTACCCTGTACCCTCTCACAATCCGGGATCCCGCGGGTAGGGTCCCTAGGCCTGGCCTGAGATCAGGGCTTATTGGGGCTTTCCTTCCCCTGGCTGCAGGCAGCTGTCTCCCCCTCCCCCCCCCCCACTGCCACTGCTTGCCATCTGTGCAGCGCTGCCCTCCCTCCCCTGCCACCGGTGGCCTCCCTCTACAGGCAACAGGCTGGGGTGCAATGGCTTGGCTGGCGTGGGCCTCCCTCTTTCTTTGCTGGGGGGCGGGGCCAGCCCTGTGAGGGGCCGTCTGCCTATCTGATCGCCCCTAACCCCTCTACCTGCCTGCCTGATTGCCCCTAACTGCTTGCCTGCCTACCTGATCACCCCTCACCCCTCTGCCTGCCTGCCTGATTGCCCCTTACTGCTTGCTTGGGGGCGGGGCCAGCACTGACTTCCCGTTGGTCAGCCTCTGGTTGTTACTGGTCATTAGGACCCAGGGTTTTTATATATTAGGATTACATAAATGTATTACTGTACTGACATTTTATACACAAATAAGTAAATATTTTAAACTAAGGTGCTATTTTATTATGCTTATTAATAATATAAATTATTTTGCTCTTTGTGAAGTCATCTTATTTTAATCTTGATATAATATTTTGAGTGCTTGAGTTCTAAGTTGAATTGATTCAGTACTTAATTTTAATGGCTATCATAGATGAAAAAGACATATCAAAAATATGTCTATACAAGTGGATAAGGTGTATCTTTATCTTTTGTTATTAAAATATAATCCTCATTTTCTTTCCCACACACCAATTATGCCAAACTTTTTGTTGAAAAAAAAAAAAGATTAACAAAGGATTCAAAGCTCTTTATTTGGAAGGTGTTTATATGGGATAGAAAATTCTATTTCAAAAGTTTTAAAGTTTGCAAGTATAAGCATTCTTATGTTGACACACTTGTATAATTTTTCAGCCACATTATCACATATTAATGGAAATATTTCCAAATATCTGTTAGCCAAATATGTTCTCCATAATACTAATTTCCCCCCAAATCATTTACTTTCATATTCACTGTTTAAAATTCCCTTTAATTTAATAACAACTAAAGGATAAGTGTGCTTGTTTTAAAATATCTGCTAAGTACCAGTCTTTTAAAAATATTTTTTTTTTCCTATTGATTTCAGAGAGGAAGGGAGAGGTAGAGGGAGAAATAGAAACATCAATGAAGAGAGAGAATCACTGATCAGCTGCCTCCTGCATGCCCCACACTGGGATTGAGACCACAACCCAGGCATGTGCCTGATCAGGAATCAAACTCTGACCTCCTGGTTCATAGGTCGCCGCTCAACCACTGAGCCAGGCTGGCGGGGCCAAGGAACACTCTTGAGAGCCTTGTTATCGGTGACAAGGTCAGCAAATTTTAAGTGCTTAACTTTTTGTAAATGAAATGCTTACTTTGTCTTTAAACCCAACAACTCTTTTAAGTACTTTTCAATGAAGTAACCTGTGAACTCTGTGGAGGTTATCATCATTGTTATTTCCTATCTCATTACAAAGTCAAGTAAATATTTGACAATATTTGAAAGGGTTGTTTTTAGGAAATGAAAAATATCAATGTTGATGCAAGTCTTGTCTTCAATTTCTCGGAAGTAAAACCTGCCCATCAATGATGCAGGTAAGAAAGTTCACATAAAAAAATATTACCTAGTATCGCTGATTTTTAATTCCAGGCAAATCAATAGCTTCACTACTGTTTCCCATAAAACAGTTTTAAAAAGAAATTCAGGTAGGGTTTTCTTACTGCTAAGAATTTACGTTTTGAAACACAGTCTAGCAAAAATAATCTGAGATGGTAGAAGTGTTGTAGGTGATTAGACAGACGTGAGCAGAGCAAGGATGATGGGCCAGGTTACTACCCCTGGTTACTACCAATGGACAGTCAATTGTAGGGGGGACCTCACCCCCAGGGTGACCTTTCCTCCCCTAGCATATGGCAGGTCATGCAGTTTGGACCCCTGACCCTCCCTCCCTAGAGATAACACCTAGGCCTCAGTTGTATGTCAGCTCCAGGCCCAGAGAAGCAGCAACACCAGCCACGGCTGACGTCAGGACCAGCCGCATTGGACAGTGACCCCCTGCCCAGGTGCCGGCCAATCCATCAGTGGAGACCACACCCTGAAAGGACACACGGGAAAGCTGCTGAGTGTTCTACTGAGGTCTTCCCTGGACGGTCCCTAACGTCCCCACCCTTAAAGCCCGTAGGACGGAGGACCCAGTGAGCTCTCCCTCCGGGAGCACGCCCAGGCCTTTCCCTCTCCTTCCCCCTCCCCCCAGGCACATCACCATCAGCTTCCTCACTCCCAAGCTCCAAGGGCCCTCTCTTTACCTTCACAACTTGCTTCCTAAGCCCATTTCTTCTAGAAATTACTTCTTCTAACCTCTGTGATTTACCTAATAAATGTTTTTTTACAGTCTGGGTCTTGCTCTGAATTCTTTCCGGGCCGGAACCCAGTACCAAGGTTGCTGAACCCAGTCTGGTGTGACCCCAAGGTCAGACACCTGGGCCGTTCCTGCCGCCTACGACAGAAGTGCTGGCTAACCCACCCACTTCTGACCCTACAAACTTTTAACGTGACCTCATGCTCCAGTCCTTGTTTCTCAGCCTTCAGCAATGTTTTCTGTGCACTTCCCACACGGGTGACAAAGGGATACAAATGAGTTTTGGACTTATGGCTTTGTGGTGGGCAGTCAGACGTGAGCAGAGCCAGGACGATGGGCCAGGTACAGAAGGTCACTAGGGTGGAAGGCCCCAGGTGCCTAGCAAAGGACAATTGTGGGGTGGGACCTCACCTCCAGGGTGACCTTAGCATATGACTGGTGATTTGGTTCGGACATTCCCCCCCCCCCCCCACATACTCACACTCACACATACCTTTCCTCTCTAGAGATAACATCTAGGCCTCAGTTTTATTTCAGCTCCAGGCTCAGAAAAGCAGCAAAACCAGACCAGTGACCCCACAGCTGACCTCAGGACCAGCAGCATTGGATAATGACCTCCACCCAGGTGCCGACCAATCAATCGTGGAGACCAAGGCCCAGGAAAGAACACATCTGGAAAGCTGCTGAATATTCTATTGAGATCTTCCCTGGGAACTCCCCTAAAGTCTCCACCCTTAAAGCCAATAGGATGGAGGACCCAGTGAGCTCCCTCCTGGGAGCACGCCCATGCCTTTCCTCCCAATTCCCTGGGCTCTTACCCCCTCCCCACCCCACCACTCCACAACCCCCCATTTCTAAGCTCCAAGGGATCTTCCTTTGCCTTTATAACTTGTTTCCTCAGCCTATTTCTTCTAGGAATTACTTCCACCTCTGAAATTTACCCAATAAGTATTCTCTTATAGTTTGACTCTTGGCTCTGAATTCTTTCCTAGCCAGAACCCAAGTACCTTGGCTGCTGAACCCAGTCCGGTCTGACCCCCCAGGTCAGACACCTGGTGCTGTTCCCGCCGCCCCCAACAGCTTCACGTATTAATTCAGTCTTCCTCATGCTGGGAGGAAAACAGCTTTCCTTTAAGGGGACCTTTATGAGTAAGTAAACTTCTAAACATGTTACTAACTTTAGCGAAATTTCATTAGATGCCAGATTGAGTAAATCTTGACTTTAAAAACGCCTGAAAAAACTGTAAACTACTGTCCTTCTCTTTGGAGGGTAGCTGTTATGTCTTCCTGGTCATGATTACTCAAGGCACAGTAGGTGCAGCTGAGGTTCTCCATTACAATAACACAAAACTCACATTTCAAATAGTTTCATCATAATTTTTTTTTTTATTCCTCACCGAGGACATGCTTACTGATTTTAAAGAGAGAGGAGGAGGAGCGAGAGAGAGGCAAACATCAATTGGTTGCCTCCTGTACCTGGATCGAACCCGAAACCTTAAGGTGTACTAGGCAATGCTCCCACCAACTGAGCCACATGGCCAGCGCTCACTTTAAACCTGGGAGGATGGGACTTTTTATTACCTCTGATTAGACCTTGTTTAGCAATGTGGCTGCTGAAAAGCCTGCTCACAAGACAAGTGTCACAGCTCAGACTAACTTTTTTTGTCCAATCACACGTGTGTTATTAATTTCATCTGCTATTGCTTTGTGGGGATGTTTTAAGTCACTTGTCCATTTCATGAAGGTTAGCTTAGTTAAAACCTAAGGCAGCACAGGTAACCTGCAAAGCCTCACAAGGAAGGAATGGGAGGGGGTGTCCTCTTGTAATCTCAACCCCCTGGCTTCCTTCCTTGTGACACCATGTTAAGTCCTAACACCACTGTCAATCCTTTCCATAAATGTTGGTCAGGATACAATTAATTCTTATGTTGGGACCCACAAAATGGAGACTCCCCTAAAAAGATTAAGTTATCTAATAAAAAAGTAAAATTGTCAAACAAGTAGAAAAAAATAAGGCAGATAAAGGATTTGATCTCAGATAGGAAAAGACTTGCAAAGTAAAAAATAATAGAAGAAAACAAAATGGAAAAGGCCAATAGTTTTATCTAGGATCGGTATCTACATTATATATAAATTGCCTTATGTGAATATCCCAGTAAGAAAATGAACAATGAACCAACAATAGGATTCCATACTTGCCCATAAGAAATATACCACGATGACTTTGAGTTAAGAATGAAGACATGGAGTATATATAATGGAGTCACTTTAACCAAGCTGCTAAAATTAACAGGAGGAAGGTTGAGGCATGAGGAGAGACCATTCTTGTTCTAACTCCCTCAGAAACAAACTTTTTTGGACTTTCCAGTCTTGTGTCAATGCCTGGACATTCCGGGACCTCCAGGTCGCCCTCTAACTGCCCCCTGAGGGCTCACCTTGCCAGGCCACCTGATCCCCTGAGGGACTCACATATACATCCACCCCCCATCCATTATTCAGACCACGGGGACTAGCCAGAGCTCCTGGCACCCGTCACCTGCCTCCTGCCATCTGATCAATCACCGTCCGGACCAACCCTAGGGCTAAGCACGCAGGACTGATAGTTCTCAATGAAGCGCTTTTTGCTGTAAGAACTTCTCACTACTTTTTCTTCTTTGGAAAACTTCTGGGTTTTCGTCCAGCTGTGCTTCCAGGTTGCAAACTCCAAGACCCTTGAATAAATCTCCATCGCTTATTTCTAGCACAGCCTCCAGATTCCTTCTGAGTTTGTTTGACAACCTTAGCACAGTGAAGGACAATCATATACTCTCATAGAGTGCTATGGGAATTTGATAACAACAATAGAGCAACACTAATTTATTATGTGCCATGTGATTCTAAGTACTTACTTTTTACTACCACATCATATGGTGTCATTATACTACTTTTCTGGGAAGGCACAGCCACGTTAAAGAATATGGCCAAATCTCATAGCTTGTGGGAAGCAGCAGGGTTGACTTACCCAATTGTCATAGTAGGCACAGTGCTCTGGGCTCACATACTGTTGTGTGTTGTGTGCTGTTGAGTTGTCTCCGACTCCTGGCGACCCCATGAATGAGTAATGGCCACAATGTCCCGTTCTCAACAGCCCTGCTCAGCTCCCGTGGACTCATGCCTATGGTTTCTTTCATGGAAACCATCTCATATTTGGTCTTCCTATATCTTGCTGCCTTCTATTTTTTCCAGCATTGTTGTCTTTTCCAGACAACCCTATCTCCTCAAGATGTGCCCAGCGTAGGACAGCTTCAGTTTTATCATTTTTGCCTCCAATGATATTTCAGGCTTGATTTGTTCTAGGACCAGTTTGTTCATCTTCCTGGTGGTCCAAGGTATTCATAAAGCTCTCTCCAACACCATATGAAAATGCATCCATTTTCCCTTTCAGTCTTCTTCACTATTCAATTTTCACATCCATACTTAGTAATTGGGAAGACGAGGGTGTGGGTGATCTTAGCTTGGTCTCTAATGACACATCTATGCTCTCGGTGATCTTTCCTGATTCTTCCATCGCTAACCTCCTGAGTCTCAGCCTTCTCTGGATTTCTTGGCTCCATTGGAATTGATGAGTGAACCAAGGTCAGCAAAATCTTAACAATTTTGATGTCTTCACTGTTTATGTAAAAGTTGTGTATTTCTTCTGTAGTCATAATGTTTTGTCTTTTTGATGTTCAAATGCAGTTCTTCTTTGGTACTTCCTTCTTTTGCTTTCATCAGGAGTTATTTCAAATAATTGCTACCGTACTTTTAGGAGCCCATAAAAACTGTTTTCATTTCTTTTAAAATGGGAAGTTAATGTTTAGGCTGAAGAAAACATTTTCATGTATAATACTAATATGTTCATCTTTATATCAATGCAGTTATAAATATAATTTTTAATATTATTTTACAGAGGAAGAGGCCCACAAAGGTAAAAGCATCAAGAGCCCATGAAAACCTGAATGTGGCCCTGTGTGGCATAGTTGCGTTTTGATTCCAGGCAATGGGATATCTAAGCCTATGTTCTTTCTGGAAGGCACCTTGCCAGAAATTGTTCATACCTTTGATTATTTTTTAAGGATTTAAACTATGGCAGTAACTACGGACAATGATTTATGAAAATACATTTATTTATAGTAATGTTCTTTTGAAACCAAATAAATATGTAATAACAAAAGGCTGGTTCAATTTTGATTGTCAACTTAGGGGCCTAGGTGAGTACTAGGAGCTTCTGAATGGAGCTGAATAGAGGGGGAAACTGTGGGCTTGGGAGAGCTGAGTGAGGGCGAGTAGAGCAGGGAGTGGAAGGAAACCTGTATGCCCCCAGGAGACAGACTGCAGACCTCTATTGGGCATGTGCATGCAATGTCTGGGAGGGCACCTGTAAGCATGTTCTTCAACTTATTTTTAAAGGGTCTGGACCGGTGAGGGGAAGATTAAAGAAAACAGGACTGGAAAAGCAGAGATCAGTGAGCACACTCAGGGTGCTCCGAAGCATTTTTATAATGGAGTGACTGGACATTCAAGCATAGAGGCCTGACTATCATGTTAATCTTTGTCTGGAAAGCTCTGAAGAGCCAATGAAAGATTTTAAGCAGTGGAGTGACGCGTTCAGATGCATATTTCAGAATAATCATCGTGGGTGCAGTGTGCCTCACATCCAGGAATGACAAGGCTGCAATGATTAGGAAGAGAATGTGTGTTCATTCAATCAAGACATGTCTACTGAATCCTACAAAAACTCAGGAGTGTCAATGCCATTCTTGATACATGATTCTTTCACAAGTTTAGTTATGATGGAAGAAGAGAGAGAACTAGAAAGAGATTTTAAAGTCAAGGGACTTTAAACAGCCATTGTGCCAAGGAATTGTAGCCAATAGAAAAGGTGGGGCTAAAGATATGCCAAGGAGGGACCACAGGAGAGAGCAGACAGTGAAGAGTGTCACTTTGGGGAAGAGCAGGGCTGCCCAGGCTGGAGAAAGAAGGAACTAGTGAGCTTGGGGGTGGATGTAGGTAATTTGTGGGGTTTGGGTGACACGGTTGGACAAAAATTATAGAAATCCATGCTAATGGCCTTTATTAGGTCTCTAAAATAGAAGACCAGGGCATGGACCTTGAGAAGGACTCCTTGTAGATAATCCGGCTCAAATTCATAACCAGAGTCTTGCAACCATTGCTAACCTAACAGAGGCCTCTCACACATGCTCCATATCAGGGAACCCACCAGCCTCTTGCCCTGGACTCCCGCCATCTGAGCCCACCCTTATAAGAAGGCCTGGTATTGTATTCCTGTCCAATGGGAGCGGCACAGCTACATCCTCATTTGCATTTTTAACAACCAATCAGAGTATATCCATAACAACCAATCAGAACACATGATTCTGACTAATCAGGCCAGTGCTATTTGAACCAATCAAATTGAGCAAATTTGGATTCTTCATTTGCATAAAAGTGGACCAATCAGGGGCCAGGGCAGGAACATAATATATTAAGGGGTGTCTCCTGGTCTCGAGGAGCACGTCTTTGGTTTCCTTCACGGTTGTGTCTCCTCAGTTGGCAAACTGTTCACCTGAGTAAAGTCTCTCCCTGTGCTGCACCCCAGACTGGGGACTTGTGTTGGCACTTGCTGGGTGGCAGAGACCTTTTGTTGACAAGGTCATCTGGTGAGTAACGTGGTCTCCACAGACTTCACTGCAGGGTGGCCCTATGTCTAAAAGCAACATGGAACCAACAGCACCTGTGTTTTGTACAAATGGGGATGCCAGGCCCTACGGCACAGGACTGACCCGGGCCCTTGCTCAGTGTTTTGTCCTCCTACTCATGGGGGCGGGCGCAAGCCTTGGTGCCTAGTGACAACTGGCTGGTAGTGCTCTGCTGATGCAGTTCCTTACTCTCGTAGTGTGTTCTCCAGCGCCCAGCCGGGCCCAGGGGTGTTGATTTGGAGCCTACCTTTGCTGTGGCGCGTTCCAGAGGGACGCCGTGCCAGGTCCGCCCTGGAGGTGACGCACCGTCCCGCCCCAGCCGGAAAGTCACGTCAGCGGCACGCACCTCCTGCCTGCTGAGCCTCTCCGTTTCCCTCTCCGCGGCTCTGGCCCCGCCCACAACCAAGACCACACCCACCACGCCCAGGCCCCGCCCCTCCACGGCCCGGGCCCCGCCTCCATGTCCCATTGGCTGGCGGTCCGCGTCCACCGAGCGCCCCCGAAGACCCGAGGAGCGGACTCCCCGGCGGCGTCGCGAGCGCCCTGGTGCGCATGCTCGGGGCAGCGGGTCCGCTAGCCGGCGGCGGGTGGGCGGGCGGGGCGGCGCGCTCCCGGGAGGGGGTGCGGCCGGCGGGGCGGGACGGGGAGGAACCGGGCGGCCGCAGCGCTTCCGAGCGGCTGCGGGCGGCCTGGCTGCGGGACGGCGCCTGCGGCGAGATGGCGGTCCTGGGTGCCGAGGGCTGAGCGCCGCCGCGGGGACGCGCCGCTGCGAGGCCGGAGCCGGTGAGGACGGCGGGGCGCGGGCGGGACTCCGAGGCCGCGCGCTCGGCCCGGGCGGACCTCTGCGGGCGGGGGCGCGGGGCTGCTGGGTGGCCTTGGCGCGGGCTGAGCGGAGTGTCCCGGTGACTCCGCAGCGCGGCCCGCCGGCTGCTCACCTTGCCCCCTGCCCCCGGGAGAAGCCGGGTGCACTTCCTGCCCGCGCCCGGCCCCCCCGCAGCGCGGCCCGGGGAGGGGGGTGCCGGGCGCCCCCGGTGTCACCCCGTCCCACTGGCTGCAGCCCCAGCGCACCCACCTCCTCCCGTGACCCGCCAGGTCCCAGTGACCTTGCAGTTTTCGCCGATCCTCACCTCTGACTCGGACCCGCTGCCGGCCTTTCCTAGGCGTTCATTTCGCTTTGCCACGGTTGAGGGACTGGCGTGTGCCCGGTCCTTTCGGTCCGCTCTTTACCCCTGGGCCGGGAGTGGACCTGCCTCCGTCCCCGTGCCGCCCGGAGAGACGGCCGTCTGTCCTGTGGACAGTCCTCCTCCGGGGCTCGCCGGGCGTCTTCTTCTGTGGGGCGAGTTTGTGTCTTCGTGCAGCCTGGTGTGCAGAAGGCTCGGAGTGTGCTCTAAAGTGAATGCCCGGGTGGTGGTGGGAGAGAGAGGTCCAAAGTTGTCTCCCCTTCGGTGTTTTTACCGGAAACACCCAGGGAGCAGTTTGTGTGCAGGTTTTCGCAAGAGTTCACACTCGTGTGTAAACCCACCTTATCTGTCGCACTGAGTCTCTGTGTGTGTTACACAAGCAAAATGCACTCTGTAAAAAAGGCATTCTGTTATGTGTGTGACTGGTTTTTAGCCATCAAGTAGTACATTAGCTATCACTGGAAATGGCCACTTTTCATAAGTAGGTAATATTTTTTCAAATTGAAAACGTAGTATCCAAGTATTGGGAGCTACTCAGAAGTGTGTAGTGCGGAATCATTCTTTCAGGTGTAGCTTACCGACATTTTCTTTTTTTTTAAAATATATTTTTATTGTTTACAGGGAGGAAGGGAGAGGGAGAGAGAGATGGAAACTTCAGTGATGAGAGAGAATCATCGGCTGCCTCCTGCACGCCCCCTACTGGGGATTGAGCCCCAACCCAGGCATGTGCCCTTGACCGGAATGGAACCCGGGACCTTTCAGTCCACAGGCCCATGCTCTACCCACTGAGCTAAAAAGGCCAGGGCACTTACTGACATTTTCAAGGAGTTCTTCCTGGCTCAGCAGAGAGGAAGGGCTCTGCTTTGGAAGCCTGGCGTGATAGAGTATAACGTCTCTGCCTTCAAAGGGAGGGTCTGCTGTTCACTCCCGGAAGGCTGAGATGTCTTTTACTGCTCTGCACAGTTACTAAGCACCTACTGCATGACTGTGTGTGGTGTTTGGGGAAAGATAAGGATCAGGATGGTCACGGCCTTCATGGACTAGGTAGGTGGGTAAGACTATCCACACGTGCCTCATTGGTGCTAATAGACAGTGAAGGGACCTGCAGAATTCAAATGCACAGGCGGCCGAGCTCACATCTCACTGGGGAAGGTGGGGTTTCCTGGCTTCTGGAATCTTTGTTTTCAGGATGACTAAGAATCTTGACAGGCTGGGAAAGGTCATCCAAGCAGAGAAGGGATGAGGAGCACAGAGTTCATACATTTGGGGAGACACAGTAATTGGATGGAACATCAAGTATTTGTACCAGTAGTGAGGGTGATAAAGCCCTAAGGAAAAAGGACCCGTTTGTGATTGTTTTGAATGCAGGCCAATGCCTTTGGCTTGGGTAGATGGTGACTTTGAGTTGGGAATGTGGTGATTAAAGCTGTTTTCAGGGGTTAAGCAGGGCAGCTGTGCAGTGTGGATTGAAGGAGAGAGAACTTGGAGGCAGAAAGACCTCTGGTTGCTGTGGTAATAGGTAGTGAGGGGCTGAGCTGTGGCCATCCTTATAGGGAAGGAAGGGAGGAAGGAAGTAGATTAGACAGAATTGGTGAGAGAGAAAATGAAGAGAGTAAAAATAACTCCGGTTCCGATCCAGGCCATTTGGGAGGAGGGTGGTACCGGTGGGCACGTCCACAGCTTTCTCTTCGGCACGTGTGCATTCTGCAGCAGCAGCTCGGTCTTCTAGGGCTGAGTAGACCTGCGTGAATTTACAGGAATCTGCCTGGAAAATTGCCACATGCACCTGTGTTTCCTGGTTGTAACTCAGAGACTCTGAGGGCTACCTGAGGCTTATCCGTGGACCATGGGCCAGGGGTCGGCTCTCAGGACCCCTGGGGGCTGTACAACAACAGAACCTCCACGTTCTTCCCTGCACTGCTAAGCCCGCTGTGGAGGCACGCTGGGTGTCCACCTCGGGCACCTGTGCTGTGGTTTACAGTGGGTTTGGACTAACTTACGTTAGTTGCTAGAATATTACAGAACCAACCAGCCCAAGGGGTTAAATGATTTGTCCTAAGTGTTTCAGTTGGCAAGTGGGTGAGATGGAATGGGAGATGTTTGCAACTGATTCGCCATCATGGGTGTAGTTACTGCCTTTAAGCGACCTCCTCAGTGAGAAGTAGACAGTCCTGGGAGGTTCCTTCCAGTTGCTAACAGTGTGACTCTTGGCTCTTAGGTTTTCCTTGGACTGTCTGCGGACCCGGCTCGTTTCCAGGCGCCACCGCGCTGGTGAGGCTGAGGGATGAGTTGGGCGTGTGGACAGCAGGTATCAGGCCAGTCATTTCCTTATTTCCATTGTGTCTCTGTCTGGACTCGGGAGTCGGGTGGGGAGGGACGTAAGTGCAATTAGAAACTTTAAGAACTTCTTTTCTCTATCCAGGTATGCCCTACATAACTCCTGTCCTCCTTTCAGGAAGACTTTACCAAGTAAAAATGTAAACTTTACAAAATAAACGGAGGGCCGGACATAGTGCATTTTCTCATTGGATTATGTCGTTAACTCTCCCCAGTGTGCTGTAACCACTGTTTAATTTGATTAGTAAACAGTTGACTTTTCTGCATCTGTAGGAATGTCTTCTTGGTAGAATCAGAAAAAGTTATTACTTAGTATCTTTTATAGCTCTAGAAACTTTGATTCCATAATTATTAGAAAGAGAGGGGTCTTTTCTACTCTTTCTATTAAAATATGTAATTATAACAAGGATTAGAAAAAACAGTAAGTTGGTGTTGATGGTGGTATGCGTTCTGAAGTGCCCGGTGTAACACCTGAAGGAGGAGGCACCTGAGGAAGCGCTGGAACCCTCTGCTCTCGCGTCAGGAGGAGCGATGTCGCTAGCTCCTCACACTTCCCTGATGCCACGCACGCTGCCCTTTCGTTCTCATGACCACGGAGCAGGAGGGATGTCAGCAGGTGGTCATTGCTTTTTAGAAGACACTGAGGCTCAACTAAGTTAAAAAGGTTAAATTCCAGAGTATTGGCTAGTCAGTGGCGAAAATAGAACGGGCATTATAGCCCATACTTTTGTTCCTAGGTCAGTTTTCTTTTCCCACTGACTCGGCGCAGCGGTAACTGAAGGCTGGGGCCAGGAGGCTGCAGTTACCTGTTTCGAATCTGTTACACTTTCGTGCTGTGTGGATCTGAGCTTGTCTGTCTCCTCCTTCGTGTTAAAATGGTAATCTCATTGCAGTGGCTTTTGGTAGGTAATTTTGAAATTTGTAAGAATTTACCACAAAATAGTTACCTTGCTGTCAAGGAAAAAGCAAAAGTTGAGTTCTCATTTGAAAATATATACTGGTGAAAAGTAGGTACTAGTTTCCTTTTGAAAACTTATGGATTTTAATGCAGTTGCTACAGGTGAAGTTTGTTCTTTTATAAAAGCCTGAAATTTTGTATTTTTAGAGCAAATAAATCAGGATCTGATTTCCAGAAGTCTATATCATGGTATTTCATGATTTTTACCATTACATAAAAAGCTTAGTCATTAAAAAAATGATTTACTATTAAAAAACTGTTAGCAGAGGTTAAGCGGTGGGGGTGGGGAGGGGGGAGAGGAGACATCTGTAATATCAACAATAAAAATATATATTAAAAATAAAATAAAAATGTTAGTATATACTTCGAATTCGTGTTTAAACAACGTTTTGGGGAATAAGTTATGTAAAACCGTAAGTTAAATAGTTCCTCATGTATAAGGAAGACTAGCCTTCGTCTCAGCATTCCTAAGGCCTGTTGGTTCCCAGCACAGGCGGGTGTGCCCACTGCAGGTCGGCACTGCCGGGCGCGGGCCCGGTGCGGCCGTGGCACGCGAGGCCTGTCCTGGGACTCGGGCCAGTGGAGCCACTGTCAGGAAGGGCGGAGGGCACAGACTGGGTCTTCTGGGACTGTGTGACTTTGGAATTACAGGGGCAGGTACGGCTCGGAGAGTCTGTGGGTTTGGTTCCAGACACCACAGTAAAGTGAGTTGTACTCTTTTTGCCAGTGGGGGGTCGGGTCTTGTCTGCAGTGGAAACCACCTGTGAAGCGCAGTGAAGGGAAGTGTGTCTACACTCCTTTTCTCTGGGTCTTGAGAAAATTATGCAGAAACGGGGAACCGTGAGCGTTGTTTGGCCATTTATTGCTCGCTGACAAAAGCGAATGACTTTAGGACGGCCGCTTGTTTGTTTTGTTTCGTGTCTTGCTCACAGCTTCGCTGTCCCAGGCTGCCAGGCTGGGCTCGTTTAAGCAGTTCTGCTGTGGTCACTCTGACGGACACATTCCGCTGGCCGCTCAGGGGGCCAGTCTCTGCTTTCTGTTTCTCTTCCTTTTGTACCATATAGTCTTTTTAAAAAAGATTTCTTATTGATTTTTAGAGATTGGAAGGGAGAGAGAGAGAAACACTCTCTATATGGATGTGAGCGCAAAACATCCATCAGCTACCTCCTGCACGCCCCTACGAGGGTTTGAGCCTGCAGCCCGGTCATGTGCCCCGACCAGGACGTAAACCAGTGACCTCCAGTGCAGGGACGAGGCTTGTACCATGCCGTCTTGTTGTCTCAGGCTCCCTGCCTTTGCAGGAGGATTGCTGGCCTTACTTGGTTGCTTAGGGCTCACAGACTGCAGAAGCAGAATTAGCCAGACCTCCTTAAGCCGTAGGCTTGGAACCAGCACAGCATCCTTCCTGCCACATTCTGCTGGTTACAGCAAGTCACAGGTCAGCCCGGTTCCAGGGGACAGGACCAGACAAGGGTGTGCGTCCCAGGATCGCACCAGGCAGCTGTAGTCTGCGCACTGCATAACGGGGCTGCGGGGGAGCTCTGGCGAGCGAGACCTGAGCTGCCTGGTGCTTGCAGTGCTTTGAACCTGGCCCTGCTTAGGGAACCCGAGGAATACGGTGATGCCCGTCCCGTTCTGCCAGCCAGGTTTCCCCCCTCATCCCCATCACTTGTCTTTCTGTGGCTGTCACTCTATTTCAGTCTCGGTAGCAGCTTTTATTAAGTTCGGGTTTTCTAAATGATGATCGGGCCGACTGGCATGAAGGAACCGAGTGTCTTGTTCTCATCACTCCCGAGTGCAGTAATGCAGCTACACGTCTCATGCACAGAACATGGGTGCAGCTTCGGGCCCTTTGGGAGGGTCATGCCCACGCGTGCAGGTCTGCCCTTATCTGAAGCGAGCACACGGGCTGCGGTGGGAGGAGCTTGCTGCCTGACAGGACTGAGAAACATGACCTTGTAAATAGGAAGGGCTGGGTGCGGAGGAGGGGCAGATAGGGTTACCGGACACAGTTCTGGAGGGCTCTCCTCGGCTGTAAGTCACTCCGTAGTTTAAAAACGTCCTCGCGCTGACCGTCCTGGGCGTGAAGCTCTTACTTCTCTGGGGAAAACAAGTCTTCTGAGCGCTGTTTGGTAGCCCATGGTCATGGGTAAAGAGGCTGGCGGGGGCACACGGGTGAGTCCTGGCTGAAGACGTGCCAGCAAGCCCTGCTCTCTGCGTTTGGTCAGTGTGGGGAGGAAGGGGTAGTTCAGTGAACTTACTTTATCAATTAGAACATACTTTACCTTAAAAGTAGGTAAACGAATGGACTCTGCTCTTACGGTTGAAGAATGAGCCGGCTGTGCTTGGGTAAGCGTGGTGGCTTGATGGTCAGGTGGTGCTGATCCCTCAGCGCTGCCTCCGGGCCGTGGCCTCACTGTCATCTTCTGGGAAATGCCAAGAACATCTTTCTTGCTGGGTTTTTCTAAGGGTTAGTTGGAATAATGTTGGAAAGCAGGAAGTATGGTCCCTGGGACATAGGCAGCCCATGACCATTGCTACTGCTTATAACTCCTTATTATGAATAAGGTGAAATTAAACAAGTCCACTTTTCTGGGATGCGCTCATTTCTCAAGGACAGTTGTTTTGGCGGGAGCAGAGCTGCATATTAAATCTCACCTCTTAAGAAGGAAGTTGCCGAAGTGAATCAGAAAGAAACCCCACGTGGCAGAACGGGCGGGTGGGAGGGGAGCTGTGCAGTCGGGAAGGAGGCCCTGCGGACCCCACCGTCACCGTCCTCGGTGTGTGCGAGCATGGGGATGGCTGAGGCCCCTTCGAGGTCTGCGAGTGGTCCTTGACAGCAGGGCTCAGGAATTTCACGTCTAACAGGTGGCTCAGGGGCGCGTTCCTTTGAGAAGTGCTGTTAGAGAGTCTGTCAGCTGGGTGCTGAGGAACAGCATAGGAAGTGTGTTCTGATGCTCTCGGGGACACTTTCTAAGCTGTAGCCCATGAAGCACATGTGTGACATGTAAACAGAAAGAGATCTTAACTCCTAAACCTCCCAGATGTTTAAAGGGGCTTCAGGTGAGTGCCCAGGACCTATCCGAGCGACTCCAGATTGATGCAGGCGGTTTCAGCCAGGAGCAGGCCGGCGGCCCTGCTGCAGGAGAGGAGACTCCGGGGAATGCTGACATCCACTGGTGACAGTGCTGCTGGGAACAGCTCAGTTAGACATGGTGATTGGATATCACATCATCTGCCTTTTTCTTTGCTAAGATAAGCTCCTCAACAATGGAGGCTCTGAGTGAAGTGTGTCTGACCAGCGTGTGGTCTTCAGGTGGTAGGAGGTGGATGCCATGCTCCGTCTGCTGGGGAGCTCCACTGCGTAGGAGGGCCTCGGCCTGGGAAGAAAGTCAGGAGAAACGGTCTAAGCTCTACATCCATTAGTGAAGGACCCCCACAGCCTGAAACTCTTCCCTAAGGCTTGCTTAGGACAGTGGTAGTGACAGTCTGTGTGTGTGTCACTTAAACCCTCTTCAGTCCCGTGATCACAGCTGTCATTGCCATGGCAGGTCTTTCAGCTGGGGCTGTTAGTGGAAAAACTTAACCTGTGTTTATAGCAACCATATTTTTATGGCGTTGGTACATTTTGTGGTAAAAAACAACCACCAAAAACCAGGCCAGCCCCTGCCTCTGTCTCAGGGTGAGTGGAAAGGATCAGTGGGCATTGGTTTGAGGAGCCCATCGTTTTGTGTGTTTACCTGACTTTGTGGCCAGTACTTTGGGGAGAAAACAATATAATAAACTCCTCTCTCTTTGCCCTATGAGTGGTGAAACGGGGTTTGATGTTTAAATGTGAATACCCAGAATGGGAAGGGTACATGGTGCTCAGGAATTTCATTTTCCTAGGGTCAAAGTTTTGGTCGTTACAACTTTTTAAAAACTTTCTTTGTGATCAATTTTCTTTTAAAGTGTTGGCTATCAAAAGAGCTTAGGTTTTAGATCATCCCGTGCACCGAAAGGTTGCCGGTTCGATTCCTGATAAGGGCACGTACCTAGGTTTCTCTCTTTCCTTCTCACTCTCTAAAAAAATCAATAAAAACATATTAAAAAATAAAGTGCTTAGGCTTTAAAGTAGACAAACCCAGTTGTGAGGTCTGGCCCTCGGCTGAGCGAGCTCGGTCAAGTGCACTTTGGAAAAGCCCTCGTTTTAGCATTTGTAGGCAGCATTCACATGTAAAGTGGTAGTAAAGTTATCTGTTGTGTGCCTTAAACCTGGCACTCAGTATTCAGGAAATATTCCCTAGGATGGGTTCATAATAGCTCGTCACTGATGGCAGGCATGTTTCAGGATTATTATTTCTTACTATCAGAAAGGGAACACACTCCATATGCTGTGTTTCTCAGCACCCCAGCAGGGTCTCGGCAGCATCCTGCGCTTCCCTTGGCAATTGTTTAGGTGTTGTAAATGAGGACACAGAATAACCACGTATCTGGTCAGAGTTTGCTGCCAAATAAGTTACGAAGGAACTTGAGTTTTTAATAGCTTTTGGGATTTTATTGGATTTGTGGATAAAGGATTGTGTTCTCGTATTTCTACTTTATTTTTTTTACTATATATTTTTATTGATTTCAGAGAGGAAGGGAGAGGGAGAGAGAGCTAGAAACATCAATGATGAGAGAAAATTTTTGATTAGCTGCCTCCTGCAGCCCCACCCTGGGGATTGAGCCTGCACATCTGGCATGTGCCCTGACTGGGAATGGAACAGTGACCTCCTGGTTCTTAGGTCGATGCTCAACCACTGAGCCATGCTGGCTGGGCTCTACTGTATTTTAAACTTGAGAAGAAATGCTTGAGGGAAAAAAGTATTCTAGGAGTAAAATTTTAGCCGTTTAATTGATTTTCTCATTTTGGGAAGTTTGTGTTTTGAATTATAAATTTGCCTCTACGATGTAAGTGTATACTTAGAAGCATGCTTTAAAGTTCTTGGGAAGAGTATTTGTAAATAGTAAATTAACACTGTATGTCTGCTACTTGAGTAGCTTTAAAATATCTTGAAATTATGTATTTATAACAAAAACTTCAGCAGTAGTGTATTCCTCTCAAGTGCCTAGTGTAACTTGGACCTGACTGCTGCAGACGTGGGGTCTGCAGCGTGGCCGGCACTGCCGTCGGTGCTGAGTGGGCGTGGCGAGCGTGGCCAGGGCTGTGGAGGAGCGAGGGCCCGAGCGGGTGCCCCAGCCAGGGGAGTCCTGGTCCTGATGCTGGAGGCCGTGCTGGTTTCCCGCGTGTCAGCATCCTCGTGCTGCCGACAGCAGTGTGGCACGCACGCAGCTGCTAGAGGTGAGCCTGGACCAGGGCCCAGGCCTCTGACAGCCGTCTCCCGGGCACCTCACGGGGCACGCTCTGCTCTTCCAGGGCGAGGAACTGAAGGGTTAGCAGGTCTCCATGGCTACTTAATGCTGGCAGATTAGAATTCTTAATGTATTTGCAAACGCCAGGAAGTGTTCGGCGACCAGTGCCATGCAGAGGACAGCGACTGGCCCGCAGGCCTGACGTGAGCGCTCCTGTCCCTGCTGCTGTGGCTGCTGTCTGCCGTCTGGAGGCAGCCAGCACGGGTGTCTGAAGAATATCAAAACACTAAAAGCTTTGGATTTGAAGGGAAAAAAGCCTGGTAAGCAAGTATTATGTCCTTAAAATACCAAACTTAGAAACAAATGACCTATTACTTATGGAAATGTTTGTGTCGTTTTGAAATAGGAGATTGTATAATGTAATTATGTGAAGTTTGATCTTTGCAAAGTAAGAATGGTACGTTTCCCCCCATGTTTTTCCCAGAACACATGGAAATGATCTCTCAAACAATCCCTACAGCTGACCTCCCCTCCCTGTTCATGCGCCACACTTTTACACATTATCTTTTTTAAGACTGCTTGTTCCTTCTCTCTCAGCCATAAGAAAAAGCGTTTCCAATAACTAGGTCTAAAAGCCCCACAAAACCACCCTACTGTGAATCCTTAAGTGGAAAAAATAAGAGAATAATAACATGTGACGGATGTGGCCAACAGTTCAGTGTCAGGCATGGGTTTAGCTCAGCATTTCTTGTTTTACAGTCTGTTTGCTGTGCAGATGCAGTGGAGAGCGTTGGCTTTGAGCCCAAGAATTCTGGGTTCAGATCCTGAGTCACTAGTTTTGTGGCCCTGGGCTCTTTGAGTCCTGAAACCCAGTTTCCCTCTGTCAGTAAGAACACTAAAGACTCTGAGGGTAACAGTTGACATTAGAGATTGTTTCTTCGTACAGTAGGAGCCCAGTAAGTGCTCACTGTTGTTTGTACTGTTTTTGGCGTCCGAGACCTGACTCAGATCCCAGGTTAAGACGGGCTGTGTTTCTGTGTCGCTTAGACACCCATGGGAGTGCAGTGGTCTCGGACAGGTGCGCTCCGTCGTCTGGGGGAGCCACACAGCTCTCCTACATGTTACTCCAGTGGGTTCCGTGTGTTTGAAACCCACGTCTTCAGATGCTCGGTGTTACTTGAAGCTTCTTAATTGACATGCAGCCCAAGAGTGGGAAACCTGTTGTCTACTGAGCATCACTAAGGCCTGGCGAAAATTACCAAATGCAACAATATTTGCTTGGAAAGTTTTGGTATTTTGCCATTGTAAACATAATGCTGCATATTATAAGAAATTGAGGAAATTATAGCAAATTAGAATCAAATGATCTGATTCTCATTGCTGATACCATTTTGGCATTCTTCTCCTTTGTTGATGTAAATAAATTTTAGTATCCTTTTGAAACAAATAGAAATCATCTCACTAAATTAACAGTAATTATGAAAAATAAAGTACAGTGCATGGCAAGTAAAAACATATTTCATTTTTTTACTATGACCTGAGGAGGAAGGTGATGGAGCAGGGAGTGAAGGAGAGATTAGTATGATAAAAGACAATAATAGTGTCAAGTCCTGCGTTTTTGTTTTGTATTTGGGGACCATATCTGTTTACCTTTAAAATTAGAGTAGTTGCTGCTAAATTTGATAAACATATTTTCCTCCTCGCTAATGCTTTCTAGTAAAGTACAGACATTTTGACAACCCTTACAATGAAGGAAAACTTGTTTTTTTGGAAAGTTGGTACGATGTATTTAATTATATTTTTTGTAGAGATGCATTTTTTGAGCAACATCACCATCTTGTGGCTTTCTGGAATATTGTTGCCAGACCTGTGTTTTACAGCTGTAAGCCTAAATTGCTCTGATGTTGGCCAAGGGATCAATCAAGTTCATAATGGGCAGTTCTTACTGTAAATGGAGGGTAGGGAGTAGAAAATAAAATTATCTGTACACTAGGATTGCAACTTTGTAAGAAAAAATGTGTATTGAGGAAAATCATAGTATAAAATGAAAGCAGTTGTGAGTTAGGTTGTGTGATTATGGATGATTGCCACTGTTTCATGTTTTCATGAAACATGCAGTGATTTTAGTCAGCTAATCCTAATCTAGGAAGTACCATGTGCTTTGTGCTCCATTCATTCTTTTTAAAAATATATATATTTCTTTATTGATTTCAGAGAGGAAGGGAGAGGAAGAGACAGAAACATGAATGATGAGAGAGAATCATTGATCAGCTGCTTCCTGCACGCCCCCTACCAGGGATCGGGTTTGCAACCCGGGCATGTGCCCTTGACCAGAATCAAACCTGGGACCCTTCAGTCCGCAGGCCGATGCTCTATCCACTGAGCCAAACTGGCGAGGGTTCCATTCATTCTTTAATAAGGTGACCCAGGCTGAGAATTCAGATGCCTTAGCAGCCAGTTAACAAGGCTGCTTTTGGCTAGCAGTGTTATCTAAGCTGGTAGATCTTGGAGGAGGATTTTCTATATGAGTTTCTGTACCTTTTTCCCATTCTGATGACAATTTTAAACAAAAAAGTCAATTTGAGAAGTATGGTAGTTCATTGAACAAACCACCTAAAACTAAATGAGGCTCTTTGGCTTAAAGCCTGCTTGTTGTTTTGAGATTCGGTTGGCACTAGGGGTCCTTCATTAGCAGACATGTATCAGACCCAGGCTGTGAGGCAGGCATGTGGATGCAGTGGTGAGGATTTGTGCTATACTTTTGGAATTTACAATTAGCATGCAGTGATGAACACAAAAGTGGGATTGGGGATTCTGGATAAAAATAGGTATAATTTATTGAGTGTTTACTATATGTCAGGCACCGTGCCAAGTGCTTTTTCTCTGTCAGAAATTTCTTTTGGAATTTTGCTCTGATTTTGCAGGAGCAATGCATATGCACATAAATAAGTGTTTGTGGCAGCGCTGAAACATCTCTGTGGTGCAGTAGGTTTCCTTGTACCATGCAAGTGGTTCAGCGGGTGTGGGTCTGGTAGGCTTCTGTGGCTGGTGTTGATAGCTCACCAGCGTTTACAATGTTCTGTGGGATCGTTTGTGCTATGTTCTAAGCAGCCATACTTCCCCAAGACTTAGAAAATCCAATTGATGAAAATTTGGCGATTAGTATATGACTTCTGAATTATTTTGAATAATTAGCCTAGAGAATGTCCCATGTCTAATGAACTTATCTCTTGTTTATATACTTTTGGCCATTTGAGTGTTTAGTAAGTCAAACAAGCATTTTATATAACATGTATCTTTTACTTTTTTACTGGATATTTTTGTTTGTTTATTTGTTTTAAATTTTTAAATCTTATTTGTTGAGAGTATTACAGATGTCCCCTGTTTTTCCCACCACTGAACCCTCCAACCTGGTTCCTGCCCCACCCCAAGCCTTCACCACCCTATTCTCTGTGTCCATAGGTGAGATCTTTGGTTAATCTCTTCCCACCCCTCCACCCCCCCTTCCCTCTGAGATTCTTCAGTCTGTTCCATGCTTCCATGCTTCTGATTCTATTTTATTCACCAGTTTATTTTATTTGTTAGATTTCTTGTTCGTTTATTTTGATTTTTAGATTTAATTGTTGATAGATATGTATTTGTTGCCATTTTATTGTTCATATTTTTTATCTCTTCTTCTTCCTCTTTCTCTTCCTCTTCCTCGTCTTCCTCTTCTTAAAGAATACCCTTCAACATTTCATGTAATACTGGTTTAGTGGTAATGAATTCCTTTAGCTTTTTCTTGTCTGTGAAGCTCTTTATCTGACCCTCAACTCTAAATGAGAGCTTTGTTGGGTGGAGTAATATTGGTTGTAGGTCAGCTATTCATCACTTTGACTATTTCTTGCCACTTCCTTCTGGCCTGCGTAGTTTCTGTTGAGAAGTCAGCTGACAGTCGTATGGTTGCTCCCTTGTAGGTAACTAACTATTTTACTCTTGCTGCTTTTAAGATTCTCTCTTTGTCTTTAGCCCTTGGCATTTTCATTATGGTGTATCGTGGTGTGGGTCTCTTTAGGTTCCTCTTGTTTGGTACTCTATCTCCTGGACTTGTAAGTCTATTTCTTTCACCAGGTAGGAGAAGTTTTCTGTCATTATTTCTTCATATAGGTTTTCAATATCTTGCTTTCTCTCTTCTCCTGATACCTCCATAATGTGAATGTTGGTACACTTGAAGTTGTCCCAGAGGCTCCTTACACTGTCTTCGTATTTTTGTAAGTCACCTGAGCTGGCCACTCTAGGTGTGCCCCTGTGTGGGCTATATGCACAGTCTTGTAGTTGAGCCTTCATTGCTGTTGGCATCACTGGGAGGAGTTGATTGACCTCCAGGCCAACTTGCTGTGAGGACCAGCTGCAACTACAGCTGCTGTGCAGGAAACACCCTTGTAGAGCAGGACTTGCTTCAGTGGGGCTTTGGTGCTCACTGAGTGTGTTGCTTGTAGATGTGTAGAGTTGTAATCTGCTGTGGTCTGAAGCTGTCCACTGGGTCCACTGGCTCTAGGGCCTCCAGGGAGGTGCAAAGTCAGCCACTGCCTGGGACCACCCAGCAGGAGCTACAGAGGGATCTGTAGACAGCTGCTATTTGCTGTTCGTTTTGGGCTTTGAAGTGCCCAGGAGAGGCCCAGCTATGAAGCAAGGCAGGCTGGTGCTAGTGCTGGGTCATGGGCTGTTTATTTATTTATTTTTAACTTTGGTTACATTTTATTGAAGAATGTCATCAAATAGAATAACTAGCCATAATTTAAAAAAAAAACACACAAAACTTTTGTATGCTCTTAAAGAGGGGAAGTCCTCTTGAAATATGTATAATTTCTTGTGATAGCAACAAAGGTAAATCTCATCCTTTTCAGTATTCTAAAGTCCACTGACTGTATCCCAAGACTGATTTTAGTGTTTGAGAATTTTTAATTGCATGAGCTTTCCTTTCTGAGTTAATTTCCACAACTCAAGCACTCTGTTCTTCTCTTCCTCATGCTCTTCTCTCTCTGTATTTTTGTTTGGTCTTCTTCAGTTGTGGGTGCCTCTTGAGACTCTGTTTCTCTTCCCCTGAGGAGGAATCATATGATTATAACTTCCTTATATACATACCAACTTGCAACTAACTTTCTTCATTTCTAGTCTTTATCTTTCCTTATTTTTTTTAAATAAATCTTTATTGTTCAGATTATTACAGATGTTCCTCTTTTATCCCCCCATTGCTCCCCTCCACCCGATCCCCCCCCCCCCGCCCCATGCCCTTACCCCCCACCTCTGTCCTCATCCATAGGTGTAAGATTTTTGTCCAATCTCTTCCCACACCCCTCACATCCCCTTCCCCCCGAGAGTTGTCAGTCCACTCCCTTTCTATGCCCCTGATTCTATTATATTCACCAGTTTATTCTGTTCATCAGATTCTTTATTCACTTGATTTTTAGATTCACTTGTTGATAGATATGTATTTGTTGTCACTTTGTTGTTCATAATTTTTATCTTTACCTTTTTCTTCTTCTCCTCTTCTTCTTAAAGAATACCTTTCAGCATTTCATATAATACTGGTTTGGTGGTGATGAACTCCCCCGCCCCATTCAAAAAACCCTAACTAATTTTACTGGGTTAATTGTTTTATTAATTGTGAATCTTCTTTTAACACATTTATTGAATAGTTATAAAGACTGAAAACTAAGCTAGGGGCTGGAATTATAAAGATGAATCCTACACCCAAAGGTGGATTCAGCAGGCACCAGAGCCCCAACACAGCGAATCCTGCTCCCTGGCATCGGCCTCTGCACAGCAGCTCCTCTGCTGTAGTCACAGCCCCCTCACAGCTCGTCAGCCTGAGGGGCCGTCCCTTTCATTGAGGTGCCAGCAGTAATCAAGGCTCAGCTACAACAGGAGGGCACACACAACCCACTCAGGGGGCACATCCGGAGCACTGACTCAGTTGACAGGCAGATTACCACTGACCACCTCTTCCCCCCCCCCCCCCCCCCCCCCGGACGCTTACTGCATAAGGCCACACTGCCAAGACTGGGAGATGTAGCACATCTTCCTAATACATAGGAACAAACCCAAAGAGTCCCTCAACATGAGGAGACAAACATGTCCCAAATGAAAGAACAAAGCAAAATTCCAGAAAAAGAACTAAACAAAATGGAGACCAGCAATCTACCAGATGCTGAGTTCAAAACACTGGCTATAAGGATCTCAGTGAGAACTTCAACAAAGAGATAGGAAACATATAAATGGAGATAGAAAAAAATGAACCAGTCAGAAATGAAGACTATAATTATTGAAGTGAAGAATACATTAAGAGGGAATCAACAGTATGTTAGATGAAGGAGAGGATCATATCTGCAATTTGGAAGACAGGTAGAGAAAACACCCAGTCAGAACAGCAAAAAGAAAAAAATAATTAAAAAAAAGAGAGAGAGGATAGTTTAAGGGGCCTCTAAGACAACATGAAGCCTAACAGCATTTGCATCATGGGGGTGTCAGAAGGGATTGAGAACCAATTTGAAGAAATAATGACTGAAAACTTCCATAAACTATGACGAAGGGAAAAGATATACAAGACTAGGAAGTGCAGAGAGTCCCAAACAAGGTGAACCTAAAGAGCCCACACCAGGATACATAATGAAAATGGCAAAGGTTAAAAACAAAGAACCTTAAAAACAACAAGAGAAAAGCAGTTAGTTACCTAAGACTGTCAGTTGATTTCTCAACAGAAACTTTGCAGGCAGAAGAGAGTAGCAAGAAATATTCAAAGTGATGAAAAACAGAAACTTACAACCAAGATTACTCTATTAGCAAGACTATCATTTAGAATTGAAGGTGAGCTAAAGAGTTTCCCAGACAAGAAAAGCTTAAGGAGTTCACCACCACCAAACCAGTATTACAAGAAATGTTAAAAGGTGTTCTTTTAAGAAGAGAAAAAAAGATAAAAAATATGAATAATAAAATGGCAATAACTACATATGAACAATTATTTTAAATGTAAATGTATTAAATGTTCCAATCAAAAGACATGGTGGCTGAATGAATAAGAAAACAAAACCCTTACATATGCTGCTTATAAGACCCACTTCATATCAAAAGACATATACAGACTGAAAGTAAAAAGATGGAAAAAGGTATTTTATGCAAATGGAAATGAAAAAAAAAGGAGGAGTAGCAATACTTATATCAGACAAAATAGACTTTAAAACAAAGGCTATAACATGAGACAAAGAAGGACCCAGCAAGTCCACTTTTGGGTATTTGAAGAAACCCAAAATACTAATTCATAAAGGCCTATGCAACCCCTATGTTCATTGCAACATTTACAATAGCCAAAATATGGAAGCAATCCAGGTGTCCATCAATAAAGAAGATATGGAATATGACTCAGCCATAAAAAGGAATGAAACCTTGCCATCTGCAATAACATGGATGGACCTAGAGGGTATTATGCTGAGTGAAGTGGATCAGAGAAAGAAAAGCCATGTGATTCTACTGATATGTGGAATCTAAAGAACAAAACAAACAAACCAAACAACCAACTTACAGAGAATGTGTGGATGATTGCCAGGTAGGAGAAGGTTGGAGGACTGAGTGAAAAAGGTGAAGGGATTAAGAAGTACAAATTGGTACTTACAAAATAGTCATGGGTATGTAAAATATAGCATAGGGAATATAGTCAACAATATTATAATAACTATGGTGTCAGATGAGTACTAAACTTATCGGGTGGTCACTTTATAAGTTATATAAATGTATAATCACTATGTCGTACACCTAAAACTAATATAATATTGTATGTCAACTGTAATTTAAAAGTTAAAAAATTGCCCTGACCGGTTTGGCTCAGTGGATAGAGCGTTGGCCTTCGGACTGAAAGGTCCCAGGTTCGATTCCGGTCGGGGGCATGTACCTTGGTTGCGGGCACAACCCCAATAGGGGGTGTGCAGGAGGCATCCGATCAATGATTCTCTCTCATTGATGTTTCTAAACTCTCTATCCCTCTCCCTTCCTCTCTGTAAAAATCAATAAAAAATATATATATATTAAAAGTTAAAAAAATTATTACAAGATGAGTCGTAATAAAGAAATGTACAGTATAATAGGCAAATAGAGAAATAAGCAAGGTTTCAGTGCTGTAAAACACAGAGCCACTAAGGAGTGCAAAACTGGAACTGGAGGGATGACACTTGAGCTGAATGTCAAAGGATGACGAGAAGTGGTGTTGAGGAGCAGTGAGGAAGTTAGCTGCAGGAAGTTAGTGGGCAGCAGTGATGAAGGTGTTGTTAACCGTGGGTTATTTAAGGCAGCATAAGGTTGAATTCAGCAAGGCTTTTAATTGCTGCAGTGAAGAGCACACGATAGTAATGCAGATGTTTGTTGATCTCATAAGGGCAAGGAATTTATATTCATTTTATCACTGCTGGAGAAATATTGGGTTATAAAGTAATCTTGAGAGCAAGGAATTCACATAGTTTGGAAATGGTTCAAAATTGGCAGTAAAAAATGAATCTGGAAATGGACTAAGACTTAGAACTGTTAAGAGATAACACAGGAGTATTGAGAATGTTAAGGGCAGCGGCAGTGGGCACACCAGGAGCATGTGACAGGGGTCCTGGGAGTTGCTGCCGGTGCCTGCTGAAGATGCCCAAGGCCCGGCCCTGAGGGGAGAGCAGTTTCCAGACTTGGGGCCTGCGGACGTCAACCAGACACCATCCCATTTAAAGGTAAAATCAGAGCACAGCGGAGGCCGGAGCAGCTGGCCGCAGAGGAAAGAGAACACAGAAGATGAGGGGAGAAGATTCGTAAGAAATAAAGCTTGGTCGAAGCAGGAGGCCAAAGGGAAAAGAAGAAAATTAATGAAAACAGGAAAAGGGGGGTGGGTTCTGAATTTGAGGATGAGGACATGGAGGAACTTCTGAATAACACATGGCTAATGAAGAAGTTTAAAAAAGGCAAAATCACTGAAGAAGAATTTGAGGAGGGGTTGCTGACGAGTGCCCAGGGGTCCATCAGGACGGCGAGTTTGGGGACCTCGGATGTGGAGGGGACAGCTGATTCTGGAGCCTCAGGTGAGCAGCGCCTTTCCCTGCGATCAGGACCTCGACCCTCAGCCCACGGGCTGTCCTTTCAGGCTGGGGGGATAGGAGGCTTTCGCACATGAATGTTTTACTACAAACGTACCAGCCGTGAAGGCCAACAGAAGATGTGAATTATTTGATATAAATAATATATGTCAATATGTATTTTGATGGGTTGCCTATAATTAAAGAGCTCATTTTTCTGGGCCTATTTTATGTGTGTGTGTGTGTGTGTGTGTGTGTATTAAATATGTTTTTATTGATTTCAGAGAGGAAGGGAGAGGGAGAGAGAAACAATCAGTGATGAGAGAGAATCATTGATCGGCTGCTTCCTGTACGCCCCCTACTGGGGATCAAGCCCACAACCCAGGCATGTGCCCTGACTGGTTCATAGGTCGATGCTCAACCGCTGGGCTATACTTATTCTTAATAGACAGATACTGGTGCAGACTTGATTTCAGGCTCGCGCGCTCCTTGCATGTCCTTGTCCCGGACTGCGTTCTCTCTGTGCAGGGCACCGGCACCGGCATCGGGGGGCCAGTAGCCCAGGGTTTTCCTTCTTTCCTAAGAACGGGTCCTAGGATTCCTATTGGGGAGTATCTGAAAAGCTGCCTTCTGTTGAATAAATTGTATTTCCTTCTTTAAAAAAAAGAATTTTAAGAGTTGATTTGAGCCAGAAGCTATTAGAATGGAACCAGGACCCCCCTGCGACAGAACGGCGTGAGCTGTGTCTGAAAAAGAGGTGCAGAGACGAGGCCTGGGTCTGTGTCGCCAGGAAGAAGAGGTAGACGTGGGAGGAGGAGTGAAAACAGAACCAGAGGTTTGGGGAAGTTAATGTACTTACCTCCTCTGGCTGTAAATCTGGAACTGGGTGGGGATACAGAAGAGTTGGGTATTCGTGCTGACGTAGGGAATTTGGCCTCCTCTTCCTCCTCCCCACATGTCCAGTAGACCCGTGACGAGCAGTCTGGTGTGACATCAAGGCCTGTGACGAGCCGTCCTGATAAAAGTTCCTGCTTCTGAATATTTAGGTCATGCAGATGAGGCGAATCTGTCAGAACCATGCTTTTTTATAACAGGGTTCTACTAGAAACATCTCTGAGATGCATCACAGAAGCTGTCTACACCAGCGGTTGCCAACTGGTGGTCCGCGGACCACTGGTGGTCTGTGAGGTCCGAAAGGGTGGCGACCGCTGGTCTACACAGTTAGAGCCACTCCACTGTTTACTAAGGCTACCAAGTACCCACCCCGCTGAGCCCAGAACTGTGGGGTTTCCCAGGCAGCAGGGCTGAATGGAGCGGGGCGGGGGGGGGGCTCCTCTGGGCGAATCAGGGCACACTGTCCCCCTCTTGTTTCTTGTCCCACTTTATAAACGCATTGAAATGACCAACAGTAGCTTTTTAGAAGTGTTCTCTAGAGGTAGATGTAACATGCCTGTATTGTTTAAAGTGAAATGTCCTACTTTGAGCTTATGTTTTTGTGAAATACTTACTTTAAGGTTGCAGAATCTTAGGTGCCTAGGACAGGGCAGGCCGTGTGGTTAGTCTCTCTGCCACATTCATTGGGTTTTCAATTGCATTTTGTTGATGCCATAGCTTTGCCTAATTGTAGGCTCTCTAACCTTCCAGAGTCCCCGTTCAGCAGGCTAAACTTCTCCAGCACCTGAGCTGTGCCAACCTGTTGCTTTCCTGAGAGGGATCCTGTGGGCCAACATTGTCTTCTGACTCAGCCTAAGGCCGGACTCTGTCTCCACCATTTTTGCGTTCTTGCCAAACCCACTGTACAGATAGACACATGACAGTATTTCTCTGCTTCTCCAGGCGTTAACACTATGCACAGTGTGCAGAATGGATCAGATCTGTTGTTTTCTTAAATGTTGCTTCTGACTTACTAGTAAGAAGGACATCACAAGCAATTGAGATATGTCCTGTAAGTGAGGATTTGATCGTCTGTAACTGAGGACTGAAAGTCTAGTTTATTATCTACACTAGGGTTCTCTATTCTTTGCAGTTGCATATTAATATTTGCTCTGGCATTTTTAAAGGGTTGAGCTGGACGTAATCAGCTTACACATATATAGCTGTATGCTCTGGGTATAGGTGATGACCTGAATTTATTTGGATGGATAACAAATTTGCGTAAAGTCTGTTAAAACTCGGGCTTTGTTTTTTCTCTTCCACACTTGGTCACACTGTTAGGTGGCAGAATTAGAAATGAAGTCCAAGTAGTCAGACTCCAGAGTCGGCTCTTAAAAGCTCTGGGCCATTGCTTCCCGCAGCGCGCTCCTCCCAACCCTCACCTGGGATGTGGTGCCATCAGCCACCCAGGTCATGGGCGAGGCATTCTAGTCTCTCAGAACCTTCTCTTACCTCTCAGCTACCCCACGGTCTGGTCAGAGATCTGTACAAACCCGTGGGGTTTTGGTCACACTGGCAGTGCTCGCGTTCAGATGAATTCATTACAGTGTCACCTACTGCCAGGGTTCTGTGCACGCCTGTGGGCCTCGAAACCGTCGCTGCCTGTCAGTTACCTCCGGAGGAACTGTGACCCTCCGTGCTTGGCGCCTTCGGGTGCCACAGGAACTCATGGCATCCTGTACATTTGGGTCACCATGTTTGCCCTCTGTAGCTCAAGTCGTGAGCCTGCTCATTCCTGAAGGTTTGATTACCCACTTCCCCTGGGCGCCCTGATGGTCTGCTTTACGTTCACCTCTGTTTCAGTAACGGCCACTCTGAAAGCTCTCTCTTTGTTTGCAGGTTCATCTCTGCACTAGACTATGAGCCCCTTGGCAGGAGGAGTCGGGTCACACTCATCTTCAGGTCCCCAGCGTCCGGTGCAGTTCCTGGTGCAGAGTGAGTGACTGCAGCTCTTTAAACTAAGGCCATGTCTAACCGTCAGGCTCCATACGTCTTGATGACTGACTCCCTGTGTGGGCCTAGCAGTGACGTCGTCATGGAAAATAGGGCCGTAGACTTGCACTGCTTCTGTGCTTGGGGTCCCCTGGGTGAGACAGCAGCGCCCCTCTCACACAGCGCTGTCGCCCTGCTCGGATCCCCGAACGTCTCCAGTGGCCCGCTGTCTGCGGGCCGCACCCCTTGGTGTTGTGAGTGAGGTGTGGGAACCGAGTTGAAATGACCATGTAAGTTGCGGTGTCCATCCCCTTTCAAGGAAGGTGGTGCCGTTTCTGAACCATGTCTGCGTGTCCCGCAGTTTAAAACAGCAGCTCCTGGTCACCGAGGCGTGCCCTCGGAGTGAAGGCAGCAGCAGCCTGGGCGGGAGCTGGGACCCAGGCAGTACCGGGAACGGTCCTTCACCTCGCCGGCCCGGACTCCCAGTCTGCACAGGTTTTATTTTTATTTTTTGTTAATCCTCACCCAAGAATATTTTTCCATTGGCTTTTAGAGAGAGTGGAAGGGAGGGGGAGAGACACAGAGAGAGAAGCACTGATGTGAGAGAAACAACGATTGGTTGCCGGGGATCAAGCCTGCAACCAAGGTACGTGCTCTTGATTGGAATCAAACCCGGGACCCTTCAGTCCATGGGCCGGTGCTCTATCCACTGAGCCAAACAGGCTAGGACAGTGGTCGGCAAACTGAGGCTCGCGAGCCACATGCGGCTCTGGCCCCTTGAGTGTTAACGCCACTTCTTTTTTTAAAATATATTTCATTGATTTTTTACAGAGAGGAAGGGAGAAGGATAGAGAGTTAGAAACATCGATGAGAGAAAAACATTGATTAGCTGCCTCCTGCGCATCCCCCACTGGGAATGTGCCCGCAACCAAGGTACATGCCCTTGACCGGAATTGAACCCGGGACCCCTCTGTCCACAGGCTGACGCTCTATCCACGGAGCCAAACCAGTAAGGACCTAACACCACTTCTTCAGAATAGACTCGCCCAGGCCAAAAACCGACTTCTGCGCATGGGCCATGAAGTTTCAATCGCACTGTATGTGCGCGCTCGCACGTGGTATTTTGTGGAAGAGCCACACTCAAGGGGCCAAAGAGCCACATGTGGCTTGCGAGCCGTGGTTTGCCAACCACTGGGCTAGGACCTGCACAGTGTTTTAGACATCACAGTTCTCAAAGAACTTGACCCTGTGCGTGTTTGTCTCTATTCTCTGCAATTACCCTTCTGTCTAATCCACTAATCACGCCCCTCGGTTTTCTTCCAATCCCCTTCCGCATGAAGGAGTGTCTTCGCCTGGCCTGGGTCCTCAGTGCTGCGCAGGCTGAGTGCGCGTCTCCCAAAGCTGTCCCTACTGACCTCCCACCCCCCGAGGGTGCTGACCGCCCTCGCCTGCACCATCCGCGCCTTCTGTCATTCTTCAGATTTTTAAGTTGGAAATCTGAGCATTCCGGTTTATACGTAATATCTGGAAGTGAGTAATAAATGCAAACATTTGGGAACTAGCCACTCCACTTAGAGAGCGAGGTCAGTCCCCGCACAGTTAGAGTCGCTGTGAGCGCTGCTGAATGCCGCTGTGACCCCGCGAGCCTGTCTCCCAGCCCCCGAAGTAACTGCTGCTCTGAACTGTTTTCTGAAATCTCCTCTTTCTATAATAGTGTCACCACAAATGCATTTCTTTGTTTCAAGTTTTATAATTTTTGTTTGTAGGCTTTTTAAAACTTGCACAAATGGTATTTTATTATGGGGGGGCAGTATAATTTACAAATGTTTATACAATTAAAAAAAAAACCATTCAGACACCATAAAGGAACACAGAAAACCTCTTCCCCACGTGTTGGTCTTCCCGTCAGCTGGGCGGCGGCACCCTGATAGGCCTGGCCTTGAAGGCTGCGTTGTCCAGGTGTGGCTGGCTCAGGGGCAGGTCTGGAGTCCTGGTCCGCTGCCATGTTTCCTTTCAGACATAGTCCTTACCCCCTCTGGGACCTGCTGCGGTTCCCACTTTGGGGACACGCCCCACCGACTTGATTTTCATCTTCCCAGCTGGTCCTTCCTGAGGTGGTTGAGCCAGAGCCACTTCCCCACCACTCCGTGGATCTCTGCTCTGGCCTCCGGCAGCATGAGCACGCCCCCCCCCCCCCCGCACCCCCCCTTGCTGGAGGGCCAGCCTTACCGGGAGCAGCCCTCAGGTCTTGGAGGCTCAGGGTGGAGAGGCCAGTCTTCTGCCTTCCTGAGGATTCACCTTCCAGGGACAGCTCACTCTGTCCTTCGAGCCCCCTGGTCTGACCTCCGACAGATGGGGCTGAGGTCCGGTCCGAGATGCCTCACTCATGGCCGGGCCGTTTCTGAGCCCGGGTGTCTCACTCTGCAGGCTGCGCTGCCGAGGCTGGCGTGCTGGTTTCGGTTCGATTCCTGCTGGGCCTCTGCCGCTGCTCTTACTAGTACACCTCCCGTCCTCCCCGGGGTCTGCAGACTGCCCTCCTCCGAGGCGGCCGGCCGGAGCAGTCCTCTTCCAGGAGAGCTCGGGGCTGTGCGTAAACTCAGGGTGTGGGGTGTCATCAGCCTGCGAGCATCTGAGAGTAGTCCTCTTTGGAGCTACCCGACCAAACGTCCCCCCTGCCGTGTGGGTCTCTCTGCCATCGGCGCTCTCTGTCGTCATCACCCTGGTTCCACTGCACGGCCGTCTGCCACGTGTGTCCTGGCATCGCCTCTGCCTCATACAGAATACCCTGTTGCGTGGCTCAGTGGTTGAGTGAGGACCCTGGAACCAGGAGGTCGCCAGTTCACTTCCTGGTCAGGGCACATGCTCGGGTTGTGGGCTCCATCCCCAGGGGCGTGCAGGAGGCAGCTGATCGATGATGTAACTCTCTCATCATTGATATTTCTCTCTATCTCTCTCTCTTTCTTTCTAAAAACCAATAAAAAGATATTTTAAAAAATAGTCTTGGTCTCCATAACCATCTCCCTGTTTGTGTCAAAGGCGTCGTCCCCTCTCCCACGTGCGTGCTCTGAGAGCTGTCTGGGCAGTGCGGTGCCTCCGCCGGTGTTTGGTCGGAATCCTGGTTTCTTTCTTGCTGTCTTTACTCAGTCAGCCATGCCCACGTGGTTCTGTTACCTGGAGGCTCCGCAGGAGGCTCGGCGCTGAGCGGGGTCCAGGTTCTCAAACTCGGCGCCATCGGAGCCTTTCGGTTCTCTGGAGCAGCGGTCAGCTGGTGGTCCGTGAGGTCCGAAAGGTCGGCGACGCTGCTCTGGAGCCCGCTTCACGGGCGAACGCGCCACACCGATAGCTCGTCCTGCAAAGAGCCCCTTGGGCAGGCAGTGCCGCGGTGCAGGTTGGGTTCCCAGAAGCGTCACGTGGGGGCAGTTGGGGAAGATGGCTCTGGTCGACACTGGTTCCCAGGCAGCCGGTGGAGCGGCGGGCAGTGGCAGTGAGCCGCCTTGCGCTGCTCGTCATCCTGTGCCAGGCGGGTGAAACCCCTTCCTGTGCGGGTGGGACGCGACGCTTCCTGTCCTCACACGCGACCGTCAGCCCAGTCAGCGGGGAAGACGGGCGTCCGGTGTCTGTGGGAGCAGGGGCGGGTGGAGCGCGAAGTGGCTGTTTCTGAGCCTGCCAATGTGCAGTCTTGTCTGCTTCCCGAACTGAGCCTCGTTCTCCGTACTAATGCTGTTTGCTGTTGTAACTAATCCCAGGGTTTTCTGTCTGCGTCTGCCTGGCTTGTCCCTTTCGTGTTTTTGCTTTCATCCTGTCAGCGTCTTTATTTTGTACGAGTCTCCTACCTCCTGAGTTAGTCCATATGCCTGGTTCTGGTGGCTCTGTATTTGGACTCTGACTTGTGCTTTCTGGGAGGCCTGGCTGTCGGTTCATTCCTGTATTTTTCTAGCCTGTCTTTGGTCGGGTTGGGTTCTTGTTGCACTCTCTCCTTGCTACTTATTTGAAGGTTCCCCTCTATTGCTGTCCTTTGTGCTTGCCCTGGGCATCTGTGGGCAACGCTGCCTGGTGTCAAGTTAGACAGACCCAGCCCGTCCGCTGAGCAGTGCGGGGCCCACACCCGCTCCCGCCTCGCCCTGGCCCCCTCGGGGTGCTCTGTGCCTTTTCCCACGTTTGGTGGTGTAAACACGTTGTTTAAACATTGTAATAAGCTGTTACAGTTGCTTGATTCCCCACTGTTTGTCTAGATTTTCTTTTGTGCTACCCGTTTCTTCACTTGCCTGTCCCTCCTGTATCTCACACCATCTCCTGGAGACGTTTTCCTCTTGGATGGCCGTCGTAGATGGGCCTGAGTAGAGAAAGGTCTTCACTTCTGGCCTCCCTGGCGAAGTCCAAGGAGTTCGGTGGTGCAGCTTTGTCTCGGTCCCCTGTCAGTGCATGTCCTGCCGCTCGTGCCCCATCCCCCCCCCCCCGTCCCCGCTGTCCAAGCTGTCCCTGCCGCCCGTGCCCCCCCCCCCCCGTCCCTGCCGCCCATGCCCCCCGCTGTCCCTCCCGCCCGTGCCCCCCCCGCTGTCCCTGCCGCCTCTGCCCCCCCCGCTGTCCCTGCCGCCCGTGCCCCCCCCGTCCCTGCCGCCCGTGCCCCCCCCCGTCCCTGCCGCCCGTGCCCCCTGCTGTCCCTGCCGCCCGTGCCCCCCGCTGTCCCTGCCGCCCGTGCCCCCCCCCGTCCCTGCCGCCCGTGCCCCCCGCTGTCCCTGCCGCCCGTGCCCCCCCCCGTCCCTGCCCTGCCCCCCCCCCGCTGTCCCTGCCGCCCGTGCCCCCCCCCCCGTCCCTGCCGCCCGTGCCCCCCCCGTCCCTGCCGCCCGTGCCCCCCCGCTGTCCCTGCCGCCCTGCCCCCCGCTGTCCCTGCCGCCCGTGCCCCCCCCCCCGTCCCCGCGCCCCGGCCCCCCCCGCTGTCCCTGCCGCCTCCTGCCCCCCCCCCGCTGTCCCTGCCGCCCGTGCCCCCCGCTGTCCCTGCCGCCCGTGCCCCCCCCCCGTCCCTGCCGCCCAGCCCCCCCCGCTGTCCCTGCCGCCCGTGCCCCCCGCTGTCCCTGCCGCCTCTGCCCCCCGCTGTCCCTGCCGCCCGTGCCCCCCCCCCGTCCCTGCCGCCCGTGCCCCCCCCCGTCCCTGCCGCCCGTGCCCCCCGCTGTCCCTGCCGCCTCTGCCCCCCCCCCGCTGTCCCTGCCGCCCGTGCCCCCCGCTGTCCCTGCCGCCCGTGCCCCCCGCTGTCCCTGCCGCCTCTGCCCCCCCCCCGCTGTCCCTGCCGCCCGTGCTCCCCCCCCCGTCCCTGCCGCCCGTGCCCCCCGCTGTCCTGCGAGACTGCTGTCACATCACTCCTCGTGCTGTTGCATGGTCTCTGTTCTGCTGGTCTGCAGTTTCAGTGCCGTGTCCCAGGTGTGGATTTCTTTGTTTCTCTAGCCTCTTGTTTTTTTTAAAAAATGTGTTATTATTGGTTTTTTTAGAGAAGGAGGAAGGGAGAGGGCAAGAGATAGAAGCATTGATCGGCTGCCTCCTAAATGCCACCTCCTGGGAGATCAAGCCCACAACCTGAGCATCCGGGAATTGAACCAGCAACCTCTTGGTTCAGGGGTTGACCCTCAGTCCACTGAGCCACACTAGCTGGGCCCCAGCCTCTTATATGTTGTGCTTCTTAGAATTGTGCATAAATGTCCGTCGTTAGTTCTGGGAAGTTATATCATTTTCTCTCTTAGTACGGCCTCCTTTTTCTTCATTTTCTGGGACTATGAGTAGACAATATATGTCAGATCTCATTTTTTTCTTCCTATCTTTTAGCATCTTTGGTACTTTCCATTTGTTTATTTTAGCACTCCTTCTAAATGATTTTTTTTCAGATTTATATTTAAGTTAATTGATTTTCTTATGTTTTGTCTAATCTGAATAAATGATGGATTTTAGTTATTAATGATATGTTGATATTGATTCATTAATGAAAACAAATGTTGCATACTACTGAAATCTGTGATAATATGGGAAAGTAAGTATGGGCCCTATGAGGAGTCTATTATCTTCACAATTTTTCTGTAAATCTGAAACTATTCTAAAATCAAATAGCTCTGGCTGGTGTGCTCAATGGTTAGAACGTCAGCCCTCACACCAAAGTTCAATTTCTGGCCAAGGTTCACATACCTGGTTGCAGGTTTGATTCCCGACCCCAGTTGGGGCACATGCGGAAAGCAACCAATCGATGTGTCTCTCTCACATCCATACTCCTCTCCCTCCACTCTCTCTAAAAATCAATGGAAAAAAATATTCTCTGGTGAGGATTAACAAAAATAATGATAAAAATAAATAAATAACAAGTAAATTCTACCTGGTTCTTTTTCAAATAATGCAGTGCCATATTCATAGTCTCTTTTTGCTTGACCATGTTTTAGTTGCTCATTTATTGCTAAAACTAATTTTTAAAAGTTTATGTTTGGTAATCATAATACTTAAAGTCCTTGCAGGGTTGGAAACTTATTTTTTTTGTTTCTGCTGACTCACTCATGGTGGCTTGTTTCCTTCCAGCTTGATTTTCTAAATTATCCTAATATATAAAAGCCCAGGGTCCGTAACGTCCAAAATGACCGAAGGCTCGACCAGCTGGAAGTCAGTCCTGCAGTCAGTGCTCAACCCAGCACTGACGGCCAAGGGGTCTGCAGATCAGGCCCGGAGAGAGAGGCCGGGTCTGATCCGCAGCCTCCATGGCAGCTGTTTATCAGCCATTGCCTCTCTCTTTCCCTCCGAGCTTCACCAGCAGCCACGACTCTGTTTCTCTCTGGGCCTCCATGGGGGCTGCTGATCAGCCCCACCTCTCTGATCAGGCCTTGAGATAGGCCCAGAGACGCTGACTGGCATAAAAACCGACCAATCAGAACCAAATTGGCCAGCAGGGGAGGGCAGTTGGGGTTGAGATCAGGCCTACAGGGGAGGGAAGTTAGGGGTGATTAGGCAGACAGAGGCAGTTAGGGGTGATCAGGAAGGCAGGGGAGAGCAGTTGGGGGTGAGATCAGGCCAGCAGGGGAGGGTTGTTGGGGACGAGATCAGGCTGGCAGGGGAGAGCAGTTGGGGGCTCTATCAGGCCGTCAGGGGAGGGCAGTTAGGGGTGATCAGGCAGGCAGGAAGAGAGGTTAGGGGCGATCAGGCAGAGGCAGTTAGGGGCGGATCAGGCAGGCAGGCAGGTGAGCGGTTAGGAGCCAGGGGTCCCAGATTATGAGACGGATGTCCGATTGCTGATTTAGGCCTGCAGGGATCGGGCTAAATCGGCAGTTTGACATCTCCTAAGGGGTCCCCAATTGGAGAGGGTTCAGGCTGGGCTGAGGGAACCCCCCCCCCCCCATGCATGAATTTTGTGCACAAATTTCGTGCACTGGGTCACTAGTTTATATATATAAAAGCCTAAGTGACCGAACAACTGTTTGGTCACTACGATGTGCACTGATGACCAGAGGGCAGAGCTGCCTCCTGGTGGTCTGTGCTCCCACAGCGGGAGCGCCACTCAGCTGACAGACGGGCACCAGATGCCAGGCTCACAGCTGGTGAGTGCAGCTGCGGAGGTGCAAGCCTCTCCCGCCTCCACGGGAGCGGCACAGCACTTGGCCCAGGCTCAGGCTCCTCCCCAGCTGCCTGCCGCTTCGCTCACTACTACATCCCTCAGGAGATGTCGGACTGCCAGATTCAGCCTAATCCCCGCAGGCCTGCAGGGATTGGGCCGAAACTGGCAGCCTGACATCCCCTGAGGGGTCCTGGATTGCGAGAGGAAGCAGGCCAGGCTGAGGGACCCCACCGGTGCACGAATCCATACACCGGGTCTCTAGTAGGCTCATAATTGGTTTTCTTCATTGTGGGCAATACCAGTGGCTTACTGGGGTGCCTTCCTTCAAGCATGTGTCTGAGCCGCTGCTGTATGTGGAGTTCCAGCTGACCTGGCCGGCTTCCTGGGGCTCAGGCCTCACCCCGCAGCATGCCCAGGGCTCTGTCTCCCATCCCAGTGCTCCTGTCGGCATGCACATGCAGGCCAACGCTCTGACTTAAACTTTTTTTGCTCACTGCTCACCATTTCCTCTGTTACTTCAACTCACTTTTAAGAAGTTTGGGGTTTTGTCTTGTTTTATTGGCTACTGTTATATGGGTGAGAGCAGGCTTGATAATTTCTTGAGAGCATAATAGTGTTTGAAAAGTGCATTGGTTTTAATTTATTCAGGATTGATTGCATTAAAGCAGAAAGACCTTTCAAAGTGTCTATCTACCAGACGGCTGGAAATGGAAACCCTTCGCTGTCCATTCTTTCCTCATGTTCATGGCTCCCCTGGTGTTCTCCCGTGAATGGGCAGTTGGTGCACCTGCAGGAGGTGTCACCCTGGAGCCCATTGGCTCAGCTGCCGGAGGAGTGGACTGATGAGGTTCCAGAACTGGGACTCTGTTCATTAGATCAGTTTCTCAAATAGTGAGCGGCTGTTTCTCTTGTCCTTTTACACACACAAGCATGACGTGCACACACGCAGATACAGAACACATGCAACTTGGAGTGAGTGAAGAGAGTGTAACGATTTTAGAGTGTTGTCTCCCTGAATTTGGAGAAGGCTCTAAATGGAGCGTGGAAAAGGCTACAAACAGGGAAAAACAAGATAGACATTAACAGTCGTTAATATTTCTCCATCTTGCCCAGAACCTTCCACTTTGTTTTCAGTAGTTAAGAGTATATGAAAGGTTAGCCTTAAAGTATTTGTCAGGCACTGTGCATATAAGTTGATAAGCTCTTTGATTTATCTCTTCTCGTCCTGCCAGCCCCATATCAAGGTATGTCAGTCTGTTCCATGCCTCCATGCTTCGGGTCTCATTTTGCTGGTCACTTCATTTTGTTCATTTGATTCCACAAATAAGTGAGATCCTGTGATATTTGTCTTTCTCAGATTGGCTTATTTCACTTGGCATAATATTTTCCAGGTACATCCATGTTAGTGAAGACATGGGTGTGGGGGGCACCAAGGGGCTGGGAGGAGGGGAGTAAAGAGGTGGGGGTAAATGGGAGACATCTATAATACTATCAACAATAAAAAATATATTAATGACCAAAACAATAATTGTGTTAAAAAAATAACTGTCACGCAGAAGAAAGATGAAGTGGCTCTGCTTTATATTTATTTAAAAAATAAAAATTGGGGTGGAGAAGTGAAGTAGAACTTGCAAAACAGTATCTACACAAAGAAACATGCCAGCCCTGGCCAGCGTGGCTCAGGGTTGACGTCGTCCTGTGCACCCAAGGTCATCAGTTCGATTCTAGTCAGAGCACATGCTCAGGTCCGGGTTCCATCCCCCGTCAGGGTGCATGTGGGAGGCAAGTGACGTTTCTCTCTCTCCCTCTCCCTTCCTCTCTCAAATCAATCAAAACATATTTTTTTAAAAAAGAAAGATGCAAGATTGACTGGGGACATGACAATTAGTGCAGAATATAGACCTGAACTCGACCCCATGTGTGAAAATGACAACAAATGGCATTGCTGGGACGGTTGATGCAATAGAGTATATATTAGGTAATAGTAATATACTAATTACATTCCTGAACTTATCATTGTCTATCGTTATTTGAGAGAATATTTTTATTAGGAAATGCACACTCAATATTAAAGGGTATGGAGCAAACTACTGAGGTGATTCAGGAATACATACATGCATAAATAGTAGAATATGTCAAATGGACAAATGAACATGTGACCCTGGATCCTCTCTCACAGTGACTCAGACATGGTTCATTGGCCATACTCACCTGTAATGCTTACAGTACTAAGTCTCAGTTCTAAATGGTGGGCAGCTGACTGTATCAGCATGTGATGGGTTGACAGTATTGTATCAGGTGTTTTTTCTTAATTGATTTGACTAGTTTTAATCATATTGAAAATTACAGTCTCTTGTTTAACACATGAATAAATTGAATTTTTTATAGGTGTAAGCTGAATTTTGGGACATGGCCACTGCCTCCCCAAGGTCTGACACTACCAATAACCACAGTGGAAGGTTACAGTTACAGGTAACTGGTAAGTTCTTTCATAATTGTGTAAAATAGTGGTTCCCAGGTAGATTTTTCTTTTCATCTGAATTCAGCAGATTTATTCCATAAGGATCTTTTCCTTTAGATTCAAGCTATAGTGTGTTTGTTGCAACAGGCCTCCGTGGTAGACACCCTCTAAAGGTGTTTTATTTGTTCAGTAGGTATTTATGGAACCTGTGCTGGATGTGGAGAAGGTATGTCCTCTTTGGTAGGAGAATTTGGGTACTGGAACTAGCATCATCGAGTTGGCCCTTACATGATTATTTGGATAGAGAAGGAAGCTGAAGGCCTTTTTCCTCCATTCAGTCATTGGGCAACTATTTGTTAAGTAGAGTTACAAAAGGAGGAAACAAAGCCCTAGTTCTCCAGGAATTTATGGGGGACAGTTACCATGCAGAGTGATCATTAACTGCATGCAGTGAGGACCTAGAAGAAGCTGTCTGAGGTCTGCTTGGGGTTGCAGGGGCCTATGGGCATACAGAATGTGAAGAGAATGACTCACAGAGGGTGACACTTGAATTTCCACAGCAGTAATCGGAGTTCATCTCCAATTAGGTTGGCAGGAGAGAGCATTAGAGGGAACAGCATTTGCAAGAGCATGGAAGAGCCTTGGTTAGGGGGCTTCACATAATTCATTCTCGCTAGTTGGAATGCATGATCCAAGGAAGAATGGTCCTTAAGCCAGCAGTTTTACTTCTAGAAGTTTATTTTGCAGACATTGATATTGCTTACATAATTATAAACATTAGTTTATAATTTAGAAAGTATTATATAATTCTCATAATTATAATAATGTATAATTTATGTAATTAAGTATGTTTATATTTGATTATATAAATAATATAAATTTCTGCAAGGTAATTTCCTATGAGTAATCCTATCTAATAATAGACAAATATGCAAATTGACCATACCTCCGACACACCCACAAGCCACGCCTACAAGCCACACCCACCATCCAATCAGAGCGAGTATGCAAATTAACCCAAACCAAGATGGCTACAGCCACAGAGAGCAAGGTTTCCTAGGTAACAGAGGAAGCCAAGCTTTCCACCTGCCCTTGCCAGGCCTAAGCCTCCACTCAAGCTACAAAGTTTCAATTATAGAAGGTAAACGAATTCAAACAAATGGCGCAGAATGGAGCTTGAGAGAGCAGACCAGGGTTGCCGCCGGCAACAGGGGAAGCAAAGCTTTCCGCACACCCTGGCCTGGCCCACCCGCTTAAGGCAACAAAGTTTCAATTATAACCCCAACACAAATGGCTGCCGGCCAGCCTCGGAGGGAGCCCCAGGCTTGGCTCCTCTCCAGGCTACAAAGTTTCAATTGTAGAAGGAAAATAAATTCCAGATACCAGGGCCTCCGCTTGCATTGCCAGGGGGCGTGGCCCACCTGCAAACCACCACAGACCCCTTGCTCAGGCCGCCCCACGCCCCACATCCCAAGGGAACCCCCACCTGATCCGGGACGCCCTTCAGGGCAAACCAGCTGGCCCCCACCCCTGTACCAGGCCTCTATCCTATCTAATAAAAGAGTAATATGCAGATTGATCATCACTGCAACACACAATATAGCTGCCCCCACGTGGTCAAAGATCCTGCCCCCATGTGGACACAAGATGGCCAGCAGGAGAGGGCAGTTGGGAGGCACCCGGCCTGCAAGGGAGGGCAGTTGAGAAGGACCAGGCCTGCAAGGGAGGGCAGTTGGAGGTGATCAACCCTGCAGGAGAGGGCAGTTAGGGGTAACCAGGCTGCCAGAGGAGGGAAGTTGGGGGCAAACAGGCTGGCAGCAGAGTGGTTAGGGGCAATCAGGAAGGCAGGCAGGCAAGCAGTTGGGAGCCAGCAGTCCTGGATTGTGAGAGGGATGTCCGACTGCCCGTTTAGGCCCTATCCCTAGGGATCGGGCCTAAACGGGCAGTCGGACATCCCATCCCTCGAGGGGTCCCAGATTGGAGAGGGTACAGGCTGGGCTGAGGGACAACCCCCCTCCGTGCATGAATTTCATGCACCGGGCCTCTAGTGTATATATAGTTTGCAATATACATGTTATATATAAATATGTGTATGTATAGAGTTTTTAGCATATGTTTTGTAAATATGTATATAAATTATTTATAAATACACTATTCCACTCAGTGGAATTCTAGGTAGACAATAAAATGAAAGAAATGAGTATGTATACCAGTAGGAGCCATGTTCTAAGAGAATATGTTAATTGAAAGAGCAGGGCATGGAATAGTGTGTAACGAGCTACCACATGGATGTAAAACAGGAGGGGGTGTGTATGCAGCTCTGTGCCTCAACCGTTAGAAGATTTGCCTCAGGAGGGTGGGAGTCAGGCAGGTAAGAAGGAGATACCCTGTGGTTCCCATGGCACTCATTATTGTGAGGTTAGTCGTTTCTAGTTTAAAATGAACAGGTAGGAAATGCTTCTTGTCTTAGAGAACAAAGCACAAATCCTGCGTTTGTGCTGATATCACGGTAGCAGAAAACACCCAATCAGAACGGAAAAAAAAATAAGAATCCAAGAAAATTAGGGTAGTTCAAGGAGCCTCTGGGACAACATCAGGCATAACTACATCTGCAACAGAAGGAGAAAAGAGAGAGTAAGGACTTGAGAACTTATTTGAAGAAATAATGACTGGAAAATTCTACAACCTGGTAAAGGAAAAAAGAAGTGCAGAGACTCCTAAACAGGATGAACCCAAAGAGACCTAGATATATCATGATAAAATGCCAAAGGTTAAAGACAAAGAATCTTAACTTTTTGCACTCGGATGTCGAGTGTGACTCGACACGGTTAGCATTAGAATAAAGGAATCAGAAAAAAGCAAGCGAGAGCAAAGGGAAAAAAAGCAGTTCGTTACCTACAAAGGAGCTCCCATAAGACTCAGCTGATTTCTCAGCAGAACCTTGCAGGCCAGAAGAGAGTGGCAAGACATATTCAAACGGATGAATAGCAAGCCAGGGCCTACAACTAAGACTGCTCTACCCACCAAGGCTGTCATGCAGAATGAAGGGCAGATGCATAGCTTCCCAGACAAGGAAAGCTAAGGAGTTCACCACCACCAACCAGTGTCATAAGAAGAGTTAAAGTCTTGGAAAAGAAGGAGGGGTGAAGGGAGAAAGGGGAAGAAGAAGAAATGTGAGTAATAAAATGGTGAAGCTACACACCTATCAGCAATTACTTTAGATGTAAATAGAATGAGTGCCCAGTCAAAAAACATACAGTGGCTGACGGGATAAGAAAACAAGACCCTTTTCTATGCTGCCTACAAGAGACCCACTTCAGATCCAAAGACACACACACACTGAAAGGAAAGAGATGGAAAAAGATATTTCATATAAATGGAACAAGAGTAAAAACAACTTGAGGTAGCAATACTTCCGTCAGACAAAATAGACTGGAAAACAAAGGCTATGAGACAAGGAAGGACCCAGCAATCCCATTTCTTGGTATTTACCCGAGGAAACCCAAAACACTATTTCAGAAGACCTATGCACCCCCATGTTCATTGCAGCATTTACAACAGCCAAGATATGGAAGCCACGTAAATGCCCATCGATAGATGAATGGATAAGGAAGAGGTGCTACATATATACAATGGAATGTGACTCAGCCATAAAGAAAGAATGAAATTTTGCATCTGTAACAGCATGGATGGATCTAGAGGATATTATGCTGAGTGAAATGGGTCAGACACAGAAAGGTAAAAGCCATGTAATTTCACTTATGTATGGAATCTAAAAAACAAAGGAACGAACAAACAAACTCAGACACAGGTAATATTTTGATGGTTGCCAGAATTCAGGCTCATTGGGGGCTGGATGAAAAGGGGGAAGGAATTAAGATGTGCAAATTGCCAGTTATAAAAAGTCATGGGGATATAAAATATAGGCAATACGTCAATAATATTGTAATAAGTATGTATGGTGTCAGATCGGGTAATCACTTCGTAAGTTATATAAATGTGTAATCTCTATGTTGTACACCTGAAACTAATATATTGTGTGTCAACTGTAACTGAAAATACATTATTTTTAAAAAAGAAAGTAGGTTACTATAGTTGACCCTTGAACAATTTGAGGGTTAGGAGCGCCAATCTCCTAAGTAGCTAAAAATCCAAGTATAACTGGATGTTGTTGTTTTTTTAGAGAGAGACAGAGACATCAATTTGTTGTTTTACTTATTTATGTATAATTGGTTGATTCTTTTTTTAAATATATTTTTACTGCTCTCAGAGAGGAAGGGAGAGGGAGAGAAAGATAGAAACATCAATGATGAGAGAGAATCATTGATTGGCTGCCTCCTGCAAACCACCTACTGGGGATCAAGCCCACAACCCAGGCATGTTGTCCTTGACCAGAATTGAACCCGGGACCCTTCGGTCTGCAGGCCAATGCCCTATTCACTGAGCTAAACTGGCTAGGGCCTTTGGTTGATTCTTGTATGTTCCTTGACTGGGGCTCAAACCCACAACCTTGCTGTATTGGGAAAATGCTCTAAGTCAGAGTTGAGGAACCTTTTTTCTGCCAAGGGCTATTTGGATATTTATAGCATAATTCTCGGGCCATACAAAAGTATCAGCTTAAAAATTAGCCTGCTATATTTGGTCAAACATTTAATTAACTCACCCCTTATGCCTTGGCAGGGCCAGATCAAATGATTTTTTAAAAATATGTTTTTATTGATTTTAGAGAAAGGGGAAGAGTGACATAGAAACATGGATGAGGGAGAGACATTGATCGGCTGCCTCCAGCACGCCCCCCCACACTGGGGATTGAGCCCGCAACCCAGGCACGTGTCCTGACTGGGAATCAAACTAGTGACCTCTTGGTTCCCGGGTCGATGCTCAACCACTGAGCCACACCAGCTGGGCCTACGTATACCTGTTGACTTCCCAAAAACTTAACTATTAATAGCCAACTGTAGACCTGAAGGTTAACACATATTTTGTATGTTATCTGTATATATACTGTATTCTCACAATAAAGTAAGCTAGAGAAAAGACAATTAAGAAAAGCATAAGGAAGAGAAAATACATATACAATACTGTATATGTTTATTGAAAACAAATTGTAGGTGATTGCACAACCACCATTGAATTAAATAGTTGAAGTGAGTAAAATATATGGGCATGTGAAATGTATTTCAATAATGTCAAAATTCAAGTGGTTCTCATGTGTTATCATATTCTTGTAGTGGTGTGTTTTTTTCATTCTGTCAATGAAAAGAGTCTGAGCTGCACAAGCAGCACCGCTTCATTTTTATTGATTTGTTAGTATAAATACTGCTTTCTGGCTAAATATATTCACAGTGATTATCATGTTTCTGTTAGTTTCTAGTGCCAAACTAAAAAGAAAAAAGAACTGGTTTGGAACAGCAATATATACAGAAGTAGTTGTAGATGGAGAAATTAAGAAAACAGCAAAATCCAACAGTTCTTCTAATCCAAAGTGGGACGAGCAGCTGACCGTGTAAGTACTGCATAGAAGGGACGTGGTCTTCAGCGGGAGGTGTGCTGCTTGCAGTCTTAAGAGTTTTTATTTTGTAGGAAAGCTTCATAGTAATGACTGCTGTGTTCAGTATGAATAGACAATTTAAAGTGAAAATTGTGGGTTAGTTTCCTTTCCTTTACAGAGAGGCATAATAATCCTTGCTTTAGCTTCATAAAGTAAAGTATTTCCATGTAGCCATGTTTTCTCTTCCTGTCTTGTAAAAAAAATTGAGCAGAAATCAATTATTCTTAATTTTGGCATTTTTGAAATACAATGTTATAAATTTGTGTATTAGAACCAGTGCCATCGCCGAAGCCGGTTTGGCTCAGTGGATAGAGCGTCGGCCTGCGGACTCAAGGTTCCCAGGTTCGATTCCGGTCAAGGGCATGTACCTTGGTTGCGGGCACATCCCCAGTAGGGGGTGTGCAAGAGGCAGCTGATCGATGTTTCTCTCTCATCGATGTTTCTAACTCTCTATCCCTCTCTCTTCCTCTCTGTAAAAAATCAATAAAGTATATTAAAAAAAAAAAAAAGAACCAGTGCCATCAATTGTCTTAAATGTTGAGAAATTTGTTCAAATAGAAATATTCTGAAGCCTCAAACTCTTATTTTTTTAATATATTTTTATTGATTTCAGAGAGGAAGGGAGTGGGAAAGAGAGACAGAAACATCAATGATGAGAGAGAATTATTCATTGGCTGCCTTCTGCGTGTCCCCTACTGGGGATCGAGCCTGCAACCCGGGCCTGTGCCCTTGACTAGAATTGAACCTGGGACCCTTCAGTCCGCAGGCTGATGCTCTATCCACTGAGCCACACCAGCTGGGGCAAGCCTCACTCTTGATGTATAGGTGGTGTTTTGGTTCGCTAAGTACAAAAATTCTTATTTAGCTATTAAAATGCTGATGTTCTTGAAAGTAAGTACTGGTTTTGTAATTCAAGTAATTTACTGTTTCATACCGTATTGTTTCGTCAGACTGAATCCTGGCTTTAAAAAGTAACTGAGGTAAGGGATGGAATAGCCACGGGCATTCGAATGACGGCCCGTCCTTGCTTTGTTCGTCCCGCAGGAGTGTGAGCGCACAGAGCACGCTGGAGTTCCGGGTGTGGAGCCATCACACCCTGCGGACGGATGCCCTGTTGGGAAGGGCAGCTGTGGATCTGAGGCAGGCTCTGGTAACACACAACCGAAAGTGTAAGCTTTGCTCTCACCTTTGCTCCGTAAAGTCTGTGCTAGACACTTTGGACGTACCTTGAAGCCCGAAAGCTAACAGGTGGCTTGTGTTTCTGAGGGAGGTCAGCATGCCGGGAGTGGTGTCTGTGACCAGGAAGCGCGGCCCACAGGCCACAGATGTGTGGGTGCCGGCCTGCTCAGGGCACCGGGGCCTGCGCAGCTGTGACGGCAGCACGGCGTCTGAGTCCAAGGTGCTGAGGTTTGATTGGAAGTCAGGACATTAGTAGGGCCCTAGGCAGCCGGACAGATTTGACAAACACACTTATACCTGACTAGGTCCTTGGCTGCCTCTCATTCAGCTTCTTGGCTTAGCACGTGACAATTAAGTGAGTGAGCTCCAGTTCAATTTGGGGGTATTGTGGGATTAATTTTTTTTTTTTAACATTTTTATTGATTCCAGAGAGGAAGGGAGAGGGAGAGAGAGAGAGAAACGTTGAGAGAGAATCATTGTTTGGCTGCCTCCTACACGCCCCACACTGGGTATCGAGCCCACAACCTGGGCATGTGCCCTCACAGGGAATTGAACTGTGACCTCCTGGTTCATAGGTCGACGCTCAACCACTGAGCCATGCTGGCCGGACAGATTTATTTTTAAAAATCAAACTAACAAAAACTGCTTATGAACCAAATAATCCAACAAAGACATTCCTCTGTCACCACAGTCAAATGAGCATTCACTCCCTAGCCTAGGGGAACCGGTTGTTACTACCAGGGTATCATGTTTTGGAGGTGTGTTATATCCAGAAAGGGTTTGGTGATTCCCCAAGGCTCAGGTGCAGGGCTGTGCGGCCCTGTCTGCTCGCACCTGCCTCAGAGAACAGGTGCTCAGGGTGTGGTCGGAGAGGAGGGAGCTGAGAGGAAGGAGCAGAGAACAGACTTGACCAGGCCACCCAGGAGGCGCCCTGGGCCCACGGCCTGCAGAGCCGCGGGGCTTCCGGCAGGACCCTGGGAACTGGGGTGAGCGAGCGGCAGCCCGGAGACGGTCCTGGGGGCAGACGGCATGGGGAGGTGGTCAGGGGAACCAGAGGAAGCTCTGTGGGGCCCAGATGTTCTAGAGTAATTTTAGGGACAAAGGGACACGGTGTGTCCTCGTGGGGAATATTGTGAGAGCGATTGGGGATGACATCTATAAAACTGTAAATCACAAACATAATCGGGTGTGTAAGCAGCTTGAAAGGCCTTTCTGTTCATCTGGGTTTTCATTGCTTTCCACTGTCCACAGCCAAAGGTCAGAGTTCAGTAAAGTCTCACATGCAGCCTGGCTATACGTGAAGCATGGAGCAGCACTGGACACGTGAGCACACACAGGCTCACTCACATGCCCTTGTCCCCAGCAGCTCCCACTTAACCGCTGGGAACCTGTTTCTTACACATCTGAGTTAATACCCTTGTGCTCCCGGTGGTTCGTGGCACTGAATTTCTGATCACAGATGAGTGTGGCTGTTCCACTTACTCCGCAGCGCCGCCTAGTCTAGGCACTGAAGAGGCCGTGGGGCGGACTCAGTATTTTTGTCTAAATGCTATTGGAATGTAACTTTGTCTAAACTACCCTTATCTTTCAACACACATTTATTTAAACATGCCCTAAAGCCTTTTTGGAATAGGATGTAGTAAACAATTCCCAAATAAACACATCAAGTGTAGTAACCCGCTGTAACTTGAAGAGACTCCAACTGTCCTTCTGGAGTAGGGATGTCATGTTTTCTGTAGATCATGGTCCACCTCTCTCTCATCCTGAACTGTTTTTTATGTGTGTTGTATGGAGCTAAAATGACTCTCCTTATCTCATTCTTTCATTAGCAATGATGCTCTCTGTTAGCTATTTGCCTTTCATTGGACAGATGTTTATATTAGAATCACCTAAAGAAGGATGAACTACAAAGACTCTGAGAAGGCAGAGGGAGCAGCAGAGGACCGAGTGATAACAGGTTGCACTTCCCGTTGCCCTGTCCTGAGCAGAGCCCACTCTCGTCTCCGCTCCCGGGGCCGGGGTATGGCCACGCTGGTCTGCTGGGGGGAGTCTGTCGTTCTCTCCTGGCTTCAGAGTGCAGCGTCCACCTCGCTCGCTCACTCGGCTCTCCGGAAGCGGCTGTTGAGGCCCGTGGTCATGGGCGGCACCAGGCACAGGCCGCAGTGAGCACCGACGAGGCGGTGCAGCTAAGCAGCGGCTCTGCCTTTCACTTCGGTAGTTCATGTAACATCTGCAGCCCATGGCCCGCTCCTGCCTGCCCCGTGGACCTGCAGCCCGCAACTGTTTTTATTACGTTGTGTTTCAAAACCAGAGTTCGTTCCTGTTTGTTTTTTTAAAAATAGCTTTCCTTTGTTTTTGTTTGTTTATTTTATGTGTTTCTTTTGTAGAGTTTTAATCTTTCAGAGTCGGTATCAGATTGGCTCTCTTTAAGGGTCGATTCTGGAAGCTTCTTAATTCATTTTCTTAAGTGCTCGTCTGAAATCTGTGTTTTGCTTTAGGAAAATTCCCAAATGTAGATGCTTCTAAGTTCCTCTCCCATTGGGATCCCTGCCATTCGCTGCGCCGCAGTCCTATGAGCTCATCCCAGGTCCTTGTTCCTGGGCGTCACCTTGATTCTGCTCGCGTGGCCTCCCTTCTGTTGGTAACTCCTGCTTTGCTACCTCCACTGTTGTTTTTAAGGTTTGATGTTTACCATTATGTTTCCAGCGTTCCTCATAGCATATATTAATCAATGCATCTTATTGCCTTTACTTAAAATCCTAAAAATTTTCCATGCAACTTAAGGATTTAGTCTTTTGACCTCTGCAAACTTTCAAATGAGACCTGAGTTGCTCTTTATTTTTCCATTTGCTAACAGCTTATCCTCCTATTTCTAGTTGTTTGTGATTTTTTTAAAACTAAAACTGCCTGTGTTGTTTTGATATTCTTGATATGCTTGGTGCAAAGCTTTCCATCTTCCCAGAAGTGGCATATTCTACTTGTGGGCCTGATAATTTGAGGAAAGTTAGAAGCCCATAAATTAATTATATTCTTGCTTTCTTAGATCTAGGACTTTCCTTTGTTAAATAAGCATTTATTGATTTAAGGAAGAAACAGAACAAGCGGAGTACACTGTTTCTGACCCCACCCCTTCCACTGTGATGTGAACCCGGCAGTCTCCACATCAGAAAGTATTTGTCCTTGTCAAGGTCATTGACCCACTTTAGATTTATGAGGCTAGTTCCTTCCTGTACTCAAGGCCCTGGTATTTTGTTCTCAAACATTTATCTTTCCACATACCCTTTCTCCTGGTGCATGGGGGGGGGGGGGGGGCGGGGAGATGGGCTGATTTGAGTAGGTATTTCCTGCTTTCGAGGACGCTCACCTCTTCAGCCTTCCTAAAGCCCACAGCCGAGCCAGCGGCAGGATCTGTGTGTCCCGAGAGGCCCCTGCACTTCACCTCAACCCCAGGGGCTCCAGGCCCAGGCCTCGCCGGCTTCAGGAGGAGCCTGGGCGGCGTGCCCGAGGCCGTGGCCCAGACAGCCCCCCCATACACGGAACGCTTGTGTTCTAAGCCTCGTTTTTGCCCCAGTTAACCTTCAGTTGTGTGCAGATCACATGAACACCAGGCTCAGTGATGGAAGTCCTTTCGTTGGCTCTGCAGATCACGCGGTGTTTTAGCTTTCTTTTCTCTGTCATCAGGATTAGACACCTATGTCTGAGATGATTTCTCCCTCTAGCTCCATCGGTTCTTAAATTGCAAAGGAAAATGCCTTTGTTGTCAGCGATGACCGATGACCGGAGCCGGAGGGAGTTCCCATCAGCACTGCACTGTTCGGACGGGGCCAGCCTGCCTGCCTGCAGTGTGCACAGACCTGCGGCCTCAGAGGGAAGAGGGAGGGAAGGAAGGAGGAGAGGGGCGAGTGGGACCAGGAGCGGGAACCGTCAGACACATTGGTGAAAGCATTCGGGCACCTCTGTCCTCCATGGACACTGGGAGACCGGGCCTGGCTTCCTGATGACGGCCCGGCTCAGGGGTGGCTCCGGGGCCTGGAGGACACCGAGGCGTAGGAGGGACAAGCCCATCTCGGGCAGAGGAGGGACTCAGCCTCGCAGCCAAGCCCTTTTTGGTAAAGCTTAAAGGAAGGGTTGCTCTGGCCTCTTGCGGGGTGGGCTGGAATGAGCTTCCTCAGGCAGGCGCCTTACGGGGGCTCGGTCGTCGGTGCTGACCGCTGAGCTGGTGCACTGTGCTGGGATCTGCTCACATCTCTTTCTCTGGGTGCAGAGGGCTCAGGTGCAAGCTTATGCTGGGAGTGTGCAGCTCTTGTGGGCCAGGGGAGGGCTGTTGGAGCAGGTGGCGCAGGAGCCCGGCCTGAGCAGGTCCGGAGAGGTTTTGTCGTGTCCCTGGGTGGAGAGTGAGAAGCAGTGTGGACGAGTCCCTCGCAGGCGTAGATGCGGGCCTGCATGGCGTATTTCAGTTCGGAGACTGACGGGCCACAGCTCTCCAGAGAGGAGTGTTCTGATGGCGTAGAACCAGGAACTTAAGTTATCAAGGAAACCATTTAGAAATCTATTAAGTTCGCTTAAACGGGAGCGTTCTCTCCTACATTGAGTGGCAGGGAAACAGCAGAGAAGCACGCCTTTATACTGGAGGACAGAGTACAGTCCAAGTTCATTTTACTTAAAAATTTGCTTTTAGCCCAGCCAGTGTGGCTCAGTCGGGGCGGGGGGAGGGACGGTGCAGAGGCAGCTGGTCAATGATTCTCTCTCATCATTGATGTTCCTCTCTCTCTCTCTCTGTCTCTCTCTCTCTTCCTTCCTCTCTGAAATCAATAAAAAAAAAATATTTTAAAAGATTTTGCTTTTAGCCTTATTTACCAGCTGATCCTAGTTATTTGTTTAGGTTACTAAGTCTTAAGTTCTCTTTTTAGAAATTGACTCAGTGTCAGCACAGACGAAGATACTTTAAAGCTGAGGTTTCGAAGAGACAGTACTTTATATCTGGTGATAGGAGTGCATTTCTGTTAGACAGAGTCTTAGGATTGAAATGATTAGGTCGAAGGGAATGGGCGGTTGTCAGGCTCGGGCTGTGCCTTGTCCTTCCTGTCAGGCTGTCCTCACCTGTGCAACGGTGGGGGGGAGCCGGGGGGAGGCCCACACGAGGTTTGTACCCTGACCATAAAGATGAGGCGTTTCTCCTCAAAGCGTTGCTCAACATGAATGAAGTCAGTGCTTGGTGGTCACTTGTCTTTCAGCACTCAGCACTGTCTTACCCGTGCCCGCTTTCCTGTCCGCTTGCTGCTTTCCATTCACTGACGTATCAGAGCTCTGACGTTTTCCGCCCAGTGAATCATTTCCCTTTTTTTATCCTGTTTTAATTTATGGAAGTTTAATGTGTTGATCATAAAAGTTAATTCATCTTCCATTATTTTTATGCTCAGAGAATCCTTTCTAATCCAATATTTGATAGTTCTCTATTTTCTTCTTGCACATTTATTACTTTGTTTTTTCTCTAAGTCCTTTTGTAAATTCTGAGATTTGCCTTGGTGCCTGATGGGCAGGGAGCCCGACCGGCTGTGAGTTGGTGCACCTGACGAGGTCTGTGCTGGAAGGCCTGGAGTCACAGCCTGCTTTGTTCTTGGGCCTGCTGACCGCCTCGCGCGTTCTGTGTCTGCATCTGCTGCCCTCACGTTTACGTGTGTCGGCCAGCCTCCTGCTTCCGTGTCCCTCCTGCGCGTGGTCTGGGTGACACGTGGAATGTGGCCCAGCGAGGCACGGAGCCCCTGGGGCTGGCCGGACGACAGTGCAGCTTCTGCTGGCTCTCGGGCTCCTCACAGGCGCCTTGAAGCCGGAGCGGCTGTCCCTGCAGCACCCACCGCCCTCCCCAGCCCCGAGCACAGGACTGAGTGAGAAGAAGTGGCGGGTTGTTTTACGTGACTGTGTCCTAGGATAATGTAATACTTAGCAATAAGTAAACAGTGTGCAAGCATTTTTAAAAATAGGTTCAGATGTGACTCTGAGCTAAATTTGAAGGGTGAAATGCCTTAACGATTTTTGAAGACCTTTTGTCTTCTGTGGGGACAGAGCGTGCATGTTTTCGACAATTCCATGATTCCGGGATAATGCCCTGGTCTGTGCGCGGCTCTCAGACCCCGACCGGCCGTCCTGTGAACGCTGAGGGGTTTCTGGGAGGTCGGAGAGTAGCTCCCAGTTCCCTGAGGACTGCACTGCCTTCTTCATTTACTGTCACTCTTCATTAAGCACTGTCTGTGTCAGAGTCTGCGGTGCGCCACTGACTGCGAGGACAGGGTCTCTGTGCTGTCCTGGGGGCTGCCATGTAGTTGAGAGGGTAGGACCTGCACCCCCCCTCCCAGGCAGAGCCCACACCCGTGGCCCCGAGGGCTGGTGTTCAGTGCAGAGAGGGAGGGATGAGTTGGGAGCCCCTGCACACAGCAGGTGCTCACTGTCCATGGATGGAGAGGTCTGAGCTGGCTGATTGTACTGTAATAGAACCTCCCCCCCATTCATACAGGTGTGGATGGGAATTAGCATGTGATTGCCCCCAATTTTATGATTCAAAAATGGTAGAGCTCAGTGTTCCATGTTTAGAGTTGTGAGAGAGCAGATGATGTAAACACACACGCATACGCACTTACACACATACACACACACACACACACACATATACACCGCACCACTTAACACAGCCGAGCAGTCAGGTCCTGGACCGACGAGTGTTTGTAGCAGTGGTGATATTTGCAGAGGCCCGGTGATTTCCAAGGCTCCCTTTCTTTAAAAAGGGGGGCAAAGACAATGGAATGCTGTGCAGCTGTAAAAAAGAAGGATCTCTTACCCTTTGAGTCAGCATGGAGGGACCTGGAGAGTATTATGCTAAGTGAAATAAGCCAGTCAGAGAGGGACAAGTATCACATGATCTCACTTATATGTGGAATCTAATGAACAAAATGAATCAACCAACAAAATAAGACCCCAATCATGGAACAGACAGACAGGGAATGAGAAGAGATTAACCAAAGGGACTTACCTACTTACTAGAGGCCTGGTGCACGAAAATCCGTGCACTTGGGGGCGGGGGGTGGGGTCCCTCAGCCCAGCCTGTACCCTCTCACAGTCCGGGAGCCCTCGAGTAGGGTCCCTAGGCCTGGCCTGAGATCAGGGCCTGTCGGGGCTTTCCTTTCCCTCCCCCCCGCCCCCCCCCCCCCCGCCCCGCTGCAGGCAACTGACCCCACCCCTGCTGCTGCCACTGCTTGCCATCTATGCAGCGCTGCCCCCCCTCCACTGCTACTGGTGGCCTCCCTCTATAGGTGATAGGCTGGGGTGCAATGGCTTGGCTGGCCTGGGCCTCCCTCTGCGGGGTGATCGCTGGCTGGCCACACACCTGCCGCAGCGTTGCCGGCCAGTGGCCTGGGCCTCCCTCTTTCTTTGCTGGGGGGTGGGGCCAGCCCTGCGAGGGGCCATCTGCCTACCTGATCACCCCTAACCACTGGCCTGCCTACCTGATTGCCCCTAACCACTCTCCCTGCCTGCCTGATTGCCCTAACTGCTTGCTTGGGGGTGGGGCCAGCCCAGTGAGGGGCCTTCTGCCTACCTGATATCCCCTAACCACTGGCCTGCCTACCTGATCACCCCTAAATGCTAGTCTGCCTACCTGATCACCCCTAACCACTCTGTCTGCCTGCCTGATCACCCCTAACTGCTTGCTTGGGGGTGGGGCCAGCCTGGTGAGGGGCTGTCTGCCTACCTGATTGCCCCTAACCACTCTGCCTACCTACCTGATTGCCCCTAACCACTCTGCCTACCTGCCTGATTGCCCCTTAGCACTTGCTTAGGGGCAGGGCCAGCCCGTGAGGGGCCATGGGGGTCTGGTCTCTGGTCGTGACACCTCTGGCCTTTTATTATATAGGTTATGCATAGACCATGGACCAGACAGTAGTGTGGTGAAGGCCTGGGGGGAAGGGTAAAGGGGAGAAAATTGGGAGGGACATCTGTAATACTGTCAACAATAAAATACACATGTTAAAACACAAGGGGCAAAGCCAAGCTTACACACCGAGGGAGAACTGTGGACGATGCTGGTGTGAGCACGGGTGGAAACGTGACTGCAGGCCTGACGGTCCCAGGCCGTGTGATCGAGAGAGGGGTGCCTGGACACGGGCCAGGGCAAGCATGACACCAAAGGCAGAGGGCAGCTCCGGAGGAAAACAGATTTGCAAAGGTGTGTAAGTTAGAATGCGGAATTGGCTGTCCCAGGAGCAGACGGTGGGGGATACCTTCACGCTGGGAGGTGCGAGTCGGGATGGGCTGGCAAATGCACGCAGAGGCCCGCACCGAGTGCTGCCCGCAGGGACTCCGGGGCTGTGCCTCGAGAGGCGGTGCCAACCGTAAGCGTGCTAGGAACAAGAAGCTAAGTCTCCAGTTTGCAGGCACTTGGAGTGGAGAGCGATGACGAGTGAAGTGGAATGGAGCCAGCCTAGGTTCCTCAGGTCTGCACGTTAGCCTAGGCCCTAGGTCAGTGATGGCGAACCTCTGACACGCGTGTCAGTGCCATTTCTGATGACACGGGCCGCTGAGGCAGCCGCATGCCGAGGATGAAACATTTATGTCATTTAAACTATAAATACCGCGAAATAATGTTTTCTCCTCAAAGGGACACACTACCCGAGTTATGCTCCGTTTTTTGGCGAAGTTTGACTCACCAAGCTCAGAAGGTTTTCCATCACTGCCCTGGGTAGAGCCAAGATGCCTGCTTTGTGGGGGGTTTTGTGTGTGTTTTAGCTTTTGTATTTTCTCAAGTTTCTCTAATAGTGTTTCTTGTTGTTTGTGATGTGGAGCGTGGGTACAGATGTTTGGGGTGGATTTTCTGTAAGGTTTTCTTTTATCAGAGGTTTACATACTCTGGGATAGAAGAAGGTGCAGTGAAATGAGCTTGAGTTTCAGGAAGAACAAGGTGTCCTCATGGCAGGAAGGACAGCGGTGGCATGTACAGAGGAAACGTGTTGTCACCGAGGGACCCTCACTGAGCGCCTCCTGTCAGGCGGGGCCACGCGTGGTGTGTGCCTTGCATTTGCACCTGTGACAGGCCCTTCGGTGTGATGCTCTTACAGCTCCATTTTGCCTTGAGGAGACGGAGGCTCGAAGCAGCCTGATTGCTCACTCACCGCCCAGCTGGGCGTGCAGAGCCGAATCAGTGCCACGCCGTCCGACTCGCCCAGGGATGTGCTGCAGGCACAGGGCTGAGGCCTGGGCCGGGAGCCTGTCCGGGCGAGGCTGGCCTGTCGTCCACTGTTTCTGAGGTTCATGCCGAGCACAGGGCGCTGGCACGCTGTGGACGCCTGTGGCGGGCGAGGCAGGCGGGAGGGAGCGGCCTGGGTGGCGGGCTGGGCACAGAGGACCCTCCCCGCGCAGCCGGGGCCGTCAGGCATGCTGCACGTGCAGTTCTGGGTCTGAAACAGCTTTGTATGCAGCAAGAGCTTTCACATTAGGATTTTTTTTTCTAGTGGAAAGAGTGAAAGAACAGTTGAAACTTTCCTTGGAGAACAAGAACGGCGTAGTGCAAACTGGCGAGTTAACGGTGGTGCTGGACGGGTTGGCGATTGAGCCAGAAAATCTGACGAGCTGCAGCTCAGCCCCAACCAGTAAGCTCCTGTGTGTCTGCAAAATTCAGGGAAACATCAGCAGGAGGTATAAAATCCAATTTCTCTCTTTCTCGTTGTTCAGTAGAAATACAGCAGAATGGCGATGCCTTACGTGAGAACGGAGAGCCGTCGGCCAGGACGAGCAGGTAGAGAGCGTCTCCGTGCTGCGGTAAAGTACTGGGCGTTCCCCTGCCCGCAGGCGTCCGGTAGCCTCAGCTTAGCTTTCGCCTGGGAACTTAAAACGTCATTTTGATTGACTTCCTGAGAAGGCAGTTTGGAAACCAGCTGTATTGAGATACAGTGCCCATCCCCCAGTAGCCCTCCTCGGGGACATCAGTGGTGCGGCCGCAGAGCGGGGGCCGTCCCGTCTGATTTCACCCGCACGGAGAGCGCGTTTCCACAGCCCGGCAGCCTCTGGTCTGCCTCGCGTCCCTGCAGGTTGTCCTGTGTGGACATGTTATATCAATGCAGTCGTACAACACGGGACCTCGGTGGCTGATTCGCCCGTGCCGTAGCGTGTCAGAGCTTCGTTCTTTCTCACTGCACGTGGGCTTGCACAGCCGGCGTGTGGGCCACGTGATCGGTGAGCAGGCTGGCCGGGCGGGGAATGGGGATCTTCTGCTGTGGGAGCCGCAGCTCCCTGTGGGCCACGGAAGAGGACACGTGGTCTTTCCCCAGAAGCCAGCCGCCGTTGATCATCCTCGCCTGCATTTACGTTTGATGGTAATGGAGAGAGGCTGTCTGCTGGCAGTGGTCACATAGGCGTGAAGCGTGTACCAGGTGACTGTAATGGGACGGCCAGAACGCCTGAAGGGAGACTGACGCCTGTGAGAGGGCTGCTGAGAGGCACGTCCAGCACAGGGCCACCTCACTCGCGTCACGGCGCTCCCTGCCCCTGCGGCCCTGAGCAGAGGTGGTTGGCTTACGTGAACGTATTTAGTGTCCGTGTTATAATTTACTTGGACAAAATTAAGGACTGAAAGGGCACCACAGTTAGGATCATTAAAATGGATTAGTGGGTTATGGTGAGAAGTCTAGAGCTCACTCCTGGTACAGTGGCTTTTAAGGGGAGGGGCGGGATCTGACTTACATCTAAAAAGAAAGCCAAGCTGAGGCTGTTGGAGGCACCTCTCAGCGACACCAGAGGTGATACCAGACAGGACAGCCCTGAGCCAGCGGGAGAGCGCTGCCCCAGCCTCCATCCTTGGTTTCTCAGGTAAATGAGTTTATACAGAGCCCTTGACTGCGCTGTGAAAAGCTGACTTGTTAAAGCAGTTAGAGCATGCGCCTTCATTGAAAAAGCAAAGCCAGCAAACCTCTGCATCTGGCTTAGTCGGGCTCTCAGCTCATCTGAAGAGCAGGGGGGGGACGGGGGGAGAGGAGGCGTTATAGACCCTCCTGTCTATAAAGTTTCTTGCAGACTCTTTTGGTGCAGATTAATTCTCAAGGCCCCTTTCTACTTCCTGTGGCCCTCCCAGAATCCATGAGAAGCACCTGGCAACCTGACCTTGCCAAGCCTGAGACTGCAGGCTTCTCTGCTTAGGGGTGAACAGCCCTTTTTTCCTTTGCCCTCCCCCTCCGTCTTTGCATCCTCTCCTTAGGGAGGGTTTTAGCCATTTGCTGTGTCCTTGGCTGGGAAGATAATGGCTGGTTAGTTACAAGCTGGCTGCACATTGCCACACTGTCGGGCCTTGTTTTAACTTTCCTGCCTCAGTGTCCCGTCCCCCCTGCCCTGGAAGAGCAGCGAGGCTGGTCTGTGGGAGCGGATGGAGGGGATGTGTGGTTGGACTGCTCTCCCTCCAGGGCTCAGTCACCCAGGCCCAGCCACTGGCCACTGCCAGGGAGGGTCACAGTACCTGCTTTCGCAGTTGTGGTTTCTGTTTGTTTACAGTTTCTGTTTATTTGCAGTTTTCAAATGTCGATTGTAAATTATTATTACTAAGCACTACAATTATGAGCTTTTTCTGATCAATAGACTTATAGTAGTTTGAAATTGATTTTTGTTTCACAAGCATTTTGAAGATATTTCAGAGCATCTATATATATATATAAAAGGCTAATATGCTAAGTGTCCATTCGGGTAATGACATCACATAGCAATGCCCGGCTTCCTCTCCCTAGCGACTAGCCTCCTCGCAGTTTCTTCAGCCCAGGAACACGACTTGCTTTATAGCCAGGTGGAATCATTTCACACTGTAACCCAACGTCTGTGAAGCGTTTTCCTGTGCCTCATCTCATTTGATCCTCACAGAAGTCCTGGAGTAGGTAGATAGGAGACTCGGTGGAATCCTATTTTCTTTTCATTAGCCAGAAAATGGAGATTTAGAAAGCTTAGAAACTTGACCCGACTGAAAAGAAGTAAGAAATGGTGGACCTTGAAAATGACTTCAGGTTTTCTCACTGCGCAGAATATAGTCAAACACTGCTGCAGTTAAATATTTTACCCTTTGTTCTCCCTGTGTGGACTACAATAATAATCTGCTTCGTGTTGATATTTACTGCAGTTTCACCTGCAAGAGAGGTTGGGGTGCTTCACTGGGCTGGAAAAAGTTCAGCTACATCAGAAAGCAGGTCTAATTAAGCACGTTTATCTTACCTTATAATAGACAAATATGCAAATTGACCGCACCTTCGCTACGCCCAAGCCACGCCCACCAACCAAGCCACACCCATCAACCACGCCCACCAGGAAACCGTTGCAGGGACGCTGGGGTGCGGCGGAGCCCAAGGCCCGGAAAGCCGCCCGGGGCTTTCCGGGCCTTGGGCGCCAGCCGGGTGCCTGCTCCGATCGCAGGAGCGAGCCGACCTGGGGGTTCGGCTCGCTCCTGAGATCGGGTCGCAGGGACCCAGCTGGGGTGCGGCTGAGCCCAAGGCCACCGCCCAGGGCCAAGCCGGGACCCTGAAAGAAGGTAGAAGGCGGTGGCCACAGCCAAGGCCTGGGTCCCCGGTGCCGGCAGAAAACTGGTGCAGGCAGCCAGGTGAATGAAGGTCTATTGCACGAATCTTCGTGCAAACGGGCTACTAGTCTATATATAAAGCTATTGCTGTCATTGTCGATTGTGAATTTGGTTGACACTTCTATTATAGGGAAAGGACGAATAGCGATATTAAAATATTTCTTCTAATTAATTTCCTTTCAATGTGCATGAATTCGTGCATTGGACCAGTACTTTAAAATAAAGATTAGTATTCTTAGACGTAAGTATTTAAAATGTACAATTTGAACATTATTTTGAGGGACAGAATTTATTTTGATTTAGTATATTGTATTTTTCAGTATAGATTTATCTGGTAGTATGGGATATGCTTAGAACCAAACGTAATTTAAATCTTTACGTAAGAAAGCGTGCCCTGAATTTGTTCATTGCTCTCTCTGTCATTTTATTCGAATGTGAAGAACTCGGTAGCTGTTTCTTATGAACATTTTGAGGAGAAGTTGTTGAATTGTACTGAGTTCATTGAAGTTAGGCATCTTGCTTCTAAAGGTTGGCTGCTGAAGGTGCAGGTGGAGCAGACAGCCGAGCGCCCGCTCACGCTGTGGTGCAGAACTGCTACTCCCGCGTGGCGAATGGAGGCAGCGCACCTTCCTCTCCTGCTCCAGCTCCGGCTCTGGCTCCATCTCCAGGTGCTGCCAGACCCCGAAACACACCAGCTCACAGACCACGCACAGCTGAGCCCGCCGGTGACACTGGTAAGTTTGTGATAGGGCGCGTGTGCGTGGAGACTCCGGGACACTGCCTGTGCCCGCTCTCCTCGTGTTGCAGTCTTTCCTGTCCTCAGCTCCACGGAAGCAATTCAGATTACAAGGCCTGAGCTTTTTGGTAATCATTTTGAATTTTCTAGATTACTTAGGGAAATATGCCAAAAATACATTAATTTAGAGATCACAGCACATTTCACTAAGCAGGTACTATGTGATAGCTAGATTTCTAGGCTTTATAAAAATACGATCCTATATAATAAGAGAGGAATATGCTAATTATTCGTTACACCCGAAGGCGTAACGACTGGATCATGGATCAACAGGAGGATGGGGCAGCGAGCTACAAGCAGGCTGCGGAGAGCTATAGGAGCGGTAGGGCAGCAAGCTATGAGGGGAGGCGGGAGGAGCTACAGGAGGGCGGGACAGCAGGTGGAGAGCTACAGGAAGGCGGCAGTGAGCTACTGGCGCACAGATTCGTGCCCAGGGCTACTAGTGTAATTCATAACGGAATATATTTCTACAAGAACCTACGTGACTTCATGGACTTGTCGGTAATGAATGGTTCCTGTAACTATAGTCTACAAATATTTTATTTCTTGGCATGTAAACTAGTAGGAAAATGTGCTGTCAGAGAGTTTTGTATTTTCCAAGAGTTAAGTGTTATGTGATAGAAGGAAGATTTCGCTGATCCTATTTTTCAGTGGAATATGCTGTAAATTCCATGGATTCTATTTTGTTGTTATTATCTTTATACATTAACTCTTTCAGACAAATCTCTTAAAACGTGAACATTTTAGGACTTGCTTAGATGACTTTGTGTGTGCTGGGCTGGAGTTGGGTCTCTTGGTCCCAGAGCCTGTGTTCTGCCCTGTGTTTTCTGTTATGGCAAGTTATTCAAAAGTAGAAGCATGTAGAGAAGCGACTCAGTGATTAAGTGAAAACAGGTGATTTATAGATGAGACAATCTGCATTTACACTCAAGGTTGCGGGGTACTTACCATGTGTTATCCTCCAAGTTTTTGTAAACATTGGAACTGACGTGAATTTTTAAAAATTTAATTGGCCTATTAATGCTTCTCCCTTAAAAATATATAAACTTGCCCTGTCAGTGGCTCAGTCTGTCAGAGCGTTCTCCCGTGCACCAAACGGTTTCAGTTTCAATCCCGTCCGGGCCAGTACAGGAGGCAACTGATCGATGTTCCTCTCCCACACCGATGTTTCTCTCTCCCCCACCTCTCTAAAATCAGTAAAAACATCCTCAGGTGAGCATTTAAAATATCTGTATGAATGAGTGAACTTAAAGATCCCAGGCACCAAAATAGGTAGAACTTTTTAGTCATTAATTTCAGGTGGCTGGAAAACGAAGAAAAAATATATAGACCCAGGGTAAAGGCAGTGAGCAGATGCATTCTTTTTCTGATTCTGGCCAGCTTTCTAGTAAGAACATTTGTCTCGGGTTTCTGCTAGCAGAGGAGGAAAGGAAACGTCGTCTTAGATTGTCCAGAATTGTCTGTAAGTGAAGAACAGCCCAGGTAAGATTGTTAACTGAGATTCCAGGTGCGGACCTGAGTGAAGAACCAGGGTGAGCAGCGTCCTCGCTGATTCCAAGAGTGAGTGCAGCAGTTAAGTCTCCTAGACTCCGCCTGTGTTATCTACCCTGATTCAAGTAGTACAGGTTCTGTTCTGTTTTGTTTTATTAATTCTCACCCGAGGATATTTTTTCCATTGTTTTTTAGAGAATGAGAAGGAGGTAGGGAGAAAGAGAGAGAGTGAGAGAGAAACGTGGGGATCGGACCTACAACTCAGCTATGAGCCCTTGACATGGAATCAAACCTGCAACCTTGGTGTGCAGGCCAACACTCTATCCACTGAGCAACACCAGCCAGGGCAAATATTACTGTTTTTAAAATTGCCTGAGGACACAGCTATAGGAAGGACCAAAATTTTATTTTTGAAAATTATCAGCACATGGAAAATGGTTTATCTGAGTGCCAGAGTCCTTCACAATGAAGCATGAATCCAGGGCTTTGTGGCTGGCTAGAGGGGTTTTTGAGTTAGGTATCCATACTAAAATCCATGATGAAAAACACCTAGTTGACCCCCCATTAAAAAATTATGTTTTGAACCCCCTTGCAAACTCTCCAAAGAGGTTGTAAAAAATGAAAATAATGCCTTGTGTAGGTCCACCCGTTGTTCCCAGGAGTCATTCCAAGGCAGGGCACGCCTGCTCCGTGAGGCGGAGGAGGGTGTGGGCGCTCGCGGGGAGGCCTGCCTCGCCCTCACCTGAGTGCCGAGTGCAGCGCCTGCTTCCTGCTGCTGCACGCCGGAGCCCAGCGCCGCAGGGACCACTGGCCGCAGGCACTGGCACGTGTTGTGTGGGTACATTCAGCTGTGGGTGCCACGGGGCAATCTCTTTACACCCACAGCTCGTCGGTGCTTTAGAGACTTCCCATTGGGAGTAATTTCCCTTGATTGTCCTTGTGAGAAATCCCAAGGGGAAAATAAGACACACGTGAGGAACTGGAGTGACGGCTGCAGTTCAGTTCCCATTGCCAGGGCATTCACAGGAAGGAGAGGAACCCAGGTCACCCAGGTGCCTGTTCCGATGTGCGCCCGTTTCCCCACAGAACCCGCACCGCAGCTGTGGGGGTACCGGTGCTGGAAGAGCCGAGGCCGAGCGCACGGCTAGGGCCGGGTGCCTCCGCCTGCCCTCCGCGGTGTGTGCGTTCTGTCTCCGAGTTGTGCGGTTTGTCTTCTGTGCCTTGATGGCCTCAGACAACGTGCCTCCGACCAGCACAGTGACGGTCGCACCTCTGCTTATTGTTGGTGACATCTGACGGAACAGTGCACTGCGCCATTCCATTGGCCGGTCTGCAGAGCTTCCAGAACCTGCTCTGGTAGCCGCCGCTGGCCCATGTCTTTCCTACTGTCTGTTATCCCTTGGTGGGAGGATGAATTCAGGTATATTTTCAGGGAATGGTTCTCTCTTAAGGTCTTAGTGCAGAAATTGTGTTCCTCTTTTGGGTGAAGGCCTTTAAAAATCAGTTTCACTGTTGGAGTGGGGCAGGAGCGTGCATGTTCTGTCTGTCACACGACAGGCTCGAATCCCTTACCTGCACCACCACAGTCCTCAAACCTTACAGCTGAGCGGTGTGTTTCGTAAACTCTGTGCTGGCAGAACGGCTAGCTCTGGTTTGAGAGTGTTCCGAGTTTGCCGTGTGCTGTGGCAGTGTGGGCCCGGGAGTGCTTGGTGTTAGCGTCACCGTGTGCTGGGTCATGTCACCCTCTGGAGTCCACAGAGGTCGGGGCATTGACACCAGGGACTGGCCTGTGCTGAGAAGGAGCTCAAGACAAAGGGTTTCCCCAGACAGAAGGGGCATGCCGGCTCCCCGGGCTCTGAGTCCTGAGTGAGGGATTGTTTGATACGTTTAGCTGCTCTGAACATTGGTCATTGTTTTAAGCTAAATGGTAGGAGTCATGATGTGAAGATTAGACCTGGCTTCTCACAGGACGAGGGTCAGATCCCAGCTCTGCCGCTCAACACAGTGTGTGTGACCGTGGACAAATAAACTTCCCAAAATTCAGCGCCTCTGTTTCTGAAAGAAGGGACACTCAAGTTACTGCCTTCAGGATTCCTTCAAACACAGTCTAAAACCTCTCCCATAGTCCTTGGACAGTGGCAGACTTTAAGAGAAATACTATTTTCTTTTCTACTTCTTCCCTCTGTCCCTAGCCCGTAGTGGCAGATAGCTTTTTCTGATACAGAATTACTAGAGGCTCAGTGGAGTCCCTTGGCCTGGCCTGCGGGAATCGGGCCGAAACCGGCAGTCGGACATCCCCTGAAGGGTCCGGGAGTGCGAGAGGGCACTTTGCACATTAGGCTTTTATATAGAGAGAAGATTGTTTTATTAATAAAACAGACTCTAGTTCAATATGGTAAGTTTCAGGCATGACTAACTGGTTTCACAAGTTTATTGGACTTCTCTTTTTAGCATTTTGTTTTTAATAATTATCGATTCACAGAAAGTCCCCGTGATGCACAGAAAGGTCTCCCGCTCCCTCCACCCCTTCCCCGTGGAGCTCCTCGCAGGACTGGTGAGCGCTGGGCGCAAGGGCATGACGGGAGGTCCGATGCCAGGCTTCCAGGAAGCAGGCGGTGCCTGTTGGTGTTTTTGTTCTGGTCTTACTGAACCACGGTCAGAATGTGCCTCCTGATTGTAGAATTGGGGGCTTTGTTTTGGCCTTTACAAATGTCAGATTTTCCGAAAATTCTTAGTGTGTTTGGATGGAATATATATATACAGTAGAAACTCAAAACTACCTCTCTCCCTCTGTAATTTAGGTCAGGGTATTGATTGTGTTATTAAATATATAAAAATAAAGTTTATATATTATATTAGTATTTCAAAATTATTCTAATTACATTTCAAATATTATATTTCTACTAATGCTTTGTTATCTGCATAGGTTTGAAAGAGGTGTATTAAGTTCTTTTTTGATTTGTCTTTAATTTATTGGCTCAACAAATATTTTTTGTTTTCATATGCCAGGTATTTTGTATCTGTTGGGAATACAAAAGTGAAAAAATCTGACCAATTTTTTGCACTCTGCACTTTAATGAAAAATAAATACACACAAAGAAATAGAATATTTCACAACTGAGAAACCCACAGTATAACGTGGAGCCGGTGGCGCGGGCAGGGACAGCATCGGATTGGATGCTCCAGACGCCGTCCTGACGGCCGCTGAGCAGGCCTCTCCCTGAGCGGAAGCAGTAGCCGGTCCTCTGAGACTTGGGGACCGACAGCGCAGGCACAGGCCTGGGTGGGAGGGCGGGCAGGCCACTGTGCGGCCAGGTGTGGCCGTGGGAGAGGTGTGGAGGGGACCCTGGCTGCAGGGAAACCCACGAGCGCGTTTCCCGGGGAGGGAAGGTGGGTTCGTCTGCGTCTGGAGGGGGGGCCGTGGTGGGATAAGGGCAGGGGCTGTTGCTGTAACCTCAGGCCGGGGGAGGTGGCACGCTGGGCACACTCGCTGTGGCTCTTGCAGGGCCACTGTCCGCTCCACGGGCCCCAGGCCCGGGCAGTTCTTGTTCTGGGCACCATTGCTCGGGTTCCCATTTCACCTTGTTCTGCTGGGAAGATGCTGCCGCCTTTTCTTGTGTGGACATGAGGGCTCACCGCTGAGGAGCACACACCGAGGAGGTGGCTCCTGAAAGCACGGGCGGGGGTGGGGGGGAGAGCAGGGGGGTCTCTGGCACGTCCTGTCTCAAAACACTGCCTTTGAGGGCTGTTCCTCGTCCTGCGCTGCCTGTGTCTTCTCCAAAGCCGTTCTCTCCCACACCTGGCGCGGGACCCACCGACCTGCCGACGTGCACTTAGGTCTGACCGCTGGGGGCCCGCTCACCCCACTTCTGTCTGCAGGCCGGCCTGGCACCCAGTCTTCTTGGGCCCTCCTGTGTCAGAGCCGTGGTGTGTGATCTTCTCATCAGTTTTGTTCAGCTGTCTGTTCTCCTTCCAGTTTTTATTAGACTTCCTCTTCCAGGTCCTGGGGTTGAAATGGACCCAGTGCTGGGCTGGGTCTCTGGAACTGGGGGTGGGGCCCAACCACTGGGCAGTCCCTGCAGCACTGGCTGAGTCAGTGCCCCGCGCCCTCCCGCACCTGCCAGCCACCGTCTGCAGCCAAAGTCATCCCAAAGTATTGATACCCATGCAGACTTTCAGAATGATCATTTGGAGGAAAAATCTTTGTTATCCTAACGTTGGTTTCTCTTTCCTTACGGTTTTTTCTGTATAAGTACTTTTTTATCTCCAAAATGTGAGCAACAAAAGATGGAGTCTGTCGTATTTTATTTTCGTCAGTCCCTGCGGCCCCCTGTGTGCGCTGGGCTCTCCCCGTCCTCGGAGTCACGTGGCCTGTTCATTGCCTTTGCAGCTAATGGAGAGTCGTCCTCGCAGGCACCGGCCCCACCGGAGGACGCGCCTGCCCCGGGGCAGGCGGGGGGCCCTGAGGACAGTGCCCGGGCCTCCCCTGGCCCTGGACCCACTGGTGAGGAGGCCCCGGGTCCAGAAGCGCCGCTGCCCTCCGAGCGCAATGGCGGCGTCCTCCCAGATGGCGATGGCGATGGCGATGGCGTGGCACCCGGGGCCGGGACCTGCAACCTGGACGCTGCGGCCTCTGCCGCTGGAAGCAGCTCGGCCTCGGAAGCAGCCAAGTTGCGGCAGCCAGGTGGGAGCGTGGAGGCCGGGAGGAGCTCCAGCCCAGAAAGCCTGCCTTCAGGGTACGTCCCCTTCCCTTCCCGAGTGTCAGGCTTCCCGGGGATGGCTCTGCAGGAGTGAGTCCGGCTGTTAGTGTGTGCAGGGCGAGCGCCTGGCGGGTCAGAGACACAGCCCCCTCCCCGAAGCGCGGGCAGAGGGCGGAGGGGCAGCTGTGTCGCCTGGCAGGCCCTCCTGACCCTCTGCTTGGAGTCCCTTTTCCTGAGCGTGACCGTGGCTACCCCAGCGCGGCCTCGTCCCTGCAGCCTCTGCGGTCCGCCCCTGCACCCCAGCTCCAGAACAAGCAGCCTTTCCTCTGAGTCCTGAGTTGGGGGGTCACCCAGCACTGACGGTGGTCAGCTCCAGATCCGTTCTCACGGCTGCCCCGTGGTTTTTGATCCTCTGCATCTCCCACGGCATGACTGCGGGGAAGAGGCTGCCTCCACCTGGTGTCTCCCTCCCGTGTCGTTACAGCTGCTCTTAGGGCTGCTTGGCTCGGAGGCTCTAGCATGAACGGGTCCGTGCCTCTGTGTTTGTGAGAATTTGGGGCCAGAGGCTAGAAAGGGGCAAGCAGGTCTCAGCTGCTCCGAGCGGCATCGCCTGCTCAGAGGCCACGCACAAAGCTGGAGGCGGCCCCTGACTTCTGTCCAGCGCTCCGCGGGGGCCCCTGACTTCTGTCCAGCGCACCGCGGGGGCCCCTGACTTCTGTCCAGCGCTCCGCGGGGGCCCCTGACTTCTGTCCAGCGCTCCGCGGGGGCCCCTGACTTCTGTCCAGCGCACCGCGGGGGCCCCTGACTTCTGTCCAGCGCACCGCGGGGACCCCTGGGCTCACCGAGTTTCTGCCCATGCCCTTCCTTGGCAGCCCCAGGCCCCAGATTCTCACAAACACAGAGGCATGGACCCGTTCATGCTAGAGGCTCCGAGCCAAGCAGCTCTAAGAGCAGTTAGTGAGGACAAGGAGGAGGGGCGGGAGGCAGGCCTGCTCCTGGCTCAGCTGCCAGGAGGGTCTCCAGAGTCACGTGAGGAAGGGCCCTGCCCGCCTGTGTGTGCGGCAGCTGGGAGGAGGGCGAGTGTTAGAGTGTGTGCATGTGTGTGTGCCTGTGCACTTGTCAGGGAGCAGCGTCAGTAAGTGTGGGCGCTGCATGGGGAAATCAGCGAGGCGTCCCTAATCAAAAAGAAATCAAACTTAACTGGATCCTTGTGTTTAAGACAAAAATACTTTCTATTCTTTCTATTGAAAATAAGCATGTTCAACTCAGGAATGCCAGGTCTTTATTTTGTACTAGAAGCCCGATGCACAAAGATTCGTGCTAGAATGGGCTTTCCTTTCCCTGGCTGCCGGCACCGCCTTCCCACTCTGGCCCAGCCCCTTTTTGCTCAGGCCCCAGAGCCGCCTCTTTCTGCTCCGGGAGCCGCCTTTTCTACTCCGGCCCCTCCTTCCCACGCTGCCAGAGGCCCTGAGAGACCAGGGGTGGGGCAGAATGCCTGGCAAGCCTCCCGCCCCCGTCACTCGGTGGCTGAGTATGCAAATTAACCGCCATCTTTGTGGGGTTAATTTGCACATCACTCCTGATTGGCTGGTGGCATAGCGGAAGTACGGTCAATTTACATGTTTGTCTATTATTAGGTAAGATGTTTAAAATGTTTCTTCTATAGCATTACGGAAAGACTGGAGAGGAAGAAGCAGGGAGCACAGAGGAGAGCGTGAGATGGGGAGTAGAGTGTCGAGTGGAACAGGGAAGACACAGTGGGGTGTCTGCAGACTTTCCGGCTCCCCCCAGGCCAGAGCGGGACAGCTGTGCCCAGAGGTGACCCTGGTGCCCAGGGAGGGAGGCCCGCAGGGAGCAGGGCCCCAGCTTCTGCAGGCGGCACCTGCTGGCAGCTTTCAGATGTGTGGTTTTGAAATCGCAGGCAAAACTAGCTGTCACTTCCCTGACATTTGTGCCTCGGGCTTGCTATTAGACTGAAAGTTCCTCTGCCCTTGATTAAATGTCTCCTCTGATGATTTGGAACTCTGTCAATCAGTGTCTTTTTAAAAACATTACATATTCTGCCCTAGCCGGTTTGGCTCAGTGGATAGAGCACCAGCTTGTGGACTGAAGGGTCGATTCTGGTCAAGGGCACATGCCTGGGTTGTGGGCTCCATCCCCAGTAGGGGGCATGCAGGAGGCAGCCAATCAATGATTCTCATCATTGATGTTTCTATCTCTCTCTCCCTCTCCCTTCCTCTCTGAAATCAATAAAAATATATATACCTAAAAAGTAAATAAAAAATAAAAATAAAAACATTACATATTCTGTCTTCTGCTGACTGTAATTATAGTGTTAATGAGAAAGGAAAAATGTAAGAACTTAAGAAAAGCACTAATGAGAAAAGAAATAACAATATGATATATATTTAGACTTTTAAAGTGAAACCTGTAATTCCTTGGTTATACGGGGAGTCATGTTTCAGATTGTCTCATTTGTTGTCTCTTACTTAAATTTTTGCGTTTTTTCAAGGTGGGAGCAGAGGAAAGACCCTCACGGGAGAACCTATTACGTGGATCATAACACTCGAACGACCACGTGGGAGAGGCCACAGCCTTTACCCCCAGGGTAAGGTGGCAGCTTGCCATCTCCAGGTGTTGTTCACACACCTGCCTTCACGTTTACTTCCTGCGACAGAACTTGACTCTCATTCTGCGAATTGTTTCCTTTCGTTGGCTTGGAGGGCTTCCTACGAGATTGTCAAACACTGGCATGAGTCACTGAGGGTCTGATGTCAGTCCCTGCCTAACGGTTTAAGGAATGTTCTCGTAGATAGTGATCCGAACTCCGTTACTCGTGGGGTTTACTGGCAGGTAGGGGTGTGGCTCCCATTGATGGCCCAGAGGTGGTCACAGTGCCTGCATCACGTGCGGTGGGCATCCTAGACATTTCTGTCGCCCCGTCCCCAAAGGCCATTCACATTCATGCCCCCGTCCTTGGTTTTCTGTCTCATCTCGTGAGCACGCCGCCCGCTGGCCAGCTCGGGTGCTAGTCAGTGCCCACACTCGGCCTACAGCCTGCATTTCCCCTCCTCGTCTTCGCTGCTGGGAGCTCTGTCCACCAGTACAAAGCGCATCCCCGTCCCAAAAGCTCACGGCCAGCAGTGCTCTTTGTGTGAGACTGGTTGCTGCGAGGATTCGAGATCGTCCTATAATTAGTGCCCACAGCGGGTTGCAGGTGACCTGGGGACGGGTGTGTCCATGTGTGCAGATGGGGAAGGGCATTCTCATCTGAGGGACCAGGAGGGAGTGCACATGGCTCCATGCGGGTCCCTGGAAGGAGCGTCGGGGTGTCGGACACTGAGGCTGTAATTGGACGGGTTCGTGCTGAGCTGCACCTGAGAGCTTGGTAGGTGGAAGGCATGTCTGCAGCGCACGCAGGTCGGTGCAGGTCGGTGGGCCGAGAGCTCCCAAAAGCCTGGCGTTCACGTCCTGCTGTGGCAGTGGCCGTGGGCGGTTGCCAGGTGCAGTCAGCACTCAGTAGGTGAGCGCTTCCCAGAAAAGGGCCTTGATCCCGGGACAGTTCAGTCCGTGGCCCCTTTTTGAGGCCGTGCTTAGAAATCACGGGAGGTGTTTATCTAAAATAAATAGCACGTCACATGTCAGTAGTTTCTCTGAGGAATGTCGTTTACATTGCTTTCAAGTTACTTCATCATGGCTTGGACTTGATCGTTACATCATTAGTATTAAATGCCTGCTTCCCAGTGCTTCTGCTGAGAGGCTCTGTCTGTTTTCGTTGTTGCTGTCCGGGGGTAGCTGGGAGAGAAGAGTGGACGACCGGGGCCGGGTGTACTACGTGGACCACAACACCAGGACCACCACGTGGCAGCGGCCGACCCTGGAGTCCGTGCGGGACTTCGAGCAGTGGCAGTCTCAGCGCAGCCAGCTGCAGGGCGCCCTGCAGCAGTTCAACCAGCGCTACCTCTACTCGGTGAGCAGCCCAGGCCGCCGCCCGCCCGCCCTCCTACCTCCTTCCATTCTACCGCCTTCCCTCCTGCCATGCTCTCTTCTGCCCAGTTAGAGGGCACTAAGGATTCGACCTTTGACAAAGTGTTTCTGATACACATAACCACTTGGAGCCATTTTTAAAAACTCCAGCTTACTAACATAACTTACAGACTCAGTGTTTGTCTTTCTTCAGTGGTAGCTTCATAAATGCAATCTATATATATAACAGCCTAAGTGACCACCGCAACCAAAACAACTAAATGGACAAACGAACAGGCTGCATAGGGTGACCAGGTCGGCAGGGAGGTTAGTGAGGGATGACCAAATGACTGAACAGAGGGCTGATGGGCGATCAGGCCGGCAGGGCGGGCAGTGAGGGGTGACCAAACGACTGAACAGCAAGCTGTGTGGGGAGACCAGGCTGGCGGGGGGGCAGTTGGGGGTGACCAGGCCAGCAGAGGGAGGGAGGTAGGAGTGACCAGGCCGGTGGGTTGGACAGTTAGGGGTGACCAGGCCAGCAGGGGGGTTAGTTAGGGGCAACCAGGCAGGCAGGCAGGTGAGCGATTAGGAGCCAGCGGTCCAGGATTGTGAGAGGGATGTCTGACTCCCAGGGATCGGGCCGAAACCGGCAGTTGGACATCCCCCAAGGGGTCTCGGATTGGAGAAGGTGCAGGCTGGGCTGAGGGGATCCCCCACTCCCATGCACGAATTTTGTGTACTGGGCCTCTAGTTTCTTCATAAAATACTATGTCTTTACAAATTCCCAGCCTTTTGCCTTTCCTTTTTTTTTTTTTTTTTTTAATATTTTTATTGAGGTATTATATGTGTACATATCTTACTATTACCCCACACCCCACACCCACACATGCCCTCCCCCCAGAGTTTTGCGTCCATTGTTTATGCTTATATGCATGCATACAAGCCTTTTGCCTTTCCTTATGATCATTTTGCTGGCTTTAAATAAGAGCATGGAGCTCCTGGTTTCACTCAAGGCCAGCCTCGCCCTACGCAAGCTCCTCTGGTCCATTGCCAGGTTCTGAAACAGCCCTGGGCTCTCTCTGGCCCACCAGAGATATTCCTGGGGTTGGGGATACTTTTGTCCCCAAACTCTAATGTACCTGAAAATTTGGTGATTTATTTATTGCCATAAGCAAACATTCATAGGAGTAAAAAAATAAACTAAAAAATCTTTGTTAAATGGGTTTGGTCATAGGAAGTAGAAAATGTAAATTTTAAGTACTGGGCATCTCTAGATAGTGTTTTGAGGCAACTTAAACACCAAATCTAGAGGCTGGTGATGGACAGGAAGTAGGAAAGACTGGACGGAAAACTTGGCCGTCAGCCTCCAGCCTCGTCCAGAGCCGACCGGGCCATGCAGGGCCGCTCTCCTGGGCTCTGGAGCCGGGGCGTGGGCCACTCCTGCCACGGCAGCGGGCCTGGGACGGGGTCGGGTGTGTGCTGACGTGTCGTCTGACTGTAGGAACCAGAGGTGGTGTGTGTGTGTCTGCGTTTGGTGGGACGCGGTGTCACAGGAGCACCAGGGGGGCAGGCTGCCTCAGGTAACAGGTGTCACCAGAACTGCGCCCCTGCCCGTGACAGGCCCGGGAACGGACGGAGGCTGGCTGTGCAGGTACAAGGCCAAGTCTGAGGAGCCCAGGCCGGTCCTCACTGGCTCTTCCTGCCGTCCGTTCTGGCTCTGTGCCGTGGCTCCTCCCTCCCTACCGAGTCCTGCTCCTCCCCCTTCGCTCCTCCCCCCATGGAGTCCCTGCTCCTCCCCCCTGGCTCTCCTCCCATGGAGTCCCTGCTCCTCCCCCTTCGCTCCTCCCCCCATGGAGTCCCTGCTCCTCCCCCCTGGCTCTCCTCCCATGGAGTCCCTGCTCCTCCCCCCTGGCTCTCCTCCCATGGAGTCCCTGCTCCTCCCCCTTCGCTCCTCCCCCCATGGAGTCCCTGCTCCTCCCCCCTGGCTCCTCGCCCCCCCCTATGGAGTCCACCTCCTCACCCTGGCTCCTCCCCCGCCATGGGGTCCCTGCTCCTTCCCCCTGGCTCCCCTCCCATGGAGTCCCTGCTCCTCCCCCCTGGCTCTCCTCCCATGGGGTCCCTGCTCCTCCCCCCTGGCTCCCCTCCCATGGAGTCCCTGCTCCTCCCCCCTGGCTCCTCGCCCGCCATGGGGTCCCTGCTCCTCCCCCCTGGCTCCCCTCCCATGGGGTCCCTGCTCCTCCCCCCTGGCTCTCCTCCCATGGAGTCCCTGCTCCTCCCCCCTGGCTCTCCTCCCATGGGGTCCCTGCTCCTCCCCCCTGGCTCCCCTCCCATGGGGTCCCTGCTCCTCCCCCCTGGCTCTCCTCCCATGGAGTCCCTGCTCCTCCCCCTTCGCTCCTCCCCCCATGGAGTCCCTGCTCCTCCCCCCTGGCTCTCCTCCCATGGAGTCCCTGCTCCTCCCCCCTGGCTCCTCGCCCCCCCTATGGAGTCCACCTCCTCACCCCTGGCTCCTCCCTCGCCATGGGGTCCCTGCTCCTCCCCCCTGGCTCTCCTCCCATGGGGTCCCTGCTCCTCCCCCCTGGCTCTCCTCCCATGGGGTCCCTGCTCCTCCCCCCTGGCTCTCCTCCCATGGGGTCCCTGCTCCTTCCCCCTGGCTCTCCTCCCATGGGGTCCCTGCTCCTCCCCCCTGGCTCCCCTCCCATGGGGTCCCTGCTCCTCCCCCCTGGCTCCTCGCCCCCCCGATGGAGTCCACCTCCTCACCCCTGGCTCCTCCCTCGCCATGGGGTCCCTGCTCCTTCCCCCTATGGAGTCCTGCTCCTCACCCCTGGCTCCTCCCCCGCCATGGGGTCCCTGCTCCTCCCCCCTGGCTCCCCTCCCATGGAGTCCCTGCTCCTCCCCCCTAGCTCCTCACCCCCCCTATGGAGTCCACCTCCTCACCCCTGGCTCTCCTCCCATGGAGTCCCTGCTCCTCCCCCCTAGCTCCTCCCCCCCCCTATGGAGTCCACCTCCTCACCCCTGGCTCCTCCCCCGCCATGGGGTCCCTGCTCCTTCCCCCTGACTCCTTCCCCCCATGGAGTCCCTGCTCCTTCCCCCTGACTCCTTCCCCCCATGGAGTCCCTGCTCCTCCCCCCTGGCTCTCCCCCCATGGAGTCCCTGCTCCTCCCCCCTGGCTCTCCTCCCATGGGGTCCCTGCTCCTCCCCCCTGGCTCTCCTCCCATGGAGTCCCTGCTCCTCCCCCCTGGCTCTCCTCCCATGGAGTCCCTGCTCCTCCCCCCTGGCTCTCCCCCCATGGAGTCCCTGCTCCTCCCCCCTGGCTCCTCGCCCCCCCCTATGGAGTCCACCTCCTCACCCCTGGCTCCTCCCCCCATGGAGTTCGGCTCCTGACCCCTGGCTCCCTGCTCCTCACCTTCATCCTGTGTCACTGCTGCCCTGGGCCTTACTTCCCCAGTCGAGGAAGGAGGACAGAAGGACTGAGAGGGCCACAATGTGGAAGGGAGATGGCTCTCTAGCAAGCGCTCGCTCTTTTACGTGGAAGGGAGGCTCCCGGCGGCCTTTGCCCACCCCTCCTTGGCCAGTGGCCATCCCACCATCCCTGCTGCTCGGGGCCGGGATGGAGAGCTCGGAGCCGCTCGGCGCTCCCCACGGAGCCGTGTGCTGAGAGGGGCACCGAGCACATGTGGCAGCGCCTGCTTGGAGCGCCCACGTGTTTGCCAGGACGCGCGCGCCGTCACTGGGAAACGGCTTCTCCGGTCACGATTCCACGTTTGTCCTTTTCACACTGACGGGGGGATGTCACGTTTCCTGTAGAACACGTTCCTGGCTGTCCTGAGGGGAAGCGTAAGCGTGTTATGTATGTGAGAGTCTGAGAGAGAGAATGTTCGGGTAGTTTGTTTGCACAATGATGACACCGGGGCCTGCTGGCCCTTGTTTTAAAGATAACTGGCAGTCGGTCTGTTTTTTAACAAACCCGACGGCCCTGGTGCGCCATCTCCTCCGGTGCCTCTGGCCACGGGAGGGCGGGGCAAGCAGTGCCGAGTCCTTGAGGAAAGTCCGAGCCGGGAACCCCTAAGCCACGGCCTTTCAGCGCCCCGAGTCCTGCCTGGCTGCGTTCACGGCCGTCCCGGCAGGCTTCAGGGAAGGGCTGGAAGCGTGGCCCCGCCAGTGCCTGGCCATCTCCGCCTCCGGGTGAAGACCCTGCTGTCATTTCTCTCCCGCCAGGCTTCGGTGTTGGCTGCAGAAAGCGACCCGTACGGGCCTTTGCCGCCAGGCTGGGGTAAGCTCACGAGTTGTCGGTAAAAATATCTGCAAGGTGTATATTGAAGTGGTTATTAAATGCTATGTTCACTCTGTTTTTAGAAAAAAGAGTAGATTCAACAGACAGAGTTTACTTCGTGAATCATAACACAAAAACCACGCAATGGGAAGACCCAAGAACTCAAGGGTACGTCGTATCCCAGCCTGGCCTCCGTCCTCTGTGGCTAGAACCGGGTGACCCTTGAGCCATGCCCTCAGTGCCAGGAGGGTCGCCTGATGGTCCCTGTCTTTCAGCTTACAGAACGAAGAGCCCCTGCCAGAGGGCTGGGAGATCAGGTACACGCGGGAAGGCGTGCGGTACTTCGTGGACCACAACACCCGAACCACGACCTTCAAAGACCCACGCAACGGGAAGTCGTCTGTGTGAGTGAGGCCGCGGGCTCTTCCTGCTGTTTCCTGGGGCGCAGGGCAGGCTGGCTCAGCCTCCCGCCTCGCCTGGACCAAGAACCCACTGAGCAGCGCCCCAGGTGGCTGTGCCCACGTCCTTCCTGCCGCACAGCAGCCACAGCATCGCTCCGCGCGGGGCAGGCGGCAGCTTGGTTTCCGACCGGCAGGCCGGCCTCCCTCTTCCAGGGGCAGACGGGGCCCAGGAGCCGGGCTCGGGCAGTCAGGCAGGCCGGGCTGGTTTCAGAACCAGGCAGTCTGTCCCCTGTCCCTGCCTCGTCAGTGCTGCGACCTTGACCTCGGGGGAGATGCTCAGCAGGACTGAATCCTGCAGATGAGGCATCTGAGAGGCAGGCGCCAGGTGCCAGACGCCTCCTTCTTCCTTCTGGGAGTGAGGGCTTCTCATCACCCAGAACAGGAGCCGCCATGACAGGCCTTTAGCAGATTCCTACCATCACAGGATTGTCTTCCCTCCCGACCCTGCCAGGGACCTGTCCCTGCTCTTCTGCTGGGGGGCGCGCCCTCCTCCCGCTCGGTGCCCCGCAGCACCCTCCTCCCGCCCGGTGCCCGCAGCGCCCTCCTCCCGCTCAGGTGCCCTCCTCCCGCCCGGTGCCCGCAGCTCCCTCCTCCCGCCCGGTGCCCCGCAGCGCCCTCCTCCCGCCCGGTGCCCCGCAGCGCCCTCCTCCCGCTCAGGTGCCCTCCTCCCGCCCGGTGCCCGCAGCTCCCTCCTCCCGCCCGGTGCCCGCAGCGCCCCCTCCCGCCCGGTGTCCGCAGCGCCCTCCTCCCGCTCAGGTGCCCTCCTCCCGCCCGGGTGCCCGCAGCTCCCTCCTCCCGCCCGGTGCCCGCAGCACCCTCCTCCCGCTCAGGTGCCCTCCTCCCGCCCGGTGCCCGCAGCGCCCTCCTCCCGCTCAGGTGCCCGCAGCGCCCCCCTCCTGTGCCACGGCACCGGCTTTCTGGCTTTCCGCCTCTTCCAAGTTGTTCTCGTCAGCTCTGCCTTCTCCTGGATTAAAAACAAAACAAGACCCACAGCTCCTCACCTTACACCCCACTCAGGAAACATTAGTTTTTATTGCTGCTCTTTCAAGGAAAAGGACCGGAAGTTGTCTGTGTATTGCTGCTTCTCATCTCGGTCTAGACCGACTCTGGGACGCCCCTGCCCCTGAACTTGCTGAGGGCACCCTGCTGCCCGTGTGGTCAGGCCGTGTCCTGTCTCAGGACTCCCAGAGCGCTTGACCCAGCACGTGTCGTAGGCAGGAGCAGGTGGGACTGAACGTCCTGGGTCCCTGCGCCACCCTGGCCTCCAGTCCTCCGCTGGCTCTGGCCTCCTCCCCTCCTAACGGCGGGGGCCGCACTCCTCCTCTCGCCGCCTCTCCCACTGCCCTGCTTCCCAAAAGCACGCGTGCTGACGCCTCACACACCTCCACCTCACTGCGTTTTGCTGCCTCTGCTCAGCTGCTGCGACATGCCCGTAGCGCCTGTCCTCCGGGGTGCTGACTGCGCTGCATGGGGGTGTGTGGGCCGGCACCTCGGAGTCCGGAGTCCTCTGTCCTTCCCTGACCCTCCGTCCATCACACCTGCAGCTCCTGCTCCCAGACCCCTCAGGCCACCGCACGCAGCTGCCCTGCGACACCTGAGCCCTCTGTCCCCGCAGCCGTGCCTTGTGTCTGGGGTCAGAGGCTTCTCAGCAGGAGACGCTCGGCTCCCTCCTGCCCTTCCCGCCCCCTGGAAACGCACGCAGCTCCCCGTCCCCTGTCAGCTCCACGGGAGCGGCCCTGTGTGCTCAGCGCCCGGCGCGCCCCCTGTCCAGGAGGGGCCGTCCGTGTGCAGAGTGAACGCCCTTGGACCCGGCTGCACGAGGGCTCCCTCTGTCCCAAGTGCCCCCTCGGGCAGGCGGCGAAAGCCCTGCGTGCTGGTCTCAGGCTCACTGCTGCCCGCTCGCCCTCGCTCCCTGGCCCCTGAGCCGCCCGGCCCGGGCTCCCATCGGGCTGGGCTTAACGTCTGTTTTCGTCTCGGCTCTGGGTTCAGATGCAGAAGTGCCCCCGTCCCTCTGTCCAGGTCCTCTGTCCCTCAGGGTTAAGGTCACCGGTCTGCGTGGGTGTGGGTGTTGCACTAACCGCGTCTCTACAGAGCCTGGTCCCCGCGCAGCCTCGGTCCGTGTGCGGTCGGGGTCCTGCCGCCCGAGCCTCTGCGGGCCCAGCAAGCTGGCGCGTGCCCTCCCGGCCCACGAGGCCCGGTGCCTCCTGCCTCGCTGACGCCGCCGCTCTCCCTCCAGAACCAAGGGCGGCCCTCAGATCGCGTACGAGCGCAGCTTTCGGTGGAAGCTGGCTCACTTCCGGTACCTGTGCCAGGTACGAGGGCTGAGGGTCCCCGCCGGGCGGTCCTCCGCGCAGCGCTCTTCCGAGCTCACGGGACCCCGCGGTGTTTTTGTTTTTGTTTTTAGTCCAACGCGCTCCCCAGTCACGTAAAGATCAACGTGTCCCGGCAGACGCTGTTCGAAGATTCCTTCCAGCAGGTAAGGCTCCGTCGGAAGCCCCAGCAGGCCTGGCCCTGTGGGACAGAGGCTTCAGACACTCGCCATGCAGAAGGCAGCTGGCGGGCATTTCACTCGCCCCACGCACCCTCCACCGGACGGGGCGGGCGAGGTGGCAGGGGGAGCCGCGGCGGTTCTGGAACCTGGAACGAGGGACATGTTGACACTTAGCTGAGACCTCACTCACTAGCCAAGGTCTTGGTCATCCTACCCAGTTAAAGTGGACGAGGTGAAGCTCCGCAGTCGTTGGCATACGCCTGTCCTAACCCTCGCCCGTCCGTGTGAACGCCCTGCTCCCTGCGGCCTGGCTCCTGCCGGGCGGGCTGCACTGCCCCTGGGGCCGGCGCGTACACAGCAGGTGCGCAGCCAGCACGTGGTGGGCGGGGAAGTGGGGTAACGTGTCTGCTCCACACATTTATGGGTGAAGCCGTGTCTTGACAGCTCTCTTTCTGTGGTGAGGTGGAGAGCTCCTCACGTAAGTCCGTCCTGTGCCCCACCTCCTGCCAGGGCCCGGGCCTGGGCGTCAGGTGCCTCCCCCGCGCTCTGACCGCTCGCTGTGCGGGGCAGGGCTCTCCCGCAGCTGCCCCAGCCGGGAACCGCTCAGCAGAGGCGGAGGGGAGTGTGCCTCCGTGTGCAGGGGCTGCCTGTGCTCTGGGCTCGCCGGGACGGGCGTGGCCTGTTGGATGTGCCGCCGCGGCTCGGGTTCTGACGTGGGACAGCTCACCGCTCTGCAGAAGGAAAGCCTATTCCCTGGGGCAGCAGGGGTCACGCAGGCGGCTGGCGGCTGGCGGTGGTCAGGAAGACTCGCCGAGGTGCATGCGTCTCACACGCCCTCCTGCTCCAGCCGCCCTCCTCCTGGGAAGTGGAGTGGGCGCAGGACCCAGCAGGGGCTCGGCTTCTCCCTCAGTGGCTCCTCCCCTCCTATGGCCTGGGGGGGTTGGGGGGTGAGGGAGGAAGAGTCTCCAGCCTTCAAGAGGCGCTGACCCAGGGTAGAGCAAGGTCAGCGCGAGGGGCGGGGACACCGAGGGGAGAGCTGAGCCACCCTCGAGCCCGCCGCTTGGTCTGCCAGTGCAGGGCGCTGCTGTGTGACATAAGGAAGGGTGTTGCTTTGAAAATACAGATGAAATTTACGTTGCATTGTTTTGGGGTTTTTGTTTGTTTTTTAAATATAGTTTATTGATTTTTTACAGAGAGGAAGGGAGAGGGATAGAGAGTTAGAAACATCAATGAGAGAGAAACATCGATCAGCTGCCTCCTGCACACCTCCTACTGGGGATGTGCCCACAACCAGGGTACATGCCCTTGACCGGAATCGAACCTGGGACCCTTGAGTCCGCAGGCCGACGCTCTATCCACTGAGCCACACCGGTCAGGGCATGTTGCATTGTTTTTAGAAGAAACTTGTGCTACGTGTTTGTGTTTCAATGTCCTGTTTCTTGTAGATTATGGCATTAAAACCCTATGACCTGAGGAGGCGACTCTATGTAATATTTAGAGGAGAAGAAGGACTTGATTATGGTGGTTTAGCGAGGTAAGATAAAGCATCTGCTTTTAATAGTGTGTCTCCATTTATGCAATGGGTGTGTTCTTGAAAAGCTGTGTTTTTAATAGCAGTATTATTTTAAAAATCAAAATTAAAATAGGTACACAATTCTAGAGGTAACCACGAGTATTGCTCTCGTGACCTCATTTCTCCGCCACGTGTACATGTGTGTCTGCGTGTGCTGTGCATGTGTGCGTGTGTTTTACATTGTGGACACCTTCTCGTCCCGTGGAGCCAGCTCTCCTGCAGCCTGCCCGCGCAGGCGCCGTCACTCCCGGGCAGCACGCAAGGCCGTCCCATGGCGTCCCCGGTGAGGCGCCTGTTTGTTCGTTTGTTAATCCGGTCGGAGTCCTGTTGAGGGTTCAGCTGTCCACACTCCCTCGCTGTACTGTGCACAGGAGACACTGGGGGAGCTGTGGTTGGGAAATCCTTTCAGTGTTTGTCCCGCACACCTAGTTTGACAGTAATTTAGTTTTTAGCAAAATGCTTTCATGAAGTCTTTCCGAAGAATTAAACTTGCTCTCATAGAGACAACTCCCTTTCTGACCACATGTTCACGGGGCCAGGACCACCTGGCACAGCGGGGGAGGGGGGGGCGGGCATCAGCTTCGGTTGAATTAGCGTATTTTCTCGTTTTAAGGTTTTTTGAAAAAGAAACACTGCCTATCGGAGTAAGTGTCCGTATCATGTCTATGTGTTTCCCAACGTCGGGAACGCTCAGACACTGAAGAGGGAGGCGCATCTCGGAAATGAAGTCGGGTGGTTTTCACAGCGTCGTCTGAGCCTCTTTACCTCAACTGGTTGGGTGTAGTTTGACGCTCGGACAGTGTTACTGCAGGCAGGCAGCTCCTCTGAACTCCTTGTGTGGGTTGCTGTGTTGCTTTGGCTCATTCAGAGCTCACAAGGTGGCCGCTCCCTGCCATGTTCAGAAGGTGTGTTCTGCTGCCTGGTGCACAGACGGCAGCTTGGCCGATGTAGACTGCTCGCACGAAGGCCGTGTGGGCGCCTCCTGTCCTCGGGCGTGGAGGTGAGGCTGCCACGCGGGCCCTCCGAGGACACGGTTTAGTCCTGTCCTGGCGGTCTTTGATGTCATGGTTGCGGTTTTATAGACGAAGGTGGTGTCAGGAGCGTAGCAAGCTCTCCCTTAACGCAGGGACGTTTTCTCTGTTGTGTGCTCGAATCCTTTCCGGGTCCGTGTCCGTTTTCCTCAGGAACGCCAGTCCTGGGGGGCGGGGGGGGTCTCCTCTGGCCTCGGCTCTTTCTCTTGTGCTTTCCCGTGTGTCTTGGTGCTCCCACCGGCCCCTGCTGCCGCTGCTGCGGTGATTCCCTTCTCGGCTCTGCTGGCTGTCCACGCTCACCGTTTTCAGCTCTGTGTCCTGTGTTGGCGGGAGGAGGGTGTGCTTATGCAGCTCTAGCAAGTCTCCCTCTTCCCCTGTGCAGCCAGGCCGGTGCCAGACGCCGGCTCCGGGTGGAGGCCCTGTTCTCCAGCTGTGTTTGCTGACGGTGACATGCAGCAGCGGGACCTGGCTGCTCTGGGCCCAGCCCTTCTCGGCTTGGCCCGGCCCCTCCCCCTCGGGGCGCAGCAGGAAGTCATGGGCGCGGTTGGTGAGGGGACTGGATTTAGCTGTAGGAAGTGGCTCCTGTCACTTCTTAGCTGATTTGGTCTGGGACTCCTTCTCGGTCCTAAAAACATTTGTCAACGGGCTGCCAGGCTGGGTCTAGCCTGCATCGGGGTAGCTCCCATTTTTATTTTAAATTTTTAAAATTGCTTGACAACATTAAGAAAATTACTAGATTATGCTTAAGAATCAAGATTTCAGGCTTCTTTTTTAAAAGCACTAGACCCATGGTCTGCCGTCCTCACGTGGCCTCGAGTGGCTGACTCAGAGGCTGTGGGGATCATGTTGGGCACTCACGCCCGGGCCCGCTCTGCCTGTCAGAGGACGGATTATGTGCCCAGAAATCATTGTTCTTTAAACGGATAAAACTTCGATGAGGGATACAGGGGGGTGTGGGGGTTGTGGCCCCCTGTGCCCACTCACCAGCCACTGCGGTTGGAGCTGCTTTAGAAGAAATTGAGCTTACTTTGTCATATAAATTATTAATCTTTTATGTAGCTGCATTTCACCTATTAGACTCCTATAAATGAGGCAACATAGGCAGTAATAAGTTAGAGAATGCTTATCACACTTAAAGAGTCTGCCTTTAATTTTAGTTCCATTTTAATGCATCGGCAGTAAACTAATGTCCCGGCAGCCAGGCTGCGATCAGGGTCGGCATAGGCCCTGCCCTGCATTGTGGAGTGAGGGTCACACAGGCTGTCCACGGAGGTGGCCTCCTGTCGGGAACTGACGGTCTGGTAGCGGCAGGTCTTCTGCTGAAAAGAACTCCAAGCTGCTGAGGGTGGGTCTGAGCGGCCGGAGGGAACAGGGCTCGGCCGAGGCGGAGCTGGGCGGGCACCCGAGCAGCGGCTGGCCGCACTGCGTGCTGGGAGTGCTTCAGGCCCTCGTGCGGTGGACGCTGGCAGCGACTCGCCTTGTCTCCCCAGGGAATGGTTTTTCTTGCTCTCCCACGAAGTCCTGAACCCCATGTACTGCTTGTTCGAGTACGCGGGCAAGAACAACTACTGCCTGCAGATCAACCCCGCGTCCACCATCAACCCGGACCACCTCTCCTACTTCTGCTTCATCGGCCGCTTCATCGCCATGGTGAGCCTCGCGGACTCAGTCGCTGAAACGCTGCTTCAGAGGCAGCAATGGCATGTGCTGTCCTCGGTTGTGTCTGCTCATCCGAGCACGGCTTGTAGCACCACCTTCAGGGCAGAGGGAGCGCAGGGCAGGGCTCCGGGTGCAGTTCTGACCCCGTGGCCTGGCTGGCGGCCTGGCCGGCGCCCAGCAGTGTGGGTGCGGTGGGAGCCCGGCTGAGGGTGAGCAGGGGCGTGTCGGGATCCAGGGCACACAGTCTGGCCTCGATTTTGCTGCACAGACTTAGCTGCTGGGTCAAGAGCCTGTGGTTGGGGGGCGGGGCACCAGGCAAGCGGACGGTGTGGGGCCGGGAGGCCGAGCGGCCTGTGGGGAGGAGGGAGGGTGTACGTGAGGCTTCCTAAGGTGGCGGGGTCCTGGCAAGAGCAAGCCTGGGAGCTGGGGCATCAGATTCGGTTTGGTTTGCTGGGTTCAGACACCGGTGGACTCCAGGGGTGAACAGGTAGCGGGAGACAATGGCAGGGAGGGGCAGCGAGGGGAGGCTGCGTGCACAACCAGGGCGCAGGTGTGGCCGGTGGAAGCCCAAGGACCTGTGTCAGGGAGACGAGCTGAGAAGGAACCAGGAAGAGCGAGGAGGAGGGGCCGAGTCCCATGGGACTGGTGACAGGAAACGGAGAGGGAGGATTGTCCCCCGTCAGTGCTGAGGGCTGCGCGGCAGGTCGAGCAGGGCGCGTGGTGGCCAGTGAGCCCGCGAGAGAGCCGACGGGCCAGGAAATGTGCTGCGAGGGTCAGAGAGGCAGTGCCAGACGGATGTGGGCAGAGAATGAGGGGTGCCAGCATCCCTCTGCTGCTGCTGATGGTGCAGAGCGAGGAGGAGAGACCGCAGGGCTCGGGAGCGCAGAGGAGCCTTGCAGAGCTGGGCGTGACTGTGGGACCCTGGCGGAGGCTGTGTCCCAGGCAGCAGGCCCCCCCGACACACACACACACACAGGCTGTGGGCAGGACCCAGGCGCGTGCCAGGCACCATTCTGGCCTGTTCCCGCCGGCCCGGGCGGGAGGCTGAGCTGGGTTCCCAGGCGTGGGGTTTGAAGGTGTGGCGTCTAAGGTGAGAAAAGGCGGCAGTCCTGGGGCTCAGGGCCCGGGCGGAGGTCGCTGCTGTGACTGCCACAGGTTCCGAGCCGGGTGCAGGTGGGGTGCACTGACCGAGGCGACTAAGGAGTCGCGGGGACCGCCCTCCCAGCAGCCCTGGCAGGTGCGGAGCGGGCTCGCTGAGGTCCAGTCCCTGAAAGGGCCGAGAGCCTGCTCGGGCAGCTCCCCGCGTGGTGCCGGGACCCGCAGGACCTGGGTCGGGTTCTGACCGGCTCTGAGCCCAGACAGCTGGGCCACAGCCACGTGCGGGGGCGCCGAGCGGGGAAGGCAGGATGTGCCGGGAGCCCTGAGCCCCCCAGCACAGTGGGGAGAGCAGGGCCGGGCGCCCTGGCTTAGAAAGTACGTCAGTGGGGGGGCCTCGTCCCCCTCGGAAGCTCGCAGGAGGGGCAGCTGAGCCGTGCGGCCTTGGGGCTCAGGGGGAGCCATTGCGAACCTTCAGTAAGCGCTTTGTTCCCGGCAGGCGCTTTTCCACGGGAAGTTCATTGACACCGGCTTCTCCCTGCCCTTCTACAAGCGCATGCTGAGCAAAAAGCTGACCACTAAGGATCTGGAATCCATCGACCCTGAGTTCTATAACTCCCTCATCTGGATAAGGTTGGAGGTTATCTCATGACGGCACTTTCTGGAAACCAGTTGGTCTGTCTTGTGAGTCAGAGTGTACGTATGTTTCCCACCCAGAGACAACGACATTGAAGAATGTGGCTTAGAAATGTACTTTTCCGTGGACATGGAGATCCTGGGGAAGGTGACCTCACATGACCTGAAGCCGGGCGGTGCCAGCATCCTGGTGACGGAGGACAACAAGGACGAGTACATCGGGTGAGGCGCCCACAGCACCCGACCGCGCCGGCCCTCACCCTGTCTGCACCCGCTTTCCTTCCCTCTCTCCGTGGCACCAGCAGGCACTCAGCTGGCCTCGAGTTCCGCCCTGCAGTCACTCCCGCCTCCTGTGTCCCTCCCCACCGGAGAGCGAGGCTTTGGGGCGGGGGGTGACGTGGCCGCCCTGACTGACGAGCAGGGCTCGCTCATCTCCCGGGGCATCTCACCTGCCCTCGCTCTCTGTCCTGTCAGGTGCTCCCGCGCCGTTTCAGGCTGTCCTCCTGAACTCTGACCCCACAACTCCCCCCGGTGCTGCCCTCCCTCCCCTGTGCCACGTCCCACCGCAGCTTCTGTCCCAGCTTCTTCCTTCCAGCTGCTCTCAAGGCCTCAGCTCCCGGGCCCATGTTCTGTGCGAGGCCTCGCCGACCCCCGGGGCCTGGTTCCATTTGCAGCCGGTGAACTTAGACTTTCCCAGGAACAACGGCCCCTGACTCTGCAGGCTGAGCCCACAGCCCGCCCGCCACGGCGGCCCTGGGGCGCTCAGGCAGCCTGGGCAGGAGGCAGGCGACCCTGAGTGCGCATGGCAGCTGGCTTTCTTCACTTCAAATCATGGACTATTATTCTACTCAAAGTCGTCACCATTTTTTAAATTAAAAACGGAAAGACTGGTAGCTCACACGCTGTACAAAAGCAGCTCACAGGCCGGATGGCCCGGCCCCTGCACCCTCCTGGCCCACGACCAGTGCTCTTCTCACTTCCCCTCTGCCGCCGCCTGGGCCTGCTGCGAGTCCCTCCTTCCGGACTCGGATTCTCGGTGTCTTCCTTTTAGATTCCTCATGTTTGGTTTTCCTTTTTCAGTATATATTTTTATTTGTATTGATTTCAGAGAGGAAGAGAGACAGACACATCAGTGATGAGAGACAATCATTGACCAGCTGCCTTCTGCACGCCCCCACTGGGGATGGAGCCCACAGCCGGCATGTGCCCTGATCGGGAATCAAACCTGACCTCCTGGTTCATATGTTGATGCTTGGCCAGGGCCGCCTGCCAGGCCATTTTTGCTTTTTATAATTGTTTCCAAAATGGGATCATAGAATACACATTATTCTGTAGCTTGCTTTTTCTACCTCAGAGAGCTAGGTTAACTCGCTTTTTCCTAATCCTCACCCGGGGATAGGTTTTTATTGATTTGAGAGAGAAAGGGAGAGGGAGAGAGAAACATTGACCGACTGCCTCCTGTGTGTGCCCCGATGGGATCCAAACCACGACCTGGGCATGTGCCCTGGCCAGGATCGAACCCGCAGCGTTGTGGTGCATGGGATGACGCTCATCTAACGGGGCCCCTGGCCAGGGCTGCCTCGCTTTCCGATCGCAAGGGAAGTCGTCGTCCACGCTGCATTCCTCGGTGTCACTCCGATCGGGTCCAGCTCGGCCCCGGCAGGCCAGCGCGTAGGCGCAAGCCCAGCCCTGCTGCTCCGTCCCCGAGGAGCTTCCCCCGGGGAGTTCCTGGTCCAGGACTGGAGTGGACTTGCCCTGGGCTCTCTTCTGACCCTGCGGGCGGTCGGTCGTTAAGGTCCTGTGCCTCCTCCGCCTGCCCCAGGTCACTCCCTTCCTCAGCGGGCACCCCCCGAGGCAACTGCTGTCCCTGTGCTTGGCCTCGGAGCGTCATCGGAGCCCGTGGGCGCAGCTGGGCAGAGCTGAGGGCCTAGTCACAGAGGAAGGGAAGTTTGGAGGCAGCTGAAAGGTTGCCTTGGAAACAGGTCAGCCCTTCCTCCTGCAGGCAGGGGAGGTGAGAAGTGGGGCCACGCTGCTTCCTGCCCTGCGGGTGTGCTCCTCTCCTGCCTCCCTCCACAGCCCCTGCCTCCTCCAGGCTCTGTTCCTTCTTCCCGTGTCTCCTCTGAATGTTCCGGACCCTCAGGCTCTCCGGGAAACCCGTGGAGCCCTTTCTAACAGGGACACGCCCGTCTGTCCAGCACATGCCCTGCTGTCCCTGTGGAGGGCTGTCAGGAGGAGGGGCCCTCTGGTGGCCACACCTTAAATCCTCCCCCACCCCCCCATGCCGCCTGAAAAGCACCCTTTACAGCTGCACGTGTGCTGGGCCTGATGTCCTCAAGTGGACACGTGTTACCTCAAAAACTACACGTGAACACACGTGTGGAGTGTAGACGGTGTATTTAGAAAAGGCAGCCTTCTCGAAGTGGTGGTCTAAGCCTCCCCCACACAGTGGCCCGTCTGACCCGTCTCTCCGCAGCCTAATGACGGAGTGGCGCTTCTCGCGCGGCGTGCAGGAGCAGACGCAGGCCTTCCTGGACGGCTTCAACGAGGTGGTGCCGCTGCAGTGGCTGCAGTACTTCGATGAGAAGGAGCTGGAGGTGGGGCTCCGGGATTGTGTCCTAGGGGACGGGGAGGCTGCTGGCTGCCACCGGTTCTAGGTCCTGCGGCACAGCCGGCCGCGCCTGCCCGAGGCGGCCTGCCCGGGTCTCCGGCTCCCCCGCCGACGGCCTGGGCAGTCAGCAGCCAGACCGAGGGGCCTCCCAGCGCAGCGTGTGCCTCGTGGGGCCTCCTGAAGGCCTGGCTTAGGAGCGAGTTGCCCAACCGTCAGGTTTTATTGTTTTTTTATTGATTTCAGAGAGGGAGAGATACCTAGAAACATCAATGATGAGAAAGAATCATTGATCGGCTGCCTCAAGCCTGCAACCCAGGCATGTGCCCTTGACCGGAATCGAACCCGGGACCCTTCAGTCCCCAGGCCAGTGCTCTGTCCACTGAGCCAATGGCGAGGGCTGTAGGAGTTGTCTGTATCAGCTGCATACCAGACTTTGTCAGAACAACTTCTCCAGTCAGGTATCTCCCCACAGTTCTCCGTGCCGTCCCTTAAACAGGCCGAGGCCTGGGTGTCTTCGAGCCTTTGCATTCTCTTTGTCGCTGGACTGCTGCTGTCAGACACGCAGACCTCCCGCAGTCACTGTTCCAGTGGCCCTTTCTGTGAGGTATTCCTTACACATCCTGTTTGAAAGAGGCACCCCTTCTGTGTTCTCTGCATGGCCACACCACAGGACAGCTGTATTTGCTGTTTGCTGTCTTCTGTGTAAAGAATAGTACTGAACAAGATGACCCCAGCCATCCTGTATAATAAAGAGGTAATATGCAAATTGACCATCACTCCAACACACAAGATGGCTGCCCCCATGTGGACACAAGATGGCCAGCAGGGGACAGCAGTTGTGGGAGACCAGCAGGGGAGGACAGTTGGGAGGGACCAGGCCTGCAAGGGAGGGCAGTTGGGGGCGATCAGGCCGGCAAGGGAGGACAGTTGGGGGCTACCAGGCTGGCAGGGGAGGGTAGTTGGGGGTCCAGGCCACAGGGGAGGGCAGTTAGGGGCAACCAGGCCGGCAGGGGAGCAGTTAGGTGTCGATCAGGCTGGCAGGGGAGTGGTTAGGGGGTGATCAGGCTGGCAGGCAGAAGCGGTTAGGGGCAATCAGGCAGGCAGGCAGATGAGCAGTTGGGAGCCAGCAGTCCCAGATTGTGAGAGGGATGTCCCAGTTTGGAGAGGGTGCAGGCTGGGCTGAGGGACACACACACCAGTCCCTCCCCCCCCACCCAGGTGCACAAATTTCGTGCAGCGGGCCTCTAGTAAAGAATAAGTAAATACAGCCTGCTTAGGACTGCCGGATACATTCAGGGATGACAAGCCAAATTTCTGAGCCTGGTACCTAAAGAGGTTGATTTCATTCATGTAGTCACGGATCTCTTACCCAAAGCAAATCTCCGAGCGTGGTCCCCTCCAGACCTTCCCTAAATGGCCGCACCAAGAGCAAGAAGGAACTTGAGTCCCACTTGCCCCCGAAAGAACTGTTGAATCTCAGCCAGCAGAGTCGTGTGAAGTTCATCTTGGCCAATGCTTTGCACAGGAAGGAAGTGATGATGTCTCATCCAAGACCCAACAAGGGTTAGGGACACAGCTGAGACTTGCACCCAGCCCTCAGCCCCCGCCCTGCCGGAAGTGAAGGACAGAGGGAGCCTCGGCTCTCCTTCACGTCACGCCCACTGACGGGCCTCGAGCTGGGAAGAAAGGCCTTCGGGAGGGCCAAGGATCAGATTTGAAAGCCATGAGTTCCTAGCCGCCTCAGCTGCACTTAGACTTGTTGGAAGCCTTCCGGCACATACTCAAACAACCAGCTCGGCCACTGGCTCGGTGTTCCCGCGCTCACAGTAGTACACAGCAGATGGCCAGACTTCCATCCTGGAAAACCGACGCCCACTCACCACCTCCACACTCCCGCTCCCCAGCCCTAGCACCCTCTGCTTCCTTGTCTGCCGGCATAAATGAGTAACTGTGTGGAAGGAAATAAGAGCATACATTTTTAAAAAGAAAGAAGCAGAAATTTATTAGAAACTCATCAATAACTTGGGCCCCTCGTTTTGGGTGTTTGCAGTAGAGGAGGTGCCCTTAGCCTAGCTGATTGTTGTCTTGAAGTTGCTGGGTTCAGTAGCATGGAGAAGCTAGTGCAGATGCTGCGGGGTAAAATGCGCCTCGCCCCCAGGTGATGCTGTGCGGCATGCAGGAGGTGGACCTGGCCGACTGGCAGCGCAACACCGTGTACCGGCACTACACCCGCAACAGCAAGCAGATCATCTGGTTCTGGCAGGTAACCGCTTTCACTCTCCCAGGACAGGGCTCGGGATGCCGCCGGGTGAGACAGCAGGTTAAGCTGCAGCTTGCTTCAGACGTGACCGATGCGAACACGCGGCCAAGCTCGCTGGCCGTGTCCTGGGTGAGAATGAGTGCATCTCCTTTAAGGAGTGTCAGGGAGTGAGTCACAGGTCCAGCAACTTCAGAGTCTCCTCCAGGTGCTGAGTGCAGGGGGAGGTGTGTTTTTATGACACAGTCTAAGGGGACACTTAGGTGACACGAGGTGACGTGTGCTCGGAGTTACAGGACCCACAGGGCAGGGGCCTCTTCCCCTCTGTCCACAGTTCCGGGCGTCCACGTCCCACGTACTGATCTTGAGAATAGGCTTTTGTTTTGTGTGTCTTTCAAAATATAAAATGTCTGCACCCGGACAGACTTCACAGAGCCCCCGTCAGACTCCCCGGGCCCTGGCTGACTGGGCTGGTCTCACTAGAGAAAGGCTGTCCTAAGGATTGAGTCACGTTTACTGCTGAATCCTTTGCAGATGTGACACTTCCAGAAATGGGTCTGAGATCTGTTTTGTTGTGCAAAGTGGCACCTCCCAGAGCAGTTGTTGCAGCGTGACTGGCGCCCTGGGGCAGAGGTGACCCTGAGGGTGTGGGGAAGGGGCCGAGCAAATGAACTAACGTGTCCCTTCTCGGTGCTCTGCCCTGGAGCCACTCCTCAGTGCAGGGGGACGGACACTGGGACAGTGTGCAGAGCCTGGGGGGAGGGTGGTGGTGGTGGCTCAGAGGACCCTCCATGCAGAGGAGCCTCGGGGGATGGGAGCAAGCCGCTGAGCTCCCCTTGCCACCTGTGACCCCTGCCCTGAATGCCAGGGGACCCTCCTCCTGTCCCTCAGCTTATCCCAGCCCGTCGGTTTGCACGTGTCTAAGCCTGAGGAGCTGAGCCCAGGCCTCCCTAAGGCCCGAGACTGGTACTGGGTGGGGCTGGTGTTGGGGACAGTGGCGAGGTTTACGCCAGAGCAGCTCACAGCGGGTGAGCCGCACAGCTGTGCACGGCCACGTGCAGGCGGATTGGCACACGCTCAGCCCGCCTGACAGACACGCGTCTGCTCCCGCCGCCTCTGCCGAGACCAGCTCAGAGGGTGGCCGCCCCTCGCTGCTGTGGTTGGTGAACAGATCCCCTAGGACACGCGCTGTGGGTGTCCAGTCCACAGGGCACCGGGGGAGCGGTGCTGGGAGGAAGCTGTTCGGGCCGGCAGGGCCTGGTTCAGAGGTTCCTCCTGTCCCTTCTGGCGCGGGAGCAGGACACATCACTTTGCCTCTGGGCCTTGTCTCCGGGCAAGTGCGGTGGGGAGGCTAAGGGAAGGACCGCCTCCCGGGATTGAGGGCTCACTCCCCAGCAGCACGTGGCGCTGTGCGGCAGGACCCCCTCCGGAGGGCACAGCTGTGAGCGTCCTGTTCCTTCGGTGGGAAGCCTGGGTCCAGTGAGGACGATTCTAAGCTTCCACGCCTCTCTCTAGTGTCCCAGGGACAGCCCAGACCTAATAAGCCGTAAATGCTGCAGCCGCTTTTATCACCTACCTTCTGAACCAACTTGAGTTAAATTTTCTTACTCTTGGGAGTTCATTTTTTAAAAAAATACTTTGAAATCTATTTTTATTGATTCGGAGAGGGAGATAGAAACACCCATGAGAGAGGATCACTGATTGGCTGCCTCCTGCACACCCCACACTGGGGATGGAGCTTGCAACCAAGGATGCGTCCTGACCTAGTTCATAGGTCCACACTCAACCACTGAGAGACTGGCTGGGCTGGAAGTTCATTCTTAACTTTCTGGAAGCAATTCAGGAGTAATTTTAAGTATCTGCTATTTCCATTAGTTAAGATAATCTGGAACTTACATTAACTTTGGCCTGTTACAGTTTGTGAAGGAGACAGACAATGAGGTGAGGATGCGGCTGCTGCAGTTTGTCACGGGGACCTGCCGCCTGCCCCTGGGAGGCTTCGCCGAGCTCATGGGTGAGTGCCGCCCCGCGGGCGCTGTGGTCGCAGGGCAGGGCGTGCGCCGGGTGGGCGGAGGCAGCGGGCCTCCAGATCCTGGTCTTCGTGCAGCTGCGCCGCTTGCTGCCGTGCCCACTGCACTCGCCCCATCACCCGCATGACCACGTGACATGTTCTCTTAGGTAACTAGTTGTCAACACCAAAAGGTTTGAAGGACCAGGTAAATTTTGTCTTATTTTTCTGGTTTAGGAAGTAATGGGCCTCAAAAGTTTTGCATTGAAAAAGTTGGGAAAGACACCTGGTTACCAAGAAGCCACACGTGGTAAGTTGAAACCTAAATGGAAGGTGGAAGCCAGTGTTGAGCTGTTTTAAATGTAAGACCCGTTATCATTGCAAATTCATTAGCGAAGGCAGAGGTCAGTTTGGAGAACAGACTGGGATGCAGCGAGCACCAGCGCGGGTCCTGGCTGGTCCAGGCTGCCGTGCTCCGCCGCCCGCTCCCGGGAGGGGCGCACAGCCCACAGCCCACAGCCCAGCAGCAGAGCTGGGGAGGCAGGGGCAGCGGCCGCGGGACCCTCGGAAGGGCCTTGCCAGGTGGATGGACAGTGGGCTGTGGAGACGCAGGAAGCGCATGTTGGGTACAGGGCTGTTTGCAAACCCCTAAAGTAAGCCGCTGCAAACAGGTGACGTGGGGGCGGGGCGGAGGGGGCCGGAAATGCAGGCAGGCCGCTGCGGGGGCCCGTGTGGTCTGGAAGGGACAGACGCTGTCAGACGGAGTCTGTGTTCACGTAGGAAGGTCGGTGCCGTACACTTCCCCCCGTCCTTTTTCAAATGCGCTTCGAGGCTACTGTGCTAGACCCTCGGCTCACTCCACTGGATAATCTGATTCTGTCTGTCCAGTTTCAATCGCCTGGACCTGCCACCGTATAAGAGTTACGAGCAACTGAAGGAAAAGCTGCTTTTTGCCATCGAAGAGACCGAGGGGTTTGGACAAGAATAGAGGAGCCGTGGCCGGAAGCTCTGCGTCCGCAACTCCGCAAATACAAACGGTTCCGTTCTCACAGAATATGCAAAAGAACTCTTCCTTTTCTACTTTATTTATTGTTCCCTTGAGCTGACCGACCAGGAAAACGATCTCCCTTAAATTTGGAAGTGAGAGACTTTATTAGAATGAGTATCTACGTCAGCGGGCCGCAGCGGCTCTAGTTTTATAGAGCTGCTCGGCGACACGCCAGCTCCTGCCCATGTCTGGATGCTCCTCCTCAGCTCTGCCCGCCCCCCCCCCCCCCCCCCCCGTGACATCTCCACACGGGTGTGTGGTTCAGGCAGGTACTGAGGCCAAGGCCAGATCTGACTGAGGATGTGAACTGCGCTGCTGGAGCCCGTCAGTTCAGTCTGTTCTAATTAAATGCAGGAGCTGAGAGTGCTCACCACCCGCGGCGCAGGGTGTGAGTGACCGCGGGCCTGGACGAGTCCCCTGACCAGGCCAGCGCCGGGGCCTGGCGGTGTGCGCGCTCCCCTGGGCGCTAGCATCTGGGGACTGAAGAAGCAGGACGCCTGCACTATTTTTAAAAATGCGATGGTCTTTAAACTTAATTCACAAAAAATTGATGCAATTTGATACTGAGGGACATATAAAAGGTAATGTGAACTTTTCCACTTTTGTGTTCCAAGTTTTGGTTCCTAAAACCAGATGGACGGAAGAGTTCATGAGCATCTGACTTCAAACTAATGACTCTAATGATTTCCTATTAGTGTCTTAATATCTCCATTCCTTGAAAATTCATGAAAAATTCTATGTATCTGAATTAAATAAGCATATAAAAAAAGTCTTTTGTCCTTCCCCCTTTCTATATAGATCATTATTTTTGTCCTAAGTAAATACTTTTTAATTATTTTTCATTATCAAGGGCATTTGCTGAACTACAAATATGTATAACAAATTAAAATCTGATGTGAATGACATTAATGCTACTTTAGCAAACGGGGGCTTCCTTATTAATACAAAAATTTAAATTTGTATTACTTCAATATGCACTGTAAATTAACTTAAAATTTTTTATAACCACGGAAGTGACACCTTAGAATGTTAATATATTTCACTGCTGAGTACATATGAAAAGTATCAGTATACGATTTAATTTCCCTAAAGTTTGTTTTGCCAAAATTTTATTTTTCTATGTATACTAGAGATTGTGTTCTGCGTTTTCTCAAACTCACAGTAAAGATGCAATAAAGGCAGTGATCCACGTGGCTGAAGGGACTCCTTTCCCAGCCCTCACGTGACAGCGCGCGCGACGGGCCGTCCCCGAGCGCTGCTCCCCACGCCGCCCACTGTGCCCCCTGCTCTTACCGCCCCCAACTTACAGCCAGCCCGAGGCCCCTGGTGTGGCCTGTCCAGACCCAGCAGAGGCCCCTCTGACAAGCTGCCCCTCTTCCGTCAGACAGCTCCCTCCCGCCGAGCGAAGGACATTTGTCACGTGACGCCCCGGCACACGGCCAACACGGGGCTAACGTGAGCACCACACCAACGCAAAACTGCCACCAAAACGACGTGTCCGAACGCAGGGTCTCCTCCATTGCAACTCTCCTCGCCCCACGCTAGCTCAGGAGCGCAGACAGACGACAACGGCACGGAAGTGCTCACCGAGACCAGCTCGTTCCTCAGCTCCGCGAGCGGGGGTTTCCTGTTTGCTCCTGTAATGACGCACTTGCTTTAGAGAAGAGAGGGAGTCAGAGACATTCGATCTACGATCACCAGGAGGGAAACCTTTCGAACAAGAAGTTAGTTGAGACTTTCAGGTTCTCACAGAACAGCAGACCCTTTGCAAGTTCAGATTTCTTGTCAGCCTCAAAAGAAAGAAACATGTCTGCGGGGAGGTCACTAACCACCGCCCAGACGAACACACTGTCCTGTGCGCACGCACGAGGGACAGGAGCCCGAGGCAGGGCCGCCAGGGAGGACATCTGGGTCCGGGAGCAGGTAGAGGTCTGACCTGAGGGAAGGGCGGGCATCAGGCTCCTGAGTCAAAAGGCAGAGACCGAGCCCAGGAAAGTGCCTCATCCTGGGGGAGGGAGCCCCCTGAGTCCCGGGGGAGGAGACAGCTCAGGCCCCGCAGGGCCCAGCAACCGCACCGCTGAGCTCTACCCCAGAGCCATGTGGGTCCCTAAGGTTCACCGCACAAAGGCCCCGTGGCCTGATGCCGTCACGGGATTAGGTTAAATGCACGGGAACAGCCAGACAGTGAGATAGAGTCAATAAGGGAGACGGATCTCAAAGACACTGAGCGAACAAAGCCAATCTCCTGAAATGACAAAACGAGAGCACGGGTCGGGGGCTGGGTGGGTGGGACTCAGGGCCACACCAGGGAGCAGGGAGCTCTGTGAGCGCAGGCAGGCGGTCTCCCTGGGAGATGATCGCCCCCCTCATGCACACTCAGTGCCCAGCAGGTGGGCAGACTCACTGCTACAGCCACCACTGAGCACGCGAGGCAGACGCACAAAGAAAAGCAATAGTTTAAAGCTCTCCAGAGTATCAGCAGACTTCCCCGCAGCAAAAGGCTGTTACTGAGCGATCCCTCACTTCCCAGAGACCACTCGGCAGAGGGCAGTTTGCCCACACCTCCCCTCCCACTGCTCACCTGCTCATCCCACACAAGGGCTCATCTCCAGAAAGCAGCCTCAGAGCCACTCCAATGAAAGTGGAAACGTAACGTTGGGCAGGGAAGATCCAACATATATAACCAACCGGGCCGTGAAGGGCACGGGACCACTGGTTCTCAAGTGGGTTCCGTAAGGCCCACTGAACGAGGGACAATTTAAGACTGCTGGCCTGGCCCCTTCACAGAGTGACTGCTAAGAAGAAAAGATGGGGAGTGTTTCAGATTTCACAAAATGAAGGTAGGAAATCAAATGCAAGGTGTGACATTTGCATTTTGGTTTTAAAAAGTGTAAGACATTGTGACATTTAAGGAAACTTAAAGGGCTGGGTATCAGATGATGAGGGGGGATGGGGTTAAGGTTCTAGCTGTGGTAATGGACTGTGAAGGGGGTCTGTATTCTGAGATGATGAAGTATTTGGGATGAACTACATAGTCTGCACTTACGTCAAGGCTCAGGAACATATATGAGCACACACACACACACACACAGAGGCAGAATCTACGTGTGACCACCCACGGAGAGAAGCAGTCCACTTTGTTTCCCTTCGTGTTTGACAGCACACATGAGAAACCGCGTGCCCGCCACAGGGACACACCTAACCCTCTGGGGAGTCCACTCGCCCATGGACCCGCACTCGAGATGCTCCTTTTCACAAACAGCAGACAGTGCCGGGGCACCAGCCCGAGGACGCAGCATCGTCCGCCCCTGTTTAAAACATGTCCCATTCCTCTCTCGAGTTCTGTGTTCTTTTCACCCCACCAGGGAACAGAACTCGGGCTCTGTCCTGTCACAGACCACCCCCTTGTGAGACGAAGTCCCACCATGCAGAGACCGACCTGGGCTCCCTCCCCGCAGCCTGGCTCCCTCCCGATACACCACTGATGCCCAGCACCCCAATTCCCAGCCTCCTCACCCCACTGCCCTTCTCTGCAGGGTCTCGGCTCGAGCCATCCAACCGGAAACGTGCCCCACGTGCCCTCCTCACGGCTTTGCTTCCTGCTCCCTCCATTCCACCGATCGGATCTCTAATGCCACGCCTGCAACGGCTGGTACCCAGACGCACAGTAACCGCCCACCCGCACGGGGACACCGCACCACCTCACAGCAGTCATTGCTTCCGCCTCATTTGTGAGGAATTCCGTGTATTTAAGTTGTCACATGGTCACATCATCGGCACTGAGAGCCGAGAACAGTCACGGCCACACACTGCAGTCGGAGGGCAGCTCCCTAGGTCCCGTGCGCTGCGTCTCTGAAACGTTCAGTTCTTGTCACTGAACCCTGCGAGCAGCTGCGCGGCTTCTCCCTGTACCTGCGACGGAAACAGGCGGCACAGCAGAGCTCAGCTTGTGGGACACAGTCACCCGCGGGCTGCGGTTTCTAAGTGTCCACACCCAGGGCGGCGGGCTGTCGGACAGTCTCAGCAGTGCCTGGGGAGGCGCTCAGACTTCCACACAGAACACCCCCACCCCCGTTGTAACTCAGTATTGCAGTGAGGACTCCTAACATGCCAACAGTAACTGAACATTTGCTGTGCAGAACTTGGCACAAATGTCCGTACTTCATGTTTGCAACGTGCACTACTGCTTCCCACCAGCTGCACTGAGCGTGGCTGGGCCTCCCGCCGCCGCTGCGGGCGTACCTGCTTGTCCTCCTCGGTGCGGGCCGGGTAGTCCTTGGCCTTCAGCAGCCAGAACGCGGCAAGCTTTTTGTTCTGCAGCTTCAAGTATGTCTTTCCTAAGAGAAGCAAGTTTTTGCTGTAGAAGTTTGGATCCACTGTTCATAAGAAAGAAAAATGTATCTCAGGTGAAATTGTATTGCTCTATTTTTAAAGGCTTCCTTTTGGGGCCTGAATTCCAATCATCTGTCTGGTGAATAATGACTATCCCACTGGGACCCTCTTGTTCACCTGTTCCTACCTCCAGACCCCGTCACAGCTAACCGGGAGCACCTGCAGGTGCGGCTGCCGCTGCGCACTCTCCCTCGCAGCCTTTTCTACGCAGGCGCTGGTCCAGGCTCCCAGCACAGGGCCTTCCCCCAGCCGCCTGCTCCCTGCTCAGCCTACAGGCTAGAACCTAACATGCACTCAGCACGCGTGAAGTCATGACGCCACACACACACACACACACACACACACACACACACACACACACGCGCGCGCGCCGGACCAGCTCATGCTGGGAGGGGCTACCCGTAAGCACAGATCAAACAGAAGCTCTGCTCTTTGGGGATTTATAATGAAAAGGCAAGAGAAATGTGAGCACGATGAAGGTGCTGTGAGCAGGGAAGAAGGCGCCAACAGGTGGGCGTTTTAGGGTGCGAGGAGACCCCAGGAGGAGCCCCTCCCTCGCGGAGCGCGGAGGCCGGAGGCAGGAGGCTGCGGCAGAGCAGGGCCGCGCGGGAAAAGGAGGAGTCCTGCTGAGAGGACCCCGGCACCACGTGCCAACGAAAGGTGGGATCCCTTCCCTACAGGTTCCCTCTCAGCTGGGCCCTGGATGCGCACACCCACTCCTTCCTGGTGGCTGACCTCCGGCTGCTCCTTACCCCCCTGTCCTGCAGACTGAGGAGCATCTGCTGGCGGCTTTGCTCATTTCCTCTGTGACCCACACTCCTTCCTTCCTCTTCCTTCCTCTCTCGTTCAGCAAAGTGGCCCAGAGCAGTCCAGCCAGCCCCCGCTTCCCTGCAGGCAGCCCAGACCCGAGGAGGAGCACTCCTGCTGCGGGGCAGGGCCCTGGCAGGGGAAGTTCAAGTACCAAGAGAGAAGGACATGGCCAGGAGGAAAGGCCGGGAGGCAGCCACTCCCGGGAGTTATTTTAGCTCCAGGAGAGCCAGCCCACGGTTCCCTGTCCCCGCAAACCTCCCCTCTAACGCCCTTCGGGAAACTTCACTCCTAAACCCCCATTCAGAGACGGAGAAGCCCATGAGGAGGTTGACAGAAGGCGGTAACCGAGCCAGGGCAGCTGTGTTAGAGACGGAGACATCAGACCATTGTTCAGAGACGGTGCCTTCCTAATGCTCTGCTGTCATGACAGCCTTTGGACGAGTCCTGCCGAGCAGGCTCTCAAACTTCATTTTCTGATGAAGTTTTGTAGAGATACACTTGCATTTTTTGGGTGTATTTGGTAACACGCTTATGTCCCTGACTTCTGTGGTTTAAACTTAGAAGGCCGGGGGAGGGGAAGAGAGCGGGGGCAGGGGGCCAATGGGGGACAAAGAGGGGGACATCTGTAATTCCTTCAACAAAAAGATACATTAACAAAAAAGGACAAACATAGGACTGGAGGGCAGTGTGAGTGTGAAGGCTGCATTTCCTCAGCGCAAGAGAGGCACGAAACGCCGGGCGGCCAGGATGAAACTGGTTAACCCAGGTGGCCAAGTCAGGCGTGCGGCTCGGAGCCTCGGAACCAGCAGCAGGGCCACTCCAGAGCGCCGGCGCAGCCTACCCCTTATTTCATTTTAAATCTTCACTCGAGGATTTGTTTCTTACTGACTTTAGAGAAAGAAAGGGGGGGAGGGGGAGAGAGGGAGAGAGACATCGATCGGTTACCTCCCTTACACGCCCTGACCAGGGAATTAAACCGGCAACCTGGGCACGAGCCCTGACCGGGAATCCAAGCTGCCACCTTTTGGTGCATGGAGCATGTTCCAACCAGCTGAGCACACGGCCGGGGCACAGGGCCGACTCCTTACTCAAGTGAATAAAACCTTTAAAGACTGTTTGATAATGCCTAGCACAAAGGTGTGTCAGGATACAGTATCTTTGTTTTAAAATTCCTATCTATGTAATAAAAGCCTAAGCGACTGTTACAGCAGAACAACCAGAACGACCGGTCGCTATGATGCGCGCTGACCACCAGGGGCCAGACGTTCAACACAGGAGCTCCCCCTGGTGGTCAGTGAGCTCCCACAGGGAGAGCACCGCTCAGCCAGAAGCCGGGCTCACAGCTGGCGAGCGCAGCAGTGGTGGCAGGAGCCTCTCCCGCCTCTGCGGCAGCGCTAAGCGAGCCGAGTGCTAAGGAGCAGCGAGCAGGCAGGCGGTAAGGAGCGAGGGGCCCCAGACTGCAAGAGGGATGTCCGACTGCCGGCTTAGGCCCAATCCCTGCGGGGAGCAGGCCTAAGCCAGAGGGCAGACATCTCCTGAGGACTGCAAGGGGACGCAGGCCGGGCTGAGAGACAACCCCCCCCCCGGGCACAAATTTCGTGCACCAGGCCTCTAGTTATATATAAAGCAGTCACATAATTTTAACTGTATTAGTATCTGAAATAAAAAATATTTTACCTTGCTCTGCCTTTTGAAAGTAGCCTAAGGCCTGTAAAAACACAAAAAATGCAAACATAAGAAAGGATTAAAATATTCAGTATTTAAAAATTTTCTCAAACTCTATTCCTATATTACATACAAGCAAGGAAGTCAATGAAAACCCCTTAAAATAATGGCTCAACAGTGAGCGTAACATAGCACTCAAGGCCCTGAGCACAGAGCACATGGGCCCTCGAGCCCCAAGGTCCCAGCCAGCCACAGAAGAAGGAGGCCACGGGCAGCTCGCTCTCCTCTCTCTTCTTCAGTCCCAGCAGGGACCACCCTGGAAACTAAACAAAATCGAAAGCTGCATTTCCTTGGTGACACACTGGTTATAACAGGGAGGTTTTTTTTTGTGTTTTTTTTAGTATATTTTATTGATTTTCTACAGAGAGGAAGAGAGAGGGATAGAGAGCTAGAAACATCAATGAGAGAGAAACATCGATCAGCTGCCCCCTGCACACCCCCCACTGGGGATGTGCCCGCAACCAAGGCACATGCCCTTGACCGGAATCGAACCTGGGACCCTTGAGTCCGCAGGCCGACGCTCTATCCACTGAGCCAAACCGGTTTCGGCACCAGGGAGTTTTTAAAGCACTAAACTAGTGGCCGGGTGCATGAAATTCGTGCACAGATGGGGGGTGTCCCTCAGCCCGACCTGTACCCTCTCCAATCTGGGACCTCTCGGGGGATGTCCGACTGCCAGTTTAGGGATTGGGCCTAAATCGGACATCCCTCTTGCAACCCGGGACTGCTGACTCCTAACCGCTCACCTGCCTGCCTGCCTGATCAACCATAACCACTCTGCCTGCCAGCCTGCTTGCCCCCAACTGCCCCCCCTTGCTGGCCTGACGCCCCCAACTGCTCCCCCTGCCGGCCTGCTCGCCCCCACCTGCCCCCCACTGCTGGCCTGCTCGCCCCCAACTGCTCTCCCCTCCTGGCCTGATCGCCCCTAACTGCCTCTGCCTCGGCCCTGCCACCATGGCTTTGTACCAAAGTTCTCCTGGTCTAATTAGCATATTACCCTTTTATTAGTGTGGATGGATGGATAGATAGATAGACTGATTGATTTTAGAAAGGAAGGGAGAGGGGGAGAAACATCAGTGATAGAGAATCATGGATCAGCTGCCTCCTGCACTCCCCCTACTGGGGATTGAGCCCGCAACCCGGGCGGGCATGTGCCCTTGACCAGAATTGAACTCGGGACCCTGCAGTCTGCAGGCTGACGCTCTATCCATTGAGCCAACCCAGCCAGGGTACCACCAGTCACTTTTAGAACGTTGTATTGCTTCTTGGAGAAACCCTGTGGCACCTTCCCCATCTAGCTGCCTGCCCCCCCGCCCCCCAGCCATCTGCACACTGCTGTTCAGACCACACACAATGGGCGTTTTGTGACCGGCTGCCTCGCTTGGGTGTGTACCTCGGAGTGGCGGGTTGCAGGGTCCCATGTGGCTGACATTAATCATTGGAGGAGCGGCCGCACCATTTCCATCCGACAGCAGTGTGTGAGGCTCGGATCTGTCCACAGCCTCGCCAGCACTTGCTCTCATGTAACTTTTGGTTCCAGCCTCCAAGGTGACCTCGGGGTCCGCCGAAGCATTGCTCTCTAGAGCAACAACCTATGCTTTTCAATTCAGTTTTAAAGTGGGAGTTGTGTAAAATGTCTGCACAGACATCCCTGTTGGTAAGTTCTCGCTGCCCAGGATCCACTGAGGCCAACCTCACCTCCTTGCTGCCTGGTCCTGCCTGGTCCTGGGGAGGGCCCCACAGGCTGCACTGGGCTTGGGGAGCCGAGGGAGGAAGAGCGAGGTTCAGGAGCAGCTTTGGGGCCATGCCTGTCACGGTGACTGTGCTGCTCCCTGCAGGCCCAGGTGAGTGGTGCCCCGGCGGGGCAGGGTGGGGGCCTTCTCTGAATGAAGCCATCGGAGTGGAGGAGCTCCTGGGTGCCCGTCTGCGGGCTCCACTGCGCCCACCGTCCTGGCTTCTACGCCTCAGAAGGCAAAGGTCCGATCAGCAAAAGTGAAACCTTTAAAGAGGTGACGTGGGCTCCGCCTGCCAGTGGCTCAGACTCGGTTCACAGTCCCACGTGGGACTACAGACACCAGTGGGTGTGGGCAGCGGCCACGTGGGCCCAGCATGGCCCTCTGGCAGGGCCCGAGTGCAGGGAGGAGCCGGAGCTTCGTTGGGAGAGAAAGTTCACGGGGCTGAAGGCTCCCTCTTCAAACACTGATCGCTGGTCACGGTCTGGCCCCCAACTCCCATCCATGGGGCCCTTCTCACGGAGTAAAGGGCGCCAGGCGAGGCCTCTTCCTGGCTGTCCCCACGGACCCTTTGGTTCTCCTGAGCCTGTGGGGGCAGATTGTGGGGCTCCCCACTGGGCAGCGCAGCCACAGCTGCAGCCCTGAGGCCAGGCTCTGGGCTCAGAGCTGGGGTCCCCAGTGCCACAGCCCCCTGCTCTGTAGCTCCCCTGATCCGCAGCGCCCCCAACCACCGCCCCCCTGATCCGCAGCCCCCTGATCTGTAGCCCCCCTGATCCGCAGCTCCCCCAACCACCGCCCCCCTGATCTGTAGCCTCCCTGGTCCGCAGCCCCCCTGGTCCATAGCCCTCCCTGATCTTCAGCCCCCCCAATCTGCAGCCCACCTGACCTGCAGCCCCCTGATCTGCAGCTCCCCCAAATCTGCAACCTCCCCCATCCACAGCCCCCTGATCTGCAGCCCCCTGTGCAGTGACTGGGCTCGTTGTGAATGTGTCATTATTCCAGGCCCGAGGGTGTGCTGGCGCACAAGGGCTAGCGGCGCTGGGAGTCTGCGGCTGCTCAGGTCCCTGCTGTTCGGTTGTCGCGTTATGGCATCTGGGCTAATTTGCATATTTCTCTATTATATATATATTCCTACATAAAATGCTACTGTGAGTCTAAAAGGGCTAATTCTTTATGACTCACACAGTTTTTATAATATACTTCCTACCAATTGATTTCTTAAAAACAACTGGTCTGTTAGAACAGAGTATCTTTTCTCTCAGAATGCACTGTTTTCAATAACAATAGGCATTTCCCAGCGTGCAATCACACACCTCTGTGCACCTTACATCGGAGCTCACCACAGCTGTCCAGAAAGAAGCAGGCCCTCGCTAGGACTAGGGTTCAGAAAGCCATTTCCTGGCCTGTTTCCTCACTCTCAACATTTTTTGACACATAAACCCAAAACATTTGCCCAGGCCTGACCAGTGTGGCTCAGTGGATAGAGCATCAGTCTGTGGACTGAAGGGTCCCAGGTTTGATTCCAGTCAAGGGCATGTACCTTGGTTACGGGCACATCCCCAGTAGGGGGCGTGCAGGAGGCAGCTGATTGATATTTCTCTCTCATCAATGTGTCTAACTCTCTATCCCTCTCCCTCTCCCTTCCTCTCTGTAAAAAATCAATAAAATGTATTAAAAAAAAACACAAAAATAAACAAAACATAAACCTGAGAATGCTATGCTATTAACCCTTAAAAAAAAAAAAGTGCCAAAACCGGTTTGGCTCAGTGGATAGAGCGTCGACCTGTGGACTGAAAGGTCCCAGGTTCGATTCCGGTCAAGGGCATGTACCTTGGTTTGCAGGCACATCCCCAGTAGTGGGTGTGCAGGAGGCAGCTGATTGATGTTTCTCTCTCATCGATGATTCTGGCTCTCTATCCCTCTCCCTTCCTCTCTGTAAAAAATCAATAAAATATATATAAAAAAAAAAAAGTTTGCCCAGAAATCCCCCTCAACATTCTTTCAACAGCACTTAAAAAAAAGTTATGGAGCCCAGCTAGTGTGGCTCAGTGGGTTAAGCATCGACCTATGAGCCAGGAGATCACGGTTTGGTTCCCAGTCAGGGCACAGGCCCGGGCTGCGGGCTCGATCCCCAGTGGGGGGCAGGCAGGAGGCAGTCGATCAATGATGCTCTCTCGTCACTGAAGTTTCTCTCTCTCTCTCCCTATCCTTCCTCTCTGAAACCAATAAGAAATAATGTGTTTTTAAAAAGTTAGCGATGCCAAGTTGCGCTTTCTTCGGCCTGGCAGGGAAAGGACGTACGGAGACTATGTCCCCACAGCTTGCTGAGGAGCAGGCGCTGTGCTTCCTGCCCTGTTTGGGATTCACGCAGCACAAGTTTCAAACAGAAAACGGGGCAGCTGTTTGCCGCGGGCATCACGAGCCTCCACTAGAGAAATCGACCCGGAGTCACAGACACAGTGAGGACACAGTGAAGGCCGTGTGGCCACCCCGACGAGTCCCGAGGGAGCCCTGCGAGTACCCCCGCCCCCCCCCCCCCCCCCCCGTCCCCTTGGAGGTCAGCACTCACCTCCTCGTAGGTGGAGCTGGGAGGGGCTGCAAACAGCATGCTGGCAATTCTTCTCTGATACCAGGGCATTTCAGCAAACGTGTAGCACCTGGGGCGGTAGAAACGTTCACGCATCGAACTGCACTTATTTTCTCTTCAAGACAATCAAGCATCTTAACAGACACACAAGGACTCCCGTGCTGTCTGTCTAAGCAGCGTGGACTGGACACAACCTTAGAGGCTCACATCCACACCGATTATGCAGGGACTGACTGACACTGCTCCATCGACTGGGGTGGACTTGTGATCACATGTAAACAGTGGCGACTACTGGTAACAGCGCCGCGAAGCTGTGGAGCCGCCTCGGGTGGGAGGGCGTGTGCAGGAAAGAAGGGCACATGCTCAGGGCTGGGCACCACCTGCGGCGTCAGGCAGCCACTGGGGCCCTGGACGTGCGCCCGTGGATGAGACGGGGCCACTGCACCTGTTGCTAAATGATCTGAATAATAACACCTAACAAGATCACAATCAAATTCATATTGTCTAACTACATGCACAGCTGCTGGTTGATTTAATGGATTAAGCACTCCTGATTGCCAAGTAGCATTTTAAAATAGCTTACATCTTGATTTTTTATACACTACAAAATAAGATCATACTACGTACCACTGAAATATTTATTCAAAGAAATTTTCTTACCAAATACCCATTAGGTGAATCGAGGTAGCATCTTTAGGGTTCAACTCAATTGCTTTCTAACAAGAAAAGAGAAAATCAATCACTTGTTCTCTAAACAGCAATAAGAATTTTACTTGTTTACTGAGGAAGCATAGGTAAAATATGTCAGGAAAGTGTCCCTCGTTTCTATTTACACGTGACAGCCCTGTGTGAATTAATGTAAAGTATAAATGACAATGACTTTAAGAAATTACTCCTTTTGCCGAAACCGGTTTGGCTCAGTGGATAGAGCCTTTGACCGGACTGAAAGGTCCCAGGTTCGATTCCGGTCAAGGGCATGTACCTTGGTTGCGGGCACATCCCCAGTGGGGGGTGTGCAAGAGGCAGCTGATCGATGTTTCTCTCTCATCGATGTTTCTAACTCTCTATCCCTCTCTCTTCCTCTCTGTAATAAAACCAATAAAATATATTTTTTTAAAAAAGAAATTAGTCCTTTTATACATTGTTTTGTTGGAAACTGCTAAGGAAAGTTCAGAGGTGACGTAGTACCACTAAAATAAAAGACCCTTTTTAAAAGGGGGACTCCCTAGCGTACGCTCCTCTGCACACCCACACCGCGCTTTCAGTTAGGAGTGTGCGCGACACACATCTTCACAGCTCTGCTCTGTGGCCGGTGTGGGCTCTGAAGCCAGACTACCGGGTGCCAACCACAGCTCATGCCTCCTGACCGCTTGGCCTTGGGAGGTTTCTACATTTGGCCTGGGTTTGCGCTTTCAGGAACTGAGACAATAACACACCTCCCACTGGGGCTGTGGTGACAGTGACATGAGCAGTCACGGAGGCGCTGGCACAGCCACTGTTCCCTTTCCTCAGGTCCAGGCATCGTTTCTCACAGCGCGGTCATGGCAGCAGCAGGGGTCCCAGAGCGAGGCTGACAGTGTGAGCGGGCAGGACTCCGGCTCACTGATACGGGTAAGCAGCAGCGCTGATTGAAAATGTGCTTTCCCATAAATATAGTGGCACGTTACAGCGAAACCCAACTGGAAGCACAAACAACTTCTACCCCAAGCTCTTTCCCTGTCCGAGTCCCACTGGAAAACGACACTATCCCTGCACGTGTTTTCCCCGCCCGTGCCTCCTCTGGATCTCTGAGATGGTCTAGAGTACCACGCATGAGATGAACATGCTGGCAACAGGGCCGTGTCGGGGGAGGGCAGTGGGGTCGCGCACGTGCACCGTGGAACAGACGCGTGGAGAGCCCGTGGCAGCTGAGGAAGCACTTACGGTGATGCGTGCACTAACTTCAGGGAGATGTGAGCACACCCAGAGGTCACAGCGTACACGGTGCTGTCCCTATGCAGGGGCTGCGATGCTGGACGGACTGTTAGGAGAGACCACACCTCCCACAGACTCCGGCCTTGGCCACATGACTTGTGTGCTCGACGGGGTATTACCAGTGTGAGGCAGGTTTGCACACGGACTTTCTCCCTGGGCCGCCCACCTTGGAAGCCAGCAGTCATGCAGTAAAGTAACAAAAACCCATGGAGACAGAGGGCGCCTGCGCACCCGTCCCTGCACGGGCAGGTGAGCACAGCCCGCGGGAGCTCCGCTGCACCCCCAGCACAGAGCACCCCCAGACCTGAGGCCACCGCCTCTCCGAGGCCCGCAAGTCTCAGCAGCTGCCAGGACAGTGAACCCACCACCCAGAAAGCCCAGCCTGCCCAGTTCACTGGTACCTCAAAATGCTCCTTGATAACGTAGGCGTTGGCGATTTTAGCCTTGATGCCTTCGTAATCTCCGACGTCACTAATGCAGATGGCACACCACTAGAAACAGAAAACAGGTGTAAGGGTAACAACGCTTAATGCTGGTCCATGCAACAGAGTAAAACGGAGTATTCACTCCTCATTCAACAAAAGTTACTGCGCATCAACACCGTACTAGGTACACTGGAACAGAGACGTGGACGGGCCTCGGGGGCTCAAGGAGAAACTAACTGGCCCTGTGTGTCCTGGTCGAAGGCACAGGGCAGAGAGCAGCGAATCTCCAGGATGGTCGACAACACAACACTGAAGTGATTCACGGCGATGGTCTGAGCTACGAATTTCGAAAAATCCAAGATCAACCATCATCTTACTTCCTGGTCCTTTGTTCTGGGCGCTGCCTCCTCCCACGTCTGCACGGTCCCTGTGGTAACAGCGCTCCTGCCAACCATGCGTCCCCACGTCAGGCTTGGACAACAGAACCAGACGCAACAACCGGAGCATCTCCCCAGGAGAGAAATCCTCGACGTCCACACTCCACTCCCAGTGCCGCGGGGTCTCCGCACACCCAGTGCCGCGGGGTCACGGACTCGACCCGCAGTGAACCACTCCCAGTGCCGAGGGGTCTCCGCACACCCAGTGCCGCGGGGTCACGGACTCGACCCGCAGTGAACCATGTCGAGGACTGGCAGCCTCGGAGCCATCGAGCCCGCGCTTCCTGCAGCCTCAACGCCCCTGCCTCAGGTCTGTGAAATACAACAGGTTCCTAGACTAAACACCCCGTTCCAGTTTGAGCTTATTTCCATGGGATTTTAATAATTTTAACTGGAAAGATTTTAATGCTCAAACTTCTGTTTAGAATTATTCTCCACCAAAATATTTTGTACCTTTCAATGCTTATTAAGAATAAAAAAGTATTGTTTAAAACACACACACACACACACTAAACAGACCCGAATCTCCAGGTGACTGAGGATCATGCGGGATCTCACCTGCTGCTCTGACTTGCTCCCAGGTTTCAGGGCTCAGAATACAACCCGCTTCTCTCAGGCACCCACTGTCACCTACACGCACAGCAAACCTCCTCCCCGGTGAGGCTGTGTCTTGTGACTCACAGTGAATTATCAATTAGCAAGAGCTGATGGCAGGAGGTATGATCTTGGCAATTTTATTTCTATACTTGTACTCCTTTTTCTTAAAATTTTTTTATTGGTTTCAGAAAGGAAGGGAGAGAGAGATAGAAACATCAATGATGAGGAGAGAGTCATTGATCGGCTGCCCCTGTGCACCCCTTCTGGGGATCGAGCCCGCAACCTGGGCATGTGCCCTGACTGGGAATCGAACCATGGCCTCCTGGTTTATAGGTCGATGCTTAACCACTGAGCTACACCAGCTGGGCTGTATTCTTTTTTAAATTTCCAAAATGTCTATTGTCTATATTGAGTTTACATTATTTAAAAAAAACACCTTTTAAATGGATATTCTAGCCAAGAAGGAGTAATACTTACCTTCTTGCCTGAAATAGTAAAAGAACAAAAACAGACAAAATATAAGAAATAATGACTCTCAAGATACCACACAGTAGGCAACAGAGACACCTGAGAGACAAGGTGAGCCTCCTGGCTTCCCACAGTCAGGAACAAGGCAAGAACTGCCCCTGCACGCTGTGCCGGGAGCTCTGGCCAGGGAAACCGGGCAAGACAGAAAAACGAAAGAGCGCACACCTCTCTCTCTATAGATGACAGGATCCTATACAAAAACCCTAAAGAATCTCCAATAAATAAGATTAGCAAAGCTACAGGATATAAAATCAATATGCAAACACCAACTGCTTTCCTATACACTAGCAAGGAACAATATGAAAGTGAAATTCAGAAAAGAGTTCCAATTACAGTAGCATCAAAAAGATATGGAAGCCTGACCAGTATGGCTCCATGGTTGAGTGTTGACCTATGAACCAGGAGGTCAAGGTTCCATTCCTGGTCAGGGCACATGCCCAGGTTGTGGGCTCAGTCCCCGGTGGGGAGTATGCAGGAGACGGTCAATCAATGATTCTCTCTCCTCATTGATATTTCTATCTCTCTCTCCCCTCTCCCTTCCTCTCTAGGAAATCAATAAAAAATCTGTATATTAAAAAAAAGAGATATGAAAGCAACCTAAGTGTCCAACAATAGACAGAAATAGATAAAGAAGAGGTTGTATGGAGTATGACTCAGCCATAAAAAGAATGAAATCTTATTTGTAACATGGATGGACTGGTTCTGGGCCACAAAAGAAGTCTCGACAAATTTAAAGTATTTATATCTGTTTTGCCCTGAATATAAACCAGTGAGTGTGTGTGTGTGTGTGTGTGTGTGTGCGTGTGCGTGTGCTGGGGGGCGGGGATGGGGAGACAGGAGGGGCCAGCCCCAAAAGGAGGCACTGGGAAATGGGTCACAATGGCCTGCAGCTCCACTGGGACAGCCCGATGTGATCAAGTGACGTCCTTATCCAAACGCCTCAACGCCCCGTGGCCCCAGCGTCACTGGAGCCTCTGCTGGGCCAGGCAGGAGATCAGAGCTGGGGGGTCCCGTGGGAAAGCGGCCAGACAGAAACGCAGCGTGAGGAAATGAGAGAACGTGTCAGGTGCTTGCACCTGGGAGCTGAGCTCCAGGGAACCCATGGAACTGCTCCCACGGAGCCCACAGTGCACACCCCGGAGCGCCGCACCACGCGCTCTGGCGGAGGAGGTGCTCAAATGGAAGAAAAAGCTCGCTAGTCCCTCTCCTACTGCACAGTGGAGACGGCTCCTTCCTGTGTAAATCAGGGACAGGGTGAGCAGACAGCGGGCCTCAGGACGAGGCAGCCGCTGTGACCTCAGGCGCCTCACCTTGTGAGCCGCAAAGCTCGCTCCGTTCTTCTCCAGCGCCCGCTTCGCGTACTCCAGCGCCTCGTACACCAGGGCCTTCTTCTCCTCCGCTGCGGTTCCGCTAAGCTGAGCGAGGTCCCGGGAGGCCCGCGCCAGACGCCACAGCAACTCTGCATCTTCACTAATTTGAAGTAAATATAAAACCACCCTTTTATTGATTTCAGAGAGAAACATCGATTACCTCCTCTATGCACCCCAATTGGGGACCGAACCCACAACCTAGGCATGTGTCCTGACTTAAGAATAGAACCCGTGACCTTTTGGAGTTTGGGCCGATGCTCCAACAAACCGCGCCACCCGGCCTGGATAAAACCACCATTTCAGCTCGCATTTTGAAAACGGTCAAAGGTCACATCGCTAAGGAATACACTGGCCTTTCAGTTCAGTGAGGGTACAGCCAGCAGCACAGTATCAAATGCCATTATTCATAACATTCCATTTGTTATTCTCTCACACGACTTTATTTGCTACAATTTCCTACAAAATACCCAGTATCACACATAGATATTTACTTCCCTGTCATATCTAATCACACACCTTCCTCTGAACCTGCCACGAAACGCAGCCTGTAACGGGGGCCGGACTGCGAGCCGGCGCTCACACGGCACAGGCACGGCGGCCTGACACACCGCGTCTGGTTACGGCACCACCTGCTGAGCCCCCCACCGTCCCTCACACAACAGGCACCGGAACGTGCCTGTCAATGAATGACCGAGGACGACGGAGCCTCCAGATGAGCCGTGTCTGAACGAGCCGTCCACGCCACGAGGCGTGGCGTTTCTCAGTCAGGGCACTCAAACCCCTTGAAGAACGGCCACTTAAATGGAAGGATGTAAATTAAGAAATGGCTACTAAACAAAATAACCGCAATTAAGAGGCTGAAAAAGTTTTAAAACCTTAAATTCTTTTTTATTACCTGTCTACCTTACAGTTGCTTATGTGGTAGACAATATAATAATTATAATACAAGAATAAACTGTGTTACCTGTAGGAACAACTCTAAACCTACTTTTGCCCCACCTGTGCTTTTTGTTGTTTTGGTTAATCCTCGCCCAGCGATATTTTTTCTATGATTTAGACAGAGTAGAAGGGAGGGAGACAGACAGACAGAGAGAGAAAACATCACTGTGAGAGAGACACATCGACGGGCTGCCTCCCACACATGCCCCAGCCAGGGCCGAGGATTGAGCCTACAACCGAGGTCCATGCCGTTGAGGAGAGTCGAACCTATGACCCTTCAGTATGCGAGCCAACTCTCTTAACACTGAGCCAAACCGGCTAGCGTTATTTCTTCTTTAAAAAAAAAAAAGTATATATATATATATATATATATACATACATACATATATATTTATTTATAGAGAGAGAGGGAGAGAGAGAAACACTGATGTGAGAGCAGAACATAGAGCAGCTGCCTCCTACCAGGGATCCAGCCCAAACCCAGGCATGTGCCCTGACTGGGAATCAAACCCACAACTTTTTGGTGCAAAGGACGACGGCCAACCAACTGAGCCACACCGGCCAGGGCCCTCCCTGTATTTGTTAACAAAAACGGTACTAATAAAATTTTAAACTGCAGGAAGCAATAGCATATTTATAATTCAACTAGGAGCCCATTGCACGAAGTTTCGTGCAATAGACCTTCCTTCTCCTGGCTGCCGGCACCAGTTTTCCGCCAGCACCAGTTTTCCTCTGGCCGCCCGCCGATCAGAGCGCCTCCCGCCAGCGCGATCAGCCACCCCGAGAGGAACTCCGATCGATCGGGAGGCGCTCCCATTGGCAGGTGGCCAGAGGAAAACTGCTGCTGGCGGAAAACTGGTGCTGGCAGCCACGCAATCGGCCACCCCGAGTTCCGCCACCAGCGCCTTCCGCCATGAGTCCCTGCCCCCCGCTCATCCTGTCAGCCCAATTGGCCACCCCAAGTCCCACCCCCAGCCTTCCGCCAGCCCAATCGTGGGCGTAGCGGAGTGATGGTTATTTGCAGACTTCCCTTTTATTAGGTAGGATGGCTATGGAGTAACACCTAACTGCTCACTTTTCCAGTAATTAGTGAAGTGAGTGTGCAATGCCAAACCAGCCACCTAAGTTACTGAGGGGACAGTGGAAGGAGACAGGTCCTGTAGATACTCAGGAAGTAAAGTGATCGGTCTTGGGAATCCCAGAAAGGCAGTAGAAAATGACGCTATATCTTTAGTTAAGGATATGAGGTTGATCAATGACCTAGAAATACCTTGACTTACTTTATGGTCTAAATCTACTCCACCTCTATCTGCCCCCCAAAAAGTATACACTGATCCTCTGGACTAAACATGTACTCTACTTTTTATTTTATATTTTTAAAAGTTGATTTGAGAGAGAAACATTGATGTGATCTACATTGATTCCAAATGTAGAATTCTGGAATCATTTAATGTAAGAAATAGCTATAAATGAAACTCTAAGAAATGTTATTCTGAGTAAAAAGCTTTAAAGAACTATGAAAACTTCTGGCACCAAGACTCCCGCTGAGTGCTGAGTTTAACACGAGAATGCTGAGGCAGCCGCCACGCCAGGCCCACGGCTCTGCTCACCTCTCCTTGTACTTGGTCAGCAGCTGATAGAGCTTCTCGGTCTCTCCGCTCTCATAGAGGTAGTCTGCTTGCTGGAGGAGTTCTTCAACTCGGAAGCCTAGAAAACACACAGCAAGCAGGTCTTCCCAAGCCAGATGGCAACAATGCTAAGCAGCACTTTCATGTACGAGCACAGAAAATTAGAAAGACTCTGATGTATCTAAATGTATAAGCATGAAGCTATTGTAGTGACTTCCTCAAATCATGCAAAAAATATTAGAACACTTATTCTGCTCCTAAATATGATGCATTTTTAAAAAGGAGAAAGGAACCTCCTGTGAGAAGTTCAGGTGCCTCCTCACCCTCCAGTCTTCACTATTCTGCTGCTCAGTACCACCCCTGTGGACCGTGGCAGAACACCCAGTTCCATTAACCACCTGCGGGACGACCCACACTGTTCCGCTCAGTTCTCACCACCTGGCTCACACAGACACGGCACAGGGAAAGAAGAGGCAAATGTACCGTCAACAAAAACTTAGATGAAATTATCAACACAAGAACCTGAAACACACTTCACTGATACAGTGCTCCAACCAACTCATCGACTGGTCTAGACACCCCCGCCAACACCTACCCTTACCCACAGTGCAACGCTCTGAACGTGACTAGTGGCTGAACTCAGGATCCCCCAGTGTTACTAGGAACAGACCCCGAATCTTGTCTTCTGTCAGGGTGCTTACTACTCAGTCCTATGAACAACCCCACATTCCAATGTGTCCAGTTCACTTTATTATTCATTTTGGAATGCTTTGATTAATCACAGTGCATCGCAGGTTAGAGTTTTTGAAATACTAAAACCTAGATCATCAAAAAACGAGAAAAACTCATGAATTTATGACACAACCGTGAAGTATTTTTTAAGTTAACATCATGATGTAATCATACTACTGTAAGAAAAATAACAGCAAAAAAAAAAACACTAAAATTATAGTGTTTTTTAAAAATATATATTTTATTGATTTTTTTACAGAGAGGAAGGGATACGAATAGAGAGGCAAAAACACTGATGAGAGAGAAACTTCAATCAGCTGCCTCCTGCACACCCCTACTGGGAATGTGCCTGCAACCAAGGTAAATGCCCTTGACTGGAATCGAACCTGGGACCCTTGAGTCCACAGGCCGACACTATATCCACTGAGCCAAACCGGTTAGGGCAGTAGTCGGCAAACCTCGGCTCGCGAGCCACATGCGGCTCTTTGGCCCCTTTGAGTGTTCTAACGCCACTTCTTCAAAATAGACTCGCCCAGGCCGAAAACCGACTTCTGCGCATGGGCTACAAAGTTTCAATCGCACTGTACGTGTGCGCCCGCACGTGGTATTTTGTGGAAGAGCCACACTCAAGGAGCCAAAGAGCCACATGTGGCTCGCGAGCCGCGGTTTGCCGACCACTGGGTTAGGGCAGTGGTCGGCAAACTCATTAGTCAACAGAGCCAAATATCAACAGTACAACGATTGAAATTTCTTTTGAGAGCCAAATTTTTTAAACAAACTTCTTTTAACGCCACTTCTTCAAAATACTCGCCCAGGCCGTGATATTTTGTGGAAAAACCACACTCAAGGGGCCAAAGAGCCGCATGTGGCTCGCGAGCCACAGTTTGCCGACCACTGGGTTAGGGCAATAGTGTGTTTTTTTTTTATTTCTTCTTTAATCCTTAAATCTATGCTAGAGTTTAATAATATTCAGCTGGTTAATTTTAACAGCTGGTTAATTTTCTTAAGTTTGCTTCCGTTGTATTCTATATTTTTATCAAAGGCTGATTCTTCCAATTTGGGTTCGAACAACCCGAAATTCTTTAAAAAGGAGTAAGCGGCAGTCTCGGCACCCTTCGTCGGTACTGGTGGCAGAGCAGGCCCCCATCAGGCCCACATCCGGATCCCTGGAACCTGTGAAAGGGTGGAGCCCACAGGTAAAGGGGAGTTAAGTTGACAGATGGATTAAGGCTGCTCCTCAGCTAACTTCTGGGTGGGCCCAAGATCGTCACAGGTCATTAGGCGCCGGCAAGGGAGGCAGAAGAGTCGGGAGGTCTGACCATGGAGACGGGCCTGGGACAGGGCGGGGCTGGAGCCAGGACGGCTCTCAGACAGGAGAGCGGAGGAAGCCTCGAGCGGAGGAGCCAGGAACACCCTCCCTCGAGCCTCCAGAGAACCAGCCCTGCCCATCCCTGCCTGAGCCCAGCGGGGCCCACTTCGGACTTCTGACCTACCAACTGGAAGGCAGTACATCTGGGTTGTTTTGAGTCACTGAGTGTGTGGAAACGTGATGCAGTGGTGACAGACACTACACAATATCAAGCATACTGGTCTGGCCGGTCTGAGTGTGCACATGGCATGTGTGAGCAGCAGTTACACTCAATCCTACTCACACTCCGGGATGCCCTCCCGCGCCCCGAGGACCCTGGCAGAGACCACTGCCCCTAACATGACCCAGACTCCACGGTCACCACCCAGGCGATTAGAAGAAACATGTAGAAATCTAGTGAATAATGTAAAATATTTAGCTTTTTTGTATTTATTCTTCTTCTATAACTTCTTAAGTCACTCACCTCCTGTTCCTTTACTCTACAGCACATGCGCTGCATGTCCCGGCTTAAATATGCTTTCCCGGACTCTAACAGATGGCTCGGAAGGCGCCAGGGAAGAGGCACTTCCTCTGACCCTGCACACCCCGGCACTGGGTGGGGCGTGCATCACGCACAGCCTGCAAATCGGCTGAGTTACTCGTTTCGTGCTCTGCACTCCCCCCGAAAACAGTTAAAAAATAAGCTACACTATGTTACTGACATAAAGAGACCACCCTCTATAAAAGGGACTCAACTTTTAAAGTAAGTTACTTTTCAACTTCAGTGATCAATACATATTCCAAGATGAACTGGGGCATTCATTTACCTACAACTGTACAGTGAAATTTTACATTCAGCTGGCACGTGAAGAATTGTAGGAGAGCGCATGGGCATCCACCGGGAGTAAGTGTGTCCTGAATGTGAATATGCGCAGGGTCAGAATTCCTGAATATTTGAACTTCTTTAAGTCGATGATGTGGCTGCATGTGTGTGGTGGTCAGCTCTGGTTCTCTCGCCGAGTGCACCCTGGACTGTGTCAGAGGTCCCTGGACAGGGATGGAGCCCCCTCTAAGCTGGGAACAGCTCTATTTCTGAAGTTTCTCCGCAGAGAGCTTAGGAAGCTCTGCAGGGTCATCGGTAGAGAAGCAGATAAGTGAAGAGAGGCTGGACGTGCTCAGCAGGCCACTCAAGCACGCCCACGTGGCCAGCACACACAGGAGCGCTGCGCATGTGCTACACACCGGGAGGGGCCTTCGCGTGGTCCACTTGACGGCAATAAAAAACGTTCTCCTGGAATGCTTCGATTACTGCTGGCCACAACCCTCTCCACTGGACTGCCAGAAGCATACACACCCTTAGATTAACTTCCAAAAATGTCGCATTGCAAAAAAAAGTCTCCCTGCAGAATGCAATTCAATGCCAGTATATGGAGAAAAATTTAACTGGTTTCAATGAACACAAAGCAGATCTAAAGAGAATTAAACAAAAGCTCTCATGAGTGGAATTATTTGAAGACCAATTTAAAAAAATATGAAAAATAAGAACCACAGCACAGCAAAGTGCAAGGAGAGGACCAAGGAGAGCCTGTGAGGACCAACGAAGCCACGTCTTCACACGAACGAACATGCGTGGTTTTCCAAGTTACAAAAACATGGCTCATTTTATCAACAACGGATGTCTTCTCAGGGGCTACATCCTCGTCTCATTAACAAATTACATGAACATGCCCATCAACTGATTATAAAGGGAGGTTTTGTTTAAGAGAACAAAGCTTAAGAAAACGAAGGGAGGCTAAATATACTAGTACATCCACGTTCTGTTCTCCGCAATAACTGTCAAGTGCTCTAAATACACTTGAAAATAGAGAAACGTTCTAAAACACAGGCAGGTTTCATCACCATCTGCAATAAAAACAGTGAATTCAGTTTTCAGAATAAGTGACACCTCAGAACATTAAAGTGCTGCTTTTTCAACGTGTGACCTGGCGCTAGGACTGGCACTCCATCTAGAGTTACTGCGCGAATGTGCACTCCGACTTTCCACGGCAGAGGAGTGGGACTCCGGCCCAGCACATCCGTGCGCACAGGGGGAAGCCAGCCGAAGTGAAAGAATCAGCACGCACTGGGTACAAAGGGTCAGGAGTCCTGTAACATCACACAATCCATCACACACACTGTGGGTCAGAGAACAGCGACACGCACAGCAGGCAAGCACTGCACGTCGCAAGTCCCAGCGCACCTTGGCGCAGTCACTGGGGAGCTGTAGAAAGTAGGTCCGTCCCGGTGCGGAGCGGACACGCTGGAGAGCTCAGGCGTGCTACCCCACTTCCCTTTCCAACTCGTACGAATTCAAATTCAGTCAAATGCTTGGTGTATAACCTGTACAACTGTGTCCTCAGTAAGTTCAGAACAGTAAGTTTACATAACGTTCAATCTGAGCTCCTTCAGGATTTCCCCAAGTTTCTGCACTTTTCCGGAGGAGCCTCCTGGCCAGGGGTCAGCGTCACTTCCTGAGGTGGGGCCCAAGTACCATTCCCGCCCAGGACACTTACTCCCGGTGGAGGCCATGCACTCTCCTACAATTCTTCAGATGCTTCCCGGCACTGAGCCGGAGGGCCCGCAGCCCAGTCAGGTGCCTTTCGTTTCCACCCCAGCCGCAGGGAGCACTTCGGGTGCACTTGCCCCACTACTCAGGATCTCTCTCCCTTCCTGTAACCGAGCTCAGACCCTTCAGAGGGACGCCAGCAACGTTGGCGCCACTGCACACTGTGCTCTGCGTCTCGTCCACAACAGCCGTCAAGTGGATGCCAAACCGCTGTCAGTAAGAAATGGACATGGGAAGTGTCCAGATGACTCCACTTCAATGACACAATGTTTGGGAACACACCCCCGGCTACATGCATGAAAATACCCCCGGAATGGAAACCTCGCTCGGTGTGCGGCAGGGATGACATGCAGTTAAAGATGGACACGTGCCTGACCACATCAGGCATGTGTCTCCTCCTCTGGAGCATGTGTCCGCTGCAGTGACCTCCAGGCTGGAGTCTGCAGGGACAAGGTCACCTCTGCGGGGAACAGGAAAGGCTGTCTGGCTAAACACCCGCTGGGCACCCTGCCTTCTGCGTAATCCAGCGGTCACCAACCTTTCGGACCTCACGGACCACCAGTTGGCCACCGCTGCTCCAAAGGTTTCCTTAAACCAGCGGTCACCAACCTTTCGGACCTCCCGGACCACCAGTGGTCCGGACCACTGGTTGGCGACTGCTGGCGTAATCAATATCACAAAGCCAAGTGCACCACTCGAGCGTCTCATAAGGTGCTGAGGACCCAGGCCAGGCCGCACGACCTGGTCCTGCAATGGAGAGCTCACTGCGGTGAATGGTCTCTACAGGGAATGCCTCATCTGCTCACATCTGCCAGGTGCCATTAGGTTGGGTGTTGCCTACAGGGACAGGGAGCCAAAGGGTGGGCACCCTACAGGAGTCCGGGGAAGTGGGGGCAGCCCTAGCAAGTTTGGCTCAGTGGATAGAGCATCAGCCTGTGGACTGAAGGGTCCCGGGTTTGATTCCAGTCAAGGGCATATGCCTGAGTTGCAGGCTCGATCCCCTGTAGGGGGCATGTAGGAGGCAGCTAATCAATGGTCCTCTCTCATCACTGATGTTTCTATCTCTCTCTCCCTCCCTCTCCCTTCCACTTTCTCTAGAAATCAATGGAAATATCCTCAAATGAGGATTAACAAAAAAATAAATAAAAGCTGACTTATTCTGCCAGTATTTGCCAAAATATGTCATTGAGCTAGAGACAAAACCAAGTCCTCTATTTTGTCCTTCGTGAAAAAGGTACTTTACAAAAAAGATAAAAAACACACAGCAGAGAAACCAAGATGGCGGCATAGGTAAACATCTGAACTTGCTGCCTCACACAACCACTTCAAAACTACAACTAAAAGACAAAACGGACATCATCCAGAACCACAGGAAGGCTAGCTGAGTGGAAATTCTACAACCAGAAGGGAAGAGAAAAGCACACTGAGACTCAGAGGAGCTGCAGAAGTGAAGTGCAGAGGTACGGAGGTGCGCACACGCGCGGAGAGGGCTGGCAACTATGTATGCGGCTGGCTTTTTGAAGCAGGAGGGAGAGACAAGTTTCCGACTGCTCTGAACTCCAGTTCTGGGCGAGATTCTGGGGACGCAGATTCATACGGGGAGAAAGTGGACTGTCTGGCAGCAGGCAGAACTCGAGGGTGGCTTTCTCTCAGAGGTGCCTGCAGCGATTACAAAGGGACACTGAGACCCAGGGGTCTCTTAGGGCAGGGCTGACAGGAAGCCATTGCTGTTTGCTCCACCGTGAGATTCCACCCCATCCAAGCTGTGCACAGAGGCTTTTGCATATGAATGGCCTGGTCCTCTGAAATCTAAACTTACCTATCAAACTGCAGCTGAGTCAGAGAGACCCAGAACATCCAAAAGAAGGCCCAAGGCCCCACAGCAGCTTGCATTGCTTCACACCTGGGCCTCACCTGGGCACCTCCAAAACCCAAAAAAAGAAGAGGAATCTGCAGATCTCTCCGTAGCTCCTGCTGGGTGGCCTCAGGCAGAGGCTAAATTAGCACCTCCTTGGAGATCCAAGAGTCAGTGTACCCAGGGGTCAGAGTAGGACCATCCAGATTACAACTCCTCAGATCCATAAGGAACACACTCAGGGGGCAGACTCAGTGAGCAACAAAGCCCCACTGAAGCAAGTCTTGCCTCATAAGGGTGTCTCCAGCACAAATGTTCTCCCATCATAGACACAGCTGATCCTCACAGCCAATTGGCCTGGAGATCAATTCCTCCCAGTGATAACCAACAACAATCAAGGCTTAACTACAACAAGACTGTGCACACAGCCCACAAAGGGGTGCACCAAGAGTGTCCACCTCAGGTAACTGGGGAAGCTGAGCCACTGGGCCCTATAGGACACCTAGCACATAAAGCCACTCCATCAACACAGGGAAGCAGCCAAAATGCGGAGACAAAGAAACATGTCACTAATGAAAGAAATGGAGGAAAGCAAACTACTGAATATAGAGTTCAAAACCACGGTTATAAGGTTTTTCAAGAATTTTCTAGAAAAGGCCGATAAATTTAGTGAGACCCTTGAGGATATGAAAAAGGACCAACTAAGAAATTAAGCATACACTGACTGAAATAAAAAATAATATACAGAGATCCAACAGCAGACTAGAGCAGTGGTCGGCAAACTGTGGCTCACAAGCCACATACAGCTCTCTGGCCCCTTGAGTGTGGCTCTTCCACAAAATACCATGACCTGGGCAAGTCTATTTTAAAGAAGTGGCGTTAAAAGAAGTTTTAAGTTTAAAAAATTTGGCTCTCAAAAGAAATTTCAATCGTTGTACTGTTGGTATTTGGCTCTGTTGACTAATGAGTTTGCTGACCACTGGACTAGATGATCACAAGAATCAAGTAAAAAATTTTGAAATACAAAGAAGCAAAACACACCCAACCGGAAAAGCAAAAAGAAAAAAGAATCCAAAAATATGAAGATAGTGTAAGGAGCCTCTGGGACAACTTCAAGCATACCAACATCCAAATTATGGGGGTGCCAGAAGGAGAGAGAGAGAGCAAGACACTGAAAACGTATTTGAAGAAATAATGACTGAAAACTTCCCCCACCTGGTCAAAGAAATAGATTTACAAGTCCAGGAAGCGCACAGAACCCCAAACAAAAGGAATCCAAGGAGGACCATACCAAGACACATCATAATTAAAATGCCAAGGGCAAAAGACAAAGAGAGAATCTTACAAGCAGCAAGAGAAAAATAGTTAGTTACCTACAGGGGAGTGCCCATACGATTATCAGCTGATTTCTCAACAGAAACTATGCAGGCCAGATGGGAGTGGCAAGAAATATTCAAAGTGATGAATAGCAAGAACCTACAACCAAGATTACTCTTCCCAGCAAAGCTCTCATTCAGAATTGAAGGTCAGATAAAAGAGCTTCACAGAAAAGAAAAAGCTAAAGGAATTCATCACCGCCAAACCAGTATTATATGAAATGCTGAAAGGTATTCTTTAAGAAGAAGAGGAAGAAGAAGAAAAAGGTAAAGATAAAAATTATGAACAACAAATACATATCTATCAACAAGTGAATCTAAAAATCAAGTGAATAAAAAACCTGATGAACAGAATAATCTGGTGAATATAATAGAATCAGGGGCATAGAAAGGGAGTGGACTGACAATCCTCAGGGGGAAAGGAGTGTGGGGGGTGCGGAAAGAGACTGGACAAAAATCTTACACCTATGGATGAGGACAGTGGGGGTAGGGGGGTAAGGGCATGGGGTGGGGCAGGAACCAGGTGGAGGGGAGCTATGTGGGGAAAAAAGAGGAACAACTGTAATAATCTGAAAAATAAATATTAAAAAAAAACAAAAAGAAAAAACAGCAGTTATCAATTACCTGCTTTTTAAAGAATAGTCACAGGTAAATAAAACCAGTAACTAGTAATTTTTAGCTAATATTCTGAAGTTTTGTATCTACCAGAACTTTAGTAAGAATGTCTATTCAAAATCAAATCTCTGCTTCTTTCCCCACCTCCTTCTTAATGATTAAAAAGTGGGGCTGTGAAAAGGGCTTAACCCATCAATTAAGAGAGTTTTTCTAATATGCTGAAATTTTGGCTCTGTCTACATACACAACTAAATTTAATTTTTAAAATATGGCAACTCTAAATATATGTTTACTTATCTACAGTATGTCAAATAAGAAATTTGATGTAACTTTTTTACTTTTCAACCAGTTATTTGATATTTAGTACCAAATTGCATTCTGTTTATAAATTAAGTACTTCCATCTCAAAGTACCTTGGCCTTTGGTAACGTACCAGGAAGAGGGTGCCACGTCAGCATAAGGGAAGGAAAGAATCACTGTGTTGTTATAAAGCAGGGATTGACGCCAAAACCGGTTTGGCTCAGTGGATAGAGCGTCGGTCTGCGGACTGAAGGGTCCCAGGTTCGATTCCAGTCAAGGGCATGTACATTGGCTGCGGGCACATACCCAGTGGGGGGTGTGCAGGAGGCAGCTGGTCCATGTTTCTCTCTCATCGATGTTCTGGCTCTCTATCCCTCTCCCTTCCTCTCTGTAAAAAATCAATAAAATACATAATAAAAAATAATAATAATAAATAAATAAATAAGTAAGTAAATTAAGCAGGGATTGACACCACCTTCTGTACCGACCCAGAGAGCAAGCGCTGCCAGCTTGTGGGTCAGATATGGCCTCTGTGGGATGGTCTCTCTTCCCTCCACAACCCCTCAGCCCTTAAAAATAGATCACTTTTACCCCAAGGATCCTACAGAATTGTAACATACTAGCAGCTCAGCTCACGATTAAATCATGCGCGTGTAGGGTCCACTAGGCCTAACCCACCATCAGGGCCAGTCCGCTGCCCCTCGAAGCCTTGCACGCTCCACAGATGCTGTCGGCGTCCCGAGACACTCCAGAAGTCCCGCCCACCGCCGTGCCCTCCATGGGACCCAGAAGTCGCACCCGCCCACCACAGGACCCATCAATGCACCTCCTAGTGAGTCCGGTAGTTGCCTTTTATGATATAGATTAATAGGGTATTTCTCATGGAAGGAGCTATAATTAGAAGAATATATGTCAGACCGACACGTAGAGGAAAGCAGAAAATAATCTAGCTTATAATAATATTAATTTTAATATCTACTAAAAAATAACTAAGTTATTAACTCAAAAACGACATACATAAATCACTAACTGTTCCTAATGATTAGCTGACTTACCTTTGGCTGCGGCATGAACCACAGCAGCTGGAGAAAGGAGCTGATAAGTTTCAAATCCCAAGTAAGACAAGGCTGAGAACATAAGGCTTCTTTTGAAAGCTCCTGGGTTTCCCATCACCTGTGAAAACATCAAACAGAAAATGTGAAGCAACTGCTACAGTAAGCAAGGATTATATCCCCCTTCTCCCACCCCAAAGCAATCAATCCAAGAGTACTGGAAGCTTAAAATTCACCTCATCCAATTCTTCAGTAAAACTATTGCACATTACTGCTTTATAGAGAGAGCATATCCTGTTAAGAAAATAAAAATTTATAACAACTGCGAAGGGCGGCAGCTTATCTAAAACTCAGTCAGGTTCTCTGATAAGTGCTGGAGTGAGGAAGCCAGGATATTCTAATGGTATGGCTTAATACACGAGACACCAAGATATAATTGTCAGTCCTTTTCCTAAAACTAGTTCTTCTTTTTTATTGATTTCAGAGAGAGGAAATGAGAAACATCAGTTTGTTGTTCCACTTACTTATACACTCATTGGTTGATTCTTGCATGTGCCCTGACCGGTTTATTCTTGCATAAATGCACAACCTTGGCGGATCAGAACAGTGCTCTAACCAACTGAGCTACTCAGCCAGGGCAATCATATCAGTCTTAAGACCACACAAGATGAAAAATATTATATACTAGAGGCCTGGTGCATAAAATTCGTGCACGGGGTGTGTGTCCCTCGGCCCAGCCTGCACCCTCTCCAATCTGGGACCCCTCGAGGGATGTCCGACTGCCCTCTCACAATCCAGGACTGATGGCTCCCAACTGCCTGCCTGCCTGCCTGATTGCCCCTAACCGCTTCTGCCTGCCAGCCTGATCACCCCCTAACCACTCCCCTGTCAGCCTGATTGATACCTATCTGCTCCCCGGCCAGCCTGTTTGCCCCTAACTGCCCTCCCCTGCAGGCCTTGTCACCCCCAACTGCCCTCCCCTGCAGGTCTGGGTCCCCCTCAACTTCCCTTCCCTACAGGCCCAGTTGCCCCCAACTTCCCTCCTCTGCCAGCCTGGTCACCCCTAACTGCCCTCCCCTGTAGGCTTGATCGCCCCCAACTGCCCTCCCTTGCTGGCCTGGTCGCTCCCAACTGCCCTCCCCTGCTGCCCATCTTGTGGTGGCCATCTTGTGTCCATATGCGGTCAGTCATCTTTGACCACATGGGGGTAGCCATCTTGTGTGTTGGAGCGATGGTCAATTTGCATATTATTCTTTTATTAGATAGGATAGAGGCCTGGTGCACGGGTGGGGGCCCACTGCTTTGCCCTGAAGGGTGTCCCAGATCAGGGTGGGGGTTCCCTTAGGGAATGGGATGGCCTGGGCGAGGGGCCTGTGGTGGTTTGCAGGCTGGTCACGCCCCACCGGCGACCCAAGCGGAGGCCCTGGTATCTGGGACTTATTTATCTTCTATAATTGAAACTTTGTATCCTGGAGCGGAGCCAAGCCTCCTTCTTGCTCTGCGGCCGCAGCCATCTTGGTTGTGTTAATACTCACTCCTGATTGGCTGGTGGGCGTGGCTTGTGGGTATAGTGGAGGTATGGTCAATTTGCATATTACTCTTTCATTAGATAGGATGATAATTATGCACATAAAGGTGTAAATGGCTTTCAGTAAAGATTCTTCAAAAGTGACCCACAGCCCTGGCCAGTGTGACACAGCTGGGTGAGCACCTTCCTGTGCACGAAGGCTCCGGTTCAATTCCTGGTCAGGGTACAATCCCTGCTTGAGGAGTGCCCAGCTGATTGCTTTCTCTCTCTCTCCCTCTCCCTCTCTCTCTCTCTCTCTCTCACCCTTCCCCCCTCCCTTCCTCTCTCTCTCAAATCAATAAAAACATATTTAAAAAAATAAAACAGTGGCATGACATTAAAAAAAAGTGACCCACAAACCCACAATTTTCAGTAAACAATGAACAAAGTGAAGAGTATATCCAAGATATAGAAATGACTTTTCATCTCTGGCCAGAATCCCAGGACCCCAAGAAAGGAGGCATGTGTGGGCCTCCCGTCCCCAGGGAAGTGACATCACCATATCCCTTCCTGCTGGCTCCGTCCAGCCGATGGAACAAGCCCTGCCCCTCTGTAAGCTGGGCGCTCCCTCTCCTCAGGGCAAAGAGCAAGCAGCTCTCTCCTGACTTCACCTCTCCCTTGTCTCCTTTCCAACTAACTTCTCTTTTCAAAACTCCAAAAAGCCGTCTGCACTCTTACCCCGCCCCCTCCTCCCCCCACTCTCTCGAGCTCACACACCCCACACCTGTGCCCACACTCCACTGCAGGTACCTGGCTCGTAGGCAAGGGCACGCCACTGCCTGTGCCATTCTCAAGTCTCCTCTTACTTGCCCAGCAACAGCACTGGACAGCGGCTCCCTCCCTCCCGGTTTTTTCTTAAATCATGAATGGATGCTAGATTTTTAAAACGAGATATGTGACATACAATAAACAGCACAAACGCAACGTATATCATTAAGACACTGTACAAGTCTCTAACACCGTCACCATCTCAGTCACGGCCATGAACTGCCTCTCTGGAACCATCCAGCCTGGTTCCATGGCTTTGGAAATACTCCTCTTGAATTCCCTCATTGCAACAATGGCGCCTTCTCTTCTGTTGGGTCCTCATCTCCAATACCCGCCTGCCCGGTGTGTCCTGAGCGCAGCCCCAGGCCTCCTTTTCCCTGTCTGTCTCACTGCGGTAATCACACTTCATTCCATGACTTTAACCACCACCAACATGCCAAAACCCTGCCTATTACCCAAGCCAAGATGTCTCCTATAAACCTCGGAATCCTAAATGCAGCTGCCTACTCCACACCTCTCTCCACAGGAAGGATGACAGGAACCTCAAGCCCGTCAGCCACGGCAGCTACGGTCCCTGAAACCACTCCTCCATCTTCCCTTTCATGGTAAATGACAACCGATTCTCCTGGTTGTGCAGCTTAACCAAACACCCAGCCTGCAGTGGTCCCGCCTCGCTCTCTCCCTGATGCACCTGATCTACATAACTTCTCATGAGGGCCTACAGTGGGAATGAGGAACCAGCACACTGCAGCTGCCGAGAGTTTATTTACTTGCTTGAGCATGAGTATTTGGGATATCACACAACTGGATTCAAAACACATCAACAGCACTCTAGCTGGTTTGGCGCAGTGGTTACAGTATCAGCCCACAGACTGCAGGGTCAAGGGCACATACCTCAGTTGCAGGCTCAACCTAGGCACATGCGGGAGGCAACCAACGGATGTGTCTCTCTCACTTCGATGTTTCTGTCGCTATCCCTCCCTTCCACTCTCTCTAAAAAGCAATGGAAAAAATACCTCAGGTGAGGATTAACAAAACAAACACATCAGCAGCAAAGCAGGAAAACTAAATTTGATGTAATCAAATTTTTAACACTGAATTTTCTGAGTTTATTTGTATTTAACAAAGAGAAGCAAGATGGGAAGGGGCAGAGGGTGTGTGTGTGTGTGTGTGTGTGTGTGTGTGTGTGTGTGTGGTGATGGTGGTACCTAGAAAAAGACTAAGATTTTATCAGTGTCTCCGAGCTCCCCAGCTCTGGCAGGTAGATCACACAGCAGAAAAGGCTGCACAGACCTGAGGAAACTATACCTTAGGGTGCTGGGCTTCCTGCTGACATCATGCTCAATAGACCACACTCTGGCTTTCTCACAGGGAGAAATGCATGGTTGGGCAGCTGATATTTACGCGTCTTATTGTAATGAATGCAGTTAGACTCTTACCCGTGTGGTTAATGCAAAGCACCTTTCTGCTCATCTCTGGGAAAGTAGATACAATCTTGTTTCTGGAACTAAAATCAATTAAGAGAATCAGGACTCAGTGACATTCCAAGAGCTAAAAACGTATGAGTCTAAGACAGCAGAGTGTACCTTTCCCCTCGTGCCCCCAGCACAATGCCTTGCACAAATGAATTCTCAAAAGACATTTTCTGGATAATAGAAGCAAGAAGCCTCTTAGACAAGTGTTTCCTTCAACATTACTTATACTAACTTCTAGCTATAAAGACTTCAAAAATGCAAACTCATCACTAGATTAGAAAGAAGGACGGTGGCACCACCATCTCCTAACGGCCCGCCAGCGCCTCCTCCGGTCAGTGTGGTTGGTCCCAGGCCTTCTTCAGGCCTATTACCATGGCATTCCTTACTGCCGTCTCCCGGACCTTACCTGCAGCCAGGCCTCTGGAGGTAAACTCCAGACCTGTCCAACCACTGTCCATTCCACGTCCCCGTGGCCACTTCACCACATCACCTTAGAGAGCCCCAACATAACTCCTCCTCCCTGAGCCAGATCGCCTTCTGCGGTCTGATCCCAGGAAACAGGCGGCACCACCACCCGTGCTCAAGCCAGAAACCTGACTCTTCCTCGGCCCTTCCCTCTCCCCACACAAACCTGTCTTTGAGCTCCCAAGTTTACCTCCGGAACCGCCTCCGAGCGCGTCCGCTGGTTTCCAGGTCCACCGCCACCACCACAGCTCAAAGGACCACACTGCTCACCTGTCCCCCCCAACTGCTCACCTGTCCCCCCCCACTGCTCACCTGTCCCCCCCCACTGCTCACCTGTCCCCCCACACTGCTCACCTGTCCCCCCACACTGCTCACCTGTCCCCCCCCACTGCTCACCTGTCCCCCCCCACTGCTCACCTGTCCCCCCCCACTGCTCACCTGTCCCCCCACACTGCTCACCTGTCCCCCCACACTGCTCACCTGTCCCCCACACTGCTCACCTGTGCCCCCCCACTGCTCACCTGTGCCCCCCCACTGCTCACCTGTCCCCCCCCACTGCTCACCTGTCCCCCCACACTGCTCACCTGTCCCCCACACTGCTCACCTGTCCCCCACACTGCTCACCTGTCCCCCCACTGCTCACCTGTCCCCCCACACTGCTCACCTGTCCCCCCCACTGCTCACCTGTCCCCCCACACTGCTCACCTGTCCCCCCACACTGCTCACCTGTCCCCCCCCACTGCTCACCTGTCCCCCCCAACTGCTCACCTGTCCCCCCACACTGCTCACCTGTCCCCCCCCACTGCTCACCTGTCCCCCCCCACTGCTCACCTGTCCCAACTGCTCACCTGTCCCCCCACACTGCTCACCTGTCCCCCCACACTGCTCACCTGTCCCCCCACACTGCTCACCTGTCCCCAACTGCTCACCTGTCCCCCCCCAACTGCTCACCTGTCCCCCCACACTGCTCACCTGTCCCCCCACACTGCTCACCTGTCCCCCCACACTGCTCACCTGTCCCCAACTGCTCACCTGTCCCCCCACACTGCTCACCTGTCCCCCCACACTGCTCACCTGTCCCCAACTGCTCACCTGTCCCCCCACACTGCTCACCTGTCCCCCCACACTGCTCACCTGTCCCCCCACACTGCTCACCTGTCCTACCACACTGCTCACCTGTCCCCCACACTGCTCACCTGTCCCCCCACACTGCTCACCTGTCCCCCCCAACTGCTCACCTGTCCCCCCCAACTGCTCACCTGTCCCCCCACACTGCTCACCTGTCCCCCCCAACTGCTCACCTGTCCCCCCACACTGCTCACCTGTCCCCCCCAACTGCTCACCTGTCCCCCCACACTGCTCACCTGTCCCCCCCAACTGCTCACCTGTCCCCCCACACTGCTCACCTGTCCCCCCACTGCTCACCTGTCCCCCCGCACACTGCTCACCTGTCCCCCCACACTGCTCACCTGTCCCCCCACACTGCTCACCTGTCCCCCCCCAACTGCTCACCTGTCCCCCCCAACTGCTCACCTGTCCCCCCACACTGCTCACCTGTCCCACAGCAACGATCTCCTACCTGGTCTCCAGCACCCACTAGCCCATCTCATCAAAAAAATGTTCAAAACTCTTCCACGGTTTCCGATAGCCTTCAGAATAGAATCAGGTGTACAAGGTTTTCAGAACCTGGCTGTGGTTGGCAGCCTCCACAGTGGCCCCAACAGGTTCCCATTCAAGAGGGCAATGGAGGAGGATCCTGAAGATACCTCCACAGACACACCAAATCTACACTACAGACAATGATTTCCTCTGAAAGAAACCAAAATCTAGGCAAGTGACTCCTCTACATCAAGAAAGTGAGGAAAAAACCCATATTGAAAGAGATGGGGGAGGCTGAGATACATTCTTCCCGTAATCCTACCCTTGACACGCAACCTTCTCCCCGAGGAGCAAAGGGTTTGAACCCCACACCGGGCACTGCAACTTTTAGACCCACAGCTGAGAGACAAGCCCCCAAAACATCTCGCTTAGAAAGCCAACGAGGCTCGCAGCCACGAGACCCACAAGGCCATAGCAAACTGAGAATCCGTTCTTAGATTTTCCCAGCCTGGCCGGGTAGCTCAGCTGGTTAGAGCGTCATCCCGATACACCAGGATTGTGGGTTTGATCCCTGGTCGAGGCACTATACAGGAATCAACCAATGCATGCATAAATAAGTGGAACAACAAACCAATGTTTCTTTCTCTCTTTCAAGGAAAAAAAATAAAGACTTTGGAAGATTCATCCACCCCGGAGCTCAGTGCAGAGGCAGCAACTGAAAAGGGCCTGAAAGAGGTTTATTTGCTGAGCTTAAAGCTTCGGCCTAACGGGCAGGCATCTAACGTAACCCACGACGAAGGGCCAACACTGCCCCTCTCCGGGCACTGCGGAGGTGGGCACTGCGGAGGTGGGCACTGTCACTGGCTCTCCTCCCGCTGCTGGGCCCCGTGTCACTACTGTCACGGCTGGTGCCAGTTTCTGCAGCTGCTGCCCAGGGGACACCCCTTGATCGGGTTCTGGTGGCGAACAAAACCTATGGTCATGGTTCCCAAGGACCAAAGGAACAGTCCTCACCAATCAACCCCCCACACCTCCCCCCCAGGAGGGCTCAGCACAGGGAAGCACAAGATGAGCCTTCAAATGAGACTCCGCAGCTGAACAGCTTGATTTAACCTCACAGGCCTTCAGCTCCAAGCCCAGCTACGCCTCGCCTGGACTCCCCGCCAGGAGACCACTTGTTGCTTTAGTTTAAGCCATTAAGTTCTGTGATTTCTGTACAAACTGCACGTGCTGACTTTTCAGCCTTGATTCATTTCAGTTCACTGTCCCACTCCACACTTCAGTCCCTTTCAGGTCCTTAAAAAGACCCTTTTCTCCTACCTCAAGGCCTTATCTCATGCTCTCTCTCCCGAAACACTGCTGTCCTCACCTTCCCTTCACCTGGTTAACCCCTGATCCTCTGTAGCTCCCATCTCCCATTGCTCACACCTTCCCCTTCCTCCCTTCTCGATCAGGTTAGGTTAACTCTGCTGCCCTTTCCCAATGCCCAACACCCATTACATTTACTCAACGGCCACCATTCCTGCTAACCTGTAGGATAAACGAGAAGAGGTTTGTCTCATGTTCCCTATACCCTCAGCTTCGAACTGAGCCGTGCTTAAACACTCAGTACAAATTTGTTGAAAATTAAATGTGTCCAAAATGGGTGTTTTGTACTATAGATAGAAAGAAAAGCCCTCGCTGGTTTGGCTCAGTGGATAGAGCATCGGCCTGAGGACTGAAGGGTCCTGGGTTCGATTCCCGTCAAGGGCACATGCCCAAGTTGTGGGTTCAGTCCCCAGTAGGGGGCGTGCAAGCAACAGCTAATCAACGATTCTCTCATCATTGATGTTTCTCTCTTCCCTTCCTCTCTGAAATCAATAAAAAATATATTTAAAAAGAAATAGAAATTACTTAAAGAGAAGACAAATGAAATGTCTTCTCAGCCCCTCAGAAGTAGCCTCCACTCTCTGCAAACTCCTGACAAATAAATAGCTCCACTCAACTTACTGGCATTATGCTTAGAGAAAAACACTATTAAAAGAAAAACTGAAATTATAAAGGCTTGAAAACACATGAATACCTGGAAAACTGGACATCATACAAAGTTCCAACTCCCTAAAACTCCAACAGATCAGAGGGAGGAAGAATTTTCATCACTGCCTTTGGCTTAGAGTGGAGTTTTACTACCAGCAGCTTTCCAGCACAGTGGCCACAAGCAGCTCATGGGCTCTGGAGGTCTCCCTGCCTCCAACCCAACATCTTTCCAGCTGTGAGACGGGGACACATTACTCAACCGCACTTCGGTTTCCTCTTTAAAAAAAAGTTTTTATTTAGTTTTTTAGAGAGAGGGGGAGAGGGATGGACAGATAGAAACGTCAATGAGAAACATCATCATGGACTGCCTTCTGCACGCCCCCTTCTGGGGATCGAGCGCAACCTGGCAGGTGCCCTGACAGTGACCTCCTGGTCCATCGGTCGAGGCTCAACCACTGAGCAACTCTGGCTGGACTCAGTTTCCTCTTTTAAAAAATGGTTAAGTAACAGTTCTTACTTGCTCCATAGGGTGGGAACCCTGAAGACAATGCCTGCTTAGAGCAAGCCTTCAATCACCGTCAGATACCACTGTCCTCTAGAAGTTTAACTTCCACGCTCTGCCTCCAACACCTGGGGCTGGGCGGCTCCACTCAGAGCAACTCCCCCCGTCTGCCCAGACCACCCCCCGGCCCGGCGGGCTGCCAGCGTTTGGAAGACAGATGGAGCCTTTCGGTGCCCACACCACCCGCTCCTGTAAAGAGCTCAGCAGCTGGGTAAACCTGGAGGGCACGGTGCTGGGACATCCAATGGGGGCTCTCACAGCTTAAAATAACACTTCTAGTTCAAATGCCATGTGCCACGTTCACCAGGCTCCCCTCACCAATCCGCCTCCAGAAATAAGCCGAGGAGCGCCAGGGCCGGCCGCTCCCACATCCGCCCCACAGGGTCCTCAACTTGAAGCCGGTAAAACGCGCCCCGCAGCCACTGGGACGCGGGCGGGGCCCCCTTTCCGGGGCGGAAAGCGGGCTGGCCCAGCGGGACCCCGCAGGCGGGGCGGCGCCTACCTCAGAGCCGCGGCCTCGCCCAGGCCCGCCCCCGCCGCGCCCGCCGGCTGCGCCCGCCGGGGGCCGAGGGCCCGGGGCCCGTCTCGCGGGGAGAAAGCGCCCGAGGCGCGCGGCCAGCGCCATAACCTCCTCGGGACCTGACCCTTCGCCGCCCGCGCCGGCGCAGAGCGACCCGGGAGGGAAGTAAAGCGCATTCGCCCGCCGGCTCTTCTTCCGGCGCACAAGTTCCGGCCACGGATTCCGGTTCCCGGGCTCGTGGGCGGGGCATGCCCGAGGGGGTGGGACGTAGCGCCTTCCGCGCCTGCGCAATGGCACTGGGGCCGTGAGAACCCCTCTGGCCTCTGACTCCCTTGTGCCCTTGGTCAGTGGGTCTGTCAAGGGTTGGACACGGAGCTGGGTCATCGGAACAGAATTGGAAGGGCGGAAGACGAGAGACAGAGCTTGTTATTCCCAGCTCTGCTGCCCCCAAAGGGAGGCACACGGAGCTGGGGTCCTGGGCAGACAGATGCCAAGAGAATGAGAAAGCCAGGCCCGCAGGCTGCTACGCGGAGCAGCTGGGGTGCTGGGTGACTCCGTTCCTGCAGACCCTTCACCGCCTCTGGTCCGGAGCCTAGTTCAGAGCCCACGCCTGCAAACGCAGGGCCTGCTACCTGGGGCACAGGAAAACTTTATGGGCGAGGAGGCAAGACAAGGTTTTAGAAATTAAGTTGCATTTATGTAGTCCTTTTACTACTATTCTGATCATAATGAATTAACTCGTACTCTTATTTCACTTCATTCTCCCCCACCTGGTGGTCTGAAGACTGGAATCCATGAGTCTAATGGATGGCTGCCTTCCCCATGTCCCTGGAAATCAGCCACATTGCTTTAGGATTCATCAGTGATTCACTACTTAATTTGTCTTTAAAATGTGTTTTAAAAATATGTAAACACTCTTTTCCCAACATTTACTGAGCCTAGTCTTTATCCCCAGAGGGAACCAGTTTACGTATTCCTACTGGTACCTCAGTGTTGCTAAATAATAGGCTTATGCCACTGGATGCCATCACAATCCTGAAATTGAGTTTCTGATATTTCAGCCAGAAGGAAATTTTAATTCAACTTTTTATTTTGAAAAAGAAATAGATTCTTAGAAAAGTTGCAGGAACTCTAGATTCAGCCATCGTTAATGTTTTGTCACACTTGTTTTATCTTTCTTTACATATATTAGATAAGATATCATATATTCCTACTATTTTCTGTTGTTGAATCTTTTGAGAGTAGATTACACATATGACTGCCTAGAAACAAAGATGTTCTCGTTTAGTCCCCATACAATGATCAATTTCAGGAAATTGACAGAATACTATCCTATATAATAAAAGGCTAATATGCAAATCGACCAAAGGGCAGAACGACCGGTCGCTATGACACGCACTGACCACCAGGGGGCAGACACTCAACTGCCCCCTAGTGGTCAGTGCGCTCCCACAGGGGGAGCGCTGTTCAGCCAGAAGCCGGGCTCATGGCTACTGAGTGCAGCGGTGGTGGCAGAAGCCTCTCCCACCTCGGCAGCAGCGATAATGATGTCCAACTGGCGCGTTAGGCCCGCTCCCCAAGTGGGCCTAAGCTGTCAGTAGGACATCCCCAAGGGCTCCTGGACTGCGAAAGGGCGCAGGCCGGGCTGAGGGGTCCTCCCCACCCCCCTCAGTGTACCAATGTCATGCACCGGGCCTCTAGTTATTTAATATACCGTATTTTCCGGCATATAAGATGACTGGGCGTATAAGATTTTCCTGGGTTAAAAAGTCGTCTTATACGCCAGAAAATACGGTGTATATATATATATATATATATATATATATATATACACAACACACACACACTCACACATATGTGTGTACACTGTATTTTCCGGCGTATAAGACGACTTTTTACCCAGGAAAATCTTATACGCCCAGTCATCTTATACACCGGAAAATACGGTACATCTCAAAGCTGTCCTTTATAGCAACTATTTTTTCTCAACTCAGAATCACATCCTGATTACATATTGCATTTAATTGTCGTTTGTCTTTAGTGTCTTTAAGTCTGCAGTATTTTTATCTTGGCTCCAAGCACACTATCTTTTCTTTCCTCCAAGGAATCTTGGACCTTCCTTGTCAGAATTCCTTCCCATCCTCCACCCTGCTCTATTATTCCTTACCTATCTAATTCCTGTTCATGTTTCAGCTCTCAGCCCAAATGTCACTCCCTCAGAGAAGCTTTTCTTAATTCCCCAAATATAGTTTCATTTCCTTTATGGTGCTGATCATGTTTTGTGATTTCATTTTTATACTGTGATTATCTATTAATCTGGTATATTTTGGAGCTGCAGTTGACAAGAGCTGGTAATGTGTGCCTTTGCTATACCGTAAATTCAATGACATGTGTGATTTTTGTCTTATAACAAGTCCTGGCACCATTTCTTCATTCAACAAATTTTTATTGCATAATATACCTGCTACTCTTCTAGATGTGAACGAACAATTCCTAATGGAGTATATATTCTAGTTGGGGAAATAAATTAAGCAAGATAAATAATAAAATATATAATAGATGATGATAAATGTTAAAGTGGAAGACAAAGCAGGAAGGAGTAGAATGCATTCCTGTTTTGACATTGCAGTGTTACCCAGGGCGGTGGCCACAGAAGGCCTCACTGGAGAGATATTTGAATAAAGACCCACAGAAGAGGGACTGAGCCCTGAAGAAATCGGGGGCAGAGCACTTCATGTACAGGGAAAGTGCAAAGGCCTGAACTGGGAAGACAAGTGGCATTTTCCGTGAACAGAAAATCCACTCTAGATACGGTTCATTGAGCAAAGGTCAATTGATCAAAGGTAGAAGAGAGAAGGTCAGAGAGGTGTTGGGGACCAAGTACTGGAGCACCTGGTAGGCAATTGTTAAGAAGTTGGATTTTCTTGTGATGATTGTGTGTGACATAACCTAATTAAAATATTAATTAGATCCTTCTGACTGCTTTGAAAACTGACTGAAGGGGAACAAGTAGCAATGCAGGTATTGGAATCATCTAGAAAGAAATAGTGGTGACTTAGACTAGGCTGGAAGGTATGAGTGGTCAAAGTCTGGATTTATTTGAAGGTAGAGTTGACAGAATTCGCTGACAGACCAGACCAGATGGGGATGGGGTATGAGAGGAGAGCGGCAGAGTCAAAGATGACTCCACGTGTTTTGATCCAAACAACTGGGAGAATGCTTTGCCATTAGGTGAGATAGAGAAGACTGGGGGGATAGCTCTGGAAAGATTAGGTTTTATTTGTACGTTTAGATTCAAAGCCCTCATTAGACATCTGTGGTGGGTGGCCTCCCAGATGGCCAGCAGTGATCCTTTCCTCTTGAGTTTACCTCTTTGTGGAACCCCTCCCACAGGCTGGTCTGTTTGACCAATAGAAGATGGCAAAGGTGATGACCTCTGACTTCTGAGGCTAAATGATAAATGTCGTAGACCTTCTGCCTGGACTTTTTGAAATTTTACCCTGGAGGAAGCCAGCAGCTATTCCCTTAGGACACTCAGGCCCTATTGAGAGGACCACGTGGAGAGAACCTGAGGTCTCCCACCAACACGCAGCACCCCTGTGACTTGCAAGCAGGCCACCTTGGGGGTGGATCCTCCACCCTTTGCCCTGCAGGATACCTAACTGCAAAGCCATTAGAGTGATGTGCCTGAAACACCTGCTAAGCCACTCCTAAACCCCTGAATACAGATATTATCTTACCTAATAATAGACAAATATGTAAATTGACCATACCTTCACTATGCCCACAGCCAATCAGAGTGAATGAGTATGCAAATTAACCCACCAAAAATGGCAGGTTAATTTGCATATGAAGGCAGGCGGGCAGCACCATGGTCTGCTTCCGGGCGTACGGGTCCATCGGGAGCGAAGTAGGCCCTGGCGCTGCCCACCCCATGGCCGGGGAGGCGGTGGGGTGGGCAGCGCCAGACTGCACAGGAAGGGTCCGGGTTCATTGCCACCCTGGGGAGGCGAGGCCGGACCATCTAGCCACTCCCGGGGGTCCCTGGGAGCATCGCCGCCCACTGCTCCCAGGGGTCCCTGGGATCATCGCTGCCCGCCACTCCAGGAGTCCCTGGGGACATCGCCGCTCCAGGGTGGAGAGGCCGGACCGCCTAGCCGCTCCCGGGGGTCCCTGGGAGCATCGCCACCCGGGGAGGCGAGGCCGGACCCGCCTAGCCGCTCCTGGGGGTTCCTGGGATCATCGCTGCCCGCCACTCCGGGGGGCGGGGGGGAGTCCCTGGGAGCATCGCTGCCCATGACTCCGGGGGGTCCCTGGGAACATCGCCGCCCCGGGGAGGTGAGGCCGGACCCGCCTAGCCGCTCCTGGGGGTCCCTGGGAACATTGCAGGCAGGGGGTTGCTGAGACCCAGACCAGGCCTCTGGCCACAGATTCATAGCTTCACGGAGACCAAGGGAATCTGCCTCATCTGCAGAGAGACAGAGGTTCTGCAGTGGCCCCAAGACGCGGGTGAATGGTGAATATAGTCAATAGTGTTGTAATGATGGTATGATGCCAGGTGGGTACTAGAGCCCTGCCAGGGATCAAGGGGCATGGAAGGACTCCAGGCAGAGGGGCAAGGACCCTCACCCCTGAGACGGGGGTTGAGGGGCGGTGCCACCTCAGTGAAGGGGTGCTGCACTGCAGGGTACTGGACTGACTCATGTGATTCAGAGAAGCTCCCAGTGCTAATGGGCCTCGCTCAGGCGGCCTTCACACTTCAGAGGCAGTGACTCCTGCTCCTGCCTTGACCCAAAAGCAAGCCTACGGTGCCCTGCCCCATGGCAGAGCATGCCTAGGCAGTGAGTGCGAAGCCTTCCACCTGCTCCGGAGAAGCAGGGGCAGTAAAGAATGGGGGACAGGGGACGGGGAGAGGAAAGAATGTGGAGCATCTGCAATGAAGAGGTGCTTGAGAAAGAGGCTGGGAAACCTGACTGGAAGGTTTGTTCGGTTTGTCGGGCGACTGCCCCTTAGGAAGCACAAAGAGCATGGCTCTGAGGGCTTCCTGTGTGCCGAGTCAAGTTCCACAGCCAACTGGAATTGGCCTCAGTTTCCTGGTCTGTAAAATGGATGAAGCGTGTCCCAGTGCCTTCACTGAGCTTTGATGGCCAATTGAGATACTATATAAAGAAAATGAGGGAAGAATTGAGAAAGAAAAGGAAGGACGAGCAACACAAAAGAAAGACTGAAAGGAACCTGTAAACCCATTGTCACTTAAATAGGGAATATAGTCAATAGTGTTATAATGATGGTATGATGCCAGGTGGGTACTAGAAATATCAGGGAACACTTTGTAAAGTATATGATTTTCTAACCACTATTCTGTAACTAATATAAAACCTGAAACCAATACAAAATAATATGGAATGTAAAGAAATGAAAATTGGAGTGAAATTTTTATAAATTTCAAAGTTTAAATAAAAGCTGTAAAGGAAGGAAGGGGAGAATAAAAATAGTGTTTTTCATTTTAAAGAGTTGTCTTTATATGGTGCTTTTATACTTTTCTAAGTCATTATCTCATTTTAATTTCGGGGCAACTTAAAGACAAGATAATTGTTCCCTCCACTATTCAAAGAAAGGAAATCTTAGTGTCTGGTCCTAATGATTCAATCTTCAAGCCCTTATTGTAAAGCAGGGTTATTAAAATTTTCTGTGCAGGGTCATATCTATACTAATAAAAGCCTTGGGGGTGATCAGGTCAGCAGGGGAGGGTATTTGGGGGCAATTAGGCCTGCAGAGGAGCAGTTAGGTGTCAATTAGGCCAGCAAGGGAGCAGTTAGGGGGCAATCAGGCAGGCAGATGAGCAGTTAGGAGCCAGCGGTCCCGGATTGTGAAAGGGATGTCCAACTGCAGGTTTAGGCCCGGTCCGGGATCGGGTCTAAACCTGCAGTTGGACATCCCTTGAGGGGTCCCATATTGGAGAGGGTGCAGGCTGGGCTGAGGGACACCCTCCCCAGTGCACGAATTTCGTGCACCGGGCCTCTAGTCCTATCTAATAATAGAGTAACATGTAAATTACCATCACACTGCTATGCCCACGATTGGGCAGCGGGAGGCTGGGGGGCGGGACTCGGGGTGGCCTATCCAGCCATTGAGAGGCACGGATCTGCTGCCACTGAGGGGGGCTACCCTGCTGTTGAGAGGCGCAGGGGGCGGGACTCCCACTCCCTGTGCCTCTCAACGGCCAGATCCGCGGCCGCTGAGGGGGCCTGCCGCGGACACCCAGCTGCGCCTCTCAATGGCAGGGTAGCCAGGTGTCCGCGGCAGCCCCCCTCAGCGGCTGTTGAGAGGCGCAGGGGGCGGGAGTCCCGCCCCCTGTGCCTCTCAACAGCAGGGTAGCCCCGCTCAGCAGTCGTGGACCATCAAAAGTGGGGGAGCTGGGTGCCTGTCTGCTCCGGCACCAGGCCTTTCAGAAGCCTCTGGCTCGGCAGAGGCTTCTGAAAGGCCTGGTGCACCAGCGGACAGGCACCCAGCTCCACCGCGAAAAGCGAAAGCGTGTAGGGGACCCTTCACGTGCATGATTCAATCATGCACTGGGCCTCTAGTGAGAGATAATATGAATGTTATTTTTTTGTTTGTTTGTTTTTAAAATATATTTTATTGATTTTTTATAGAGAGGAAGGGAGAGGGAGAGAGAGTTAGAAACATCAATGTGAGAGAAACATCGATCAGCTGCCTCCTGCACACCCCCTACTGGGGATGTGCCCGCAACCAAGGTACATGCCCTTGACCGGAATCGAACCTGGGACCCTTGAGTCCACAGGCCGACGCTCCATCCACTGAGCCAAATGGGCCAGGGCTGAATGTTAGTTTTAAGCCACAAAATTTGCTATAATGAATTGATTTCATGAACATGTCATTCATTTCCCCCCCCCCCCCGCCCCCAGTTTGGGTAATTTTATTTTATTTTATTTTTAATTTAATAAATCTTTATTGTTCAGATTATTACAATTGTTTCTCCCTTTTTCCCCCCATATCTCCCCTCCACCCGGTTCCCACCTGCCCTCTGCTCTTACCTCCTCCCCCGCTGTCCTCATCCATAGGTGTATGATTTTTGTCTAGTCTCTTCCCGCACCCCCAACACAGACACCCCTTACCCCCTGAGAATTATCAATCCACTCCCATTCTATGCCCCTGATTCTATTATATTCACCAGTTTATTCTGTTCATCAGATTTTTAATTCACTTGACTTTTAGATTCACTTGTTGATAGATATGTATTTGTTGTTCATAATTTTTATCTTTACCTTTTTCTTCTTTTCCCTTTTTTTAAAGAATACTTTTCAGCATTTCATACAATACTGGTTTGGTGGTGATGAACTCCTTTAGCTTTTTCTTTTCTGTGAAGCTCTTTATCTGCCCTTCAATTCTGAATGATAACTTTGCTGGAAACAGTAATCTTGGTTGTAGGTTCTTGCTATTCATCACTTTGAATATTTCTTGCCACTCCCTTCTGGCCTGCATGGTTTCTGTTAAGAAATCAGCTGATAATCGTATGGGTGCTCCCTTGTAGGTAACTAACTGTTTTTCTCTTGCTGCTTGTAAGATTCTCTCTTTGTCTTTTGCTCTTGGCATTTTAATGATGATGTGTCTTGGTGTGGTCCTCCTTGGATTCCTTTTGTTTGGGGTTCTGTGCGCTTATTGGACTTGTAAGTCTATTTCTTTTACCAGGTGGGGGAAGTTTTCGGTCATTGTTTCTTCAAATAGGTTTTCAGCGTCTTGCTCTCTCTCTTCTTCTGGCACCCCCATAATTCTAATGTTGGTATGTTTGAAGTTGTCCAGAGGCTTCTCACAGTATCTTCAACTTTCTGAATTCTCTTCTCTTCTTGCTTCTCTGGGGGAGTTTCCTTTGCCTCTTTGTATTCCAAATCTTTGACTTGATTCTTGCGTTCTTCTAGTCTGCTGTTGAGTCTCTGTATAATATTTTTTATTATATGTCCAAACTATGTCCAAACTATTGGACATAGAGTTCAAAACCACGGTTATAAGGTTTTTCAAGAATTTCCTGGAAAAGGCCGATAAATTTAAAGAGACCCTCAAGGATAAGAAATTCTAGTTGGTCCTTTTTCATATCCTCGAGGGTCTCATTAAATTTATCGGCCTTTTCCAGGAAATTCTTGAAAAACCTTATAACCGTGGTTTTGAACTCTATGTCTAATAGTTTGTTCTCCTCCATTTCTTTCGTTTGTGATCTGTTTCCTTGTCTCCTCATTTTCGCTGCTTCCTTGAGTTGGTAGGGTAGCTTTGTGTACTAGTTGTCCTATTGGTTCAATGGGTCAGCCTCCCAGTTACCTGAGGTGGACACTCTTGGTGCACCACTTTGTGGCCTGTGTGCACAGTCTTGTTGTAGTTAAGTCTTGATTGTTGTTGGTGTAACTGGGAGGAATTGACCTCCAGGCCAATTGGGTGTGAGGACCCGCTGTGTCTATAACGGAAGAATTGCTGTGCTGGAGACACATTTATGGGGCAGGACTTGTTCCAGTAGGACTTTGGTGCTCACTGAGTCTGCCTCTTGAATGTGTCCCTTATGCGAGTGGTTGAAATTTGGTGTCGTCTCACACCGACCACTAGATACACTAGTTTCTGGATCTCCAATGGGGTGCAGGTCAGCTACTGTCTGAGGCCACCCAGCAGGAGCTACAGCAAGAACTACAGTTTTCTCCTCTTTGCTTGGGGTTTGGCGGTTTTGGAGCAGTCTGACTGGAGCTGCAGTTTATTTGGTTACGATTCCACAGAACAGGCCATTTATATGCAAAAGCCGCTGTGTGGAGCCTGGGCAGGTTTGTAGAATGTGCAGGGCAGGATCTCAGGGTGGGGCCGGGTGGCATCTCAGGGCGTCACTAGGCTAGGGCGTGGCAAATGGCAATGGCTGCCATCAGCCGTCTCTGCCTTTCAGCGTTTCCAAGTCCCCGCATCCCTCGCTCCAGCGCAGTAAACAATGATTTCTGGGCGCACTTCTGCAAAAAAGTCACTCTCACTTTCTGACCCAATGGCCTACAGTCCAGCTTCTCCCCGTAGGCGTCTGGGTCCCCCACGTGTCCCCAGAAACTGGATTTCAGAGTGACTGGGAGTTTGTCTCCCTTCGGGTTGAAAAAAAGCCGCGAGCCCAGTTGCCCATCACCAGCCCGATTCGTGTGCCTCCATACCTCAGCTTTTCAGCGTTTGTGCTCCTTTCTCTTTCCTTCTTAGTTGTGAAACTTCCACTCAGCCAGCTTTCCTGTGGTTCTGGGTGGTAGACATTTTGACTTTTAGTTGTAGTTTTGAAACTGTTGTCACATGTCATTCATTTTAACATCTATGAAATCTCCTCCAGGTGTTGAGTTCATACATATTTGTTCTTTGTTTCTTGCACCTTGTTATACCTGACATAATATGCATTCAATACATGTTGAATGAATGGATGAGTGAACAAGAATTCAAGTACAAGAGAACTGAGAATATAGCTTGAGCAGAAGGGATAAGTGTACTTAAACGAGATTGCTTAAGTACACAACCATTTCCTTTTCCATACTTCCTCCTACTTTAGTGGAGACAGAGGTCATGAGGGTCATGAAGGTTAGGTATGAAAATTATATATTTTGGAAATTTTGAAAATTACAGTTAAATTAATGGTGCCTGAGGACCTCCATTTAAATGTAAAAGCATAATCAAGAATGAAACAAAAGGTTGTTTTTACCCAACCTTAGTAATAGTAAAATAAAGCACTTCTTCCTCTCCACTGTGTGGCAATCACAAAGGCTGTGTCTGCCCTGCACCTGCCAGGCCTGCTGCTGCCGTGGCCCTGCCATCATGGCATGGCCTTCAGATCTTTGCATAACTGGCTTTATCTTATTTTTTAGGTCTCAAATATCGCCACATCAAATATCCCTGGTCTAAAGAAGCTCCCATTATCCCCAAATCACCCCTTGTACTTTCCCCATGGCCGTATGGTCCTGAAATCATCTCATTTGTTTGTAATAACCAGTTATAATTTGTCCTCCCTCTAGGACAGAAGCTCCTGCCTGTCACTAGTTTATCACAAATCTAGAACCCTGCGTGGCACGCCCAGGACGTGCTGAATCCTCGCTTGTACTGATAGGATTCATTTTCTGGATTAAAAGTAAAGTTTTTAGTTAGGAAAGTCTACACCTCTTCATTTGTTTCATTTTCCATTTCTTCTGTAATTTAAAAAATTATCATTTGCCCAGTTTTCTATTTTTTAAAAATCCATTTAGACTTAAGATACCAACCCTTTCCTGGACTGTCAGAGTTTATGGCAAGTATTTTTCCCAGTGTGTTTGCCTATTGATTCTGTCCCTGCTTTCCTTGGACCGAAGTTCTAATTCAAGTGGGGAGTGGTTTGTTTCGTTGAGCAGGGCCTTTGGGGTTAGTTACTTAGAAACGTGATTTTGGGCAAGGAGGCCAATGACTTAGCAGCAAAACTCAAGTTTCACAATCGTATTTTTTTTCTTTTACGAAATGGGGATAATGAATATGTCACAAAATTGTGAGGATGGAATGAAACAAAGGATGTGCAATGGCTCAGCGAGGTGCACACTGGAAGTGCCCAGTGAGAACGGCCAAGCTGATTCTTCCTGGTTCAGTGGGGGTAGAATTTTCTCACGTACTTCGACCCTTTTACCTCCAGGAATTAATTTTGGTGCACCAAACAGCTGATTTTAACGCCCAAACTGAACTTGGGGTTTTCAGTGAGCAAGCGATTTTCTGAGTGCTTGGAAGCATCAGCCCACCAGCGGCTGGAGCAGGTCCGCCTGGGAGGGGGCGACGGGCGGGCCTGCGCCTCGGCCCCGCCCCTTTCCGCACTCAGCCCCGCCCCTGACGGTCTGCCCCGCCCCTCCCTTTGCCCAATTGGCTCCGCCCTGCCCCGCCCGGCTCCGCCCGGCCCGGCCCGGCCCGACCTGCCTGGTTCCGGTGACGGACTGTGGACTTGCTTCCTGGTGCCACGGCGGGACCGCAGGTGAGCGCGGCCTGTGCGCTCGGCGGTGCGGCGGCCCGCGGAGGGGGGCGGTCGGGTCGGCGCCGGGAGAGCCGGGCGGCGCGGCGGGGGCGACGCCGGGAAGGGTGAGGGGGGCGCGGGCCGCGCTGTGGGGCCTGCAGGGCGGGGAGGAAGCGCGGGGGCACCGGCCTCCGAGCCCGCACCGCGCCGCGCGCGGGACCTCGATCCGCCGCGTGGGCCCTTCCCCGCGCGGCGCCTCCGCGCTGACCCGCCGACCGGGCGGACGGTGGGACCCGCGTGGCGCCTTCAGCGGCCCCCGCGCCGTGGACGGGGGAGCGCCCCTCGGTGTCCACGGCACAGCCACGTGCTGTGGTTGCTCCGCTCGGGCCGGAGGCAGCTCAGACTCGGCCCCCCAGGTTGGAAGGCGGGTCTCCGCTTCAGAGGAAGGGCCTTACGGGACGAGGTCTCAGTCTGTGTTCTGAGGTGTGCTGGCTGTGACCTTGGGCGGAGGGGAGATCAGGGACCTCCTGGGTCACTTCGGGAGGCTCCGGGAGCCGGTGTTTGCACCGCAGGAAGGGTTCCTGCTGCGGCCGCTGACGGGTCAGCATCTGCAGGCCTGAGCCTCAGCCAGGGCACACAGAACGTGTGCGGGCCAGAGCTCAGGTCCGGGGCGCAGGCGAGGATAGGAAAATAAAGAGCAGTTATCGCCACACCGGGGCAGTCCTCTGGGGGGCCCAGGCCCACTTTTCTCACATTGTGAGAATTTTGTAAGAGGCATCGGATAAATGCTCTTCACTCCCGGCTGAAACAGTGCAGCGGCCAGCCTCTGGGACTGGACACGCTGAGGCTCGGGAGGAGAGGGGCCTGCTGGTTCAGGACTTCTCAGATCCAGCCCCTACGGAATGGGACGGACCAGGACCCGAGGCATGAGGACAGGGACAAGAGCGGCCTTCGCCTTTTAAGGGCTGCTAATGACTGGACGCGTCTCCTAATTTCACCCAGAACTGTGAACACTGTAAACCTGGCATGTCAGACTCTCGGGCCGCATGCCCTGTTTATTTGGCCCGTCTTAGCTTTTGAGTTTGACATGCTTGTTATAGACCAGGGGTCCTCAAACTTTTTAAACAGGGGCCAGTTCACTGTCCCTCAGACCGTTGGAGGGCCGGACTATAGTTTAAAAAAAAACTATGAACAAATTCCTATGCACACTGCACATATCTTATTTTGAAGTAAAAAAACAGAACGGCAAAAACACCCGCATGTGGCCCGCGGGCCGTAGTTTGAGGACGCCTGTTATAGACAATGACCTTCACCCCCCCCCCCCCCCATAACTTTAAGCGAGGTTAACCTAAGGCAGTGATGGGCAACCTTTTGAGCTGGTGTGTCAAACTTCGCCAAAAAACTGAGCATAACTCGGGTAGTGTGTCACTCTGAGGAAAAAACTAACTCTAAGACTCTAGTCGCAAATGTTTCATCCTCAGGAGCAGCAAATGTTTCATCCTCAGAAATGGCTACGCGTGTCATAGGTTCGCCATCACTGACCTAAGGATTACACGTAGGCCGCCTGGGATGCTGGCACTGCTGTTCGGACCGTTTCCTCCGTGTTGTCTGTCCCCATACGCAGTTCCTGCCGAGCCCAGCCTATCAGTTCTTGGCCCTGTAGCTTTAGAACATAAAAGCTGTGCTTTTCTCTCCACTGTTAGAGTTTTCTGTTGCAAAACTTTCTTCAGTCATTGATTTATTTTTTTTAAAAATGTTTTTTTCTTGATTTGAGAGAGAGGGGAACAGAGAGGGATAGAGAGATAGAAACATCAATGAAAAACAAATATCAATTGACTGTCTCCTGCACTCCCCAAGCCTACAACCCCGAGCATGTGCCCTGATCAGGAATTGAACCGTGACCTCTTGGTTCATGGGTCGGCGCTCTACCACTGAGCAACCCTGGCCGGGCAATCATTGATTTCTTATGCTAGAAAGTCAGCAAACTAAGAAGGTTAGCACTGGATGTAAAGCACGATTAACTAACATTTTGACCTTCAAGGAGTTGTAATGCTCGTGGAAAGCCTGAACTTTCAGGTGGATTCCCTGAGGGAGGATCAGTGCCACTCGCAAGTCTGAGGATTCCAAATGTGGGCATTCCTTTAATGTGCCCCCTGCTGCCTCCACCTGCAGGCTCGCTTCCTGCCCACCACTGTTTTCCCTTCAGCTCTTCGCTGTCTCGGAAGGATGGCTAATCAGGTTATAGTCCAAACCTATAGGATACTTGCTGAAGATTCCTTGAAAGATTGGCTGAGAAGGAGGTTTAAATTAGCAGCTACAAGTAAAGCATCATACATTCTATTTAACTATATTATTTAAGTTTCTGATATGAAAATCAAAAGCAGACATTATGCATATATTTTGATAACATTCTGATAACGATTGTGCTGGCTTCACTATTTGAAGAAGCTGGGTGGGTGGGGTGGAGTGTTGGATTCTCTGGGAGAAGGAGAGAGGTTGTTTATTCTTTTAACACAGCAGCTTACCAGTTTGAACTTTTAAAAAGACATTAAAATTAGCTCTAGCTGGTTTTGCTCAGTGGGTAGAGCGTCAGCCTGCGGACTGTAGGGTCCCTGGTTCAATTCCAGTCAAGGGCACGTCCCTGGTCGGGTTGTGTGCAGGAGGCAACCAATCAATGTGTTTCTCGCGCACAGATGTTTCTCTCTTGTCTTTCCTCTCTCTGAAAATCAATGGAAAAATATCCTCGGGTGAGGATTAAAAAAGACATTAAAATTAGCATAATTGTCAAGATCACCAATATAATTTAGCATCTGAGTCGTTTCCCCATGAAAATAAAAGGAAACATTGCATATTCATTTTTGCAAATCGTTTTGAAATGTCCTCTTACTAAGTGGATGTATTGGGTCTGGTTCCTGTGGAAATTAACAAAGCAGCAGTGTGGTAATAGGTGTTGTCAGGAGGCTCCTTCGGTTTTCTGAGGTTAGTGGACCCTGCTCTGGACTCTGGTGATCGGCATGCTAAGATAGATCCCTGCAACCTAGAGAGGAACTTGTCCATCCATTTTCCTTCTATTTAGGGGCTAGGAAGCGAAAATCAAAACAAGTATTTCCCGATGGTGTTGTCACAATAATTTATAAAGTGTCTAAAATTGCCCACCCCACCTTCAGGACGTCTTGCTTCCTTTCTCTGCTGTATTTTTCTCTTACGCACTTCCTCCCACCTTCACGTACGTACTCACTGTCTCTCTCCAGAGTAACCGCAGGGGCGGGATGTCTGTATGGTGCCCTGTCCCCCAGAACCTTAGCCAGTGCTTGGCACAGCAGGCCATCTGGAAGGCTGTGCGGAAAGGTGCTGAGTACATGGACAGGACCCTGCAACAGCTCCTGACCAGGAAGTGTGAGGGGTTTGTCGAGAGCTGTAAACAGCTGAAATGGAGAGCTAAGCAACCAGACAAGGCCTATTCTTATCTATCTAGCCTACCTAATAAAATAGTAATATGCAAATTGACCACACCTTCGCCATGACAAGCCACGCCCATCAGCCAATCAGGGCGAGTATGCAAATTACCCAAATAGCAGTTAATTTGCATACACTGAGGGAGGGAGGAGTGAAGACTGAAGACAACTTAGAAGGAAGAGGGAGGAAAAGCAGAAAGCAAGGTGGCTGCCAGAGGGAAAGCCAGGGCGGGGCGGAACGGGGCAGAGCGGGGCGGGCGGCAGTGGCGAGTGGGTGCAGGCGCAGCTGCTGCAAAGGCGGCGGCAGCGGCAGCGCATGTGGCCGCAACGCCCGCTTGCAGGATTCTTCCTGCAAATGGGTTACTAGCCTATATATATATAAAAGGCTAAGTGACCAACCATACATCCGTCCGACCAACTGGCCGGTACCTAGGATGCGCACTGGCAATTTAAAAATAAACGTTGACTCACGCATGTGCGATACATATAAAGCTCTTGCTGTCACCAATTGCACACGTGTGTTTCAATCTGTTATTGTCGATTGTGAATTTGTTTGCTTTCCTTGACATTCTGAAGCTGAAAGAAAACTGCGTCGGTGTCAGAATATGTCTAAGACCAACTGTTGGCACCACATACCTCTGGAGCCAAAAGAAGCCAGCGTCGTCGACAGAACGTATCTGAAGACCATCGATTGGCACAATGTACCATTTGAGTGATGATTCCATCGATTCAACAGATGATGCAGAAAAGGGAAATTTTCCCATGGCATTTCTTAATAGTATTACTCCTTCGGGAATGTCATTCATAAATTAAAATTGAAAGTAGGTGCAATCATCATGCTACTGAGAAATCTTAGTAGTAAGTGGGGTCTTTGTAATGGTACTAGATTTATTATCAAAAGATTGCGACCTAACATAATCGAAGCTGAAGTATTAACAGGATCTGTGGAAGGAGAGGTTGTTCTGATTCTAAGAATTGATTTGTCCCCGTCTGACACTGGTCTCCCATTTAAATTGATTTGATGACAGTTTCCTGTGATGCCAGCATTTGTGATGACTATTAATAAATCACAAGGACAAACTCCTACCTGAATATTCCTAGTCTATCGGACATGGTCAGTTATATGTTGCTTTCTCTCAAGTTTGAATAGGGTGTGACGTTAAAGTTGTAAATACTTCATCACAAGAGAAATTAGTCAAGCACTCTGAAAGTGTTTTTACTCTTAATGTGGTATACAGGGAGATATTAGAATAAGTTCAATCAATTTATCAGTCATTGTTTGTATCAATGTTTTTATATCATGTTTTTGTATTTATATCATATTTTTGTTGTTTTTATATCATGTTTTTGATCTTATATAATGTTATTGTTTATTTACTAATCAATTTATATATTATTTTCATATACTTTTACTCATTTTCTTTCATCTCTGACACTTCTATTATGGAGAAGGGGCGAATAGTGATATTAAAATGTTTCTTCTAATTAATTTCCTTTCAATGTGCACAAATCCGTGCACTGGCCACTAGTCCATTTATAGACATCTTGCTCAACACAGACACTTTCCAGCGTTGAGAACAAAGCCGTCATAGTTGCTGCAGCTTTGAAGTGAGAAATTTCACATCCTTGCTCATCAGGACTAGAGAGAAGCACATAGTGACACAATGCAAAATGCCCGTCCTGCCAGTTAAATACATGCGCCTGCCGAGAAGAGGAGGGAGGCGGGCGTTAGAGTGGGGCAAAGCTGGATGAGAAACAGGCAGGTGAGAAGTTCTGCTTTCTGGTCCCACATCTGGGAGGGGAATGAGGAACCCAAGGGAGTTCCGTCTCCCGGGTGGACAAGCGCACTGACTCCCCGCCTGCCTGAGGCTCAGCTGCAGGAGCTGCAGGAGGCCTTGTGACGTTAAAATTGGTCAGCTGAGAAGTGCAGCTCTGTTTATTGTCAGAGCAGGCTCTGGCAAAAGGTGGTTCCTGGGGAGATGGGCCCTTGTGGCTGGCTGCCAGAAGCGTGGTGATAAAGTGCAGCAATACTGATGCCGTCATTACTGCCTCACTCGGTACCTTACGGTGAACCCATTCCACACCTGGAAAACAGAACCATGCCATTTCTAAGCGTGTGTGCCCCATAGCCCAGGGATCAGAAAGCTGTGTAACCTGTCCATGGCAGGGATCAAAAACGTGGGCATCTTTCTTTTTCCTTTTTTTTTTTTTTGTTAATCCTCACTCGATATTTTTCCTTTGATTTTTAGAGAGAGTAGAAGGCAGGGGGAGAGACAGAGAGAAACCTCAATGTTAGAGAGACACATCCATCGGTTGCTTTCTGCAGGCACCCGACCAGGGCCAGGGATCAAGCCTGCAACCAAGGTATGTGCCCTTGACTGGAATCGAACCCGGGACCCTTCAGTCCGTGGGCCGACACTAACACTGACCCAAACCGGCCAGGGCAGGCATGGCTTCCTTCCTTGTACAGGACAAGCCCAGTGTAAACTCCTGCTGTGTGAGCTTTCCACTCGGCCGCCCAGCAGCGCCCCCGGGAAGGCGAGGTGCTGGGCCCCGCCGCTGGGATGGGAGCCCGCAGGGGGGAGCGCTTTCTGTGCCCTAAGGAGCCACAGTGTGACGGGCTGTCTTGACCTGCTGAGAGGCAGACACCAACCCTCAGCTCCTGGTGTGGCGGTGGGCACTGACTTCCCTCCCTGTTGTGGGACAAATAACGGGGCTGTCGCTGGCCCGGGCCTCCCCGGCACCGGCTGTGCGGTAGCTCAGATAAGCGTGCTCTTCTGAGGGGTTAGGAAAATGGGCACCAGTTGTCCTCAAGGCTGTCTACCTGGGCAAATTAATTTGTGTAAATCCCAGAGATTCTTTTATTAATCTTTCAAGCTCTTCTTAAACAAGGGTGAGAAGGGTGCTTGTGTCTTACTATTTAATAAGCCATTAACACCAAGGCAGTCCATTCAATATGGGAGGAGTTAAGGAAATAATAATTGCTACAGTTCACAGCATGTGTCTGATACACGCTGAGCATGCTGCACACCTACGTTGTCGGGTATTTTTTGTAATCCCCTTTTATGGAAGCGAAGTTCAGGTACAGAACCTGGCAAAGCAGACGCACTCCAATACATCGTGGGAGAGAAATACGCACGACGCATAGGGGCTCCGGAGTGACTCCTCTTTCTGCCACACAACCCGAGCCCTGGTGAAGGGCTGAGCAGCCTGGCCTGTGCTCGGCGTGTGCCCCAGGAGGTAGCCGGACTGCCCCTAGGGAGGAGCTGTCACTCAAAGTGGACCTGGAAGACCCGGGGTGGGCAGAGGGAGCTGCTGGCCAAGGTCAGCTGGGCAGGTGGGGCCGAGCAGGAAGTCCCTGGCAGCCAGGGATGTTTGCATCATATCAGAGCACAGGGCCCGCGGGGGGGCGTGGGGGCAGGGGCCGGGGGGGGGATTATACCCGGCTTCAGGGTTTCCGTGAGGATTCACACACCAGGCCCTTCAGGTATCAGCTCTTGACGTTCAGTGCCTTTGCATCGTCTCTGTCATGTAATGCTGACTTGGGAAAGTTGGGGTGATGGGAGCGCTGACTTGTTTGGGATTTCTGTGTTACCTGCATTTCAGAGGCAGGTCGCCGCCTGTTTCCTGTCTTCGTCCTGCCCACTTCTTCGCGCCTCTGACCCTCTTTGTCACACTTCCCTTTCTCAAACCCAAGCGGGAGAGGATGGTGATTGTGGTCACACGGCACCGGGTGCCCGCTGCTATCTGAACAGCTCGGCTCCTGCCCGGGCGACACGGAGACGGGCTAACCTTGGTGCTCCCGCTGCATCCCGTGTTGCTGGACCCAGAGGCCTTGCTGGCAACTGTCAGTGACCTGACTCCCAGGCGCCCTACAGCAGATTTGACACGGAGACGTCTGAAATGAGCGTTTCTTCTCCTTCTCCTGTTTGAGGCCTTGGAGTGGCACCTGTTGCCCACCCACTGAGCCCCTCAGCCTGGCTCTCAGGCCCCTGGCCTCTCGCCCGTCCTGCCCAGTGTGGCTTCCCCACTGGATGCACCCTCTGTGCTCGGCGTGCTGTGCCCCCTGGCATTGGCTCTCCAGTACCGTGCGGTCCCCTCACCTGCTCACGATCCTCCAGGCCAGCGCTGCCAGCCGCCCTCCGCTCTCCCTGCCATCCTGGGCCACAGCACGGTCCCCTGACCTTGGGGTCCAGGCACGTCTTCTCGGGGCCTTGATGCACGCCTCATGGTGCATGTGAATGGGAAAGTGACTCCAGGGAAGGCCTTGCAATTTCCGGTTCACTGCGGCTTCTGGCGGATGCCTGGGAGGCACTGGGGGTCTGCGCGTTGTCCCACATGAGGAGTGACTCTCCCAGGAGGCACTGGGGGTCTGCGCGTTGTCCCACATGAGGAGTGACTCTCCCAGGAGGCACTGGGGGTCTGTGCACGTTGTCCCACATGAGGAGTGACTCTCCCAGGAGGCACTGGGGGTCTGTGCGTTGTCCCACATCAGGAGTGACTCTCCCAGGAGGCACTGGGGGTCTGTGCGTTGTCCCACATGAGGAGTGACTCTCCCAGGAGGCACTGGGGGTCTGCGCGTTGTCCCACATGAGGGGTGACTCTCCCAGGAGGCACTGGGGGTCTGTGCGTTGTCCCACATGAGGAGTGACTCTCCCAGGAGGCACTGGGGGTCTGTGCGTTGTCCCACATGAGGAGTGACTCTCCCAGGAGGCACTGGGGGTCTGTGCGTTGTCCCACATGAGGAGTGACTCTCCCAGGAGGCACTGGGGGTCTGTGCGTTGTCCCACATGAGGGGTGACTCTCCCAGGAGGCACTGGGGGTCTGTGCACGTTGTCCCACATGAGGAGTGACTTTCCCAAGAGGCACTGGGGGTCTGTGCGTTGTCCCACATGAGGAGTGACTTTCCCAGGAGGCACTGGGGGTCTGTGTGTTGTCCACATGAGGAGTGACTCTCCCAGGAGGCACTGGGGGTCTGCGCGTTGTCCCACATGAGGAGTGACTCTCCCAGGAGGCACTGGGGGTCTGTGCGTTGTCCCACATGAGGAGTGACTCTCCCAGGAGGCACTGGGGGTCTGCGCGTTGTCCCACATGAGGAGTGACTCTCCCAGGAGGCACTGGGGGTCTGCACGTTGTCCCACATCAGGTGTGACTCTCCCGGGAGACGGGTGCACCGCGCTGCTCTTCACACGCTCCTCTGGAATTAGAACCACACAGCCTGCCTCCTTGCTCCGTCTCTGGGAACTTAGGGGCCCTCCATGCCAGCACTGACTTATGCATGTCTCATGGAGGCGGCTGAGTGGGAGCAGGGGATGCAGTCTGTCTCTCTTCGCCTGAGCATGGACACCTTTCAAGGCCAGCCCCCCGGGCCTCCGCTGTCCCCGCCCCCGGGCCTCCGCTGTCCCTGCCCCCAGGCCTCCGCTGTCCCCGCGCCCGGGCCTCCACTGTCCCTGCCCCCGGGGCCTCCGCTGTCCCAGCCCCCGGGCCTCCGCTGTCCCCAGGCCTCTTCCTGGAGGTGGGGTCGTGGTGCCAGGCTTGGTGTTCCTGGCGGGTCTGCAGGGCGGGTGAGCGGGAGCCGTGAGCAGGAAGCTCTGAAAAACACGGCTCTCCTCCACGTCTGCGTTAGACCCAGCCCAGCAGCGGAGGCCAGGCGGGCCCTAAACCCGTGGCCTCTGTGTGGGGGACCCCGTGTCAGGTGTGGGAATCCGTGCTTCCAGGCAGCAGCCGATGGAGAGCCGCCCTGTAATATGGGCGGGGGTAGGATGGGGGTGGTGGGGGCATATGTGGTGCATTTTATTCCCCAGGTTTGATTTTTAGCTGAAATTCTTTGAGAATAGAAGATATCTCCTTTAGCATCTTGTTAAATGAACAATTTATAATTAAGGTTGTAGTTTTATGTGTTTTATCTCATAGCTAAATGCTTCTTGGAGTTTTTCTGAGTGGTAAAATTTATAGTGAAGTGAAAAGACAATACATCTTTTTAAAAAATATATATTTTTATTGATTTCAGAGAGGAAGGGAGAGGGAGAGAGAGCTAGAAACATTAATGATGAGAGAGAATCATTGATCGCTGCCTCCTGCAAGTCCCACACTAGGGACTGAGCCTGCAACCCGGGCATGTGCCCTGACTGGGAATCTAACCGTGACTTTCTGGTTCATAGGTCGACACTCCACCACTGAGCCACGCCGGCCGGGTGATTAAGTCTCAGTTGCCGCCTTAGAAACTGCATTTCCGTCCCAGTAAGTGAGCTCTGTCCCAGTGAGAGTCTAAGCACGTGGTCCCTCCCAGTCCCTCCTGGTCCCTCCCGGGCCCCCTGATCCCCCTGGGCCCCCTGATCCCCCTGGGCCCCCTGATCCCCCAGGGCTCCCCTAATCCGCCCTGATCCCTCTCGGTCCCCCCTGACTCCCCCTGGTCCCCCTTGTCCCTCTGGTCGCTTCTGGTCCATCCTGATCCCTCCTGGTCCCCCCTGTCCCTCTCCGTCCCCCCTGCCCCCCCTGGTCCCCCCTGTCCCTCTCTGTCCCCCCTGTCCCTCTCTGTCCCCCCTGGTTCCCCCTGGTCCCTCTCAGTCCCTCCTGGTCACCCTGATCCCCTCTGGTCCCCCTGATCCCCCCTGTCCCTCTCCATCCCCCCTGGTCCCCCTGATCCCCCCTGGCCCCTCTGTCCCTCTCCATCCCCCCTGGCCCCCCCATCCCTCTCCATCCCTCCTGGTCCCCCTGATCCCCCCTGTCCCTCTCCGTCCCCCCTGGTCCCTCTGGTCCCCCTGATCCCCCTGGTCCCCCCTGTCCCTCTCTGGCCCCCTGGTCGCCCCTGTCCCTCTCCGTCCCCCCTGATCCCCCCTGTCCCTCTCCGTCCCTCCTGATCTCCCCTGTCCCTCTCCGTCCCCCCTGTCCCTCTCCATCCCTTCTGGTCCCCCTGTCCCTCTCCGTCCCCCCTGGCCCCCCTGTTCTGACAGGAGTCCGGGGGGCTCTGCGGCTTCCTGGAAACATGGCTTCTCAAGGCCCCTCCCCCGTGGCTTCTCGCAGCTCAGAGATGGCCGCCCAGTGCGTGACGAAGGTGGAGCTGAACGTGTCCTGTGACCATCTTCTGGACACAGACATCGGGTCCAAGTCGGACCCTCTGTGCGTGTTGTTTCTGAACTCGAGCGGACAGCAGTGGTATGAGGTAATGTTGACACTGTACGTGAAAAGCCAGCTGGATTGTTTGTTGGCGACGTGAAGAGCTTAAACATGTCACAGTCGTGCAACCACCGCACCTGGTAGTGCGGCGTGGGGGCAGGTGTGTCCTTGACGGGAACCGCCTTAGCTGCCAGGCCCGCCTGCGTTCGGTGTGGCCGTGGAGATACTGGGCGCCGCCTTTGGTCTGACCCTTTGTTCTGGGGGCACAGGCGGAGCGCACGGAGCGGATTAAGAACTGCCTGAACCCCACCTTCTCCAAGACCTTCGTCATTGACTACTACTTTGAAGTGGTGCAGAAACTGAAGTTCGGGGTCTATGACATCGACAACAAGACCGTGGAGCTGAGTGACGACGACTTCCTGGGGGAATGCGAGTGCACCCTGGGACAGGTGGGTGTGGCCGGGCCGGGCTGGGTGGCAGCCAGAGAGCTGGGCCTTCACGGAGCTTTTTGTGTTTTTCAGTTAGAGTTGGCATATCACTGTGTCCTGGTTCGGGTGCAGGGCAAAGAGTCAGACAGGCGTGTGCTCCCCGAGACTCCGCGCCCCGCCCCGCCCCGCCCCGCCCCAGGCGTGGCCCCCTGACCACGGTGTTGCCGGCTGTTCCCTGTTTGCTGTCCATTTTCACTCGTGCTCGTTGGTTTAACTTTGGAAGTTGGAAACCACGGACCACCTTGCGGACAGAGCTCACACACTGGCGTGGTCGCGTGAGGGAGGCAGAATCCCTTGCTTCCCTAGGGCAGGGAGCGTGTTTGCAAGGCCCGTCAGTCCTCGGAGTTGGGTTGCTCGTCCAACATTTCAGGGAGTGAACCCCGCTTCAGCCGCCTGGCGTGCGGGGCCCCAGCTCAGTCCATCGCAGCAACAGCAGCTCGGATGGCCGCTGGCAGGCCTGGCCCCGACGCCCACACCATGCCATGTGCACGCTGCTCCTCAGCCGGGCTCACCCCTGTACACCCAGAGTCTGGGGCCTCCTGTGCCCACCGGGTGGGGTGCTCTCTCCTGCCTCTCCCTGAGCCTCCCCTGTTTGTCCTCATTGTCTAGTTACGTCTTCCGGTGCAGGACAAGCTTGGTCTGGGGAGGGGTGTGTCCGGGCTCCGAGCCGACTTCCCAGGAGAGGTCCTGGCTGTGTGTCCGGATTGGGGTCGCCTCCAGGAAGGACTCACGTTCAGTGTTGGGGGATCGCGGCTTTGCTGTTGTCTTGGGCAACATGGAGCTGATCGGTTTTCTAAAACGTTGATAAATAGCATCCAAGGAAAGTTAAAGTTTTTTTAAAAAAAGCCAATGTAGCTAACATTAAAATGAATTTGAAATTATGCCTGATGGAGAGGACCTGGGTCTAATGTATTACGTTAATCAATGTATTTGGTGGGTTATATGTTAGGGTTACGTGTCAGTGGACACATTGAATCCCGTTTGCTGAGAGTCCTGAGGCCGGGCCTGCCTTTCAGTGGGTTTCAGCTCCGTGGTTTGTGAGAGAGGAGGTCCGGCCTTCTCTCCATCACGTGTAAGAAATTCAAGCTTGAAGGAGTTGACAAGGGAACTAGGGGGCGAGAGCAGGGTGGTCACATCTCTTGGAAGTGGTTTCTGTGGGTTCCCATGGGTCCGTGCATTTCAGAATCACTACATCCTTATCGGATGGGCTTAATGTTTCCATTTCTAATGATCCTTTTTATTCACTTCTTTACAATATATTTTTATTAATTTCAGAGAGGAAGGGAGAGTGAGAGAGAGAGAAACATCAATGATGAGAGAGAATCATCGATTGGCTGCCTCCTGCTCGCCCCACACTGGGGATTGAGCCCACAACCCAGGCTTGTGTCCCGACTGGGAATCAAACCGTGACCTGCTTCATAGGGCAATGCTCAGCCACTGAGCCACACCGGCCGGGCCTAATGACCTTTTAAATGAAATTTATACTCAACCTCTTTTCAAAACCATTCGGTTAGCAGTTGGCCAGATGAAAGTGAAAAGCTCTGTGTCACCTTCCGCTTTGAACAGATTGTGTCCAGTAAGAAGCTGACGCGCCCGCTGATGCTGAGGAACGGCAAGCCCGCGGGGCAGGGCAGCATCACGGTAACGAGACCTTGTCTTTGCCTCGGAGGTGGGGGGGCACGTGGGGCTGCAGGCAGGTGCCCACAAGCCTGGTCATGCCAGCCCGGTGGCGCCCCTCCTTCCCTGCTGGGGAGCCATCACGGACCCGTGTGTGACGTGTGTCAAAAAAGAAAGAAAAACTCACACACGAATCCCTTTGCGTTTTACGTTGCCCAAGGGGTCAGGGCCCCTCGTGGTGCTTTCTTGCCCCAGGAACCCCCCTTCCCCACTTAGACCCGACGTCATCGGACGGATCCCGGGCTCTGCAAGGCAGCGTCGTCCCCTCGGGACAGACCCTGTCCAGGACGGCTTCACTCCCGTTGGGTCTCCCATGGCCCAGCCTCACCTTTAGCGCCCGCAGCCTGCTGCCCGCCCTCCCGCTGGCCCCGGGCCGGTGACTACGCACCCGCGTCAGAGCCCAGCACACGGCGCCCGCCCCTCAGGCTCTCCCTCTGGAGCTTGCGTCCCAGCAGCGGCTCCCGGAGCCGTGGTTCTGACTTGAGCCTCGTTGGAGGGCTGCCGCTGTGACACCTGAGCAGCTGGTTTGCTCCAGGTTAAACTTCCTCAAGCACAAGGATGAGCGTCTGCGGGGAGCGCGGGGCACAGAGAACGCCGTCCGCAGTCACCTTGCTGCCCCTGGGCCTCGCAGCCGGGCTGTGAGCAGTGGCCAGTGAGGTTGTCTGGAAACATGATTTCAGCTGCGATGTGCTCCCGAGGCTCGGGCTTCGCAGAGCCGCAGCTGGTGTGTGCTCAGGGCCGTGGCTTTTCCCGGGATTGGGAAGATGCCGCTGGGGCAGCAGCATCTGAAAAGGAAGGTGCCGAACGCAGGTTTAGCCTAAAGAGGAAGGTGCCTGACGCGGGTTTAGCAGGTGTGGGCACATGCTTATTGCACGTGTATGAAAGCTAAAATGAAAAATCTCTCAGTGGCACCATTTTAGTGATCATTTGTACTGATACAGACTTTGTACACTGTTCGGTAACAGAATATCAGTACTGAGTGTGTCAGAATCCCTAAATCACGCTTCGTTCACTTACCTGATCTCGTAGATTTCCGCTGAAGAAATAAAGGATAACAGAGTGGTCTTGTTTGAAATGGAAGCAAGAAAACTGGACAATAAGGTGGGTAGGGGATACAGGTTTCAGCAGGTGCCTCCGTGTGCCTCCCATTGGTCCTGTTTGAGAAAGGAGGGATGCAGCTGACGTGAGCGCCTCCTCGCGCAGCCCGGAGCGTTAGTTCCTTCCAGGCCCACTGTCCTGGGTGTGTGTCTGTGAGAGCCTGTGTGTGTGAGTGTGTGTGTGTCTCTGTCTCTGTGTGTGTGTGAATCTGTGTGTCTATCTGTCTGTGAATGTCTGTGTCTCAGTGTCTCTGTGTATGTGTGTGTACGTGAGTGTGAGGTCTGTGTGTGTGTGTGTGTGTGTGTTGGGGGTGTGGGAAGGGCAGCTCTGAGCACGTGGGCTGCTGCGCACCGCATAGAGCTGTGGGGAACTGAGAGGAAAGGAGGGACTAACCGGGAGGTAACTGTGGCTTCTCCACATCCTTGCCCCCGCTCCCTGGCGTGTGGGATTGGACCCTGAGGATAGATGTGGAGTCAAGACTCAGACCCGTCAGCAATCAGATGTGATCCTAGCACACCGGAGCCCCTGCGTCCATCTTGTCGCTGTCCCTCAGAGTTAGCGTGCCTGGCGTTGGCATGCTGCTTCCACAGAACGCGCCTGTGCTGTGTGAGGGAACAGTGTTGGGCAGGAGACCGGCACAGAACACGTTTATTGACGATGGGCGTATGGTCGCTGTTTTAAAGCTCCGTGTGTTTTGAGAAGTAAGGCTGTGCTACGCAGGGTTAGGGCTTTCATCGGAAACGCTCGCTTCTCCTGGGAGACGGGGCGAGTCGGTGTGGAGGGAGAGGGCTTGTGTCCCTGCGGAGCTGGCGCGCAGACCTGCACCTGGAGGGCGGGCGCGGGTGTTAGCGTGCCACAGGCAGAGCGGCGTCGAGAAGGACGGTTCTCCCTTGGACGTAGGACCTGTTTGGCAAGTCAGACCCTTACTTGGAATTCCACAAGCAGACGTCGGACGGGACCTGGCTGCTGGTGCACCGAACAGAGGTGAGCGTCTGACGTTGAGAGGCAGGGTTGAGGTTTCCCGGGGATTGTAGTAATCTGAATTTTTAAAAAATGATGTTTCTATAAAAATAGCAATCTGAGTTTGGACATATATAACCAGAGACACAAGGTCAGCATGCTCATTTTTTCTTTTATTAGTGAAGTTTGTATTTTGAGAAATGTAAAACCCTGTAAAGAACACTATAATGTATGCCCTGTACATTTGGTCTGCACATGTGTGCTCCTTCTCTCTCTCTCTCTCTCTCTCTTCTCTCTCACACACACACACACACACACACACACAGACTTGCACATCTATACACATACATGGGACTCACATCTGCACATACACATGGACTTACACACCTACACACACGCGTGGACTCACACACCTGCACACACACACAGGGACTCGCACACCTGTGCACACACACAGGGACTCGCACACCTGCACACACACAGAGGAACTTGCACACCTGCACACACACACAGGGACTCGCACACCTGCGCACACACACAGGGACTCGTACACCTGTGCACACACACAGACTTGCACACCTGCACACACACAGATACACACCTGTGCACACACACAGGGACTTGCACACCTGCACACACAGATACTCGCATACCTGCACGCACACACGGACTCGCACACCTGCACGCAGGTATTCCCTCTGGCAGAGCCTTCCTGGTGAGGCTGCAGATGTGACTCCACCTTTGCAGAGCAGAGCAGGGGTTTCTCGAGAACAAGGGCGCTCCCCTGCCCAGCGCACCTTCAATGTTGGCGTGGTTTATAGCATCATGTTCAGGTCTCCCCAGCGTCCCGCATGCTGTAAGCATGTTGTTTTTCAATCAAGGCTCACATGTGGCATTTGGCTGTTCTTACATCCTGTCCATGTAAGACTCTTCTTCCTAGCCTTTCTGTCATCGAATCTTGAATAATCGAGCCCCGAATGCCCACTCTCTGGAGTCTTGCCTCACAGCCAGGGCCAGCGCGGTTCCCTGTTGTGAGGAGTAGGTGGTCTGTGGTGCGGCCGCTGCAGGCTGTCCTCCCGCAGTTCACCCCGTTTTAGCTTCTACTGACCATTCGTGCCTGAGCCGTCACTTAGAACCATTAGATTGAGGTTACACATGGTATTATCTTCTACACCGTCCGTCCCTTCACACGGATTAGCAGATGCTCCCTCTCACTTCCTGCTTTTTATCTCAGTGGCATGGTGGGCTCATGGGTGGTGGGAGCACAGGGTGCTCACTTTTAGCACTCATTACTGTTCGGAGAACAGTGGGGCCTCGTTTCTCAAACGTCTCCCATCTCGAACAATTCGCTGCTCAGCCTACAGCCCTTTCCTGCGGACACCTGTATGGTGGATGAGTCATGCGTCTCTCAGGCAACAAAGAAAGGAGAGAACGCACAAATATGAGTCAGTTCCCCTCTGTTAACATCTCAGGATCTGTGCTGTGAATATTTTTGTGTTGTTTTGCTTTTGTTGCTGCTGATAATTATTGTTAAATTTTCATTTCTTTACTGTACATTTCCTTTTTGTACGTTTTCATTTACATTTCATGTCCTTTTTGTTTTTGAAGTGTTTATTTATAGATTAGTACAATAGACATGGACTGTGTATAAGAAAGGTTAAAACGGGATCGTTTGGGGGTCTGGAACAGATTAATTCCATTTACATTATCTCTAATGGGAGAAGATGATGCGATTTTCAAACAGCCTTCCGGAACAAGGAAGCGAGGTTCCACGGTGTCTGGATTTGACGGGGCGTGCCTTCAAACGGCTCCTGGCTGCTGACACGAGCCCTAGGGCCTCGCATTGTATGTTGCGTCTCGGCTCACCCTGTGCTTGCCGGAGCCAGACTGGGGTGACCCATTTCTTTGACGCGACCCTAGTCTCTGAGAGGTGGAGGTATTCAGACGCCGAGATCTGAGGGCCCACGTGCTCTTGCTGCTGGGCCCCGTCAGTGGACACAGCTGGAAACTGTACGTTTGCTGGTATCTGCCTATGATGTCTATAGAAATTATGGACGTAAGGCATTTCTTTAATTCAGATCCAGCCCCGCACGGTTCTTTCTCGGACGTCCTGATTCCAGGTCTGAGTCCTCTGCCGCATTGGAAATCCTGGTCCTAAGGCGCCCTGCGTGGTGGGAGCCCTTCCCACCGTGCCTCCCCCCGCGGCACGTGTGCCGACCAGAGTCTGTCACGTGTCACGGACCAGCTGGGCGATACAGTCCCAGCTGGTGTCAGTGGACAGGTGACTGGCTGGGGAGGTTGTAGCAGCACCCAGACCTGGGAAAGGGGAGAGCAGAACACAGTGAATTCGGTGCTTCCTAACTCGTCTCTGCATCTCCATTTTTTAGGTGATTAAAAACAACCTGAATCCTGTCTGGAGGCCTTTTAAAATCTCTCTTAACTCCCTGTGCTATGGAGATATGGATAAGACTATTAAGGTAATTTGAAATTACGTATACAGACAAACTCGCCTCTTTTATACACTTGATTGGTTAGGTGATTTTAAAGAAAAAGAGTGATGGGACGAGGCCTGTGGGACTCCCTTTTGCTGGATCTGGGAACTCTGGAACGGGTGTTGGTAGGTAAAGAGTTTGAAGAATCAACATGTTGGACTGATGGTTCACCTAATGCTGAATCCAACATTGTGATTTTTATTTTACACTTTATTTTTAAAAATAAAATGTCCAATTTAAATGTTTCTTCCTTTTAAAAGGATCCCTTTGCTCTGTGGATAGGAGCCTTTAGCTCCCCCTGTGCCGTTGGCGTGTCCTTGCGGATAAAAGCAGACGCTCCTTTAACTAGTGAGTGTCCGTCTCCCGCCTCAGCGCGGAGAGGACGAGTGTGGCTTTTCCCTCCTGTTTCCAGAGCAAAGTGCAGCCACGGAAGACTGGGTGGCTTATTGTCGGGGTCCGAGAGCAGAGCGGCAGCAGGGAGCCACAGCAGGTGTCTAAGAGTCTTTAAACGTTCTTGTTCATCACGTCTCATCAAAAATCTAACTTTAAAGACATGTTTATACTAGAGCCACTATTGACACAGATTCCAGAGGGAAGCCTTTCCTGTGCCCTGTGCCAGCAAACAGATGGTTCTTGCTGGTTTTTGTGAGGGATGTGGTGAAGGCAGGAGGGCTGGTGGCCTGGAACAAGCGTCGGATTTAGAGTCAGACCACAGTCCGAGTCTTGATTCCGCTCTTGAAGCAGCGAAGGGGTCTTGGGCAGGTCCTCTATCACCTCCACTTGTGTGGCAGAGAAAACCAGGTCTACACTGCAAGAAAGGGCTACATGGTGGAAAGGGAAGTCTTATGTTAGAGGCAGCACGGTGCGGTTATGGCTGAAACCCGCGTTTCCTAGGTCCATCTGTTTGTCCTCCGCGATTAGCACCACTGTGCGTGTGTGCCACCCCAGCAGCAGTGAAGTGCAGGTTAGGGGTGGGGGTTTAGGGACAAGCTTTCCTCCCCCCTCAGGGTCTTCCTCCTGGTCTAACGCTCAAGTAGACACAAGACAAATCAGCAAGAGGAACTGGCCAGACTTAATCATGTGCTTACGTAAGGGCGGGCCCCTGCATCAGAGTCAGAGCCACAAAGGGAAACCGAGGTCTCGAAGACACTCAGAGCAGGACAGCGAGCTGGAGACCCCTGGGGCTTCAGGAGGCATTGCGAGGAGAGCGCGGGAGGAGAGGGTGTTGGTCGCCCTGCGAAATGGACGAGGACACTCACTGGTGATGACTCCTACCATGGGTCAGGCTCCTCATTTAAATTCCTCTAGACCAGTGGTCGGCAAACTGCGGCTTGCGAGCCACATGCGGCTCTTTGGCCCCGTGAGTGTTCTAACGCCACTTCTTCAAAATAGGCTCGCCCAGGCCGAAAACCGACTTCTGCGCACGGGCCACGAAGTATCAATCGCACTGTATGTGCGCACCCGCACGTGGTATTTTGTGGAAGAGCCACACTCAAGGGGCCAAAGAGCCGCATGTGGCTCGCGAGCCGTGGTTTGTCGACCACTGCTCTAGACAGTTAAGTGGGAGCGGAAGTCTCTCTTGAGCCCCAGATCTCAGTCGTCTTTAGCTCACAGTAATCGCACACTACTGAGGCAAGTACAAACAAAATAAATAGTAGAAAAGAAGCTTTAAAAATAACTTTTGAGAGCACGTAAGACCTTGCTCCCTGGCATAGATCCTCCGGAAAGCACCTGCAAACTCCTATAACAATTCAAAAAATGTTACTTTTCAGTGTCATACTAAATGTAGAGCTTTTGCTTTTCACATTAAAAGTAGTAAGTTGAAGCTTCAATCCATTTGAGAAGCAAGAGAGTCTGTAAAAACATGCCTACGTCAAAACTACCTAATGGTGTGATAACATGTTAACGAGAAAACCACGTGTTTACCCTTCCCGCACACGGTGGCTGGTGCACAGGGCTCTTACTGTAGTAAGTAAACTGATCTCCCCGGTCACCCTGATGAATGCCTTCCGTTCTTAAAAGCTTGTTTTAATGACACAGACATGCTCTGCCACATCGTCATGTCTGTTTCTCTGTGACATCAGAAAGCCGTGCACCTGTGCTCCTCCTGGACTTTGGCGGTGCTTAGACATGTGTGTGTGTGTGTGTGTGTGTGTGTGTGTGAGGAGGCAGCAGAGGGTGGAGCTGGCGGCGTCTTCCCTACCGCAGTGTGGCTGTGCAGTGTGGTCCCTCCAGCATGGACTATCTTTTCCACAACATCCAGCGGATGGAAAACGGCTGTGCATGCCGCCCTGCCTCACCTGGGAATGCCTAGTGGATGTGCAGTGGTGTGTGTTCTCACATGCACACATGTGCACATGTGTGTTCACACACATATATGTGTGCACCTCGCATACATGTGTGCTCATGTGTAAACGTGCACGGGTTTGGACGCTCACATGCATACATGTGCACTGGTGTGTGGCATGTGCTCTCACATGTATACATGTGCACAGGTGTATGTATGTATGTTTTGGTTCCACAAGCACCACTGATACTGTTGTTTAAAGTGGACTATAGTCCTAGTTTTTGAATTCTTGAGAAATTAAAGGACACAGTCATTATATCATGTTCCCCCAAACTGTGTCTGAACCCGTGCGGCATTATAAATGTCGTGTTTTTCTTTAGCACCAAACGTGCCTGCGATGGGGCGCTGTAGTGAGTTATCGGAAATTGAGTTGGAAGCTATTTTTAAGTTCCCTGAAGTTTCAGGCAGACTGACATTCGCTCTTCATAAGCTCTGTTTAAATAGCATCTTGGCATTATCAAAGCTTGATTTTGCCTTAGGTATAAATTGTAGTTTCCTGAATGCAAATCTAATCATGTAGAGTTCTTTTGTCCATAATTTAAAAAAACTATTTAAATGAAATTACTAAAACGTTAAGATTGTTTTTAACTTCATTTTAATTTTAGTCCAACTAGAAAGCAGTTACTAAGATCACTCATTTTCCCCCCTGACACTCGGGAGTCCCACAGAGGGCTTGGGGTTAGACTGCGCGTCACATACACAGGGCAGAGGTGAGCGGTCTGGCTCGTCCGCGAGCAAAGAGCTCCAACAAGTGGACACTCCTGGCCGTGCTCGGAATTGCGGGTCTGGACCTTGTTTGTGTGTATTAATTGATGGACGTTTCGTCTTCCGGAGAAAATGGGAATAAAGTCAGGAACGCAGTACTTCCTGTTACCATCGCACCTAACTCACTCCGGGCTGAGCAGGAGCAGTGCCTCTGCGGTGAGGTGTTGCCTGAAGTGAAGGAGCTGGTGACATGTGACGTTCATGCTGCAGCGCTGTGGGCACTGCGGGGGTGGCAGCAGGTGGCACGGCGGGCCTGGGCCTCAGTCCTGGCTCCTTTAACTGCTCAGAGCCACACAGGACGCCGTTGTCCAAAGCCCTTTAACCCTCTGCCTACTCGGCAGCCTGGGTAGCCACTGGGTGCGGCACACGAGCGTTTGCAGAATGAGATGCTGCTTTGAAGTGAAGCTGGAGAAGACGGGGCTCCGTCGGTGCCCTCTGCTCGCTGACAGCGCACACCGCAGTCTCGCTGCAGCGAGTGGCCAGGCGATCTGTGACTCTGTTCTCCCTCCTCCGTCCTCCTGGCACCGAGCTGCAGGCAAACCAGCTCAGCTCTGCCCTCGGCTTGGAGACAGCAAGCACGGAGCGAGAGCCGACCTGAGCCGGACCTCGCCTGCCCACATGGCAGCAGGGACTTCACGGGGTCCAGCGCTTCCCCCAGAGGGCTCCTCCTCGTGGGAGCTGCGGTCCTCAGAGCGCTGCGCTCTGGCTTCGTGTCTGGCGCTGGCGCAAGGCCTCGCCCCGGTGGCAGGGGACTCGCCGTGTCCGTACCGAAATCATCTAAATCATTGCACAGACACCGGCCCCTCCTTCTCCTGACAGCCTTCAGCCGCCGCGTGATTACAGCCGAAGTGGGCGAGGCGCCAGCCAGGGGCGGGGCGGGGAACGGAAGCTGCTCAGTGGAGGTCGAGTGGTCTGTGTTCATCTGTCCCCCGGGCTCCGACCAGGAGCGTCTGCAGGTGGCGAGGGGGGGTGGGGGGGCGCCAGTGATTCCGCCAGGAAGCAGCTCCTGCCTGCCGGGGAGCTGCGCACTGACCACGGCACTTCCTCGGGTGCCAGGGGCACTTGCGGGTCAGCCCGCTGCCCAGCCCTGGCCGCAGCGCCGCGCCTGACCTGTCTGTGCTTCCAGGTGGAGTGCTACGACTACGACAGCGACGGCTCCCACGACCTCATCGGGGCGTTCCAGACCACCATGGCGCAGCTGAGGGGGGCCTCCCGGAGCTCGCCCGTGAGTCGCAGCACACAGACCAGGGCTCGCTCTGGGCTGCAGGGTGCTCGGGGACCGGGGTTAGTAACAGGTGACCCGGAATCCAGGCTTGCGGTGTGAGTTTACAGGAGCACTCAGAGGCTTGGCTTTCTTGGCTACAGACAGCATCCGTGGTTTGATGGGAAACCCTTTGTTTTGAAGCGTGTGGCATGTCCTGGACGGTAATCAGTGCCCGCAGCAGGGCAGACGCCTGGTTGATCTGTGCACTCTGACCCCCACCTCCGCCCTTCCTGTGGCCTTACCCAGGGAGGGACGAAGCGTGGTGATGGGACTTCAAGTTAGGGAATCGTAGCTAAATGAGCATGAAACCGATGGGCCGTTTGGTTTAGCTAATTGGGTTTTAAACAAACGAGGGGCTGGAGTTTCCAGGGGGCCCTGCGGGCCCTGCGTGTCCCGCTCCCGGTCACAGCCCATCGCAGCCGGCGGAGGTGCCGGTGGGATGGAGGAGGCTTTCCAACCCTCTACGGCTTAAATGCAAACAGTGACCTGGCGTTGGGCTGACAGACTTTGGATTAAAACAGCAGCAAAATCCAGCGGCAAAGGCAACTATTCTACGTCACGGTGCTTGTCTAGGGCAGAGCTAACGGCACACAGTAGGCACCTGACCACGGGCAGTACAGCCGCCGGCTCAGCAGGAGGGCTGGTGGTGGTTTCCTGGTTTCAGCTCCTTGTGTCCAGAGCAGTGAATGGCCTGCTTTAGACGAGGATGAGTGACAGCGACCTGGACGCCCGGTGTGCATCCTGCAGGTTCCCTGAGCCCTGACTGAGGATGGGCCGGGCAGGCGTGCTCAGTCCTGCTCGGCTAAGGCAGGGCTGTCTTGTCTGCTCCCGGTGCGAGGGCGTGAGGATGCGGCCTTTGCCGTGACGGTTGGAGCCTCCTCATTGGCAGCGCTCAGTGATTAGGCTCACGGTGGTGATGGAGACTCGGGCAGGACTCCGAGCCCTCAGAAGGTTAGCAGGATTTCCTTTACATCATTCGTCAGATGTACCTTTTCATGCTTGGTTCTTAGGAAACCAGTAATGACTGGTGGGCACAGGGTCGCTTTCTAAGAACCAGAAGAGCTGGCTCGTCAGATGCGCCGAGTCCCTGTGCTGTAGTGTTAGGAGCAGCAGTGAGAATCGGAGGTGTCACTCGGAGGTGTTACCCCCTCGCTGTGAAAAAGGAATGAATGAAACAAGTGACAACACTACGAAGTATGTAGGTCAGTTTTGTGGCTGCAGACATTCAAGGCGGTGGGTGCAGATCGGAGAGGGCCAGGCGGTGACTGACACCACGGCAAGGACAGGGGGGCAGCAGGCGGGGAGGAGGAGGCAGTGCCCTGAGGCACCCTGAGACCCCTTTCTGGCCTTCCCAGTGGGAGGGGTGCTGCATTTCACACAGGTTTGGGCTTCACCTCTGTGTTCCGATGGTAGGTTTTTTCTTGGCTAAGCAGCATATTTTTGTTCTCTCTGAGGGTAAAGACTGGGAGTTACATTTACTTCCTTTGTTGTGAAGAAGAAAGGTTATGCCTAGAGAGTTTGCCAGGAAATTTATATTTATGAGCTATTTAAAAGGCACCTTCCGGCGTGCGTTGGGAGCGTCAGTGTGTTGGAGTCGCCTGGTCATTGCGTCATTGCCTCGGAGGTGCTGGCAGTAGACCTCCGAAGAGGGGGTTTGATTCCAGGAGGCAGCCATCACTTACACTCCCCTGGCCTTTCTGACGCACTGGTGACACGCACTGCCCCCACAGGTGGAGTTCGAGTGCATCAACGAGAAGAAGAGGCAGAAGAAGAAAAGCTACAAGAACTCCGGCATCGTCAGCGTGAAGCAGTGCGAGGTCCGTGACCTGACCGCCTCTTGGGCAGTGCTCACACCCCTGCTCCCTGTCGGTGTGGGGGTCACACGCGTGCACGGGGACAGCTGGAATCCCCATCTCCCTGTCGGTGTGGGGATCACACACGTGCACGGGGCAGCTGGAATCCCCAGTTCCCTGTTGGTGTGGGGATCACACACGTGCACGGGGCAGCTGGAATCCCCCTCTCCCTGTCGGTGTGGGGGTCACACGCGTGCACGGGGACAGCTGGAATCCCCAGTTCCCTGTCGGTGTGGGGGTCACACGCGTGCACGGGGACAGCTGGAATCCCCAGTTCCCTGCTGGAATCCCCATCTCCCTGTCGGTGTGGGGATCACACACGTGCACGGGGCAGCTGGAATCCCCAGTTCCCTGTCGGTGTGGGGGTCACACGCGTGCACGGGGCAGCTGGAATCCCCCTCTCCCTGTCACATGAGCGGGCTCCTTAGGGAAGAGGACAGAATAGGAAATAGTCTTTCAATGACTTTGCTTCCAGCATTCGGCAGGCCTCCGCGAGCTCCAGGTCGTGGGTTCTTGTGTCCTTAGGAAGTGGGGCCCCGAGGTATCCCACTGTGTTGGGGTGGGATGTTGTGAGTGGGGGGAAATCAAAGAGATTTCTTACAACAAACAAGTGTTTTTAAAAAGTCTTGATTATTATGTCTATTAAAGCTCTCAACATATTCGATTCATTATTAGTTTCTTAAAACGTAAAGTGAGGGTATGTCACGGTTGGCCGTTATTATTCTAATCTGAACGTGGCTGGAATCACCTCGAGGTAGACTCTCCCAGACGCAGGCGCAGGTGGTGCCGTGTGTCCCCGTGTCTGTTCAGCCACGAAGTGTTAGCGCGTCTGCAGGGAGCTCGGCGAGTCTGAGCCGTCCGCTGCCTCTGCTTTCAGGTCACGGTGGAGTGCACCTTCTTGGACTACATCATGGGCGGATGCCAGCTGAACTTCACCGTGAGTAACTGGGAGCTCCACTTCCCCTTGGCAGTGCCTTGCTCCTCTGCAGAGCTGACCCGGCGAAGGGCACGCCTGTGTGTGGTCTGACCCAGCGCTCTGGGTAGGCAAAGCTGTCCTGTCAGTAAGCTGTCCCTTCTCCCAGAGAGCAGAAGGGTCCAAAGCGGGTTACCCCATTGCAACTTTAGCAGGAGAAAGCATCAGTCAAGCCAACGTAGAAAGCAAGGCCTGTATCTGTAGTCTTGGTGCAGTCCCGGTGCAGTGCGATGCAGTCCCTATGCAGTCCCGATGCAGTCCCAGTGCAGTCCCGGGGCAGTGCGATGCAGTGCAGTGCAGTCTTGGTGCAGTCCCTGTGCAGTCCCGATGCAGTCCCAGTGCAGTCCTGGTGCAGTGCGATGCAGTGCAGTCCCGGTGCAGTGCAGTGCAGTGTCGGTGTAGTCCCAGTGCAGTGTCGGTGCAGTCCTGGTGCACTCCTGGTGCAGTGTCAGTGCAGTCCTGGTGCAGTCCCAGTGCAGTCCCTGTGCAGTCCTGGTGCAGTGCAGTCCCTGTGCAGTCCCGATGCAGTGCAGTGCAGTCCCGGTGCAGTGCGATGCAGTCCTGGTGCAGTCCCAGTGCAGTCCTGGTGCAGTGCAGTGCAGTGTCGGTGTAGTCCCAGTGCAGTCCTGGTGCAGTGCAGTCCCAGTGCAGTGTCGGTGCAGTCCCAGTGCAGTCCCGGTGCAGTGCGATGCAGTGCAGTGCAGTCTTGGTGCAGTCGCAGTGCAGTCCTGGTGCAGTGCAGTGTCGGTGTTGTCCCGGTGCAGTGTCAGTGCGGTGCAGTCCTGGTGCAGTCCCTGTGCAGTCCCGATGCAGTGCAGTGCAGTGCAGTCCCGGTGCAGTCCCAGTGCAGTCCCGGTGCAGTGCAGTGCAGTGCGGTGCAGTCCCGGTGCAGTCCCGGTGCAGTGCAGTGCAGTGCAGTCCCGGTGCAGTGCAGTCCCAGTGCAGTGCGGTGCAATCCCGGTGCAGTCCCGGTGCAGTGCAGTGCAGTCCCGGTGCAGTCCCTGTGCAGTCCCGATGCAGTGCAGTGCAGTGCAGTCCCGGTGCAGTCCCGATGCAGTGCAGTGCAGTGCAGTCCCGGTGCAGTGCGGTGCAGTCCTGGTGCAGTCCCAGTGCAGTGCAGTGCAGTGTTGGTGTAGTCCCGGTGCAGTCCCGGTGCAGTCCCGGTGCAGTGCAGTGCAGTGTCAGTATAGTCCCAGTGCAGTGTCGGTGCAGTCCTGGTGCAGTCCCGGTGCAGTGCGGTGCAGTCCCTGTGCAGTCCCAATGCAGTGCGGTGCAGTCCCAGTGCAGTGTTGGTGCAGTCCCAGTGCAGTGTTGGTGCAGTCCCAGTGCAGTCCCGGTGCAGTGCGATGCAGTGCAGTGCAGTCTTGGTGCAGTCGCAGTGCAGTCCTGGTGCAGTGCAGTGTCGGTGTTGTCCCGGTGCAGTGTCAGTGCGGTGCAGTCCTGGTGCAGTCCCTGTGCAGTCCCGATGCAGTGCAGTCCCAGTGCAGTGCGGTGCAGTCCCTGTGCAGTCCCGATGCAGTGCAGTCCCAGTGCAGTGCGGTGCAGTCCCGGTGCAGTCCCAGTGCAGTCCCAATGCAGTGCAGTGCAGTCCCGGTGCAGTGCGGTGCAGTCCTGGTGCAGTCCCAGTGCAGTGCAGTGCAGTGTTGGTGTAGTCCCAGTGCAGTCCCCGTGCAGTCCCGGTGCAGTGCAGTGCAGTGTCAGTATAGTCCCAGTGCAGTGTCGGTGCAGTCCTGGTGCGTCCTGGTGCAGTGCGGTGCAGTCCCTGTGCAGTCCCAATGCAGTGCGGTGCAGTCCCAGTGCAGTCCTGGTGCAGTCCCAGTGCAGTGTCGGTGCAGTCCCTGTGCAGTCCCGGTGCAGTGCAGTGCAGTGTCGGTGTAGTCCCAGTGCAGTGTCGGTGCAGTCCCGGTGCAGTCCTGGTGTAGTCCTCGAGCAGTCCCGGTGCAGTGCTGGTTCAGTGTAGTCCCGGTGCAGTGTAGTCTCGGTGCAGTCCTAGTGCAGTCCTGGTGTAGTGTAAGCATGTCAAACTCGCAGCTGGTGGGCCACATGCCTCGTTTGACATGTTTGGCAGTAATTTGCGTTTAAGCATCTGGCAGACAGAGTGCAAGGCTGTCTGGGCTGTGGCTCGGGTGACTGGCGGGACACTCCTGTGGTCCCAGGTGTTTGAGAGGACATGGGGTGGGCTGCAGGCGAGGACCCGTCTCTTGCCGCTCTCCCCACACCAGTGTGGACGCCCTGCTTCTCGAGTAAGGGCTGCGATTGTCACCTGCAGGTGGGGGTGGACTTCACCGGCTCCAATGGGGACCCGCAGTCCCCCGACTCCCTTCATTACATCAGCCCCAACGGTGTGAACGAGTATCTGACCGCCATCTGGTCCGTGGGGGTGGTCGTTCAAGACTACGACGCGTGAGTATTGCCTGTGCCCTCACCCCGGGAGGCTTGTCTGTCTCCTGCGTGTTCTCTGATCGCGCGGGACAGGCTGCTGAAATGTCATCTGATCTTGTCTTTCTCCTTGGGGCAGTCTCATTGTTGACTTTGACCTCTGACCCCGCTCTGCAGGTGCTTGTTGAGAGCCACCGGCTGTGGCAGGCCCCGGTTTCCGGGGGTTCCTCAGGGAAAGGCGTCGGAGGGGCTGAAGTCCAGGTGGCACAGCCTCAAACACGCAGACACTGGTTCTAACATGGCTGTTTCCTGGGCAGCCGTAAAGTGTTCTTCTTCACGTGACTTTGAACAAGTGTCCACGAATAACGTGACCCAATTGCTGTAAAAGATTTTGAACAAATTCTCAATGGATGGATTTAAATAGGTCCTTTTGGAGGTTTGCTAAGCAACAGGGGAAGAAACGTGCATTCGTTGTGCCGTTAGGGCCAGTATGCAATGTCACCCGTCCTTTACATAAAGCTCTCACTTGCTGGTGGAGCTTTCATTAACCTTGTCATGGAGGTTAAGGAGATGGCTTTTTCAGGCAAATGCAAGCAAACCGGAAGCAAAGGTGGCTATGGCAGAACCCATAACAGCAGCAGAAGACTCCTTGTAGAACACTTCTTACGTAATTCCAAGTGGGACTATAACCGGGACTTATGAATAGCAGAGTGTCCAAGTGTTTCCATTGAAAACAGCCGGAAGTAAGCTGAAACGTCAGTCACAAGTCCTTATGGGGCTCAGCATACTGAGACCTCAGCAGGCGGCCTCAGGCTCAGCCTAGGGCTGTCAGAGGGGCGACAGGAGGCCTTCCCTATGGGAACGAGGAGCCTTAGGCAGTTCTTGGGTCAGAGTAGACTGCGGGCCCCATTGGGCTCGGAGGTAGAGGGGACTGAGCTGGGCCCCGTTGGGCTCGGAGGTAGAGGGGACTGAGCTGGGCCCCATTGGGCTCGGAGGTAGAGGGGACTGAGCTGGGCCCCGTTGGGCTCGGAGGTAGAGGGGACTGAGCTGGGCCCTGTTGGGCTCGAGGTAGAGGGGACTGAGCTGTGTAGGGCACGTGGCCACAGGCAGAGTTTCTGGTTTACCTGCTTTTATTTTCCAACTAGAGGCCCTGTGCACGAAATTTGTGCATGGGGGCGGCGGGGCGGGGGGGCAGTATCCCTCAGCTCAGCCTGCACCCTCTCCAATCTGGGACCCCTTGAGGGATGTCCGACTGCCCATTTAGGCCTGATCGGGATCGGGCCTAAATGGGCAGTCGGACATCCCTCTCACAATCCAGGACTGCTGGCTCCCAACTGGTCACCTGCCTGCCTTCCTGATTGCCCCTAACCAATTCTGCCTGCCAGCCTGATCACCCCCTAACCACTCCGCTGCCAGCCTGATTGATGTCTAACTGCTCCCCTGCCAGCCTGTTTGCCCCCAACTTCCCTCCTCTGCCAGCCTGGTCACCCCTAACTGCCCTCCCCTGCAGGGTTGATCACCTCCAACTGCCCTCCCTTGCAGGCCTGGTCCCTCTCAACTACCTTCCCTTGCTGGCCTGGTGCCTCCCAACTGCCCTCCCTTGCAGGCCTGGTCCCTCCCAACTGCCCTCCCCTGCTGACCATCTTGTGGCGGCCATCTTTTGTCCACATAGGGGCAGGATCTTTGACCACATGGGGGCATCCATATTGTGGGTTGGAGTGATGGTCAGTCTGCATATTAGTCTTCTATTAGATAGGATAGAGGCCTGGTGCACGGGAGGGGGCCAGCTGGTTTGCCCTGAAAGGTGTCCCGGATCAGGGTGGGGGTTCCCTTGGGGCATGGGGCGGCCTGAGTGAGGGGCCTGTGGTGGCTTGCAGGCTAGCCACGCCCCCCCAGTGACCCAAGCAGAGGCCCTGGTATCTAGGATTTATTTACCTTCTACAATTGAAACTTGGTAGCCTGGAGCGGAGCCAAGCCTCCTGCTTGCTCCGTGGCCAGCAGCCATTTCTGTTGGGGTTTATTATCCTTCTATAATTGAAACTTTGTAGCCTTAAGCGGAGGCCAGGGCCGGCCAGGGTGTGCAGAAAGCTTTGCTTCTTCTATTGCCAGGGGCAACCCTAGCCTCCTGCTCTTTCCAACTCTGTGGCTGCCACCATTTCTGTTTGGATTTGTTTACCTTCTATAATTGAAACTTTGTAGCCTTGAGTGGAGGCTTAGGCTGGCAAGGGCTGGCGGAAAGCTTGGCTTCTTCCGTTGCCTGGGAAACCCAAGCCTCCCTCCTGCTCTCTGTGGATGTAGCCATCTTGATTGGGTTTATTTGCATACTCACTCTGATTGGCTGGTGGGCGTGGCTGGTGGGTGTAGTGGAGTGAGGGTCAATTTGCATATTACTCTTTATTAGGTAGGACAAGAACTGCTATAAGCGAGCTGTATGCAATAGAATAAAACTAAAGGACGGGAGGGGAAACAGGGACGTCGTAGTAATAGGGGTCCAGCTGTGCCATGTGGATGCTCTAAGGCACTTCCTACAGGACGCTCATCTGCCGGGGCCGCGGGATGGAGGGGCTGTCGCCTGCGCTGAGGCCTCGGGAGCCCTGCTCTGCGCTGAGCGAAAGCGGATGAGCTCCTTCCTGACACAGGGCCCCCGGGAAGTCCTGCCAAAGCCGCCCTGTTGCTGAGTTAGAGGGAGGGGTGATCCTTTGTGAGTTCAACAAAACTGAGGCAGAGCTTGGCCAGCACTGACCCCCATGGAAGAGAAATATTGTTAGGACATTAGTAATGCGACCAAGATTATAGGCACAAATTCAGAAAAAAGCGTTAAAAATTATATGTTGACTCTCTGAAAAGTCTGCATTGAAGGTGCCTTTTAGGAAGCTTAACTCACCAGAGTTGGCTCAGAGCGCAGGGCGGAATGGGCAGCACGCCTCACAGAGGCCACTCTCAGCACCTCAGTCGGCCCCTCCAGCCCCTGTCCCCTCTGTCCCCTCTGTTCCCTCTGTCCTCTGTCCCCTCTGTCCCCTCTGGCTCCTCTGTCCTATGTCCCCTCTGGCTCCTCTGGCCCCTCTGGCCCCTGGCCCCTCCGGCAGACTTGGAGGACGCGTTCACACCTGAGAGTCCACAGGAGGGAGGGAGACTTCAGGAAGTGTGAGATACAACATAAAATAAAAATCAGCGATCTCGCACTAACCAGCAGTAACTCACTCAAGAAGCTGTGGATACAAGACCACAATTCAGAAGGTAATAAAAAGTAAGAATGAAGTTAAGGTCTAGGATCGTCACTGAGGGAAAACTACAAAATTGTACTGAGGGACAAAGAGGGAAATTTATTTAAATGGAGAAATATGCCACGATTCTAGATAGACAGATGTCACAATGATTTAAGATATAAAAATGTCTTCCTAAATTAGTTCATTTTAATAAAAAATTCAACAGAATCCTGACAAAGTAATTCTTAAAATGTCCCGGAAGGAAAGGTGAGAGAATGGCCGGGAGTTCTTCCGAGGAAGGAGCGGGAGCCGTCCTCGCAGACGGGAGCATTCACGGCCCGGCGCTCCGCCTGGGGCAGGGTGCTCACCCGGGCCTGAGTTCAGTGAGGCCCGCTCTCTGTAATTACAGACCCGCGGAGAAACGGACCCCACACCAAGGGGTTTGGGCCAAGGGGAGGTCTGCTCCCTGTGGCGCTCGTGGGGGGCACGTGTCTCAGACAGACAGGCACCTCAGCCCACAGTGCCCCCCTGGGCTGGGCAGCGCCCCCGCCCCCCCCCCCCCCCGAGCCACGCAGCACCACCCTGGGCCGGGCAGAACCACCCTGGGCCGGGCAGCACCACCCTGGGCCGGGCAGTGCCCCCCCCCCCCGAGCCGGGCAGCACCACCCTGGGCCGGGCAGTGTTGGCAGCGGACATGGAGGGCACCGGGGTGTGTGCGGCCCTCCGAGTGCAAGTGGCTTCTGTTCCCACTGCCTGGCTGAGGAGCAGGTGGAGCTGTGGGGCTCAGGCTGAGGGCACCCCCGTGGGGACCAGCGGCTTCTTCCATCAGCTCCAGAATATTTCCGGATGGACTAGACGTTTCGGTCACACCCCCCTGAACGTTCCACAGAAATAGGTGCGGATTGTTGACAGTCTGACAGCGAGGAAGCAGAAATCGTGAAATAACTTTTATTCACATTAATTAATATTAAAAACTGTAAAAGATACAGTAGACAAAGTTAAAGACAGGTTGTAAGCAGGGAGAAGGGTTTGGCATGTGTGACACAGGCTCTGTCCTCAGTGCCAGAGCTGCTATGAGTGCCCATGGAGGAGGATGTCCTGATGGGAAATGGCATGATCATTCGGGGGTTCGCGGAGAATGTCCTGATGGGAAATGGCATGTTCATTCGGGGGTTCGCGGAGAATGTCCTGATGGGAAATTGGCATGTTCATTCGGGGGTTCGCGGAGAATGTCCTGATGGGAAATGGCATGTTCATTCGGGGGTTCGCGGAGAATGTCCTGATGGGAAATGGCATGCTCATTCGGGGGTTCGCGGAGAATGTCCTGATGGGAAATTGGCATGCTCATTCGGGGGTTCGCGGAGAATGTCCTGATGGGAAATTGGCATGCTCATTCGGGGGTTTGCGGAGAATGTCCTGATGGGAAATGAGAGTTTTTATGTGGCATTTGTACCACGTTTCTGTGGCCAGTGTATGAATATTCATATTATGTGGCGGTAAGTAACCTCATGTCAGTTGAGCAAGTTTGACTGCCAAATGAGTTTGCCATAAACAATGAAAAGAAAAAAAAAAAAAAAACAATGAAAAGAGTTGTGGTTTTTAGGGCTTTGTGGATCTAGCTATCGTATTTACTCGATGGAATATACAGTATATAAGTAGGAAAGAATGTTAGAAATAGGAATATAAACTCCATTTTTATAAATATACGTGGAAAGACATTTTTCTCCCTCAAAGCACATAAAACTATTTAGGAGAATTGCCATATTAACATTTTTTTCCTCTGGTAATTATGAGTAATCTTTTATCTTTTTTAAAGATTTAAACATTTTAAAAACTAAGCTTATATTGGCTTTATTATGAGTAAAGATAAGCTCTGTGTTGGAAAAACGATCTCTTTTCACATTTCCTTGTAGGGATAAGATGTTCCCTGCGTTTGGGTTTGGAGCTCAGATCCCGCCTCAGTGGCAGGTGAGAGGGACCCGCCCCCCAGCCTTGCCTCCTGGGGGCGGGGCCCCAGCTCATCCCCCCCTTTCCTCTGCAGGTGTCGCACGAGTTCCCCATGAACTTCAATCCATCCAACCCCTACTGCCAAGGTGAGTGGGATGCCCGTGCACTGTGCCCGCCTCTCCCCTGTGCTGGGGACTCCCCACGCCCCCCGGCCGGCCTCTGACCAGCTCGTCCTGTCTCAGGAGGCAGGAGCTGCCCTGCTCGGGGGGGGGGCCCTCACTGCGGGGAAGAGCCCGCCACGCGCTCCTGCCTTAAAGGATCAACAGAACAGGTATAGGGCCATAGTCCTTCCACGCACAAGTTGATTTTAGAATAAACCCTCTGTGAAATGAGCAGTCAGTCCGCGGCCTCTGAAGCCCTCGGAGGAGCGGGCGCTGTGCAGGGAGGTGGCCCGCACCGGAGCGTGGACGCAGGTGGTCTCCGCAGTGCGGGGCGGGCGGCTCTGGGCGGCTTCCCTCCGCGGAGGCCACCGTGTGGTTCGCGCTTCCCGGGGGCGTCCCGTAGCCAGGTGCTTCCCCGCCACCCCTGAGAACTCACCTGACATGCCCCGTCCCCCAGAAAGTCCCCCAGAAAACGGTGTACGTTTGGGGGGAAGGGGGTGGGGCAGAGGCAGAGACTGGACAGCGAGCTGACTTTCTGCAGCGACGACGGGTGTGGGTTCCGACAGGAAAGCCCGTCCTCTGGTCCCCACGGAGGGGGGCCGTGGAGTGGTGCTGGGGGAGCTGCCAGGGCGCCGCCTCCTCCCGACACGTTTCCCACCGACCCAGGGCCTGTGTGCACGGCGGGGCGTGTTCCATGCTTGTGAGGAAGTGGGAACGGAAGGATTTCGGGAGCTGAGGGCGATGGCTCACGTGGGCACTCGTTCCGTTCGCTCACTCCGAGCACCAGGAGCCCCTCTGGGCTGCCGTCGGGGCGGCCGCTCTGCGTCAGGTCTCCGTCCGGCACAGACAGCCCGTGGGTTTCAACGAGGCAGACGCCGTGCGGGAGAGACAGCCTGTCCCCGCGGGTCCTGCCCGGTCACTGGGTGTCCGTGCCCGGAAATGGCCCGTCTCGCGTCCCAGAGGCACAGGGAGGCCTCGCGTCGCTCCGTGTCGGCGGAGGGGCTGCGGGCAGTATTGGGGAGGACGTGTGACTGACTGCTGTGCGCCTTGGACTGCGAGCAAGCGAGAGGGAGGACTGGAAGGAGGCGCTGCGGCGGTCGCGGGCTCGCATTTGGCACAGCCCCTGCTGCTGCCTGTGTCGGTGTGATCTTCGTTCCTGGTGGGTGACTGGCCGCTGGGGCCAGCCTCACCTTCGCACGTTAAACACCCTTCGCGAGTGTTTGTTCTCGCGTGCTGACGAGGCCATTCCTTCCCGAGTGCCAAGGCCTCGGGCGTTCATGGGGACCTGCCGTGACGGGCGGCTAGGCTCTGAAGCCTTAAACCACGTCCCGCTTCTCTTCCGTGGCTCGCTGTTCTGCTGGGCATTTTAAAGCCAGAAACCTGTTTGGGTTTTACACTGACCACCTCCTGAGGCTGATTCCTCGATGATTGCAGCAAGTGTTGTGGGAGTTTCTAGAGAATTCCTGTCTCTTCGAGCGTCTGACTCGACGCCGGGCAGGTGGAGCGGGTGTGTGCGGGGCCCTGGCGTGCATCAGCGGTGCCGTGGCCGGGCCGCGCGGCTGTCCCAGGCTGCCGCCGCATCAGGCCTCAGGTCTCAGCGACTCGCCCAGGTCCCCGCGCTCAGCCTGCTGTTTCTCCTCCACCTGGGGCCCTGCAGGGGTGCAGCTGCCCAGGTGTGCTGCCCCGAGGCTGCGGGTTGGGGGGCAGGCCTGCCAGTCCCAGTGCCCAGGACCGCCCATGACCTGCGCGCGGCACGACCCTGGCCCGGGAGTGGCTGTGGGCTCTGCAGCTGCCCAGCGTGTTTAGCCTCCACATCACCCATGTCCAGCCTTCCTCGTGGCACATGTAAACTAGTTCCGAAAGTTCTGCAGCCTACCAGAAAATACACTTTTTCAAAAAAGGTATATTTTGAGTCATTTACACCAGACGGCTCTTGTCCTATTTTTATTTGACAACCTAAGGAAAAGGGTCAGCGCCCCAACGGAACGGGTTCTGCACGTGTTGGCAATTCTTGCAGCGCGGGGTTGAGACCCGCTGCTGAGTCAGCGAGGAGACCCTGGACGGGAGCACCAGCGGCACCGAGCCGCGGCCCGCTTGTGCGCCTCTGGCCACCTGTGCAGGCGCTTTCCGTCTGACCCACCTGAGAATTCCCAGCGCTGCCTCCTCACCTCGAAATGCCGAGTGACGGCTCAGCCTCTGTCCCGGTCCTTTTCCCTGAGTCTCGTCCCTAGCAGCAAAGCTAAGCGCCCTAACAGTCCTGTGGACTCGTGAGTAACTCGCTCAGCTGAAAACACGTGTTCTGGGTCGGGAGGGTATGGGACTTGGTGTGGAGGTGTGTGCTGCACGGGGTGGGCGAGAGTGGGTTTAGAGCGGTTCGTACGGAAAATGGCACAGGAATAAGCGCTAATACAAGAATAGACTATTTCACGTGCGTGTGACTGGAACGTGCCCACCTCATAGCTCAGAGGAGTCTGGGTATAGACCTGCTGTCTGAAGTACTGTGTCGCGTGTGCGACCACGTCGGCGGGGGAGTGCTGGGCGTGGCGTTGCGCCCAAGAACTCCCCATGCTGCTCTTTCTGTCCAGGGATCCAGGGCATCGTGGAGGCCTATCGGGCCTGCCTGCCTCAGATAAAGCTCTACGGACCGACGAATTTCTCCCCGATCATCAACCACGTGGCCAGGTTTGCTGCTGCAGCCACACAGCAGCAGACGGCTTCTGTAAGTGTCCGTCCCCGGAACTGAGGTGCGGGCCCGCCTGTTCTGGGCCACTGTCTGTGCCGTGACCATTGAGGTGCCAAGGCAGAGGCACCGTCGCCCTCGGTGGGGGCGGCAGCTAGTGATCCTTGGAAACAGGCAGGAACAAAGCTGCCCACCCGCAAGTCTTGTCTCTGAGACCTGCCACTGGGTGCTGCCTCTCGGGGTGAGGCGGGACGAGGACGCACGTGGTGAGGGAAGAGTGAACGGGGATTCACGTCACGTGCCCGGGGCTGGGCCGCGTGGACACTCAGCACCTGAGCTGCTGTTACAAATCCGACTCCCAGTCTAGACGCGAAGGACCCAGATGATGCTTTATGTGACATCGCCACTCGCTGGCGATTGATCAGATAACCGTACGGAGAGAAGCCCACCACGTCCACGTCAGCGTGTTCTTTAGCTTATAGACGTCCCCCCTCTTCCGCTGAGAGAACCCCACCATGTTCACGTCAGCGTGTTCTTTAGCTTATAGGCAGTCCCCCCTCTTCCGCTGAGAGACCCCACCACGTCCACGTCAGCGTATTCTTTAGCTTATAGACGTCCCCCCTCTTCCGCTGAGAGACCCCACCACGTCCACGTCAGCGTGTTCTTTAGCTTATAGACAGTCCCCCCTCTTCCGCTGAGAGACCCCACCACGTCCACGTCAGCGTGTTCTTTATTTTATAGACAGTCCCCCCTCTTCCGCTGAGAGACCCCACCACGTCCACGTCAGCGTGTTCTTTAGTTTATAGACAGTCCTCCCTCTTCCGCTGAGAGAACCCCACCATGTTCACGTCAGCGTGTTCTTTAGCTTATAGACAGTCCCCCCTCTTCCGCTGAGAGAACCCCACCACGTCCACGTCAGCGTGTTCTTTAGCTTATAGACAGTCCTCCCTCTTCCGCTGAGAGAACCCCACCACGTCCACGTCAGCGTGTTCTTTAGTTTATAGACAGTCCCCCCTCTTCCGCTGAGAGACCCCACCACGTCCACGTCAGCGTGTTCTTTAGTTTATAGACGTCCCCCCTCTTCCGCTGAGAGACCCCACCACGTCCACGTCAGCGTGTTCTTTAGTTTATAGACAGTCCTCCCTCTTCCGCTGAGAGACCCCACCACGTCCACGTCAGCGTGTTCTTTAGTTTATAGACAGTCCTCCCTCTCCCGCCGGAGTGGCACTCGCTCCCTTGGCCACTTCAGTTAAATGAAGTGCTCACGCCTGCACCTGCTGGGCATTTACCCATAGGCGTTTCCACGCCTTGCTCCCGCGGACTTCGGCCGGCCTGTTTCGTGCCGTCACCCTTTAATGGACGTGCAGTGTTTCCGTGTGAACTCCCTGTCATCCCAGATGTCAGGCTCTTGTAGCAGGTGGTCCTCGAGCTGCAGGTGTCGGCGCTGCCTGTGTCACCAGAGCTCGAGCTGCTCACGGGCCGTGCTTTCTCTTTGGCAGCAATATTTTGTGCTCCTGATCATCACCGACGGCGTGATCACAGACCTGGACGAGACCAGGCAGGCCATCGTCAATGCCGCCAAGCTGCCTATGTCCATCATCATCGTCGGAGTGGGCGGCGCCGACTTCAGTGCCATGGAGTTCCTGGACAGCGACAGCGGGGCCCTGCGCTCCCCGTCGGGTGAGGTGGCCAATAGAGACATCGTGCAGTTCGTGCCTTTCAGACAGTTCCAGAACGTGAGTACCGCTGCGCCTCGCCCGTTCGGCCCGGGGGTGGGGTGGGTGCTGGCCGGTGGGTGGGTTTGCTTCAGGCTTGGGCCTGCGTGCCTCCCGCAGTGTGTGGCCAGTTAAACCAGTGAGTGACTGTCAAGGATAGCTCACCTTTCCCTGCCCGACAACCAGTTTCCACACCGTGTGTGAGGAATTGACTGCCTAGAGGCTGGTTTGCCGAGTCTCTCGGGAGACTGCCAGTTTCCTCCAATGGTGGTAGCATCTCATAAAGTGGCACATTGCTACCAGCCTGGTCCCTCCCACAGGCACGCCCAGTGGCACCCGTCACAGCCACCCCGTCCCTTCCCACCTTCATCCCTCCTCATCCCTGGCAGCCATTAGTTTGGTCTCCACTTCTTGATCTTATTATTTTCAAACTTATATAAACAGAATCTCACAGCAGGAGCCTTTGGGGCTGGCCTTTTCTCCATGATTCCTCACAGGCTTCGTGCCGCTCATCGGGGCTCCGTGCTGCTGAGAGGGGCTCCGTGCTGCTGAGAGGGGCTCTGAGCCGCTGAGCGGGTCTCTGTGCTGAGCGGGTCTCAGTGCTGCTGAGCGGGGCTCCATGCTGAGCGGGTCTCTGTGCCGCTGAGCGGGGCTCTGTGCCGCTGGGCCGGTCTTCATGCCGCTGAGCTGGTCTCTGTGCTGCTGAGTGGGTCTCTGTGCTGCTAAGAGGGGCTCCGTGCCGCTGAGCGGGGCTCCGTGCTGTAGGCACGTGGTTTGAGGGCAACTGCAGCTGCTTCCAGTTGTGCCTGGTGCACACCAGCCGCTGTTAACATCACGCACAGGCTCGTGTGAATGTGTGTTGGGGGAAGTACACAGAAGTGCAGCTGCGTGTTCAGTTAGCAAAAGCCTGTGAACTTCCCCGAGTGGCTGTGCCATCCCCTGCCCAGCAACAGGGGCAGGACCTGGCCGGTGTGCGGTTAAGGAGCAGCCCATGGGGGTCTTTGTGGTGATGAGACAGCTGTGTATCTTGATTGTGATCACACAGAGCTGTGTGCATGCGCGCGTGCACACAAACACGGAGACACACACACACACACACACACACACACACACATACACGTGCGCGCGCACGTGACACTGGAGACTCAGTAAGAGCTGTGCACTGAATGGTGTCGCTGTCCTGGTTTTGATATTGTCCCGCTGTTAAGGAGCCATTACCTTTGGAGGGAACTGGGTGAAGTGTACATAGGACGTCTGTTATTTTTGCAACTTCCTGTGAATCTATAATTACTTCTAAATAAGAAGCCAAAAAAAAATGAATAATGAGTGAATAAAAGACCAGCATTGAAAGTTAAGGACAACAAGAGTCATTGCCTGCCAGGCAGGGGTCAGCACCCTCAGCTCATCCCCTGCTGTCAGACTGACCCTAGACTGGATGCAGGCACAGGGGTGGGACTGTGCGGAATCCTGATCTTTATCAAAGGATTAGAGGCCCAGTGCACAAAATTCGTGCACAGGGGCGGGGGTTGTCCCTCAGCCCAGCCTGCACCCTCTCTAATCTGGGACCCCTTGAGGGATGTCCGACTGCCCGTTTAGGCCCGATCCCACTGGGCAGTTGGACATCCCTCTCACAATTCAGGACTGCTGGCTCCCAGCCGCTCGCCTGCATCTGCCTGATTGCCCCTAACCGCTTCTGCCTGCCAGCCTGATCACCCCTAACCACTCCCCTGCCAGCCTGATCGATGCCTAACTGCTCCCCGGCTGGCCTGATTGCCCTTAACTGCCCTCCCCTGCCATCCTGGTCACTCCTAACTGCCCTCCCCTGCTGGCCCAGTCACCCCTAAGTGCCCTCCCTGCTGGCCTGGTCTCCCCCAACAGCCCTCATCTGCCGACCTGATCACCCCCAACAGCCCTCCTCTGCTGGTCTGGTCTCCCCAAACTGCCCTCCCCTGCAGGCCTGATCCCTCCCAACTGCCCTCCCCTGCTGGCCATCTTGTGGTGGCCATCTTGTGTCCATATGGGGGCAGCCATCTTTGACCACATGGGGGCGGCCATCTTGTTTCTTGGAGTGATGGTCAATTTGCATATTACTCTTTTATTGGATAGGATAGCTAAGCCCTGGCTGGAGTCACTCAGTGGTTAGTGTCGCCCGTGCACCAAAGAGTCTTGGGTTCAATTCCCTGTCAAGGGCACATACTTGGGTTGCAGGTTTGATCCCTGGCCCTGGTTGGGGTGCATGCAGGAGGCAACCAATCAATGTGTCTCTCTCATATCGATGTTTCTCTCTCTCTCCCCCTCTTTCCCTCCTTTCCACTCTAAAAATCAATGGGAAAGATATCCTTGGATGAGGATTAACTAAGGTGGGGAGGGCAGTGAAAATGTGGTTGCTCATGAAGTCACTGGTTGTGTTCTCTAGGCTCCCAAGGAGGCGCTGGCCCAGTGTGTCCTGGCCGAGATCCCCCAGCAGGTGGTGGGCTACTTCAACACCTACAAGCTGCTTCCCCCCCAGAACCCTGCCACCACCAAGTGAAGGCTGCCTCCCGACCGTGACCAGCCCGGCGCTTACTGTCACCCGGCATTCATGCTGTAACCTAGTTCTCTATGGGTTCTTTCTACTTAAAGCGTTTTTTATACTTTCTGGAGGAAAAGTGCTAAGTTAATCTTTACCAATCAATACAGTGGTTGCTTCTGACCCAGGGGCTGCAGTGAGGCTGTCTGGAGGAGACACTCCCGAGGAACGTGGTTTGTTGTTGTGACTGTACTTTCATAGGAGGAGCTGCCGTTTCCGGTGGTTCCCAGTAGGAGGAATGGAGCCTGTTGGGCGGTGTGATTCCAGGTTTCTGTGCAGCAAGCCCCACCTCAGTGACAAGGCTCCTCAGAGCAGATGACACTGAGCTGTTCCTGTAACGGTTCAGTGCTTCTCGGGGCTAATCTCGGCGCATTCCGCCGGGCCTGCTGCAGGCGCTGAGCAACAGGCCGCACACCCTCCCTCTGGCACAGCCGGTGGCCTGAGCCTCGCGCCAGCAGCTGTGCGTGTCACCGCCCAGACCGCTCTGCCTGCGGACACTGTCCGCGAGCCCAGGTCTGCGTGTGTGCGCCACGGCTTGTCCTGTATTCCCCGTTGTTGGAGCGTTTTCCTGGGAGGGGAAGCACTGAGCTGCTCTGTTGGGAGCCGTGGGACCAAACCAGCACTCCATTCCGCGTGCGGATGGGCCGCGGCGCCATCGGGAGGGACGGTGTCAGACCTTGCTTGCTGAGGCCCCTTATGCTGATTTGTACGTATTCACTTAGACATTTTTCCTTTTTTTTTGAGTAACATTTTTAGTCTGATTTTTAAACTCATGATAATCAAAATCACATTTCTCATTAATAATGTGCTATGTACTAAGCCCAGGATGTACTGTATTAAGCATAAAACCTGTTGTAACTTAAAAAAAAAAAATCTAGCTCTGCCTTTGGATATGGTGGACTTTACATGCTTTTTTTTTTTCCCCACATTGGTCCTCAACCCATCCCGTTTTATTTTTTAATTTTTTTTCAATCTTTAATTTCTTTATTGATTAAGGTATTTCATATGTGCTTTTTAAAGAGTAGAATTTCCCCCTGATTTTTACCCTTTAGGACATATTGCTTAGCAAACATGGTCCCATCAGAATAGGTTTGGCAGCATTCCAGGGACCTGTGTGCCCAGGATCGCACGTGCCCTTAGATCGCAATCGTCTTTAACTTCAACATTAAAACTATGTGTGGATCACAATCCTCGGGAGGCCGGCTGTGTTGACAGTTCAGCGCGTGTCCCGGTTCTCAGACATGTTGGAGGACATGACCCCCAGCCAGGAGCAGCCCTGTCCGTGTTCTGGTTGCAGCTCCGTGTGCTTGGAAACAGCACAGAGATGTTGCTGGCTTTGTTTCCTTTTAAACCCACATGGCCCCTCTTAACTCCCGGACCCTTAAGTTTCTCCTGCAGCACCAGCACCACCTGCAGGGGGCGCTGGGGTCACCAGCATGGGGGCTTATTGGTTCCACGCTGATCACAATCCTCACACCATGGCCAGCTGCCTTGGGGCTCACAATTTCATATTCTGGTTTTAAACAGAATGTTTCCTTTTAAAATTAGATTTTTATTATTCATTCTTGACCAGGTTCATCACTAGATGCTGTTTCTGATAAGAACTATGATTCCAGCAAATTAGGGTAATGGATACATTTTGCAGTTTTGAATAAAAGCTGTTACAATTTCTAAATTACTTTATAAAGTCCTTACAATTCCTACATGTCACCTCATCGCGTGTGACTTGTTTTATATTAAACTAGAGGCCCGATGCACAAAATTCATGTATGGGTAGAGTCCCTAGGCTTAGCTGGCGATCAGGGCCTATCTGTGGGCCAAACAGCAGGGTGATCTGGGGGCCCCCACTGGCACCCGCCTTGGCTGGCCAGGGGTCTGCGGGCTGGGGGTAGCTCCTGCATTCAGTGTCTGCCCCATGGTGGTCAGTGGGCATCATAGCAACCGGTTATTCTGCCATTCAGTCGATTTACATATTAGGCTTTTATTATATAGGATGCTGCTTTTGCCCATTGTGCCACCATTCATTCCAGTGCCACTAGTTCTCAAAGTGCATTTAGAGACACTGTAACTGAGTCAATGGTCACACCTCTTCACCCGCTGTGTTTCCTGGCAACCCGTCTTCATCCGTCTCCCCTGCATGCAGCTGATAATCACGTGGAGAATTTAATCCAAGAAGTCTGGCTGTGACTGCGAGAACTCTTGTGCCTTTTGGGTGTCATCCTTACAACAAATGTGTAAGCTAGGAATATATGAACTAATGTTGAGTATATCTTCCACATGAATGCCCTTTGGATAAAGTTATTTTTCAATGTGCTACAACAGTGCCTTGTTTTTGTTCTTATTCTCTAAATGTTATCAAAACCAGTAGAAAAGTTTGAAATAAAATGAATGTAGTCTATTAGATGGCCTGTGCTCCATATTTTGTGGAATAAAAGAGTTTGGGGATGTTATTTTGTGGGGTTTGTTAATTTAAAAGAAATTGACTGCGTTCAAATTGGTGCAGTAAGGGAAGGGTTATCAGTTTACTGCTCATGTCCTTTTTCTTTTCTTTTTTAAAAATATATTTTTATTGATTTCAGAGAGGAAGAGAGAGAGAAATATCGATGAGAGAGAGTCATCGATTGGCTGCCTCCTACACACCCCTACTGGGGATCAAGCTGCACATGTGCCCTGACCTAAATCAAACCAGTGACCTTCTGGTTCATACCACTGAGCCACACCAGCTCAACCACTGAGCCACACCAGCCAGGCACTGCTCACATCTTATTAGGGTGGTGGGGTCACATCTTGGGCCCTCTGGGACTCAAAAGGGAGCCCAGACTTGGGCTAAGGGTCATGGATGCCACTGAATGCACTTACTACCTCCACTGGGCATGGAGGCTGTAAGTGCCCCCTTCTCTTCGAAGTGGCATTTGCCTCTGAGAACCTCCAGCTTTGACTCTATCATCAGATCATGCACACTCGATTCCTCCTGGTGATCATCTTGTTCCTCACCTCTCCTCAGCCCACCCGAGGTCATGCCCTGGACCTCCACGTTATCCCTAACATGCCCCTTGAATCTCAACTTCAAGTTCCCCGTCTCCCACTAACAACTCATATTCCATATTCCAGCTTACTCCCTCTAGTTCTCGACAGCTCCCGCCAGTCACCAATCGTTGTCCACCAGCACCTTCAATCCACGAATGCTGCCATCTTTTCCATGTGACATTCTCCTCCTCCAGACTTCTGCCTTCTCCGGCTGGCCCTGCAGCTCCAGCTACGTGGCTTCTTTGCTCTGAGGGGAGGTGCCTGGCATACTGGCATACTCCTGGCCCCTCCTGCAGATTGTTTGCGTCACTTGGCAGCCCCAGTCCCTCACTCCTGCAGGTCCTAGTGAGTGTCACAGCCCCATGTTTAAAATTTTACCTCAGGAAGTCCCAGCACAGAAACAATGATCTCTGTGAGCACCTTTGTCTGTAAGAAAGCCACCCCCAAGTTCCTGCCCTGATGGGACACCATCCAGTTCCCCTTATGTGTCTGGGTACCCAAGAGCCTCACCCTGGTGCTGGAACTCAGAGAAGGTGCTACCTTGTAAGTTCAGTTCATGTGCTGGCCCTTTATGAGGAACACCCGGGGAGATTAAAAAATGGTGGCAGAGTAAGTGGATGCTGCATGGACACACTCACAGGACGAAACTGGTATTACAACTAAAATACAGAAAAACTTCCTGAAAAATCAACTGAAGACTTGCTGGAATGAACCCTGATAACCAAGGACTGAAAGTGGAGACTGCACAGAGACTGGTAGGGGTGGAGGCATGAAAGGGCTCACCAGGTTCCCACAGACAGCAACTGAAGTTCTGGAGAGATATCTCAGCTGTGACTAGATATCACAGAACTGAGAGCACCAGAACTGGCTGTGAAAAGTGGCAAGGTTGCTGCCTGCCAGGGAGAGATGGCTAGAAATGCAGGCACACACTTAAAGAGCCAGTGCACAAAATTCCCTATGCAGCAACCCACCTGTGCTCCGGGAGAGGGAGGCAAAGTGGACTGGAGCTGTGTGAGAAGAAGCCAAGATTAGGGGTGCTGGGGTTAGAACAAAGAAGGCAGACACCTTCATTTTCCTGTGCTGAGTCATTCCCTTATACTATAAAGGTCATTTTTCTCATGTAGGCATTTGCTAACTAAGTGGTGCCTGGGGGAAGACAGTTGACCCACCCTATTGGAAAAACTCTCACAACACTTGTGGACAATTGTCTGAGGGCTATTCTAGACTGAATCCAATCAATCTGCAGACAGAGGTGGTCTCTGGAGGCTTTGAGTCTTTGCCTGATCTAATTAGAAACAGTGTTTGACACTGTATTGCACTAGAGATTGAGCAGCATAGCAGATCTACCTAATACATAGTCACAAACCCAAACAGGCAGCCAAAAGAAAAGAAACGACCCCCAAAATGAAAGAACAAGAGAATTCTACAGAAGAAGAGATGAATGAAACAGATAAGAAATTCACCTGACTTAGAGTTGAGAATAATGATGGTAAAGATGCTCAACAGCATGAGAAGATATATAGTAACTAAGAAAAGAAAAATAAAGAATGACATAGCACAAATAAAGAACACATTGGAAGGAATACACAGCAGATTAGGGGAAGCTAAGGATTAAATCAGTGAATTAGAAGACAGGGTAGAAAAAAATCAATCAGAACTGAAAAGAAAAAACAATTAAAAAACAGGAGGACAGCTTAAGGGAGCTGTGTGACAACATTAAATGTAAAAATGTTTGAATAGTAGGTGAACCAAAAGAGGTAGAAAGGGAGAAAGGGATAGAGAATGTGTTTGAAGAAATAATGGCAGAAAACTTCCCTAACTTGGTGAAGGAAAAAGACACACAAGTTCAGGAGGCACAGAGTCCCAAGCAAGAAGAACCCAAACAGCCCCATGCACAGACATCATAATTAAAATGCCAAAAATTAAAGACAAAGAGAATCTTAAAGGCATCAAGAGAAAAGTAAACTGTTACCTACAATGGAACTCCCATAAGGCTGACACCTGATTTCTTATCAGAAATTCTACAGTAATGGAAAGCAAGGATCTGAAACCAAGATTACTATATCCAGCAAGGCTATCACTCAAAATGGTGAAATAAAGAGCTTCCCAGGAAAAAAAAAAAAAGGCTAAAGAGTTCATCACCACCAAGCCAGCATTACAAGAAATAGTAAAGGGAGCAGAAAACGGGTTCAGCAGAGGTGGAGGACACAGTTGAGGAGAGTCTCCTCCCAGCCATCCATGGATATGCTGTCCAGAAACCAGTCTGGCCCAGCCAAGAAGATGACCTGCCCCATCCATGCTCCTCAAAGATTACCATAACGTCCCCAAAATTGAGAAAGTTGATGATGTCGTGAAAAGACTCTTGTGTTTGGAAATGGGGATTCAGAAGGAGAAGCTAAAAATCAAGAAAGAACAATTTATGAACAAGGTTGTGGCAAACCCTGAGGACATCAGCTCCCTCGAGGCTTGAATTGTTGCCTTGATTGTCAAGATCCACAATTATGAAGAACACAGACAGAAACATAGAAAGGACAAAGCTCTCAAGTGCTATCTGATGATGAGCATTGACCAGAAGCAAAACATGCTCAAAAACATCCATAAAACTAACTACAATGTTATTGAGAAGACGTGCAAGGACCTGGGAATTGAGTCCATCTTCCCCCCTCTATACTACTGAAAAGTCCACTACCGCTGGGTGACCAAGAAGGCTTTGTGCATTCAGGTTTACCAGGAGGCTCAAAAATTAAAGGAGCAAAAAAGGGCCTTAAAAACAGCAGCAGCCCAGAAACAACACCAGATGAACCCAATAAGCTCTTCCAAAGCTGAACCAGAGGCAATCAAAGAAAACCAATAAATTTTGTTCAAGTTAAAAATAAAAATGGTAAAGGGACTGCTGTAATGAGAAGAAGAAATAGAGAGAAACCTAGGCATACAGAATTAAAATGGCAATAAATAAGTACCTATCAATATGACCCAACTATATGCTGTCTACAAGAGACCCACCTCAGAACAAATGACACAGCATAAGAATGAAGAGCTGGAAAACATTTCCCATGCAAATGGAAAAGAAAAATAAGCTGGAATAGCAATACTCATATTTGACAAAATAGACTTCAAAATGAAGGCCATCATATATATATATGTGAAACCGAGGCATACAGAATTAAACATCCATAAAACCAACTACAATGTCATTGAGACATTACAGAGAGAGAGAGAGAGAGAGAGAGAGAGAGAGAGAGAGAGAACAATAGTCACAGTTGGGGACTTTAACACCTCCTGACTTCACTGTATAGATCTTCCAGACAAAAAATTAACAAGGAAACAGTGAATCTAAAGCACACACTAGATTGGATGGGTTTAATTGACATTTATAGAGCATTTCACCCAAGAAATGCAGAATATACATTCTTCTCAAGTACATATGGAGGATTCGCAAAGATAGACTACATGTTAATACACAAAACAAATTTCTACAAGTTCAAGAAGATTGAAATCATATCAAGCATCTTCTCAGATCACAGGAGAATGACATTGGAAATCAACTACAGTAAAAACACCCAAAAACATTCAAATACATGAAGGTAAAATAGCATATTATTACCAGTAAGATCAAGAAATAAATAGAAAGCTTCCTGGAAACAAATAAAAATAAATACACAACAACCCAAAATTTCTGGACACAGCAAAAGCAGTCCTGAGAGGGAACTGTTCATCGTACTACAGGCCTACCTTAATCAACAATAAAATTATTTAACCCTACAACTTAAAGAACTAGAAAGAGAACAACAAGAAAAGTCCAGAGTAAGTAGGAGGAAGGAATAATAAAGATTAGAGAAGAAATAAATGATATAGAGACTAAAAAATAATACAAAAAATTCAATGAAACCAAGAGCCTATTATTTGAAAGGATAAATAAGATTGATAAACCATTAGCCAGATTCATCAAGAAACAGGACGCAAATAAAATCAGAATGAAAGCAGAGAAGTTACCACTGACACCACAGAAATACAAATGATCTTAAGGAAATAACATTAACTTTATGCCAACAAATTGGACAGCCTGGTAAAAATGGACAAATTCCTAGAAAAATACAGTCTTCCAAAACTGAATCAGAAAACCTGAATAGGCAAATAACAACTGATGAAATAGAATCAGCAATAAAAATACTCCCAACAAACAAAAGCCCAGATCTTGATGGTTTCACAGGTGAGTTTTATCAAATATTCAAAGAAGAACTAAAACTTATCCTCCTCAAACTATTCCAAAAAATCCAAGAGGAAGGAACACTTCCAAGTGCTTTTTACCAGGCCAGCATTATCCCAATTCTAAAACCAGATAAAGACACTACAAAGAGAATTACAGCCAATATCCCTGATGAACATAGATGCTGAAATCCTCAACAAAATATTAGCAAAATCAGACCCAGCAATATATTAAAAAGTTCATACACCATAACCATGTGGGATTTATTCCAGGGATGCAAGGCTGGTCCAATATTTGCAAATCAATAAATGTGATACATCACATAAACAAATTGAAAGATAAAAACCACATGATCATGACAATAGATGCAGAAAAAGCATTCAAAAAAATCCAATACCCAATTTTGATAAAAACTCTTAGCAAAGTGGGAATAGAGGGAGCATATCTCAACATGATACAGGCCACATGACAAACGTAGAGTGAACATCATACTCAATTGGCAAAAACTAAAACCATTTCCCCTAAGAACAGGAACAAGACAGGAATGTCTGCTTTCACCACTCTTATTCAACACTAGGGACCCAGTGCATGAATTCGTGTAACTTGAAAGGAACTGTGGGTCGTGAGGCTGCAGTGAGCATAGGGATGGGTAACAGACCATCCTCCACGCCCCCGCCCGGCCCCTCCTACCAAAACCCCCAGTTCCCTGTCTGCAGGCTGCCCCACTCCCGCCACCGCTGCTCCCACACGCTGACAGCATTGGCTCCACTCGCACCCGCTGACAGCAAGGAGTGACTGTGGCTGGCGCCAGCAGCTGTTGTGAGTGGAGCTGGCACTATCAGTGGGTGCAAGTGGCGGCTGCTGCTCTGATAGCCCCTCAGGAGCAGGGGGAGGCGAAGAAACCCTCAGGGGTTATCAGGGCCAGCAGCCGCCACTTGCACCCACTGACAGCACTGAGCGATCAGTCCCAGGCACCGGCAGCGGGTATGAGCAGCAGCTCTGATGCCAGCAGCGGGTGTGAGCAGGGCCATTGCTGGCAGCAGGTATAAGAGGCGGCTGCCAGCCTGGATCGCCCCTCAGGAGCAGGTGGAGGTAGAGAAACCCTGAGGGGTGATTGGGGCTGGCAGCCACTGCTCGCACCTGCTGACCACGCTGAGCGATTGGGGCCGGCGCTGGGCACCAGCAGTGGGTACCGCCAGCAGCTCTGGTGCTGGCAGTGGGTGTGAGCAGAGCCAGCGCCAGCAGCAGGTACAAGTGCTGGGCGGGATTGCAGCATGCGGGAGCAAGATTTTTCAGTAACCACTAGAGGCTCGCCCCGATGATAGAGACCAGCGCCCTGCCTTGGTCTGGCACCCCCACTCACCTGCTCCACCATTCTGCCATAGCCAACACCCACCGTGTTCCATGCTCTGCCGCCTGCTGCCGATGCCCGCCATGTTCCACACGCACTCCTTGGTGGTCAGTGCATGACATAGCGACCATTTATTTGGTTGTTTCGCCATTCAGTCTATTTGCTTATTAGGGTTTTATATATACACTAGAGGCCAGGTGCATGAAATTCGTGCATGGCGTGTGTGTCCCTCAGCCAAGCCTACACCCTCTCACAATCCAGGACTGCTGACTCCCAACTGCTCGCCTGCCTGCCTTCCTGATTGCCCCTAACTGCTTCTGCTTGCCAGCCTGATTATCCCTAACCATTCCCCTGCCAGCCTGATTGATGCCTAACTGCTCCCCTGCCAGCCTGTTTGTCCCTAACTGCCCTTCACTGTAGGCCTGGTCACCCCTAACTGCCCTCCCCTGCATGCCTGGTCACCCCTAACTTCCTTCCCCTGTAGGCCTGGGTCCCCCCCAACTGCCCTTCCCTGCAGGCTTGATCGCCCCCAACTGCCCTCCCTTCCAGGCCTGGTCCCTCCCAGTTGCCCTCCCCTGCTGGCCTAATCACCCACAACCGCCCTCTCTTGCAGGCCTGGTCCCTCCCAACTGGCCTCCCCTGCTGGCCATCTTGTGTCCACATGGGGACAGCCATTTGTGTGTTGGAGTGATGGTCAATTTGCATATTACGCTTTTATTAGATAGGATAGAGGCCTGGTGCATCGGTGGGGGCCAGCTGGTTTGCCCTGAAGGGTGTCCCGGATCAGGGTGGGGGTTCCCTTGGGGCATGGGGCGGCCTAGGTGAGGGGCTTGTGGTGGTTTGCAGGCTGGCCATGTCCCCCGGTGACCCAAGCGGAGACCCTGGTATCTGGGATTTATTTATCTTCTATAATTGAAACTTTGTACCCTGGAGCAGAGCCAAGCCTCCTACTTGCTCGGTGGCTGCAGCCATTTTTGTTGGGATTTATTTATCTTCTATAATTGAAACTTTGTAGCCTTGAGTGGAGGCCAAGGCAGGCCAGGGCTGTGGAAGGTTGGCTTCCTCCATTGCCGGGGAAACCCAAGCCTCCTGCTTTCTTCAGCTCCGTGGCTGCAGCCATTTTTGTTGGGATTTATTTATCTTCTGTATTTGAAACTTTGTAGCCTTGAGTGGAGGCCTGGGCTTGCCAAGGTGTGTGGAAAGCTTGGCTTCCTCCATTGCCGGGGAAACCCAAGCCTCCTGCTCCCCATCTTGGGAAAATGTGTATCCTAGACATGGCTCTGCCAGTCGTCTTGGACTCAGCTGGCAACAATTAAAAGAAATGCCCATGTGCCTTCCCAGGCAGCCCTCTACATGGAAGGACATCCAGAAGAACATCCAGGCTAACTAGCATATTACGCTTTTATTATTATAGATATACAGATAGTATGGAACTCCTAGCCACAGCATTCCGACAAGAAGAACATATAAAGGCATCCAAATTGGAAAGGAGTAAGTAAAACTGTCATTATTCACAGATGACATGATATTGTACATAGAACAACCTAAAGACTCTACCAAAAAAGCTACTAGATTTAATAAATGAATTTGGCAATGTAGTAGGATACAAAATCAACACCCAAATATTGATGAATTTTTTATACACGGGTAATGAATTATCAGAAAGAGAAACTAAAAAAGCAATACCATTTATCATTCTAACAAAAACATTAAGATACTTAGGAATAAACTTAACCACGGATGTAAAATACTTGTTCTCCAAAAACTACAGGACATTAAAAAAAAAAAAAAAAAGAGAGAGAGAAATAGAAGAAGATATAAACAAGTGGAAGAATATACTGTGTTCATGGATTGGTAGAATCCACATCACTAAAATGTCCATACTACCCAAGGGAATCTACAGATTCAATGTAATCCCATTAAAATACCAACAGCTAACTGCCATTTGACCCAGTGTTCCCACTTCTAGGAATATATCATAAGAAAACCAAAACACCAATCAGAAAGAATGTATGCACCCTTATGTTCATAGCAGCAAAATTTACAATAGCTAAGATCTGGAAATAGCCCAAGTGTCCATCAGTAGATGAGTGGATAAAAAACTGTGCTATATTTATACCATGGAATACTATACAGCTGTAAAAAAGAAGAATCTCTTACCCCTTGTGACAGCATGGAAGAACCTGGAGAGGATCATACTAAGTGAAATAAGTCAGTCAGAGAAAGACAATTATCACATGAGCTCACTCATATATGGAATCTAATTAACAAAATAAAGTGATGAATGGAGTGGATCCAGACATGGAAGCATGGAACAGAGTGCGGGATCTCGGAAGGAAGGCAGGGGAGTGTGGGTGGGTGGGAAGTAATCAACCAAAGACCTTGTACGTAGAATTCATGGTCCGTGGACACAGACAGCGGGTGGTGAGGGCCTGGGGCAGGGTGGTGGTGAGCTGGAGGAGGTCCATGGGGGTGAGAGGGAGACATGTGTAACACTTTCAGCAATAAAGATTTAATAAAAATACCAACAGCGTATTTCACAGATCTAGAACAAACACTCCAAAAATTTATATGCAGCCAGAAAAGATCTTGAATAGCTGCAGCAATGTTGAGAAAGAAGAACAACATTGGAGGATTACAATACCAGATATCAAGTTATACTACAAAGCCACCATAATCAAAACAGCCTGGTACTGGCACAAGAACAGGCATGTAGATCAATGGAACAGAACAGAGACCCCAGAAATCAACCCAAGCCATTACACTAAATTAATATTTGACAAAGGAGGCAAGAGCATACAATGGACTCAAGACAGTCTCTTCAATAAATGGTGTTGGGAAAATTGGACAGATACTTGCAAAAAAAAAAGAAAGAAAGAAAGAAAGAAAGAAAGAAAGAAAGAAAGAAAGAAAGAAAGAAACTAGACCACCAACTTACTCCATACACAAGAATAAACTCAAAATGGATAAAAGACTTAAATGTAAGTCGGGGAACCATAAAAACTCTAGAGAAAAAATCATACACAGCAAAATCTCTGACATCTCTCATAGCAATATGTTTATGGTTACATCTTCTAGGACAATGGAAACTATGGAGAAAATAAACATATGGGGCTGCATCAAAATAAAAAGCTTCTGCACAGCAAAAGAAACCATCAACAAAATGAAAAAGAAGCCCACTGCATGGGAGAACATATTTGGTAATGACACACCTGATAAAGGGTTAATACCCAAACTATATACGGAACTCATATAACTTAACAAAAGAAGACAAACAATCCAATTAAAAAATGTGCAAAGGACCTAAATAGACACTTCTCCAAAGTGGACATACAGATGGTCAAGAGACATATGAAAAAAATCCTCAAAGTCACTAATCATCAGAGAGATGCAAATTAAAATGACAATGAGGTATCATCTCACACCTGTCAGAATGGCTACCATCAAGAAATCAACAAATGACAAGTGCTGGTGAGGATGTGGAGAAAAGGGAACCCTCGTGCACTGCTGGTGGGAATGCAGACTGGTGCAGCCATTATGGAAAACAGTAAGGATTTTCCTCAAAAAATTAAATATGGAACTGCCATTTGACCCAGTGTTCCCACTTCTAGGGATATATCCTAATAAACCCGAAGCACCCATCAGAAAGAATGTATGCACCCCTGTGTTCATAGCAGCACAATTTACAATAGCTAAGATCTAGAAACAGCCCAAGTGCCCATCAGTAGATGAGTGGATAAAAAGCTGTGGTACATCTACACAATGGAATACTACGCAGCTGTAAAAAAGGAGAATCTCTTACCCTTTGAGACAGCATGGAGGGACCTGGAGAGTACCATGCTAAGTGAAATGAGCCAGACAGAGAAAGACAGGTATCGCACTCATATGTGGAGTCTAAGTAACAAAATAAACTGATGAACAGAGCGGATCCAGAGACTTGGAAGCATGGAACAGAGTGCGGCATCTCAGAGAGAAGGCGGGGAGAGTGGGTGGGTGGGAAGAGATCAACCAAAGACCTTGTATGGATATATGATAACCCATGGATCCCGACAGTGGGGTGGTTAGGACCTGGGGGGGGGGGCAGGGTCAGGCTAGAGGGGGTGGATGGGGGAAATAGGGGACATGTGTAATGCTTTCAACAATAAAGATTGAAAATAAAATTGTACCTCCTTCCCCAGTATCTTCTACCCACTTCCCTGTTTAGCATTCAGTTCCGTTCACATGTAAGTGCCCAGCAACCGGGGGTTGGGTTTATTTTGTTCATGCCCAGGGCCTAGAAGGAAGCGCAGCCTTTAGTCGACCCACCAACCCCCCAGCAGACCAGGCAATTCAAGGCCACTAGGGTTCTCTTCGGGAGGCAGAGGGGCCCCCACAAAGAAATGGCTAGCCAGTGGCCTGAAGTCAGCAGGTGGGCAGCCAGCAATATCGCTGACACGTGCTGTAAAAACCCTTCAGTGTCACAATCTTTACGCACTTCACTGACGGACAGCAGCTCTCCCACGGCATTACCCTCCATTCCTACTTCAGTGAACTCCGAGGTGAGTCCGTTTCTGAAGGAAAGCGAAATCTGAACTCTCCTCTCGATTTCGACTATAAATATGGCCTGAACATGGCAGACTTGACTGGCATCTTGCCTGAGAGATGGTGTGGTGCCCTGTCCCTGGGCTCTGCCGTCCTCTGAGTGACCCTGGACACGGTTTTGTTTGTGATTGTGTAATGGGGCTCGAGTCTAAGATTCTGGTATAAGCAGTGTTAACGTTAAAAACATTCAAACCTGTAAAGAATTTTTGTGAGTTTATTTGAGCCAAACTGTTGACAATTGCCAGGAAGCAGAACCTCAACGGATTGGATATTGCCCTGGAGAATGGCGGGTTACATCTATGTTTATACATTGAAATCAAAGGAGGGACGTAGGTGGGTTACATGAAATCCATTGGTGATGGATTAGAGAGGCGGGAGAAAGCACAGCGGGGAAACCCCTGGGATTGGATAAAAAGTAAAATGATGGACACATACTTAGGTGGGTGCAGGAACAATTAACATGATAATGAAGGAATTTGTGGCCTCTGTCCTGGCGCCCAGCACATTAGCTTGTGCCCCAAGGAATCCAGAAAAAGGGAGGTTACAAGTTACCCAGACATTTCAAGGGTATGTTATCATAGATGCAAAAAGACAGGTGGGCTCAGTTCAGGTAAAGGTTGACCTTGTCAGTGAAGATACTGGCCTAGGACTAACTAACTACCCACCATCACTGCTTTTAGTTACAGTTTAATTTCAGACCTTCCCTGAGCTTGTCAGGTCAGCATGTGGCCCCTTTCGTCCATGGCGATTGTTATAGCTGGATGCAAGAATCTGGGTCAGAGCCTGGCTAACAAGCCTCTGGGGTGAATTCTGTGTCACCTGGTGCAGCCCTGCGTGCGTGATGGGGCCCAGCACCAGGGGCTGTGGCCTCTGGCGGGGGGCGGGGTGGGGGGGCCCTCTCCCCGTCCTCACCTGGGAAGCGTTGTCTGGAAACGTCAGGCTGTCTTGCACGTTTCATGACACACACTTTTTTGACCTTTACACCAGCACTTCCAGTCACAAAAGTGATGTAGAAAAATACAGCCAGACATAAAACTCACAGAGGAAAACAAATTTTACTACGGCGCGTGGGAAGGTACCTAAAAGATGAATGCCAGGTACCTTGGGTCTAATTCCATGGTCCACAAACTGCAGCTCGAGAGCCACATGCGGCTCTTTGGCCCCTTGAGTGTGGCTCTTCCACAAAATACCATGGCCTGGGTGAGTCTATTTTGAAGAAGTGGCATTAGAAGAAGTTTAAGTTTAAAAAATTTGGCTCTCAAAAGAAATGTCAATTGTACTGCTGATACTTGACTCTGCTGACTAATGAGTTTGCTGACCACTGGTCTAATTCAATGTAAAATATCCCAGAGCAGTATAATGATTAATCTTCCAAAGATTTTTAAAATTCCTCATAGGAAGGCAAGGAAAATTACTATAAATAGAGAACAGGCCCTCGTAGGAAGCGAGGAATGTCCTTACGTGAGTAAGGACCATGGGGTGGCATTGGTTCAAAAGATCATAGAGGTTTCAAGTGTACATTTCTGTAATACATGATCATTGTATGCCCACCACCCAAACTGAAATAATCTTCTCTCACCATATACTTGACCCCCTTTACCCTTTTCTACCCCTCCCCCACTTCCTTTCCCTCTGGTAAGCACCATACTGTTGTCTGTATCTGTGAGTTTTTGTTTTTCTTATTTGCTTATTTGTTGCTTTAAGTTTTATATCCCACATATGTGTAAAATCATGTGGCTCTTAACTCTTTCTGTCTGACTTACTTTGCTTAAGCATGATATTCTCAAGGCCCAGCCATGATGTCACTAGTGGCAGTTTTAATGAAAGTGTAGTTTATGAATGACCTTAAAATCAAACCAAAAGGAGACTATGTTTCTGGGAAACAGGCAGGAGCACCTTCCTGAAATGACATGAGCTGGTAGAGGAAAAGACAAAGAGAACCAATTGTGAAGTACCGCAGGAGACCAGAATGATTGGTTTTAAGCAGCCTTCAACTAAGTTCCCATGCAACGGTAAATTGTAATTATGAAAACTAACGAAATACCAAAAGTGTAAGTAATGTGTTCTAAACTGAGCTTTGTGAGAATTGAATTAAAAATACTATATGTTAAAGAAAAAATGAATGATAATGTCCAATATATCACAGATATAAATTTATAAACTTAAATAAGATCGAAAAGAACACATAAACATAACAGATCAGGATAATAGTATTCTCAATATTATTATTTTTTAGTGCTATCTTTGAATAAGGAACACTTGAAGGCTAATATATGTAATTCAATTTGACAAAAACGTCTGTGTCTCGATCAATGTAAAGAATTTATATAAAAGAACTGTGAAAGTAAAATGAAATAAAAAACTCTAAATTAATATGATAATGCTGAATAAAATGTTCAACATTTGACATTAATTTTACCACTTGATGGGCAAAAGAGAATACTATGAAATATGTATTCAGATTAGGTGAATTAATGATAATATATATAAAAATTCTGGCTATCTGTGCTCAAAGATAAAGGTGGTTTGTGCAATCAAATTAGAACTCCTCTTTTTATTAAAAAAACACACGACTTAATCGGCTTTATGTTTTAGAGTAGTTTCAGGTTATAGCAAAATTAAAGGGAAGGCACAGAGATGTCTCATATATCCCATCTCCACACGTGCATAGTCTCCACCATGACCAACGTCCTCCATCAGAGGAGTACATGTCTTACAACTGATGACTGCGCACTGATGCATCTTCGTCATCCAGAGTCCACAGTTTAACCTGGGGTTCACTCTTGATATTGTGTATGTCATGGGTTTGGACAAATATTTGACATATATCCAACATGATAGTGTCGTATGCAATAGTTTTACTGTTCTAAAGCCCTCTGTGCTCTGCTTATTCATCCCTCCCCTCCTCTATCCCCTGGAAATCATTGATATTTTTACTGCTGCCATACTTTGCCTTTTCCAGAATGTCATATCTTTGAAATGAAACAGGGTGTTGCCTTTTCAGATGCACTTATTTCACTTAGATATAGGCATTTGTTTTCTCCATGTCTTTTCATAACTTAATAGCTCATTTCTTTTTAGTGCTGAGTAATATTTCAATGTCTCAATGTACTAGGGTTTATTTGGCCATTCACCGACTGAAGGACATCTTGTTTGCTTCCAAGTTTTGGCAATTATAAATAAAGCTGCTATAAACATCCATGTGCAGGGTTTTTGTGTAAACATATTTTTTCAACTCCTTAGGTAAATACCACGGAATATGATTATTGGTAAGAGTATGTTTAGTTTTGTGAGAAACCATCAAGTTGTCTCCAAAGTGAGAATTATTTTTTTAACAACATGAGTGAGAAGATTTCTAACATCTCCATGGTTCATTAAGAACAATGCTGGCAATTAATAAAAAACAATTATTAAAATGTCTCCCTTGCATTTCACTATGCAATTCTTTTTATAAAAAAGACTTATGGAGATAAAAAAATTAAACTGCAACATTTTCCTAAAGAATAACCCATTTCAGAACATGGTGGAATATTTTATATTACTCATGCAGAGAAGTCTATAAGTTAGAACTTATATTCTTGTTTAAAACATATAGATCTATAACTCAAAGCTTTTTCAATGAATATTATAAAGAGCTTACATCTATATTAACAATGTGAAGTGAACAACTGAATTTCACAAACTGACAACAAATGTTATGACATACTGAGAAGTTACAATTTGACTCATAACTTGGTTTATGAACTACACTCTGTAACTTATTGGAAGGGTTTAACACAAATTATGAATTGATCCCTTCCATTTGTCTCATTATTACTATCTATCTAATAAAGAGGGAATATGCTAATTGACCATCACTCTGTCACAAAGATGGCTGCGCCCGAAGCTAAGGCCAAGTTCCCATAAGGAGCCTTAACAAGCAATCAGCAGGGACCTGAGGCTATGCCCTCCCCCACCCCCGTGGGGCTTGACAGGGGATCTCAGGCTGCGTCCCCCACCTGGCAGGGCTTGACAGGGGACCTCAAGGTGCGCTTCCCGTCCTGGTGCTGAGCTAGGGGACCTCAGGCCGCACCGCCCGCTCCGGTGCCAGGCCGGGGGGACTTGAGGCCACGCCCCCCGCCTGGTGGGGATTGATGGGGGATCTTAAGGTGCACCCCCAGTGCTGGGTCGGGGAACTCAAGCCGCGCCCCTGCCCAGTGGGGCTTGACTGGGGACCTGAGGCTGTATCCCCCTGCCCCTGGGGCTTGATGGGGGACCTGAGGTTGTGGCCCCCCGTCTGGCAGGGCTTGACGGGGACCGCAGGCCATGCCCCCCAAGCAGCGGGGCTTGGCAGGGGATCTCAGGCCATGCTCCCACCTGGCAGGGCTTGATGGAGGAACTCAAGGCACACCCCCTCCCCGGTCTGGGCTGGGGGAGCACAGGTCACATCCCCCATCCTGGCGCCGGGCCAGGGGTCCTGAGGCTATGCCCCCTACCTGGCAGGGCTTGACAGGATGGGACTGACCGGGTCTGGATCTAGCCCAATGGGGGGTTGGGGGGGCCGGCTGGGTCTGGGTCTCACGCAATTTTGAGGTGCATGTGAGTGGGTGGGGACTTGACTCTGGGTTCTGTGGTGAGCCCCAGTCTCTGACAGGAGGAAGGTTTTCATATACATTTTACTAATTTTCTTTCATCTCTGACACTTCTATTATAGAGAAAGGGCAAATAGCAATATTAAATTATTTCCTCTAATTAGTCCCCTTTTAATGTGCACGAATTTCGTGCATTGTGTCACTAGTATTGATATAAAGAAAAAAAGAATAGATTTAGAAAATCATAAATGAACTAGTGGCCCAGTGCACGGGGGCAGAGGGAGGTGTCCCTCAGCCCGGCCTGCACCCTCTCCAATCTGGGACCCCTCGGGGGATTTCCAACTGCAGTTTTAGGTCCGATACCATAGGGATCAGGCCTAAACTGGCAGTCAGACATCTCTCTCATGATCTGGGACCACTGGCTCCTAAACACGCACCTGCCTGCCTGCTTGATCACCCCTAACCACTCTGTCTGCCAGCCTGCTCTCCCTCAACTGCCCCCCCCTAGCCTTCTTGCCCCCAACTGCCCTCCCTTGCTGGCCTGCTTGGCCTAACTGCCCCCCCCAACGGCCTCCTCGCCCCCAACTGCCCCCCTGCTGACCTGATTGCCCCCAAATGCAGCCCCTGCCGGTCTGCTCACTCCCAACTGCCCCCTTCGCTGGCCTTCTCACCCTCAACTGCCTCCCCTTGCCGGCCTGCTTGCCCCCGTCTGCCTCCCCTCTGGCCTGATCACCCCTAATTGCCCTTCCCTCCTGGCCTGATTGTCCCAACCTCGGCCCCACCACCATGGCTTTGTCCGGAAGGTCTCCTGGTCTAATTAGCATATTACCCTTTTGTTAGTATAGACTAGAGGCCCAGTGCACGAAATTCGTGCACGAGGGGAAGGGGTGTCCCTCAGGCCAGCCTGCACCCTCTCCAATCTGGGACTCCTTGAGGGATGTCCGACTGCCCATTTAGGCCCGATCCTAAACGGTCAGTTGGACATCCCTCTCACAATCCAGGACTACTAGTTCCCAACTGCTCGCCTGCCTGCCTTCCTGATTGACCCTAACTGCTTCTGCCTGCCAGCCTAATCACCCCCTAACCACTCCCCTGCCAGCCTGATTGATGCCAAACTGCTCCACTCTGGCCTGATTCCCCCTAACTGCCCTCCCCTTTAGGCCTGGTCACCCCTAACTGCCCTCCCCTTTAGGCCTGGTCACCCCTAACTGCCCTCCCCTGCAGGCCTGGTCCCCCCAACTGCCCTTCCCTGCAGGCCCGGTCACCCCCAACTTCCATCCTCTGCTGGCCTGGTCACTGCTAACTGCCCTCCCCTGCAGGCTTGATTGCCCCCAACTGCCCTCCCTTGCAGGCCTGGTCCCTCCAAACTGCCCTCCCCTGCTGGCCATCTTGTGGTGGCCATCTTGTGTCCACATGGGGGCAGGATCTTTGACCACATGGGGGAAGCCATCTTGTGTGTTGGAGTGATTGTCAATCTGCATATTACGCTTTTATTAGATAGGATAGAGGCCTGGTGCATGGGTGGGGGCCAGCTGGTTTGCCCTGAAGGGTGTCCCGGATCAGGGTGGGGGTTCCCTTGGGGTGTGGGGTGGCCTGGGTGAAGGGCCTGTAGTGGTTTGCAGGCTGGACATGCCCCCTGGCGACCCAAGCAGAGGCCCTGGTATCTGGGATTTATTTATCTTCTACAATTGAAAATTTGTAGCCTGGAGTGGAAGCCTAGGCCAGCCAGGGCTGCAGAAGCTTTGCTTCCTCCATTGCCTCCTGCTCTTTCCAGCTCAGTGCCTGCTGCCATTTCTGTTTGGATTTATTTACCTTCTATAATTAAAACTTTGTAGTCTTGAGTGAAGGCTTAGGCCCCCAACGGCAGGCGGAAAGCTTCGCTTCCTTTGTTACCGGGAAACCCAAGCCTCCCTCCTGCTCTCTGTGGCTGTAGCCATCTTGGCTGGGTTTATTTGTATATTTGCTCCTGATTGGCTGGTGGTCGTGGCTGGTGGGCGTGGCTTGTGGGTGTAGCAGAGTTAGGGTCAATTTGCATATTACTCTCTTATTAGGTAGGATTAGTGAGTGAAAGTTTGATGGTGAAGAGGATATTTACATGGTCACAAGCCATCTCACCACAAATTACTTATTAACTTTAAAGGTAAAAATAGTAATTTTACAGCACAGAAACCTGTCAGACATCATCACAATCAAGTGGCGATGTTGAGGTAAACCAACATTGATATGAGGCACTGAGATAAAGACAGGACAGCTTCTCTGATATTCCTACCACACATATAACCTAAACCTATACAGGAGAAAGTATCAGACTGGTCCAAAATTGGCCTACATGCTCAACAATGACAAGATCAAGAAACATAAAGAAAGTCTGAGGAAATGTTCCCAGATTAACAGAAGACTAAAGAAGCATGAAAATGAAATAAAACACATAATCCCAGATTGGATCTTGAGCCTGAGAAAATAAGTAATTTTTGGGCACTTAGTAAAATTTGAATATGAATTGTTGATTAGATAATAGTATTGTATCAAGCTTTTATTTCCTATTTTATAATTATACTAGAAGCCCGGTGCATGAAATTCGTGCACAGAGGGGGGTTTTCCCTCAGCCCAGCCTGTACCCTCTCCAATCTGGGGCCCCTAGAAGGATGTCCGACTGTCCGTTTAGGCCCAATCGGGCCTAAATGGGCAGTGATCGGGTCTAAATGGACAGTCGGACATCCCTCTCACAATCCAGGACTGCTGGCTCCCAAATGCTTGCCTGCCTGCCTTCCTGATTCCCCCTAACCGCTTCTGCCTGCCAGCCTGATCACCCCCTAAACACTCTGCTGCCAGCTTGGTTGATGCTTAACTGCTCCCCTGCCATCCTGTTTGCCCCCAACTTCCCACCTCTGTCAGCCTGGTCACCCCTTAACTGCCCTCTCCTGCAGGGTTGATCACCTCCAACTGCCCTCCCTTGCAAGCCTGGTCCCCCACAACTGCCGTCCCTTTACAGGCCGGGTGCCTACCAACTGCCCTCTCCTGTTGGCCATCTTGTAGTGGCCATCTTGTGTCCACATGGGGGCAGGATCTTTGACCACATGGGGGCAGACATATTGTGTGTTGGAGTGATGGTCAATCTGTATATTACTCTTTTATTAGATAGGATAGAGGCCTGCTGCAGGAGTGGGGGCCAGCTGGTTTTCCCTGAAGGGTGTCCCAGATCAGGGTGGGGGTTCCCTTGGGGCATGGGGCAGCCTGATCGAGGGGCCTGTGGTGGTTTGCAGCCCAGTCACACCCCCTGGCAACCCAAGCAGAGGCCGTGGTTTCTGGAATTTATTTTTCTTCTACAATTGAAATTTTGTAGCCTGGAGTGGAGCTAAGCCTACTGCTCCCTCCATGGCCGGCAGCCATTTCTGTGGCAGTTAATTCACCTTCTATAATTGAAACTTTGTAGCCTTAAGCGGAGGCTGGGCCTGGACAGGGTGTGTGGAAAGCTTTGCTTCCTCTGTTGCCGCTGGCAACCCTGGCTTGCTCTCTCAAGCTCCGTTCTGCCGCCATTTCTGTTTGAATTTGTTTACCTTCTATAATTGAAACTTTGTAGCTTGAGTGGAGGCTTATACCTGCAACAGCTCGAGGAAAGCGTGGCTTCCTCTGTTGCCTGGGAAACCTTGCTCTCTGTGGCTGTAGCCATCTTGGTTGGGTTAATTTGCATACTTGCTATGATTGGCTGGTGGGCGTGGCTGGTGAGCATGTCGATGGTATGGTCAATTTGCATATTACCTTTTTATTAGGTAGGATTATGCTTATGTAAGAGACTGTCCTTAATTCTAAAGAAAAAAAATATTTGGGGTAAACGTACTCTATTTTCAAATTACCCTAAAATGATAGACCAAAAAAAAAAAAAAAAAAAGAAATATAGACATGCTGAGAGAGAGAAAAAGAGGAAGAAAAGGAGACATAAAAAGGAAAAAAGACAGACACCACTTCCGACCAAGATGGCGCTTAGGTAAAGAGGGTACTCACCTCCTCCCATAACCACATCAAAATTACAACCAAACTAGAGAACAACCATCACTTAGACCTGTGGTCAGCAAACTGCGGCTCACGAGCCAAATGCGGCTCTTTGGACCCTTGAGTGTGGTTCTTCCACAAAATACCATGGCCTGGGCGAGTCTATTTTGAAGAAGTGGCGTTAGAAGAAGTTTAAGTTTAAAAAATTTGACTCCCAAAAGAAATTTCAATCGTTGTACTGTTGATATTTGGCTCTGTTGACTAATGATTGCCGACCACTGACTTAGACCTACCTGAAATTGACCTGAATGGAAGTCCTAAAACTACCAAACAGAAAAAGCCACATCAAGACTGGAGACATGGAAGGGACTGGTCCCACTCCCATGGGTGGCGGATAAAAATCAGGAAGGATAACTTGGCTGTGGAGGTCCTCACTGAGGAGTGAGGGGTCCCAGTCCCACACAAGGCCACTCAGGCCAGGGTTCCAGCGCCAGGATGAGAAGTCCCCTTAACATCTGCCTGTGAAAACCAGTGGGGACTGGGGCTGAGGGAAACTGAGGCTGCTGGAATCCCCAGCAGTTCAGTCTCACTCCCTCTAAGTCGCAGCAAGGGGGCACCAGAGACTTAAGGGGAAGAAGTGAATTGTTTGGCATCAGGGCCAGAGCTGGAAGGGCAGCAGTCTCCCAGACAGAAGTGCTAGCAGGAGCCATTGTTTCTTTGATGAGCCCTTCCCCCACAGAGCCAGAGGATGGGCACCATACCTGAGACTCTTATCACATCACCTCAGCTCACACTGTTTTCCTATCCTGATTCCCTGAGGCCGTGCCCCACCCAACTTTCCGGCCCATCCAAGCTGCTTCCAGGAGCTTTTTCATAGGAATTGTTTGTCTTGTCTCAAGTTCCAAATTTTCCTAAATGCAGATTGGAGCAGCCACTGTGGAGAACAGTATGGAGTTCCCTCAAAAAACTAAAAATGGAAGTCCCATTTGGCCCAGTGATCCCTCTTCTGGGAATATCAGAAACATCAATTATAAAGAATATATGCACTCCTATGTTCATCTAGCACAATTTACAATAGCTAAGGTTTGGAAACAGCCTAAGTGCCCATCAGCAGATGAGTGGATTAAAAAACTGGTACATCTACACAATGGGATACTACCCTGCGGTAAAAAAGAAGGAGTTCTTACCATTTGCAACAGCATGGATGGAACTGGAGAGCATTATGCTAAGTGAAATAAGCCAGTCAGATAAAGATAAATATCACATGATCTCACTCATTCGTGGAATATAATGAACAACATAAACTGATGAACAAAAATAGATCCAGAGACAGAGAAACATTGATCAGACCATCAAACCTCAGAGGGAAGGTAGGGAAGGGTGGGGGTAGGGCGAGAGATCAATCAAAGGACTTGCATGCATGCATATAAGCCTAACCAATTGACACAGACAACAGGGGGGTGAGGGCATGAGTGGGGGGGGAAGGATAGGGGGGTAATGGGGGAATAAAGATACATGTAAAAGCTTAATCAATAAAGAAATTTAAAAAAGAAAGCAACATTTCTGGTAAGAGAGTATATATTTATATGCAATGTAAATACAGTGTTCTCACAAATATTTGAGGATGTAATATGCTATTATTCCTGAGGAGTAGCCTTGAGAATCATTTCTCTCTTCTTTAATAGAGCTCTTCTTAATTACGATGGTTATTGTTCCCATTCCATTTCAGAATTGCATTCTCTATCTCTCAAATATAGGGGCTATCACAATGCCCTGAATAGTTCCCAGCTTGGCCACTCTGCTTTGGCAACACTTTCTCCTACAATAAGTAAGGATTTAGGTCGAGATAATTCAGTCCAACAGCACAAGAGTGGATGGTCACATACATGTACACACTGACGAGGAGTAGAGAGAAAAGGGATGGATTGGTTAAAAGGCACCAAGGAGCCTCAGATAAAATGATTGGATGGTACAGCCAAAAAATGATGAAAGTAAATACCACCACCAACTTCACAAGAACAATATAATAATGAGAATGGAAGCTACATAACCCAGGCTATACCAGGTCCTTTGGATCATTTGTTTATCAGCAAGGGCTAACCCTGTAGCTTAAAAATGTTTTATATAGTACTAGAGGTCTGATGCATGAAATTCGTGCAAGAGTAGGCCTTCCTTCCCCCGGATGCTGGCACCAGCTTCCCTCTCTTACTGGGGACCTGGGCTTCCTTTTGGCCACGAGCAGGCACCCGGGACCCGGGCTTCCCTCAAAGCCCCGGCTTTGTCCAGTAGGTCATCTGGAAGGATGTCTGGTCTAATTAGCACATTACGCTTTAATTATTATATTTTATATAGTGTTACTATCTTACCCTATTAATTCTTACGTCCTCCTTAAGGAAACCTAATAATGGGTGTTTTAATGAGGGTGTCTATCTTAGCCATCTCGTTAGTAGTAAAAGATGATCCAAAAGTATATCTTAGATGACATATAGGGACGACTATAGCAATTAAGATATTATGGAAATCGCAGGAATCATGAGGAAAGATAAAATATTGTAACCATACACCAGATGACCAGGGTTTACACTCACTGACCCTGCTCACTCCTTCTTTATTTATTAAGTACATCACTAAATTCTCTAGGATTATAAACTCTACATTTATAATATAGGTCAAGAAACTTTGAAGAAAAAGACAAATGGGAAGCAAAAATATCAAAATAAAAATAATAATTCAGGTGACAGAGAGCTATTTAAACATGAAGGTGAAAATGCCTTCTCAGAGAAACCTAGCGCCAAGGTAAAACTGAAGAGATACTTGCAGAGCCCAGTGCTAAGTTATAAATGAGTAACATTGAGGAAGTGGAAGAGCCTGGAAGTAACAAAATACTTGGAAAATGTAATTTTTAAGGACATCTATTGCTTTATAGTTTCTTTTATTTGTATTGAGATTACTGGAGTCATATTGGTTATAAAACATAAGTTTGAAGGGTACAAGTCTATAATATATTATCTCTATTGTGTTCACCACCCAAAGTGCAGTCTCTTTCCACCACTATTTATAATAGTGTGCGGGTGGTAGCATTGGAAAATACTGCCCATGGTTACATGAGGAAAGACCCAGAGGCAGGGCCTACTGGGCATAAGGAAGACTGAGGAGGCTATGTCATGGCCAGGTTCTGAAATAACTGCTAAGGTTTGGAAGTAAATACATACTGCTCTTAAGGGAGGAGGCATAGTCTGTGGTGGGTGGGAGGTAAAAAGGAAAAAGTCTATAGAGTTCAAACCCTGTTTAGAGCCCAGCTGTTTCCAGAAGATATAGCTGGGGGCCTACAACACGCCTGGAAATGAGACCTTCTGGAGCGACAGGAACACAATTCACGACAAGAGCCAGAGGCTCCCTCTTTTCCGAAGCCTCTGGGGCCATGATAAGGAAACGCGCAGCCAAAGAGAAAATGGCTTGTTGTAAAAATGTAGACTATTCCCCATAGTGGGGGGTACTCGATAAATGATGGAGTTGTGTGTAATTTTCAAATCCACATATATACACCAATATATACCTCACATATAACTCATGTTTATACATCAGTTAAATAGAACTGCCAATAGCATATATATAACAATACCACTTTCTGTGAGACAAGCATGGTTCTAAGCCTAATTTTCTCAGGTATTGCTTAGCCTCACCACTGGAGAGAATTAGGAATGTGCTTATCCTACACATAAAATAATTGCCTTTTTTCACTCAAGTCACCTGTCCTCTAGTTTAGATATGAAGTAAACAATTAAAAAATTCAAGTTAATGGTAGTGTTTCCATTGGACAAAGGGATCACTCTGGCCAGTGTGTGTGGTGGCCCTGCAGTCCTGTGAATAGTAGCTGGGTACCTGGGGTGCAGTGATGTCATGCACAGGTCATAGAACACCACTGAAACCATGGCGATGACTAGCATCATAACTGCCCTGGTGGTGTCCTAAGCACTGGTCAGAACATTGACTCTGTGAGGGGAGAGGTCTCTCAAGTGTCTTATTATTGATAGTAATTTGTTTATATTGATTATATTTGTTAATTTGATTCTTTGTCATCATCAACTTACACAGGTCTCTCAAGTGTCTTATTATTGATAGTAATTTGTTTATATTGATTGTATTTGTTAATTTGATTCTTTGTCATCATCAACTGACACATTGAGAGCAGAGTTTGGGGGAGAAAGGTATCTGATTTGAGTTGAACCATGAAGCATAAGAAAAAACAGAAACATCTGGAAGGCAAGTATTTCATCAAAACTGCAAGGATGTCAAGAGGTCTGTGCTACACACATTCTCAGGCATAGGGTAACCAGGTACTGTTTTCTAAAGAAAGAGAGAATTTCTAGTTTTGATGATGGAGGGAGAGAGTGAGTGAGTGAGGAAGGAAGAGGGAGGATGGGAAGAGAGAGGAAGGGGAGCGAGAGGTGGGTGGGAGAGAGGAGAAGAGAGAGAATGAAGAGAAGGGGAGAAAGAAGAGAAAGGAGGGAAAGAGAGAGAGGGTGATGGGAGGAGGGAGGGAGGGAGAGAGAGACATTGAGAGACAGAGATGTATGTGTGCATGTTGAGGGCCCAGGGAGTATGAGAGGAAACTCAGATGCCCGGGTCCTTGTCACTGTGGTTTAGAGTGCCACCTGCACCGTGTCCCTCTGGGTTACTCTGTTAGAGACAGAGTGGTTGATCAGTATAATATTTCTTAGAAATGTATTTCCCTGTATTTGATTTCTGCCTAAAGGCATCGGTAAAGTAAATGTTGTTACTAGTTTTCTAATAGTATATTTTCCTGTTAATCAAGAAGAAAGTCTGGCTCTTAGAGGTGAGGAATAAATTGGGGGGTCGGTGGACTTTGAACATTTAAACTCATTGTATAGAGATGAGAGTTTAATGTCAGAAATTATTCACGCAGGTGTGAAAAGGTTTGTTTTAGATTATGAAGATGTAAATGTGGGCCCCTTATGTGAAATGTAAGAAAAAATGGAGTACACACAACACACATACAAATAAAACAACCATGAACAATGATGGTTAAATTAAGGAGAAAGTTTGGCTCTTTCTGACAAATGGAAAACTGGAATATTTTGGTTTCTATGGAGATTACAAGTAAACAAGTGAGCAGTATATGGAAGGACCGTTGGTCAGGGGTGGGAGGGAGACGGATTGGAGCCAGCCCCAAAGTTCTAATGGCAGCTCACATTCCTCAGGAGAACTGGTATTTCCAACTTGTTTGGGATTTCTGCATCCTCCAGGGGACCTTTGGAAAAGGCTGACTTCATTTCACTTTTAAACAATAATTGCACATATTTAGAGATGTTATTGAGCATAAACTATGAGACAAGCCAATGTTCATTCACACCTTTTCACATATACACACACACGTAGAATATAAATAATCCAGGGAAAATAGATATTAATGTAACATAATTATGTACCAGGCCCACTTTTGTGCCTCTAAAAACACCTTATATCTCTACTTGGAGTAGATTAGGCTTTAGTGACTAAGACACAGATGAATCGATCTCCTGCTTGCATGTCAACTCAGCACATAGGTGCAGGCTACTAGGGCAAGTCTCCTGCATGGGATGGTTCATGGCCCTGAGCTGACGTAAACTTTATTATTAACATGCAGCTTTCAAGTAGACCCAGGATATTACCATCCCAGTTCCAGGAAAGGGCGGAGAAGAGAGGGGCACATGAGAGGTTTGTATGGTGATGCCTGGAATTGGCACTTGTCATTTCCATTCATTTTCTATCGCCCAAACGATATCACATGGTCAGAGCTACCTTCAAGGGAAGCTGGTAGATATAACATAGTTGTATGTCCAGGTAGGAAGGAGACAGCAGCCTCTGTTCCATTTAAAAATAACCTTCTTTGTGCAAACCCAGTCACCCATGATACTTTTTAAAAAATATATATTTTATTGATTTTTTACAGAGAGGAAGGGAGAGGGTTAGAGAGTTAGAAACATCGATGAGAGAGAAAGATTGATCAGCTGCCTCTTGCACACCTTCTACTGGGGATGTGCCCACAACCCAGGGACATCCCCTTGACTGGAACTGAACCTGGGACCTTTCAGTCCGCAGGCCAACACTCTATCCACTGAGCCAAACTGGTTAGGGCTCCCATGATACTTATTGACACAATAAATATTGCTGTGCATTTAATATTTTCATAAGAATTGTATTACAATATCTGTGAAGGTGGAGGCAGTGTGTGGTCACTGAACTTGGCACATAGTAGACACTTTTATTTATTATTATTAATTTTTATTGCTTTACATATTTTAACTTTATTTTCATCGTTTGTACTATTACAGGTGCTGTCATTGCCCAACTCCCTTAAGTCTTGCCCACCTTCCCCCGTACCCACTCCCCCTTTCCGTGGCCATCACAACACTGTTTTCTGTGTCTATAGACTCTGCATATGTGCTCTTTGGCTAATCCCTTTACCTTCTCTCATCCCGTCTCCCCCTCCTCCTCTCTGAGAGGTGTTAGTCTGTTCTTTGTGTCCATACCTCTGTTTCTCATTTGTCTGTCAGTTTGTTTTGTTCATTAGATACCAGATAGAAGTGAGATCGTATGGTATTTGTCTTTCTTTAAATGGCTTATATCATTTAGCACATTAATCTTTAGGCCCATGTGATTAAAGGTAGGATTTCCTTCTTTTTAATGGCTTCATATAATTTATTGTGTAACTGTACCACATATTTTTTTTAAAATTCATCTGCTGATGTGAACTTATGATGTTTCCAGATCTTGGCTATTGTAAATAATGTTGCAGGGAACAACAGTGCATTAGGGCGCCCTTTTCTCCACATCCTCACCAGGACTAGTTGTTTGTTGATTTATTAATGGTTGTCATTATAGCAGGTATGAAGTAAGACCTCATAGTGATTTTTTAAAATTGATTTTTAGACGAAGAGAGAGAGATAGATAGATAGAGATAGAGAGAGAGAGAGAGAGAAACATCGATAAACTGTCAGCTGCTTGAGCCCCAAACCAGCATGAAACCCCCAACATGGGTATGTGCCCTGACTGGGAATCAAATCCAACCAACTGAGCCACACCAGCCAGGGCTCACTGTGGTGACTCTGTGCATTTCTCTGATGATTAGTGATGTTGAGCATTTTTTATATGTCTATTGGCCATCTGTATGTCCTCTTTAGAAAAGTGTATATTCAGGAATTTTCCTTTTTTTTTTTTAATGGGGTGGTTCTTCTCCTGGTGTTGAGTTTTATAACTTCTTTATATATTTTGGAAACTAAACCTTTTATGATGTATCATTGACAGATATATTCTACAATAGAGTGGGTTCTCTTCATTTTGCTGATGGTTTCGTTTGGATTTCAGAACCTTTGTGTTTGGTTAATGGGCAGATAAATAAACAAATAACAAACATGGACCACACCGCTAATATTTTTAATTTTTTAGCAAAGCCGAATTTACTAGAAGATGCTTTGCAGCATAGAAATAAGGCAGGGGCTCTACCTGAGGGTCAGAAAGCATGGGCGCCTTCTTCTTCCTCTGATGACTTATCCTGCATCCCATCTAAGGACAAGCTAAATGGTGCTGTAAGGGGGACTACTGAATAGGATGCAGAGGGAGGGTGAGATCTAGACAGAACTCCGAGCTGAGCTAAGTGGTTCTACCCCTTAGTGGACACAAGGCTGCACAGTACAAACCTCAAATGCTTCTGCATCTTCTTTAATGTCATCATCAGGGGAAGGAATGCATTCCAAGGGAAAAACACTAAAAGGAAAGGGATAAGTCCAAGGCGATCACTGGAGAACAGTGTTCTGTTTGAGGGTCTAATGGGAGAGGGGCTGAGTGAAGAGAGTTTTAATCAGAGAAACATAGAAGAACATGTCCCTGTGAGGCAGACAAGGGCATGGCATGTCACCGGGAACATGTGAAAGCACCAACAACTTAAAACACACCAACATTGGCAGGATCCCCCAAAACTGAAGTTTGGATGGAGTAGGGATATCCAGTTGAAGACCCCATCACATCCATATATTTTCATAGCCCATGTTTTCACATTCAGACCCCTTTGCACTCACTGTCCCATCATTCATTTCATTGAAGTCATCCACATGCATCTGAATTCTCCACGCTCTCTACCATACTAAGAGTTATAATTTACCTGACTCCTAACACACTAGATTGGTATCGCTGTTTTTAAATTTTAGGTATACAGAAGTTCACAATATATACTTTGTGTCTGGTTCCTTTCTCTCTTCGTTATATTTGTCATATTCATCCATGCAGCATTTGACTTTAGTTTTTTCATTCTTGGTATCTGTATAGCATTGCATGAATATAATTTCTTCATTAATTCTTACTTTTCTGAGCATTTTGGTTGCTTTGTGTCTGAATTACATGAAAAGGTGATGTTCTGGGCATTCGATTGCAAGTATTTTTCAGTTTGGACACATTTCTACTTGGCGAATGCTGAGGAGCTGGAACACTGGGCCTAAGGTGCCATATTCTATCTTCATCCTTCAGAACTCAGTCCTTAATCCTTTCAACTTCTAAGGCAATCACATGTTACTGGCCTCCTAATTTACACACTCTTTTTTATACTCTTTGCCATCTTTTTTAAAGCAAAGGTACTCTTTCTCTTATACACCTTCATTTTCACATCTTCACATTCTTTAATTATGCCCTCATATTTTGCAATTACACTTGTTTCAAAGAGAACATTCTCAGTAATAAAATTCCGTATCTAAACCACATGATATGAAAAACACACAAATCCTCCATTATAGGAAATGCAATATAAACACATAAATATGTGCTCAACTAACACCCAAAGAGCACATATACCCTCCTCAGTCACACAAAGCCCAACCCATATTCAGATTTGCAAAGCCAAATCAATCACGCATTAAACCTTAACCCAGTGTTAACCAATACGTTATAAAGTCAAACACCACACACATTACCTTCACCATAGTATTTTGCTACAAATATGAATAATACACATTCATGAGACATAGAATTGATGAGAATTGGGCTTGGCTGACGTTGAAACTGGGACAGTGACGTAATAATATAAAATAATTTCTTCAAAAATAAAAATTCATATTTTTGTATCTCTGTCTGTATAGCAACATCACTATAGGTAGCAATATACTGTAAATATATGGGTTCATGCAGAATGCTTCATGATACTCACACCCCATACTTCCAAATTGTACACTTTTTCATGAGGAAATTGGGTTGATACCCAACATTTACTTCCTGCACACTGTCTTTCAGACATGATATTAAGTTGTTGATAATCCATATAGATCTCCAGAAATATCACATGCAAAATACCCAATCCCATTGACATCCACCAAACATACCATATAATAACTATTTACTAATAGTTTGGAGTAAATGGAATTTTAAATGTGATAGTCACTTTAATTTCTGTGAGAGCAAGTGTCATTTGAAATGAGCATGCCTGACAGGTAATATCCACTCAACATGTAGTTGTTGAATTGACACAGACCTCAGAAAATGCCTCATGTCAATGTTCTCCTTTATTCCATTGCCCAGGACCATGCAACACCCAAGAGGACACGCCTCAGCGTCAGTCACCTGTGGAGGCCGCAGCCTGTCGTCAGGCAGCAGGAGAAAGGCCTGACTTCCCTAAAGGTTTCATCGGTGTCTTCTCCCCATTGAAGCGTCCCCGTCTTGATAAGGATGGTAAGGAATACACAAACATGGGATCTGAGCTTGGTCATGAGATGTACCTCAATTCTTCAGGCTATTCTCTACTTAGTTCACTTTCCCCTCAAAAACAGGAAAGGGCTTCAGGGCAGAAGGACCAGCACTAATTCCTCTGCAGAGGGACAAGTAGGGAGTGTGCCTTCCAGAACTGGGCAAAGTCCTTCAGCATAAATCCCCACCAAACAGCTCTGGGACAGCTGTGGCTGAGGTAGAGGACCATGCCAAGAGGTATAAGAAAGTTTAATTAGAACCTAAGAATCAAATGAGTACAAACAAAGATTCTCACAAACTCACACTCCTGTCCTCTTTCATACCCAGTTAGGCTCCATGCTCCTTCTTTTCCCTAGTTCTCTCATATTCCCAGACCTTCACTACTCATCTATCTTTCCCACTCTCTAGCAGAATTACCTAGATACACTCTTGTCTTCATTCCTTCAAACAATCATTTTCAGACTCACCCATTTACACATTAATTCCATAAATAACCCACACAGGTAACCTAACATGCCCTGAAGGAAATGAAATTTCATCTGTTGTGTCTTTAACCTTATGGCTCTTCAGTGACCAGGCCTTCAGTCCTTCATAGAGCTGAACATTCCGAAAGTGCACACACATGTCTTCTAACATGCTCCCTCTCAAAATCTCAAGTAAGAACAGGTACCACTCCTGCACATGTTCACATGTGCTGTCACACTACATAGCAAAGATGCACACCCTCAGTCACCATCCCCTTTTACAGACATGGACAACACTCCCAGATAAGTCCCAGAATATGCATACCACTCGGCAAAAACTTGCACACAAATTACATTCTCATTCGCACATTGTTATACCATGTAATCACATCAAACAAAGTAACCCACACACAGGATTCTGAAATAAAACATATACATGAACTTTCACTCCACATGCTCACGTAGGTCATGGCCATCTTAACTGCCACCACCTTCACACACATCTTCTAGTTTTCTTATGTTTGAAAATTTCTATCTGAGCATTCCAACAATCACTCAAAATGTTTCCTGTCCTGGAACCTGTAACATCCTGCATCCCAGTCAGCGAGGAGCAGAGGAGCCCGGAGGAGCACACAGGAGGAGTGTATGGTGATGCCTGGAAGTGGAACCTGTCATTGCCCTTCATTTCCTATTGCAGAATGTCACCTCATGGTCAGGACTACCTGCAAGGGAAGCTCATAAATACAACATAGTAGGATGTCCAGGTTGAAAGGGGACAGCAGTCTCTGTCCATTTCCAAAGAACTCTTTGTGCAAACCCAGTCTCCCATGACATATATTGACACAATAAATATTTCTGCGCATTCAATATTTCCATAGGAATCATATTACACTATCAAGAAACATGAAGGCCATGTGTGCTCACTGAACATGGCACAAAGTAAACTCTCCTTGTATGTTAAATGGACAGATAAATACACAAATAACAAGCATCAACTATATATATCTATTATTTTTATTTAATTTCTCAGCAAAACTGAACATACATATGAGAAGATGCTTCACAGCACAGAACAAGGCATTGGCCCTAACTCAAGGCCAGAAAGCATGCAAGGCTTCTTCTTCAGACAGTTTATCCTGCATCTCTTCTAAAGATAAGCTAAATAGTGCTGCTAAGGAGGGACTATCGAATAGGATGCAAAGGGCGGTTGGGATCTAGACAGAATCCAGGGTTGAGCTGAATAGTTCTGCCTATTAGTCAACACAAGTATGCCAAGGACAAAAAGAGGAATGCTTCTGCATCGTCTTCTATAGGATCAACAGTGGAAGCAATCCATTCCAAGGGAAAAACAAGTAATAGGACTGGAGCAAGCCCAAGGAGATCAGTGGAAAACAGCATTCTATTTGAGGAAATAGTGGGAAAGGGCCTATCAGAGGAACGTGGAAGAATATTTTTATATGAGCTGGAAAAGGGCATGTTGTGTTACCAGAAACATGTGAAGCACTAATAACTTAACACAGGTCCAAAGAGGTAGGATTCTCCAGAACTGAATTTGAGGTAGAGTGTAGAGATAACCAAGCAAAGATCCCATCACATCTATTTATTTTCATAGACAATCTTTCCCATTCCCATTCATTCCATATCAAACTCCTTTGAACTCACTTTCTCCATCATCTATCCTATCGAAGAAAAGAGAAACATGCAAATTGACTGTACCTCTGTTACACCCACAAGCCATGCCCACCAGCAAATCAGGAGAGAGTATGCAAATTAAAGCACCAAGATGGTGGCGGCCACGGAGCTGGAGCAAGCAATAGGCTTGGGTTGCCCCAGCAATGAAGGAAGCCAAGCTTCCCGCCCGCACTGGCCAGCCATGTCCTCCACTCAAGGCTACAAAGTTTCAATTATAGAAGATAAATAAATTCCAGATACTTGATTTCAGCCGGCCCTGGCCTCCACTCAAGAAGACGCTGGAAAAAAAAAAAAAAAGGAAGGACTGGGAGCTTGGGTCACTGGGGGGTGATCAGGCCAGGAGGAGACAGCAGTTGTGGGTGATCAAACTGGTGGGTGGCGGGGCATTTGGGGGTAAACAGATCAGCAGGGGGGCCAGTTCGACTGCGCAGGTTTTCAGTGGAGTCAGTTGGAGGTGATCAGGAAAGCAGGGGGGGGAGAAGTTTGGAGTGAGCAGGCCAGCAGGGGGCATTTGTGGGCATGCAGGCCAGTGGGAAGGGAAGGTGGGGCGAGCAGGCCAGCAGGGGTGGCAGTTGGGGGTGAGCAGGCTGGCACAGGGGGCAGTTGTGGGCAAGTAGGCCATCAGTGGGGTTCAGTTGGGGGCGAGCAGGCTGGCAGGCAGAGTGGTTAGGGGCAATCAGGCAGGCAGGTGAGCGGCTGGAGACAGTCCCAAATTGTGAGAGGGATGTCCAACTGCCGGTTTAGTCCCGATCCCTGTAAACTGGCAGTAGGACATCCTTCGAAGGGTCCCAGATTGGAGAGGGTGCAGGCCGGGCTGAGGAACACCCCCCCCCCCATGCACGAATTTCATGCACCGGGCCACTAGTTTCCTTATAATATTCCACAAGGATTGAAATTGTGTACCATGCAGAGAGTTATAATTTCTCTGACTCGTAAGACCCTGGATAAGTATCTCTGGTTTTGAATTTTATGGAAATAGAGAGGCACAATAATACTTTGTGTCTTGTTACTTTCACTCATTACTATATTTGTGTAATTTATCCACGTTATACCTGATGTTAATTTTGTTCCTCTTTGGTATATGTATATCATTCATGAATATTATTTCTTCATTGATTATACTTTTCTGATCATTCAGGTTGCTTTGACTTGGAACTACTTGAAAATGTGATGTTCTGGGCAATCTATTACATTTACTGTATTTTTCAATATGGACACAATCCTATGTGGTGAATGCTACAATTAGACTATTAGGCCATAGGGACCATATTCTATTTTAACCTCCTCAAAAGTCAAACTTTCACATTTTACTTTCTAATGTAATTTCTTGTCACGGCATACTTAATCCTACATAATAAAGATTAATTAAGCTAATATGCAAATTGTCATCACACCCTCACACCCTTGCGCAGGGGCCAGGGGACCTGAGGCTGGGCCGGGCACCGGAGCTGGGAGACCTGAGACCTCACCCCTCCGCCTGGCATGGCTTGACGGGGGAAGTGAGGGTGCACCCCCCACACAGTGACGGGCTGGGTGAACTGAGGCTGCGTCCCCCACACAGTGCCAGGCTGGGTGAACTGAGGCTGCACCCCCCACACAGGAGCAAGAGCGTGGCTATGATTGAAATGGACAGTGACATAATAGCGAATAATTTCTTCAAAAACAAAACTTTATCCTTTTACAGCGCTGTCTGTATATCTATGTCAGTATAGAGAGCAATGTAAATCTATGGATATTCATTAAGAACTTCATGAAAGTCACGCCATATGTCTCCTAAATGCACAAATTTTCATGAAGAAATTGAGTTGATATCCACCTTTTAATCCTTGCATACTGTCTTTCAGGCATGATTCAAAGTTGTTGATAGTGTATATAGATAGATCTCCAGAAATATCACATGCAAGATACCCAATCCCACTGACATCCACCAAACACACCATTTAATAAGAGTATACTTATCGTTTGGAGTCAATATAATTTTAAATAGGAAAGGCACCTTAATTTCTGCGAGAACAAGTGTCAAATGAAATGATCATGCCTGATATGTAATGTCCACTCAACATGTAGTTTTTGAATTGACAAAGACCCCAGAAAATGCCTCATCTAAGTGTTCTTTTTTATTCCATTTCCCAGGACCATACAACACCAAAGACGATGCACCTCAACCAAAGTCACCTGAGGAGATCCCATCCTGTGGTCAAGGAGCAAGAGAAAAGTCTGCCTTCTCTGAACCTTTCGTCTGTGTTTTCTCACCATCTAAGCGTCCCCGTCTTCATGAGGATGGTAAGGAATACACAAAGGTGGGATCTGAACTTAATCAAGAGATGTAGTTCAATGGCTCAGCCGACTCTCTACTTAGTTCATTTTCCCCTCAAAAACAGAAAAGGGGCTTCAGGGAAGAAGGACTAGGACTAAGGCTCCTGCAGAGGGACAAGTAGGGAGTGTGCCTTCAAGGACAGGGGATGAGAGTTTGATCAGAGAAACATGGAAGAATATGTTCCTGTGAGCTGGCCAAGGGCATGTCATATTACCAGGAACCTGAGAAGCACTAACTTATCCAAGGCCCAATGTGGTAGGATCCTCAAGAACTGAACTTGACGTAGAGTGCAGAGATACCCAGGCAAAGACACCATCACATCCACATCTTTTCATAGCCAGTGTTTCCCATTCACGTTCATCCCATTTAAGACCCCTTTGCTGTCACTGTCCCATCATTCATTTCGCTACAATCTTCCACATGCATCTAAATTCTCCATGGTGGATTTGTGTCCATCCCATGCAAACAGGTCTAATTTCTCTGACTCCTAAGACCCTCGATTGGTATCCTTGCTTTTACATTTTATGGAAATAGAAGGGCACAATATATACTTTGTGTCTAGCTCCTATCACTAATCACTATATTTGTGGAATTTATCCATGTTGCGTATGACGTTAATTTTGTTCCTTTTTGGTACATGTATATCATTGCACGAATATTATATTTTCATTGACTATAATTATCTGATCATTAGGGTTGCTTTCAGTCTGAACTGCTTGAAAAAGTGATGTTGTGGGTATTCTATTGCATGTCTTTTTCACTATGGACACATTTCTATTTGGTGAATCCTTAAGAGTTAGACTGTTTGGCCTTAGTTCCCATATTTTACCTTAATCCCTTCAAACTCAATCTTTCATAGTTTTAATTTCTAATGCAATCACGTGTTACCACACACCTAATGTTACCCATCGTTCTCTGAACTCTATGCCATTTGTTCAAAGCACAGGTATCATTTCTTTTATATGCCTTAATTTTCACATCCCTTTTCATTATTCCCTCACATTTTGCAAATACACCAACTGCTCTTAGTCTCAAACAGTATATTCTCAGTAACAACATTCCTTACCTGAACAACATAATATATAAAGCACATAAATATATCATTATTGATAATGCAATGTACACACATAAATGTGTGCGGAACTAACAGACAGAAAGCACACACAACTTTAACCTTTTCAGTCACACAAAGTTCATCCCATTTCACATTAGCAAATGCCAAATCAACCTTACATTAAACCTTAACCCGGTTTTAACCAACACGTTATGCATTTAAACAGCGAGCACATTACATTCAAATAACACTTTGATACCTAATCTCACTGATATTCACAAAACACACCATTTAGCAAGTTTACTTATAGTTGGGAGTCAATGGAATTTGAAATGGAAAGCTCGTATTAATTTCTATGAGATGTGGTGTCATGTGTAGTAAAGATGCCTCACATGTCATGTCCACTCAGCATGTAATTTTTGAATTGACACAGACCTCGGCAAATGCCTCATCTCAATATTCTATTTTATTCCATTGCCCAGGACGCTGCGTCAGCCAAGACAACGTGCCCCAGCCTGAGTCGCCCGTGGAGGCCGCAGCCTGTAGTCAGGCAGCAGGAGAAAAGCCTGCCTTCTCAGGACATCCTACCGCTGTCTCCACCCCATCCAAGCGTGCCCGTCCTGATGAGGATGGTAAGGAATACACAGGTGGGATCTGAGTTGGTCAAGAGATGTACCTCAGTTCCTAGTCTACTCTCTGTTAGTTCACTTTCCCCTCTAAAACAGGAAAGCGGCTTTAGGGCAGAAGGACCAGTACTGAGGCTTCTGCCGAGGGACAAGTAGGGAGTGTGCCTTCTAGTACTGGGCTCAGTCCTTCAGCACAAATCCCCATGAGCACTGGGACGGCTGTGGCTGAGGTAGAGCACAGTGCTGACATGTGCATGGGAGTTTACTCAGAACCTTCCCCTCAGATGAGCACACACACAGATCTTCACACTCTCTCACACATCTGTCCTCCTCCATAGCAGCTCAGGCCCCATTTCTGCTGCTTTTCCCTTGTTCTCTCGTATACACAGGCCTTCCCTCCTCATCTGTCTTTCCCATTCTCTGGCAGCATTACCAGGTGCACTCTTACCTTCATTCCTTCACACAATTACGTTCATACTCACCCATTTACACACTAATTCCATAAATAATGCACATCCACTATATTTGTGGAATTTATCCATGTTGCGTATGACATTAATTTTGTTCCTTTTTGGTACAGGTATATCATTGCATGAATATTATATTTTCATTGACTGTAATGATCTGATCATTAGGGTTGCTTTCAGTCTGAACTGCTTGAAAAAGTGATGTTGTGGGCATTCTATTGCATGTAGTTTTCACTATGGACACATTTCTATTTGGTGAATGCTTAAGAGTTAGACTGCTAGGCCTTAGTTCCCATATTTTACCTTAATCCCTTCAGAACTCAATCTGTTTAGGTCAAACTCACATAGATAACCTCTTTAGGTCAAACTCACATTCCCTAAAGGATAGGAACTCTCATCTCTTGTGCCCCTAACTGACCATATCACTTCATCCACCAGGCCTGAGACCTTCATGGAGCTGACCACTCTGAGAGCACATATACACCTCCCCTAACACTCTCTATCTCACTGTCTCACAGTAAAACATGTACCACTCCTGCACTGTTCACATGCACTGTCACACCACATAACAAGCATCCACTCACCCATTTGCCATCCTCTTTTAGCAACATGGAACATTTCTCAGATATGTCCAAGCAGAAACATACAACTCTACATGAACATGCTAATCATCCCCATTCTTACAGTTATGCCATGTAAATACCTCAAATATAGCACAGCACACATAGAATTCTGAAGTATCACATATCTATTTTCACTTCACATGGTCACATATTGCACTTGTACCTTCACTCCTACAGTCCTTACATATATTTTCTAATCTTTTTATGTTTCAAATTTTCTTTCCTAGAAATGAAGGAGCTGCCTGTATCCCAGCACTCGGAGCCAACGGAGGACTCCTCTGACTATTTACAGACCTACATTCCGTCCCATTCACTTAATAAGAACGAGCCCTTTCAGTCCCCAGTACATGGGACAGATGTGAGGCCCATGAAAATGTACTATATGCGTGTACAATTGGAAAGGGGTGTGGCCGTCTTATTCCATACAAAGGAAGGGATGGTGCCACCCTCAAAAAAGATCAAAATGGAAGAAATGACCTATCTTGGAAAGGTCCATAAAGATGTCCCTTTCTCTCACATGTCTGAGAAGAAACACCTAATTGCCCGTGAGCCGATGTTAGACAGCAGAGCCCAGGAGAAAAGGGGGGAGGCTGACCGTCCAGCACAGCCTCCAGATCTAAGCGGGTATCCCAGGGCTAAGACGCCTGAGTGGCTGGTGGCCCTGGACAGTGGGTTCAGGTGCATGGCCTGCTGCCGGGTGTTCCCCAGCCTAGAAGTCCTCCAGGAGCATGTGGAGTGCGGGGTCAGGGAGGGCTTCAGCTGCCATGTGTTCCATAGGGCCATGGCTCATCTCAAGTACAAAGAGCGTATGAGGAAGAAGAAGGAGAGAAAAAAGAAGGCAACATTTAGATTCTAGAAGGAAAAACATTTGGCATGAAGACAAACTTGTACAACTAAACAGACTGTTTTTCAGCCCCTAAAAGAGAGGAAGTGAAGGTTAGACTCCACTGAGGAGGCTTCATTCCCTTCGAGCAGACATAGTATCCAACCTTTTTACTCACATCTACCACCACCATCTCTACACCCCTACCACCTGTCTCAGCAGACAGCCCCTTGTAATACCGTCCACCACTTTCCTGAGGGTCAAGAAGGCAGAGCACACCATCCCAGACACTGCCTTTCCTCTATCCAAGTTTATTATATACCATCCTTGATGCATGTTTGATGCAAAAGACTGTAAACACCCTAAAATTTTGATAGTACAGATTGTAATTCCCATCCCCTGTACTCACCTCCACTTTTCCATGAAATTGGTCTTTGTTAAAAAAACTTACATATTTTTCTATATCCCTTTCTTTAAATGAAGATATATCTTTTTCCAGTATCACCCTCTGATGTATTCACCCTCACAATTACTTGGCTGGAAGACAGACATTATGGAGGTATAAAAAGGCACTGCATGGATGAAAGCAAAAGCAACTCTAATCCGCCTCTAACCGTCTATGCACTTGTGGAAACACAGGTGCATATACACTTCTTATACATACATATCCATGGGGAAGAATGGAGCACACAATGAACAATTACCAGATACTCTAATATTTAATTAACATATGTGTATATATACAGGTTTCTAAAATGTCATTGTGCATATTTAAGGTTAATAACTTTAGAAGGGTGAGAGCTACCAACTTGAAAGACACTATTTCCATTTTTATTTACATGCATGTCATTTATACTTACTTGACTTTGTACCTTTTGAACTGTCAATGTTAATGTTTCTCTCTGCCATCTTCAGAGGGTAAGAAAAAATGAAAATTCAAAAAGTATTATTTCTAATTCCAAAAACTATAAGGGAGAATGGAAATTAAAATAGATCCACCTTTAAATGATCTTTATAATTTGTAGCTTTTGCCCTTTTGAAATTATTAAAGCTTAAACCTGTACTATGATATTTTGGATATCTTTATGTATTCATATTAAATTGTCTTGTAACTTTTCATTTTGTGCTGCATCCTTCCCCATAAAAACACATGTATAAAAACTATATATGCTCCCGTGTGTCCGCAAGTGCATAGAAGCTCAGAGATAGATTACAGTTGCTGTTGTTTGCATCTGAGTATTTTTTACTTCTTCCTTTGAAAAGAGGCTCTGTTTTCTGCCAAATATGTGGGCAAGTCAGACTAGTCAAGTGAGGTCATTACTTCTCTGCCTTCCTGTCATCATCCGACCCAGTTACCCCGAGTAAACATCTATCCCTGACCAATCTGTACTGATAACTTGGAAGCTAAAACAGGAGAGAGAGAGAGATTGGGGTATTGGTGGTGGTGATGGTAGCGGTGGTGGTGAGTTATCCTTTGCAACAAAGAGTTTTTCCACTCTTCAATTCCTCTCTTTTGAAAGATCAGGCTGTTTAAACTGTGACTTTAAGTCATTAAGCCTCAGCACTAACTCTTCAATAAGATCTTGTTTTTTTTCCTCAATTAGCCTAAGCCATTGCCTGTTGTTTGTAACATGTTCTTTAATTAATTAGCTTCAACATAATAATTTCTTCCATTTGAATAGCTGAAATGACATAACCTAGAAAGGAGGAACACATTATATTCCTCTGACTTCATATTGAAACACTAAGGGATATACTGGTAGCCAGTACATGTAGACTGTCCTTGATTAATTCGGAAAGTGCATTTAGCATAGTAGCCAACATTTTATGCACATCTACCACCACCATCTCTACAACCATCGGAGCAATATGAGCAGACGGCCCCTTTTAATACCACCTTAGCACTTTCCTGAGGAAAAAGGCAGACCACACATCCCAGATACCGTCCTACCCTCTATCCAACTTTATTATACCCCCTACATATCCACCCATGAGTACACGCTTGATGCAAAAGACTGTAAGCACCTTAGAAATTTAATAATACAGATTGTAATATCCCTCCCCTCTACTCAGCCCTCATATTTCTATGAAAGTATTTTGTTAGGATAGCATGTACTGGAGCCTAGCATGTATTTGCAAAGTAACATCTATTGATCTGTTCCATATGCAATTTTGTTTAATGAGTCAACAAATAAAATTCCTTACATTCTACCAATTCCATTTTTGGCATTCACTATTTGTCCTTATTTTCTATATGATGGGTAGTAAGTCTATCATCTGTATATGTTACACTAAGTTATTTTCCCCATTTTCTAAAAAAAAAGCATGTATATATCCTGTTGAGATTTAAAATCCTCTCTATGCTTGTCATCATTTTCTGCCTCATTCCAGTATACCTAACAATAAGTACACTATAAAATATGTCTTTAGAAGTCTAGTACTTTCTACAGTGTCTACCCAAGAATGATTCCAGTATCTAAAATTAGGTTTTGTATAATAAGGATAGCTTTTAATTTTCTACAAGTTAAAAATTGAGGACACTGAAAAAAACATTTTCCCTTATTATTGAGTTGTGCCTTTGTTTTAAATTCATAATAATTTTATATTGTAAAATTTTTATTTATTCATAGCATAGTAATGTTTTGAAAGTTTTCTCTTGAAGATAGAGTGGCTTAGAAAGAGTTTACTATATTTATTAATTTTTAAAAATTATATTTTTATTGATGTCAGAGAAGAAGGGAGAGGGAGAGATAGATGAAGAAAGAGTGACTTGGAAAGATTTTGCTATTTTTTATTATTTTAAAAAAATATATTTTTATTGATTTCAGCGAGGAAGGGAGAGGAAGAGATAGAAACGTCAAAGATCAGAGAGAATTCTAGATCAGCTGCCTGCTGTACCTCCTTCCCTCCCTGGGGATGGAGCCTGCAACCGGGTCATGTGCCCTGACCAGGAATGGAACAGTGACCTCCTGTTCATAGGTCAACACTCAAAGACTAAGCCACTTATGCCAGGCAGAAATGAGTTATTTTTTTGTAATTTTTAATATTTTTATTGAATTTTTTGGGTTGACATTGGTTAATAAAACAATACAGGTTTCAAGTGTTCTATAACTCAATAAAACATCATCTGCATATTGATCACCCAAACTAAAGTCACTTTTTGTCACTATTTCTTCCTTCCTTCCTACCATTAATCTCCCCACTAAAAGCTGGGGTAGCAATACTTATATCTGACAAATTATATCTCAAAGTGAAGGAAATAACAAGAGATAATGAAGGCCACTTCATAATAATAAAGGGAGAAATCCAACAAGAAGAAATAACTCTGGTAAACATATATGTACCCAATATAGGAGCACCAAGATACATTAAAAAACTCCTGGAAGATATCAAAGGAGAGATTAATAGCAATACAATCATAGTAGGAGACTTCAATACCCCACTATCACCATTGGACAAATCCTCTAAACAAAAAATCAGCAAAGAAACATCAATCCTAAATGACTCACTAGAACAGATGGAATTAATCGACATCTTCAGAACATTTCACCCCAAAGCCACAGAATTTACATTCTTCTCAAGTGCACATGGGTAATTTTCAAAGATAGACCATATGTTAGGACATAGGCAAAGTCTCTCCAAATTCAAGAAGATAGAAATCATATCAAGTATCTTCTCAGATCATAGCGGCATAAAACTGGAAATCAACTACAATAAAAACAACCCAAAGAAATCAAACACTTGGAGACTAAACAGCATGCTATTAAACCATGACTGGATTACCAAAGACATCAAGGAAGAAATAAAAAACATCATGGCAACAAATGACAATGAAAACACAACAATCCAAAATCTATGGGACACAGCAAAAGCAGTCCTCAGAGGGAAGTTCATAGCTCTACAAGCCTACTGCAAAAAACAAGAATCAATGGTAATAAATTACCTAACCCAACAACTCAAAGAGTTAGAGAGAGAGAGAGACAAGATAAGCCCAGTGTAAGCAGAAGGAAAGAAATAATAAAGATCAGAGAGGAGATAAACGACATAGAGACCAAAGAAACAATACAAAAGATCAACAAAACCAAGAGCTGGTTCTTTGAAAGGATAAACCTCTAGCCAGGCTCACCAAGAAGCAAAGAGAAAGGACACAAATAAACAAAATCAGAAATGAAAGAGGTGAAATAACAACAGACCCCGACGAAATACAAAGGATTGTTACAAAATACTACGAACAACTCTATTCCAACAAACTGGACAACCTGGAGGAAATCGACATATTCCTAGAAAAATACAACCTTCCAAAACTCAATCAGGAAGAATCTAAACAGCTCAACATGCCAGTAACTATGGAAGAAATTGAAGCAGTCATCAAAAAGCTTCCGGCAAACAAAAGCCTGGGGCCAGACGGCTTCACAGGAGAGTTTTACCAAACTTTCAAGGAAGAACTAAAACCTATCCTCCTCAGACTATTCCAAAAAATTCAAGAGGAAGGAACACTTCCAGACTCCTTCTATGAAGCCAGCATCACCCTAATACCAAAACCAGATAAAGACAACACAATGAAAGAGAATTACAGGCCAATATCCCTCATGAACATAGATGCCAAAATCCTCAACAAAATTCTAGCAAATCGGCTCCAGCAGTATATCAGAAAGATCATACACCATGACCAAGTAGGATTTATCCCAGGAATGCAAGGATGGTACAATATCCACAAATCAATAAACGTGATACATCACATAAACAAACTGAGAGATAAAAATCACATAGTCATATCAATAGATGCAGAAAAAGCATTTGACAAAATCCAACACCCTTTCTTGATAAAAACTCTCAACAAGGTGGGAATAGAAGGATCATACCTCAACATAATAAAAGCTATATATGATAAACCCACAGCAAACATCATACTCAATGGGCAAAAACTAAAACCATTTCCCCTAAGAACAGGAACAAGACAGGGATGCTCACTCTCACCACTCCTGTTTGACATAGTATGGAAGTATTAGCTATCGCAATTAGGCAAGAAGAAGAAATAAGAGGCATCCAAATTGGAAAAGAAGAAGTGAAGCTGTTCTTATTTGCAGATGACATGATATTGTACATAAAAAACCCAAAAGATTCCATAAAAAAAACTAATAGACTTAATAAATGAATTCGGTAATGTAGAGGGATACAAAATTAACGCGAAGAAATCTATGGCTTTTCTATACACCAATAATGAACTTACAGAAAGAGAGACTAAAAAAGCAATCCCATTTACCATCGCACCAAAAAAATTAAGATACCTATGAATAAACTTAACTAAGGAGGTAAAAGACCTATATGCAGAAAACTACAGGACACTGAAAAAAGAGATAGAGGAAGACGTAAACAGATGGAAGAACATACCATGTTCATGGATTGGTAGAATCAACATCATTAAAATGTCCATACTACCGAAAGCAATCTACAGATTCAATGCACTCCCCATCAAAATACCAACAGCATATCTCACAGACCTAGAAAGAACTCTCCAAAAATTCATTTGGAATAAAAAAAGACCCCGAATAGCCACAGCAATCCTGAGAAAGAAGAATAAAGTAGGTGGGATCTCAATACCAGATTTCAAGCTGTATTACAAAGCCACTGTTTTCAAAACAGCCTGGTACTGGCACAAGAACAGACATATTGATCAATAGAACAGAATAGAGAACCCAGATATCGACCCAAACCACTATGCTCAATTAATATTTGACAAAGGAGGCATGAACATACAATGGAGTCAAGACAGTCTCTTCAATAAATGGTGTTGGGAAAGTTGGACAGATACATGCAAAAAAAATGAAACTAGATCACCAACTTACACCATACACAAAAATAAACTCAAAATGGATACAGGACTTAAACATAAGACGGGAAACCATAAAAATACTAGAGGAATCCACAGGCAACAAAATCTCAGACATATGCCAAAAGAACTTCTTCACTGACACTGCCCCTAGGGCAATAGAAGCTAAAGAGAAAATTAACAAATGGAACTACATCAAAATAAAAAACTTTTTTACAGCAAAAGTGTTATACAACAAAAGGTTGTAGGTTCGATCTGTGGTCAGGATACATACCTAGGTTGCAGGTTCAATCCTCGGTCAGGGCACATCTAGGAGGCAAATAAATGATGTAGCACATCAATGTTTTATTCTCTCTCTCTCTCTCTCTCTCTCTCTCTCTCTCTCTCTTTCTTCTTCTTCTTCTTCCTCTTCTTCTTCTTCTTCTTCTTCTTCTTCTTCTTCTTCTTCTTCTTCTTCTTCTTCTTCTTCTTCTTCTTCTTCTTCTTCTTCTTCTTCTTCTTCTTCTTCCCTCCCCCCCTCCTCTCTCTAACCATATCCTCGAGTGAGGAATAAGGAAACAAAGACAAGAAAGAGAAGCAAAAGTCCTCAGAACATGGGTACCATTACTCACCAGTACTCACACACAAGCCTGATGAAATTATGACACAGTATTCAGATCACCTTTGGTTTGGCAATCACACACTTTCTCATGATAGAACTATCAGTATTGTCATTTTTAAAGCCAATAACCATTCACAGAAATCAAATATTCAAAATTTATCTGCCATGTTAAGATTTGTGATCATTGGAGTGGGGAGTGAGTCACAAGAAGAGATACCTACAAGGGCCAGCAAGGTGATGAAATAAATAACTTAGTAGACTTTGTCTGGGGTTCAATGGAAAGCGTGTAGGCACAATTTATCTTAGGATGACCGGTGCCATCTGGCAATAAAGCCCTAGGATGTCTGATTACATACACTTCTAGAAATATGCCTATTTTAAAAAGGTATCAGATAACTTTAAAAGCATTCTAAAAATTAAAGTGCTATGCAGGTCTAAGTAAACAGCCTACCAGTTTGTGATTTTCAGTTTAAAATGTATATAAATACTGCAAAAGACAGCTTGTGCTTTTAAAATAAAACCTGGAACATTTTGAAAATAGCACTTGGATTAAAATTATACCACAAATTATGTAGAGCTTAAAATGTTTGTATTTGTATAGCCATACATACATTCAGTAATTCTTTAGATAATATAAATCTATGCAATTTTGGAGGAATGTCTGAAAATCAACTACTCCAGAGAATATTGAAAAATATGATGATGTAAGTGTAAATGTCCAAAAAGGCAATTACCTTCATTTGGCCCATTTTGAAGAGCAGCTTATGAACCTTAGATAATGATTAAAGTAAATATTGATCTTGATTGGAGCCTGGATGTCTCACTCAATGAAAGCAAAAATAGAATTGGTTAGGGGCAGGCCACACTGTTTGGATTGTCATTTTGGGACATAGGTTACTCAATACCATATGACTAGGAAATCTATCCCCAACCCACTAGATTATGTCTACATCCAGATTTTTAGATTCCACTTTACCACACTGACCCCGTCTCCAATCAGATCCCATATTGATTGTGTTACAGGATTCCAGGGCCAGAGGAATAGGGAAACTGAGACAGGAACGCTTTAAAAAGGCCCAAAAGTGTGGCCAATTTGCAGCCAACTTGTAACTAACAAGCCATTATCTTCCTCAGCCAAGAACACTTGAGAGCAAATGATAAAAAGAAAAAACCTTCTTAAGGAAAGAATAAATCAATTAAGTAAGTAATAATAATAAAGAAGGTCCACTCTCACATCATTTGCATTTCTTAATAAATAACATCAAAATGTAAGATATAAGTACAAAATGTCTTGCTTAATGTCACATGGAATATAGCAAGTTTAGGACATGAAAGGGGGAGGGGGGAGGGCGGGAGGGGAAAGAGAAAAAGGGCAGTTTTACTCCCCAAGCAGAGAAGCCAGCACTCTCAAGGCTTGGCAAGATCCAGTTGCCAGAGGCTTCTCGTGAGTTCTGGGAGGGCCACAGGAAGTAGACAGGGACCTTGAGAATTAATCTGCACCAAAATATTCAGCAAAGAAATTTTGAAACTTATAGAGAGGAGGGTATATGATGCCTTGGACCCGCCCAACCTGCTCTTCAGATTAGCTGAGAGTCTGTCTGCACTGCATAGCAGGTGGACTAGTATATAGGTTTGCTTGCTTTGCTTTTTCAATAAAGGTGCACGCTTTAATTACTTTAATAAATTGGCTTTCCACACTGCAGTCAAGGCCTCTCATATAAATTCATTTATTTGAGAAGACAAGGATTGAGGTTGGGAACAGCCTTTCGCACTGAGGTGCCTCTAACAATTGCATCCTTTTTTCTCTCATGTCTTAAACTTGCTACATTCCATGTGACGTTAAGCAAGATATTTTGTACTTACATCCTCCATGTTGATGTTATTTATTAAGAAATGCAAATGATGTGAGAGTGGGCCTTCATTATTATCATTACTTAATTAGTTTATTTATTTTAATTGCACATAGTTGTTAGAATGCTTTTTGAAAATATATTTAAAATATGGCATGACAAAATATACTTAAAATTGATTTATCATGGAATGCAGGTGACAGATGATGTAGGACATGAACACAACAGAATAAAAGAGTAAAGAAACAAGTAGCACTTCACCTGGCACAAGAATTCTAAAGAGCAAAGATACAATACTAAATTTCGATGTTATTACCTCTTTGAATCAAAGAATGTTTAAGTTAAAGCAACTGACTTGTAATTCTTAGGACCCATCTCCTCTATGAAATCTCTGTAAACGGATCCCTCTGCCCATGTCAGTTTCTTGGTTTCTCGGTGAATGCCTCATGAACTGTTACCTTGTATTTTTAGCTCTTTTCTATCTCCCACTCACCATCCCCACCCCCAGCCTTGGGTTGGGGCCACCAGCTCACCGGCCCCGCCCTCCCGCCATCTGTGGGCGACCAAAGGGATAATGGAGGCCCAGGCTCAAACCCACCTTGTCCTGGTGCTGCTGGCTCGCTGGCCCCGCCCCCCCCCACTGCCACCGATTGCCCTCTGTGCGGTGAGCAGCGCCCCCCCTCACACCCACCTTGGCCTGGGCCACCTGCTCACCTGCTCCATCCCGCTCTCATCAGGGCCCATTGGGGCTGGCAGAGCCTCCACTGCCTCCAGCTGCCACACAGCATCACCTATGCCCGCCATGTTCCGCGCCGCCCCCTGGTGGTCAGTACACGTCTAACTCCCATTCAGTTGAACTGCTGCCCATGGGGACAATTTGCATATTAGCCTAATATTATAATAAAGAAACCTCTTGTATTCTTTCCCTAGTTCCTTAATTGATAACGTTTTACAAAACTATATATCATTACAATCAGAATGTTGATACTAATACTAGTCACCAGAAAGATAACTTATATTACATTTTTATTTTCATTATGAGAGGATGTTTATTAAAGCTGGGGCCAGTGGAACAAGGAAGGGCAACAGGAGAGAGACCAGGCGGGGCTGCTTTGGCTCTTCAGAAACGTGATGGGAAAGTGAGCAGGCAAAGCTGCTGTCCGCTCACTGGGAACTGAGAGAAAAGGGCGTCTTGTGGACAGGTGCAGGGGTTTGGCCTTGGACAAGCTGCCGCTGCCCAGGGTCCCCGTGGTTGCAAATCTCGTAGGGCCCCTTAGAGTTTAAGAGATGCATGCCTATGGGGAATGAAAGGGAGAAGGAAAAGGCACAGGTGTGCTCCTGGGAAGGAGAGCATGCTGGGTCCTTTGTCCTGAGGGTTTTAAAGGCTGGGGGGTTAGGAAAGGTCTTAGGGGAGAATCTCCACAGAATATTCATCAGCTTATGCTGATGTGCCAAAATGAGATTTAATCCCTTAACCTCCTCTGTCCTTGGGTGTGTCTGGCACAAATGGTACCAACTGGATTTCTTCTACCTATCTTCATGAGGAGGGTGATTTTAAGCTATTTACCCTCTGATTGGGGAGGAGAAGTGTGAACCATTTCTCTTAAGAGTCTTCGTTACAGAAAACAGGACTTTGCAATTTACTAGATGGCTGTAAACTTCTTGGCCATTTAACTACATGTCTCAGTTCCCTTATTCCTCTTGGCCAGGCTGCTAGTCTGTCTCATTCCCCGCTGAGAGACTTCCATCCTTAAAACCTTTTAGGGGTGATGAGGGAGGACAGTGTGTATTCTTTAACTGCTTCCTGCTGACAAGGGCTGTGGTCCCTGCCTGTGTAGGGGATGGAAGTCTCTCGGCCTGAGCTAAGGGGCAAGGGAATGGGATCTGAGACCGGAACAGAGAGGCTGTTAGCTGATTCTTCCAAAGAAGGGATAGGCTAGAATCCCCACAGCAGCAGCATCTTGACTGGAATGGTTGTATCATTCCAGAAGCAAAGTTGGTAGATTGCTTCATATTTCACTGACTCAATAATGCAGTCCTGAGAATAAGTCCGTTCCGTTCAATTGCCGATTTCAGGAGGTGGTGATGCAGATGGGCTCCCAAAGAGCGACCTGGAAAGAGTGCCATGAACCCTGTGCATAAGCAGGTATCAGGCCATTTCTCCAAGGGGCTTTGATCAGATTCAAAGTCAATCTTAAACCCTTAAAGCTCTCTGGTGACATCCAGAGTCCCGGCATGTCTCTCTCCATCATGACATTCCACTCAGACTTGGTTGATAAAACCACAATTGGAAACTGGCTTTATGTGTTGGAAAAGGGTGATAAGGTGATCGGAGTCACACTGTTATATTGTAAATCGGCGAGCTGAACAGAGGACGCCTTAGTTAGTAAGCCAAATTAGGAGTCTTTATTACGCTAGCAGTCTCAGAGGAGTTGCCTCTCAAAGTCTGAGCAAAGTAACAGAGGAAACTTTCCCTTTATACCCTCCTAGTTCCTTTGTCTCCTAAATATGGAGTTTCTGAACCTTTTTGCAGGCTTTTCAAAGAGCCCTATGTAGATATTTTGCAGGAAGCTTATAACCTTGAGCACAGCATAACTCAATAGCTTTGAGCACAGTGTAATTCAAATAACTAAAAGACACCTGGCATGCAGCAGAGCGGCTTGCAAGGCCAGATAATTGAGCTCATTTTCCCTATTATTGAAGCAAGCGTGTTTACAGAAGCCAAGAATAAGAGAGTTAATTTATAGAATAAAGGACCATTTATAATTAGTGGAAAATATCAAACAACAGTTTTTACAACATAGAGGTTACAGGCACAAGATGGAGTGCCTATGTTTCAACACCACCGTATATTACCGGTGATGTTAATGACAAAATGGCACCATTTGTTACCCACGAAGTTGAAAGTCACAGAGGTAGTAGAACTGAGCCAGCTGCACTGTGTAGGATTAGGAAATACATATCTGGATTACCAGAGAATGTTGCCGCAGGGGACTGTGCCAGGAGCAGGTGTGGCTCAGGCTGGACCAGAGCATGTAGGTTCACGGATTCTTAACTTCTCGCAGGAAAGATTTCACAATACGAATCCGGGTTATTTTGAGTACATTTATTAAAGCTGGGCACAGTGAAACAAGGAGAGGCTTAGGATAGAAGCAAAAGTAGTAGAGAGACTCAGAGGGCTGCTTTGGCTCTCTGGAAGTGTTATCAGAAGAAGTGAGCTCCGGCAAGGGTGCTGGCATCTCACTGGAGAGTTAGAGAAAAGGGGCCTTGGGGACAGGGTCAGGGGTTTAGCCAGGGACGAGCTACCTACAGTTTTTTTTTAGATTTTATTTTTCAAATACTGTTTATATTCAATATTTTTTATATTAGTTTCAAGTGTACGAATAGTGGCACAGCAGTTATATAATTTATGAGGTGATCCTCCAGGTACTTCAAATACCCACCTGGCCCCCTATATGTTTACTTCAATATTGTTGACTATATGCTCTACACTGTACTTAATTTCCCATGACTATTGTATAACTGCAAATTGTACTTTCTAATCCCTTCTTCACCTTTTTTACCCAGGGCTTCATTCCCCCTTCCATCTGGTAAGCATCATGTTGTCTCTCTCTGCATCTCTGTGTTCATTTCTGTTTTGTGTTTGTTTGTTCACTTATTTCCTTCCTTTGACTCCACATACAAGTGAAATTATATGGTATTTGTGTTTCTCAGTTGGACTTGTTTCACTTAACACTTTCTAGCTCCATCCATGTTGTCGCAAATGAGAGGATTTTGTTCTTTTTCATAGCCGAGAAATAGTGCATTGCATGTAAGTACCACATCTACTTTATTCACTCTTCTCTTGATAGACTTGGATTGCTTCTATATCATAGCTATTATAAATAAGACTGCAATACATACAGGGGAACATATTTATTTTCAAACTAGAGGCCCAGTGCATGAAAATTCATGCACTGGAGGGAGGGTCCGTCAGCCTGGCCTGCCCCCTTTCACAGTCCAGGAGCCCTCAGGGGAGGGAGGTGACCCGGCGATCAGGGGAAGGCGACACCCCATCACACCTCTGCTGCTGTCATTGCCAGCAGTGCAAGCCTTGGCTGGCCCTGGTTACCTGAGCCTTGGGCGGCCCTGGGCAGCTGGGGGGCTGAGGGGACTGGGGGACTCCAGAGGCAGGTGCCCCAGTGGGGCTGAGGGGACTGGATGCCGCCATTTTCTGTCTGTGGATGCCGCCACCTTTTAGGGGGTGGCAGTCAATTAGCATATTCCCTCCTTATTGGCTGTGGGCGCCGCGATATTTGAGGGCAGGACATCAATTAGCATATTCCCTCCTTATTGCCTGTGGGCACCGCCATCTTTGCAACAGCATGAGGGTCAATTAGCATATTCCCTCTTTATTAGATAGGATTTGTGTTTTGGGAGTTGATATGTACTCAGAAGTGTAACTGCTGGGTCATAATGTAGTTCATCTTTAACTTTTTTCCGGAACTTCCATACTCTTTTTCATAGTGCACTGTGTGGCATCAATTTTACATTCCATGAATGGTGCACAAGGGTTCTGTTTTCTCCACATTCTCACCAACACTTGCTGTTTGTTCATTTATTGATGACAGCTATTCTGACAGGTATGAGCTGGCGTTTCATTGTAGTTTTAATTTGCATTTCTCTGTGATTAGTGACATCGAGCATTTTTTTCCTGCCTACTGGCCATCTGTATGTCTTCTTTGCAGAAGTGTCTATGTAGGTTCTCTGACCACTTTTTTAATGTTTTGGGGTTTTTTTGGTGTTGTCTGACTTTTTTATAAATCTTGGATATTAACCCCTTATCAGAAGATTTCAATCTTTATTTTATACAGACTTGTTTTGTATCTAACGAGGTCTATCCTGGAAAATGTTCCATATGCACTTGAAAACAATGTGTATTCTGCTGTCCTGGGTGGCAGATATTCTAAAAATATCAATTAAATCTATCTAGTCTGTGTGTTCTTTAAGATCGCTGTTTCCTGGTTGATTTTCTGCCTGGAAAATCTACCCATTGATGTCAATGGGATGTTATTGTCACCTACTATGACTGTATTACTGTCTTTCCCTTTATGTCCATCAATATTTGCTTTATATATTTAGATGCTCCTATGCTGGGTGCATAAATGTTTACAAGGGTTATATTCTCTTATTGGATGGATTCCTTTATCTTTAAGTACTATCCTGCTTTGTCTCTTACTATAGGCTTCACTTTTATGTTTTTTATGTTTTTTTTTTTGTGTGTGTTTTTTGATATAAGAATTTCTACCCCAGATTATATTTTCTTGTTACCTTGTGCATGAAATATTATTTACCATCACTTTGTTTTAAGTCTATGTGTCTTTTGATCTGAAGTGGGTCTGTTGTAAACAGTGTATATATGGGTCTCATTTTCTTATCTACTCAGTTACCCTATGTCTTTTGATTGGAGCATTTAATCCTTTTACATTTAAAATGATTATTGTTGATTAGAGGCCCAGTGTATGAAATTCAAGCACAGGTAGGGTCCCTAGGCCTGGCCAGTGATCAGGGCCAATCAGGGCCTTCCAGCTGCCAGCCAGGGTCTGGTTTTCCTGACTGCTGGTCGGGGCCTTCCTTCATTCGGTGCCACTCCCTGGTGATCAGCACATGTCATAGCAAGTGATTAAAATCCCGGTCGAACTCCTGAGGGGACACTTTGCATATTAGCCTTTATAGACATATAGACTAGAGGCCCGGTACATGGAATTTGTGCACTCAGGAGGGTCCCTCAGCCCAGCCTACACACTCTCCCAGTCCGGCAGCCCTCAGGAGATGTCCTGAGTCATCAGTCGAACATCCTTATTCCTGTCACGGAGGCGGGAGAAGCTCCCACCACCACCACTGAGCTCTCCATCTGTGAGCCTGGCTTCTGGTTGAGCAGCGCTCCCTATGGGAGTGCACTGATCACCAGGGGGAAGCTCCTGCATTGAGCGTCCATCCCACGGTGGTCAGTGCGTGTCATAGCTACTGTTCCTTCCACCGTTCGGTCGATTTGCATATTAGCCTTTTACTATATAGGATAGATATGAAGTTGTTGACATTTTGTTATTTATATGTTCCTCTCCTTTTTCTTTCTTCTTAAAGAAGTCCTTTTAACATTTCTTATGATACTGGTTTGGTGATGATGAGCTCCTTTAGCTTTTTCTTGTCTGGAAAGCTCTTTACTTCTTATTCAATTTTAAATTATAGCCTTGCTGGGTAGAGTAGTGTCAGTTGTAGGTCCTTCCTTTTCACCACTTTGAATAGTTTGTGTCAATCCCTTCTGGCCTGAAAATGTTTCTGTTGAGAAATCAGCTGACAGTCTTATTTGAGCTCCTGCATCCTAGATAACTGCTATGTGAGGACACAACATGATGGTATGTATGTACCAGGAAGTGAGTATCCACCTGACACCAAATGCACTGAACTTCCAGCCTCCAAAACTATGAGAAATAATATTTCTGCTGTTTATAAACTACCCATTCTATTGGGGTTTTCTTTGTTGTTGTTAGTAAACTGACTAGTCTCTTCCCGCACCCCCCACACCCCTTTTCCCCTGACAATTGTCAGTCCACTCCCTTTCTATGCCCCTGATTCTATTAGAGTCACCAGTTTATTCTGTACATCAGATTTTTTATTTACTTGATTTTTAGATTCACTTGTTGATAGACATGTATTTGTTCATAATTTTTATCTTTCCCTTTTTCTTCTTCTTTCTCTTCTTAAAGAATACCTTTCAGCATTTCATATAATACTGGTTTGGTGTTGGTGAACTCCTTTAGCTTTTTCTTATCTGTGAAGCTCTTTATCTGCCCTTCCATTCTGAATGATAGCTTTGCTGGGTAGAGTAATCTTGGTTGTAGGTTCTTGCTATTCATCACTTTGAATATTTCTTGCCACTCCCATCTGGACTGCCTAGTTCAGTGATGGGCAACCTTTTGAGCTTGGTGTGTCAAACTTCGCCAAAATACTGAGCATAACTCGGGTAGTGTGTCACTATGAGGAAAAAAACATTATTTCACAAATGTTTCATCCTCGGCATGCAGCCGCCTCAGCGTCCGCGAGTCATCAGAAATGGCTACGCGTGTCAGTGCTGACATGCGTGTCATAGGTTCGCCATCACTGGCCTAGTTTCTGTTGAGAAAACAGCTGACAATCGTATGGGTGCTCCCTTGTAGGTAACTAACTGTTTTTCTCTTGCTGTTTTTAATATTCTCTCTGTCTTCTGCTTGTGGCATTTTATTTTTTATTCTCTTTTTTTTTGACATTTTTTTATTGAGGTATTATATGTGTACATATCTTACCATTGCTCCCCCCAATCCCACAGCCATACATGCCCTCACCCCTCAGAGTTTTGCATCCATTGTTTATGCTTATATGCATGCATACAAGTCCTTTGTTTGATTTCTTATCTCCCCCACCTCTTCCTAACTTTCCCCCTGTAATTTGAAAGTGTGTTTGATGCTTTACTGTCTCTGTATCTATCTTTTTGTTCTTTATAATGTTCTTTACTATCTATAAATGAGTGAGATCATGTGGTATTTTTCTTTCATTGACTGGCTTATTTCACTTAGCATAATGTTCTCCAATTCCATCCAGGTTGCTGCAAATGATGAGAATTCCTTCTTTTTTTACGGCAGCATAGTATTCCATTGTGTAGATGTACCACAGTTTTCTGATCCAGTCATCTGCTGATGGGCACCTAGGCTGTTTCCAAATCTTAGCTATGGTGAATTGTGCTGCTATGAACATAGGGGTGCATATATCCTTTCTGATTGGTGTTTCTAGTTTCTTTGGATATATTCCCAGGAGTGGGATTACTGGGTCAAATGGGAGTTCCATTTTCAGTTTTTTGAGGAAACTCCATACTGTTCTCCACAGTGGCTGCACCAGTCTGCATTCCCACCAGCAGTGCACGAGGGTTCCTTGTTCTCCGCATCCTCGCCAACACTTGTTGTTTGTTGATTTGTTGATGATAGCCATTCTGACAGGTGTGAGATGGTACCTCATTGTTGTTTTGATTTGCATCTCTCGGATAATAAATGACTGAACATGTTTTCATGTGTCTCTTGGCCTTCCTTCTGTCGTCTTTTGAAAATATTCTGTTTAGGTCTGTTGCCCATTTTTTTATTGCATCATTTATCTTCCTTTTATTAAGTTGTATAAGCTGCCTGTAGATGTTGGAGATTAAACCTTTATCAGTGATACCATTTGCAAATATGTTCTCCCATGCAGTGGGCTTTCTTGTTGTTTTGTTGATGGTTTCTTTTGCTGTAAAAAAGCTTTTTATTTTGATGTAGTTCCATTTGTTAATTTTCTCTTTAGCTTCCATTGCCCTAGGGGCAGTGTCAGTGAAGAAGTTCTTTTGGCATATGTCTGAGATTTTGTTGCCTGTGGATTCCTCTAGTATTTTTATGGTTTCCCGTCTTATGTTTAAGTCCTGAATCCATTTTGAGTTTTTTTTTTGTGTATGGTGTAAGTTGGTGATCTAGTTTCATTTTTTGCATGTATCTGTCCAATTTTCCCAACACCATTTATTGAAGAGACTGTCTTGACTCTATTGTATGTTCATGCCTCCTTTGTCAAATATTAATTGAGCATGGTGGTTTGGGTCAATATCTGGATTCTCTATTCTGTTCCATTGATCAATATGTCTGTTCTTGTGCCAGTACCAGGCTGTTTTGAGAACAGTGGCTTTGTAATGCAGCTTGAAATCTGGTATTGAGATCCCACCTACTTTTTTCTTCTTTCTCAGGATTGCTGTGGCTATTTGGGGTCTTATATTATTCCAGATGAATTTTTGGAGAGTTCTTTCTAGGGCTGTGAAATATGCTGTTGGTATTTTGATGGGGAGTACATTGAATCTGTAGATTGCTTTGGGTAGTATGGACATTTTAATGATGTTGATTCTACCAATCCATGAACATGGTATGTTCTTCCATCTGTTTACGTCTTCCTCTATCTCTTTTTTCAGTGTCCTGTAGTTTTCTGCATATAGGTCTTTTACCTCCTTAGTTAAGTTTATTCCTAGGTATCTTAATTTTTTTGGTGTGATGGTAAATGGGATTGCTTTTTTAGTCTCTCTTTCTGTAAGTTCATTATTGGTGTATAGAAATGCCATAGATTTCTTGGCGTTGATTTTGTATCCCGCTACATTGCTGAATTTATTTATTAAGTCTATTAGTTTTTTTATGGAATCTTTTGGTTTTTTTATGTACAATATCATGTCATCTGCAAATAAGGACAGCTTCACTTCTTCTTTTCCAATTTGGATGCCTCTTATTTCTTCTTCTTGCCTAATTGCGATAGGTAATACTTCTATACTATGTCAAACAGGAGTGGTGAGAGTGGGCATCCCTGGCTTGTTCCTGTTCTTAGGGGAAATGGTTTTAGTTTTTGCCCATTGAGTATGATGTTTGCTGTGGGTTTATCATACATAGCTTTTATTATGTTGAGGTATGCTCCTATTCCCACCTTGTTGAGAGTTTTTATCAAGAAAGGGTGTTGGATTTTGTCAAATGCTTTTTCTGCATCAATTGATATGACTATGTGATTTTTATCTCTCAATTTGTTTATGTGATGTATCACGTTTATTGATTTGTGGATATTGTACCATCCTTGCATTCCTGGGATAAATCCTACTTGCTCATGATGTATGATCTTTCTGATGTATTGCTGGAGCCGATTTGCTAGGATTTTGTTGAGGATTTTGGCATCTATGTTCATGAGGGATATTGGTCTGTAATTCACTTTCATTGTGTTGTCTTTATCTGGTTTTGATATTAGGGTGATGCTGGCTTCATAGAAGGAGCCTGGAAGTGTTCCTTCCTCTTGAATTTTTTGGAATAGTCTGAGGAGGATAGGTTTTAGTTCTTCCTTGAAAGTTTGGTAAAACTCTCCTGTGAAGCCGTCTGGCCCCGGGCTTTTGTTTGCCAGAAGCTTTTTGATGACTGCTTCAATTTCTTCCATAGTTACTGGCCTGTTGAGCTGTTTAGATTCTTCCTGATTGAGTTTTGGAAGGTTGTATTTTTCTAGGAATATGTCGATTTCCTTCAGGTTGTCCAGTTTGTTGGAATAGAGTTGTTCGTAGTATTTTGTAACAATCCTTTGTATTTCGTCGGGGTCTGTTGTTATTTCACCTCTTTCATTTCTGATTTTGTTTATTTGTGTCCTCTCTCTTTGCTTTTTGGTGAGCCTGGCTAGAGGTTCATCAATCTTGTTATCCTTTCAAAGAACCAGCTCTTGGTTTTGTTGATCTTTTGTATTGTTTCTTTGGTCTCTATGTCGTTTATCTCCACTCTGATCTTTATTATTTCTTTCCTTCTGCTTACACTGGGCTTTTCTTGTTGCTCCCTCTCTAACTCTTTGAGTTGTTGGGTGAGGTAATTTATTACCATTGTTTCTTGTTTTTTGCAGTAGGCTTGTAGAGCTATGAACTTCCCTCTGAGGACTGCTTTTGCTGTGTCCCATAGATTTTGGATTGTTGTGTTTTCATTGTCATTTGTTGCCATGATGTTTTATATTTCTTCCTTGATGTCTTTGGTAACCCAGTCATGGTTTAATAGCATGCTGTTTAGTCTCCATGTGTTTGATTTCTTTGGGTTGTTTTTATTGTAGTTGATTTCCAGTTTTATGCCACTGTGATCTGAGAAGATATTTGATATGATTTCTATCTTCTTGAATTTGGAGAGACTTTGCCTATGGTCTAACATATGGTCTATCTTTGAAAATTACCCATGTGCACTTGAGAAGAATGTAAATTCTGTGGCTTTGGGGTGAAATGTTCTGAAGATTCGATTAATTCCATCTGTTCTAGTGAGTCATTTAGGATTGATGTTTCTTTGCTGATTTTTTGTTTAGAGGATTTGTCCAATGGTGATAGTGGGGTATTGAAAATCTCCTACTATTATTGTATTGCTATCAATCTCTCCTTTGATATCTTCCAGGAGTTTTTTAATGTATCTTGGTGCTCCTATATTGGGTGCATATATGTTTACCAGAGTTATTTCTTCTTGTTGGATTTCTCCCTTTAGTATTATGAAGTGGCCTTCATTATCTCTTGTTATGTCCTTCACTTTGAGATCTAATTTGTCAGATATAGGTATTGCTACCCCAGCTTTTTCTTCATTTCCATTCACCTGGAAAACCTTTTTCCAGCCCTTTACTCTCAGTCTGTATGCATCCTTTTTTTTGAGGTGGGTTTCCTGTAGACAGCAGATATATGGGTTTTGTTTTCTTATCCAATATGTAACTCTGTGTCTTTTGATTGGGGCATTCAATCCATTTACATTTAAAGTTATTATTTATAGATACTTATTTGTCGCCATTTTTATTCTATACCCCTGTGTTCCTTCTTTGCTTCCTATTTCTTTTCTTTCTTTCTTTCTTTCTTTCTTTTTTTTTTTTTTTTTTTACAGCAGACCCTTTAGCATTTCTTTCAATGCTGGTTTGGTGGTGATAAACTCCCTTAGTCCTTTTTTGTCTGTGAAGCTCCTGATTTCACCTTCAATTTTGATTTATAGCCTTGCTGGGTACAGTATTCTTGGATTGAGACCCTTCCTTTGCATGACTTTGTATAGTTCATTCCATTCCCTTCTGGCCTGATGAGTTTCTGTTGAGAAATCAGTTGCTATTCTGATGGGGGTTCCTTTGTATGTAACTGTCTGTCTCTCTCTGGTCGCTTTTAAGATTCTTACTTTGTCGTTGGTGTTTGCCAACTTAATTATAATGTGCCTTGGCGTCGGTCTTTTGGGGTTCATTTAGCTTGGAACTCTGTGAGCTTCTTGTATTTGTGTGGGTTTTTTCTTTCCTATATCAGGGAAGTTTTCTGTTATTATTTCTTCAAACAGGTTTTCTATTCCTTGCTCAGTTTCCTTTCCTTCTGGTACCCCTATTATCCTGATGTTGTTTTGTTTTGTGTTGTCCTGAAGTTCCCTTAGGCTCTCCTCATGCTTTCTAATTTTTGTTTCTAAAAGCTGTTGTAATTGTTTTTTTTTCCATCTTGTCTTCTAGCTCACTTATGCAGTCCTCTGCTTCTTCTAGTCTACTCTTGATGCTTTCTATTGAGTTCTTTACATCAGCGATGTCATTTTTAATTTCTTCTTGGTTCTTCTTCATTTTCTCTTGGTTCTTACTCATATTGTCGAATTTGTCTTCCATCCTTTTCAGCCACCTTATGACCATTTGTCTGAATTCTTTCTCTGATAGGTTGTTTACCTCTAATTCGTTTACTTCCTTTTCTGGTGATGCCTGGTTTTCTTTCCTATGGGGGCTATTTCTTTGTCTCTCCATGGTCTCTCTTCTCCGGATGTCTGATTATATAGATCTCTCTCTCCGGCATTGATTTAAAGGTACAAAATACAACACAACCAGGCAGAACAGACAAGGCACTGAACAGAATTGTATTCACGATATTAATAACCTCCAATAAAGGTAACCACCAGAGAAAGACAAATTAGGGAATAGGAGTGGAAGAGGGAGAGTAAAAAGAAAGAACAACAACAAAAAAAGAGTGTGAATCTGTACTTGGGAAAAGAGCAGAAAAAAAAGAAAAGAAAATAAAAAAAGTAAGAGAGACAAGAACGATACTAAGAGAGAAAAGGGGAACAAACTATATATATGGGAAGTAAACTCCACTAGAACAACCACTATTCCCAGCAAATTCCAGCAACACGAGCCTGGAGATTAATACAAACTGCAACACCAACTAATATCAAGTGAGGCAAGGGAAAACAAAAGTTAAAAACAAACAAAAACAAAGCAAACAAAAGAACCAACCAACCAAACAAAAAGAATAATCAAAACAATCTCATAAAAAAGCATAAAAATTCAATCTAATCAACATTCAAGCAAACAACAACAAAAGGCCAGAGAGAAAAATAATTTTTTTAAGGTAGTGTAGAGAGATGTTTGTATGGATTTGGAGCAGGGAGTTGGGAATTAGATATATAAGTAGGGTGAAATTTTAGCAGAGGGTAAACTGAAAAAGTATGGAAAATCTAAAGCCAGAAAGGGTTAAGATAAACAGGAGACCAAAAGGGGAAAGGTTGGGAGGAGAGTGATGGCATAATGTTAGCGTTGAGATAGGGTAAAACAATTGTAAGGGAAAGATGCAAATAGAATGTAGGACACTAATCCCAAAATAAAAGAAAGAGAAAATCAAATGACATTAACAAATAAATAAATTAATTAATAGTAATAATAATGCTGATTTAAAATAAAAATGTAATAATTAAAAAGATGAAAATCTAGTGAGGAAAAAGAAAAAAATTTAGTTTCTTAAGTAAAAGATGCAAAAAATAAAAATAAAATAAATAATAATAAAAAATTAAAAAAAAATTGAAAAAAAGAATTTAAAATTAAAAAATAGGAAGACTAAAATGTGCAGTAGCGGCTGTCATTCACTTCCTCTATTATTCTGTTTGGTACGCCTGTTTCCCAGTCTGGGCGGTATTTCAGTTCAGCTTCGTTCCACAGCTCCTCAGTGTTGTAAGCCAGTTCTGCTTTTTAAGCCAGCCGTGTCTTAATTTCTCGTATTTGTTTTTGATTACACCAGAGACAATTAGCGTTTCAGCCCCTGGGTGGCAGTGTTTCTGAATTGACTTCAGGGCCTCTCTAGCTTTTTTTTTTTTTCCCCTTCTATGGCACTCACTACCTGTTTGTGGAGGTGTGCGCCTCAGAGCTGCCTCTCTGATGGTCACACCCAGCTCCGCTCCCCAGGTCCCGAAAAAACAACTTCCCCCTGCAGTCTTTCAGGGCCCCTCCACCTGGGTTTTTCTATGTATTGGGCTTAGCAATCAGAGTCGGAAAGAGCCCAAGTGTGCGGACAGTGGGTCTGCGCGCAAGACTAAGGAGCCTGCACTCCTTTGAAAATTCTTAGTCTGACCCTCCTCGTCAGATTAAAATGAGTTGCTTTTAAGAGATCACTTCTGTTAGCAGCTCAGAGGACCCCCTTCCACATTCACGGATCACGGCAGTTCCAACTGCCACCGATTTTTCTAGGCACAGACCTCCCGGTTCCTGCTGGTCCTGCAGCTCGTGCGCTTCCCTCACCCAGTGCTTCCCTCACCCACCACGGGGATTAGAAACCACTCCTTATTTCAGGAGAAATCTGACCTTTCCGTGGTGCAGTGAAGAGTTCCTTTGAATCCAAATGTTTGCGCAGATAGGGGACCGGTGGTCTGGTGCTCGCAGCAGTTCAGTGTTTGCAGTTGTCGCGGAAAGTCAGGTTTCCAATAAAATCCTCCTTTCCTTGCAAGATGGCGAGGCGCCCGGTGAGCCCGCAGCTCCAGGAGGAGACCCAGCTCCTGTGGGTGCTGCATGGTCAGGGGCACACTGCCCAGCACTCCCCCGCCTTCTCCTGGAGTTTAGCTGTCCTTTGGCTTGCCAATATACACTCCCCCTGGGAGCCTCTGCTGCTCCTACTCTCCGCCCCAGGACCAGCCTCCAAACACGACTCTATTCAGTCGCCATTTTTTCTGATCTCCTGCTTGTGGCATTTTAATTATGATGTGTCTTGGGGTGGTCCTCTTTGGATTCCTTTTGTTTGGGGTTCTGTGCACTTCCTGGACTTGTAAGTCTATTTCTTTCACCAGGTGGGGGAAGTTTTCGGTCATTATTTCTTAAAATAGGTTTTCAGCATCTTGCTCTCTCTCTTCTTCTGGCACCCCCATGATTCAGATGATGGTATGCTTGAAAGAGGCTCCTTACACTATCTTCAAATTTTTGGATTCTTTTTTTCTTTTTGCTTTTCCAGTTGAGTGTTTTTTGCTTCTTTGTATTTCAAATCTTTGACTTGATTCTTGCGATCATCTAGTCTGCTGTTAGGTCTCTGTATAATATTTTTTATTCCACTCAGTGTATGTTTAATTTCTAGTTGGTCCTTTTTCATATCCTCGAAGGTCTCGCTAAATTCATCGGCCTTTTCTAAGAAATTCTTGAAAAACCTTATAACTGTGGTTTTGAACTCTATATCCAATCTTTTGCTTTGCTCCATTTCTTTCATTTGTGACCTGTTTCTTTGTCTCTGCATTTTCGCTGCTTCCCTGAATTGGTAGAATAACTTTTTGTGATAGGTGTCCTAAGGGCATAGTGGCTCAGCCTCCCCAGTTACCTGAGGTGGACACTCTTGGTGCACCCCATTGTGGACTCTGTGCTCAGCCTTGTTGTAGTTAAGTCTTGATTGTTGTTGGTATCACTGGGAGCAATTGTCCTCCAGGCCAATTGGCTGTGAGGACCAGCTGTGTCTACGCTGGGAGAACTTCTGTGCTGGACACACACTTATGAGATAAGACTTGCTAGATTTCAAAAGCCTCTGTGCTCAGCTTGGATGGGGCGGAGTTTCGGAGCGGAGCAGACAGCTTTGGTTTACCGTCAGCCCTGCCCTATGAGGCCTGTGGGTCTCAGTGTCCCTGGGTAATCACTGCAAGCACCTCTGAGAGAAAGCAGCCCTCGAGTTTCGCCCGCTGCCGGACAATTCAGTTTGTCCCCGAATGAGTCTGGTTTCCCAGAAACTCGCCCGGGACTGGAGTTCAGCGCAGTCAGGAGCTTCTGTCTCCCTCCCGCTGTAGAAAGCCAGCCGCGCACTCAGCCGCCCGTGCATTCAGCAGTCAGTCCTCTCTGCGCGTGCGCGCCTCTGGACCTCTGCCTTCCGCAGCTCCTCTGAGTCTCAATGTGCTTTCTCTTTTTTTCTAGTTGTAGAATTTCCACTCAGCCAGCTTTCCTGTGTTTCTGGATGGTGTCTGTGTCGTCTTTTAGTTGTAGTTTTGATCTTGTGTGAGGCAGCAGTTTAGGTGTTTACCTATGTCGCCATCTTGGTTTCTCCCAGCTTCTACCTCTTCAACACCAGAACAACCCCACACTAATGCTACAGAATTCAGAAAGAGCCTGGCACCCTGGACTTCTTGTTACAGAAGATAGATTCAACCCCATTTCTTCACACACTCTAATATAGTTCCTACTATTTGTCACTGAAAGCCTTCCCTAACTAATTGTCAAGTAAGAATGTCATTGCCTGAATCAGTATAGGTCATAATTTTATTTCATAAATCAGACATTTTTTAAGACGTTGGAGCAATGAGTCTGAGCTAACCTACTGGGCTCTGTCAGTGAGTAAACCCAGAAAGGGCACACAAAAAATTCCAATGATTACTACAGGAGGCAGGAAAAATGGGGCAGACAGCGACAAAGGTGAGACAGATTTCTCAAAAAATACCTTATTACATAGTTGGGGTGTTTCTAAAGCATGAATACATAGTCTATTCAAACTGTGTAAGTAATGTTTTAAAAGAAAATAAATCAAGGAAGGATATATTATCCTTATACTTTTTCTATCAAGAAATCAACAAAATATTACCTTTCTTGGGAATAGCAAACAATTCAATGTGCTTTTCTCTAACAGTCTTCTTTTCAACTGCTAATGACCGTAGGCAGATAATAAAAATAAAAATAATAATAACAACAATGTAGTACTTTATGTGACAAGGGCTAAAAACCAATGATATTTTGTAAAATATTCTAAACCTTAATTGCATCCTCCTCAACATATTCCTCTCTGTTTTCCTTTATTTATATTACCAACAATTATTCCCAAAGCACATACACTTCATATACTTATAAATGTATTTTTATAGTTTTCCTGAATCTGAACAGAAAGCTAACATTTAGTTTATAATAGTACTGCTCCATATTTTAAGTATTTCAAAGTTACATTTACAAAAAATAACCTGAATACAGTACGTCCTTGGGTTACATCAGAGATACGTTCCTATGGCGCGATGTAACGTGACTTTCGACGTAAGTCGGGACCCACCTACCTAACCACCTACATCACTCCCATGGAGCACAGACACAGCAGTGATGAAGTGAAACAGTAAAAAAAAAAATTAAAAGAAAAAGAACAATTCCTGACCTTTACTTGTGGTAAATACTGTAAATAATAAGAAACATAAAGCACATATGTATATACGTCGAAATTTCAGAACTCTTTTTTTATTATAAATAAATGGGAAGTGGCGACAGAACCTAGAAACGATGCATGTCGAGTCCCACGTAACCCGAGGACTGCCTGTATCTCATTATATATCTGAATATGTAAGCATTGCATAATTATACTTCTTGTAAAGAGGATGCTCATTGCTCTTCTGCGACCGTTATGCCTGGCATAAAGAGGCGAGTACTGACATGCCATAGCTATTAAAGGAATTCAAGGATAAGAAAAAAAAAGTAATATAGTTTCCTACTATATCATGACAATATCTTCAAAGAAAATAAGAAAGGGAATTCCAAAGACATAAAAGTACAGTGGCCTGAACACTCAGATCTAAAAATTTTACTGTAGTAAACCCTCAATTTTGCAGTCTTCGATTTAACAGAATTCGGATTTAATGGACAAAATTTCCAGTCTGGATGTTGTTTTAAAATACCCTGTTAATTTCAAAATGCTTTTAACCAATATTGGCTTATAATTAAATTAAGTGGGGTTTTTAAAATTCACAATTATTTTGAACAAATTTTAGCAAATAGGCTACATTTGGGGAAAAAACACTATAGTAATTTTGCCGACATAGAGATTGCATTATCTACAAACATAGTGTACATATTTAAATCCAAGAGTCACTGCTCATAAACAATGTTTGGCGAGTGATTAGCATGTGATCACGCCACATTGCACATTGGTTGTTGTTGTGTGGTGTGACTTTCTGGAGCAGTTTTACTAGTAATGCATGTCAGCCAATGTTCTAAGGTACGCTAAGCCATGCCCCAGCCATGTGCATTTGTTTGCTGGAGGTGATTGGTAAATGCACGCATTTACTAGACCTATTCAGTATAAATTTAAAATTACAGTAATATGTATAAAAAACTTTTCTGTGAAATTAAACTTTTCATATGAACTTTAATTAAACATGTTTACATAAGGAAAAGCAGGTAAACTAATTTGTCAATTTTTTAACATGCACATTCGAAAAACCCACTTTATTATATAACTAACTTTCAGCTTAAAGGACACCCCCTCGCACGAATTAGTACTTTACGGGAGGGAGTCCCAGGAGTACCTGAAGTCCTTCTGCACACCTGAGCCAGGCTTCTGAGAGGGAGGCGGTGGCCCCCACGGTCCTGAGGCCTGCTCTTCTGGACTGCGGTGGACACTCTCCTGGGAAGGAGGGGTATTCCACAGCATCCCGATTTCTTTTTCTCTGTGGTGATAATTTTTAAAGAAAAAATAATCAGCTTCACTGAGTTGACAATTAACAACATGGAAACCAAGAATGGCAATGGTGAAGGCATATTTTTTAAATGTCTCTGAATCCCCATGTAAAGGAGTAAAGTGACAGCAAAACCAAAAGTACACAGACAACAATTACAACTTGTCAACCAAGTCCAAAATACAAGTGGGTCAGAATAAACACCCAATCCTCCACACTCACACATGGTGTCATATCTGAAAGGCAAGAAGCTGAGAGAAGCAAAGAAGGGCCTGTGCACAGACAACTGGTGTTCACTACAAAGTGCATCAGGCGACCTGAGAACCGTATCTGCAAAGGGGTGAGAACAAGGTCCCAACCAGGATCCAAAGGGGTGGGCAGTCTGGGTACCCAAACAACCAGGCAGCTAGGACAACCTTCCTCCAAAGGGCCAACACTGAGGAGAACTGCTGGGAGTGGAATCTGCTCAGCAGCACAGGGATGGCAGACAAGACTAAACAACACAAACAGTGGTGGAGGGAAGCAAAGCCAAGAAATACTTAAATAACAAGTAAGGGGCCATATTTTTACAAATTACAAGGAAACGACAGAAGTTATAAAAGTTATCTTGAATCCTGCCTCCTAAAAACTCTGAAAAACTATAAAATAAAAATAACAGAAAAATTGCAGAGCCAAATCACATACAAAGTTATTATTAGAAAAAAAAAAGAACAAAATTAAATTACATTCCAACACACACAGAAAGCACGCAAAGACATGCCCATAAAACAGAAAAAATTGTAACCTATGACAGTAGGTCTTCAAATAACAGTGTTGGGTTCAATATTATTTCATTACTAGGGGAGCGGGCCTAAGCCGCAGTCTGGCCTCCCTTTGTGGGAGACAACCAGATAATCTGGCTGATCAGGGAAAGGCACCAGCCCCATCACCCCACTGCTGGAGCCACTGCCAGTCACCGCAGCCACAAAAGGGGTTTTCATCAACACCGACTCCAGTCCCTTCACCAAGAAGAAATGACAACTTTCTTTAGGTAATTTCAAGATGTGTCTTTCACAGGATATGACATTTCTTTCTTTCTATTTTTTTTTTTTATCCTCACCTGAGTATGTTTCCACTGACTTTTAGAGAATGTGGAAGAGAAAGGGAAAGACAGAGAGAAACTTCAAAGTGAGAGGAACACTTTGATTGGTTGCCTCCTGCATGAGCCCTGACCTGGGCCCCAGCCAGGGAGGAGCCTGCAACTTAGGTACATGCCCTTGATCAGCATCTAACCTGGACCCTGTGGTTGGCCAACCTAGGCATTATCCACTGAGTCAAACCGGCTAGGGCAGGATATGACATTTCTTAGCCCTCCATCAGTGGACTGTTGTGGAGCAGATGCGAGTGAATGACCACTAGAGCCCAGACCAAATTAAAATTTAGGGAGCCTTTATTAGCCGGGCGGCCGGACGACCCGGCGACTGCTCTGCCATTCTCCACGCAGGGAGACCAGAGAGCAGCAGCGACCCTTTGTGTAGGACCACTTTTAAGCACATTAACCACATCCGGTTTTTGCAAAACAAGTAACCCAAGACAAAACAGTTTTTCCCAAGCAACGTCAGGATCATGCCAATGACGACCATGTTATTCACAGGGTCATCCTGTTCTCCAGAAAGCTGACAGTGTTCTATGAAAGAAGGCATACGTGCTGGGAAGGGGCCATGAGACCATATCTCAAGGCCTGGCCTAGTGTCAGCACTGACATCTCTATCTGGGGCATAGTCCACGGCCTCTCTGGAATGCTCAAAAATTCCCACTCTCCAACATTCCGAACTGGTTTTATGTACGTGAGTCAAATCATTGACTCTTTTGGGTCATTGTTGGCAAGGGAGTTATATTGACTCATGAGGACTATAAGCTTGATATCTTAAGCTGGGTGTGATGAAGCCATGTCGGGATCTCGTCGACCTTGACTGCTGTGGGGGTGGTCCTTTCCAGGTAGGAGTCAGTCCTTGTGTGGCAAATTTCTTTACCCAAACAGAGTCACCAGGGTGGAATGATGGACTGGATCAGAGATGCTTCTGGACTTCTTTCTGGGTAGACTGTAAAGCCTGTAAGAACTTGAGTAAAGATTGGTTATGGATTTCAGCTTTTCTAGATTGCATTTCCATGTAAGCTGGTGAGGTGGGTAGGTCAGGGTTTGGAAGAGTCACTAGAATCTGTAGAGGCCCCACTGGTTTTAGGGCAGCCTCCCTGGCTGCTTCATCTGCAGCCTCTTTCCCTCTTGCTTCTGGGGAGTCCCCTTGTCTCACATAGGTAGAGATGGAAAGACTTAATTACATCTGGTAGTTGGCCCATTGTCCTTGCTCTGCTCATATCTGTCTAACTGCCTGATATATTACCTCAAGGATCCTGGCTCTGAATTCTTTTAGGGAAAATGGACGTCGTTAGGCTCTTCTAGCTACTTCCTGCTGAGGCGGGTCAGAAGTTTCTCTCAGAGCCAAGAGATCCTTGCTGTCTGTCAGAGGGACAATGAGGCCTGGGCACAGAAGGAGGTGGGCTTGTGACCTGGCGGAGACAAACTGTAACAAATGGTCTGGTGGAAGGGAAAGAAAACCCTTCAGTTTTAATAACTAATATTGAAATAGAATTTTTCTCCTCAAAATTACCCCCATGTTTATCCAAAGAGCCAAATCAAGATTAATTTATCTATTGTATTTAATTTGGCCTGATTGTTTGCATAAACACAACAAGAATGGTAACTGACTACCTTTGCCGGAATTTCATGATTGAATCTTAATGTGCCCCATAGGGCCAGGAAGCCAAGCCATCCAGCTGCCGTCAGGCCTGCCTGTAGTACCTGCTGAGTTAGGTGAAGTCCTCACCTGTAGTGGCTCTACCCGGATCCACGCCCTAGGCTTTAAGGCCCATCTCAGTAGCCCTCCTACTCATCGAGGCTCAGAGTGCGTGGGGGTCCCGCAGGGACGCAGAGGCACCCTTATTGCTCCCCTTCTACTCTGACCAACCGCCAGTGATGGTAGGGTTTGGGCCTGATGCTCCAGCACCAGCTATTTTCAGGGCTACCAAGCAGGATACCAGACTTTCTCCATGGCACTCTTATTGGCTTCAAGTCTTCAGAGTTCAGACAGGGCTCTTTAAAACATGATACTCCAGTCAAAGTTTCCGGTTAATAAAACCACTATTGGAAACCGGTCTTATTGTATTTATGCAAAGAAATGTATTGCCATGATTTATTAAGTATTGCCAAATTTCAGAGGAATTGTATAAGGAGAAAAATAGACTGACCTGCTTTAAGATAGAATTTTCCTTGCCAGTCCTTTTTACGGACTTTTCAAATTATAAAAAACAGTAACTGTTAGATTTCTTTTATCAGTCCCTCACAAAGTACTTTGGCATAAGCTATTTACCCTCTGTTTAGGGAGGCAGAATGCAAATTATTTACTCTTCCTGGGTTCCTGGCCTGTATTATTTGATTTCTTTACAACATATCTCTTCTCCTTCTTACACCTACACAACCTTCTATTGAAATAAACACTTCTAAATTAGCCTTTAAACCTTCTTTCTATGTCCTTTAAAAATGCATAACCATGCCTCAGACCTTCTACTCAGTATTCCTTATTCTTTGTAACCTCAATCCTTTAATGATTCCTAAAAACTAAACAGCCAGAATTTCTTAGACCTTCTGTGATAAAACTAAGAGCTGGTAAAAATATTTCCTTTTGAGAGACAAATATTTTTAAAACTTAAACTTTAAAGATATTATATCTTAAAGTTCCTTTGCTGAATATTCCACCACCGCCCAAGAAGTGCCCAGTAACCCCACCCTGCCAGGCTCAGTCTTCATGTGCATTGGAAGGGTTAAAGAGAAGAAAACGGGCAGAGGAAGATCCACTGTGTTTTGCCAGCAGAGTTCAGATAAGCAAGAAACCAAGGACACCAGCAGAGCTGGTTGTACCCAGCAAAGTCAACAAAAACCTATCTCTCCCTGCTCTCCCCCTTTTCTGCATTAACCATTTACTCTGTCCTTAGCAGGGGAAATAAGGCAAGCGGTCTGAGATTCTGTATAACTAGGCTTTTTACACTTAAGGAACACTGCTCTCCCTCCCAGATTTCACTGCTTTACTCCAAAGCCAAAGAGGATCATCACCACTTCTGATATCTCCAACCATCCCCTGTCGCCCAGCCTAGGGCTTCTCTATCTCAGCAGGCTGAGAGTGAATTCTACCGCCTCTACTCTTTCTGAAACCTGCTCTGGAGCAGTTTTAACCCAACAAGTTCCCTCTTGCTTCTCTGGATTGGCAACCTTCACAAATTAACCATAGAATTCCAAAATTTCAATTTAATACAGCAAGTTCACAAATCAGAGCAAACTGAAACCCTTACTTATACAAACATAGACAGAAATTTTTATTAGCTAAGTGGGCTGATTCCCTCTCTGACGGAGAACAAAAGACTCTGAGAAAAAGGTGTCTCAGCAGCTGCTAAAGACTTTTGCATTCCGTCAGAGCAGGTCCGCCCTATCTTTAAACAAATTAAACAACAGAAAGAGATAACAAATACTCTCACACTTACATTTATACACCAGACAGTCTGAGTTTTTGACCTAGGGGAGGTGATCAAGCTCCCCCTTCCACTCACTGGGATATGGGAAAGTTGGCCATTCCCGCTCACAAAATCAAAAGCATTAACGGAAGCTATGTAATAATCTGATCGCCGCTTGAATTCCTGAAAATTTTTCAAAAAACATTGCAGGGGAGTATAGACAGAAGAACATGAAGCAGACTGACCCATTCTAATGATAGAGACCATTAGACCACAATAACACAGAATAACAAAGACAGTGACAACCAAACAGGATCAACGGGCACCGTCGTGCACCGGGATCTGGTCTCGGAAGTTGCGCTGCGTCCAGCCTTCCAGAGACCCCAGATGGGCGCCCACAGAACAGAACCAGAAACAAGTTTCTTACCGGTAAGAACCAGATCCAGGTGGCTCCTATCAGAGTCAATTAGGAAATTTAGCAGACGGGGTTTCCGAACTCTACCAGTCCTGGGGCTGAGGAACGTCTCTCAGAGATCTCCCCCTGGGTTGGAGAGTCCGGGGACCCTGGTGGGCTCTGGTCACAGGACCAGGCAAAGGCTGGTTATCTCGCTGGAGCAGATGTGAGTGAATGACCACTAGAGCCCAGACCAAATTAAAATTTAGAGAGCCTTTATTAGCCGGGCGGCCAGACGACCCGGCGACTGCTCTGCCATTCTCCATGCAGGGAGACCAGAGAGCAGCAGCGACCCTTTGTGTAGGACCACTTTTAAGCACATTAACCACATCCGGTTTTTGCAGAACAAGTAACCCAAGACAAAACAGTTTTTCCCAAGCAACGTCAGGATCATGCCAATGACGACCATGTTATTCACAGGGCCATCCTGTTCTTCAGAAAGCTGACAGTGTTCTATGAAAGAAGGCCTACGTGCTGGGAAGGGGCCATGAGACCGTATCTCAAAGCCTGGCCTAGTGTCAGCACTGACAACTCTATCTGGGGCATAGTCCACGGCCTCTCTGGAATGCTCAAAAATTCCCACTCTCCAACATGGACCTTTGTTTTTTTTTCCCCAGGAGTGTGGTGTAAAAGCCCTAGATCACCTTTTTGGATTCTTATGCCCAAGTTACTAAGAATATTACCAGTGGCATACAGGAAGCTTAGCCAGTGAGCGGTCAGGAAAGGTGTTTCCTCTGTAGTTCACACCTATCTTCTCTGATTTCTGGCTCTGCCCCTGACAAGGCCTGAAGCCTCCAGCCCTTGGCAGGGGACCCCCAGCTGGCTCAATCGCCAGGCTCTGCCGCTGGCCAAAGCCTCAAGCCTCTGTTTAAGGCTCTGGCCCTGGGCAGCGACCGCCAGCTGGATCTGATTGCCCTGCTCCACCCCCAGCCAAGGCCGCAAGCCTCTGTTTGAGGCTCGGGCCCTGGGTAGGGACCCCCAGCTGGCTCTGATAGCCTGCGGGGACCCCAACTGTTTCTGATCTTCCCCTCTGATCTTCGGCTCCAATCACCCGGTTCTGACCAAGGCTGCTCTCCGAGGCTGCAGCCATCTTGGTTGGGTGTATTTGCATATTCGCTTTTGATTGGCTGGTAGCAAGAACCACCTCAGACCTTGAGACCCTTTTCCTATCTAACAAAAACTCAGAAATTAAATGACAAAACTTAAGTAGAAAAGAATAAAAAAATCACCTCATACTTTTGTATACATTTTTAAAATGTGTGTATATTAGTGTGTATTTAATTTGTTTTTTGGCTTAGTGCCTATATTTGAATACTTGTAATTGTGCTAGTATTGATTTTGCTTATTTGAATAAAACACATTTTTATGGACTCCCAGTCCAATCCTGAAGCAGAATTAAAGTGAATGAAAGCTGAGGTATCTTGATATTTAAAATCTTGTTGAGGCTTCTTCATGTTAAGTTACTTCATGTCAAGTTAAGATTTTATTTCTAGCATCTTGTCAATATAATCACGGCAGAAATTATCTCTTTAAAAAAAATCACCTCAGTAAAAACAAAAAAGAATAAATCAGAAGGAACCCAAGAGCAAACAGATATCACACATAATATATTAAGAGAGATAGAAGGTAATGAGGAAATTTTAAAGTTTATCCTCCACTTATGGACAGGGACAACGATGGCTGGGAGGTGGGTAGGGGAGGTGGAGGAAGGTAGAGGGGGGATAAATGGTGATGGAAGGAGACTTGACTTGGGGTAGTGAACACACAATACAGTGAACATATAATGTGTTGTGGAACTGTGTACCTAAAACCTGTATGATTTTGTTAGCTAGTGTCACCCCAATAAATTCAATAAAATAAATAAATAAAATATACCCTCCAATGAAGAAAGAGTAAAAGGATTTAAGAGAAATCGAGTGACCAAGTCTCTCTAGGGAACCAACATACAGATAGTAGGAATCCCTGAAGAAGAAAACCAAAGCAATGGGAAAGAACAAATACCAAAGACTACAATCCTACAAAACCTTTCCTAAAATTCAAAAGCAATAAGTAAATTACATTTTGAAGTATACCACATACCTGAAAATATCAACCCAGAAGCAATCAAAATAAGATATATCCTAGGAAATAGACTCAAGAACTTCTTTGAGCCCTGGCCAGGGGGTTCAGTTGATTGGAGCATCATCCCCCACCAAAAGGTTGTGGGTCACATTCCCGTTCAGGGTACATACCTAGGTTGTGAGTTCAATCCCCAAAGGAGTCATGAACAAAAGGCAACCAAATGATATTCCTCTCACATCGATGTTTCTCTTTCTCTCACTTCCTCTCTCTCTAAAATGAATAAAAACATCCCTAACTGGTTTGGCTCAGTGGTTAGAGTGTCTGCCTGCAGAAATAAGGGTCTTGGGTTTGATTCCCAATCAAGGGCACATATTTGGGTTGCAGGTTTAATCCCCAGTCCTGGTCAGGACATGTGCAGGAGGCAACCAATCACTGTGTCTTTCTCATATCGATCTTTCTCTTTCTCTACCTCTCTTTCCCTCCTTTCCACTCTAAAAATCAATGAAAAAAATACCCTAGGGTGAGGATTAACAAAAAATTTTTTTAATAAAAATAAAAAAATTAAATCAATAAAAACACCTCCTCAGTTAAGGATTAAAAAGGAAGAAAAGAAATTCTTTGAATCTCTAGAAAATAACTGACAAGGGAATAAAAATTACATTTATGTTGACAACAATGCTTTATGCCAAAAGAAAGTAGAATAACATATATAAAATACTCAAGAAAACTGTTGGCCCAGAAAGAAACTCACTACAGACTGATTCATTTGCCTGTCACCATAACCATTATTGCTTGTCTCATTTTCGGTTCTTATAAGTGTATTTCTAATAGCACATGATCTCACACATCTAGGGGAAATAATGAACAACATAGACTGATGAACAAGAACAGACCCAGAAACAAGGAGGCATCGATCAGACTGTTGGGCCTCAGAGGGAGGGTAGGGGAGGGTGTGGTTAAAGGGGAGAGATCAACCAAAGGACTTGTGTGCAAGCATATGAGCCTAACCAGCAGTTAAGGACAACAGGGGGGTGGGGGCATGTTTGGGGAGGGGTGTGGGATGGGAATTGGGGGTATGAGGACAAATATGTGATACCTTAATCAATAAAGAAATTAAAAAAAATAAATAAAAAATAAATAAATAATAAAATACTCAAGACAAGAAAATGTGAGCCAAGGAGTTTATATCCAGCAACAGTGATAACACAGACTTATTTTCCAAGATTTTTTGTTTGTTTTGTTTCCAAATGTCTACAACAGAAATGTATTCATTTCATAAGTTTTTAAAAATATATTTTTATTGACTTCTCAAAGGAAGGGAGAGGGAGAGATAGAAATATCAATGGTGAGAGAGAATCAGTTATCAGCTGCCTCCTACACGCCCCCCATTGGGGATCAAGCCGCAACCACAAATGGGGCATGTGCCCTGACAGGCAATCTGGTTCATGGGTCGACACTGAACCACCGAGCCACACCAGCCGGGCATTTCATAAGTTTTTAAATTTGCATTTAATTTTAAGAAATATTTTTACAACTGCAGTAGGAATCAAATTAAGGTCAACTACTATGAGGTGATCACAAAAACAGAAAAAAAACAACCCATCATGAATACCACTGTAGTTAAACAAAATATAAATTAAAACATACTATTAAAACTTCCTTAACCAAAAGGAAGGGAACAAATTCATAAAAACAAATTCAGCCATAACATCGATGGCCTTTAATATGTAACTGCTCTAAGCATATTCCTCCTATGTAGATACTCCTATGGTAGTATGCAGTTTCCCCTGACAACTGTAAAGAAGCTCAGTTAGTTATCTAAAACATAATTTGGTCTATTTAGAGCGTATTTACATATAATTCTTTAAACTCCAGAACACCTCTTTAACACATTAATTCAGCCCAAGTCAGCTCTTTTAAGAAATGGGTGATACCAGAGATGGGATATGGAAGTACAAGATGAGACTGAAATATCTTGAACTGGAGAGTAATAAAGTGCTCAAGGAATAATCAGAATGTGTCTAAAAGACACACAACCAGCATGAATAAACAATAACAGTAGAAAATTATGGCCTACTGAATAAAATAAAAATATGAGTCTATCCTATATAATGAAGAGGGAATATGCAAATTGACCATCACTCCATCACAAAGATGGCTGCATTAACAGCAGAGGCCAAGTTCCCATAAGGAGCCTTAACAAGCAATCAGCAGGGACCTGAGGCTACGCCCTCCCCTGCCCCCAGTAGGACTTGACAGGGGATCTCAGGCAGTGACCCCCACCTCGCAGGGCTTGACAGGGGACTTCAGGCCATGTCCCCCACCCAGCAGGGCTTGCCAGGGGATCTCAGGCTGTGCCCCCCACCTGGCAGGGCTTGACAGGGGACCTCAAGGTGTGCTTCCCGTCCTGGTGCTGGGCTAGGGGACCTCAGGCTGCTCCCCCCGCCCAAGCAACAAGCCGGGGGACCTCAGGCCACCCCCACCCGGCGGGGTTTGACGGGGGACCTGAAGGTGCGCTTCCTGTCTTGGTGCTGAGCTAGGGGACCTCAGGCTGCACCACCGGCCCCGGTGCCAGGCCAGGGGACCTGAGGCCATGCCCCCCGCCCGGCAGGGATTGACGGGGGATCTTAAGGTGCACCCCCAGTGCTGGGTCGGGGAACTCAAGCCGCGCCCCTGCCCAGCGGGGCTTGACTGGGGACCTGCGGCTGCTCCCCCCTGCCCCTGGGGCGTGATGGGGGACCTGAGGTTGTGCCTCCCCATCTGGCGGGGCTTGGCAGGGGATCTCAGGCCATGCCCCCACCTGGCAGGGCTAGACAGAGGACTTCAAGGCACGCCCCTGCTCCGGTCTGGGCTGGGGGAGCTCAGGTCACACCCCCCATCCTGGCGCCGGGCCAGGGGACCTGAGGCTATGCCCCCTGCCTGGCAGGGCTTGACAAGGGTGGGACTGACCGGGTCTGGATCTAGCCCAATGGGGGGTTTGGGGGTTGGCCAGGTCTGGGTCTCACGTGATTTTGAGGTGCATGTGGGTGGGCGGGGACTTGACTCTGGGTTCTGTGGTGAGCCCCAGTCTCTGACCGGAGGAGGGTTTTCATATACATTTTACTAATTTTCTTTCATCTCTGACACTTCTATTATAGAGAAAGGGCAAATAGCAATATTAAATTATTTCCTCTAATTAGTCCCCTTTTCATGTGCACGAATTTCGTGCACTGGGTCACTAGTATTGATATAAAGAAAAAAATAATAGATTTAGAAAATTATAAAACACATAATCCCAGATTGGATCTTAAGCCTGAGAAAATAAGTAATTTTTAGGCAATTAGTAAAATTTGAATATGAATTGTTGATTAGATAATAGTATTGTATCAAGCTTTTACTTCCTATTTTATAATTATATTATGCTTATGTAAGAGACTGTCCTTAATTCTAAGGAAAAAACATTTGGGGTAAACACTCTATTTTCAAATTAGCCTAAAATAATAGACCAAAAAAAAAAAAAAAAAAAAAAAAGAAATATACACATGCTGAGAGAGAGAAAAAGAGGAAGGAGACATAAAAAGGAAAAAAGACAGACACCACTCCCGACCAAGATGGCACTTAGGTAAAGAGGGTACTCACCTCCTCCCGTAACCACTTCAAAATTACAACCAAACTACAGAACAACCATCACTTAGACCCATACTCGGCAAACTGCGGCTCGCAAGTCAAACGCGGCTCTTGGGCCCCTTGAGTGTGGCTCTTCCACAAAATACCACGGCCTGGGTGAGTCTATTTTGAAGAAGTGGTGTTAGAAGTTTAAGTTTAAAAAATTTGGCTCTCAAAAGAAATTTTAATCGTTGTACTGTTGATATTTGGCTCTGTTGACTAATGAGTTTGCTGACCACTGACTTAGACCTACCTGAAATTGATCTGAATGGAAGTTCTAAAACTACCAAACAGAAAAAGCCACATCAAGACTGGAGACATGGAAGGGACTGGTCCCACTCCCCTGGGTGGCGGATAAAAATCAGGAGGGATAATGGGCTGTGGATGTCCTCACTGAGGAGTGAGGGGTCCCAAGTCCCCACAAGGCCACTCAGGCCAGGGTTCCAGCGCCAGGATGAGAAGTCCCCTTAACATCTGCCTGTGAAAACCAGTGGGGACTGGGGCTGAGGGAAACTGAGGCTGCTGGAATCCCCAGCAGTTCAGTCTCACTCCCTCTAAGTCCCAGCAAGGGGGCACCAGAGACATACGGGGAAGAAGTGAATTGTTTGGCATCAGGGCCAGAGCTGGAAGGGCAGCGGTCTCCAAGACAGAAGTGCTAGCAGAAGCCACTGTTCCTTTGATGAGCCCTTCCCCCACAGAGCCAGCAGATGGGCACCATACCTGAGACTCTATCACATCACCTCAGCTCACACTGTTTTCCTATCCTGATTCCTTGAGGCCGTGCCCCACCCAACTTTCCGGCCCATCCAAGCTGCTTCCAGGAGCTTTATCACAGGAATGGTTTGTCTTGTCTCAAGTTCCAAATTTTCCTTAATGCAGATTGGAGCAGCCACGGTGGAGAACAGTATGGAGTTCCCTCAAAAAACTAAAAATGGAAGTCCCATTTGACCCAGTGATCCCTCTTTTGGGAATATATCCAAAGAAACCAGAAACATCAATTATAAAGAATATATGCACTCCTATGTTCATCCAGCACAATTTACAATAGCTAAGGTTTGGAAACAGCCTAAGTGCCCATCAGCAGATGAGTGGATTAAAAAACTGTGGTACATCTGCACAAAGGAATACTACGCTATGGTAAAAAAGAAGGAGTTCTTACTATTTGCAACAGCATGGATGGAACTGGAGAGCATTATGCTAAGTGAAATAAGCCAGTCAGATAAAAATAAATATCACATGATCTCACTCATTTGTGAAATATAATGAATAGCATAAACTGATGAACAGAAATAGATCCAGAGACAGAGAAACATTGATCAGACCATCAAACTTCAGAGGGAGGAGAAACCAAGATGGCAGCATAGGTTAAACACCTAACCACAGCCTGGCACAACAATTTCAAAAATACAACTAAAAGTCAAAACGGACATCATCCAGAACCACAGGAAAGCTGTCTGTCTGAAATGCCCACAACTAGAAGGAAAGAGAAAACCACAAGGAAAATCAGAAGAGCCGTAAAAGCCTGAGGTATGGAGACAAGGGCGGAGACACTAGCACGCGCGCGTGTGGGGAGGACGGAGCCAGAGAGGACGGAGCGGCTGACTGCCTGGCTGGCGTTCTCTAGTGGGAAGGAGATAAAAGCTCCAGATTGCATTGAACCCCAGCTCTGACTGCACTGAACCCCAGTTCCGGGTGAGACCCTGGGAAGCCAGGCTCATACTGGGGGAATCTGGGCTGTAAGGCGGAAACGCAGAGGAGCGGCGAAAGGCAGAGCTCCAGAGGCACGCACGTGAATGCGCACAGAGGACGGACTGTTGCCTGTGCCGCTGAATTGTCCTAGCGGGAAGGAGACAAAAGCTCCGGACCGTGCTGAACCCCAGTTCCGACTGCACTGAACCCCAGTTCCTGGCGAGGCCCTGGGAAGCCAGGCTCATACTGGGGGAATCTGGGCTGTAAAGCGGAAATGGAGTGGTGAAAGTCAGAGTACCGGAGGCGCACACGGGAATGTGCGCAGAGGATGGACTGTTGACTGTGCCGCTGAATTGCCCTGGTGGGTAGGAGACAAAAGCGCCAGACTGCGCTGAGCGCCAGTTCCGACTACACTGAAACCCAGTTCCGGGCGAGAATCTGGGAATCCAGATTCATTGGGGGAGAGATTAGACTGTTTGGCAGTGGGCGAAACTCCAGGGCGCTTTTCTCTCAGAGGTGTTTGCAGGGAGTACAGAGGGACACTGAGACCCAGGAACCTCATAGGGCGGGGCTGACGGGAAGCCAAGGCTGTAGTCTCCACTCTGAAACTCCACCCCATCCAAGCTGAGCACAGAGGCTTTTACAATTTTGCAAGTCTAGTTGAATAAGGCTGTCTCCTGGCATAGACACAGCTGATCCTCACAGCCAATTGGACTGGAGGTCAAATCCTCCCAGTGTACCAACAGCAATCAAGGCTTAACAACACCAAGACTTTGCGCTCAGTCCACAAAGTGGGGTACCAAGAGCGACCACCTAGGGAGATTGGAGAAGCTGAGCTACCGGCCCCTATAGGTCACTGACCACAAAAAGCCACTCCATCAACATAGGGAGGCAGCCAAAAGGTGGAGACACCGAAGCAGGTCACGCATAGAAGGGATGAAGGAAAGTAAACTAATGGATGACACAGTGTTCAGAACCACATTTATAAGGTTACTTAAGAATCTTCTGGAGGACCAAGATGGCGGCATAGGGGAGACGCCTGATTGTTGCCTACCACAACAATTTTGAAACTACAACTGGAAAACAGAGTAGACACCATCCAGAACCACTGGAGGGCTGGCTGAGCGGATGCTCTACAACTAGAATAAAATAGAGGGGGACGCGGGATGATGCTGATGCCGATGAGCCAAAGATCACACTTTAAGAACTATGGCTCTGGCGACACAATGGCGGCCTGGAACGTGCTCGGCGCGGTTCCCCTGGCGGTGTCTGGCTGAGGGGACGGTTCTACTCGCTGCCAAGCACGGACAGATGAGCCCCTGTGGGACATGGGGTGGGAGACTCCACGCTTGCTGTCCTCGAGTCCTTCGAGAATCTCTGCGCCCCAGAAGCGGCCAGGTGTGCACGCCTGGCGACTGGCCGTCGCTGCAGACCCAAATGCTGCCGCAGCGACCTTGGACCAGGCCACCGCCATGCACCGGGCGCACTGGAGCTTCGCTGAGCCCGCCGCCCAGCGAGTTCCGCGGCAGCCGCCCTGGAGCTTTGAGAAAATGGCCAAAGGAATTGCTGAGAGGGAATTGACCGACAGGAATTGGGATCAAGAAGATGAAGCCCCGCTGGGTCCCGGGTCCGGGTAAGGCTGTGCACCCATGGGTCCGGGCGAGGCCACGCGCCCCTGGGTCCGGGTGAGGCTGGGTCCCGGGTCCAGGCAAGGCTGCATGCCCCTGGGTCCGGGTGAGGCCACGCGTCCCTGGGTCCAGGGGAGGCCATGCGCCCCTGGGTGAGGCTGGGTCCTGGGTCCAAGAGAGGCCGTGCGCCCCTGGGTCCGGGTGAGGCCGCACGCCCCCGGGTGCGGGCGAGGCCGTGTGCCCCTGGATCCGTGCGAGGCTGCGTGCCCCTGGGTCCAGGTGAAGCTGGATCCCAGGTCCGGGTGAGGCTGTGTGCCCCGGATCAAGGTAAGGCTGGGTCCCGGGTCTGGGTGAGGCCGTGCCCCTGGGTCCGGGAGAGGCCACACGCCCCTGGGTCCAGGTGAAGCTGGATCCTGGTTCCGGGTGAGGCCGCATGCCCCTGGGCCCGGGCGAGGCTACGCTCCCCTGGGTCAGGGTGAGGCTGGAGCTCGGGTCTGGGTGAGGCTGCGCACACCTGGGTCCGGGTGAGGCCTCGCGCCCTGGGTCTGGGTGAGGCTGCGCGCACCTGGGTCCGGATGAGGCCACATGCCCCTGGGTCCGGGTGAGGTTGGGTGCCAGGCCCGGGTGAGGCCGCATGCCCCCAGGTCTGGGTGAGGCCGCGCACCCCTGGGTCCGAGTGAGGCTGGGTCCCATGTCCGGGTGAGGCCGCGCCCCTGGGTCCAGGAGAGGCCGCGCGCCCCTAGGTTCGGGTGAGGCCACGCGCCCCTGGGTCTGGGTGAGGCCACGCGCCCCGGGGCCCGGGTGATGCTGGGTCCCAGGTCCGGGTGAAGCCGCACACCCCTGAGTCTGGGTGAAGCCGCACCCCTGGGTCTGGGCGAGACCAAACCAGAGGGAGTTGGACCTGCATTACCACCATTTGTCCACCATCCAGAACTGAAAAGTCAGTGCTGACATGTACACATAAGGAACTGGTGGACATTGAAATTGGGTCTCAAAAGATCTGTTTGTCCAGAAAGAAACTCACGACAGACTGATTCATTTGCCTGTCAGCATAACTATTATTGCTCACCTTACATTCAGTTCTTATAAGTATATTTCTAGTAACACATGATCTCACTCATCTAGGGGAAATGATGAACAACAAAGACTGATGAACAAGAACAGACCCAGAAACAAGGAGGCATCGACAGGACTGTCAGGCCTCAGAGGGAGGGTAGGGGAGGGTGGGGGTAGCGGGGAGAGATCAATCAAAGGACTTGTGTGCATGCATACGAGCCTAACCAATGGTTAAGGACAATAGGGGGGTGGGGGCATCCGTGGGGAGGGGTGTGGGATGGGAATGGGAGGATGAGGACAAATATGTGAAACCTTAATCAATAATAAAAAACAAACTTCAGAGGAAGGTAAGGGCATGATTGGGGGGGAGGGATAGGGGGTTAATGGGGGAATAAGGACACATATGTAAAAGCTTAATCAATAAATTTAAAAAAGAAAGCAACGTTTCTGGTAAGAGAGTATATATTTATATGCAATGTAAATACAGTGTTCTCACAAATATTTGAGGATGTAATATGCTATTATTCCTGAAGAGTAGCCTTGAGAATCATTTCTCTCTTCTTTAATAGAGCTCTTCTTAATTACGATGGTTATTGTTCCCATTCCATTTCAGAATTGCATTCTCTATCTCTCAAATATAGGGGCTATCACAATGCCCTGAATAGTTCCCAGCTTGGCCACTCTGCTTTGGCAACACTTTCTCCTACAAGAAGGATTTAGGTCAAGATAATTCAGTCCAACAGCACAAGAGTGGATGGTCACATACATGTACACACTGACGAGGAGTAGAGAGGAAAGGAATGGATTGGTTAAAAGGCACCAAGGAGCCTCAGATAAAATGAGTGGATGGTACAGCCAAAAAATGATGAAAGCAAATACCACCACCAACTTCACAAGAACAATAGAATAATGAGAATGGAAGCTACATAACCCAGGCTATACCAGGTCCTTTGGATCATTTGTTTCTCAGCAAGGGCTAACCCTCTAGCTTTGGAAAATATTGCCCATGGTTACATTATAGGAAAGACCCAGAGGCAGGGCCTACTGGGCATAAGGAAGACTGAGAAGGCTAAGTCATGGCCAGGTTCTGAGGTAACTGCTAAGGTTTGGAAGTAAATAGATATTGCTCTTAAGGGAGGAGGCATAGTCTGTGGTGGGTGGGAGGTAGAAAGGAAAAAGTCTATAGAGTTCAAACCCTGTTTAGAGCCCAGCTGTTTCCAGAAGATATAGCTGGGGGCCTACAACACGCCTGGAAATGAGACCTTCTGGAGCGACAGGAACACAATTCACGACAAGAGCCAGAGGCTCCCTCTTTTCCAAAGCCTCTGGGGCCATGATAAGGAAAAGCGTAGCCAAAGAGAAAATGGCTTGTTGTAAAAATGTAGACTATTCCCCATAGTGGGGGGTACTCGATAAATGATGGAGTTGTGTGTAATTTTCAAATCCACATATATACACCAATATATATCTCACATATAACTCATGTTTATACATCAGTTAAATAGAACTGCCAATAGCATATATATAACAATACCACTTTCTGTGAGACAAGCATGGTTCTAAGCCTAATTTTCTCAGGTATTGCTTAGCCTCACCACTGGAGAGAATTAGGAATGTGCTTATCCTACACATAAAATAATTTCCCTTTTTCATTCAAGTCACCTGTCCTCTAGTTTAGATATGAAGAAAACAATTAAAAAATTCAAGTTAATGGTAGTGTTTCCATTGGACAAAGGGATCACTCTGGCCAGTGTGTGTGGTGGCCCTGCAGTCCTGTGAATAGTAGCTGGGTTCCTGGGGTGCAGTGATGTCATGCACAGGTCATAGAACACCACTGAAACCATGGCGATGACTAGCATCATAACTGCCCTGGTGGTGTCCTAAGCACTGGTCAGAACATTGACTCTGTGAGGGGAGAGGTCTCTCAAGTGTCTTATTATTGATAGTAATTTGTTTATATTGATTATATTTGTTAATTTGATTCTTTGTCATCATCAACTTACACAGGTCTCTCAAGTGTCTCATTATTGATAGTAATTTGTTTATATTGATTGTATTTGTTAATTTGATTCTTTGTCATCATCAACTGACACACTGAGAGCAGAGTTTGGGGGAGAAAGGTATCTGATTTGAGTGATTCTTTAAAGAGTTGAACCATGAAGCATAAGAAAAAACGGAAACATCTGGAAGGCAAGTATTTCATCAAAACTGCAAGGATGTCAAGAGGTCCATTTTACACACATTCTCAGGGCATAGGGTAACCAGGTACTGTTTTCTAAAGAAAGAATTTCTAGTTTTGATGATGCAGGGAGAGAGTGCGCGAGTGAGGAAGGAAGAGGGAGGATGGGAAGAGAGAGGAAGGGGAGCAAGAGGTGGGTGGGAGAGAGGAGAAGAGAGAGAATGAAGAGAAGGAGAGAAAGAAGAGAAAGGAGGGAAAGAGAGAGAGGGTGATGGGAGGAGGTAAGGAGGGAGAGAGAGAGACATTGAGAGACAGAGATGTATGTGTGCATGTTGAGGGCCCAGGGAGTATGAGAGGAAACTCAGATGCCCGGGTCCTTGTCACTGTGGTTTAGAGTGCCACCTGCACCTTGTCCCTCTGGGTTACTCTGTTAGAGACAGAGTGGTTGATTAGTATAATATTTCTTAGAAATGTATTTCCCTGTATTTGATTTCTGCCTAAAGGCATCGGTAAAGTAAATGTTGTTACTAGTTTTCTAATAGTATATTTTCCTGTTAATCAAGAAGAAAGTCTGGCTCTTAGAGGTGAGGAATAAATTGGGGGGTCGGTGGACTTTGAACATTTAAACTCATTGTATAGAGATGAGAGTTTAATGTCAGAAATTATTCACGCAGGTGTGAAAAGGTTTGTTTTAGATTATGAAGATGTAAATGTGGGCCCCTTATGTGAAATGTAAGAAAAAATGGAGCACACACACACACAACACACATACAAATAAAACAACCATTGACAATGATGGTTAAATTAAGGAGAAAGTTTGGCTCTTTCTGAAAACTGGAAAACTGGAATATTTTGGTTTCTATGGAGATTACAAGTAAACAAGTGAGCAGTATATGGAAGGACCGTTGGTCAGGGGTGGGAGGGAGACGGATTGGAGCCAGCCCCAAAGTTCTAATGGCAGCTCACATTCCTCAGGAGAACTGGTATTTCCAACTTGTTTGGGATTTCTGCATCCTCCAGGGGACCTTTGGAAAAGGCTGACTTCATTTCACTTTTAAACAATAATTGCACATATTTAGAGATGTTATTGAGCATAAACTATGAGACAAGCCAATGTTCATTCACACCTTTTCACATATACACACACATGTAGAATATAAATAATCCAGGGAAAATAGATATTAATGTAACATAATTATGTACCAGGCCCACTTTTGTGCCTCTAAAAACACCTTATATCTCTACTTGGAGTAGATTAGGCTTTAGTGACTAAGACACAGATGAATCGATCTCCTGCTTGCATGTCAACTCAGCACATAGGTGCAGGCTACTAGGGCAAGTTCCCTGCATGGGATGGTTCATGGCCCTGAGCTGACGTAAACTTTATTATTAACATGCAGCTTTCAAGTAGACCCAGGATATCACCATCCCAGTCATCTAGGAAAGGGCGGAGCAGAGAGGGGCACATGGGAGGTTTGTATGGTGATGCCTGGAATTGGCACTTGTCATTTCCATTCATTTTCTATCGCCCAAACGATATCACATGGTGAGAGCTACCTTCAAGGGAAGCTGGTAGATATAACATAGTTGTATGTCCAGGTAGGAAGGAGACAGCAGCCTCTGTTCCATTTAAAAATAACCTTCTTTGTGCAAACCCAGTCACCCATGATACTTTTTAAAAAATACATATTTTATTGATTTTTTACAGAGAGGAAGGGAGAGGGATAGAGAGTTAGAAACATCGATGAGAGAGAAAGATTGATCAGCTGCCTCTTGCACACCTTCTACTGGGGATGTGCCCACAACCCAGGGACATCCACTTGACTGGAACTGAACCTGGGACCTTTCAGTCCGCAGGCCAACACTCTATCCACTGAGCCAAACCGGTTAGGGCTCACATGATACTTATTGACACAATAAATATTGCTGTGCATTTAATATTTTCATAAGAATTGTATTACAATATCTGTGAAGGTGGAGGCAGTGTGTGTGGTCACTGAACTTGGCACATAGTAGACACTTTTATTATTATTATTATTATTATTATTATTAATTTTTATTGCTTTACATATTTTAACTTTACTTTTATCGTTTGTACTATTACAGATGTCATTGCCCCTTAAGTCTTGCCCACCTTCCCCCGTACCCACTCCCCCTTTCCTGTGGCCATCACAACACTGTTTTCTGTGTCAATAGACTCTGCATATGTGCTCTTTGGCTAATCCCTTTACCTTCTTTCATCCCTTCTCTCCACTCCTCCTCTCTGAGAGGTGTCAGTCTGTTCTATGTGTCCATGCACTCACTGTCCCATCATTCATTTCATTGAAATCATCCACATGCATCTGATGACTTATCCTGCATCCCATCTAAGGACAAGCTAAATGATGCTGTAAGGGGGGATACTGAATAGGATGCAAAGGGAGGGTGGGATCTAGACAGAACTCCGAGCTGAGCTAAGTGGTTCTACCCCTCAGTGGACACAAGGCTGCACAGTACAAACCTCAAATGCTTCTGCATCTTCTTTAGTGTAATCATCAGGGGAAGGAATATATTCCAAGGGAAAAACACTGAAAGGAATGGGACAAGTCCAAGGAGATCACTGGAGAACAGTGTTCTGTTTGAGGGTCTAATGGGAGAGGGGCTGAGTGAAGAGAGTTTTAATCAGAGAAACATAGAAGAACATGTCCCTGTGAGCCAGACAAGGGCATGGCATGTCACCAGGGACATGGGACAGCACCAACAACTTAAAACACACAAAAATGGCAGGATCCCCCAAAACTGAACTTTGGATGGAGTAGGGATATCCAGTTGAAGACCCCATCACATCCATATATTTTCATAGCCCATGTTTTCACATTCAGACCCCTTTGCACTCACTGTCCCATCATTCATTTCACTGAAATCATCCACATGCATCTGAATTCTCCATGCTCTCTACCATACTAAGAGTTATAATTTATCTGACTCCTAACACACTAGATTGGTATCGCTGTTTTTAAATTTTACGTAAACAGAAGTTCACAGTATATACTTTGTGTCAGGTTCCTTTCCCTCTTCGTTATACTTGTCATATTCATCCATGCAGCATTTGACTTTAGTTTTTTCATTCTTGGTATCTGTATAGCATTGCATGAATATAATTTCTTCATTAATTCTACTTTTCCGAGCATTTTGGTTGCTTTGTGTCTGAATTACATGAAAAGGTGATGTTCTGGGCATTCGATTGCAAGTATTTTTCAGTTTGGACACATTTCTACTTGGCGAATGCTGAGGAGCTGGAACACTGGGCCTAAGGTGCCGTATTCTATCTTCATCCTTCAGAACTCAGTCCTTAATCCTTTCAACTTCTAAGGCAATCACATGTTACTGGCCTCCTAATTTACACACTCTTTTTTATACTCTTTGCCATCTTTTTTAAAGCAAAGGTACGCTTTCTCTTATACACCTTCATTTTCACATCTTCACATTCTTTAATTATGCCCTCATATTTTGCAATTCTACTTGTGTCAAAGAGAACATTCTCAGTAATAAAGTTCCATATCTAAACCACATGATATGAAAAACACACAAATCCTCCATTATAGGAAATGCAATATACACACATAAATATTGTGTATATTGCTAACACACAAAGAGCACATATACCCTCCTCAGTCACAAAAAGCCCAACCCATATTCAGATTTGCAAACGCCAAATCAAGCACACATTAAACCTTAACCCAGTGTTAACCAATACATTATAAACTTAAACACCACACACATTACCTTCACCATAGCATTTTGCTACAAATATGAATAATACACATAGCATACACATTCATGAGACATAGAATTGATGAGAATTGGGCTTGGCTGACGTTGAAACTGGGACAGTGACGTAATAATATAAAATAATTTCTTCAAAAATAAAAATTCATCTTTTTGTATCTCTGTCTGTATAGCAACATCACTATAGGTAGCGATATACTGTAAATATATGGGTTCATGCAGAATGCTTCATGATGCTCACACCCCATACTTCCAAATTGTACACTTTTTCATGAGGAAATTGGGTTGATACCCAACGTTTACTTCCTGCACACTGTCTTTTAGACACGATATTAAGTTGTTGATAATCCATATAGATCTCCAGAAATATCACATGCAAAATACCAAATCCCATTGACATCCACCAAACATACCATATAATAACTATTTACTAATAGTTCGGAGTAAATGGAATTTTAAATGTGATAGTCACTTTAATTTCTGTGAGAGCAAGTGTCATTTGAAATGAGCATGCCTGACAGGTAATATCCACTCAACATGTAGTTGTTGAATTGACACAGACCTCAGAAAATGCCTCATGTCAATGTTCTCCTTTATTCCATTGCCCAGGACCATGCAACACCCAAGAGGACACGCCTCAGCGTCAGTCACCTGTGGAGGCCGCAGCCTGTCGTCAGGCAGCAGGAGAAAGGCCTGACTTCTCTAAAGGTTTCATCGGTGTCTTCTCCCCATTGAAGCGTCCCCGTCTTGAGAAGGATGGTAAGGAATACACAAACATGGGATCTGAGCTTGGTCATTAGATGTACCTCAATTCTTCAGGCTATTCTCTACTTAGTTCACTTTCCCCTCAAAAACAGGAAAGGGCTTCAGGGCAGACGGACCAGCACTAATTCCTCTGCAGAGGGACAAGTAGGGAGTGTGCCTTCCAGAACTGGGCAAAGTCCTTCAGCATAAATCCCCACCAAACAGCTCTGGGACAGCTGTGGCTGAGGTAGAGGACCATGCCAAGAGGTATAAGAAAGTTTAATTAGAACCTAAGAATCAAATGAGTACAAACAAAGATTCTCACAAACTCACACTCCTGTCCTCTTTCATACCCAGTTAGGCTCCATGCTCCTTCTTTTCCCTAGTTCTCTCATCTACCCAGACCTTCACTACTCATCTATCTTTCCCACTCTCTAGCAGAATTACCTAGATACACTCTTGTCTTCATTCCTTCAAACAATCATTTTCAGACTCACCCATTTACACATTAATTCCATAAATAACCCAAACAGGTAACCTAACATGCCCTGAAGGAAATGAAATTTCATCTGTTGTGGTCTTTAACCTTATGGCTCTTCAGTGACCAGGCCTTCAGTCCTTCATAGAGCTGAACATTCCGAAAGTGCACACACATGTCTTCTAACATGCTCCCTCTCAAAATCTCAAGTAAGAACAGGTACCACTCCTGCACATGTTCACATGTGCTGTCACACTACATAGCAAAGAGGCACACCCTCAGTCACCATCCCCTTTTACAGACATGGACAACACTCCCAGATAAGTCCCAGAATATGCATACCACTCGGCAAAAACTTGCACACAAATTACATTCTCATTCGCACATTGTTATACCATGTAATCACATCAAACAAAGTAACCCACACACAGGATTCTGAAATAAAACATATACATGAACTTTCACTCCACATGCTCACGTAGGTCATGGCCATCTTAACTCCCACCACCTTCACACACATCTTCTAGTTTTCTTATGTTTGAAAATTTCTATCTGAGCATTCCAACAATCACTCAAAATGTTTCCTGTCCTGGAACCTGTAACATGCCTGCATCCCAGTCAGCGAGGAGCAGAGGAGCCCGGAGGAGCACACAGGAGGAGTGTATGGTGATGCCTGGAAGTGGAACCTGTCATTGCCCTTCATTTCCTATTGCAGAATGTAACCTCATGGTCAGGACTACCTGCATGGGAAGCTCATAAATACAACATAGTAGGATGTCCAGGTTGAAAGGGGACAGCAGTCTCTGTCCATTTCCAAAGAACTCTTTGTGCAAACCCAGTCTCCCATGACATATATTGACACAATAAGTATTTCTGTGCATTCAATATTTTCATAGGAATCATATTACACTATCAAGAAACATGTAGGCCATGTGTGCTCACTGAACATGGCACAAAGTAAACTCTTCTTATATGTTAAATGGATAGATAAATACACAAATAACAAGCATCAACTATATATATCTATTATCTTTATTTAATTTCTCAGCAAAGCTGAACATACATATGAGAAGATGCTTCACAGCACAGAACAAGGCAGTGGCCCCAAGTCAAGGCCAGAAAGCATGCAAGGCCTCTTCTTCAGACAGTTTATCCTGCATGTCTTCTAAAGATAAGCTAAATGGTGCTGCTAAGGAGGGACTATCGAATAGGATGCAAAGGGCGGTTGGGATCTAGACAGAATCCAGGGTTGAGCTGAATAGTTCTGCCTATTAGTCAACACAAGTATGCCAAGGGCAAAAACAGGAATGCTTCTGCATCGTCTTCTATAGGATCAACAGTGGAAGCAATCCATTCCAAGGGAAAAACAAGTAATAGGACTGGAGCAAGCCCAAGGAGATCAGTGGAAAACAGCATTCTATTTGAGGAAGTAGTGGGAAAGGGCCTATCAGAGAAACGTGGAAGAATATTTTTATATGAGCTGGAAAAGGGCATGCTGTGTTACCAGAAACATGTGAAGCACTAATAACTTAACACAGGTCCAAAGAGGCAGGATTCTCCAGAACTGAATTTGAGGTAGAGTGTAGAGATAACCAAGCAAAGATCCCATCACATCTATTTATTTTCATAGACAATCTTTCCCATTCCCATTCATTCCATATCAAACTCCTTTGAACTCACTTTCTCCATCATCTATCCTATCTAATAAAAGAGAAACATGCAAATTGACTGTACCTCTGTTACACCCACAAGCCACGCCCATCAGCAAATCAGGAGAGAGTATGCAAATTAACACACCAAGATGGTGGTGGCCACGGAGCTGCAGCAAGCAGTAGGCTTGGGTTGCCCCAACAATGAAGGAAGCCAAGCTTCCTGCCTGCCCTGGCCAGCCATGTCCTCCACTCAAGGCTACCAAGTTTTAATTATAGAAGACAAATAAATTCTAGATACTTGATTTCAGCCAGCCCTGGCCTCCACTCAAGAAGACACTGGAAAAAAAAAAAAATGGAAGGACTGGGAGCTTGGGTCACCGGGGGGTGATCAGGCTGGTGGGTGGCGGGGCTGTTGGGGGTAAACAGATCAGCAGGGGGGCCAGTTCGATTGCGCAGGTTTTCAGTGGGTTCAGTTGGAGGTGATCAGGAAAGCAGGGGGGGGGCAGTTTGGAGTGAGCAGGCCAGCAGGGGGCAGTTGCGGGCACGCAGGCCAGTGGGAAGAGAAGGTGGGGGCGAGCAGGCCAACAGGGGGCAGTTGGGAGTGGTCAGACTGCCACTACTTGCCCACAACTAGTGGCCTACTTGCCCACTAGTTGTGGGCAAGTAGGCCATCAGTGGGGGTCAGTTGGGGGCGAGCAGGCTGGCAGGCAGAGTGGTTGGGGGCAATCAGGCAGGCAGGTGAGTGGCTGGAGACAGTCCTGAATTGTGAGAGGGATGTCCAACTGCCGGTTTAGGCCCAATCCCTGTAAACTGGCAGTAGGACATCCTTCGAAGGGTCCAGATTGGAGAGGGTGCAGGTCGGGCTGAGGAACACACCCCCCGCCCCATGCACGAATTTCATGCACTGGGCCACTAGTTTCCTTATAATATTCCACAGGATTGAAATTCTGTACCATGCAGAGAGTTATAATTTCTCTGACTCGTAAGACCCTGGATTAGTATCTCTATTTTTGAATTTTATGGAAATAGAGAGGCACAATAATACTTTGTGTCTTGTTACTTTCACTCATTACTATATTTGTGTAATTTATCCACGTTATACCTGATGTTAATTTTGTTCCTCTTTGGTATATGTATATCATTCATGAATATTATTTCTTCATTGATTAAACTTTTCTGATCATTCAGGTTGCTTTGACTTGGAACTACTTGAAAATGTGATGTTCTGGGCAATCTATTACATTTACTGTATTTTTCAATATGGACACAATCCTATGTGGTGAATGCTACAATTAGACTACTAGGCCATAGGGACCATATTCTATTTTAACCTCCTCAAAAGTCAAACTTTCACATTTTACTTTCTAATGTAATTTCTTGTCACAGCATACTTAATCCTACATAATAAAGATTAATTAAGCTAATATGCAAATTGTCGTCACACCCTCACACCCTTGCGCAGGGGCCAGGGGACCTGAGGCTGGGCCGGGCACCTGAGCCGGGAGACCTGAGACCGCACCCCTCCGCCTGGCATGGCTTGACGGGGGAACTGAGGGTGCACCCCCCACACAGTGACGGGCTGGGTGAACTGAGGCTGCGTCCCCCACACAGTGCCAGGCTGGGTGAACTGAGGCTGCACCCCCCACACAGGAGCAAGAGCGTGGCTATGATTGAAATGGACAGTGACATAATAGCGAATAATTTCTTCAAAAACAAAACTTTATCCTTTTACAGCGCTGTCTGTATATCTATGTCAGTATAGAGAGCAATGTAAATCTATGGATATTCATTAAGAACTTCATGAAAGTCACGCCATATGTCTCCTAAATGCACAAATTTTCATGAAGAAATTGAGTTCATATCCACCTTTTAATCCTTGCATACTGTCTTTCAGGCATGATTCAAAGTTGTTGATAATGTATATAGATAGATCTCCAGAAATATCACATGCAAGATACCCAATCACACTGACATCCACCAAACACACCATTTAATAAGAGTATACTTATAGTTTGGAGTCAATATAATTTTAAATAGGAAAGGCACCTTAATTTCTGCGAGAACAAGTGTCAAATGAAATGATCATGCCTGATATGTAATGTCCACTCAACATGTAGTTTTTGAATTGACAAAGACCCCAGACAATGCCTCATCTAAGTGTTCTTTTTTATTCCATTTCCCAGGACCATACAACACCAAAGACGATGCACCTCAATCAAAATCAACTGAGGAGATCCCATCCTGTGGTCAAGGAGCAAGAGAAAAGTCTGCCTTCTCTGAACCTTTCGTCTGTGTTTTCTCACCATCTAAGCATCCCCGTCTTCATGAGGATGGTAAGGAATACACAAAGGTGGGATCTGAATTTAATCAAGAGATGTAGTTCAATGGCTCAGACTACTCTCTACTTAGTTCATTTTCCTCTCAAAAACAGAAAAGGGGCCGAAACCGGTTTGGCTCAGTGGATAGAGCGTCAGCCTGCAGACTGAAAGGTCCCAGGTTCGATTCCGGTTAAGGGCATGTACCTTGGTTGTGGGCACATCCCCAGTAGGGGGTGTGCAGGAGGCAGCTGATCGATGTTTCTAACTCTCTATCTCTCTTCCTTCCTCTCTGTAAAAAAGTCCATAAAATATATTTAAAAAACCCAAACAAACAAACAAACAAACAGAAAAGGGGCTTCAGGGAAGAAGGACTAGGACTAAGGCTCCAGCAGAGGGACAAGTAGGCAGTGTGCCTTCAAGGACAGGGGATGAGAATTTGATCAGAGAAACATGGAAGAATATGTTCCTGTGAGCTGGCCAAGGGCATGTCATATTACCAGGAACCTGAGAAGCACTAACTTATCCAAGGCCCAATGTGGTAGGATCCTCAAGAACTGAACTTGACGTAGAGTGCAGAGATACCCAGGCAAAGACACCATCACATCCACATCTATCATAGCCAGTGTTTCCCATTCACATTCATCCCATATAAGACCCCTTTGCTGTCACTGTCCCATCATTCATTTCCCTACAATCTTCCACATGCATCTAAATTCTCCATGGTGGATTTGTGTCCATCCCATGCAAACAGGTCTAATTTCTCTGACTCCTAAGACCCTCGATTGGTATCCTTGCTTTTACATTTTATGGAAATAGAAGGGCACAATATATACTTTGTGTCTAGCTCCTATCACTAATCACTATATTTGTGGAATTTATTATTGTTGCGTATGATGTTAATTTTGTTCCTTTTTGGTACATGTATATCATTGCACGAATATTATATTTTCATTGACTATAATTATCTGATCATTAGGGTTGCTTTCAGTCTGAACTGCTTGAAAAAGTGATGTTGTGTGTATTCTATTGCATGTATTTTTCACTATGGACACATTTCTATTTGGTGAATCCTTAAGAGTTAGACTGTTTGGCCTTAGTTCCCATATTTTACCTTAATCCCTTCAGAACTCAATCTTTCATACTTTTAATTTCTAATGCAATCACGTGTTACCACACACCTAATGTTACCCATCGTTCTCTGAACTCTATGCCATTTGCTCAAAGCACAGGTATCATTTCTTTTATATGCCTTCATTTTCACATCCCCTTTCATTATTCCCTCACATTTTGCAAATACAACTGCTCTTAGTCTCAAAAAGTATATTCTCAGTAACAACATTCCTTATCTAAACAACATAATATATAAATCACAGAAATATATCATTATTGATAATGCAATCTACATACATAAATGTGTGCGGAACTAACAGACAAAAAGCACACACAACCTTAACTTTTTCAGTCACACAAAGTTGATCCCATTTCACATTAGCAAATGCCAAATCAACCTTACATTAAACCTTAACCCGGTTTTAACCAGCACGTTATGCATTTAAACAGCAAGCACATTACATTCAAATAACTCTTTGATACCTAATCCCACTGATATTGACAAAACACACCATTTAGCAAGTTTACTTATAGTTGGGAGTCAATGGAATTTGAAACGGAAAGCTCCTATTAATTTCTATGAGATGTGTTGTCATGTGTAGTAATGATGTCTCACATGTCATGTCCACTCAACATCTAATTTTTTTTAAAATTTCTTTATTGATTAAGTTGTCACATATTTGTCCTCATCCCCCCATTCCCATCCCCCCCCCTCCCCACGCATGCCCCAACCCCCTGTTGAACTTAACCGTTGGATAGGCTCATATGCATGCACACAAGTCCTTTGGTTGAACTCTCCCCCTCCCCCCACCCTCCCCTATCCTCCCTCTGAGGCCCGATAGTCCGATCGATGCCTCCATGTTTCTGGTTCTGTTCTTGTTCCTCAGTCTATGTTGTTCATCATTTCCCCTAGATGAGCGAGATCATATGTCACTAGATATATACTTATGAGACCTGAATGTGAGACGAGCAATAATAGTTATGCTGACAGGCAGATGGTTCAGTCTGTAGTGAGTTTCTTTCTGGGCCAACAGTTTTTTTGAGACCCAATTTCAATGTCCACCAGTTCCTTATGTGTACATGTCAGCACTGACCCCTCAGCTCTGGATGGTGGACAAATGGTGGTAACGGAGGTCCGACTCCCTCTGGTTTGGTCTCGGCCGGACCCAGGGGCACGGCTTCACCCGGACTAAGGGGCACGTGGCCTCACCCGGATCTAGGGACACATGGTCTCACCCGTACCCAGGGACGCTTGGGCTCTCCCAGACCCAGGGGCACGTGGCCTCCCCTGGGCCTAGGTGCACGAGGCCCCACCCGGATCCAGGGACACATGGTCTCACCCGGACCCAGGGACGCTTGGCCTCTCCCAGACCCAGGGGCACGTGGCCTCACCCGGGCCTAGGTGCACGAGGCCTCACCCGGATCCAGGGACACATGGTCTCGCCCGGACCCAGGGGTGCGTGGCCTCTCTCAGACCCAGGGGCACGTGGCCTCACCTGGACCTAGGTGCACGAGGCCTCACCCGGATCCAGGGACACATGGTCTCACCCGGACCCAGGGACGCTTGGCCTCTCCCAGCCCCAGGGGCACGTGGCCTCACCCGGGCCTAGGCGCACGAGGCCTCACCCAGATCCAGGGACACACGGTCTCACCCAGACCCAGGGACGCCTGGCCTCCCCCAGACCCAGGGGTACGTGGCCCCACCCAGGCCTAGGTGCACGAGGCCCCACCCGGATCCAGGGACACATGGTCTCGCCCGGACCCAGGGGTGTGTAGCCTCTCCCAGGCCCAGGGGCATGTGGCCTCACCTGGACCTAGGTGCACGAGGCCTCCCCAGGATCCAGGGACACATGGTCTCACCCGTACCCAGGGGCGCTTGGCCTCTCCCAGACCCAGGGGCGCTTGGCCTCACCCGGGCACGGGACCCAGCATCATCCGGGTCCAGGGGCACTTGGCCTCACCCGGACCCGGAATCCGGCCTCACCTGGACCCAGGGGCACGGGGCCCCACCCAGACCCAGGGACGCGAGGCCCCACCCATACCCGGAGGCGCGCGACCACTCCCGAGCCCAGAGGCGCGCAACCCCGCCCGCACCCGGGTCCCAGCGGGGCCCCGTCCTCCCGATCCCAATTCCCGCCGGTCAACCCCCCCCAGCAACCCCCCCAGCCATCCTGCCAGAGCTCCAGGACGGCCGCCGCAGAACTCGTCGCGCGGCTGCTCGGCGAAGCTCCGGTGTGCCCGGTGTGTGGCGGCGGGCCGGTCCGGCGTCGCTGCTCCGGCCCCTGGGTCCGCAGCGGCGGCCGGTCGCTGAGCATGCGCACCTGTCCACCCCCGGGGCACCGAGATTCCTGAAGGACTCAGAGGCCAGCAAGCGCGGAGTCCCCCACCCCACGTCTCACAGGGGCCCGTCTGCCCGTGCTCGGCAGCCAGTGGAGCCGCCCCCTCAGCCGGAGACCGCCGGGGCGACCACGCCGAGCACGCTCCAGGTCGCCACTGCGTCGCCCGAGCCGCAGTTCCCAAAGTGTGGTCCTTGGGTCATCTGCATCAGCATCATCCCGCATACCCCTCTTTTATTCTAGCTGCAGAGCATCCACTCAGCCAGCCCTACGGTGGTCTTGGGTGGTGTCTGCTCCGTTCTCCCGTCGCAGCCTCAAAGTTGTTGTGGCAGGCAACATCCAGGCCTCCGCCCTATGCTTCCATCCCGGTCCTCCCTTGTATAGTTAAGTCTTGCTTGTTGCTGGTGTCACCGGGAGGGCTCTCTTTGTCTATAAAGGAAGAGTTGCTGTGCAGGAGACACTCCTATGGGCCGGGTCTTGGTGCAGCAAGGCTTTGGCGCTCACTGAATCTGCCTGTTGGATGTGTCCCTTATGCGTGTGGTTGAAGTCTGGTGTCATTTCCCACAGACCACCAGATGCCCTCGTTTCTGGGTCCCCAATGGGGCGTAGATCAGCCACTGCCTTAGGAACTCAGCAGGGATTACAGCAAAAACTGTAGTTTCCTCCTCCTGTCTGAGTGGCCCTGGAGCAGTCCGACTAGAACAGCAGTTCATCTGGTCCGCTGCCAGAGGGCAGGCCACCCACATGCATAAGCCGTTGCTTGGAGTGTAGATGCGCCTGCAAGACTTGCGGGGCGGGTCTTCAAAACGTGCGGGGCGGGTCCCAGGGCGGAGCGGGTCTCAGGGCGGGTCGGATCCCAGGGTGGGGCGGGGTCTCAGGGCGCCAACAGGCCATGGTGCGGCGAGCCGCAATGGCTGCGAGTCTGCTCCTTCTGCCTTCCAAGTTTCTAAGTCCCCTCGTTCCGCGCTCAAGCGCAGCAAACACTGATTGCTGGGTGCACCTCCGCAAGAGTCCCGCCTCTCCCCGCAGGCATCTGGGTCTCCCGCGGGTCCCCAGAAGCTGGATTTCAGGGTGATGGAGAGCTAATCTCCCCTAGGTTTGGAACAAAAGCCCCTTTCCCCCGCCACCAGCCTGACCCATGCGCCTCCGCACCTCGTCCCCTCCGATTTAGCTGGTTTCCTCTTCCCTCTTAGCTGTAAATCTGCCATTCAGCCATCTCTCCTGTAGTTCTGGGCTGCAGTCGCTCCATCCTCCAGTCGCGCCCCTGAAACCGCTGCGCGCGGCGCAGTTCGCAGTTCCTTTCTTTAGCCCAGCCGTCCTGTTTAGCCCAGCCTTCCTCTTGATTCTCCTCCGTCAAAATGGCTAGAGGACTTGAATGTAAGATCAGAACTCCTAAGAATCCTCCAAATCGGTGTTGGCGGCGTCCGGGGCCCCGAGGATCTCAGTGCGCAGCTCGGCCAGGTCGGTGGTGCGGATTAGCCCCTCCTGCAGAAAGATGGTCTCTTCCTTCACCGAGAGCCGCTGCGCCGAGTCCGCGGCCGCCGCCACAGCAGCCGCCGCGGCGTCCACGAGTCCATGGCCCCGGCTGCGGTACTGACTGAGAGGAGCAGCTGCCTGGTCTGGGGAGACGCGAGCAGCAGTCGCCACCCTCACCAGCCCATGTTTCAGTTGTATTTCCGAAACTGCCATGCGAGGCAACAGATCAGCCTTTCACCTCCGCCGCCATCTTTTTTCCTCTCAACAACATGTAATTCTTGACTTGACACAGACCTCGGCAAATGCCTCATCTCAATATTCTATTTTATTCCATTGCCCAGGACGCTGCGTCAGCCAAGACAACGTGCCCCAGCCTGAGTCGCCCGTGGAGGCCGCAGCCTGTAGTCAGGCAGCAGGAGAAAAGCCTGCCTTCTCAGAACATCTTATCGGTGTCTCCACCCCATCCAAGCGTGCCCGTCCTGATGAGGATGGTAAGGAATACACAGGTGGGATCTGAGTTTGGTCAAGAGATGTAGCTCATTTCCTCAGTCTACTCTCTATTAGTTCACTTTCCCCTCAAAAACAGGAAAGCGGCTTTGGGGCAAAAGGATCAGTACTGAGGCTTCTGCCGAGGGACAAGTAGGGAGTGTGTCTTCCAGTACTGGGCTCAGTCCTTCAGCACAAATCCACATGCAGCACTGGGACGGCTGTGGCTGAGGTAGAGCCCAGTGCTTACATGTGCATGGGAGTTTACTCAGAACCTTCCCCTCAGATGAGCACACACACAGATCTTCACACTCTCTCACACATCTGTCCTCCTTCACAGCAGCTCAGGCCCCATTTCTGCTTCTTTTCCCTTGTTCTCTCGTATACACAGGCCTTCCCTCCTCATCTGTCTTTCCCATTCTCTGGCAGCGTTACCAGGTGCACTTCACAATCACTTTCATACTCACCCATTTACACACTAATTCCATAAATAATCTATATCCACTATATTTGTGGAATTTATCCATATTGCATATGACGTTAATTTTGTTCCTTTTTGGTACATGTATATCATGGCATGAATATTATATTTTAATTGACTAATCTGATACATTAGGGTTGCTTTCAGTCTGAACTGCTTGAAAAAGTGATGTTGTGGGCATTCTATTGCATGTAGTTTTCACTATGGACACATTTCTATTTGGTGAATGCTTAGAGTTAGACTGCTAGGCCTTAGTTTCCATATTTTATCTTAATCCCTTCAGAACTCAATCTGTTTAGGTCAAACTCACATAGATAACCTCTTTAGGTCAAACTCACATTCCCTAAAGGATAGGAACTCTCATCTCTTGGACCCCTAACTGACCATATCACCTCATCCACCAGGCCTGAGACCTTCATGGAGCTGACCACTCTGAGAGCACATACACACCTCCCCTAACACTCTCTATCTCACTGTCTCACAGTAAAACATGTACCACTCCTGCACTGTTCACATGCGCTGTCACACCACATAACAAGCATGCACTCACCCATTTGCCATCCTCTTTTAGCAACATGGAACACTTCTCAGATATGTCCAAGCAGAAACATACAACTCTACATGAACATGCTAATCATCCCCATTCTTACAGTTATGCCATGTAAATACCTCAAATATAGCACAGCACACATAGAATTCTGAAGTGTCACATATCTATCTTCACTTCACATGGTCACATAATGCACTTGTACCTTCACTCCTACAGTCCTTACATATATTTTCTAATCTTCTTATGTTTCAAATTTTCTTTCCTAGAAATGAAGGAGCTGCCTGTATCCCAGCACTCGGAGCCAACGGAGGACTCCTCTGACTATTTACAGACCTACATTCCGTCCCATTCACTTAATAAGAACGAGCCCTTTCAGTCCCCAGTACATGGGACAGATGTGAGGCCCATGAAAATGTACTATATGCGTGTACAATTGGAAAGGGGTGTGGCCGTCTTATTCCATACAAAGGAAGGGATGGTGCCGCCCTCAAAAAAGATCAAAATGGAAGAAATGACCTATCTTGGAAAGGTCCATAAAGATGTCCCTTTCTCTCACATGTCTGAGAAGGAACACCTAATTGCCCGTGAGCCGATGTTAGACAGCAGAGCCCAGGAGAAAAGGGGGGAGGCTGACCGTCCAGCACAGCCTCCAGCTCTAAGCGGGTATCCCAGCGCTAAGACGCCTGAGTGGCTGGTGGCCCTGGACAGTGGGTTCAGGTGCATGGCCTGCTGCCGGGTCTTCCCCAGCCTAGAAGTCCTCCAGGAGCATGTGGAGTGCGGGGTCAGGGAGGGCTTCAGCTGCCATGTGTTCCATAGGGCCATGGCTCATCTCAAGTACAAAGAGCGTATGAGGAAGAAGAAGGAGAGAAAAAAGAAGGCAACGTTTAGATTCTAGAAGGAAAAACATTTGGCATGAAGACAAACTTGTACAACTAGACAGACTATTTTTCAGCCCCTAAAAGAGAGGAAGTGAAGGTTAGACTCCACTGAGGAGGCTTCATTCCCTTCGAGCAGACATAGTATCCAACCTTTTTACTCACACCTACCACCACCATCTCTACACCCCTACCACCTGTCTCAGCAGACAGCCCCTTGTAATACCATCCACCACTTTCCTGAGGGACAAGAAAGCAGAGCACACCATCCCAGACACTGCCTTTCCTCTATCCAAGTTTATTATATACCATCCTTGATGCATGTTTGATGCAAAAGACTGTAAACACTCTAAAATTTTGATAGTACAGATTGTAATTCCCATCCCCTTTACCCACCCCCACTTTTCCATGAAATTGGTCTTTGTTCAAAAAACTTACATATTTTTCTATATCCCTTTCTTTAAATGAAGATATACCTTTTTCCAGTATCTCCCTCTGATATATTCACCCTCACAATTACTTGCCTGGAAGACAGACATTATGGAGGTATAAAAAGGCACTGCATGGATGATAGCAAAAGCAACTATAATCCACCTCTAACCGTCTATGCACTTGTGGAAACACAGGTGCATATACACTTCTTATACATACATATCCATGGGGAAGAATGGAGCACACAATGAACAATTACCAGACACTCTAATATTTAATTAACATATGTGTATATATACAGGTTTCTAAAATGTCAGAGTGCATATTTAAGGTTAATAACTTTAGAAGGGTGAGAGCTACCAACTTGAAAAACACTATTTCCATTTTTTTTTACATGCATGTCATTTATACTTACTTGACTTTGTACCTTTTGAACTGTCAATGTTAATGTTTCTCTCTGCCATCTTCAGAGGGTAAGAAAAAATGAAAATTCAAAAAGTATTATTTCTAATTCCAAAAACTATAAGGGAGAATGGAAATTAAAATAGATCCACCTTTAAATGATCTTTATAATTTGTAGCTTTTATCCTTTTGAAATTATTAAAGCTTAAACCTGTACTATGATATTTTGAATACCTTTATATATTCATATTAGATTGTCTTGCAACTTTTCATTTTGTGCTGCATCCTTCCCCATAAAAACACATGTATAAAAACTATATATGCTCCCGTGTGTCCGCAAGTGCATAGAAGCTCAGAGATAGATTACAGTTGCTGTTGTTTGCATCTGAGTATTTTTTACTTCTTCCTTTGAAAAGAGGCTCTGTTTTCTGCCAAATATGTGGGCAAGTCAGACTAGTCAAGTGAGGTCATTACTTCTCTGCCTTCCTGTCATCATCCGACCCAGTTACCCCGAGTAAACATCTATCCCTGACCAATCTGTACTGATAACTTGGAAGCTAAAACAGGAGAGAGAGAGAGATTGGGGTATTGGTGGTGGTGGTGGTAGTGGTGGTGGTGAGTTATCCTTTTTTTGCAACAAAGAGTTTTTCCACTCTTCAATTCCTCTCTTTTGAAAGATCGGGCTGTTTAAACTGTGACTTTAAGTCATTAAGCCTCAGCACTAACTCTTCAATAAGATCTTGGTTTTTTTCCTCAATTAGCCTAAGCCATTGCCTTTTGTTTGTAACATGTTCTTTAATTAATAGCTTCAACATAATAATTTCTTCCATTTGAATAGCTGAAATGACATAACCTAGAAAGGAGGAACACATGATATTCCTCTGACTTCATACTGAAACACTAAGGGATATACTGGTAGCCAGTATATATTGTCTGTCCTTGATTAATTCGGAAAGTGCATTTAGCATAGTAGCCAACATTTTATGCACATCTACCACCACCATCTCTACAACCATCGCAGCAATATGAGCAGACGGCCCCTTTTAATACCACCTAGAACTTTCCTGAGGAAAAAGGCAGACCACACATCCCAGATGCTGTCCTACCCTCTATCCAACTTTATTATACCCCCTACATATGCCATATATGAATGAGTACACGCTTGATGCAAAAGACTGTAAGAACTTTAGAAATTTAATAATATAGATTGTAATATCCCTCCCCTCTACTCAGCCCTCATATTTCTATGAATGTGTTTTGTTAGGATAGCATGTACTGGAGCCTAGCATGTATTTGCAAATAACATCTATTGATCTGTTCCATCGGGAATTTTTCCAAATGAGTAAAGCGAATAAAACTTCTTACAGGCTACCAATTCCATTTTTGGCATTCACTATTTGTCCTTATTTTCTATATGATGGCTAATAAGTCTATTATCTGTATATGTTATACTAAGTTATTTTCCCCATTTTCTAAAAAAAAAGCATGTATATATCCTGTTGAGATTCAAAATCCTCTCTATGCTTGTCATCATTTTCTGCCTCATTCCAGTATTCCTAATACTAAGTACACTATAAAATATGTCTTTAAAAGTCTAGTACTTTCTACAGTGTCTACCCAAGAATGATTCCAGTATCTAAAATTATGTTTTGTATAATAAGGATAGCTTTTAATTTTTACAAGTTAAAAATTGAGGATACTGAAGAAAACATTTTCCCTTATTATTGAGTTGTGCCTTTGTTTAAAATTCATAGTAATTTTATATTGTATAATTTTTATTTATTCATAGCATAGTAATGTTTTGAAAGTTTTCTCTTGAAGATAGAGAGACTTAGAAAGAGTTTGCTATTTTTATTTTTATTTTTTTGAGAAGAAAAATAACGTCTTTTATTTGTGATACTCATGGTGTTCGCTTTCAACCTATGTACCACCCAAAATCACCTCCTGGATATTGACGTCTAGATACTAATTTCTAATGAAATAATCTGTATAATCATACTAAGTAAGGTGACAGGACTTACAGACTCTGCTATAAAAATGTATCTTCCTTTTCTCTTTTGTGAGCTCCTATTGGACAGCAAAACATTACACAATGGATGGCATACCATAAGTAATCAATAAAATTTTGTTGAAATAATTTAGATTAAATGTCATATATAGATAACATAGCTCAAAGGTGCTCTTCACTCCACCACGGAAAGGAGAGAGAGAACTACTTAACCAGACAACTGGAGAAGAGAGACCATGGGGAGACAAAGAAACAGCACCCATATGAAAGAAAAGCAGGCATTACCAGAAAAGGAAGTAAACGAATTAGAGGCCAGCAACCTATCAGAGAAAGAATTCAGAGAAATGGTCATAAGGTGGCTGAAAAGAATGGAAGACAAATTCGACAATATGAGCAAGAACCAAGAGAAAGTGAAGAAGAACCAAGAAGAAATGAAAAATGACTTCGCTGCTGTAAAGAACTCAATAGAAAGCATCAAGAGTAGACTAGAAGAAGCAGAGGACTGCATCAGTGAGCTAGAAGACAAGATGGAAAAAAATACCCAAGTAGAGCAGCTTCTAGAAAAGAAAATTAAAAAGCACGAGGAGAGCCTAAGGGAAATTTGGGATAACAAGAAACAAAACAACATCTGCATAATAGGGGTTCCAGAAGGAAAGGAAACTGAGCAAGGAATAGAAAACCTGTTTGAAGAAATAATGACAGAAAACTTTCCTGATATTGGGAAGAAAACCTCACACAAATTCAAGAAGCTCACAGAGTCCCAAGCAAAATGAACCCCAAAAGACTGACACCAAGGCACATTATAATTAAACTAGAGGCCCGGTGCATGAAATTCATGCACTGGGGAGGGTGTCCCTAAGCCCAGCTTGCACCCTCTCTAATATGGGACCCCTCGAGGGATGTCCAACTGCAGGATTAGGCCCGATTCCGTGGAATCGGGCCTAATCCTGCTGTTGGACATCCCTCTCACAATCCGGGACCACTGGGTCCTAACTGCTCACCTACCTGCCTGATTGCCCCCTAACTGCTTCCTTGCTGGCCTGATTGACCCCTAACTGCGCCTCTGCGGGCCTGATTGCCCCCAAATACCCTCCCCTGCTGGCCTGATCACCCCCAAGGCTTTTATTAGTATAGATATGACCCTGCACAGAAAATTTTACTAACCCTGCTTTACAATAAGGGCTTGTCAATTGAATCATTAGGACCAGACACCAAGATTTCCTTTCTTTGAATAGTGGAGGGAATACTTATATTGTCTTTAAGTTGCCCCCAAATTAAAATGAGATAATGACTTAGAAAAGTATAAAAGCACCATATGAAGACAACTGTCTTTTTAATGAAGTGGCAAAATGAAAAACACTTTTTATTCTCCCCTTCCTTCCTTTACAGGTTTTATTTAAAATTTGAAATTTATAAAAATTTCACTCCAATTTTCATTTCTTTACATTCAACATTATTTTGTATTGGTTTCAGGTTTTATATTAGTTACAGAATAGTGGTTAGACAATCATATACTTTACAAAGTGTTCCCCGATATTTCTAGTACCCACCTGGCATCATACCATCATTACAACACTATTGACTATATTCCCTATTTAAGTGACAATGGGTTTACAGGTTCCTTTCAATCTTTCTTTTGTGTTTCTCGTCCTTTTCTTTCTTACTTCTTCCCTCATTTTCTTTATATAGTATCTCAATTGGCCATCAAAGCTCAGTGAAGGCACTGGGACACGCTTCATCCATTTTACAGACCAGGAAACTGAGGCCAATTCCAGTTGGCTGTGGAACTTGACTCAGCACACAGGAAGCCCTCAGAGCCATGCTCTTTGTGCTTCCTAAGGGGCAGCGGCCCAGCAAACAGAACAAACCTTCCGAGCCTCTTTCTCAAGCACCTCTTCATTGGGGATGCTCCACATTCTTTCCTCTCCCCCCATTCTTTACTGCCCCCGCTTCTCTGAAGCAGGTGGAAGGCTTCCCAATCACTGCCTAGGCATGCTCTGCTATGGGGCAGGGTGTAGCGAGCTTGCTTTTGGGTCAAGGCAGGAGCAGGAGTCACTGCCTCTGAAGTGTGAAGGCCGCCTGAGCGAGGCCCATTAGCACTGGGAGCTTCTCTGAATCATGTCAGTCAGTCCATTACCCTGCAGTGCAGCACCCCTTCACTGAGGTGGCTCCACCCCTCAACCCCCGCCTCAGGGGTGAGGGTCCTTGCCCCTCTGCCAGGAGTCCTTCTATGCCTCTTGATCTCTGGTTGGGCCCACCCACGTCTTGGGGGCACTGCAGAACCTCTGTCTCTCTGCAGATGAGGCAGATCCCTGCCCTAGGTCTCTGCAAAGCTATGAATCTGTGGCCAGAGGCCTGGTCTGGGTCTCAGCAACCACATGCCTGCAATGTTCCCAGGGACCCTGGGAGCGGCTGGGCGAGTCCTGCCACGCTCCCCGGGGTGGCAATCTCCCCAGTGACCCCCGGGAGCAGCTGGGCGGGTCCGGCCACGCCCTCCCCCACGATGGCGATCTCCCCGGGGAACCCCAGGGAGTGGCTGGCTCAGCCTGGCCACGCCCCCCCAGGGTGGCGATCGCCCCAGGGACCCCTGGGAGCGGCTGGCTGGGCCCGGCCATGCTCCCCCAGGGTGGCCTTAGCCCCCGGGACCCCTGGGAGCGTCTGGCTGAGCCCGGCCACGCCCCCTCCAGGGTGGCCTTAGCCCCCGGGACCCCCGGAAGCGGCTTGCTGGGCCCAGCCATGCCCCCCCAGGGTGGCCTTAGCCCCTGGGACCCCGGGAGCAGCTGGATGGGCCTGGCCACGCCCCCCCCTAGGGTGGCCTTCGTCCCTGGGACCCCCGGTAGCGGCTGGCTCAGCCCGGCCACGCCCCCCCAAGGTGGTGATCGCCCCCCGGGACCCTCAGGAGCGGCTGGGTCGGCCCGGCCACGCACCCCCCAGGGTGGCGATCGCCCCCGGGACCCCTGGGAGTGGCTGACTGGGCCCGGCAACGCCCCCTCCAGGGTGGTGATTGCCCCCGGGACCCCTGGGAGCGGCTGGCTCGGCCCGGCTATGCCCCCCACAGGGTGGCCTTAGCCCCCGGGACCCCCAGATGTGGCTGGCTCGGCCTGGCCACACCCTCCCAGGGTGGCGATCGCCCCCGGGACCCCCAGAACTAAGAGGATTGGGCACTGCCATCTTGGTCTTCTCAACGGCCGGATAGGCTACCCGGAGTCCCGCCCCCAGCCTCTCGCAGGCCCAATCATGGGCATAGCAGAGGTGCTGTCAACTTGCATGTGTCTCTATTATAAGGAAGGTTGGCAAACACCAACGACAAAGTAAGAATCTTAAAAGTGGCCAGAGAGAGACAGACAGTTACATACAATGGAACCCCCATCAGACTAGCAACTGATTTCTCAACAGAAACTCATCAGGCTAGAAGGGAATGGAATGAAATATATAAAGTCATGCAAAGGAAGGGTCTCAATCCAAGAATAATGTACCCAGCAAGGCTATCAATCAAAAATGAAGGTGAAATCAGAAGCTTCACAGACAAAAAAGGGCTAAGGGAATTTACCACCACCAAACCAGCAATGCAAGAAATGCTAAAGGGTCTTCTGTAAAAAAAAAAGAAAAGAAAAGAAGAGAAATAGGAAGCGAAGAAGGAACACAGAGGTATAGAATAAAAATGGTGACAAATAAGTACCTATCAATAATAACTTTAAATGTAAATGGACTAAATATCCCAATCAAAAGACATAGGGTAACAGATTGGATAAGAAAACAAGACCCATATATCTGCTGTCTACAAGATACCCACCTTAGAAAAAGAGACGCACACAGACTGAGGATGAAGGGATGGAAAATGGTTTTCCAGGTGAATGAAAATGAAAAAAAAAGCTGGGGTAGCAATACTTACATCTGACAAATTAGATCTCAAAGTGAAGGACATAACAAGAGATAAGGAAGGCCACTTCATAATACTAAAGGGAGTAATCCAACAAGAAGAAATAACTCTGGTAAACATATATGCACCCAATACAGGAGCACCCAAATACATAAAAAAACTCCTGGAGTATATCAAGGGAGAGATTAACAGCAATACAATCATAGTAGGAGACTTCAATACCCCACTATCACCACTGGACAAATCCTCTAAACAAAAAATCAGCAAAGAAACATCAGTCCTAAATGACTCACTAGACCAGATGGAATAAATTGACATCTTCAGAACATTTCACCCCAAAGCCACAGAATATACATTCTTCTCAAGTGCACATGGGTCATTTTCTTTTTTTTTTTTTTTTTTTTTTTTTTTTTTAAATTTCTTTATTGATTAAGGTGTCACATATTTGTCCTCATCCCCCCATTCCCATCCCACCCCTCTCCCCACGCATGCCCCAATCCCCTGTTGAACTTAACCGTTGGATAGGCTTATATGCATGCATACAGGTCCTTTGGTTGAACTCTCCCCCTCCCCCCACCCTCCCCCTCCCCTCCCCTATCCTCCCTCTGAGGCCCGATAGTCCGATCGATGCCTCCTTGCTTCTGGTTCTGTTCTTGTTCCTCAGTCTATGTTGTTCATCATTTCCCCTAGATGAGCGAGATCATATGTCACTAGATATATACTAATAAGAACTGAATGTGAGACGAGCAATAATAGTTATGCTGACAGGCAAATGCATCAATCTGTAGCGAGCTTCCCCCTGGACCAACAGTTCTTTTGAGACCCAATTTCAATGTCCAGTAGTTCCTTATGTGTACATGTCAGCACTGACCCCTCAGCACTGGATGGTGGACAAATGGTGGTAATGGAGGTCCGACTCCCTCTGGTTTGGTCTCGGCCGAACCCTGGGGCACGGCGTCACCCAGACTAAGGGGCACGTGGCCTCACCCCTACCCAAGGGGCGCGTGGTCTCACCCGGGCCTGGGACCCAGCCTCACCCGGATGGATCCAGGGGCGCACAGCCTCACCCGGACCCAGGATCTGGCTTCACCCGTACCCAGGGACACTTGGCCTCTCCCAGACCCAGGGCCACTTGGGCTCACCCGGGCCTAGGTGTACGAGGCCTCACCCGGATCCAGGGACACATGGTCTCACCCGGACCCAGGGACGCTTGGCCTCTCCCAGACCCAGGGCCACTTGGGCTCACCCGGGCCTAGGTGCACGAGGCCTCATCCGGATCCAGGGACACATGGTCGCACCCGGACCCAGGGACGCTTGGCCTCTCCCAGACCCAGGGCCACTTGGGCTCACCCGGGCCTAGGTGCACGCGGCCTCACCCGGATCCAGGGACACATGGTCTCACCTGGACCCAGGGATGCTTGGCCTCTCCCAGACCCAGGGCCACTTGGGCTCACCCGGGCCTAGGTGCACGACGCCTCACCCGGATCCAGGGACACATGGTCTCACCCGGACCGAGGGACGCTTGGCCTCTTCCAGACCCAGGGCCACTTGGGCTCACCCGGGCCTAGGTGCACGAGGCCTCATCCGGATCCAGGGACACATGGTCGCACCCGGACCCAGGGACGCTTGGCCTCTCCCAGACACAGGGCCACTTGGGCTCACCCGGGCCTAGGTGCACAAGGCCTCACCCGGATCCAGGGACACATGGTCTCACCCAGACCCAGGGATGCTTGGCCTCTCCCAGACCCAGGGCAACTTGGGCTCACCCGGGCCTAGGTGCACGAGGCCTCACCCGGATCCAGGGACACATGGTCTCACCCAGACCCAGGGACGCTTGGCCTCTCCCAGACCCAGGGCCACTTGGGCTCACCCGGGCCTAGGTGCACGAGGCCTCACCCGGATCCAGGGACACATGGTCTCACCCGGATCCAGGGACGCTTGGCCTCTCCCAGACCCAGGGCCACTTGGGCTCACCCGGGCCTAGGTGCACGAGGCCTCACCCGGATCCAGGGACACATGGTCGCACCCGGACCGAGGGACGCTTGGCCTCTCCCAGACCCAGGGCCACTTGGGCTCACCCGGGCCTAGGTGCACGCGGCCTCACCCGGATCCAGGGACACATGGTCTCACCCAGACCCAGGGACGCTTGGCCTCTCCCAGACCCAGGGCCACTTGGGCTCACCCGGGCCTAGGTGCACGAGGCCTCACCCGGATCCAGGGACACATGGTCTCACCCGGATCCAGGGACGCTTGGCCTCTCCCAGACCCAGGGCCACTTGGGCTCACCCGGGCCTAGGTGCACGAGGCCTCACCCGGATCCAGGGACACATGGTCGCCACATGGGTCATTTTCAAAGATAGGCCATATGTTAGGACATAGGCAAAGTCTCTCCAAATTCAAGAAGATAGAAATCATATCAAGCATCTTCTCAGATCACAGTGGCATAAAACTGGAAATCAACTACAATAAAAACAATCCAAAGAAATCAAACACATGGAGACTAAATTGCATGCTATTAAACAATGACTGGGTTACCAAAGACATCAAGGAAGAAATAAAAAACATCATGGCAACAAATGACAATGAAAACACAACAATCCAAAATCTATGGGACACAGAGAAAGCAGTTCTGAGAGGGAAGTTCATAGCTCTAAAAGCCTACTGCAAAAAACAAGAAACAATGGTAATAAATTACCTAACCCTACAACTCAGAGAGTTAGAGAGAGAGCAACAAGAAAAGCCCAGTGTAAGCAGAAGGAAGGAAATAATAAAGATCAGAGCGGAGATAAACGACATAGAGACCAAAGAAACAATACAAAAGATCAACAAAACCAAGAGTTGGTTCTTTGAAAGGATAAACAAAATTGATGAACCTTTAGCCAGACTCACCAAGAAGCAATGAGAGAGAGGACCCAAAAGAACAAAATCAGAAATGAAAGAGGCAAAATAACAACAGACCTCACCGAAATAGAAAGGATTGTTTCAAAATACTACGAACAACTCTCTTCCAACAAACTGGACAATCTGGAGGAAATGGACATATTCCTGGAAAAATATAACCTTCCAAAACTCAATCAGGAAGAATCTAAACAGCTCAACAGGCCAGTAACTATGGAAGAAATTGAAGCAGTCATCAATAAGGTTCCGGCAAACAAAGCCCGGGGCGAGACGGCTTCACAGGAGAGTTTTATCAAACATTCAAGGAAGAACTAAAACCTATCCTCCTCTGGCTATTCCAAAAATTTAAGAGGAAGGAACACTTCCAAGCTCTTTCTATGAAGCCAGCATCACCTTAATACCAAAACCAGATAAAGACAACACAATGAAAGAGCATTACAGGCCAATATCCCTCATGAACATAGATGCCAAAATCTTCAACAAAATTCTAGCAAATTGGCTCCAGCAGTACATCAGAAAGATCATACACCATGACCAAGTAGGATTTATCCCAGGAATGCAAGGATGGTACAATATCTGTAAATCAATAAACGTGATACATCACATAGACAAACTGAGAGATAAAAATCACAGTCATATCAATAGATGCAGAAAAAAGCATTTGACAAAATCCAACACCCTTTTTTGATAAAAACTCTCAACAAGATGGGAATAGAGGGATCATACCTCAACATAATAAAAGCCATATATGACAAACCCACATCCAACATCATACTCAATGGACAAAAACTAAAACCATTTCCCCTAAGAACAAGAACAAGACAGGGATGCCCACTCTCACCACTCCTGTTCAACATAATACTGGAAGTATTAGCCATTGCGATCAGACAAGAAGAAGAAATAAAAGGCATCCAAATTGGAAAAGAAGAAGTAAAGCTGTCCTTAATTGCAGATGACATGATATTGTACATAAAAAACCCGAAAGACTCCATCAAAAAAGTACTAGACTTAATAAATGAGTTCGGCAATGTAGCAGGATACAAAATTAACGCCAATAGTGAACTTACAGAAAGAGAGACTTAAAAAGCAATCCCATTTATCATTGCACCAAAAAAATTAAAGATACCTAGGAATAAATTTAATTAAGGAGGTAAAGACCTATATGCAGAAAACTACAGGACACTGAAAAAAGAGATAGAGGGAGACATAAACAGATGGAAGAACATACCATGTTCATGGATTGGTAGATCAACATTATTAAAATGTTCATACTACCCAAAGCAATCTATAGATTCAATGCACTCCCCATTAAAATACCAATGGCATATTTCACAGACCTAGAAAGAACTCTCCAACAATTCATCTGGAATAAAATAAGACCCCAAATAGCCACAGCAATCCTGAGAAAGAAGAATAAAGTAGGAGGGATCTCAATACCAGATTTCAAGCTGTATTACAAAGCCACTGTTCTCAAAACAGCCTGGTTCTGGCACAAGAACAGACATATAGGTCAATGGAATAGAATAGAGAATCCAGATATCAACCCAAACCACTATGCTCAATTAATATTTGACAAAGGAGGCATGAACATACAATGGAGTCAAGACAGTCTCTTCAATAAATGGTGTTGGGAAAATTGGACAGATACATGCAAAAAAATAAAACTAGATCACCAACTTACACCATACACAAAAATAAACTCAAAATGGATAGAAGACTTAAACATAAGACGGGAAACCATAAAAATACTAGTGGAATCCACAGGCAGCAAAATCTCAGACATATGCCAAAAGAACTTCTTCACTGATACTGCCCCTAGGGCAATGGCAGCTAAAGAGAAAATAAACAAATGGGACTACATCAAAACAAAAAGCTTTTTTACAGCAAAAGAAACTGTCAAAAAAACAACAAGAAATCCCACTGTATGGGAGAATATATTTGCAAATGCTATCACTGATAAAGGTTTAATCTCCAACATCTATAGGCAGCTTATACAACTTAATAAACGGAAGATAAATGATCCAATAAAAAAATAGGTAACGTACCTAAACAGAATATTTTCAAAAGAAGACGGAAGGAAGGCCAAGAGACACATGAAAACATACTCAAAGTCACTAATTATCCAAGAGATGCAAATCAAAACGACAATGCGGTACCATCTCACACTGGCCAGAATGGCCATCCTCAACAAATCAACAAATGACAAGTGTTGGCGAGGATGCAGAGAAAAAGGAACACTCGTGCACTGCTGGTGGGAATGTAGACTTATGCAGCCACTATGGAGAACACTATGAAGTTTCCTCAAAAAATTGAAAATGGAACTCCCATTTGACCCAGTAACCCACTCCTAGGAATATATCCTAAGAAACTGGAAACACCAATCAGAAAGGATATATGCACCCCTATGTACATAGCAGCACAATTTACAATAGCAAAGATTTGGAAACAGCCTAGGTGCCTGTCAGCAGATGACTGGATCAGACAACTATGGTACATCTACACAATGGAATACTATGCTGCCATGAAAACGAAGGAATCCTTACCATTTGCAGCAACCTGGATGGAATTGGAGAACATTATGCTAAGTGAAATAAGCCAGTCAATGAAAGAAAAATACCACATGATCTCACTCATTTATGGGTAATAAAGAACATTATAAACTTGAACAAAAAATAGATACAGAGACAGTAAAGCATCAAACAGACTGTCAAATTACAGGGGGAAGGTTAGGGAGAGGTGGGGGAGATAAGAGATCTACCGAAGGACTTGTATGCATGCATATAAGCATAACCAATGGACATAAAACCCTGGCGGGGTGAAGGCTTGCATGGGAGTGGGTTGGGGGGGGCAATTGTAAGGTATGTACACATATAATACCTTAATAAAAAAATGAAAAAAAAAGTAAAATACAAAAAAAATTAAAAATGGGAAAAAAAAAAGAAAACTTCTGTGCTGGAGAATAGAATCAAGCAGGTCAGTCATTTTAAAAAATAATTTACAACTTTACTTTTCTGAAAACACAAGCAGACATTATTTTTTACTTAAAATTACTGTAATATATGGAAGATGCTTTCCAAATACAGCAATTTTTAGAGCTATACATTTTGTGCTTTATGACCTATCTTTACTCTTGCTTAGGTGAAAACTTGTGCAACCAATTCTGCATCAGTGCTAGTACCTTGGAGTGCATTCCTAACAGTGACAGTGAGAAACAGAAACTAATATAAAATAGTGCACACAGGAAATTTGTACACAGTGTGGTAAAGATAACATCCTGGTCTTAGGTATCATTTTGTCCTTTGATGTTTTTAAGTAAGGGTGCAGCAATTTTCTATAATTATGTATATATTCTCTAGGGTATCATAATCCTACCTAATAATAGACAAATATGCAAATTGACCATACCTTTGCTATGCCCACGATTGGCCAGGAGGCATGGGGGGGCGGGACTCGGGGTGGCCAGGGTGGCTGATTGGGCTGGCGGGATACTGAGCTCATGTCGCCAGCGGCGGCGCGAGCTCAGTGTCTGCGCCATGGCTGTGCTGCAGCACAGAAGGGGCCTCTGGGGCAGCAAGCCCACATCCCGCCGCGGACCATCAAAAGCAGGGGAGCTGGGTGCCTGTCCGCTCTGGCACCAGGGGACAGACACCCAACTCCCCCGTGATCGAAAGCGGGGAGCTGTGTGTCCGCTCTGGCACCAGCGGACCCCCTGCCATCAAAAGCGGGGAGCAGGCTGCTAGCAGTGTCCGTGGAGCGTGCTAGGCTTTGCGGGGCAGTGGATATGGCCTCGATGGCAGGTTAGGCCTAGGGGACCCTACACGTGCATGATTTAATCATGCACTGGGCCTCTAGTAGTTGATAAAAAAAGCATGTAACATTTTTAATATCATCAGTAATTAATCTCAAAGTTGCAATAAAAATCACTGTAATCATTTTACTTTGGATTAGACAGATATGAATTTTCCTCAAAATTACTGAGCAAGTCACAGAAGGATGGCCTCATCAGTTATTTTATATGAGAGATGAACAGTGTTGCTCTTCCTCTGTTGAGGAGGACTAGTACTCAGTCTAGGTCATTCTCCAACTTTCAGAAAAAAAAAAGAGAGAGAGAAGTCAGTAAAGAATTGGTATCAGTTGGCATAGCAATGCTAAGTTGAGAGCATTGATCTTCTTGAAATATCATAATTAAAAACATTTTTCCTTAAAAGAGAGTGAAGATATGATGTCATAGTTTTTAAAAACCATAATCATGTTTATTCATCAATTCAGCACCTATTTATCTCTATATATAAAAGCCTAAGCAACCATTAGGACCAGATGACTGGATGACTGGCCGGTTGCTATGACATGCCCTGACCACCAGGAGGGGAAGATGCTTAACACAGGAGCTGCCCTCTGGTGGTCAGTGCACTCCCACAGCCAACCTCCCATGGCCAGCCAACCTCCCAAGGTCCCTCCCCACGGCCGGTCTGCCCCCATGGCCCTGATTGGGACTGGGCCAGATGGCCGCGATAGACCCTGATAGCCAGCAAGGCTGAGGGACCCCACCCATGCACGAATTCGTGCACCAGGGCTCTAGTATATTTATAACATGATTGACTTTTAGCTATCACACTAATGAACCCATTTTTGCCCTTCAAATATACTATGGAGCAAGAATATAGAATACTGCTAATATGGAGAGTAGATATTAAATAATTTATCAGAGTTGCAAACTAACTTTAATTTTGTGAGAATTACAGTGTTCAGACTATTAAAATGGGACAGAATCTACATTATAAGACAAAAAAAATGCAAGTATCATGTATTATGTCATTCAGTGTAAATCAAACAATCCCAAAATACCAGAGGCTCTAGTGAAAACTGGACTATGAAATCAGTTTCTCTCAACTACTTGAACAAACAAACAAAATAAAGTAAAACTGTGTTCCTACTCCCTTTCATTTCCCTTGGTATTTATTAATAAACTTGGATGTAAATGAATCCTTTAAACTAGGAAATATATCTTAATGGTGGTATAGTTCCCAAAATCAGAGGTTTATGTACAAATAGAGACAAGAAGAACCCCATATTAGTACATTCTGGAGACTGAAATTTTCCAGTACATCAAGGGATCACAAATTCAGAAAATGGGAGCCAAAAATAATTTGCATACCTAATCTATAAGAAACAGACTAGAGCTGGCTGGACAAAGAGAAACACGTTGGAGTTAGGGCCTTCAACAATGTTCCACATCTCAAGTGGCAAACAAGTGGAAAGTGAGAGGAGCAACTCAGGCCGCGGGTACATGCACTTTATAGAAATAATCACCACACTGTACTACCCTTCATCTCCTGCCAAAATGAGTGTGCCATACAAACAACATAAACAGCAGGATGCACCAGAAAATCAGAGCAAGCCCAGCAACAAGGGATATTTTCATAAAGAATTCGAGATTTTTTAGCTTTAAAAATGAGTACTGCCGAAACTGGTTTGGCTCAGTGGATAGAGCGTCGGCCTGCGGACCAAGGGCCCCAGGTTCGATTCCGGTCAAGGGCATGTACCTTGGTTGCGGGCACATCCCCAGTAGCGGGTGTGCAAGAGGCAGCTGATCGATGTTTCTCTCTCATCAATGTTTCTAACTCTCTATCCCTCTCTCTTCCTCTCTGTAAAAAATCAATAAAATACATATATAAAAAAAATGAGTACTACCTCTGTCCAAAACAACACAAAAACTATGAAAACAGCATTTTGAATCATAAACAGGATGCAAGAAAGATATTCTAGTTTCACAGCAGCAGCAACTCTTACTTTATACTTGATTGTGAATATAATAATATTTGGAATATAAAAATAGCACTTGATTTTATGCATTAGTTAATTACAAATCCTTAAGGCATAAATGTTTTTAAGGGGGGCAGACAATTTAGTATGGGTAAACACACAACTCAGCTACTGCAGTGGAACTGCCCCTGTATGCTGAAGAGTAGGCCACAATCAAGAGTCATCCGTGTTTTGTGGGCATTCGTCAGCATGTGTTGTAGAGGACATGAAGAATGTCATTTCATCTGACTAGCCTTTTAGAAAGAGGGCAACTAAGAGTCTCTCTCTCATGCACACACGTACATACACATTTGTTTTATATATAGACATATGCTTTACACTTCTGTTTTCATGTGTGTGTGTAGTTGTGACTTACATGGTAGGATGAGGAGTGACGATGAGAAGAGAGAGTCCAGGACTGTGGTAGAATCTCATCACGGAGCCTTCCCCCTGCACCGCTCTGCCAGGACGGATACACTCAATACTGCCTGCTTACAGCTTCTCTTTCAGTCCCTGAACGGTCTGCTCTTCTCACCATGCCATCCTTTTGCCATTCTCTGCCCCTCCAGGAAACCTGTCATGGTAGGAAGGATGCAAAAACAACTCCCCGGCCCACATGGGGTCCCATTAGCTGCACCCGTGCCCGTGCGGTAACATACATCCACACGCACAGCTGACCTGTGGCCCCGCAGGTGTGCCACATAGCTCAGCAAAAAGTGTGCTTGTCCTATTTACACTGTGATTACTGGGTTACTTTGGAGTTTCTTTTCAAAACATATCATTTAATCACTTCAGACTACTTTCCCTACTCTAAACGATGTAACAAACCACTGAAATATTTTAAGTTGCAATATAGCTTAATAACTAACATAAATGAAAAATCACAGGATCCTCAAACTGGGTAAATATTTTTTTCAACTTGACACCAGAATCGCAAATCCAATGTAAACCAAATGTTTCTTTAAGCAAGGTCTAAAATTAAAGCAATATAAAATAACTGAAGTAAGCACAGTCTTCTTCATTGGCACACGTATAACGCAGAAACCAATACTTACAGAAAAGACTGAAAATACAGAAAACCTCAATGGTTTTGTTTGTTTAATGGTTTGGACAGACTGTATCAATGAAAAGCATCAAATTGATGTATTTGTTTTGGTTACTAAACTTGTGATTCTATATTTCAACAATGGATCAGTAGAAAGTTCTTCTACTTCATTCAAATATTTGTATCCTCTGTCAGGTGCCACAGGTAGTGTTTGCTGCACAGGTGGCCCCGACCCTGCACTACAAACTCCAGGGCACCATGGAATACATTATCGAAACAGGTCTTGTTTTTTTGTTTTGTTTTTTGTTTGTTTTTTTTTTTTGTTGTTGTTGTTGTTTTTACCATTCCCTCATTCTGTACCCCAAGCAATGTTTACATACCTTACATTTATCCCATTCTCAAAAAACACTGAATCTGAATCCTCTGCCACAAGAATTATGTGATATGTTTGTCTAAGTTAAGTGTATCTGCTTTGTACATTATCAACCTCAGTTATTGTGAAACTCTGCTTAGAAGTCTACAGTGCACCATGATTTTCATTTAGAATTGCAAGCTACCCTGCGATAAACTGAGGTAGTAGATGGCAAGCCTATATTCTTACCTGTGCAGAGCCGTGGGAGCTGGGGACTGGAGGCCGAGGTCTGGCTACCTCACTGGCTGCTGATCAAAGAACGACAGGCCGGAAGCTTCTCACCTGATGTTCTTCTGGGCCTGCGCCAGCCCCTCCCTCTTCCTGCTCATTTTCCTCAATTGTAGATTCCTGGCTCTTTGCTTCAGATTTTAGTTGTTGTTTCTGTTGGCTTCACTTTGGGCGAACATGTTAAGATGGGTGTGGGCCTATAATAATATTTCAGTTCCTCACACAGATTTTGACTTAGCTTTCCCACACTTCTCTTCAATAAAGATTTTTATCGCCAATCTCATCCTCAAGGTTTGTTAAGAAGAAGTTTACCAAACAAGATAGAGAGGGGAAAGTATTCAGAAATGTAGCAAAATTATTTAGAATATACCTCAAATCTCCCTTATTTCTTTTTCTTTTAAAAGTTCTCCCAGATAGCCCCCACACATAGCACAGCCAATCTTTGAAAACATTTCAATATTGCCTCCTATCACTCTAGTGTATTTGTATTTGTTTATAGGTGGGATGGTAAAGCTGCCACATAAGATAATGAGTTTCTATGGGATACTACCCTTTACCTCTTTGCACACAATATGCCACAATTGCCTAATCCTCACAGCTTCCAACTACATGGTAACATTTAGTCTAGCAGTGGTCGGCAAACTCAGTCAGCAGAGCCGCAGTTTGCTGACCACTGGGATAGAGAATTCATTTTTGCTCCCTCTACAATAATGTTTGCCTACATTCAACTACATACATGTGGAATTAAATTGAAATATCTGCTTTTTTTAGGGAGGTGGCAAAAATTATGTTTTTACTGGATATACCTCCCACCTATAGAGCATACAATGCCAAAACACAGCTGAATAAATAAAGGATTCCAATACAAAAACACACCCTCGTGGACTCAAACATACATCCCTGGTATGCAATCACTGGTACAAAAATCTACTTGTGTATTTCTGCTGATTTTACCCACTGAATAACCTCTGCCTCACCAGGAGTTGAGACTTTTCACTTCTGCTACCATTCTGCAAAAAAACAAAAGAATGAATTCCAGAAACCGTTGCCACATGGCTGCCTCCCCAGTTCCCTACTGCTCAGCTTGGTACTGGACGATGCCACACGTAGCTGTCACAGTCAGTTCCCCACTGGAAATACTTCTTTATATAAAGGGTGTCAGGAGTAAATTAAATCATGGTAAATGCCCTTTATGTGTGTGATGTATTTATGTGTGCCTGTACTTGCAAGTTCCAAGGATAGTTTTTTAACATCCCTGTTTTTGGGACTAACACTGAAAACCCATCTCTATTCCATGTATTCCTGGAGCACCATCAACCTCTGCAATTGCATTCAACCCTTTTCAGGGCACGCGTGTAATCCAGGCTGGGTTTTTCTCCTTTGGGTCTGTGAGCAGGTGTACCTCAGAGATATTGCAGGTTCGTTCCAGACCGCTATACTATAATAAAGTTAGTCTCGCAATAAAGCGAGTCATACACTTTTAGCTGGTAGAGGTTCCTGCCTTGATTCATACAAAATACAACACCTGTAAAACACAATAAATGAAGCAAATACAAGGGAGGTACTCCTGTATTCTTTCCAGCTGAGAAGCGTTTCTTTGTGGTTCTCTTCTTCCCCCAGGTGAATTGAGTTAGAATTGTTACCCTCACTGGCATGTAGAGACAAATTACTGGTACTGTACTAGTTGGCTGGTAATCTCAGAGTGCATACTATTTACAGCCTACTTTAATCTTGAAAAGTTCAGAAAATGAACCTTCCAAACATGGAATGGTTAGATCATCTCACAAAATGGTGGAGTCTTTCTAAATATTACAGGTATTTTTATGAGACTATAAACTAATTTTCTAAGTGAAAAAATGTTTTAAAGCCAAAGAGACTGTCCGTTCCAGCTTTTTGTAAAGTGTTGTGCTCAAAAGCAGCAGTTAGCAGTAAAATATACATCTTACTTTTAGTACTAAATTATAAAAAAGTATTTGTCCGATTTTAACCCTTTTTGATCTTAGAGGTGAAACAGTAAAATTTTACCTCCTGGCTCTTAACCACTTCTTCAATCCTAGCATTCTTGACATACAGATAAAAAAAGACCTTTGGATTGATAAGTTTGAAGGCTAAGAAGAGAAAATGAAAAATAGATTGTACAGGCTGAGAACAAATTATGAGTAGTTGGCACCTTAACACAGTGTATTACCAACTAGCATAAAGGCAGTTGAACCTGCCTGAGCATAAGAAGACGGTGAGAGATGTTATCCGCATAAAAGATGTACATTGAAATGGATATTTCCCAGCCCTCGGGATGAGCAGGTGGTATGCTTTAGTTCCATCTGCACTGCATATACCAGGAGGGGCATCATTGTCTCTGTCTGACATCTGTTCTGATTGGCTGGTGCTCATAAAATAGCAGTTGTTAGGTTGTTACGTGCCTTAAAAGATCATTCCAGAGCTCTAGCCTGGGACGATCTTGTTGTTGGTCTGGAGTGGGCACTTACAGTGCTTCCCTGCCTGCTTTTCTCTCACAATCTGGGCATACGGAAATTTATACTGATTCTTCTGAGCTTCCATCAACTGATTTTGGAAAAATTACTTTTAAGTCTTTTTTTTTTTTCCAATTCCAAACTATCTTTGAGACCCACATTCCAAAAATAAACTGCCTGGAGGAAAGGCAGTAAGTGATTATGTTTTTGTATATCTAGAACTGAGACCAGAACTATACTAAAATGTTCAATAATTGGCAGCGGCCAAGGGGGCAGGGTGCCCACGTGACACTGCCGCCTGCGCTGCTGCCTGCTGGTGCCCGCCGCATCTGGGTTATTTTATTAAACATTACATTAGAATGATCTATTCACACTACGGCTTATAAAATAATTGGTTCATTTTTACTGCTGTATAGTACTCAGTGTTCTAATTCATCCACAATGTACTTATCCATTCTCTTGTTGATGGACACTTGTGTTGCTTCCACTTTAGAGCTATTATAAACATGCTGTTATTTACGTTATTGAGCATACATTTTGGTGAAAGCACACTTAATTTGAGCATATACCTTAAAATAGAATTTTTGTATACATACATTTAGCTTTAATACTTATTGCCAACACATTCTCTCAAAGAGATTGTGCCAAACCAGGTAGGAAAGCACAGTTTATTTTGTATTTTAACAACACTTGCTGTTGCTATCTTTCCCAATATGGACAGGGATTTACTGTGTTTTTTATTTTCTAACTAGAGGCCCGGTGCATGAAATTCATGCACTGGTGGGGGGTGTCCCTCAGCTCAACCTGCACCCTCTCCAATCTGGGACCCCTCGGGGGATGTCCGACTGCCTGTTTAAAAACAGACAGACATCCCTTTCACAATCCGGGACTGCTGGCTCCCAACTGCTCGTCTGCCTGCCTGATTACCCCTAACTGCTTCTGCCTGCCAGCCTGATCACCCCCTAACCACTCCCCTGCCAGCCTGATATATGTCTAACTGTTCCCATGCCAGCCTGATCATCCCCAACTGCCCTCCCCTGAAAGCCCGGTCATCCCCAAATGCGCTCCCCTGCTCCCAGCCTCGACCTGGGCAGTGGCCTGGGAGACTGTGTGCACCTCCCCCACCCCCACGATCTGCTCCCAGATCGTGGGTCTCAAGTTGGGACCTGGGTCTCAACTGGGAGCAGATCATGTGGGAGATCACATGGGGGAGTGTGTGCCTTCTCCCAGGCCACTGCCCTGGTCTCAGCTGGGAGCAGATCATGCTGGGGGTGTGCATTGTCTCGCAGGCCACTGCCCAGGTTGCGGCTTTGAGAAGATTGGGCGGGGGGCGGGGGGAGGGAAGGTGGGGGGAAGTGCACGCAGCCTCCCAAGCCAATGCCCTGGTCGAAGCTGGGTGCAGATTGTGCGGGGGGAGGTGGGGGGAGGTACGCGTGGCCTCCCAGGCCACTACCCAGGTCGTGACTGGGAGAAGATCATGCTGGGGCGTGTGCGCCTTCTCCCAGGCCACTGCCTGGGTCACGGCTGGGAGCAGATCACGCGGGGGTTGTTCGCAGTCTCCCAGGCTACAGCCAGGTCACAGCTGGGAGCGATGTGGGGGGTGGGGGGAAGCGGCAGCAGCCCTCCAGGCCAAGGCCAGGGCCGTGGCTGGGAGCAGATCAGCCAGGGGTATTCGGGACCCTCCCAGGCCAACAGCCCAAGTCACATGCTGCCTGCTCTCAGCGGTAACCCTCTCTGGGACTGGGGGGCTTCGGTGGGCCTGAGAGGACTGGGCGCCGCCATCTTGTGGCCATGGGCGCCGCCATTTTTGTCGCGGAGTTAATTTGCATATTACTCTATTATTAGATAGGATAGTAATTGCCTTCAGAAACAACTGATTAGGTACAGGAGAATATCGCTGCCTCATTTGAAGCATAAATGCTTCCATACTGATTCAAAAGCAAAGTACCCTCATGCTTGCCAATATTAAAAGAAGAGATAGGAAGAGACATTTTTATTACATTTACTATGATGACATTGGTTAATAGGATCATATAGGTTTCAAGTGTACATTTCTATGATACATGATCTGTATCCTGCATTGTGTGTCCACCACTCAAAGTTTAATCTTCTATCACCATATATTTGGCTCTCTTTACCTTTTACTACCACCCACCCCATTCCTTCTGGTAACCACCATACAGTTGTCTGTGTCTGTGAGTCTCAGTTTTATATCCCACATATGAGTGAATTCATATGGTGTTAGCTTTTGTCTGACTGACTTATTTCACTTAGCAGAATATTCTCAAAGTCCATCCATGTTGGCACAAAATGGCAGTATTTCATCTTTTCTTATGCTGAGTAATATTCCATAGGATACGTGTGCCACATCTTCTTTATCCAATCCTCTGCTGAAGGACACAGTTCTTTCCATGTCTTGGCCATCATGAATATGCTGCATTTACTTAATATTAGAAATGTTTCTTGCCCTATTCAGTTTGGCTGAGTAGATAGAGCATTGGCCTGTGGAATGAAGAGTCCTGGGTTCGATTCTGGTCAAGGGCACATACCCTGGTTTTGGGCTCAATCCCCAGTAAAGGGTGTGCAGGAGACAGCCAATCAATGATTTTCTCTCATCGTTGATGTTTCTATATCTCTCTCCCTCTCCCTTCCTTTCTGAAATCAATTTAAAAAAATATATATACTAGAGGCCCCTAACTGCCCTCCCCTGCAGGCCTGGTCACCCCTAACTGCCCTCCCCTGCAGGCCTGTCCCCCCCAACTGCTCTCCCCTGCAGGCCTGGGTCCCCCCCAACTGCCCTTCCCTGCAGGCCCAGCCCCCAACTTCCCTCCTCTGCCGGTCTGGTCACCCCTAACTGCCCTCCCATGCAAGCTTGATCGCCCCCAACTGCCCTCCCTTGCAGGCGTGGTCCCTCCCAACTGCCCTCCCCTGCTGTCCATCTTGTGGTGGCCATCTTGTGTCCACATGGAGGCAGGATCTTTGACCACATAGGGGCAGCCATCTTGTGTGTTACAGTGATTGTCAATTTGCATATTACTATTTTATTAGATAGGACTAGAGACCCGGTGCACGAAATTCATGCACTGGGGAGGGTGTCCCTCAGCCCAGCTTGCACCCTCTCTAATATGGGACCCCTTGGGGGATGTCCAACTGCAGGTTTAGGCCCGATCCCTGTGGAATCGGGCCTAAACCTGCAGTTGGACATCCCTCTCACAACCCAGGACCGCTGGCTCCTAACCACTCACCTACCTGCCTGATTGCCTCCTAACTGCTTCCTTGCTGGCCTGATTGGCCCCTAACTGCTCCTCTGCAGGCCTGATTGCCCCCAAATACCCTCCCCTGCTGGCCTGATCACCTCCAAGGCTTTTATTAGTATAGATATGACCCTGCACAGAAAATTTTACTAACCCTGCTTTACAACAAGGGCTTGTCAATTGAATCATTAGGACCAGACACCAAGATTTCCTTTCTTTGAATAGTGGAGGGAATACTTATCTTGTCTTTAAGTTGCCCGGAAATTAAAATGAGATAATGACTTAGAAAAGTATAAAAGCACCATATGAAGACAACTGTCTTTTTAATGAAGTGGTAAAATGAAAAACACTATTTTTGTTCTCCCCTTCCTTTACAGCTTTTATTTAAAATTTGAAATTTATAAAAATTTCACTCCAATTTTCATTTCTTTACATTCAACATTATTTTTTATTGGTTTCAGGTTTTATATTAGTTACAGAATAATGGTTAGACAATCATATACTTTACAAAGTGTTCCCCGATATTTCTAGTACCCACCTGGCATCATACCATCATTACAACACTACTGACTATAGTCCCTATTTAAGTGACAATGGGTTTACAGGTTCCTTTCAGTCTTTCTTTTGTGTTTTTTGTCCTTCCTTTTCTTTCTCACTTCTTCCCTCATTTTCTTTATATAGTATCTCAATTGGCCATCAAAGCTCAGTGAAGGCACTGGGACACGCTTCATCCATTTTACAGACCAGGAAACTGAGGCCAATTCCAGTTGGCTGTGGAACTTGACTCAGCACACAGGAATCCCTCAGAGCCATGCTCTTTGCACTTCCTAAGGGGCAGTTGCCTGGCAAACAGAACAAACCTTCCAGTCAGGCTTCCGAACCTCTTTCTCAAGCACCTCTTCATTGGGGATGCTCCACATTCTTTCCTCTCCCCCGATTCTTTACTGACCCCGCTTCTCTGAAGCAGGTGGAAGGCTTCCCACTCACTGCCTAGGCATGCTCTGCTATGGGGCAGGGTGTAGCGAGCTTGCTTTTGGGTCAAGGCAGGAGCAGGAGTCACTGCCTCTGAAGTATGAAGGCCGCCTGAGCGAGGCCCATTAGCACTGGGAGCTTCTCTGAATCACATCAGTCAGTCCATTACCCTGCAGTTGCAGCACCCCTTCACTGAGGTGGCTCCACCCCTCAACCCCCGCCTCAGGGGTGAGGGTCCTTGCCCCTCTGCCAGGAGTCCTTCCATGCCCTTTGATCCCTGGCTGGGCCCACCCATGTTTTGGGGGCACTGCAGAACCTCTGTCTCTCTGCAGATGAGGCAGATCCCTGCCCTAGGTTTCCGCAAAGCTATGAATCTGTGGCCAGAGGCCTGGTCTGGGTCTCAGCAACCCCATGCATGCAATGTTCCCAGGGACCCCGGGAGCAATTGGGCGGGTCCCACCTCACCTCCCCGGGGTGCCGATCTCCCCAGGGACCCCCGGGAGAGGGGCTGGGCAGTCCTGCCATGCCCCCCTTGTTGCTGATCTTCCCAGGGACCCCTGGGAGCGGCTGGGCATGCCTGGCCATGCTCCCCGGGGGCCACGATCTCCCCAGGGACCCCCGGGAGCGGCTGGGCGGGCTAGCCATGCCCCCCCTCCCGGGTTGCTGATCTCCCCAGGGACCCCCAGGAGCAACTGGGTGGGCCTGGCCATGCCCCCCGGGGGCCACGATCTCCCCAGGGACCCCCGGGAGCGGCTGGGCGGGCTAGCCACGCCCCCCCTCCCGGGTTGCTGATCTCCCCAGGGACCCCCAGGAGCCACTGGGAGGCCCCGCCTCACCTCCCCGGATGCCCAGAACTAAGAGGACTGGGCACCGCCATCTTGATCTTCTCAACTGCCGATAGGCCACCCCGAGTCCCGCCCCCCAGCCTCCCGCAGGCCCAATCATGGGCGTAGTGGAGTGATGGTTATTTGCATATTACCCTTTTATTAGGTAGGATAGAGGCCTGGTGCATGGGTGGGGTCCAGCTGGTTTGTCCCAAATCAGGATGGGGGTTCCCTTGGGGGATGGGGAGGCCTGGGTGAGGGACCTGTGGTGGTTTGCAGGTGGGCCACGCCACCCGGCAACCCAAGCAGAGGCCCTGGTATCTGGGATTTATTTATCTTCTACAATGGAAACTTTGTAGCCTAGAGTGAAGCCAAGCCTTCTGCTTGCTCGGTGGTGGCAGCCATTTCTGTTGGGATTTATTTATCTTCTATAATTGAAACTTTGTAGCCTGGAGTGGAGGCCTCAGCCGGCCAGGATGTGCGAAAAGCTTGGCTTCCTCCATCGCCGGGGAAACCCAAGCCTCCCTCCTGCTCGTTCAGTGGCCGCAGCCATCATTGGGGTTAATTTGCATACTCGCTCCTGATTGGCTGGTGGGTGTAGCAGAGTGATGGTTAATTTGAATATTATTCTTTTATTAGATAGGATATATGTTAAAAGGCCATCATTTTATGTCTAAGTGATTGCCTACATCAATTTCTTTCCTTCAAATTCAGGATGGGTCCTTGTATATTCAGACAAGCGTTTTCAGCATGATGGGTAAGATATAAGTTTCATAAACTGAATTAAAACATCTTGATCCTGGTTGTGCACATAGTCCCTAGGGACTTTTCAAAAATGTTCAAGTCTGGGCCTTACTTTTTTTTCATCCTTCAAAAGTTTAATAACATGTAATTTTAATACAACAGAGCATCAGGGTCTTAGAGCAAGAAACAGAATTGACATGAAAGGAAACAAGTATGCTGAGGGTTTTCTCAATGAACCATTTCCCAAAGCCAGACTGCTGGACTTTTTCAGTACAATTTCCTCCTAATTTTCCTTCGGTTTTTACAACATTCTTCTTGGCTCCTGGCTCTCTGCCTCCCTGGCCAGCCTGTCTGCTCTCAAAGCCACACTTGTCTCCCTCTTGCTTTTTTCACTTTCAGAGTCTGTCTCTGGATATCTCCATGGGGAACTGGTTGCCTGCAGAGAAGCTGCGGGCCACAGAGACCTGCTCCTGGGATCATCTCTGCCCAATTTAAAAATTGTGCTGCGGTGAGCTCAGAGCTGGTGTGTAGAGACCCAGGACCAGGGCTTCACCCACACTTCCCGGTGCAATTATCTTCATGGTACCTATGACATCGGAAATACTTAAAAGTTCTCCTTCATGGCTGCAGGCCTGGAGACCCTGTCTCCTTCAGGCACAGATTTGCTGGGGCTTCTCCCAGGTCTCCTGCTGCCTGTGCCTGACTGTATTGTGGGGATGGGCGTTATCCTTGGGACTGGACTCTTGAACATGCAGCTGGTCAGCCTCTAGGTCAAGTTCAGACCTTTCGCGACATTTCCGCTTGGTCTTGGATAAAATGCGTGTCTCTTCTTGACTAAAGTCTGGGGAATCATATTACTTTGGAGCTTTCCCAGAAAGGACTGGTTTGTCTTCCAGATCAATCCAGGTTCCCCCGTGGCTGCAGAGTTGTCTTGCTGACCCACTCCTGAGATGCAGACAGTCTGTGGCTTGCTGGAAACTGCCGAGACCTCACTCTTGGTCAATGATTTAAAATATCTGGGGGGAAATGAAACTAAGTGATAAAAAATTAAAAATTTAAAAATTAAATACCAGGAAGGAGAGTCTGGACATAAATACTTTGTAAAAATGTTTTAGTTGGTCTGTATGTGTAATGATAAGCAGCACACACCAGCACTGACATCATGACAAAGTACTTGTTGGCTATTGTGTACCCCTAAATCTTAGCTTAAAAACAGATGATGTGATACACATGTACTGCAAAATGATTACCACAGGGTTAGTGAACCTATATCCCCTCACATATTACCATTGTGTGTTTGTATAACATTTATAATCTACTCTCTCAACAACTTTCAAGTATATAATACACTACTGTTAATTATAGTCACCATGCTGTAATTAGACCCCCCCCCCAGAGATTATTTATCTAACAGCTGAATTTGTACCCTTTGACCAACATCTCCCCATTTTCCCCACACACACCCACAGCCCCTTGCAACCACTATTTTATGCTCTCTATTTCTTTCTGACTTTGGCGTGTGTGTGTGTGTGTGTGTGTGTGTGTGTGTGTTTCTTGCCTGTGGTTACATTTTCCATGTATTCACAACAGATTCCTCTTTTATGATAAAAAGCTTCACTTGCCATGGAGTTATCTTATTTCCCACCCTTGAAATAACTTCCCTAAAACTGTTTCAGAGCCATTTCTGCTCTCAGAATGTGTATGCCTCTGACTATTAAATAGTTGTTTTACTCATTTATTTGACATTGTTGAGAACCTATTCCATGCTACCTATCACAATTGGTGCTAATATTCAGACATAAGTAGCAAAGCTGTAGTGTTGTAGGTCAAGTGAGGAAAACACATGGATTCTAAAATAATTATAATAAAAATAAATAGATGTAATAAAGAGTCTGACTCCAGTTTTGATGTTGATTGCTGACAGCTTTCAAATGACTTACCACTTCCTCTTTCCTTTGTTGTGGCGCGAATGCGAGTGAACGACCACTGGAGCCCAGACCAAATTAAAATTTAGGGAGCCTTTATTAGCCAGCCAGCAGGCCAGTGACTGCTCTGCCTTTCTCCACACAGGAAGTCCAGAGAGCAGCCACAACCCTTTGTGTAGGACCGCTTTTAAGCACATTAACCACATTCTATTTTTGAAGAGCAAGCAACCCAAGACAAAACAGTTTTTTCTAAGCTACATCAGGATCATGTCATTGATGACCATGTTATTCACAGGGTCATCCTGTTCTCCAGAAAGCTGACAGTGTTCTGTGAAAGAAGGCCTACGTGCTGGGAAGGGGCCATGAGATTGTATCTCAAGGCCTGGCCTGGTGTCAGCACTGACAACTCTATCTGGGGCATAGTTCATGGCCTCTCTGGTTCTCCCTGCTCTCCCCGCCAATGCGCCCCTCCCTTTTCTGTATCAAAAATTCCTACTCTCTAACCTTTAGACTCTACTTCTGGGCAAGCAGGTAAGAAAGCCATATACATGGATATATAATACAGATATTAAATGGCAGCAAGAAAAATTTATTTTATTTTTAGCAATCACTCAATTATTCCAGAAATTGAGCATCTTCTAAGTTCTGGAGACGGTACCACAACTAAACAGGAAGCAAGACAGTGGTGGCCCCTACCCTTACATCCATTCCCACGGTGTCCACTGATTTCTGCTTGCATGAATTAGAAAACTCAAGTAGTTCTTTTGGGGTGTAGCTCACTTTGTGAGTCACACTTTCTAGCTCACCTTTAGGGTCCTGTGGGACTTAAGTCTAGTAAAGGTCTAGAAGCACAGAGGGGTGGTGGGGTGGGTTGTGAGGATCACTCCCATTGTTTTCATAGCAACTGTCTCAGGAGAGGCCATGACTGTTTTTTTTCTGGCAAAGCAGAATGAACCTCTCAGACAGAAATGGAAGGACCCCTACCCCTGAGGGTCAGGAGACCTCCTTGCAAAGAAGATTCATAATTTAGGACTCAATGACCCCAGCTTCAGCAGGATCCTCCCACACATCCCCAGTGCAACTTAAAGAACCCCATTCTCCCCCACCCCCCCAATCAACGCCCTCCTTTTAACATAGACACCTTAGGGGACTGGGAGCTCAGCTTGCATTATAATTCAGCCAATCACAGGATGAGATCCTGCACTGGGTTTTCTCAAGAGTCAGCCCTATGGATTCTGGAGGGAAGCTCCTAGCTTAAGCTGAGAATTCAGATACCTGAGCTCATCCTGTTATTTTAGCACTTTGTCCAGAGGCCTTAGGGGCCAATGTCATATTTCTTAGTGTTCCAAAACGTTCAAAAGTGTCACGTACGGAGTTACGCAGCTCCTTGCTAAGTGTTGATGAGGAGTGACCAATGCAGATATTTTGCATATCTCTATAAACAGTTCAAGCTATAGGCTATCGGGGCCCTCTTCACTGCTGGAGATAGAATCATTAGCATCTTTAAGTCTAATTAGATTAGAGGACCAATTCCAGAAAATCTAGAACCAATTAAAAAACTTTATCCTTAAAATTGTGTTCCTCTAGAAACACTCTTGGCACCAAAATCAGAATTAGTCAGGTTTCTATGGGGAATAGAACCAATAAAACATTGGTTGATATATATATATATCCAGGCCCTCAGTGGATTGGATTATGCTCACTTGTAATGGTGAGGGCAATCTTCTCTACTCTGTCTACCAATTTAAAGGATGAAAACAGCCTCACAGACATACCCAGAAATAATATTTTACCAGCTACCTGGGCACCCTTAGACCAATCAAATTAACCACCACATATAGATACTTAAAAGATTGCAAACAGCATAACAAACAGAGTTGCCTACCCAGTGGAGCCAGAAAACCTAATATCTGGAAGGCATCTAGGTTTCTGAGAACTTTAACAATAATAAAGCCTTAAAGGTGTCAAGACACTAAAACAAGTATTCCAAAGTTTAGTATTGTTCTTCCTTTTAAAATGCATTAATATCCAGATGTTCATTTTGAAATAATATAAAAAACTATAATCAGATTAATCTTTCAAACACTTCCAAAAATGGAACTTATAAGATATTCACAATTGTAGGTTACCTTTTATTCTTTTACAATAAACTATAAGTAAATATAGATAACAATAGGTCTCCATATATTAAAATTTGTAATGTAATCAAAAAAATTTTTTTCAGTGCCTTTGTCTCCTTAATTTTCCCCATTGTTTTCCTCTTTTTCTTCTTTATTGATTTTAAATGGAGAAAGGGAGGGAGAGAGCAGGAGAGAGGGAGAAAGAAAGACAGAGAGGAGAGTGAGAGAGAGGGAAACATCAATTTGTTGTTCCACTTATTTATGTATCGTTGGTTGATTCTTGAATGTGCCCTGACGGGATGACACCACAACCAGCTGAGCTACCTGGCTAGAAATATATTTAGTATTTGTGAAATATGTACATTTTAAATATTAGCCTTGAAAAAAGTTGTAATTAAACATTAAATGCATTGTATCTTTTAATTATAACATTCTTGAGGAAAATCAATATCAGCAAAATCATACTATTACTGAATATCTTAATCTTTGTAGATATATTGCCATACTTTCCTCTATGTCCTTTAAATGACTCTCATTTATAATAGAGGCAATATAATTTTGCAAATCTATATCACAAGGTCATCAAGAAGTATTTACATTATGATAATCAAAAGGCTTAATAAGAAGTTTAATAAAACTATTGGTAATCAAAGGGCTTAATAAAAAATTTAAACTCTGTTTTTCTTTGAATCAACCAAGATTTGTGCAACTGCTTTGTTGTGTTAGAGAGTGGGAATGTTTGAGCATGCTTCCAGAGAGGCCGTGGACTATGTCCCAGATAGAGTTGTCAGTGCTGACATCAGGCCAGGCCTTGAGATATGGTCTCATGGCCCCTTTCCAGCACGTAGGCCTTCTTTCACAGAACACTGTCAGCTTTCTGGAGAACAGGATGACCCTGTGAATAACATGGTCGTCATGGGCATGATCCTGACGTTGCTTGGGAAAAACTGTTTTGTTTGGGTTACTTGTTCTGCAAAAACCGGATGTGGTTAATGTGCTTAAAAGTGGTCCTACACAAAGGGTCGCTGCTGCGCTCTGGTCTCCCTGCGTGGAGAATGGCAGAGCAGTCACCATGTCGTCGCGTCGTCTGGCCGCCCGGCTAATAAAGGCTCCCTAAATTTTAATTTGGTCTGGGCTCCAGTGGTCATTCGCTCGCATCCGCTCCACAACAGTTGTAGTTTTTTACTTTGCTGGTCCAGTGAATTTGGCAGAGAAACAATAAACGAGAGATTTTATTCATCTATTTTTCAAGACAGTGATGAGTTCCCTTATTGCTACAGTGTGTAAAGCAGGGGTCCTCAAACTTTTTAAACAGGGGACAGTTCACTGTCCCTCAGACCATTGGAGGGCCGGACTACAGTTTAAAAAAAACTATGAACAAATTCCTATGCACACTGCACATATCTTATTTTGAAGTAAAAAAACAAAACGGCAAAAACACCTGCGGGCGGTAGTTTGAGGACGCCTGGTGTAAAGCATGTGTTCTGTGAAGGATTCCTTGACAAATAAATTTATGCTTTTCTGCTCTATTGATGACTTCTAAACATAGTAAAAATTGGTCTCTAAAATTTATATTTTAATTTGACAAAGACAACTAAGCTATATCAGGTTAAATTTAAATTTATTTTCAATTTGTTTAAGACATGGGCACATATCCATCAGAGCAATATTGTGGTTGCCCATTGAATAAGTAGAAATAAAATATAATATTAAATTCAGATATTCACAATTAAATTAAATATTTTATATTTACAAAAATAATTATGTATAGCAATGGTATAATAAAAATAGATGAAAGATGGTAAAGATTATTTGTCTACAATAATACTGAGATTTATTTTCTTTTAATAGTTTCATATTGAATAGAAATGTGTTTTAGTACTAGTTAAAAAGAAAGTCAATATAAGGAGACAATCCTAATATAAAAAAACCAGTGTGATAATATAAATAATATATATATCATAATATAAACAAAGTATGGTATAAAAGTCATATAAATTTACCATTGTACAAATGTAATCATGTAGAGTTATTTTGATACAGAAAAAAGAAAGATTATTGAGAATTGAATAAACGTTAATTTTAATCCATCATGCTCATGTTGTTAAGTATTCGTTGGAGGCGGGGGCGATAAACTTGTTTAACTTCATTGTCATCATCCATACAATGGTTATAATCATTCCAACCTTAAAAGATTGGTGGTTGAAATATACAATGTGCATAAAGTACATGACTATTGTGGTCAACTAATGGGAGTTCATGTTCCATTCCATTAATGAAACACGAATTCACAGTCACTCATTCTTTTTTTCTAATTTAATAAATCTTTATTGTTCAGATTATTACAGTTGCTCCTCTTTTTTTCCCCCATAGCTCCCCTCCACCTGGTTCCCATCTCACCCTCTTCCCTTACCTCCCCCACACTGTCCTCATCCATAGGTGTATGATTTTTGTCCAGTCTCTTCCCAAACTCCCCACACCCTTTTCCCCCTGAGAGTTGTCAGTCCACTCCCTTTCTATGCCCCTGATCTATTATAATCACCAGTATATTCTGTTCATCAGATTTTTAATTCACTTGATTTTTAGATTCACTTGTTGATATGTATTTATTGTTCATAATTTTTACCTTTTTTTTCCTCTTCTTCTTAAAGAATACCTTTCAGCATTTTATATAATACTGGTATGGTGTTGATGAACTCCTTTAGCTTTTTCTTATCTGTGAAGCTCTTTAGCTGACCTTCAATTCTGAATGTCAGGTTGGCTTGGTAGAGTACTCTTGGTTGTAGGTTCTTGTTATTCATCACTTTGCCACTCCCGTCTGGCCTGCATAGTTTCTGTTGAGAAATCAGCTGACAATCTTATGGGTGCTCCCTTGTAGGTGATTAACTGTTTTTCTCTTGCTGCTTTTAATATTCTCTCTTTGTCTTTTGCTGTTGGCATTTTAATTATGATGTGTCTTGGTGTGGTCCTCTTTGGATTCCTTTTGTTTGGGGTTCTGTGCGCTTCCTGGACTTGTAAGTCTGTTTCTTTCACCAGGTGGGGGAAGTTTTCGGTCATTATTTCCTCAAGTAGGTTTTCAGTATCTTGCTCTCTCTCTTCTGGCACCCCCATGGTTCTGATGTTGGTACGCTTGAAGTTGTCCCAGAGGCTTCTTATACTATCTTCAAATTTTTGGATTCTTTTTTCTTTTTGCTTTTCCAGTTGAGTGATTTTTGCTTCTTTGTATTTCAAATCTTTGACTTGATTCTTGCATTCCTCTAGTTTGCTGTTGGGTCTCTGTATAATATTTTTTATTTCAGTCAGTGTATGTTTAATTTCTAGTTGGTCCTTTCCCATATCCTCAAGGGTCTCTCTCATACCCTTGAGGGTCTCGCTAAATTTATCGGCCTTTTCTAGGAAATTCTTGAAAAACCTTATAACCGTGGTTTTGAACTCTATCTCCAGTCGTTTGTTTTCCTCCATTTCTTTCGTTTGTGATCTGTTTCTTTGTCTTGGCATTTTCGCTGCTTCCCTGAGTTGGTAGGGTAGCTTTGTGTGCTAGGTGTCCTATATGGGCCAGTGGCTTGGCCTCCCCAGTTACCTGAGGTGGACACTCTTGGTGCACCCCTTTATGGATTGTGTGTACAGCCTTGTTGTAGTTAAGTCTTGATTGTTGTTGGTATCAGTGGGAGGAGTTGACCTCCAGGCTAATTGGCTGTGAGGATCAGCTGTGTCTACCGGGAGACAGCCTTATTCGACTAGACTTGCAAATTTGCAAAAACCTCTGTGCTTAGCTTGGATGAGGCGGAGTTTCAGGGTGGAGCTGACAGCCTTGGCTTCCCCGTCAGTCCCGCCCTATGAGGTTCCTGGGCCCTCGGTACTCACTGCAAGCACCTCTGAGAGAAAGGCGCCCTCAAGTTTCACCTGCTGCCAGACAGTCTAGTCTCTCCTCCAAAGAATCTGGATTCACAGATTCTTGCCCAGAACTGGGGTTCAGTGCAGTCAGAACTGGGGTTCAGACAGCCCAGATTCCCCCAGTATGAGCCTGGATTCCCAGGGTCTCACCTGGAACTGGGGTTCAGCACAGTCCGGAGCTTTTGTCTCCTTCCCACTAGGGCAATCCAGTGGCCCAGTCCACTGCGCATATTCACGTGCGCGCCTCCTGAGCTCTGCCTTTCGCTGCTCCCCTGAGTTTCCACCTTACAGCCCAGATTCCCCCCCTATGAGCCTGGGTTCCCAGGGTCTCCCTTGGAACTGGGGTTCAGTGCACTTGGAACTGGGATTTAGCGCAGTCCGGAGCTTTTATCTCCTTCCTGCTAGAGAGCGCCAGCCAGGCACTCAGCCTCCCCGTCCTCTCCGGCTCTGTTCTCTCCGCACACGTGCGTCCTCAGGCTTTTTCAGCTCCTCTGATTTTCCTTGTGGTTTTCTCTTTCCTTCTAGTTGTAGAATTTCCACTCAGCCAGCCTTTCTGTGGTTCTGGATGATGTCCATTTTGTCTTTTAGTTGTATTTTTGAAATTGTTGTGTGAGGCAGCAGATTAGGTGTTTACCTATGCCGCCCTCTTGGTTTCTCCACTCAATCTTTTTAAAATCTTTTATTTTTTTATTGATTTCAGAGAGAAAAGAAGAGGGAGTAAAAGATAGAAGAAGCACAAATGATGAGAGAGAATCACTCATTGTCTGCCTCCTGCATGCCCCACCCTGGGGATTGAGCCTGCAACCCAGGCATGTGCCCTGACCAGGAATTGAACCATGACCTCCTGGTTCATAGGTCAACGCTCAACCTGAGCCATGCTGGCCAGGCCAAACACCTGTGATTTAATAAGTAAGTACATGAATGAATAATGAAAGTAATGAGGGATTGTGGCCTACAGAGAATGTAGTTCTTTCCATTTGTTCACACTGACATTCAGACCTTGGTCTGTTGACTCTCAGCTCCATTTTCACCTCTGCATTGACTTCCATGTCAGAAGGTCTCAAAACTTCAAACTACATAGACAAGGTACCCATGTCAATGGAGACTTGGGTGAGAAACTGGAAGATGGGAAGACAAGAAAGGCTTTTGGTTTTTCTGGTGATGCTTTCTGCAGTGGCAACATCAGTGGGGACCATGGGAAGACAGCAGCCCATGCAGAGAATTTCAGGCTCTCTTGGCATTTGTGCGGTTTTCAGCCGCAAGGTCAGTAGTGCAGGCTCTTGAGTTTGCTCTGTGGCACCAGCACTGCCTTCAGCAACGTGTTGACTGGCCAGTTCAGGGTCAAGGGCTTCAGCCCAAGCATGGGCACAGCCTTCTGACATGTGCTCACATCCTCTTCTTCCTCTTACTCCCCAACCTTGCCCCTTTCTTTCTTTCATCCCTACCAGTGACTTTGTAACCAGTTTCCTGCTTTAATTTCTCCTCTGTCTGAATGCCTAAGGCTGCTTCCATTTTCCTGACTGACACTGTCTGATACAGTCCACATCAATAGTGACTCTGTCCTTAGGCTGCAGCAAGATGATAAGTTCAGTTCCAGGCATCATCCAGACATGACAAGGTTCACAGGGGCAAAGGTGGCTCTTCCTACAGTGCTCTCAGCAGTAAGGATCTCTTCCCTAGAGAGCCCACAGCAGATAGCTCTTCAGGCGCACTGGGCAGTCCTGAGTCTTCAGCGGTGTTAGCAAGCAATCGAGGCTGTAGGGAACAGATTCAAATAATCTTGTCTCTAAAGACAGACTTAAAAAAAAATCTCTAACAAGCATTTCAAGGTAGACATTTCAAGAATAGTACGGTGGTTCTGGCGTTGCATGAGACACAGCCTAGTTCCACTTTTTACTTCACTGTGCCTAGGAAACTGCCTGGGTTACATAGAGGAGGGCCTCTGGGTGGAGATGAGAGGTCTGTGTCCAGGAGAGAAGGAACATCCAGCACAGGAGCCCAGATACATTGATTAATGGTTCAGGAAAAACTCAGAAGAGGTGGTGGCATGGAAGCCATAAATAGTAAGTCCTTCAAGGAGGGAACAACCGACCCTGAGTGACAGGGATGAGAAATGCTCCTCATAACAATAGGTCCCCAGGCTCCTTGTTTTTCAGAGAATGCCCATCCATCCCACGGAAATGGTCCACACTCCTTAAGAACAGAAAAGAGTGTCCAGGCTTTTTAGCACAACGGGGATGATCTGGAACAAACAGCACTAACAAAATTGGCAAAAATAGGTCACTCCTCAGACCTGATGGCATTTACTCAAAATATAATTTCAAAAGTTCCATATATTTAAATAAAACTATTTTATTAGAACATTTAAAAGATAAGTATTTGGGAAAGAGCATCAACTTCTAATTCTTATAGTTATAAAATTGTTAATATAATCTAGTTGAATATCATAGGAACCCAGTAGACAATATGAGTTTTAGTAGTAAGTAATGCTATGACTTTATGAAGAAAGTCAATGAGCAATCATAATCCTAAATTTGATTTTCTAATATTCACTTAAGTACCTCAAGAGTATTGTGATATTCACAATTAATTTTCCCCTTCAATTAAAAATAACTATCAGCCCTAGCCGTTTTGGCTCAGTCGATAGAGCATCAGTCTGTGGACTGAAGGGTCCTGCGTTTGATTCCGGTCAAGGGCACATGCCTGAGTTGTGGGATCCATCTCCAGTGGGGGGCGTGCAGAAGGCAGCTGATCAATGATTCTCTCTCGTTATTGATATTTATATCTCTCTCTCCCTCTACCTTCCTCTCTGAAATCAATAATAAAAAAAAGTTAAAATTAAAAAAATAAAAATAACTATCACCAGTCAGCAGCTGAGAAAAGAAGTACCAGCATTTTACTACAGGGAGCCTAGCAAAGAACTGTAGATAGGATTTCTTGTCGATGTTATATACATATATAACTATGTACTACATTTATGTAATTGCATAGATTATAAAAATTATGACGGACTTTGATCAGGACTTTTAAATGAGTATAATTTAGGCAGTTAGTAGAGCTGCCCTCCTCTGTAAAAATAACTCACGTGGACTCTACTCTTTTTTTTTGTAAAAGACAGACCACTTTTTCCAAGGAGTATTCTTCAAGTCACAGACAGGTACGTGACAGTCATTTGAATCAGTTTCATTTAACACCACAAGAAGGATTTGTTCACAGCTGTTTTCCTCTTTTCTTCTTCCTCGGATGATTAGCTGGGGTCACTTTTAAATGGAAGCTACACTCTGGAAATGGAAATGTAGGGCATCTCTTTCTTTCAGATCTCAGAAAGAAAGGTGTGTTTCAGTTTCCCTGTGGAAAGCTCTAGTATCTTGTCCCTCTTTTGAAAGAGCAACTAATCCAGCATTCCCTCTTCTTTGTCTTCTTCCCTTCATCAGCAGGGAGGCCCTTTCAGCCCAGAGGATAATTTGTCTGATTCCAGACCATTCAGAAATGGTACATTAGGAAGAAAATGGGAAGAGTTCATGTTTAGGTATAAAAACGGAACAGCTATGGCCTTACTTCCTAAACAATATAAAACTTTGATCCCTCACTATAAAAAAGCCTTCTTCGGACTTAGGGTTCAATGAAAGGCAGCAAACAAACATGTTTTGGTGACTCATTCAACATCTTTACTAAAAGGTCTTGTTCATGACAGTGAATAGAAGGCATATATCTGTGCTAGACAATTAAAGTCAAATAATGAGCACACATTTTAAATTGCCTAATTAACACTAGACAATTAATCTTAAAGCTCACCTTTAAGGTAAAATGTACTTTTACACTTTACTAGAAGCCCAGTGCACGAAATTCATGCACAGGTAGAGTCCTTAGCTGCTGCTGCCCGGGGCACCTCCCTTCCCTTGGCCACCTGCCACCACCGCCGCTGGCTTCGCCCCCTGATTGAACTCCCAGTCGAACTCCCGGTCGAGGGGACAATTTGCATATTACACTTTTATTACATAGGATAATTAGAAAATCAACAAAATGTGCTTATACGCAGAGACAATGTTAACTAATCACTTTTTAAAGTGCCTGATGGAATCCTAACTGGTTTGGCTCAGTGGATAGAGCGTCGGCCTGCCAACTGAAAGATCCCAGGTTCGATTCCAGTCAAGGGCATGTACCTTGGTTGCAGGCACATCCCCAGTAGGAGGTATGCAGGAGGCAGCTAATCGGTGTTTCTAATTCTCTATCTCCCTCCCTTCCTCTGTAAAAACATCAATAAAATATATTTTAAAAAATAACGTGCCTGATGAAGTATTTACATGCATTTTTTCATTGACCCTGAATATCAATACTTTTAACATCTCCATTTATAAATGAAAAAGTGATACCTAATAGATAAATGACTTGCTGAAGACACAAATCCAGAGGGCAACAAGTTTAGACTCAACCCAGATCTCTGATTCTGTCTCCATGCCTCGACCACTACCACACACTGCAAAAGGTCGAGGTGGAATTTGTCTTTGAAGCCTATTCCATCTCCTGTGAGACTCCGTCACCATGCCTTCATGTCCAAGGAAAAAACTGGCCTGTGCTGCCATGAATAATAACACTCCTGTAGAGGAATGCTCTGAAGGGAACGATGCTATTCCCATTTATTTTTAAAGCTTCATTTTTTTGGTTTGATTTTGTTTCCCACTTTTCTCATGCTATGATGGGAAGGAAAACAAAGACTAAAGGAACAATACCAACTAGATGTGTGTGTGAATGCGTGTGTGTTTATGAATATAAAAATACAACATACAAAAAGGCAAGGGCCAAGTGTGTATTCGTGCAAACCGTAAACACATGGAAGCCAAGTCTCCACTATAGTGGGCACTTTGCTTTTGTTCTGAATCAGCCGAGTAGATTTGAAATGTACTGTATTTTCATAGAGCCGCCTTCTCGTTCCCTTCTAGTCGCATTTGGTCTCATCTAGTCCCAGTTCCTTTAGATACTTATACTTTAGATTCCAAATGCTTTCCTATACTGACCACTTTCTTCAGCATAGTAACTCATTTGTCGAATGTGGTATTTTAAACCTGAAAGGAGTTGTTTACTGTTATTTGTAAAAAATTCAAACATTAAATTTTCAACCCACCAATAATTCCTTATTTGACTAATAAAATTCACATACACCAGTTGATGTGTAAAATAAAAGTCCCCAACTGTTTCAACCTTTAAGAGTGATCATAGCATGTACTTCTCTCTACTGTGCATTGCCTGGGGATGGGGGTGGGGTTCCCCTGATGCTGCCTAACACTGACATATGCGTGTGACTTCCTGCTATGTAGTCAGAAGTCAGACATTTAAAAGAATTTTTTGTTCCCAATAGACATACATAACTCAAATTTTTATTCTCTATTCCTGGAGTATTTCTCACTTTTATTATTCATCCATGGGCACTTAATGTGCATTCATCGAACAGCATCATAAACATCAAAGTCAACCATTTCATTTTACCTTTTATGAAGTAATTGTACTTAACAACCAATATTTGAGCTCTTAGTATGGGCAAACCGTGCCAGCCAGTAAAGCGCAGAGGTTCAGGGGATGGAGGTGAAAGTGCACACACCCAGATTTTAGCTGGTTATTTACTCTGTCTGAGCCATCTTTTTTCTTTTGTTTTGTTATCCTCACCTGAGGATATTTTTTCCATTGCTTTTTCAGAGTGGAAAGGAGGGAGGAAGGGAGTGGGGAGAGACATATATGTGACAGAGACATATCAATTGGCTGCCTCCTACACGCACCCTCCAACCGGAGCGAACCCACAATCCAGGTAGGTGCCCTTGACTGGGAATTGAACCCTCAACCCTTAGGTGTAAGGGCCGACACTCTAACCACTGAGAAAAATTGGCCAGGGCTGAGTCTTCGTTTTTGTATGTGTAAAATGAGAATAACGACAATATTGAACTCCTAAGGTATATGGAAGAAAACATTTATTTTACTACCTGGCAATAAAAATGTGTTCTTTAATTGTTAACATGATGATGATGAGGAGGAGGAGGAAGAGGAAGAAGAGGAGGAGGAGGAAGAAGAGGAGAGGAGGAGGAGGAGGAGGAGGAGGAGGAAGAGGTTATTAGCTGGTGTCCCTTGAGGCCTTCAAGAATAGGTGAATAAGAACAAGACCATGTCTGGGTACATGAGCTTTCTAAGACCAGACTGCTTTGCTCCACTTCTCTTCTGTTTAAAGACTCCCAAGACAGCTCAGGCCCTCTCTTCTATGGAGCTTTTCTGAACTGCTCCTCTGAAATGAACTTAAAATATGTTGCTTGCATTTGCACCATGAGCAAACGTCCGCAGTGAAATGTATAATACGTTATTGCAATTTTTGTCTCTATATCAGATTGCAACTCTTGAGGAAAGAAGGTGGGTCTTATTCCTACAACCTAAAACAGTGCCACGCACACACAGTAAGTGCTCGGTAGTTGTTTTGTTTAATAAACGAAGTTTATTAAACAAAACACACAGTAAGTGCTCGGTAGTTGTTTTGTTTAATAAACGAAGTCACGAGTAAAAGAAGGAATGATTGTTATAAGATACTCTGCTCCCTAGGAACCAGTCATAAATGCTTAGCTAAGCACATTGAAGTTATTTTTACTAGCATGTTACAGAAAACCCTTCAGGAAAGGTCAGCCTCATGGATGTGTGCACAGTCTTCAGATGGGATTTTCTCAGAACTGGTGTAATTCCATAGGTAGCAAGTGAAGATTAATCAAATGGCTGGCTTCCCTTTATTTGCATTTATGTAAACTTTAACTAACTTAAGGAAAGCCTTATTTCCCCTTGGCCCCACTCTCAGTAAACATTAAGGGTTTTACTATTTAAATAATGGTAAGACTAGCTTTCTTTTATAATTCTGTATCCTTATATTTAAAAAGAATGTCAAAAATTTTTTTACTTCTTTCACTATCATCTCCTTCAGATTTAAAGTGTGGTCCCTACCATAATTCCAAGTTTTGAAACTAATAGAAGAGAGTTAAATGTCTGGAAATTTAAACCTTTTTTGGTCAGTCTCAACATTTCTTTAAAAAGAATGCACATTGACCACAATACCTTAAGTTTCAGTCTTTTTTTCCTACTTAAAACAAAAAGAATTCATGATAACAGTTCCAGAATTATCCACAAGAGGGCAACCATAGCTCACATACACAATGAAGGGAAAATTAGAAGTAATAAACTAGTTACATTGGAGGGGGAAAAATGAAAGTGGAGTCAGTAGCGCAATTTGGCCCATATTAGAGAAAAACAGAACTGAGTTACATAGCTCTTTGAAGATAAGATGTTTAATCTTTGCTTTTTATTCCTATTTTCTTTTTAAAAAATATATTTTTATTGATTTCAGAGAGGAAGGAAGGGGTAGAGAGGGATAGAAATATACATGATGAGAGAGAATCATGGATCCATTGCCTCCTGCAAGTCCCCCAGTGGGGATGGAGGCCACAACCCGGGCATGTGCCCTTGACCAGAATTGAACCTGGGACCTTTCAGTTTGCAGGCCGACGCTCTATCCACTGAGCCAAACCGGCTAGGGCCCTATTTTCAATGCTGAAGAAGTACACCTGAAAGACAGACAGGTGTTACAGTCAGGCAAATCTTTTTAGAGATAAGCAAAGCACTCAAAAACATACTGTAAGCTCTGTTATATTTATTATTCTAACAACTTTAAAATTAAAAAGTAGTTTCGTAAAATACACTTCTGAAAGGCTATCAAAAATGCCTCCCTCACTTCAGATGATGTTATTGACTTGAGAGTCAAGAACTGCAGGTAGGAATTCAGCTGAAAGACACATGCAGAATTCCCGTGTAACAGAGTGAGCTACGGGGGTTCTGGTGTGTTTGCGCCTAACATACCCATTGGTGAGTCAGGCTTTCTCATACATGGGATCCAACATACAGTTAAAACCATATATAGTGCTCAAGGCCTAACCCCTCAGTTCCCCGCTTACCCTGATTCAGAGCCATGGTCCATTATTAGAAGCCCTCCTCTGCATAGATTCTATGAGGACCCTTGGCCTCACTCTCAATTGTACTGGCTGTGTGAAATGCCAACTCCAGTGAACTAGAACTTCATGCAAGTCAGCACCTGTACCAAGTAGCCAAACGTAACTGAGGAAGGATGAGCAACCTTGCTAATTGGCCTCATAATCATTAACCCTATGTCAACTCTTAGTACTCACTAGAAAACTAACTAAATCAATTTTCATTCTCTCCGTCCTAGACAACAACTTCATGACTTCTTCCTTACATCTCCAACACGTCTTCCTCTCTCTAAGTTCTCAGCTGCTTCTTATTTCACCGAGAATAGAAGGTGGGATCAGAATAGAATCTCCACTAGCGCCTAACATCATGTCTACCTGGGTGTAGGCTCCGCCTTCCCTCCTCCTCTGACCTAAGGGTAAACCCTCTGCTTTGCACAGGTCCCTCCCCTGTTGGCTAATCAAGGATTTCTCTCTTGTGTCTCCGCCTTCCTGCACCATCAGTTATTTGCTCTCTACTAGGTGTTCCCATCAGCATGCAAAGATGTTATACCTCCCATTTTAATGGAAAAAACTCCTTTCTTTGTTCCCTTCTCCCATTCTGGTTACGGTCCCATTGCTCTGCTGCTCTTTACTTGAGTAAAACTATTCGAGAAGGGCAGCTCTGCCTAATGTTTTCACTTCCTTTCCTCTCATTTACCTAGTTTGGTTCTCTCCACTGCACAGACACTACTCTTTTCAAGATTATCTCTATGGTGCCAAATCCTACACTAAATGACCAGTTTTCATCTTAATCTGCTGGAAGCATAGGACTAATAATCACTCCCTCCCTTTTCTCCTAACACCTTTCCACTTGGCTTCTGACACAATTCTTCTCATCCCCCCACTCACTTCTTCATACAGCCTTGGCCAAATCCTCTGGACACTGGAGTCCCCCATGACTCAGTAATCCAACATCATCTATTCTCCGCCTCCACTTACTTCCAAAGTGACTTGGTCTGGTTTAAAGATTATAAATACCATGATGATTCATACATTTCATCTACAGACATGCCATCTCTCCCCCCGAATTTCAGACTGGTATATCAGTTGTCTGTTCACATCTCCACTAAGACTGACAAGCATTACAAGCTTAGCCTGTCCAAAGGCAAACGCCTAAAGCTGTCTCTTGACCAAAGCGCCTACCTTTCTAACCTCATCTTCTAACACTTTCCCCCTTTGATCATTTCACTACAAACAAACCTTCCAGCCTCTGGAACACATGAGTATAAGCCCACCTACCTGAATATGCCAAGCCTCTTTCTCAATGTACTCACATGGTTTGCCCCCACAATCCTTTCACATTTCTGCTCAGATGTCCCTTGACTGTCCTATGTAATTGCCCCCACCCTGCACTGTGATAGTTTTCCTTCATAGCCCTTTCCACTAGCTACCATGCCATATTTCTGCATATGGTCATCTCCTTCCACGGGAACATACGAGTCATGAGGAATGGATTTCTTTGTTCACTCCTATCTCCAGTGCCTAGAATACTCTAACAATATCTACTGAATGAATGATACCAACCACACACAGTTCACTGAGACTTATTTTTAAATCAAATTTAAATGTCCTTTGTTTTATTAGCCTAAATTAGATGTGGGCAATTGAATACTCTTTTTTCATTAAAAATGAAGAATTATAAAGACACAATTCCATATAAATACTATTTAATAATCTATTCATTTCAAAAGAAAAGTTTTCACTAAAGGGTGCTTTTCTGCAGAAAAGATTTATTGGTTTTGTCAAATTCCTTAAAACACTTGAGGTTAAAAAAATATTGAGTATCACCTAAGTAGATTATTTGACCTCATGACTTCATAATAATGATTAAAAAGTTTATCTGAGAATCACCTATACCACACTATGGACTGTATCATATGCCATTTACCATGCACTTCACTTAAGCGAATATACATTTCACAATAAATATGGAGTTCCAATTACAGAATATTACCTCTGTTATATTACCTCTGTTACGTAAATCTGTTATACATATGTCATCTCCCTACCGAAACAAGGGGAATTCTCAGCCATGCCCACAGAAACAGTTTCTATTCTGTTTTTAGTCACTTCCCCTTCTTTCACTGTCTGATTTCTGTTGTAACTGCTGATACTATTCAATGCCTAATACCAATCTTTATTTGAGTGTGTGTTTTCTTGTATCAGTGCTTTCATATTAATGCAGAAAAGTCTTAGCCTATCTACAGTTACTTGAATGCAACTCTATTTCTATGACCATAGCCTTGCTGTCCCTGAATTACATTTGTATGTATTTTACATGATATATCTTCTGAGTTCAGTGAAAGAGTAGACGTTTGTCATAAAATTGTAAGATTTCTATAAAGCATAATGAATCAACCCCAGTCAACCGGCCACCACACACACACACACACACACACACACCCACACACACACACACACACTATTATTATAGAATCTCCTCCTACCCTTTCTCATAAGTCAAAATTATATAAAACAATATTGACTGTCGTGTACTAAGTGCCCAACTCTTTCCTGGTGAAACAAGTGCCCAGTTTCCGGCAGACCCCTGTGGAGTGATGAGAAGAGGAGGCCTGGCAGTCACTGGTGACATATGCTTGGGCCAAATCGCCCAGACAGCTCCTCTCACGATAAATCTGAGAAGCTAATCTCTGCTGGATTGTTAATGGCTTTCTAATGAGATACTCAATACTTGGTTACCCCTCCCGATAGTGTATTTGCATTTAAATGAGCCTCTTCTGGAAGGACTCCCTAACCCAAAGAGTGATTCTACCGCCGGCTGGCAGCTCCAGGCACACCACACGGGCCTCTGGCTTGGGTTTCACATGGTTCTTTGCTGAGACTCGTGATCTCATTAGGCCATTTGATCCCTAATTCCAGACAATCAGGAAGGAAGCATGACAGACCTCAACGTCACAATCCAAAGACTGGATTTTATAAAGGAGCGTGCAGTGAAAAGTCATAGAGTAAAACATTGATTTCTTTCACCCCATGCTGATTCAATCATCCGGCATCCTGGTGTATGTCCAGTCCCAAGAAGGAAGACGCACTCGAACCCTGTGATATAAGACATCTTTCCTTTCTCTATCTTTTCCTTCCTAGGTTCCTCATGCCTTTAGTCGTGACACTATATCTGCCCAGAGGTACTAAGATAATTAGTTCCTGACATTTAACATATTTCATTTTTGTCTTTTCTCAGCGCCATCTACACTAATTCTCTTCCATGAGTAAACGCCCCTGGCAAGAGTTGTTCCATGGGTGAAGGAGCCTCAATTATCCCAAGAAACTGTCTATACCTCCAGGGAGTCTGGCTTTACAGAATGGAAACCACACCAGGAGGGATGCTAAGGTATGTCTGGGACCTTCCCATGTCACCACACGTAATCCCCACTGCCACAGACCCATTGAAGAAAAAGCTAAACTTCTACTGTCACTCTCAAGGACAAACCTTTGTAATAGTCTTTGTTGTCCTTATTTCAAAAATGAGAAAAAGTCAGTCTGGGGATGGAAGAATGTGTTCAATTACAAAAACCCTGAACTCAGACATCTCAGTCTTCCCGTCCCCGTCACCTTCTCATCCTCCCTCCCCTTAACTTCATAGAACCTTTTACCTCCAACCCCTGATACCTAGTAAACCCTCCAGCTAAATGACAAATTATTAACCACAAGGTTTAGCATGTTCTCTCTTCCAAGGTACTAAAACTTTAAAAGGAGATGGAAGCCTGCCCACATAGGCAAGGATAACATTTATAAGCATGAGCTCCCCCTATTGTCAGTACCAGGCAATTTCACACCATCTCACTTTGCTAGTAAACTCACAGTGGTTGGGATCTTAACCTTTTTACTTGCCTCCGATCGTTTTGACAATCTGGGGTAGCCCTATGTAACTCTTCTTAAAATAACACTTTAAATTCATAAACTATAAGAGAATTTCAAAGGAAACCAATGACCAAGTTAAAATGCAAATTTGTGACATACAAATACATGTAATGAAATATTTAAACTCATTAAATAACAAGGTGTAACAGTGGCTCTATTAACTACTGTATTTAAAAATAGTGATGTTGGGGGAATGGGTTAACTCTATACACATGGACTAGAATTGAACAATTAACTACATGGATGATGAATGGTGGGAGCAGATTTCTCACTATTAGAGAATGAATATTCAGATAAGCAAAGGGGTGAAGCTAAAATGATTCATGTGTTAATGGATTAGAGTTGGAGAAATCAGTATGCATGCATTTAGATCAATATCAAACATTTTTAGATGAGTGCCCATACATGGGTTAGTATACATAATATTTCTTTGCTCTCTCAATTAAGAGAGCCTAAACAAATGATGCCTCATTAGCAATCAGCAAACATAGAGCCCAAATCTTGGTTTCTATTCAATAAAAGGAATTAGGGGTCCTTGAAGAAATGGCTGATTTTAGGACTGGGGCAAGAAATAATATAAGAAAAGCTTGGAGCATCTTGCAGTGCCAGAAAATTAAAAAGTGTTCATACACACGCACACGCGCGCACACACACACACACACACACACACACCCCAAAGGGAGTATGCCAAAGGAGCCAACAGACAGAGCTCCAATGGCCAAGGCTGGAACGTTAGAACAACAAAACAAAGCAGTATTGCATTAAAACCCAAACTATAAAATAAATATCCATGAGTTTATACTGACATAAGTAATTGAATAAATTAACATGGGGGGGGGGGGATAGACAAATACCACTGCAGAAGAATTCCAAACACTTCATGCACATACTCTGCCCTCAAGGAGGTGGATCCAACTCTTCACTCCTTCGGTGTGGGCTCCACATAGTGACTTCCTTCCAACAAGTGCGTACTGAAGGGGCAGAGGCGTAACTTCCCAGGGGAGAAATCCGGGACCTACCTCAGCCAGGTGATCGAGGTCAACAACAGGCTTAAATAAACCACGTCGATAGTCTATACCTTTGACAGGATGTTATGAAAATGGTGCTTTAGCTCTGTGGTTCTCCCAATAATCCATAACCCCAGTCTCATCACGAGAAAAACATCAGAGAGAGATTACAGTAACGAGGTCTGCTGCAAGAGACGTGACCAGTACTCCTCAAAACTTTAAAGGTCATCAAACACAAGAAAAGGCCGAGGAATTACCACAGCCCAGAGAAGCCTAAAGGGTCATGACGGTTAAATGGGATGGGGTGTCCTGGATGGGAGCCTGGAACAGAATTAAGGACATCAGGTCAACCCCAAGAAAATCTGAATAAAGCACTGACTTTGGCTAACATTAATGTATGAAGACTAGTTCATTGATAGTAACAAAAGTACAATACTAATGCAAGGTGTTAGTAATGGAGGAAAGTGGAAATGGAAACTTGACACTATCTCCTTAATTTTTCCACATTAAATCCTAAAACTATTCTAAAAACACAGTTTACTAAATAAAACAAAAAAGGTAGCGATGGTTTGATTTGAACATCAGAGTGATGATATTCTGAGGCATCTATAAAAAGTGCAATAAAAATTATCTGTGGCTTCCATTGTGCTCCTATTATTGTGGTTTGTTCTCTGCTTGTGTATTTACAGGAAACGCCAAACTTCAGTCTGAGGTTAGTGAAACGAAAGATGTCGTATTTCCACCCAGATCTCACATACGCCTTAGATACAAGTTAGGAATCCCCTGAGCTGTGTTGATATTCGTGGCCTAATGCTATGAGTGTGGGGCTCAGAGACACGAGTTAGCTTGTTCTACCTTTCATAAAACATACATTCTAGGGCCAAGAATTCTGAGTTTTGTTGGAACCCCGTTGCTACTCTACCTCCCAGTGTGGGGGCTGGTAAAGGAGGATGGGAACACTTTATAGAGCAAAGGTGCTTCCTGCGTGTGCAACGCACTGTTCAGGTCCCTGGTCAAATCCGCATTTGAAGGCTGGCCTGGACCTGGTGACGGGTTCAAAAGCAAGACAAGTTCAGTGAGCGAACTCTAGAGTCCAGGACCCTCCCTGCCCCGGAGGGAGGGTCTCAGCAACGAAAAAGAACCCTGGCTTGGCTATAAGACAGCAACCCTTGGCTCCCCCTCCCCCCCCTCTTGAACCCCTAACTGCTGATCTGGTCAGCAGAGGAGGAGGAGGTGGGGAGGAAGATGGGGGCGGGGTGAGGGAAGGAGGGGGCTTCCATGCTGGTACGCTCTTCTTGTTAAATCCTTCGGGGCCGAAAGAATGAAGCCATCTGTTCCTGTGGGCTCTGCTCCCTCCTTCCCGAACGTCACAGCTGTCAGCAGAGCAGCCAGCCCGAGGTGGGAGCGGGGAAGGGGGCGAGGGCGTGTGTCGGAGGGAACATCTGTCCACTAGGTGCCCCACTGCACAGCCACCTATCCTGGGGTGACCCTCTCTGCTTCCTCCGGCCGCTCGCTGCTCCGCTGCGGCGGGAGTTTCCCTTCCGTGACGTCGGCGAGGGGGGCAGAGGTCCCCGCTTTCACCATTGAGCGCGATGCGGCTGTGCGTTCGCGTCGGGGAGGGTGGGGCGCGCCCCCGGGGGCTTCGAGACAAGGGTGGCCAATGTAAACATTCCGGACCCTTCGGACGTTCGGCTGAAAGGACAAGCCGGTCTCGAATCCAGCGAAATGAACAATACCGGCCGGGAGCACGAAGGGGCGGGGAAGCCCACGCGGAGGCTTGGAGCTGTCCATGCAGCCCGAGCGGCGGGGGCGCGCTCGGGGGAGGCGCCGTGCAGGGACCGTCACTCCGGCTCTTCTCTCTCGGGCCACGACCCCGCGGCGCGGCCCCCGCAAAAGCGTTTTAATGGGAAACCACCCCGACACCCGGAGGGGTAGCGGGGGCGGGCCGCGGGTCCCAGGCGCCCTTCCCCGCGGCCGGGGCGGTCCCTCTCCCCCCGCGGCGGGCGCGGAATGTGGCGATCCGCCGGGCAGGATGACTTCATGCGCGCGGGCCGGCGGAGCAGCTGCTGCAGCCGGCAGGTGGGGTGCGGGCCGCGGGCACCGGGCACCGGGGACCGCGCGCGGGCGGGCGGGCGGGCGGAGGCTCTGCGGCCGGGCTGCGGGCGCCGGGACGTGCGCGGACTGGATCCCCAGAAGGTAAGCGGCCCGGCTGTGATGAGCCTGGACCACGCGGAGCAGGGCTTTCCGCTCGGCGGATCGTGGGGTCTGCAAGCCCGCGGAGGGGCTGCCTCTGCGGCACGCTGCCGGGGCACGGGAGCCGCCGCGGGGATGGCGGTGGGCACCAGCCCCGGGCCCGAGACGGGGAGGCGGGAGGGCGGACAAAGGGGCCACCGCCGCTGTGTGCTTAGACCGCCGCCCACGTCGGGGCAGACTCCTTGCAGGAAAGGGGGTTCCAGTGCACAGTCATTGGAGCTGTCCCTCCACCTTGCCACCTGCAGCCTTCGCGGGGGTCTGTTCTGGCTCGGGAGCAGCGGGTCCTGGGCAGCAGCCTGGGGAAGAAGTCAGAAACCTGCCTCCGCCCGCCGCCGCCTCTCCCTTCCCGGCTGTGAGATGGGTCTGTGCAGATTCAGGGCCCAGCGCCCACTCCAGCGCAGAGCCCTTAGGAGAAACTTCTCTCCTGGCAGCTCAGCTTCGCCCAGCAGTTCCTGTCTGCGCTTCTGCCCCCATTTACGGTCTGTCAGTCCGTCCACTGGTTGGGGAGGAGGGAGAGCGGAGCGGGATGCTGTGCCCATTCACCGCCGACCTCGCCAGCTCGGACCCGCCACCTCTGTTCCAGGACTGATGTTGTCCCGGGCCCAGGAAGGACGGTGCCCTACCCTCGTCTGGGTGTTCGCTCTCTTGCTGCCTGGCCCCTCCCTCAAATACAGGGCCCCAGAAATTCTGCTTTTAGCCCAACACCTGCGTGGTTCGCGGCAACTCCCTCCACGGCCGCCCCTGCGCTACCAGGAGGGTTTCCCAAAAGCAGACTCTGCGGGGTGAGACGGGAGGCCATGCCCACACCGGGCCCCTGAGCGCAGGCGGAGGGGATGAGAGAGGAGAATGTCAGTCCCGCCTGTTACCCCTGAAGCCTTTTTCGTCCGGGGGCGGGTTGAGGGACATGTAGCTGTGGGGTTTGGGCAAGTCCTCCGCCCCAGCAGCGCCTTGTCCTCAGGCTCCCCGGTAACCTCAAAGGGGTTTGCAGAGCGCCTTCCCCATGGCACCCAGGAAGCCAGTGGAGCTGGCCAGTCCGAGCCCCCGGTTATTTGAGCTTCAAGTTAGCCTCCCCATGAGGGGTGCTGACCCTTTGTCCTGGGGGTTCCCCGCCAAGCCCTGCGGCTGAGCCCAAATGCCTGTCCCCGTTGCCACCTGGGGGTGCACATTTAAATAATACGCTGTGAAATGGTGAAGATGGCTGTGACGGGGTCCCCTGTACCCCTCCACCAGCAGAGAACAGTTGCAATGAGCCAGACTGTGGGGAGTCTGTGTGCCAATATTCTATTTAAAAGGAGATCTGTTATCTTTAAACTTGACACGAGAGAGACATTCTGACTCAACAGCCATGTAATTTCATTTTAGCAAATTAAAACAGATCAATGAAAAAGAGGGGCAGGGTTTACAGCTAGACATTTACCTCTGCTTACCTTCATTTTTGAATGCTGCTTTTAGACAAAGATGTACTGGCTCTAAAAATGTATGTTAATTCCATTATATACTATTATTGCTTTTCTGATGACACATTTTCTTTAAAGAAAAAAAAAAACCCTTTAGAAAGATTTGAGTTTGTTTCTTTGTCTCCACCTTCAGTACATGAGGCAGAGGGAGTGGAGGGGGCGGGCAAATCCCACACCAAGTGCCCCCCCAAAACTGTTCCCTGGGATCATGAACACCTCAGGGCCATTTCATTTGGGGCTTGTTGATGTTCTTGATATATGTTGAATGTGGGCTGCGTTTGAAATATAACATTTTCAAGAGCCTAGAATTTTAACTCAGGCACACCAACTAGGAGAGAGAACAAAGAACAAGAACAACAAAACCTTTTATTTTATCACCTTTCTCCCCTAACCTTGGAATATTTAATATATAAATAATTATTCTGAACATGAAGTGGTCACAAACATTAATACAACAATTCATTTTGAATAAGTTAGCCCCAGGCCTGTGAGCTACAGATGAGTGCGACTGACCTTAAGTGCAACCCAAATTTCTGTAATTTTAAGAGGCATCTTTCTGGTGAAGAATAGTGCGTGGGAACATCCTATTGACAGAAAAGAAAAAATGTCTATTGTTTGGTTTTTGAAGGAACGGAAATCTTTGGCAAGAAATGGGTCAAGATCAGTGGACGGTTGCTGCCTAAGCTGGCATCATCCCTGCCAGTGATCTTACAAGCGAGGAGAAGCCACTAAGCCATGGACCAGAGAAGTCAGGGATTGGAGGAGCCTTTCAGGAAGAAAGAAAACTAGTTAGAAAATGTAATTTTTCAATTCTGTGCAACTGAGAAAGATACTTACATTTAAGGGGTTACTCTCTGAGGAGAGTGTCTAAATTCAGAGCCCTAAAGAGAAATCTCCGTGTGATTTCTGACTAAAACTGGCTTTGTGACTTTCTTTTCTCTCACCGTCTCTAAGGGAAGGGAGAAGTTAATTGCCTGGTGTTCAGAAATGGGGAAATGAAAACAGGCTGATGTGCGCTAGCGGATGCTAAGGGAACCGAGGCGCCTCTGTAGGATTGTCAGGATGGGACTGGAGTCAGTCTGAGGCTTTCCAATCACATACCAAGCATTCAGTCTGGGGGTGGTGGGCGCTATAAGGAACTTAGTACAAACGTCAGAGTCCCTGTTCCCTCTCAGAACAAAGACATTTCTGGTGCTGCATGAATACCAGAAGCTAGAATCAAATGACCTAAGAGATTTTAAGAAATGGGAAAGAAAAAAAGTAGGAATAACGAGGCTGACAAAGAAAGGTCATTCCTATGTAACAGGGCCCCTTCTGAGAATGGGTAGAAAAGTACTATCTTGAAAGTTCTCATAGCCTCTTGATCGCCAGGTTCCTGTAACTTCACCCTGGTCACTGTGTGTATATGTTTGTTATTTAAAAAATACTTGGGTTTAAAAGTTATTGCTAAGTTATATGTATCAGACACTGTGATACTTCTTTATCTAGTTTCCCACTAATTCCCTTAAACTTAGCCTCCCCATGAGGGGTGCTGACCCCTTGTCCTAGGGGCTCCCTGCAAAGCCCTGCTGCTGAGCCCAAATGCCCGTTCCTGTTGCCACCTAGGGATGCGCATTTAAATAATATGCTTCAAACACTCATGTAGGATTCTACATACCTTGTGGGTGTGTGAAACACACACACAGAATTCTGCATGTCTTGTGGGTGTGTGAAACACACACACAGAATTCTGCATGTCTTGTGGGTGTGTGAAACACACACACAGAATTCTGCATGTCTTGTGGGTGTGTGAAACACACACACAGAATTCTGCATGCCTTGTGGGTGTGTGAAACACACACACACAGAATTCTGCATACAGTGGAGGTGTATCAAACACAACTGTGCATACATTGTGGGGGTGTGAGGCCCCAAGAAAGCCCTCCTTAGAGAATTGTTTGAGGACACCCGCTCTGGGCCCACTTTGACAACTCCCATGTCCTTCATTAGCCCAGACATTTCTGCTCCTCGTTCTTTGTCCTCCCCCCTTAGGACCAAAGGGAGCTCTGTACTAGCACTGGCTCAAAGGCAGAGCTGACGTACCAAGAGCAGGTGCCTGTGCGAACAGCCAAAGCACCTCAAGTCAGGAAAAAAGAATCCCAGAGGAGCTCTGAATGTCACACTTTCCACGTGACTGACTGAGGTGTTTCCTGCCCAAACCATGTACCAAAGGGAACCAGTTCCCAGACGTAGAGTGGCCGCACCACCAAACACGCGAAGAGCTTCCCTGGCAGTCGAGTGGCGAGTTCTACTTGGAAATGTGTTCGGTTTCTTAGGCTGGACGTGTTTCTGCCTCAGAATGACCGTTTCTGTCTGGTAATGCTGTCTGCAGTGATATACTTGCTTTTGCCAAGTTAAGGAAAGAATGGCAAGGTATGCCCAGCCCTCCTAGTTTCTAAAACGATGGCCAGCATAAAAATGCATTCAGACTCTGAGCGTATATATACCTGAGGAGCACTAGCTCCGTGGTTCCTGCTGGTGCTGGTGTGCAGAGAGGTGTGACAAGAACCACAACGATCTAGAAAAAGCAGAGCTGGAGAGTGGGGAGAGGAAACGCGAGGACAATGTAAGCTGCTGCTTCCTTAACGTTCCCCAGACTATGCAATAACTGCACATAGAAGTTCCTAAAATGAGTGCAATTTTATGGGAACTTCATCATAATATGCCTAATATGAGGCACATCTGTACTTTATTTGATAGTAGATTTTTATTGTGATAAAATATAAATAACCAAATTTTACCATTTTTAAGTATCTACCGTAATTCACTGGTTTTCACTGGTAATTCACAAAGTTGAGTAACCATCTCCACTCTCCATTTCCAGAACTTTCACATCATCCCAAATAGACACTTTGTACCCAATGAACAATAACCTCTCATTCTTCCGTCCCCTCAGCCTCCGGTAAATTCTATTCTATTTTCTGTGTCTATGAATTTGCCTATTCTAAGTTCCTCACATAAGTGGAATCATACAATATTTGTCCTTTTATGTCTGACTTCTTTCACTTAGCATAATGTCCTCAAGGTTTATCCATATTGTAGCATGTATTAGAATTTCATTATTTTTAAGGCTGAATGAGATTTAATTATATATATATACTGTATATAATAATTTGTAGTTACAAAACACTTTCAGCATATTGCCTTTCTATTATATTAATGTTACCTAATATATAACACTACCATATTACCTTAGCACAGTGATGGGCAACCTTTTGAGCTTGGTGTGTCAAACTTCGCCAAAAAACTGAGCATAACTCGGGTAGGGTGTCACTTTGAGGAAAAAACTAACTCCAAGACTCTAGTCGCAAATGTTTCATCCTCGGCATGCGGCCGCGTGTCATCAGAAATGGCTACCGTGTCAGTGCTGACACGCGTGTCATAGGTTCGCCATCACTGCCTTAGCAGATGCCTAATACTGTGTATTATGGGTGTGCCATAATTTTATTCAACCAAAAACAATTGATAAGCATTTGCTAAGTTCCAAATTGTTTTATGATTTCAAATGGTAATGGACATAGGGGTACATGCCTTTATATATTAGTGCTTTTAGTTCTGATGGAAAAATTCTTGGATTGGTATGGAGTGGAATTATTGGGTCAGAGATTATGCACATTTGTAATTTGAATATGTACAGTGACTGTCTATAATAACAAAAGCATAATATGCTAATTAGACCGGAAATCCTTCCGGATGAAGCCGGGGCTGCGAGGCCTCTAGAAAAATCATAAACATCTTCAACAGATAGTATTTCTGTATTGTCTGTAACCATTTCTATCTTTAAAATTAACGAGTGTAATATAAGGGAATCTATTTGACATGTTTTGAACAAGGAAAGATTCTCATTTTTTTCACTTTTCATGAAGAAAAATATACTGAGATTCGTGCAATCTCACAAGTATTGACAGATTTCAAGTTTCTCAATCATCCATTGCATCATTTCAGAAATATTACACATCCATTGCAGATGTCAGTAGAGACTTCTGGAAACAATGTGGAAAACTAGACACATCTATAGTTAGCTTTGCTTTGTTTTTAAGCTCCAGCAATGGGTCATTTGTATCCAGCCTAACCTTAAATTTGATCTATTTTTTTGGTTCAAATATACGTACCTGCATTATGGTAAATCTTTTATTTTGCTGGATTTCCCTTCCTTTCTCTTCAGTGCATTTTTTTTAACTTATCCTGGAGCAGAATAATTAAAGCCCAATGATGGAAGTGTCTTATAGAGGTAAATTGCACAATATTGGAATATCTGAGGTATAAACAGAATTGGCGAGACTTTTAACTGCCCTCCGATGGAGACTGTCTGGTTTTCATTGTCCCACAGAAGAGAAACAGGGAGCTTGCTGGGATTGCATCATGCTTCACGCGAATTAGACATTAACAAGCTCAAGGGGCAAAGCTCCATAAAGTGGAGAGGTGGCAAGAACATAAACACACCCAGACAACGGCTGGGTTGTAAGGTATGGTTTTTCTTTGGTTGATTGGGCTGGAGGGACCAATTAAGAAACATTTCTCCTATTATTTACTTTTGTCTTTATTGCTGTTTCATCAAATGCTCATTAAAAAGCAGACATAAAACCAATAAGCATTCCGATTTTTGCCCGAATAAGCAACAAGCCCACATTTTCAACAGGGCACTGCGGTGGCTCTGAGCCTGGGGATAGAAGTGCTGGTGTTTTGGTCCTTGCAATAGTAGCGACCACGTAACCAGCTCTGTGCTTTCTGCTCAGAATCGCACTGAGTCAATGCGGGGCCAGTCATGCCATTCCTTACACTCCGCTCCATGATCGCTCATGCTCAGGTCCTCTGCTCATTGAAATGTAGTGAGAAACCACCAGATGTTAATATTAATACCCTCTCTCCACTCACAAACATAATCTTGCCAGGATTTGCAGATACTGGTATCAGGTTGAATCTAAATTGGTGGTTGATCCCATTGGGTAATGGGTTCACTAACAATAATGGGTCAGACTCACCAAATCCAAATTCAGACTTAAAGTCTATCAAATGTTAAAGATTGTAAAGATTTAAGGATTTTAATATTTTCTATGTATGGTAATATGTGAACATTTTAGGAAAGTAAAATTATATATATGGTTTTTAATAATAAAGTATGTACATACGAAGGAGAAGGATGTATCTTTAAAAGGATTCATTCTGAAAAGGCTGCATTAGCATATTTTCTAAAAAAACCACTGACCTTAGAAATAAATTGTGACAAATCATTGTTCACCCAAGTTCATTTCTCCTCTCCAGGAAGTGAGTTGTTTTTGGGGAAACTGCTGTCATGTAATGTGTGCTTCCCGCCGTGGAAGAAGCTGAAGTGAAATGGCGTAAGCCCACCCACACTTACCAGAATTACCTAATGATCAGCACAGAATGGTTTTATAAGAAACTAGGGGCCCAGTGCATGAATTCGTGCAACTTGAAAGGAACTGTGGGCTGCGAGGCTGTGGTTGGCACAGGGGTGGGTCTTGGCCCATTCTTCGTGCCCCGTCTGGCCCCTCCCATTGCAGGTCCCTCCCACCCCCTGTCTGCCAGCAGACCTGCTCCCGCCGCCGCCGCTCCCACACTGCTGAGTGATCTGGGCTGGAGCCAGCAGCGGGTGCGAGTGGGGTCAGCACCATCAGCGGGTGAGAGTGGCGGCTGCTGCCCTGATCACCCCTTAGTTGTAGAGGGAGGTGGAGAAGCCCTCAGGGGCAATCAGGGCCGGCAGCCACTGCTCACACCTGCTGATGACACTGGCCCCGCTCGCACCCGGTGCTGGTGCCAGCCCCAATTGCTCCGTGCTGGCAGTGGGTGCAAGCGGTGGCTCTGGCGCTGGCTGTGGGTGTAAAAGGGGCCAGTGCCAGCAGTGGGTGTGAGTGGTGGCTCTGGTGCCAGCAGCAGGTGCAAGCGGGGCCATCGCCGGCAGCAGGTATGAGTGGTGGCTGCTGCCCCGATGGCCCCTCAGGAGCAGGGGGAGGTGGAGAAGCCCTGAGGGGCGATTTGGGTTGGCAGCTGCTGCTCGCACCTGCTGATGGTGCCAAGCAATCGGGGCTGGCGCCAGGCATCGGCAGCTGGTGCAAGCGGCAACTCCGGTGCCGGCAGCAGGTGTGAGGGGGCCAACGCTGACAGCAAGTGTGAGCACCCGGTGGGAACGCGGCGCCTGGGAGCAAAGAATTTTCAGCAACCACCAGAGGCTCGCCCCAATGACAGCGACTGGCGCCCTGCCTTGGTCTGGCGCCCCTGCTCACTTGCTCCACCATCCCGCCATGGCCAATGCCCGCCAAGTTCTGTGCTCTGCCACCCCTTGCCAACGTCCGCCATGTTCCACGCACGCCCCCTGGTGGTCTGTGCACGTCATAGCGACCAGTTGTTCGGTTGTTCTGCCGTTCGGTTTATTTGCATATTAGGGTTTTATTTATATAGATAAATATGTCCCTACTGAGACTCTCCACTGATAAAAGTTAGTTGAGACATGGAGCGATCTTCTAGAAGAGAAATCTAAATCACATTTCCTATATCATCTCCATATTAGAGAACAACCCAGTATTGCAAAGAAGGCACTAGCTGTGTTTTATAAAAGTTTAGATGTCTAGGGAGCTTATTGGTATCATATACTATGGTAAGCCCTCAATAAATGTAAACTATTATTTTAAAAGAATAACATATCAAGACCATAAATATTTCTGCACCACAAATGGTCAGTTTTAGGCATTTACAAAATATTTGTTTAAGAACAAAATGAATCAATACCATTTAGTATTAAGAGCTGCCTTCTGCCCTGAACAGTTTGGCTCAGAGGATAGAGCGTCGGCCCGCGGACTGAAGGGTCCCAGGTTCGATTCTGGTCAAGGGCATGTACCTTGGTTGCGGGTACATCCCCAGTGGGGGGTGTGCAGGAGGCAGCTGGTCGATGTTTCTCTCATCGATGTTTCTAACTCTCTATCCCTCTCCCTTCCTCTCTGTAAAAAATAAATAAAATATATTTTTTTAAAAAACTGCCTTTTACGTAATTGGTATTCTATGCAAGTTCATTGTGATTATTTTCATAGGTGTGGTGGGGATAAATTGAGATGGGACTATCCTTTTTCCCGTTTCTTGCCAAACCATACTCTCTCCCCACTGAGGTTTTGGTAAAGTGGGAATTAGAGGTGATGCGTATTAAAGTTGGAGATATAGCTAGTAAGCAGTTCAAGCTACTCAACCAAGCACAGTCCAAGGACCTAGGTCAGGCAAACATAGGTGACCCTTCTTTCTTCAGCTATCACAGATTTGGACTTAAAGATCATTCAAAATCAAGACATAATTTTAATATATTAACCAGCAGTTACCTTAACTCCGTGTCTTTTCAACCTCATTTATTGTGAAGAATACCATCAGAGAGTAAGCAAAATCATGGTCGATTGAAAACGTTTTCTACCTGCCTGGAGGTTTGAGATAGTGGACCAGTAACATTATCATAGGGCTTCACGAAGTCACTGTTTCACCACAAAAATTAAATAAGACACTAAAATGATCTCACACTGAACAGTCTCCTGAGTAAGGGGAGGAGGATCGGCAAATTGGTCACCATCATTTAGGGGGAAAAAAATCACTATCCTGTTCAGGCAAAATACTTAAGTGGTTAAATTCCTACTTAAAAAATAAAATGGAAAATGACATAACATGGCAGTACAATGTTATGAAAGCAAAGTGATTGGGGTTGATTGCAAAATGTCTAACCATAAAATCAACGTTTTTGGTTCCGTGTGATAATTTTCTTGTTAGAGCTCTGGACAACTTTTGGTCATTTGCAAGATCAATTAAAAAGTTCTAAACATTAAGTTCAAACTATGCTGATCACTAGAGCTCTCTTCCCTTTTTCTCTAATTTTTATTTATTTTTGAAGTGTTGGCTACTTATAACCAAATCACGTCTTTCAGGAGGTGAATCTGGGCCTTACATCCACCTGGTGTGAACTCCACCTGTACCGTTTTCTCGTGCTGTGACTTAGGGAAAATTACTTAACTTCTACGAGCTGTTTCTTGATATTTAAGACAGGAAAAGCACAGTGTTGTGAACATTAAAGATAACATAAAAAAGAACTTGGTGTAGTAGCTGGAACATTAGTAAGGGTTAATAAATACTTTCAATTTTTATCATCTTAATTGGTCATGGGCAATTTGCAACCAGATCTCATTACAAAATGTTTATGAACATGCTTTCCTACGTCTCTCTCCACACTAGTTAAGCGAAGCCTTGAAATGACTCTGAGCCTCCTGGGGAGATGTCTAAATGCAGGTGATGGCAGGGAAGGGAGAGGTTGAGCCCATCACAGTTGTTGTCAGGCTCTGATCTGGCCACGGCTGTGGCAATTGGACTTAGCTTCTATTTTTAACTCTGCAAGGAGTGGATGGATGACCTAGAAAAGTCAATTGGCTCTTAATTCTGCAACTTATTTTCTTTCCGAATTGTGTCATTTGTCTAAACACTCTTTTCACTGACATGGTCAGAAATGATATTAAGGTGGTTGAATACGGGTGCTCATTTCAGAAGCAAGTGTCACATAAAATGGGAATGCTCCCTTACTTAAAAGCAACAGGTGACTTTTTTTCTTCTTCATAATACAATGTTGAAGTTCTTGGAGAGGCAGCACTGGTTTATAAAGAGCTGTTAACACTTCCTCTAACAAAAACTTTGAATATCCTGCTAATTATCTGCCTTATGCCCAAATAGATTTTTGAATGTGTAACTACTGAAGAAGTTTCTTACTGTTAATCAATATCATTAAATTGTCCAACAGGAGAAGTAACCTGTTACTCCACAATCTATCTTACAGAAAGGACTCTTTGGTAGATGTTATCTTTCTCTTTTACTGAAGCTCAAAGTTTTTAGAGAGCACGTGTGAGCATTATAATACTTAGGCCCTTGTTCATTACTAGGTGCTACGGAATTGATTTCACCAGTAGCAACACCTTTAAACAAATAAAAAATAGAACCTGAATTAATGTGAAACTTTAGTACCAGAAACAGCTGCCCATAAAACCTGCATTATTAGTATGCACACATGCTTTAGTCTGATGACAATTTCTGTTGGTCTTAAAAAGCACATATACATTTTTCTTTATATGGATTTTTATTATTGATATGGACTGTTTTGGTTTAAGGAGACAAGTATAAAAGCTGCCTTACACCTAATACGTAAGCCACAGTTGTTAGAAACTGAGAATTTTGTGATCAATCTTCAGCCAAATTTGCAATAATTTATTTCGATTGGTAAAGTCCTTCATGTGCACATAACTATTCTTTCAAGTAAAAAGTACAAATCATTAATAGGAGTAAATTATCCTTAATTTCCAAGCCTATAATGTTAATCCTTGTTTCAACCCTGAATTCATTAGCTATTCACTAAAGGCTTGAGGCATAGATTTTGGGCATAGTCTGATTCTAAGATGAGATGTTGTAAACAATGAGAATATCTGTTTTAAATATACATGTACATACATGTATACACATATAAATATATTCACATGTTTTATGTGTATTATATATTGGTTATATTTGAACAGTTATCTCTGTGACTATATGTACATATATGTGCAATGTATATATGTCGATTTCATGAAAATTTTCCTTCTATTTAAAATATTTGATTATATTATCAATAAAGAATCCTGTTTTCAGAGTCAGGTTTTGCAAAGAAAACATTTTTTTCACTTTCTGTTTATTTTTCAGAAGTTAAAAATATATTTAAAATTTCAAAGTGATTTTTAAATATATGAATATGTATCTATTTCAGATTGCTACACATGTTATGTATGTTATATGTGTGCATACATGTACATGTATGTATGTATGTATATTCTTTAACTTGATCTTACTGGGCTATATCTACTATCCAGTTCTGGGAGAAGAGTGACATAGTCGCCTTTCAGCTTGGAACATGCCCCTGTTTATGTGATTACGTTTTACCCATTCAGGTCTGGCCTTCCATAGCGTTTCTGTCTGAGGAGTACATGGTGCAATGCCTAAGAAATGCTCCTCTATGTCTGTAGGCCAGGCTAATATTTACTGGTGTCCCACAGAATCCTGATGTGAACTGCTCTCATTTGAATCGTGTTTCAGAATGGGCTGGTCCCTCTGAATCATCACATCTGTTCCTTAGGCATTTCTCACTTTTTCTGTTGGAGAATGAGCAGAGAAAAGGGGAAGGAAACTGTTTGTATTAAGGAACATTCCGGTTCTCTTTCTGTTTGTACTTTTAAAACATGCACTTTCATAGTAACACTGGAAATGTGAGCATGGTAGTTACACAGCCCCCAGTTAGGACATAGACCCAATATACTGTAATTTTTTTCAAGTGAGAGACCAAAGGTGGCCTGGCATTTATTTCCGGCTTCCTCACCACCCTAACACAGGTAGTGTTCTATTAACTCGATTTTTAAAATAGCCTTTGTTTGGTAATGATGTCTATTTTTGGTTCTGCTTCATTTTAACTTAGTTTCAGAGGCTGATAGTAACAAACGTCATGAGTGGGATTGTTGGGTTCCTCCTGCTTTATAACTGATCAGCAGTAGCATTATGATCATAAATGCGTAGAGGCCAGACCGCTCTCTCTTTTTAAAAAATTAGGAATATAAGCACAATATAAGCAGTGTTTTGAAAATGAATTCTAGAATACACTTCTTTTAATATTAAAGATGTATAATCTTACAGAGGTGCATATATTTGGATGCTTTATAAAGAAAAGAAACATGATTAAACATATATATATATTAATCCTCACCTGATGATATTTTTTCCCATTGATTTTTAGAGAGAGTGGAAGGAAGGGGGAGAGACACAGAGAGAGAAACATCAATGTGAGAGAGACACATCAATTAGTTGCCTCCTGCATGCTCCCCAACCAGGGCCGTGGATTGAGCTTGCAACCAAGATACGTGCCATTGGCCTGAATAGAACCCGAGATCCTTCAGTCTACACAGTGCTCTAGCCACTAAACCAAACCAGCGGTACAAGCATGTATTACCTTACACTACCAGAAATTCCCTCTGAATCCTTCCTAAGACAAACATATTCATACTATTTCTTTATTGTTTTCATTTTATTTTTTAAAATATATATTTTACTGATTTTTTTACAGAGAGGAAGGGAGAGGGACAGAGAGTTAGAAACATCGATGAGAGAGAAACATCGATCAGCTGCCTCCTGCACACCTCCTACTGGGGATGTGCTGGCAACCAAGGTACTTGCCCTTGACCGGAATCGAACCCAGGACCTTTCAGTCCACAGGCCGACGCTCTATCCACTGAGCCAAACTGGTTAGGGCTGTTTTCATTTTATTAAGTTATTAAAGTATCATAGGTAATATTTCATACAAACACTGCATCAACTGCAATACTAGTTTAGGAATTTTAATTTGGTATATAAATATGCTCACTTCTGTTGAAATTGCTACAACTTTAGGTTCAAAATTAATTTAATGGTTACTAATTGGTGTTATTATTCTTGTTTCTAATAATTGCTACCCCAAATAATGCATTATAAAGATAAAACTCCCTGCCTTAGAGTTTCTGCCCTATTAATCACATACTAAGATTTCTCTTGGATATCAGCACGATGATATAAGTTAGAGCACAGCCTATGACATGACTTGCGAGTTGACAGGCAACCTTTAACTATAAGACATTCCTGATACTCCACTTTTGCAAATTCATTCTACACAAATGTGATCTTAATAACTGACAGGTGACTATCAACATTCAGTCATTCTCCATAATACGCTATTACAAATTATTAACTGAATATTGAGTAGCCAATAGTTCTATAGTATTTGTTCAGATTTTTATGTGAACTCAAGTGTAATTTACGTTTAGTTTTTCAAAATAGTTTGTTGATTTTTTTAGAGAGAGGAAGAGAGAGGCAGCAGGGATATCCTTTATAGCCTATGAATTTCTAATATTTTAAGGTTATCTATGCTGAACTTCATTCATTTACGTAATAACTCACAGGTAATCTTCACAATTAAGTATGTTAAGATGCTTAGAGTAGGAAACAATATAGAAACTAATAACTAAAATTTCCTTTTTGTGAAATGTTAAGTGAAAAGAGAAGAATGTTAAATAATAAATAAAGCATATTTGCAACTTGGTTTTGAATATCACATACATGGAGGAAAAAGACCCAAAGGATGTTTAAAAATCAATTCTCCATGGCTAACTCAAGAAGCATAGCCCTGGCTGGTGTGGCTCAGTGATTACAGTGTCATCCTGTGCACTGAAGGGTCGAGGGTTCAATTCCTGGTCAAGGGTACCTGTACCTCGATTGTGGGTTCGCTCCCCTGGTTGGGGCATGTGCTGGAGGCAACCAGTCGATTTGTCTATCTCACATCGATATTTCTCCCTCCCTCCCCTCCCTCCCTCCCTCCCTCCCCCCACTTCCACTCTCTGAAAAAAGCAATGAAAAAATATATCCTCTGGTGAGGATTAACAACAACAACAAAAAGACGTAGAGAGGCAGGGTGACCTTTATGTCCTCTTGATCTCATTCTGTATTTCCAGACCCATCGCGATGTGTACGTGTTACTGTTTAAGAAGAAATGTGCTAGCTCGGATGTGTGTTTTAACATGTAAACAGTGCTGAGTGTTGTTAAAATGTTCAATTTTTTGGTAGATTTCCGGAAGACCAAGGCTGACTATAAAAATACTGAATATATTAGAAGAAAGGGAGTTTTCCTTTATCCTGAAATCACAATGATAAATATTATTTTTAAATATTATTTCTAAAACACTATACTATAATTTTCAAAGCGATTTTATGCCCGTCGCCTCACTGGACATGCTAACTCTGAAGCCGGGAGCAAGGCTACTCTGAACTTGCAGAGGGGAAAGTGAGGTCCACAGCTTGGCCCCGTCCGCGATTGGCCTGTTTCCCACCCTGGCCGATCTTCCCTCTGCCAGCGACTTTCAACCTTCTTCAGCTCATGGCACACATGAACCAGTTACTAAAATGGTGCCGCTCTGACAAAAACTTAGGTATAATTTTGATTTATTCATACCAGACGGCTATTGTTGTGTTGGCCGTTGTCATTTTTTTTTTATTAGACAATCTAAGGGAAAATGAGGTCAGTGCCCCTGACTAAATAGTTAAGTATTGTGTGTTTTAAAAATTCTTTCAGCACACCAGTTCAACATCTCTGACCTAGGCTATAGGAACTGGGCAGGTCTCAGAGGTAAAAGCAAAAATGGAAATAGGCCTGGCTCTGCCTCTAGTTACAAATTTGCTTTTGGTCGTCACTGGAGACTGAACCAGGACGATCTATGTTAATTACTTGCTTCAACACAAAAGAGATGGACACCTTAAATAAGTTCTTAGATATAAAAATAAAATCTAGATTGTTTTTGTTTTTTGCCATATTCCAGTTTGTGTATTTGGTGTCTATCAACTTCTCCAGAGAACCATGCCTCCTACCTAAAGGATTGCACTGCTTAATAAAAACGATTGACAATGCCGATGGCTTACCGGAATTACATAATATACCAATCTAGATTACATGGACATAATGCTGACATTCATGAGATTATATCATTTTATTTAGACATACACACACATTTACAAAGTCTAACTTAAGTAATAAGTTTGGTCCAAACTAGAATATTGCTTGTGTAATTTGCAACCTAATTAGAACATCTGACCATTTAATTAATCAAATTAAAAGATTATAGCTGAAATTCACAGAAAATTCTCTCCTTTAGCTACATTGGACAGCTGTAAGGCTCGTCTATGAGTTTGTTAAGTATAAAATTAGTTAAAAGGTCACTTGTGAGACCTTCCTTAGAATATTGGTGCTTCTGAAATACCACCACTATTACCTACTTTTTAAATAGTCTGACACCCACCGAGCACTCCTTCACCTCCTACAAGAGAGCAAGAAAAAGAAAGCGTTTCTGTTTTTAATTTTAGTGGAAGGCTCTTGATTTAAGAATTAGTCATTGTCTGCCATTTGAATTTCAAGTATGCTCTAAGTATTTGAGGTTATTTTTGTATGACTTTTCTGCTGTTTTCACATATATCACCTTTCACTTTGGATTAGTAAAATCAAAACGTTGATTTTCTACTATTTCTTAGTTCCATTTTCATTTCAAATATTCAGTGCCTTCTCAAAAAATAGTACTATGGCTTTGGACTGTTTGATGACAGATCATGCCAGGAAATGGTGATTCAGGTTTTCAGTTAAAAAAATAAAATGAGAAACCAAGGGAATAATTACTATAGCATTTTCCTTTCCATTTAGCCAATCAGCTATTCGCATCAATGAATGTTAGCTTTTGAGTCTATGGATCCAAATGCTGAACATTTTGCATATTCAGAGAAATGAAAAATAATAAGAACTGTGCTCATTCTGTGCTAAATGCTGTCCCTAAAGCCAAATGGTCCCCCCACCCCCACAACAATCGCAAGAGGCAGGCACTACTGTTTCCTATTTTACAGATGGGCAAACTGAGGCATAGAATGACTGAGTGAATTACCCCTGGCTACACAGCTGGTAAGGTGCAGATAACAGTATTTAAAACCAGGTCGTTGGTTATTGTCAGAGTCCACATTCTCACCCCTATAATGAACATAAGGGTCTGGATCCCTGTTTGTTTTATGCCCATGTACTTGCTTTGTGGAAAGAAAAGGAAGGAAAGAGAGAGAGAAGGAGGGGGGGAGGGAAGGGAGAGAAGAAAAGGAAGAAGAGGATGAGGCAGGAGAGATGTCGGAATTCTGCCAGCTTATTGACACTACTGTGCATTGTAACTTGCAATGAAGTTCGATTTAAGGACTTCTAGAGATTACAACAGAATAAATACTTTCAAATTTCCCCAAGTAAAGTCCCTGGAAATATTGCTGGCTGGAGACAGCAAGTGAATTTCTATTGAATTATTCTCATAATTGAAATGTTATAGCAGTCTTGTGTTTGGAACAAAAACAATTCTGGTCGTTTTCACAGTGATAATTCGACCATTTCTTAAAATTAGTATCAGATTTTTTCCCCCACCCTCGACACTCTCTGCTTATTTAATGTCAGTACCAACTCTTAAAAAAAAATAAAAACCGACCCATACATGTTAGTAAGGTTTTAAGTTACATTGGATTTAAACCATTGGAAAATTGGAAGACAATTTAGAGTCTGTAGAGAAGGGGTACTCCTCCCCCACCGGCCCACTTCTGTCCATTTCCACCTGAGCAAGCAAGGAGGAAGTATGCCGATTGGTTGGATGTAGTTGAACAGTCCCAGAGCCACATTTTAGGATTACCCAGGTCACTGCATATTTAAGGTACACGGCAGTGGTGCCCACATTCTTCCTTGCCCATTGCCTGATTCTATCAGAGCAGATAAGGGCGTGCAGATCCCAGAAGCCTAGGACTCAGACTCCTCTCTCTCCCTCTCTGTGCACCGGGGAGGGCTTCAGCCATCAGAGCAATGGGCCTTTCCATCTTTCACTGACCCCTTCCATGAAGATGAGTCGCACTCCAGTTGGAGCCTGGGAAATCTTGCATGCTCCCTGGCCAACCTCTTCCTTCCGTACATTCTCAGAAAACGGTAACATGTCCAAATGAGCCTTTACCCCAGCTCTGAACTCAGGGTTATCAGGAAGTCATTCCAAATCTCAGGTGTGTTCTGTACCTTCACAAGAAATTTGTTCTTATACTTAACAGCTACTCTGGATTATTCACACGTTCTTATGCAATCAGAATTTATTTCTGTCTTCAAGTGTTTAAAGCCCATAATTAAATGTACATGGGCCCAGATGATTTTTCAAAAATCAAGTATTATCAGAAAAAGTGCAAGAACATTCTTTAGGCTACTCCTTGATGAGCATCATTACCTATCCTTGAGGTGTATTAATAGAAGTCAGTGAGTAGTTCAACTACAACCCCATGGGACTCAAAATGAATATTTTTTTCCTTCAGTCATTGACTTTCAACAAACATAGCCAAAGCAGTTCAACTTTCCCTGCCAAGAAATCCCCAAAAAACAGCAGAGATGGTGTATGTGCCTACTTACTGCCACAGGGCTGGAAAAAAATGAGTGAGCTGCATTTTGACTACCTGTCAGGCATTTTGACATCTTGGAACAGAAAGTGTTGTTTAAATATAAAGTGCATTTCTGTTGATTGCTCTTTAGTCATCCCTCTGAGGAAATGACCTATCTATCAAGCCATAGAATAGCGCATGGGAAAACTGCCATGGCATGTGATTGCTTCCTGCTAAAGAGACCTTAAAGTAACTACATGTTTCAATTTGTGGTTGTTTCCAATCATTTGTAAAACCTCATATTAAAAACCCAATAATAAAAAAAAAAGCTATTTGAATTTACTTTCCAGCACAATTTCCTGGGCATTCTGTCTCATTGATTTTTTTAAAAATTTATTGATTTCAGAGAGGAAGGGAGAGGGACAGAGAGATACATCAGTGATGAAAGAGAATCATTGATTGGCTGCCTCCTGCACGCTCCACATTGGGGATCAAGCCCGCAACCCAGACATGTGCTCTTGACCAGAATCAAACCAGGGACCCTTCAGTCCGCAGACCAACACTCTAGCCACTGAGCCAAACCAGCTAGGGCTCTCTCTCATTGATTTTATTCTCTCTTTCTCTCTCTCTCATCAAGAGAGCAATGGGTCTCAAGCTTTAGTGTGAATCAGAAGGCTGGTCAAAACAATAATGATGGGCACTGGACATCTGCATTTCTAACAAGTTCCTAGGAAATACTTTTGCTGCTGGTACACATTTGACGAACCACTGCTCAGGTGAAAGGTCTGGGGAATTTGGAAACTGGAATGAAAGAGCTATGGAAAGCTGAAGCCAGGCCCTCTCTGATCTTGCTCTCAGAGCTGCCCAAGCTATTGGGAAAGCAATCACTGCTGCCCCAGAGAGCCCACTGAAAGTACACGTCCTCTGAGGGAGTGACTGGCCTAGGCAGGCATCAGGCGGAACACTCCCACTCTTCCCACTCTTAAGCCCCGGTTTCCATTAATGAATCATTTCACCTCTCTGCTTCAGTCTTTCTCAGATTCAAAATAGTAATGGTAATCTCTCTTCTCTTTTATTAAACACACACACACACACACACACACACACACACACACACACACACACATCCTACATAAAAATTTCTTTGGATTTACTCTGATGTAACAAAAAACAGCTACAAAAACTCAGCAAACTCTTTCTTTCCTTGCATGTTAAGCTTAACAATGGTAGCTAAAAAAATACCCAGTAATTGTCCTCTACTGCCTGGGGTCAGCCACTTCCTGGCCCTTAGAGGTGGGAGCCCCGAGGGAACAAGTACTTAATGAGACTCTAAAAAGCACTATATATCTGCACCCCACCAACCACTACTTTATCCATGGTTCTCACTCCTTCCACAACCAGCAACAGCATCTCCCTACTATGCTTTCAGTACACAGCACTACCCATCCCAGGGCCCTTGCATTTACAATTTCATCTGCTGGAAATGTTCTAGAAAAGTAATCCATATTCATACCAACAGAATATTAAAATAGTGGGCATGATAATTGAGGGGATTAGAGTGCCCTCAAGTCTGTGGTCAAATGTCACCTCATCAGTGAGGCAATAGTCATCCTATGAGAAGAACTGTGGCACATGCCACACTTGTGGTGCACACTTTTACCCTTGGTTTCTTGCACTGTAGTCATTCCTGACTATCGGCAGTTCTTGAGAATCCCCATTGCTCATTATGCTTCTGCCTAGAATGTTCATTCCTAAAAATGTTTTGTTGTCTTTCACACTCCTGTGCTTTGGTCAAAACACAAATCCTGTTCTGCAAAGTATTTCATGATAGATTTCAGTTAACCCGTTCTTCACTCCATTCTGTCCATTGTTCACTGTTTCTGGCATCAAAAGCACAAAGACGGAGTGCCTGGCACATGGCAACTACTCATAAATGTTGAATAAGTGAACACCAATTCACTTAATTTTTTTTTCTCATCATGATAAGCTATTCTTCATTTCTCTACACTTTGAAAATTGCCCCGGGGGATAAAAGCATACTAAGGATTGACCCTAAAAATCAAGAGAATAGACACTTATGACATAAGCAGTTTGAAGATCAAGAAAGTCACAGTCACAAAACGAAGGAGAATAATTCTCAAAGAACAAGAGAGAGGCATTGTTTGTCTTCCTTTTGTTGTTGTTGCAATGGTAAATGGGATAGCTTTTTTAGTTTTTATTTCTGAGAGCTCATTATTGGTGTATAAAAATGCCATTGATTTCTGGACATTGATTTTGTATCCTGCTACCTTGCCAAATTCATTTATTAAGTCTAGTAGTTTCCTGGTGGAGTGTTTAGGGTGTTCTGTACAATATCAAGTCATCTTCAAATAATGACAGTTTTACTTCCTCCTTTCCAATTTGGATTCCTTTGAACTCTTCTTCTTGTCTGATTGATGTGGCTAGGACTTTCAGTACTATATTGATAAGAGTGGTAAAAGCAGATATTCTTGTCTTGTTCCTGTTCTTAAGGAACACTTTTAGTTTTTGCCCATTGAGTATGCTGTTGGCTGTAGGATTTTTATATATGGCCTTTATTATGTTGAGATATGATCCCTCTATTCCCACTTTACTGATAGTTTTTATCAAAAAAGGGTGCTGTATTTTGTCAAATGCTTTTTCAGCATCTATTGATATGATCATGTGGTTTTTATCTTTCAAGTTGTTTATGTGATGTATCACGTTTATTGATTTGCAAATATTGCACCAGACTTGAATTCCCAGAATAAGTCCCACTTGATTATGGTGTATCATTTTTAAAATAAATTGTTAATATTTTGTTGAGGATTTTAACATCTGTATTCAGCCTGTAATTTTCTTTCTTTGTATAGTCTTCATCTGGTTTTGGAATTAGGATGATGCTGGCCTCATAAAAAGAGCTTGGAAGTGTTCCTTCCTCTTGAATTTTCTGGAATAGTTTGAGGAGCATAGGTGTTAGATCTTCTTTGAATGTTTGGTAAAATTCACCTGTAAATCCATCCAGTCCAGGACTTTGGTTTGCTGGAAGTTTTTAAATTACTGCTTCAAATTGCCTACTCAGGTTTTCTGATTCTTCCTGATTGAGCTTTGGAAGATTGTATGTTTCTAGAAATTTGTCCATTTTCTCTAGGTTGTCCAGTTTGTTGGCATATAGTTGTTCATAGTATTTGCTTACAATCCTTTGTATTTCTGTGGTGTCCATTGTTATATTGCCTCTTTCATTTCGGATTTTATTTATTTGGATCCTCTCTCTTTGTTTCTTGATGAGTCTAGCTAGAGGTTCATCACTCTTGTTTATCTTTTCAAAGAACCAGCTCTTGGATTTATTGATCTTTTGTACTTGTTTTTAGTCTCTATGTCATTTATTTATGCTCTGATCTTTATTATTTTCTTCTTTCTACTTCCTCTGTTTTTTGTTTTTTTTCTTCTCTTCTCTTTCTAATTTATTGAGTTGTAGGATTAGATAGCTTATTAGTTCTTTTTCTTGTTTCTTGAGGTAGGTCTGTAGTGCTATGAATTTCCCTCTCAGGACTGCTTTTGCTGTGTCCCATAGGTTTTGGGTGGTTGTGTGTTCATTTTAATTTGTTTCCAGGAACTTTTTAATTTCTTGCTTGATTTCATTGGTAACCCATTCAATGTTTAATAGCATGCTATTTAGTCTTCATATATTTGAGTGTTTTTGAGTGTTTTTTTAAATTGCTGTTGATTTCTAACTACATGCCATTGTGATCCAAGAAGATGCTTGGTATTATATCTCTGAGGTAAGGTGGGTCTCTTATAGACAGCATATGTATGGGCCATGTTTTCTTATCTATTCAGTCACCTTATGTCTTTTGACTGGATCATTTAATCCATTTACATTTAAGGTTACTATTGATATGTATTTACTTATTTCCATTTTTATTTTCTTTATGCTTATGATTCTCTCTCTCTCCTTTTCTTCTTCTTAAAGCAGTACCTTTAACATTTCTTGTATTGCTGGTTTGGTGGTAATGTACTCCTTTAACTTTTTTTTTTTTTTTTTTTTTTGTCTGGAAAGTTTTTTATTTCACCTTCTATTATAAATGATAGCTTCACTGGATACAGTAGTCTTGAATTTAGGCCCTTGCTCTTCATTACTTAGAGTACTTCACACCACTCCCTTCTGGCCTGAAGTGTTTCTATTGAGAAGTCAACTGACATTCTAATGGATACTCCTTTATAGGTAATTTTCTATCTCTCTCTTGCTGCTTTTAAGATTCTTTCTTTGTCTTTAGCATTTGCCATTTTAATTACGATGTGTCTTGGTGTGGATCTTTTTGGGTTCATCTTGATTGGGACTCTCTGTGCCTCCTGAACATGTGTGACATTTTCCTTCACCAGGTTGGGGACATTTTCTGTCATTATTTCTTTAAACAGGTTCTCTGTTACTTACCCACCCTCTTTCCCTTCTGGTATTCTTATAATGCGGATGTTGTTACATTTCATGTTGTCCCAGAGCTCTGTTAAGCTATCTTCCTGCTTTTTAATTCTTTTTTCTATTGGCTGCTCTAATTGGGTATTTATTTCTACCTTGTCTTCCAAATCGCTGATTTGATCCTCTACTTCATCCAATTTACTTTTAATACCTTCCTGTGTGTTCTTGATGTCAGATATATCATTTTTCATTTCTGTCTGGGTCTTGTTTATGGCCTCTATTTCTCTTTTCATGCTGTTGTAATTTGCACTAAATTCCTTAAGCATTTTCATAACCATTGCTTTGAACTCTATGTCTGATAGGTTGCTTGCCTCCATCACATTTAGTTCTTTTTCAGGAGCTTCCTCCTTTTCTCTCATTTGGGGGTTGTTTCTTTGTGTCCCCATTTTAGGTATCTCTTTGTATTTGCTCCTATATATTAGATAGAATTGCTATGCCTCCCAGTCTTTGTGAGTTGGCGTTATATCGAAAGTTTCTTGAGGAGTCCAGTGTTGCAGTCTTTGTTCACTTGAGCTGGATGCTCTAGGCATGCCCCTTATGTGTTTTTGGGGTTCTCCTGTTATAACTGGGACTTGATTGTTGATATCCCCTTCATGGGAGGAATCTCCCCTCCGACTTGCTGCCAGTGAGATTCAATCCCAATGTTGCCATGTCAACTGTTATACAGATGCTTTGGGTCCACTATTTGTGGGGCTCACTGGATTTTTCTCTGGTGTTGTTGAATCTTTTGCCTTGGTGAGTCTATCCTGGGCCTCCTAGGAGCTTCTCTAGTTAGATGAATGTGAGTCACTGTCCCTTTCTGGCCCTGGGCAACCTGATTGCAGTCCAGAGGTTGAATCCCCTAGTAGTCCAGTGGTTGGGGACTCCTTAGTCCAGAGGCTGTGTCTGCCTTGAGTCTCACACCATGATTGTCCCTGTTCTGAGCTGTACTCCCTTCCCCAGGGAGCTGGTTCTGCGGTGTCAGCTGCAGGCGCTTGGGGTCCCAGTGGCTTTTGCCTCACTAAGCAGTCCGGGATGGACTTTTGCCTTGCTGAGCAGTCCATGAGGACTTTTAAATAGGATAAATCTAATTTTTAAAATTCAGCATTTAATAATGCTACTTTTTCCAATCCCAGTCTCTGGAGAAAACTTTGGGAATATCTTTTGTAATTTTAGAAGATGAAATCTAGCAAGCAGACCCAGGTTACTTTGGGTAAGAGCTGAAGAATATGACTTGTGGGCTGAGCTAGAAATACCATTGTCATGGCAACCTCCAAAGATTTCATAGAAAAGGCTTGGATTTTTTTCATGGAGATGACTAACAATACCCCTTTTGAAATAGTTCTGATATAATGAGGGATAATATACAATATGTTTGATAAACTGTTAAATTGGGACAAACTAGCATAATCTTAAGATCAGAGTTGAGAATCCCTAGTCTGTGCACTGATTAGCTTTTAGTGACACAACAGTGATGTGATGCCAACCGGTCTTCACTGTGTTTGATGATTACTTAATAATAAAATATTAATAGTAGTATAATTAATTCAATAATGATAATAATGATTATTCTTAATAAAAGAGCTCAGTTTGCCTTGTCAAGAGAGACTTAATATATTTTTTCTGATTCTTCATAAAGACTCAATTATGTGTTTTCACTGTTCTTCTGTGATACAATATAAGCCTTTGCAACTACAGGCCTGTGGAAATACCAGTAATGTCAATAGAAATTATTATAACTTCTTCCGCAGAAAGGGCATATTCCAGCAGTTTCAGTGCCTCATTTGTTAAGCCGAATTTCCAGCCTAAGTGACAAATCAGTTCAGTGTCTGACCTTACTGCAAGGATTTATGTGTTTAACCCCATTCTGTTCTAATTTAGATCAAGAATGCCTCTAGTATTATTTTACGAGCCAGGCTTCTATAGTTTGCAAAAGCTGGTCCAGCCCACTGGCCATGCTGTGATTCTCTTTATACAATGACGTTTTCCTGAATAGCGACTAAAATCCATGTTGTCTAATTAGCAACTAATACATTAAAACTGCTAATCTTATGTCCATACTAAAATATGAGTGGTTTCTTGACTTCACTTGGAAAATCCGCCAAGATGATGGCATAGTCTGGGTCACAGCTTTGTTATCTTGCACCATAAGCAGCTTAGATAGAGGACCATATGGCTAAGGAGGAGGAGATTGTCAGTAATTCCATTTAAGGAGAAAATTCTAAGTAGCATATTTTTTTAGTTTGAGGTTAATGTATGTAAATCTGAGTTTATCATAAATAGCAATATACCCCAAGTATCACATTTCTCATATCACATACTAACCTTTGACTCTGGTCCCTTGGTGTGTCTAGTCTCCTATTCGACATCAACACACTTGCGCAAACACACACACACACACACACACACACACACACACACACAGTCAAATCATCTATTACCTCAAAATTAGGGGTGGTGTGGCAGCATCAAGAAGCATTATGAAATAAGCCAGAATTAACAAGGCATGGATCACGTTTGAAGCCCATGCAGGTCAGGCTATATCACTGGGACTGAAACCTGATTGTCTTTACAAATAATACCTGTTTCACTCAGCTCCCAAACCAATGAAATATATTTACCCTAAATATCTTGGTTTTCCTAACCCGTGTAGTTTTCTAACCTGTATATGTTTTCTGAAGCCATCTTCTGCGGACAGTGGTCATGTTATCAATCAAATGGAAGTATTGAATTCTATTTCTATTTTGTAGCATTTAACTACAACATTCATCCTCAGATTCTTAAAGAAGAATGCAGTCATCGTGATAGTGTGGGACTTGGATCTGAACATTCATTCAACACTTACTGAGCTGGTGCTTCATATACAAGACTGCTCGTGGGTTAAAAATGTTTGAGAAGCTTAGTCATCATCTAATCATCACTCCTACTGAAGTATTGGAATCAGAAAAAAAAATAGTTGAACCAGTATTTGTTACATTTCTCACACAAACAACCAAGGGAGCATAGAAGAGAAGACTTACATTGAAAAATACAGGTGGGGCAGAAGTAGGATTATAGTTGTTTGTGCTGAAAATAATACAAAATTAATAAATAATAATAAAAAATACACAATGTTTCACGTACCCACAACTGTAAACCTACTTTTGACCCACCCTGTGTATGACGTCTCTATAATAAATTAATATCTATGCTAATCATCTATGTTTCAATTGAGGAAAAAAATAATCTAGCAAAATTATTCTGTAAAACCCCTACTGCTTTGATAACTTTTGTTAATTTTAGGCTTTCTAAATTGAAGATGAAAGTTAAAGTGAGTAATTAATAACCTTGAAAATTAAGAAGGTGACTAAGGTGAACTAGCCAGGATGTTGTTGACACTAACTTGATTTATATTTTTATATAGCCCTACCCTCTCCCTCTCCCCCCCCATCTCTCTCTCTCTGTCTCTGTCTCTGTCTCTCTCTCTCTCTCTTAGATAAGTAAAATATATCTTTGGGTGAGGATTTAAAAAATTCTCTACCTTTAAATATTAGTAAATCTCCTGATGAAATTTTCCAGATTAATCTGAATAGATTTAAAATGTGAGGAAGATTTTTTTAAAACTTACTAAACAACAACGTATTTTGTTCAATTTACTTAACATCAGAATTTTCATTTGTATAATTTGAACCAGGAGAAGTACTTTAATTGATATATTTCTTTTCTAAAATTGGAAGACTAAATTGTTATTAAAGTATTTTCATAAAATTATTAATAAATGCCTTCATAATTATCTCACAAGAATACTGAGATAAATAGCTATTAAAAAGCTGAGATCTCTCAAACTATTATTAGCAAAAACATATTATTTCTAAAGGTATATCTCAAGTTTAAAAGGATTAAACTGCACAGACATAATGTTTAATGCTCTCTCTCCAAAGATAAGAACTTACTATTAGAAACATATAATATATTAATAACCTCATTAAGGGTTGAGATGCTCTCTTCATCAGAAAACAATCAGAACACATGTGACTAACTGTCCTTTCTTTGCCAATATTCCTATTGCATTTCTTATCACAGTTTCATAATATAACTGCATTTAAAGTACACTCTTAAGCATTGTAAATTAAAGAAACTCAACATAAAGACCCAGTCTGAACTTTCTAAGTGACATGAAGTTAATAAAAAAATGCAGCTCATTGGAATCTAGTGTGTTTAGGGATTTTTGCACACTTAGCTCTTCAACTGATTCGTTTGGAGTCTGGACATTTAAATGACTCAGTACCTGGGTTAAGTGGGCTTGTGAAGAAATTTTGATACATACACGCAGTTCATATGGAGCTAATAGCTATGTGTTTGCCAAGTATTTTGTAGGAAAAAACATCAAGAGGAAAGAAAGCTTAAGAGCAGTAAACTGTTATGAGCATGTAAAGACTGGATAATTAACAAGGAGAAACACTCCTGCCAGCAGAAGCCAAATACATGCAATTCCCTTCTTTTGCTGAAAACCTGTTCTAGAGTCATGTTAAATTTTATATTAAAAGAATATTGCATTTTCTTCTTTTTAAAATGTTTTTATTGACTTCAGAGAGGAAAAGGGAGGGAGAGAGAGAGAGAGAGAGAGAGAGAGAGAGAGAGAGAGAGAAAGAAACATGGATTGGCTGCATTCTGCATGCCCCTACTGGGGTCGAGCTCACAACCTTGGCATGTGCCCTGACCGGGAATCAAACTGGTGACCTCTTGATTCATGGGTTGGTGCTCAATCACTGAGCACACTGTCCGGGCTGCATTTTCTAATAATGATACTATTATAATGTAGGGGATATGTTTCTGATCAAAGACTCTGCATCCACAACGTATGATAAAAGCAAAAGTGTATTTATAAAACATCATATTCAACTCATTGAAGTAGTAAAGTATATTTTAAGCCTCATATAATGGGCAAGTGTACGCACTGTGAAATGGTTGTATGAGTGTCCAGTATGTTTGAAAAAAGCACATATTTTATATTAAAACCACATTTCTACTATATCTTAAATTACAACTACATAAAAGTAACACACTAACCTTGATTACCACTTATTTTCATCAATATAAATCTGTTCTCCAGAAAGAAAGATGCATGTATATGGATGTTCGTATGAGTTAGATGATTGCCACCTTTTAAAAAACTGTCCAAGAAAGTTTGAAATAATGAATTTCCATGTTGCATGAGGAGGTAATTAAAGTCACTCTCCCATATTTCTTTAAAATAAGGTGCCATATTTTGTACGAAATGTCCTTATGTTATTAAAACTTTCTTTTGGAATGGGAAAAAGCTGGTACCACAGATGTGCATGTTAGAAGAAAAATTATGGTTTATACATTTTATAATGAAAAAAAGGTATCAAATTGACATAAATATTTTTATTTACCTTAGAATTAAATTTGAATTTAAGCTTAATTCCTACAGCAATCTTTAGAAAGTTTTATTATGCATCTTTCTTAAAGATAATTTTTTAAAAAATTAAATGTTACCTTTAGGACTTTAAAAAATATTTTTATTGATTTCAGAGAGAAAGGAAGAGGGAGAGAGAGATAGAAACATCAATGATGAGAGAGAATCATTGATTGGCTGCCTCCTGCATGCCCGTATTGGGGATCGAGCCCACACCCCCGGGCATGTGCCCTTTACCGGATGGAACCTGGGATCCTTCAGTTTGCAGGCTGACGCTCTATCCACAGAGCCACACCAGGTAGGGCCGGCCGGGCCTTTCTTGAAGATAATTTATAATTTATTCTAATGTTTTAGAAATTTTCATCCATTTTTAGAATTCAAAATTTTGGCTAAAACCATCAATTAGGCGAAGTCTTCTCTTAATTGTTACCACCCATGAGTCCTGAGCTCATCCTGTGAGGAGCTTCATGGGAAGCACAGCAGGGAAAGTTCTGGTTGAGTAACATAGATGGTGACTATGAGGAGCAGTTCCCAAGTTTGCTCAGGATTCTGAACCCTTGACGTCATTGAAATGCCCAAAAAATGAGTCTGCAGTTACCAGGAAGAGTGACTACATTAGCCTACTCACAGTCTCTTTGAGGGAAAGGCACATTGAGTGTCTAAGTGTAAAGAAATATATATATTTTTAAATATATTTTATTGATTTTTTACAGAGAGGAAGGGAGAAGGATAGAGAGCCAGAAACATCGATGAGAGAGAAATATCGATCAGCTGCCTCCTGCACACCCCCTACTGGGGATGTGCCCGCAACCAAGGTACATGCCCTTGACCGGAATCGAACCCGGGACCCCTGAGTCCGCAGGCCGACGCTCCATCCACTGAGCCAAACCGGTTTCGGCTAAAGAAATATTTTTGAAAAAATAATTCTAGTTACAATTACAAGATTCTGAATGAACTTGGTGGTTTCATTTATTACTTCTGAAAGAGTTCAGAGCCATTGAAAACATTTCCCTCTAGACATTGACATGATTGGCCTATTTTAACCAGCAATTCCAAAGGTGGCCAAGTGCTAGGCAGCAATACTGAGCAAAAGTCAGTTTCCCCCTTGTAAGAAACCTGGGTGCATCCTGTTAAAGAGGAGGCTTAAACAGGCCAGGCAAGGTTTATTTAAGACTATTGCAAGAGGGGAGAGAGACGGGACTCAGTTCTGCTGAAACAAACTTCCGAGGAGTGTTTCCGCCCTGGGGTGAGCTAGTGAAATAGTGTTGGAGTGGGGATTGGCCGTGGCTGGCGCCATCTGAGTTTGATAATTACTGGCACTTACTTGAAGTTGGGCTCTTACCTTCCCACAGAGAATGGGAGTTCTATCTTCCCTGATGATTGCATTTCAAAAAGATGGCTCCCAGGATCTTAGGAAGACATCCATCCCTTACTGGCTCAAGGCCGGAAGAGGATCTACATGTCAAAGGGCAGAGAAAGAATTTACAACTGCAAGGTTTCTAAAGTAAATGCTGTAAGTGAGGGGAGTCCCAGGGCTTGTTGGGGGGAGAATGAAGTTTAAGTCCATCTTGGTCAACTCAGCCCTGGAACACAGGTGCAGGTCTGCTTGCCAGCGACAGGGAAAAGCCCAAGAGAACAGGAAGTCCCCGAATCGCCCCTCCTCCGAATCTGATTTAGATATTTCACTATGTGTCCTCAGGGTGGCCCAGGCTTGCCAATATCACAGAACTTACTAGGTCAAATTGCAATTTTTGGACACTAATCTACAAGCTTCACAAGGACAGCCATCCTGCTTCCATTTTTAACCTCAGGACCTACTGTAATGCCCCTCCCCTCACAGTACTTCAATCAATGTCTGCTAAGATCAACTGAATTCTAAAAAACTCAGAGATCGGTAGCTGACATGGGAAATAAGAATGTGGGAATTACAAAAGAATTTCGAGCCTTTGGTAAAATGAAGGTTGCACAGGAATTGATCTGAGGCCAGGTATTCCTAGAAGGCACTAACTTTTCTAGTAAATCCTAGAACATGAGAAGTGGAGACACTGGGGAAGATAGGGAAGGGGCCCACATTTAATGTATGCTGGACGGTAGACACCATGTTAACATACGAGATTTAATCCTTTATCTGGGATGGTAGACATCATGTTAACATACGAGATTTAATCCCTTATCTGAGAGGAAAGCATGGCAAACCACACTTTGTAAGTAAGGAAGCTGCCCCCTACAGTGGCCATATAGCTATAAACTGCGAGCCAAGATTTTAGCCCCCACCTTCTGGTCACAAGTTATAAAGCCATTAAATTAGCTACCTTAAACTTAAATTGTAATAATTTTAGAGAAAGGGAAAAATAGTCAAAACATAAACTTTGTGTAATAGATGATATCCCTAAGAAGAAATCATTCTCAAAAAATATGTAAATCGATACTGAAAGATGAAACAGAGGGCCGGAGACCATGGGATACCAGGATACAGGCTTTATTGGAGATCACCCTGCTGGCCGCCTTCCAGAGGGGAAAAGGGCTGGGCTGGGGGTGAAAGCGCCTTTTGAGGGGAGGAAAGGAAGGGACGGGGCTTAGGGCACTCAGCACATGCTGATTGGTGGTTTCATGCAAGGCACATGATTAGGCACCTAGGGACTTAGGAATCGGGGTCTTAAGGTATTTGGCAGGTGCTGATTGGTGGTTCAATGTACAGTCCATATAAGGTGTTCAGGAATGTCCGGCTGCAGGTGGAGTTTACGTCATACTCCGTCCATCAGTTGGGGGACGGGAGGATCTATCAGATGCAATGCTAGAAACAAAGATGTTATAAAGCAGGCAGGTGATATTTTGGGGTACCTTCCAAAACTTTTGACTGTGGTATCACCACAAAGACACTGTCTCTCGCCAGCACCATCAGCTGTGCACCGGATGGACACTGAGTGACATTAGTAGGGCTCTTCTCCAGGACTTAGCACAGTCTCTGTGCTTCTATCATTGTATGTTTGATTCCATTATCACTGAAAAGGGTTGCTTCAAAGATCAATCTTTTTCAGATACAGTTTGGGAATGCTGTTTATTAATTCTATGTGCTAGAGATGTGCTGGTAATCCCCTTAGGTCCCTGGTGCCAGCCCTTCTGGTTAAAGAAACTGCTTAAAGGAGGGGGCTGTTCCTGAATGGGGGTGATGTCTGGGACAAGAGCAAGCAGGGTGGGAAGAATTGAATGAACAATTTAGTTTACCTGAAAGCCTGGTAAAATTCAAATAGCCCTATTCGGCTTATATGAAACTTATTTTTCAAAATAACATGATGACAGGTTTTCTTAAGAATTTGTGGCGAGAAGAAATAAAAATGGAATCTAGCCAACTAAAGGAATACTTTTGGTCCTCACACTCCTATGAAGTCCTTTGGTGAATTCCTCGATTTGTCATCTGACTGGTTTTACCCTTTTCCAGAACTCCTACTGGGAGGAAGTGAGGCCCGAGCTTCCCAGGGCACCTGGGCATCCCTCCAGCTCTCCTGGAAACCCATTCTACCCCATCATCCTGGACAACTGTGAACTGACAGGGGGAACCCGCTCACACAGCCTCTTACACAAAAGCCTCTCAGACAAAAGCACAAGAATGTTCTTAAAGGAACCACATACAAACAAGCATATTTACAATAATTATTAGTTCATCACCATGCCCCATTGAGACTACAGGGTTGCTTGGCAACAGAATCTGGCACCCTTAACATGAACATGCATGGGAGCAATGGTGAAAAGTAATCAAAACCTTAAAAAAGCCAGTTCTTTGAGATAAATCTTTGTAAAAAGATGACACATCCTGGGAAAATGAGTTTTTCACCTAAGAATAGTGTCTGAGAAGGGTGGGCCCTTACTTCATGGCTGAACCTGAACCACTTCCATAGAATAGATAGAACAATGGGACTTTCAGTTTTTATATAATTTAGGGCAGTTAAGAGGATTATTTATCAGGGTTGGCTTGAAAATGCATAATAGTTCTATGCCCATTTATTATCTTTAAAACTCTAGAGACATATACAGGAAGATACTTATAAAAATAAGTAAATGTTATAAATATTATTGGCCCCATGCACGAAATTCATGCACTGGGGAGGGGAGGGTGGTGTTCCTCAGCCCGGCCTGCACCCTCTCCAATCTGGGACCCCTTGGGCCTAAACCGGAAGTCGGACATCCCTCTTGCAATCCAGGACCCCTGGCTCCCAACCGCTCACCTGCCTGCCTGCTTTATCACCCCTAACCAATTAGCATATTACCCTTTTATTAGTATAGATAGGATATGACATACCACCTGCTGGCCTGCTTGCCCCCAACTGCCTCCCTTGACAGCCTGATCACCCTCAACTGCCCCCCCTCACTGGCCTGCTCACCCCTAATTGGTCCCCCTGCTGGCCTGTTCACCCCCAACTGCCTGCCCCTGCCAGCCTGATCACCCCCAACTGCCCTCCCCTCCTGGCCTGATTGCCCCTAACTGCCTCTGCCTCTGCCCCGCCACCATGGCTTTGTCCAGAAGGTCTCCTGGAAGGTCTAATTAGCATATTACCCTTTTATTAGTATAGATAGGATATGACATACCACCATAACTATAACATATGTACCAGTATTACTCTATGAGAATACGTACTTCATGTGATAGGAGGGCATCTAATACATTACATTGTATATGTTGTTAGTAGTAGGAAATACTATATTTGTAGCAATAGTATACACCCTGTGACTTCCCTTCCTGATTTGGGAATGGTTCCCCAGTTCTTTGAACGTTTCCTGGCCCCCAATGTATTTGGAAAGAAAATAGCTCTGAGTTTGGAGAAATTAAATTACAATCATGACTCTAATTCAACTGCTTCCTGTACTTCCAGCCAGATAACAGGAAAAACATCCTGGGCTGGCGCCTCTTATGGCTGAGCTCCGGAGTGAGGGCCCGTGGCCCAGTCCTGGGCAGGTGAAGTGACTGGAGGCACCTCGGGTCCGTTCTGCTGTCAGCCCGGCAACCAGGGCCCTCTGCTCCCAGCCCCTCCTGAGCCCCAGTGCCTCCTAACGGGGTCCCGAGGCTGCGCCCCTGATCCCACTGCCCTCTCCTCATAGGAGACCAGGGTGTGCACCGGGCGCAGGCGTCCCATTTTCATTAAAATGTTCGACCTGCGCCTGCTCCACTGGTGTCCGCAGGTGGCCCAGGGGCAGACAGTGATCCCGGAGGCGCTCGCTGTCCCCGCCAGAGCTCAGCCACGATGGTCTGGGTGAGACAGCCCCACCAGGCCCCGTGGCTGCAACTCGGACCTGCTTCCTTAACCAGGGACCTGGCACTGGGCAGGCGGCAGTGGCGCTTCCTCCCCAGCCTGCACTGGAGCGGGTCCCTGCGGTTTCAGAACCGAACTCCGAGGGCCTCTCCGGGCGGCAGCGGCCCTGAGCCTGCCGGCTCTCCCTCGATCCCACCAAGGCTTGCTTCTCACACTTGCTGAAAACCTTCTCGGTCCACTTACCATAGTAATCTCCAGCGCGGCTGAGGGGACGGGGCGCTGCCATCTTTGTGGTGGTGTGATGGTCAATTTGCATATTCTTTCTTTATTAGATAGGCTATCTGATTAACTACAAATGTTCTACTTTTATGTCATCATATATAATTGGGAAATAAATACTCAAAACAAAAACTGTATTCTTTTGAATTTGAAATGTATATGCATTATCTATCTAATTGCCTTTTTTTTTTTTAAGCCTTCAAAGCTCTGTGCCTTTGGGAATACTAGATTAACTAATTTTTGACAAGTTTGACTAAATGGGCTGATTTACACTACAATACCTGTAAGAGCACTGGCTTGCTTCTATTAGTGACAATGGAAACACTCCAAGCCCATGTGGTCTCTCACTCAACAAATCCAAAGAGTAAGCTCAGGAACTGGATGGGCGGCAGGCAACCCCTGCTCTGGTCCTAGTCCTGTTTCTGGCTTGAACAAGTCACTTACCCATTGCAGACCGCGTATTCCTCCTTTTTAAATGGGGACTTCCAACATTCTTCTCAGGTCTGACCCTCCATGTCCACGTCCAGCACTCTCAGTGGCATCATGCTTTTTTTCTCACAGAAGAATTGGTTGTTTTATTGAGTTGGTTCCTTGGCCACTATCTTTTAGTGATTATTAGAAGTAGCAGGTCTGTATACTAATACTGTTCGAGTATCCGGCATAAGAATTTCATTACTGGCTTCTTTTTGATGTTCTTTGATGTGCTGCAGAGCTGATGGTTAGTTCTGGAAGTGGGAAACATGCAGGTGCAGATGTAATATGCTTTATATCAAGCCGTTCTGTTTTAAAACAGCTGGCTTGTCTGCACAGTCCTTAGAAGAGGGTTATATGAGCACATCTGTTTTCCTTTTCTTGAGAGGTTTTATAACATCACCAAAAGGTCATCCTTAAACACACAAGATCAACAACAAAATCTTGGACAACAGCCAGTCCACCGACAAGACAAACCCAATGCACTATTTACAGATATTAATTTAAACAGGCGCAGAACATGAGTGGGTTGAAGGGAGGGGAGAGAAATAGCTTATAGACTTAGCAAAGAAATAACTTCATGCTTCATAATATTGAGTTGTTGGGAACTAATGGCAGTAAACAAACCTGGGGCTAGTAACTGGCGAGGGTGCATTTACAAAGAAGCTGGAAGCAAGGAGTCTAAGACCATGAGTCAGAGGCAGAATTATGGGCCTCATCCGCACTGGGTTCTATATGCCATCTCTAAAACCAAGAGAAAGTGATGTAAATATTTTAATCACAGTGAAATGAAAAGTGGGTTTTAATCCCACTATTGATATAGGCCAGGGTTTTGATTATGCAACCGAGGATGTATACTCAAGTACTGGCAGCTGAGTAGCAGGGGAAATGCTCCTCTTCCCACAGAAATACCACTTCTCCTACTAAGAATGCTAATGGAAGAATTCTTTACCAGGAAACACATTGGAGGAGAATCTCAGATATTTAAATCCAGAAGCGTAATATTGACATAAGAAGGAAGTTGGTTTAGGAAGAGAGCGAGCTACAGAAATCACTGGCGGGGACTTTGCACTTTTAGTCAAACATTTTAAAATTATGAATAGAAGTGGCGAATTCTCTGCAGTTTGTATATTTTATCCAGGGTTTAAGGAAGTAGCTTCCTGGAAGTTCCCCAGAGTGAAAATTAACCTGTTGGGGAATGTGGATGCCACCAATGTGGAAACAACGACTTACGGCAGAAACATATTTTTGTAGCAAAGAATTTCACTGAATTTGTAAAAGAGGATCTTATAGTTGACACCAAAATCATATATACATTTTAGATTATGGAATACATAAATTTTTACTTATGAGAAACAGTCAATACATTGTACACAATATATTACAGTAGTGTTAGGTTCTCTGCAGTGAATGATTTTATAGTCTCTTTTTTTTTTGAAAATGTGTTTTTATTGATTTCAGAGAGAGGAAAGGAGAGGGAGAGAGAAAGAGAGAGAAACATCAATGATGAGAGACAATCATTGATGGGCTGCCCCCTGCACGCCCCCTACTGGGGCTCTAGCCAGCAACCTGGGCATGTGCCCTGACTGGGATTGAACTATGTCCTCTTGGTTCATGGGTCCATGCTCAACCACTGAGCCACACTGTGCAATTTTATAGTCTTTGTGTGGTCTTTTCAAAGGGCCTCGCTTTAAAATAAAGACTCTTTCAGACTTGGGAAACAGGAAGTTTAAAATCAGACGAACCAGATTTCCACACTCCAGTTTCCGAAGCTCCGAGTGGGCAGGCTGTAAAGTGGTGCCTGTGGCAGGCTGTAAACAGGCCGTGTGGGAATCTGTGTGGGCCTTCGCCTCTCTGAATCCTATCACACATTCTGTAATATGCAGGAGGCACAGAGCACTCATGTTACGCTTCTCAGGCCAGCTTTTACACAAGGATAGCCGTCATCCTCAGAACTTCCCTTTCTAACTAATTAGAATAGACCTTGGGCAAAACGGTGCTGTTTGCTGGTTGCATCAAGCTCCACTTTCTGAGCTTCTTTTCCCCGTGAGTCTAGTTATCCCTCTGTTCTCTGTGTTACCTAATGCCCTCTTCAGAGAGCTTACGCCCCAAGTTCTCTTCCTTCCTGCACACCATCAGCACTTGCTTTTGGATCATTCAGGCTGAGGAAGAATGACTAAGATCTTACAGTATGATGGTATTTGGATTTCAGTGGGAAAAACGATTTAAGAAAGCTAGGGGGATGAGGTCCAGAGATAAAGGGATTAGCGTTGCCTGTGAAGCATCAGTGAGTAGGAGGGGGAGACATCTTTAGACATCAGAACTGTTCCGCCTCTCCAACCATACAACTAGTCCTGCGAGCCGTAGAGTTGGAGAGAAGCAATTGTATGAATGGCTCAAGATTCCAGGAAGCAGAAGTAAAAATCCTTCCTTTTAAGTTCATAAACTGGATGTAGGTTTACTACAGAGGACATGAAAGTTGCTGCCTGTTTCCTGAACCCACACCAGCTCACGGGGAAAAGGAGTTGGATAAAGCAGCCTTGGTGCAGGTGTTGGCGATGGCAGGGGACTTCAGTGGGCACTGCAGATGGAAAGTGGAGGTCGAGATGATGCGTGTGTTCGTGTGTGTTCGTGTAGATGCCACCCTGTCACCTCAAAAAAGACAAGCCCACCAAAGTTATTAATGCATTAAGAAGAAACTGTGGACTTCAACGTCATTTCATTGCTAAATTGGGGCATATTTGAGGGATGAATTAATAGCAACAACTTCCTTGAAAAGCCTCCTACGGCTGTTGATTCTTTGTGTGGCCTGATAGGCAAGGGATTTGTTCCAAAGAGACACAAACAGGAAATACTGGCCGTGAAGAATTTGGACAGTAGTAGTTAAGCAAAAACTAAAATATGACAGAAAGCACTGTTTTCTTGGTCTCATATGCAAAGTTAATATGAAAAAGTAAAAAAGTCTGAATTGTATTATTTTATATTTAGCAGTTATGTAAACTAAAATAAACAGATATTACTACTCATTATAGTTATTCAAGTACCTAAAAATTTGCTTTGAAACGATTCCTGAATATGAATGCATTTCACATTAGAATCAGATAACAAAACGAAACTCCTTTTCATTTACATGGGCCAGTATTGAATAGTTATTGACCATTATCCACAGTTAGTAAACAATTAATTTTCCAACATTGCTTAAGTTACTATTTTTTTATCCTCACCTGGGGATATGTTTACTGATTTTACAGAGAGAAAGGGAGAAACATCAGTGTGTGAGAGAGAACATCTATCAGTTGCCCTCCTTACATGACCAGACCAGGGATCAAACCTGCAACCCAAGCACATGCTCTGACCAGGATTTGAACCTGCAACCTTCAATTTACTATTAAAAAAAACCAACATTTTTTATTGATTTCAGAGAGGAAGGGAGGGGGAGAGAAACAGAAACATCAATGATGAGAGAGATTCACTGATCAGCTGCCTCCTGCACAACCCCCACTGGGGACTGAGCCCAGGCATGTGCCCTGACCAGGAATCCAACTGACCTCCTGGTTCATAGTTTGATACTCAACCAACGAGCCACATTGGCTGGGCTAATTTCCTATTTCTTTAAAAAAAAAAAAGTTGGATTTTACTTTTCTTATCTAATGTTCTAGTCTTTGCTAAGAAGGGAAGAAAAAAGCACTAATTGTAAGCAAGTGAGCTTCTCGCTTTGCCTGATGATTCTGACGGTGATAGAGGCTTTCTCTATAGCACAGTGGCTCTTGATAAGGAAAGCTGACTGCACACAAAGAGGGGTGTGCCAAGACGTAGTGACCAAGCTCTTTTACTTCTCCAGAGCTTAAAACTGTTATTATACTTTGCATAAATTTGCCTTCATCCTAATCCAAATTTCCCCTGTGGAACTTACATCACTGTAATACTAAATTTGTGAAGGAAGTATAGTAGGCTCACATACACTGGTGATATTTAAATCGACCACTAAAATTGTTATTGTTGCATAAACTAGGAGCAAATTGCTCTGTTAACAAGCAGAGGCTTATAGGAACAATAGATTTTCCAATCTTTGCTTTTTTATGGTATGTGAGCCTAATTACTCTAGTTGGCCTATTAATGGCAACACATGACAAAATTTTCCTGACTACTAATGAACTCAAATGTCACTCGTGTTATTACTGGTAAAGCTTCCACTACTTCTGTCTTACCGTATGCATCCTATTCCCCCCCTCGACCTTCCTCATCCTCAGAAAGCCCATTTCCTTAACTTAGGAGTCAGATGGTACTTGTTATAATCAGAGAGGAAGCAAAGAAGAATGAATGCAATGGCAATTAATTAGAGGTTTTGAGGGTATTAAAACAGAAGAGGGATAGAAATAATAATCAGATAGTTGTAGGACAGCTATGGTATATAAATAGAACCCAGATGAGCACCAGAGGTAATTTTCCAGGATTAAATATGTTTGATACACACCCAATGTGTGCCCATGGGTGACAAGCAACTAGCAGTAAAGAAGAATAAATAGTTACGTTTCTGGACAAACCAGGTTATTGGAATGAATTAAAAATGCACTGTTTACCTCACTAATTTCTTAGGCTTTCTCTGTTTATTTTGCTAGAAGTTACATGAGACTGAGTGGAAGCATTTCAATGACTTCTGCATTGTGGGACATGAAACAGTGAGAACTCGGGGCAGGGAAGGAAACGTGGGGAGAAAGAAGGGAAAAGAGAAATGAAAGGGAGAAAGATGGAGTACTGGCTATCAGTGCCAAGAGAGTTTAATTTGTGCTCTCTCAATCTTCACAATGTTCTTGTCAGATGGTATTAATGTACCCATTTTAGAGACAAGCATCTGAGGCTCTTCAACTATAGGTGACACTTCATTGTCTGCCAGGGTTTCAAGCCTGTGATGGGAACTGTAGTGTCTGGAATTTCAACCCCAGTCAAATCAGACCTGGTGGAGACACCATCATAGATACACTGTTCTGATCCAAATTTTGACCACATTGAAATGTTCTTTCTCCTCTTTAGGGGGGTAGTTTCAAGAAGAATAATAATTCTTTCCTCTGTAACAGTTTTTCTGAGTTGTTTGTGCCAACTAACAACTTTTGATTGGACTTTATATTAACAAAGTCTGGAATTACATGCAAATGCTGTGAACCATTTATTTGCTTTTTGGTTGTCTGTCATCGCATCCCCCAAACTCGGTTATATTATCTAATAGCTTGCATTAAATGAGGCAATGAATGCCTCTTCTGCACCCAATCACTGTCATAATCATTTCTCACCCTTACACTGTCCCTGTAATGTCTATTATGTCCAATAATGCTGTGTTCACTCACGTTTGGCATCATTTTGGCTTTCGCCACTTACGTGCTGTGCTTGCGAACCCGTTGTTTAAATGAGTAGCTGGCACACAGAGCACTTCCTGATGGCCACGCGGGCAGTGCTGGCTTTATCTGCATTTTAGATCATCAGAGCCTGGGCCTGCAGGCAAAGCAGTGCTTCCCTTTGGCACTCCCAGAGAGGGTGTTTGTAAATACGCATTACTAATGGAAGAAAGCACACTTCCTCCCCCTCAACTCCCCCCTCTCCCCTCCCCCCGCCAAGCAAAGTAAAATAACATTTTGTACAAAAAGGAAAGGTTTTCCTGACAACATCTTAAGCCAATCCTGCCCTCTTATTTGACATTTAATTCTGATTAGGATGTATTTTATATCTCATTGAAATCTCACAAAGCCAGCAGAGCTGTCCCTGTGTGTAACGATTGACCTCACATTGAAATATCCTTTTTCAAAATATGTTTTTATTGATTTGAGGGAGAGGAAAGAAGGGAGAGGGAGAGAGAAACATCAATGAGAGAAGAGAACCATCGATCAGCTGCCCCTGCATACTCCCTACTGGAGACTGAGCCTACAACTGGGCATGTGCCCTGACTGGAAATCAAACCAGCAACCCCTCGGTGCACAGGACAATGACCAACCAACTGAGCCGCACCGGCCAGGGCTCACATTAAACTATCTTAAACATGTGAACAGTAATGGATTAAGTGATAAATATAATGTTGACACCTGATTCATCAAGGAGAATATGTTGCAAATACAAGGGACAGTGAAAGGACAAGAATACTTTTTAACTAAATATTGCCTTGATATTTAGACCATTGGCTAAGAGATAGCGAGAAGGACATGAGAACAGGTTTCATCCATTTCAAGGAAGCAGAGTGTTTGCAGATCACTTGACATTCACTAGGTGTGTTCTTACATCTGGAAGGCTGTAGCACTTACATGTGTCATTCAGTTTAACCACATCCTCTGTCATAGTGTTATCCCTGTTTGCAGATAGGAAACATGCCCAGAAAGAGGGTAAGTAGCAAAACCTAAACGGATCCAATTCTAGAGCAAAGCTCTTTCTGCCACATCATGTGGGTCTACATCTCTTTGCGAATTGGTTAACTCTACAAGCCGTCTTCTAGAAGAATGCTTCAAAAACACATGCGACATGAGTGATGATATTTCAGTGCAAATCTCACTAACCGATTGCTGTGATTGAACTAGCTTCTGCTGGTAGATCTTTGTGAAACTGCTCTCCTCTGAGATAGTGTGCTTTCAATATGTTCTCTGAAGACTTCCCTGAATTATACAGATCATAAAACTGCTTTGCTTTAAGTCTAAAGAAAAATGGAATGCTTAGCTGCCGATGTTGTCCTCTTTGACATCTGCCATGCATAGTTCAAGCTAAGATGTGTCCACAAACTGTCCATTATGCCACGACTTCTTTTGGATATTGTGGAGTAGACATAACTTAATAATTATGAAGAAATAGAGAGATATTGCTCTTGGCCCTCCCCATCATGCTGGCAGCCTCCCCTCTGCCCTGGGCTAGTTACTCCTCACTCCTGCTGCCCCTTAGGACAGACAGCATGCTTTGTGACCTCACTCACAGTCTTCTCTACCCCAAGTGCATCTTTCATACTCTCAGGCCTTCTCAAGCAGATCGTTTGTGCCAGGCAGTCTCAGGGTCAGTTTTACATATCTGTATCTCCACACTTGAACTTCACCAGAGGGGACCTGGCAGACAGCGGAGCATGGTGTTTAAGAAAGTTGGAGCTGCCCTAACCAGTTTGGCTCAGTGGATAGAGCGTCGGCCTTCGGACTCAAGGGTCCCAGGTTCGATACCGGTCAAGGGCATGTACCTTGGTTGCGGGCACATACCCAATAGGGGTGTGCAGGAGGCAGCTGATCGATGTTTCTCTCTTATCAATGTTTCTAACTCTCTGTCCCTCTCCCTTCCTCTCTGTAAAATATCAATAAAATATTTAAAAAAGAGAGAGAGTTGGCACTGATACCAGCTCTCCTGAGTCCAAATACTGTCTACACCCCTGACTAGCTGTGCAACCTTGGAGAAATCACCTGAGCCTGTTAAAAGCATCAGATTTCTCATCTGGAAAATGGGATAATAAATATACCCAGCCCATAGGGTTAGTGTGTAAATGATGTAATAGTGCTTGCCTCTTTTTAGTAATAGCTGCTCAGTATTTATTATTCACTGTGCATTCCCAGTCTCAGCACAGTTCCTAACACAATTTTGTAGCAAATACTTACAGGATTGAACTAGTTCTGAAATTTAAGCAATGCGTCACCCATTACTTCTCCCACAGAAAGGGAGAATAGAGAGAAGAACCCACCTATCATATCCTCTTTTCTTACTGTAACCCTTTCATTTAGCCCCCAGGAATAAAATAATATTCCTGAACCTCATCAGGTTTGAGAAATTTTCAAAGCAATAATTTGAAAATAGTTGGGTTTCCCTAATCTAATATGCCCCAGGACCTCAGGGTCACCAAGCATATATTAATGCAGTCTAGTTGAGACTAATGATGATAATCAGTGAACCAACTATTTAAGAGCTTGTTGGGCTTCTTAAAATTTATTATCTGCACTTCATAGAGGCACAGCTATTTTGTTTTTATAGGAGATTCAATAGTCGAGATAATCTTTAAAAAATCATATCATATCATATCCTTGGCTTGCTTCTAACCTTTAAAGGCCATCACTCTAGCATGAAGATACTCAACTGTAAACCACCTAACCAGGCTTACAGGCACCAAGTGCACTGGCCACGTCCTATGTCTTTCCCCGACCTTCATCTGGTTCTGGGTACATGAGTCTTTCTCCAGTTTCAGATGCAACCAGTTTGCATTGTTGCTGTCTCACAGCTTTGCACTTGCTGATTCTTCTACCTCATCCAATTCCCCTCTGATCAGTAAGGTCTGCGTTAAAATGCCGTCACCACTATCTTGACCACAGAGACCTGCCTCCTCGGTGCCTCTCTACCCCATTGTCCAGTTGCATATCAGTCACTCTGTGAAGTCTGTTGACATGTTTACTCATCTCCCCCCATCTCTGGGGTATTTGCCTAAGAATAAGGACTTTGTGTTTTCTTGTTCATCACTGAAACTTCTAAGACTTTCAACAGAGACAGGTGACAGAAGGTGCTCAGGAAATGTGTATGGAATAAATAAGTAAATATGTGAACGAGGGAAAAATGTAAAACACTAAAGCAAGACTATTTCTCTTTCAAAAGGACAGAGTAATAAGAAATCATTTCATTCAATTAGAATCAATTAGACCTAGTCGTTGATGCTTGACTTACTTGTTCCCATTCAATACAAAATGTTCCATTGCTTCCTGCTACTTTACAAGGTGTTCATTAAATTTTGCTCAGTTAAGATCAATTGGTAAGACATTATTTAACTTGCCTACTCTAAAGTTCCAGCATTAACTCAGCCAGGGGCATCACAAATTACTGATCACGTGACTTTGGGGAAATGATACTTAACCTCTCAGTGCCTCAGTTTCTTCTTTCAAGCTATGGGAATAGCAATAAGGGTTATCTCACAGATTTATGAGGAGCATAAACTCATATATGTAAAACAGTGCCCTATAATAGTGTCTGGCACACGGTAAGCCTTACAGAGGTACTGACTGCTGCGACTAATATTGCTATTATGAGACCAAACATTTGAGACTAATCCTTCATGTAGTTGCATGTACCACTGATAAAGGAAACTAATAGAATATTTAGAAATCAGATTAAAGAAGGGGAGCCAGTTAAATACACTCCGGTAGAAGATTATGAGGCTGTAGCAGCATAGAAGCATAAAAACAAATAGTTTTTGTTTGATTTTTTAAAGAAGGAAAGGGCCTAGAAATGTGGAGACAAAAGCGATTGATAGGCTGTGCTGACGAGGAGATCGCTGGTGAACTTCAGCAGGAATAGTTCAGGGCTGTGAGAAAGGGGTTGGGGTGTGAGAAGCCCAATGGGAGCAGCTTACAGAGTGAATGGGACTTGAAATGGAAAGGATGGATGAAGATAATTTTGAAAAGCTCAGTCATGAAGTGGATAAAGAAGATAGGCAGGAATCAAGGGAGGGTTTCATGTTATATGTATACTTTTAAACTAGGAGTTACTAGTCTAGAGTAAGTTTGAATTTTGAGAGGAATAATTCATATGGACTGGATGGGTTGTAGAAAATGCAGTGCTGTGAAGTACTTGAGAAGATGAGAGAAAATGGAATATCTACCATATGTAGTGCAAATGGCCTTTTAACTTGAACTCTTATAATAAAAGGGAATACAAAGATTAGTGTGAATGCTAATGAATTAATGAACCGGACAGTGGACTATTTACTGGCTTCTATATTCTTAATAAGATATGAGGCAACTCATCAGCAGAGAGCAAGGGAAGTAGAGAGGGTAGAGAGAAATTTGAGGAGAGTGGGGAAGGCTTTTAAAAAAAATAGTCATTAAGGAGAATTAGAAGGAACTTACTGGTAAGTCAGAACAATATTTCCAGCCTAGAAAACTCATTTGAAGTTAGTAATTATTAATTTATTAGAATTTCAATTTGCCCTGACTCATGATTTTTTTCCAGCTATCTGGATATAAGTTACAAAAAAGCAGAAAAGAGTGAGAGATGATGAACGAGAGTAAATACAATTAGTACTATACATATAATATGTGTGCAGTTCAACCTCAATAGTTATAAAAATTCAAAGAAATGGAACATGAGGTTTCATTTTAACTTAGCAAAATAAACAATTATATATATTTTATATTGGCAAAATTTATTGCAATATAATTTGGTTTGATCTTTTGAAAAGTAATTTGAAAATCTCCAGCAAGATAAAAATGTTTATAAGTTTTTACACATTAATTCTAATTCTGGAAACTTACTCCAATAAATAATTTATATTTAGAAAATTGTTATGTAAATAAAGGTGTTCATTGGTATGTCAATTCCAATAACAAAAAATTGGAACCACTTTTAGTAGTCAACAATACAAAAATGTTTTAGTAAAGTATACCCACTTACTAGAAAACTCATTATCCTATTACTAGAAATTTGTGCACAGGATGTGTATGTTCCTCAGCCCAGCCTGCACCCTCTCCAATCTGGGACCCCTCGAGGGATGTCCAACTGCCTGTTTAGGCCCAATCCCGATAGGATTGGGCCTAAATGGGCAGTCGGACATCCCTCTCACAATCCAGGACTGCTGGATCCCAACCGCTTGCCTGCCTGCCTTCCTAATTGCTCCTAACTGCTTCTGCCTGCCAGCCTGATCGCCCCCTAACCACTCCTCTGCCAGCCTGATTGATGCCTAACTGCTCTCCTGCCAGCCTGTTTGCCCCTAACTTCCCTCCCCTGCTGGCCTGGTCACCCCTAACTGCCCTCCCCTGCAGGCCTGGTCACCCCCAACTGCTCTCCCCTACAGGCCTGGGTCCCCCAACTTCTCTTCCCTACAGGCCTGGGTCCCCCCCAACTGCCCTTCCCTGCAGCCCTGGTCGCCCCCAACTTCCCTTCTCTGCCGGTCTGGTCACCCCTAACTGCCCTCCCCTGCAGGCTTGATCGCCCCCAACTGCCCTCCCTTGCAGGCCTGGTTCCTCCCAACTGCCCTCCCCTGCTGGCCATCTTGTGGCGGCCATCTTGTGTCCACATGGGGGCAGCCATCTTTGACCACATGGGGGCAGCCATCATGTGTTGGGATGATGGTCAATTTGCATATTACTCTTTTATTAGATAGGATAGAGGCCTGGTGCACGGGAGGGGGCCAACTGGTTTGCCCTGAAGGGTGTCCCGGATCAGGGTGGGGGTTCTCTTGGGGTGTGGGATGGCCTGGGCGAGGGGCCTGTGGTGGTTTGCAGGCTGGCCAAGCCCCCCAGTGACCCAAGTGGAGGCCCTGGTATCTGGGATTTATTTATCTTCCCTGGTATCTGGGATTTATTTATCATCTATAATTGAAACTGTAGCCTTGAGTGGAGACCAAGGCAGGCCAGGGCTGGGGAAGCTTGGCTTCCTCCATCATTGGTGGAAATTCAAGCCTCTTGCTCTCTCCAGCTCCGTGGCTGCAGCCATTTTTGTTGGGACTTATTTATTTTCTATAATTGAAACTTTGTAGCCTTGAGTGGAGTCCAGGGCCAGCCAGGGTGTGTGGAAAGCTTGGCTTCCTCCATTTCTGGGGAAACCCAAGCCTCCTGCTTGCTCTGTGGCTGCAGCCATCTTGGTTGGGTTAATCTGCTCCTGGTACGCGCTCCTGATTGGCTGGTGGGTGTGGCTTGTGGGTGTAGTGGAGTGATGGTTAATTTGCATATTACTCTTTTATTAGAATAATTACAAGACTGTGCAGCAAAATGGAATTATTCTTAATGAAGAAAGCTGATTTTAAAATACTGTTTACCTTTTGACAACTATGCAAACATGTGAATATTTATTAAAAATTAAACCAAAATAAAAATTTTAAAGCTCTGTAACAGTAATGGGAATTTGTTTCAAAATACTCTTTAATGTATTTCATTTTATAATTTTGTTTTTAAGAGGATTAGTGAAGGAGTTCTTTTCTAACCCTTTTCTTAAGACTTTCTTATTATTACACTAGCTTTCCCGTTGCAGGAAAAAATCCTGCAATAGGATTTCCCGCTGCACTCTACCCTGCCTCCGTTCCTCCCTTGTTCGCCCGCCTCACCTTCTCCTCCAGTCCGCCCGCGTTTCCCTTCTCCCCCGCCCCGCCTCTGCCCCGCCCTTGTCCCCCGCCTCACCTTCTCCTCCAGCCCGCCCGCGTTTCTCTTCACCCCCGGCCCCGCCTCCTCCCCGCCCACCCCGCCTTCTCTTCCAGCCCTCCCTTGTTTTCCTTCACCCCTGGCCCCGCCTCTGCCCCGTCCTTCTCCCCCGGCCCCGCCTCCACCCCGCCCTTCTCCTTCCCCCCAGCCCCGCCTCCGCCCCGCCCTCCCCCCCCCCCTTGCTTGCTTCTTCGAAGCTTTACTCCATTCTGCAGCTGTTGGCTTCTTTGGACGCTTTCTTGATATGCAAATTAGCCGCCATCTTTGTTGGGGCAATTTGCATACTCATCCTGATTGGTTGGTGGGCGTGGCTTGGCTGGTGGGCGTGGCTTAAGTGTAGCGAAGGTGCGGTCAATTTGCATATTTGTCTATTATTAGATTAGATTGTAATACTTCATACTTTCAAATAAAGTCAACCATTCCATCATCAAGAAGATTAGAAGATTTGACAGTTCATACTTCCAAGTTATTTGGTATAAAGAGACCACATTCACTTGTAAGTGCTTTAAAAATATCTTTTAAAGATTTTTTTCTTTTGCTTAATCTTTCCTAATATAGAGAGATTAAGCAAACTACCCAAATTGCTAGCCGTTCTCTTCCACTTTTCTCATGTTGATTGATTTAATTTTCCCTTCACAGAAATGAGAACTAATGAATCTGCAGGTGCACTGTCCCCTGTTACCCACAGTATGAACTGTGCTGGTATGAATGCTTCCTGTCTTCAGAGCACTTTTGTTATTGCATTCATCCTTGGTCTTCTGTAATAAATATCTCATGTAAAAGTAAAATTTGGACTCAACTTCTGGAAGCCTTTTGCTTTCTCAGTTCCGAAGTGAGAGATCTTTCGTTCAGCCATGTAGTTAACAGTTATTTGCGTAGTTTGGAGCTCCTAAGTTATTGGTTGATGGGTACCTGGCAATACTTGCCATTTCTCAGAAGTTCTCTATAAAACTAATTCTCTCTCTCTCTCTCTCTCTCTCTCTCTCTCACACACACACACACACACACACACTGTATTAAGAGCACAGAGTCTGGCATTATGAAGTCTAGGTGCTGATTCTGGTCCTGCCATTTCTGGGCCATTTCACTTTAGGCAAGTCACATAATAACTCTGAGCCTTCTTATTTTCATCTGCAAAGGGGAGGTTCCAATGACGTCAGACAATCCTCAAGGCATTACTAATTATTTTAGAGACTTTTTTACAGAGTCAGGTATAAAGCAGACACTCAATATATGACTAGTATTTTTATTAGTTTATTCTGATTTAGGCCTTGGTTTTTTCCTGAATTTGTGAGTCTCCATTGTGAAATGCAATTTCCAATAAATTGAGTAACACCTGTTATCAGGAAAGATTTTAACTGAATTCATGACTTCTGAGGCAACCCAGATTAGTTTTCTGCCTTTTCTCTTTGCCTAATGTAGTTGTTCAATAAAGAATCATTTAATAAACAATGAATAAATAAGTGCATGATGAGTGATTTAATGCTACTTTTTGAGAAGGTAGAACAAACATGAGTTGGTGGAACAGATGAGTAAAGGATCAAAAAAAGAAAAAAAAAAAAAAAGCCAACTGTGTGTGCCAGAGTCAGCCTAGGAAGAACTGCTCTGTTTAGAAAAACACAAAGGAAAATGTGTTGAATAAGTTATTTTAATTATTTTTTAAGAGTTAAGCACAACCCCCCCACCCCCAAACACACACACAAAAGAGTTAAGCGCAAACATCCCTTGATGACTTCCATGTTTGGCACCAATAAAAAATAAGATAGGATTAGAGCCATATGACAGACATTAAATAATAACACTATGTAGTCTAAATCTATGGAACATTTCTGAGTTGGCTGATGAAAAGTAATGAGTGACTTTTGAACAGCAGAGACAGGGAGAGAATGGCCTTTTCAGCATTCTGTCGCTCCTCGAAGTGAAATGCGTGGTAATCTGGCTATCGTAATGGCTTAGGCCCTACTGTGTCCGTTTTCCCGGGGAAGATCAGATTTTGCCATGGGAGGGCTCTGTAGAAGTGCATCCAGTATCAATGGCAATCACAAGTGTCAACAAACTCCAATTTGAAATGATGAACATAATGAAATGATGGTATTATTTAATTGTGAGGCTTGGGGCAAAGGTGGGTAGGAAATGTGTAAAAGTGATGCCTTTATAGGCCGGAATAACAATACATCACTTTGGTAACATAAAAGCATGAACTAAAGTTGCCTTGGCATCTTGCATTAGTATTTCCCTGTACTTCAGACATCGCCAACAATCAATGTTTATGACCATCTCCTCCCTCAGAAGTGGAATCGTGCCCGCAGTACACATTAGTCCTACAAGGGATTAATTACTGAAAGGAAATTCAGCATCTAAAGACAATTTGCTCTGATTTATTCAGTGGCTTCTTCCAAAAAGGTGGTACCAGGAATTATTGCTTATTGAATTGAAGTTACAAGTCCTTTTAGAGTTATTGAGTTTTTCCCCAACATCAATATCAATAAAGGTAAAGAACAGGTACATATTCAGTAGGAAATACAGGCACATAATCCCACACAATTTATGGCCCCCTAACAGTCCAGTGCTCCTTTCAGGGTCATCACTTGTACAAGCACCAAGACACACGTTATATGTCACCCCTCCTAGATCCCAATGTGTCTAAATGGGTAGGAAAGAGCATAACCTTGAGAAAAATAATGTATCTGAGAATGGCCAATGGATGAAGGGAAGGAGAGATCCTGCCACTTGTTTTCCAGGGATGATGGTGTGGAATCTGTGGGCAGATGGTGTGGAACAGGTGTGACTATATTTGAGGAGACTGCTTGCTCCCCTAGTTGCTCAGAAAACTGGTTACTACTCTGGAAGCACAACCTTAGGACTTCATTGCTTCACCTGTTGTAGCCTTTTCCTTTACCTTAATATCTGGCTTTCTCAATCACTGATTGGCAGTCAACAGATTTATTCTTTCTCTGCCACACCATCACAAAGAGAGACCCACAGGCGCCCCTGTGCACACGCACACACATGCACACACACACCTTTGTGTGTGACAGCGCTTGAAAAGACAAGCTCACAGTGCATGTATGCGATGGATGTTATTCATTAAAGATCTCTGTGAATATCCTTTGCAAGTTTGCTGTGTTTATTTTTTATGAATAATTAAGTTTAGTCAAATTAATAATTTCCTGAAAAAATCTAGGTGAAAACTGGAGAAAGGAAGCAAATAATAATAATAATAAAGATTTGGAAAACTTGCCTTTTTGTCCTTCTTGTGCTTAATGAACTAAGGATAGCTGGGAAGTCTTTGCTTGGCTGGAAGACCCCAGTGCCCCCTGGACTCTGGTCACGTGTTCACTTTGTGAGTATTCAGACTTATAAACCGTGAATTGCCCTTATGTCATTAGTAAGCTACTTAGAAGATGTGTGCTTAAACATTAATTTAAGACTTTAAAACTTGATATCTATACATATAATTAATTTCCCTTTCTCCTGCTGTCTCCATTTCAGTTTCCTGAATTTCTGGGAAGGCCTGGTTTCCCAAAGGAGCGATTTCTGGTAGAAGACTGAAGGTCTGATCCAAGAAAAACAATCCAGTGTAGCCAATGAATTAAGGACAAGAAAGTTTCCATTCAGGTAGGAACACTTCATATCACAGATTCAACCACCTTAAATAAAGTGTGCTGATGGCTGGACATGGTATGTCTGCTTGGAAAAAGATGGGTCTCTGACCGACCCTACCAGGAAACTGTGCAAGTCCCTAGGAGGCTGTGGTGTTTACCAGAGAATACCTTGGAGGAAAGGGATACAATAACAGTATGATGTTTTTTTCCATTTTTAGCTCATCGTTGCCAGTACACGAGTGATCTCAGTGCCTGTGGTTTAATCCCTAGAGTTTAGGTATGTGGACAACAGATGAACTCTTTTGGTATTTTTTCCTAAGACAAGCCATTTTCATAAGTTTCTCCATGATCTAATTGTTTATCAAAATTAAGTACCATGATGGCCTCAAGTCTCCTAAGTGGGGAACAGCCCAGTTGATGGTGTGAGGAAATTGGCTTGTTTCTTGTGGGGTACATCTAGTCTTACTCTCAGCATAGAAGGGAGCAGAATGGGACTGGGGAAAGGGGAGGTCTGCTTTAACTTACCTATGTATGTCAAAACCACACTAACAATTTTATCTTCATTAGCAATTTGAGATAAAGGGAATAACGAAGATATCCCAAGAAAAAAGATTCTAGTGACATCAAAATCAGGGCCTTTTCATCATCTCATTCATTATTATATCCTCAGATGTTAGCTCCTGACTCCTAGTTAGTGCTCATTGGGCAACCTTTAAAATCACGTTTCTTGCAATCCAATAAGTAAATTAAAATAATTATTGTTTTCAACAGTTTCTTAAATCAGCACTTAGAAAAATGGAAAACTTATCTTTAACTGCAAGAAACCTGGGCAGTTATTAGTTAAAGCAAATGTGTTTTCCTATAGACCTACACCTGGCTATAAATAGCTGTCAGACTTGAGAGCCCCCGGACACTGAATGGACTTCCTATATATAGCTTTTCCTCTCTCTAGAGGCTTTTAGAAAAATGCTATCTTTCGTGAAAACTTGGCCTTTATAAAGGGCATAAAAACACGAAGGCCAGTGATTCTTAGACCTTGAAAAGATTTGAAATATTTTCCTTAGTCTGGGAATCCACATTTTGGAGGCATGAAAACTGAAACTCAAGGAAGTTCAATACAGTATTTTGCCCAGCATTGAATGGCAAACAAGTAACAATGGTGGCACTCAAATCCGTCTTCTAAATCCCTTGAGAGTGGCATATAGTACATTGCAGTAGTGGCTTATTTTCATCGTCCACAACCCCACATTCCCACTATGCCTCATCCCTCGTGCTTCTTTATGAAGGATGATAACATTATTTGTAAACTTTAGCCATAATTACATGTTTAAATATTCGCCTCTTGTAACTAATTTTGAAATGCTATATCTGTTAAAAATGTGTAGAAGCACGCTTCTTCCTTCTCGAAATGTCTCCGCTTGCGTTTATGACCTTCTACTGTTGACGGCTGAACATGACCTGTCTGCTTGGAAAAGATGAATTGAAGGGTTCTTATGTGTTAAATATTTACTTCATACCCTGTAATGTGCATAGAATCCTTTTCCCTGAAATTTGGAGCACAAACTAGAAAAATAGAAAATCTTCATACTCAAGTAGTTTTTCCTGCAGTCAGTGAAAAGTTTCCACTTGGAGATATTTAATTTCTGAATCCATTGTAATTCTTCATCAGATAAGTTGGTTTTTATTTGTTAAAACCAGTATTCAGTACTTTAAATAGTTTCTTGAATGTTCCTGATAATAAAATATAGTCATAATGGTAATTTCTGGTACTAATAGAGTTGGTAGTAGAGACATAAAGTGATTTTTTATAATGTAAAAAATGTCACGATGTTTTCCAGATAATCTGACTCCTGGATCAAAATGTACTTATTATTAATCCCTCACTTTACAAAAATTTTTAAATTTTATTAACCTTTTGCACTCGGATGTCGAGTGTGACTCGACACAGTTAGCATCGGTAGCAGCTCTTTTTATACTCTTTGAATGTATCAATAATTTGAAATAAAAAAATCCAAATAAATAAGTTTGTATGAAAAGAAACTCCAGTTTTTTATTCTACTGCTGCGCTTTGTAAAATCTGGGTTATTTAAAAAATTAAATCCCGAGTAGAATAAAGGAATCGAGAAAAAAGCAAGCGAGTGCAAAGGGTTAATATAATGATTTCACCACATCTTTTAATTCATGTTTTAAGATACTTTGTTCAGTGCATTATCTCATTTTAAAATAAGATTATACATTATATATTATGTAAATATTAATTTATATTTCTTAATGGCTAGATTAATACTTAATTACTCAGATTTGTTTAATTCCTACTGTTGTTCTTCAGTATTCCCTTTCTCTCTGGAGCCTATCCTACCGACTTCAAAAGCTCACAAAGTCAGAAAGTCCCGTTTAAAGTGAATGGACGGACAATGCTTTAAATAATATATAGTTGTGCCGAGCCAGCACAGCCAAGGGTTCGGGGAGCCTGAGTGGGGGCGACGAAGGATGGAGAAATGATAGACAAAGAGAAAAGGCTGGGTCTAGGTGGATCTTCTGTGCCTGGCTGAGGCCACAGAACAGATCCAGACTGCAAAGCTGAGGCTTTATTTATAATCAGGGAAAAACAAGGTAATCTACAATGTTGTTGTAAGTTTCACTTGTTGTGGCAGCACTTGCTGCCCCTCCCACAGCCCACTAGCTACCCAGGAAAGATCTAGGGAGCAGTCACAAGATCAAGCTTAATTATGCTTAGAGGACTGTGCCCTCCAAGCTGGGACTTGTTTGTGACTTTGCCAGCAGGTCAGTCCGAGGCTTAACCCTAGAACCGCTTCCTACATATAGTGATAGTTGAGAAGAAGGCAATTAAACTTTGTGCTGAAGATCATCACTTTAATAAAGAGATTAATAAATAATTCTAACATTCAAACATATACTAAGGATGAAAACCATTAATGATAATACTGAACAATGACATTTTCAATAAAGGGAGATATTAAATACTATATAGGAAACTAGTATTGCAAAGCAGATAAATTGACAAAGATTATACATTATTTAAAATATGTTCAAACATAGTCATAGCAACTGTTTTTCTTTCTGGCTGCAAAGAGGCATATTGGAGTGTTTAAGCACTATTGCAATTGGAATAGCTAGTTAGACGCTACACAGAAAACACTTGATTGCGGAAGAGCAGATGTTAGTATATGTGGGAATGTGTGTGTTTAATGAATGCATTTTTACTCATTCAGGAAGGAAAAAAAGGCCATATTTACTTTAAACGTGGCATTGGGATATGTTAAAGTGCCATTCTTAGACTTCTGTTGCTGTTACTGTTCCTCTGGTATTCCCCAAAGGGTACCATCCTTCATTCATCCAAGTCAGAAACTTGGAAGCAATTCCAGGATCCTCATCGTAGGTCCCCTCCCTTCCTGCTCCCCACCCAGTAAGCCACGGATTCCTGGCTCTCCCATAGCAGATAGCTCTTACCAGCGTACATTGCTCTGTTACTCTCCAGGCCACAGCCTGCCACTGACCCACTTCTACTACTTGTGAGCAGGCCACCTTTCAATGTCCCTCATCTTAGGTGATGGCACTTTTGGAAGCTCCACACACATCGTATTAAATGTATTAAAATGTGCCCAAATCGAAGATTCAATATAATTTATCGATAACTAACTATAGGAGAGCTGAGTGACCCTGCAGTTGATGAGAGGTACTAACTAATATAGTGATAAAATATTAATTAAGTAGGTCTTTATCTCAGTTTTGCAGGTTTTTCACACTATAGAATTATTTTTTTCTGGTGTTAAATAATTTTGTAACTCCCTCTCAAACTCAAGGTCCATAGAAGTGTGCTTTTCCTGTCACAAGGCAGCCCTGACAGTGAGGTGTGACCAGGCCAGCAGAGGAGAGCAGGTGGGGGGCGACCAGGCCTGCAGGGGAGGGCAGTTGGGAGGGACAAGGCCTGCAGAGAAGGGTAGTTGGGGGGGACCAGGCCTGTAGGGGAGGGCAGTTGGGGGGGGACCAGGCCTGCAGGGGAGGGTAGTTGGGGGTGACCAGGGCCGTCACATGGACAAGAAGACCAGATACCTGGGAGGTGGAATGTAAAGTGTTTATAGAACAACTAGAGGCCTGGTGCAAGAAATTCATGCATGGGGGGAGGGGAAGGTGTGTCTCTCAGCCCAACCTGTACCCTCTCCAATTTGGGATCCCTCTCACAATCCAGGACTGCTGGATCCCAACTGCTCGCCTGCCTGCCTGCCTGATTGCCCCTAACCACTTCTGCCTGCCAGCCTGATCACCACCTAACCACTCCCCTGCCAGCCTGATTGATGCCTAACTGCTCCCATGACAGCCCGATTGCCCCTAACTGCCCTCCCCTGCCAACCTGGTCACCCCTAACTGCCCTCCCCTGCTGGCCCAGTCACCCCTACCTGCCCTCCCTTGCCAGTCTAGTTGCCCCCAAGTGCCCTCCCCTGCTGGCCCAGTCACCCTAACTGCCCTCCTCTGCTGGCCTGGTCACCCCCAACTACCCTCCCCTGCAGTCCTGGTCCCCCCCCAACTGCCCTCCCCTACAGGCCTGGTCCCCCCCAACTACCCTTCTCTGCAGGCCTTGTCCCTCCCAACTGCCCTCCCCTGCAGGCCTGGTCGCCCCCCACCTGCTCTCCTCTGCTGGCCTGGTCACCCCTAACTGTCCTCCCCTGCCAGCCTGGTTGCCCCTAACTGTCCTCTCCTGAAGGCCTGGTTGCCCCCAACTGCCCTCCCTTGCAGTCCTGGTTCCTCCCAACTGCCCTCCCCTGCTGGCTATCTTGTGGCGGCCATCTTGTGTCCACATGGGGGTGGCCATCTTGTTTGTTGCAGTGACAGTCAATTTGCATATTAGGCTTTTATTAGATAGGATTATAAAAATCAAGGAAGATCCTGTGGTGTCAACTAATATGTGTATTAGATGGTAGTTTTAAAAAGCAGAATTTTTAGGGATGTCAACAAAATATCACTTTACAGAGTAATGTCTCAAAAACAGAAAATAAAGTATAGTATGCTGTAAAACAAATATTGAAAATGGCAACTGGTTTAGTAAGTGATTAAATCAGTTCCCAGTTTCAAGACTTAATGCTTCTAAACCTTTGTTATTTCATCTTTAAAATGGAGATAATGAGAGTACCTATTTGAGAGAATTGTTGCAATACTGAACTTCTATACCTCACATCAACTTCTTAGTGTTATATCTGGCAAATATGTGGTATTTTTATTGTTATTATTGATAATGCACTAGTAAACAAAAGCTGTTTTGTGATTCTTGTGGTCATTGTTACAACTTGGAACAGACAAAAAAAATACTACTCGGCTTGATGTGACTTTTCATTGTAATTTTAAAGATAGAAATGTTAATAATGAGTTATTTTGAGAAGAAATGTGTCATTGTTCAAACATCCTTTTAAAAGCTAAATATTTATTTGAGGTAGAAAAAAACAGTCTTAGATTAATGAAAAGGTATATATTTTAACAGTATCTTTCCTCCTTGGACTCCTACAGAGCCAGAAAAGGAGAATATAAGAGGACAATTTAGAAAGTACTGCGTTACATAACAAAGAACAGCCCCAGCCCCAGGCTCTTCAGGCTTCTGTGATTTTGATGTGAATAGCCCCAGGTTCTCAGTCTGACATCAGTACTACCACTGACTGTGAGACACAGTCCGGTTGACTAACCTCTCTCTGCTTTAGTTGCTTCAGTGTAATGTACAAATAATATTACTTGTCACTTGCCAACCCTGGGTGCTTCTTCAGCTAATTGACTGTCTCAGCAGGGATGCTACAAAGGGTTTATAAATGATTTATAAATCATTTGCAATATTAAATAAACGATGTAAAAATCCCTAACAAAGACGGACAGAACGAATCATTCCATGCAGTAATTTGCTACTTTAGTCGTATATATTTTGTAAAAAATCTTAAAAAGAGGTAGCACTCAATGAAGTGAAAATAGGATAGATTACTAGGAATTCTAGAATGCTTTTGATTGCTGTTATCTTTTAAAATCCGTTGTTATAATTAAGAATATACAGACAAAAATGTGTGTTAGTGGGAATGATTATACTTCATCTCCTTATATTAAAAGTCTTATGAGCCCCAGCCGGTTTGGCTCAGTGGATAGAGCATTGGCCTGCGGACCAAAGGGTCCGGTGCATTCTGGGCAAGGGCAAGTACCTCAGTTGCAGGCTCCTCCCTTGGCTGGGCCCTGGTCAGGTCTTGTGCAGAAGGAAACCAATAGATGTGTTTCTCTCACATCGGTGTTTCTCTTTGTCTTTCCCCCTCTCTTCTATTCTCCCTAAAATCAATGAAAAAATATCCTCGGGCAAGGATTAACAACAACAACAAATCCTAGGAGATAGGAAAAAGAACTGAGTAGAAATAAGGAAACTTGCTTTCTCGGTTTACTTTCACTATTGACAATGGTATAACCTTGACAAATGTACTTAACAGAAAAGGATATTGAGTAAAATAATTAAAAACAGATCTATGAAATACTTTTTGTAGATGTAACATCAACTTGCAAAATCCTGTGCCAAGCATTGTAGGGGACTCCAAAATCAAAGAGCCAGATCTCAAGGAAAACATAATACATCCCTATTAAAGTAACATGAAAATAATTATTTCATAGTGGTGAGTTAAATAAACACTGTAATAAACATTATTATTATTACGAGGGTAAATTGGAGAAGAATAGGTTTAGGTAAGTAAGTAGTTGGCCCACAGTTGCAATAGTAAAGAAAGAGATGACGAAGGTAATGACCAGAAAAAGAATGGAAATGAAGAATACTAAAGTCACACTGAATGTGTAGAGTAAAAACATGAAGTTTATGAAATGATTGGAAGTAAGGAATTAGTGAGATGGAGTAACTGAAGACAATTCTAATTTATCTATTATAAGCACCTGAGAAAATAGTGCTACTATACACTACAGTATGAGGGGAATGAATAGTTTTGAGGTTGAAGGTGAAGATAAAGCACAAAATTCCATTTTGAACTTACTAAATGTGAGTTTTCAAGGACATCAGTGGTAGAATATCCACTAGGCCATGAAAGCTCTCAAAATATCAGGCCACACATTTATAGATTTGATAGTCAGATACATACGGGTGGCACTTAAGAATTACCAAAACAGAACTTAAAGGACAAAGAAGAGAATAAAGATTCTTTAAGAGGTAAGTGGAGGGAAGAGCAAGAAAAAATACGAGAAGAAGATGATGGGGGAATGGAAAGTACAGTATCTGTGGCAGACCAGGGAGAAAAAAGGACTTGTATGCATGCATCTAGGCATAACTAATGGACACAGACAGGGGGGTGAGGGCCTGTGCTGGGGGGGCAGGAGTGGGCGGAGAGAGGTCAGTGGGGGAAAAAGGAGACATATGTAATACTTTCAACAATAAAGAATTTTAATTAAAAAAAAGAAGAGAGGAGTAACAATATGAACTGCTGTGTACAGTGGATATAGATGATTATTTGTGATTAATCTGTAATAGTCTTTCTTTGAGAAAACGATGGTAAATTGATAGCTATGAAAGTCAAATGGCAAAGGAATTAAAAGTGAAATAATATAGAGGAAACAGGAGCAATCAGTACCCACCCCTATTCCTGTAAGTCTGGCAGTAAATGAAAGTAAAACAGGTCACACATACCAAGTTAAAAGAAGGAATTCTTTTACAACAGGGAAAATGCAAGCAATTTTATAGGCATTGGGGAAGTAGGGAAAATGAGACTGCAAAAGCACAAGACAGAATTGAAGACCAATAATGGAAGAGAAGATGGAATCAGCACCGGTCAGGTGTTAATGTTGGGCAAAAGGATTCTTGAATGAAGAGAAAAGACACCTTGTGATGTGTTAATAGGGGGAAATTGATGAAATTTATGTAAGACAAGTCTTGCCATAAAGTCAATAGGCAAGATTTTCTGTGAAGAGTAGGAAAATGAAATACAAATAAAACTGAAAAAGGTGAAGGGATTGAGATTACAGGTTGGTTGTTACAGAATAATTGCGTGGATGTGAAGTACAGCATTTGGAGTATAGTCAATAATATCGTGATAACTATGTAAGGGGCTAGATGGGTCCTTAAAATATTGGAGAGACCATTCTGTAAAGTACATGATTGTCTAACCACTATGCTGTACATCTGAACTTATACAGAATCATAGTGAAAGTGAACTGTAATTGAAAAAAGACTGAAGAAGCACAGAAAAAAAAAAACTGCTGTTGTTAGTGTGGTAAAAGAGATAGCTAGAAATGAGCAAAGGGATTTATGAGTAGCTGTAAGGTCACCTGTTGTTGCCTACGTAGGCAATTTATTTCCTCAAGGAAGACAGCTGTGCCTCTGGCTTCATAAAATTTACAGGCTTAGATTTCTCATTATAAAGTTTTGATATGTTAAGCATTGTGTAAAGAAAAAACAGGATTTGAATCTTGGCTAAAGAAAGTTTCTGAGAAGAAATTAATGATATAATTGACTCTGTACATTATAAATTACAAAAAAATATGAAAATGTGCTCATGTATTGATAGATAGATAATAGATATAAGGGCAAGGGTCACAATGATCGCATCAGAAATAAATTGATGAATAGGAAAACAATGGAGAGGAACGATCAGCAGTATCAAATATTGGAACTTTTTGAATGAGAGTTTTTATTACACGGTGGCAGTCAGGGAAGAGGTGGAGACCTTTCTCGAACTGCGGAGTTGGGATATTATCTCTAATAGGATTAGTCAAAAGCTCATTGTGAAAACCATGAAAAGACAGTCTACTTTTCTCATAGTTTATTCTAGCAATGTTTTGTGATAAAAGGTCAATGCCTTGGGTTTAGAATAAACACACACACACGATTTGGCTTGACCTAGTTAGTAGATGTTGGCGTATACCTGTGATACAACTCAGTATGTGAGATCGCCTTTTTAAGTGTGGTTTTGCTAGAACACCATCCAAACTCCTCTGACGGGCAATACGAGAGCATTTAAGCCGAGGTCTGGTGCGGGGGTGAGAGCTATGCCTTACCAGAGGAGACTTGTGTGGACTTTTTCAAATCACCTTGTTGCTATTAATAGGGTTGTGGTTCTTGATTTTTTCCTTGATGTCCTTCACTCCAGAGTGTGACTAGATGACAGACCAATTCAAGGGAAAAGGGAATTGAAGCAGCACCAAGTCCCCGAACCCTGTCCAGAGTTCCTGAGACTTAGTGTGAGACCCTCTGGCTTGTGAGATTAGTGGCTGTTTTGGAAATAAGCTACTAGATTGTTTTTTAAGATGGAATTAGACAAGTAATATCCTTATACAGCAAAATAAAAGAGAAAAAGATGGATAACATTTAGCATGGTAACAGATCAGCTGATACTTCTAGAGCATTCTAGGAATTATTTGCTTAAATTTTTTACAAAAGGGTTTCCTTCTCTAATCCGTAGTGTTCCTCGATAGCTTCCTCTTCGTGTGTACATCAATGGTTCTCTGAGCTTGGCCCCTGAATTCCTGCATGTCCCCCAGCCCTTTCAGCCACTCCCAGGGACTCCTTCAGCAGGTTCTCAGGTTTGGAAGAATTCCCGCGGCAGCCCCAGTGCTGTCTGCCTTGCTTGCTTGGCAGGAAAGGCTGGCTCCGGACTCTCCTGGAACCCTGGGACTCCTCCCCACCCACTCACAGCTAATGCTTTCTACATGCGAATGTACCTAAGAATGTACTTGGTGAAACAGTAAAAAATATTTTGTCCGATCTCGCCCTTTAAGTACGGGTCTTTTTAATATTCTGTGTGATGTTGGGGGTCCCGAGGCCCGTCTGCCGTGTACCAAGGGCATGGCCTTCTGAGTAAAGCACCCCAGCTGCTGGACTGCGGCTGAACTGGCACCTTTCCCATGAATCACCATTTTTACATGAAGGAACAACTGGCAGGCAAACTGTGGCTTCTCAAATTGGGTATTTGGCGGAGTTTTTTTTTGAAAATGAATGAAGTGAGCCTGTCACTTTAAGGGATCCAAACTCCAACTGAATCTGTTGCCAGTGAAAAAATCTGAGCGTGAGACAAAAATTACCATTTTGGAAAACTTATCTGTTCCTGTGAACTTGTCAGTTTTTCACATCTTAAAGACTTTTTTGATGAGAGAGCTGGCTATAATAATAAATTTAATATATAGTGAAATATTATAGAATTTGGAAATTTTATATAACCCAAGAAATCAATATTTACCGAATGACCAATGCCTGATATTTTTAAAAATATGCATAGGCAAAAGATCCATTTAAAGTACTAGGTACACAACAGGTTTTAATAAAACAGAATCTGGAAAGCATATTAATATGGCTTTAGATTACACATTGCAAAAATTTAAAAAATCTGCAATTATCCCAAAAGGCTATTACAATTTGCCTCACTTTTCTGACCAAAAAAATCTGTGTGAGGCCAGATTTTCTTCACATACTTCAACTAAAACAACAGATTGAGACGGATTGATTGCAGAAGCAGATCTGAGAGCCCAGATGTCTTTCATTAAGCCAGACATTTGCAAATTTAAGCCAGAGAATAACAAAATTTAAAGCAATGCCATTCTTGTCACTTTTTTTTTTTGCTTTGGAAAATATATTTTATTTTGTTAAAACTATTTATGGCAACATTTAATGGTTTATCATCTATATTTTAAGTAATTAATAAATAATTAATTCAATTTGTCATGTGGTAAATATTGGCAGATATAACCACAGAAACAAAAGCTCACTGGAGTTCTCAATAATTTTTTAGAAAGTTAGGAAAATCTGAGTTAAAATACTTCAGAAACACTAATGTAGACCGCGCCCTAAGCACATAGTGATATACTCAAGGGCTTTTAATATTCCCCATGATTTCATAAAGTGACAGTTGGGACGTTAAAGAATGGCGTTTGTAATAATGGGACCGGAAGATTTTTCCTTCTCTTTTAGACTTAAGTCATGTCATTCACATTAGAAAGAAAGAAGTCTCCAGTGCATGCTGATGGCATTCTCTCCATTCTTTCTTCCAAGTCAGTGCGTCTCATTTCATGTGTCCCCATTTGCAGGAGTAAAATTAGCATGACATCCAGTCACCATTTGGCTCATGACTCAATGTCACTATAAAAATCATTTTAGCAGCTTCACAGGCCCAACTTCTTCTAGGGCACATCTATGTGGAACTCTTCAATTTGTGTAATACAGGACATGTAAGTACATACCTTTCCCAGCCTCTTGCTCTCTTTCTAAATGTGTAAATTCTACTAGAGTAAAATCTTCTAGTTTATTTTCTCAAGTACTTTGTGTATGTGATATTTCAAAAGGTAAAAGTTATAAACAAGGAAAAGACCAGCACGGATCATGAATCTCAGTTTAGAAAGCCTATATACAAGGGAAGAATCTTTAGACTACCAGCGTACCTCTCCTTTTGTTAAAGAGTGAGAAAGGGGCACATTTTTAAGTGGGAAAAGAAAGAGCAAACTTATTTCTTAGGCATGGATTTTGATTGAACTTTCAGATATACATATTAGAGATTTATGCTTTAAATTTTAATCTGCCTTTAAATAACACAGTACTTAAATAATAAAGTGTCTTTTCTCCTCTCCAATCAGATGTTAAATATTAGTACAATTGGCTCTTTTGTAAAACTGGATACCAAAAAATAGCAGCATGTTATCTTGTTCATATCTAATACTACCGTTTTGTCATGTGTAGAAAATTCTAATTATAGCAACATAAACAGGGAAACACTAGTGAAGATTCAAAGCCCGCTTTTGGTAAATTGTCCAGGTTTTATTCTGACTCACTTATTTTTATAAAGCCAGACTGTTTGCTAATTACTTCTTTTTAAGCCTCTGCTAGCTGCTGACATTTATTAGAATTTTGGTGACTTTTATAATTTTTTTTTTGTGGTGAATATCTGTCTAAAAACATCACTTGGTAACAGTTTCCCCAGAATTTCTAAGCAAAACTCCAGGTCATTACACAGTGGCATATTTGGTGTAACTGAAGAGCTAAGTCTACATATTTATTAACTGAAAGAAAAAAATAACATAGCTGCCATGCACGTAAAAATAACTGTTTTTGAGCACATAATCAGAATTCACTAAAGAGTTATAATATGGAGAGAGAAAAAACATATAGAGTTCACAGCATCTACATATTTTGTATAAAAATATAATTGTATTCCTTCATTCTCATATTTCTACATGTGCTATTTATCAGTTTTGTTTTTTTTTTTTACTGAAAATTAAGTCTATTGCCTGGAGAAAGAAAATGTAATAAAAATTAAATACTCCTACAATAATAACTATAATAACTATAATAATTATAATAGCTACTATAAGTGAATACCCAGTACTTAGTTTCTATGTTCCCTTAAAGGTTTAATAGTGGGTGCACACCAGTCTAGCAAATACATTTCATAAATGCTTAAGGGAAGGGGATGTCTATAGGAATGAGCTCTTCTCACAGTCACCACTATTATCTTTCATTCTATTCAACCGAGCGGTTGAAGTTAAACAGCAAAAGTGGGTTCTTTTCAAATAGCAATAATCCTGGGAAGAGCTTTTCCTATTTTTTCACAAGGTAAATATGAGAGTCATCAAATAAAAACCAACACAACCTGGGGAAGTGATTAAACATGGATATCAAGTGAGAGAAATGCTCCAACATAATGTATCCATGAGGCCAGTTTTCTCTATTTGTGTGTTTTGTTGTTGTCTTGTTTTGCTTTATTGAATTTGAAATGCCTGTGCAAAACCAAGTGAAATACCTATTCAGAAATTCCCCTGGTGTGTGAGAGCTTGTGAGAACAGTCCCAGTAGAAGATGCACATTTCTGCATTAGCCATAGTGAAGAATTAGATGCCTTGGGATTAGATGACTTATTCAAGTCAGGAAATGAAGAAGGTCAGGATTGGTCCTTAATTCCTACAAAATGTGCCCTTATTTCAACAGGTGACCCTAGAGAAATGTGAAGAATACAAATAGGATGGAACCAGAATAGTAAGATATCGTGGAAGCTAAGAAAGTGACAGCTGGTATTTTTATCAGCACCTCCCACCATGTGCCAAACATTGTGTTAGCCTCTTCAGATACATAATCCAAATAAATTCTCATAGCCACCTTGACTAAGTATATTTATCACTATTTGTAGATGAAGAACTGGATACAGAGGGATTAGACATAGCATAACAAGTTAATGGAAAGTCTAGGTTCAAATACAGATAGGTCTGATTCCTAGAATAGTAAACGGGCCTCATTGTTTGCTGTATATTCGAGGGGAGAGTTCCAAACAGAATGTAGCTGGCAGCCTCAAGCATTGCAGAGAACTCAAACAGGACCAACCCTCACAAGCATCGTTACCATCAAGCTGTTACTTAATATTAATAAAGATCACTGCAGTGATCTGTAAGAAAGTGGTCTACATAAAATATACTACATAAAAGCCAATAAAATACAAAAATTATAAAGGTTTGTTCAAAGAAACTGAAAATAAAAATAGTTGAATCCTTTAGAGAATTTTAATGAAGGAAAAAGATTAGTCAGTGCAAGGATGAGTGAAGGTTGAGGAAAGGTTATTTGTTTGAATGGTTTGTCCAACTTTTTTAGTTAAAGAAAACATGAACATGCATATAAACTTAGGGAGAAATCCAGAGGAGAAAGGAGACTCAAATTACTGAGGAAAAAAAAAATGGATGAAGCAAGGTACTATGGGAAGTGATAGGAAATAGAATTGGCAGTATGCTTCCGGAAGAAAGAGGTAGTTCATCTAGGAAAGAGAGACTAGTGATCACAGAGAAATTGTTGGAGAGAGGAAGAGATTTAAGAGAATTTGCAACAGATGTCCTGTATCTTCTCAGAAAAGGAAGGTAAGTCATCTCTTAAGGCAGGTAGTGTCTGGTTGTGTGGACAGAAGGTTTTGGAATCCTTCCCACAAAGACAAGCTTAAGGAAGAGTCAACTAGAGGTGAACAAAAGAAGTTCCCAACAACTCAGAGTGTTTACTAATAATAGTGTCACAAGTTTCTAGTTGAGCCAATTGGCACAATTTTGTGACTTTTTCTGGTAACACTAGCTACCCAGAAATAAGATCAGAGAAAAGGCACCTCGCTGTTTTCCCAGGTGAGGCTTAGGAAGGTCGAGGTCACAGAGGGACTTCTTTTTTAAAATCCTCACCCAAGGATATATTTTTATTGATTTTTAAAGAGAGAGGAAGGGAGGAGAGAGAGAAGCAACAATTGGAGAGAAAAATATCAATAGGTTGCCTCCCATACGCGCCTCAACCAGGGAACAAGCCCTCAACCTAGTATGTGCCCTGAGCAGACACTGAACCTGCAAACTTGGTGTATGGGATGATGCTCCAACCAACTGAGCCACCCGACCAGGGCCAGAGGGACTTCTTGATGCTAATTAGAAGCTACATGAGATGTTGAACAATTGATCCAGCCTGGACCTAGAGGAAACTAAAATAAAGAGTTAAAATAATTAAAGATATGACCTAATTCACTAAGAGTGAGAGGAAAAGAAAAAGAATAGGTAGTTATGGCCACAGAAGGGAAATTCCAAGTTCAAGATTTTAGAAACGAGCCCTAGCTGGTCTGGCTCAGCGGATAGAGCGTCGGCCTGCGGACTAAAGGGTCCCAGGTTCAATTCCGGCCAAGGGCACATGCCCAGGTTGTGGGCTTGATTCCCCACAGTGGGGGACGTGCAGGAGGCAGCCAATCAATGATTCTCTCTCATTATTGATGTTTCTATCTCTCTCGCTCTCTCCCTTCCTCTCTGAAATCAATAAAAAAATATAAAAAATATTTTAGAAAGGAGTATTGAATGATCATTGCTTTTATACCTTCACATGAGGTGCAGTTAAGGAGCATGCCACCCATCTGTCTCCCTTTCCTTAGGAGAAAATGGAAGGCCATGAGGCTGAGTGATTTTCCAAAAGTCATTCCATGACTCAGTGGAAGAACCCGGACTAATTTTAAATAAAATTATAACAACTATTAAATCATATTCCCACAAAAAAGAATGGTGGATATAGTCGAGGGAATGGAAACCAGTGTTATCCATACAGTCTCAGTAAAGCATGTAGTATACACATACTTCTTATTTCAAAATTGTATTATACAGTTTCTCCTGCTCTCCTGTTCCAGCTTCCTCTTAAAGAAGAGAGAATATAAAGTTTTCTGCAGGTTGAATTGCAGCTCCCTGCATGTGCATTGGGAGAAGAACTCAGCCTGCAGGAAGGGGCTGCCAACCTCAGTTACACTTTAATGGCATCAAGTCATCTCAGAGTGACAGGGTGTATGTCCATGACGCGTGGCGTCTACTATGTTTGCGTCCTCCCTACTTCTTATGTTTTGAAAATATTCGTTTCTCTTGATTAGTGCTATCAGTATTTAGTCTTAAACTATAGTAAAATGTAACTGATATGTTTAGGAATGAAGAAAATTGTGCTATTTTAAAGTTCTGTTTAAACAAGTTAACCCAACAGAAATTCATTATTTCAAGTTAGTATCCATGCCTCTTTTGACCTCCAGGGAAGGATATAAATTTAAACATAGAAAAGGAAATGAAAGATTTGCATTTGGTATTTTTGTTAACACACATGTCTCATATTTTACCTCGAAAATAGTTTTCTTCATTATGTCTTTTATTTTCTTTATTGTTGAAAGTATTACTGATGGCCCTTTTGTTTTTTGTTTATGTTTTTCTATTGACCACCTTCTCCCCACATATTCCTCTCCCAGCCTTCACCAATTTATTATCTGAGTTCATGGGCTATGCATAAGTATATCCATGTAAGTTCCCTCGTTAATTGCTCCCCCTCCACCCTTCACCCCTACCTTCCCTCTAAGATTTGCCAGTCTGTTCCATGCTTCTATGTCTCTGGATCTATTTTGTTCATCAGTTTATTTTGTTCATTAGGTTCTATATATGAGTGAGATAATGTGATACTTATCTTTCTCTGACTGGCTTATTTTGCTTAGCATAATATTCTCCAGGTCCATCCATGTTATCTCAAAGGGTAAGAGATCCTTCTTTTATACAGCTGCATAGTATTCCATTCTGTAAATGTACCACAGCTTTCCCCTCCACTTGTGCTGCTATGAACATAGGGGTGCAAACATTCTTTCTGATCGTTGTTTTGGGTTTCTGATGATATATTCCTAGAAGTGGGATTGCTGGGTCAAATGGCAGTTCCATTTTTAATTTTTTGAGGAAACTCCATACTGTTTTCCACAGTAGCTGCACCAGTCTGCATTCCCACCATCAGACTGCTACATAAGATGTCTGAGATGTTGCTGCCTAGGGTTTCTTCTAAGATTTTTATGGTTTCACATTTAGATCTTTTATCCATTTTGAGTTTATTCTTATGTATGGTGTAAGTTGGTGGTCTAGTTTCATTTTTTTTTTTTTTTGCATGTACCTGTTCAGTTTTCCCAACACCATTTATTGAAGAGACTGTCTTGACTCCATTGTATGCTCTTGCCTCCTTTGTCAAATATTAATTGAGCATAGTGGCTTGGGTCAGTTTCTGGGGTTTCTGTTCTGTTCTTGTGCCAGTACCAGGCAATTTTGAGAACAGTGGCTTTGCAGTATTACTTGATATCTGGTATTGTGATCCCTCCAACTTTGTTTTTCTTTCTAAAGATTGCTGCAGCTATTCAGGGTCTTTTTTAGTCCATATACATTTTTTGAGAGTTTGTTGTAGGTCTGTGAAATGTGCCATTGATATTTTAATAGGAATTGCATGGAATCTATAGAGTGCTTTGGTTAGTACAGACATTTTAATGATGTTGATTCTACCAATCCATGAAAATGGTATATTCTTCCACTTGTTTTATCTTCTTTTATCTCTTTTCTCAACATCATGTAGTTTTCTGAGAACAAATCTTTTTACCTCTTTGGTTAACTTTATTTCTAAGTATCTTATTTTTTGTTGCAATGGTAAATGGTTTTGTTTTTCATTCTGAGAGTTCATTATTGGTATATAAAGATGCCACTGATTTCTGGGTGTTAATTCTGTATCTTGCTATGTTGCCGAATTCATTTATTAAATCTAGTGTTTTGTGTGTTTTTTTATGGAGCTTTTAGGGTTTTCTATGTACAGTATCATGTCATCTGTGAATAATGTTAGTTTTAATTCCTCCTTTTCAATTTGGATGCCTCTTATGTATTCTTCATGTCTGATCTCTGTGGCTAGGAGTAAGAGTGGTGAAATCGGACATCCCTGTCTTGTTCCTGTTCATAGGGGAAATGTTTTTAGTTTTTTTCCCATTGTATGATGTTGGCTGTAGGTTTGTCATTTATGGCTTTAATTTTGTTGAGGTATGATCGCTTTATTCCCATTTTGCTGAGAATTTTTATCAAAAAATAGGTGTTGGATTTTGTCTAATGCTTTTTCTGCATCAATTGATATGATCACATGATTTTTGTCTTCTAATCTATTTATGTGATGTATCGTATTTATTTATTTGCGAATATTGTACCAGCCTTGCATCCCTGGGCTAAATCCCACTTGGTCATGGTGTATGATTTTTTAAATGTATTGCTAATGAGGATTTTAGTATCTATGTTCATCAGGGATATTGGCCTACAATTCTCTTCCTTAGTAATGTCTTTATCTGGTTTTGGAATTAGGATAATGCTGGCCTCACAAAAAGAGTTTGAAAGTATTCCTTCTTCTTGAATTTTTTTGTAATAGTTTGAGGAGGATAAGTGTTAGTTCTTCTTTGAATGTTTTGTAAAACTCCCCTGTGAAGCCATCCAGATCAGGGCTTTTGTTTGTTGGAAGATTTTTTATTACTACTTTAATTTTATCAGTAGTTATTGGCCTATTCAGTTTTCTGTTCTTCCTGATTGAATTTTGGAAGATTGTATTTTTCTAGGAATATGTCCATTTCATCCAGGTTGTCCAGTTTGTTGAAGTATAGTTGTTTATAATATATATATTTTTATAATCCTTTGCATTTCTGTGAGGTCAGTTGTTACTTCACCCGTGTCATTTCTGATTTTGTTTATTTGGGTCCTCTGTCTTAGTTTGTTGATGAGTCTGGCTAGAGGTTCATCAATCTTGTTTGATGAACCAGCTCTTGGTTTTATTGATCTTTTGTATTGTTTTTTTAGTCTCTATGTCATTTATTTCCACTTTGATATTTATTATTTCCTTCCTTCTACTTATCCTGGGCTTTTCTTGTTGTTCTCTTTGTAGTTCTTTAAGTTGTAGGGTTAGGTATCTTATTAAAAAATTTTCTTGTTTTTTGGAGGTAGGCCTGTGATGCTATGAATTTCCCTCTCAAAACTGCTTTCACTGTGTCCAATAGATTTTGGATAGTTGTGTGTTAATTTTCATTTGTTTCCAGGATATATTTTCTTTATTTCTTGATCTCTGTGGTAACCCATTCATCTATATATATAAAAGCCTAAGTGACCGTTACAGCCAGACGACTGGACGACCACCTGTAGCTATGACATGAACTGACCACCAGGGGGCAGATGCTCAATGCAGGAGCTGCCACCTGGTGGTTAGTGCGCTCCCACTACCAACCTCCCACAGCCGGCCAACCTCCAGCGGTCCCTCCCCCCAGCTGACCCCGATCAACCCCGATCCGGGACTGGGAAAGACGGCCCAAATTGGCCCCAATCACTGGCCAGGCCCCTCCCATGCACGAATTCCTGCACCAGGCCTCTAGTTGTTTAATAACATGCTTTAGCCTCCATGTGTTTGAATGTTCCTGAGTGTTTCTAATTTCATGCCATTATGACCTGAGAAGATGCTTGATATTATTTCAGTCTTCTTGAACTTGTAGAAACTTGTTTTATGTCCTAACATGTAGTATATCTTTGAAAATATCCCATGTGCACTTGAGAAGAATGTATATTCTGTAGCTTTAGGGTGAAATGTTCTGAAAATGTTGATTAATTCCATCTGATCTAGTGTTTCATTTAGGATCACTGGTTCCTTGTTTATTTTTTGTCTAGATCTATCCAGTGATTTCAGTGGAGTATTAAAGTCCCCTACTATTATTGTATTGCTGTCAATCTCTCCCTTCAAATCTTCCAGAAATTTTAAAATATATCTGGATAATCCTGTATTGGGTGCATATATGTTTAGCAGGGTTATATCATCTTGTTGTGTTGATCCTTTTACTATTGTGAAGTATCCTTCATTATCTCTTATTATGGCCTTCACTTTGAAGTCTATTTTTGTCAGAAATGAGTATTGCCTTTCCAACTTTTTTCTTTTTCAATTTCATTTGCCTGGAATTTTTTTTTTTCATCTCTTCACTTTCATTCTGTGTGAGTCCTTTTTCTGAGGTGGGTCTCTTGTAGACAGTACATATATGGGTCATATTTTCTTATCCATTCAGCTACCCTATGTCTTTTGATTGGCGCATTTAAGCCATTTACATTTAAGGTAATTATTGATAGGTACTTATTTGTTGCCATTCTTTCCATTATGTTTTTCATTAGGATGTGTATCACCAAGTTTGTTCTAGAAAATTCACTTTAACTCTTTTGTAAAGCTGAAATTTTATTTCAAAGATTTAGTCAAGAAAGATAGTTATTCCTCTCAAGCAATGGCTTCCCAAGGAGCCACATGGGAGCTGTCCTCCTTCATTGGTGGCAGTATTTGATTCCTGTCATTGTTTAGAATTGCTGGTCATAGCATTGCTGATGATAAAAAGAAAACTGGATTTTGTTCAGTTTTATTATTGTTCTTAGACTTTCTGCAGATGAGGCACTAGCTTACTGCTTACCTCTAGGATAGACCACTTCCACCTCCCCCGAACCCCCTCGCCTTGGTATACAATTGACCTCAAATTCTCTTCTCTGAAGTTGAAGGCTGACTAAAATGGCATTAGAGAAGAATTTTATGATCTAAACCAAGTGGCCACTGTCTATGGCATGTGAACCAATTCTAGCCCTATGCTTATTTTTGTAAATACAGTTTGTTTATTATATTTGTTTAACAGTCTATCTTCGACTGCTTTTGCACTACAACCACAGAGTTGAGTAGCTGGGACAGAGACCATATGTCCCTCAAAGCCTAAAGTATTTACTATTGGGCCCTTTATAAAAACATTCCCTGACCCTTGATCAAGAAGCAAAGCATTGCTTGCTTTGTGGACATGTAAGCAAAACAGTTATTTCACATCCATAATTTATCAAGTGTCTTGCAACATTATATTTACCTGCTAATTTATGTGTGTTTTTTTGCTTTTGGTTTTTAGTTCCTGCTATGTGGATATTTGTTAGCAATGACTGATGTGGAAACTACATATGCAGATTTTATTGCTTCAGGAAGAACAGGTAGAAGAAATGCAATACATGATATCCTGGTCTCCTCTGCAAGTGGTAACAGCAATGAATTAGCCTTGAAATTAGCAGGACTTGATATTAACAAGACAGGTGAGTTGTTTGATACGCATCTCTCTATGAACATAGAATGATGTCAGCATTTCACCAAGTCAGATTAAGGCACCTTCAAAAATAGTCTATAGAGTTATAAACAGTCTAACGCAGGATAAGAGTCAGGGACTGATCTCTTATTCCCACTCCATTTTCAATGACTTCTCTTTACACGATTTCCCATTCAAATGCTCTACAATAATAACAACTATATCCTGGCAAACAAAATATCACTAGCTGAGAATTGTAATTCTTGAGTATTTCAGCTTCTTTTAGTTTATACTCAACAATATTGCTACCCCATGTTTACCTTAACTTGTTAACAATCACCTACTTAGCCATTTATAGGATTATGCTAAACCCAGAGAATTGTCCCCAGAAACTCCAGAACAAATCATCTAGGAAGTCCCAAACACCATGGGGGTCAAATTCCTCATCTTGTATTTACCAGGTGTACCGGTTAATAATGCAGATTTTTTCAATAGATGGAGTTACAAATATGTTGATATATATGCGATTTGATATGTATGCTATTTTGTTGTATTGACAGCAAGCTTCAAAACTTCATATGTAAAATTTTCTGAAGGTGTTAACATCATAGATATTTGTACGCTTAAAAATGTCAAATTTCATGCCAAAAAAAGATCATTTGCAGAAGTTTTAATTCATTACTTTATTTTGAAGAAAAGTGCTGCTGAATACTACAGGAAGCTTATGGTGAACATGCTCCATCTCAAGATACTTGTGAATGCTGGTTTAAACTTTTAAATGCTTTAAAAGTGTCTTTCAATATGAAAGACAAAGAACATCCAGGTCAACCGAAAAAGTTTGAAGTCCAACAATTACAAGCATTATTGGATGAAGATGCGTGTCAAATTCAAAAACAACTTGCAGAAAGATTAAATGTTGTTCAGCAAACAATTTCCAATCATTTACAAGCAATGGGAAAGATTTTAAAGGAAGGAAAATGGGTGCCACACCAACTGAATGAAAGACAAATGGAAAACCGAAAAGTCATCAGTAAAATGTTGCTTCAACAGCACAAAAGAAAGTATTTTTTTTGCATAGAATTGTGGCTGGCAATGAAAAGTGGATTTATTTTGAGAATCCCGAATGTACAAAATCATGGGTTGATCCAGGTCAACCATCAACATTGACTGCAAGGCCAAATCGCTTCAGAAAGAAGACAATGCTTTGCATTTGGTGGAATCAGGAAGGTGTGGTATATTATGAGCTTCTCAAACCAGGTGAAACGGTTAATACTGATCACTAATCAATTTGAACCATGCAAACAACCAGAATGTGTCAGAAGACATGGCAAAGTAATTTTGCTTCATGATGATGCACCATCACACACTTCAAAACCAGTTAAACACACGTTAAAAGATCTTGCCTGGGAAGTATTAACCCACCCGCTGTATTCACCAGACCTTGCTCCTTCAGATTACCACTTGTTCTGATTGATGGCACACGCACTTTCTGAGCAGCACTTCAAAATGTATGAAGAAGTGGAAAATTTGGTCTCTGAATGGTTTGCCTCAAAACAAGAAAAGTTCTATCGGGACAGTATCCACAAATTACCTGAAAGATGGGGGAAATGTGTAGCTAGTGATGGACATTACTTTGAATAAAGCACTTTTGATGTTTCTCTTGAAATTATCATGTTTTCTTTGATTACAAAATCGCATTATTAACTGGTACACCTAGTATGCAACAAGTTTCATCTTTAAATATTCTATTCTCTTGCAACTGCCCTAATCTGACTTCATTCCTTTGGTTACCAAGAACTTCTCCTTTTTATCAAGTTCTTGTTGCATGCTAATCTGCACATCTTAGTTTCAGGACATCTGCACATCTTGGGCGCCTAGTCATTGCTTTATAATGAAAGTAGTGTATGAGAATGATATATAATGTTCTTGGGACCCCTTTAGAATGAAATTATTTTTTAATGTAAAATAACTACTTTTAATTTCCTTAAAGTATGTTATATGGTGAGATGTTTTGTGTGTACTTATTAATACTAAAGGAGAATTCGCTTTTCAACATTTCCACCTAAAGAATGGACCAGCCCACTTACCTCTAACCATTTGAATTATGGTAACAAACCCTTAGCAAACATTGTTATAATTTACACTAGAGGCCCAATGCACGAAATCTGTGCAAGCGTAGGCCTTCCTTCCCCTGGCTGCTGGCACCAGCTTCCCTCTGGCACCCAGGACCTGGGCTTCCCTTGAAGCTCCGGCTTCATCCGGCTTCATCTGTAAGAACGTCTGGTCTAATTAGCATATTACGCTTTTATTATTATAGATGATTGCAACATTCCCAAATATTTTGTCCATGAAGTCGTATTGGTTGCTTAGTAATGAACTACCACAAGCAAATATATGTATCTTTGAATCAAGGATTGCCTACAGCTTGCCCTCAGGTGAAGTGACCTATATGGAGAGAAAGCCAAGTTTAATTTCAGTGTTTACAGCATCACTAGCTGGAATTGCTGCAGAGGGTGCAGTGAGGAGGATGGTTCTATTGGAGCTCTGTGTGTGTTCTCCAAGGGCAGGCTGAGCCATCACAGCTGTGTGACAAGAGACTGACCAGCTGGCATAATGTCCTTTCATCTGCCACTATTGCTTTTAATGTAAAGTAATGAAACCTCTGAGAAACCAGCGGGGGTTATCATCAAGTGCTATAAATGATGTAAAATGCATAAAAAGTCTTAAATTAAGAAAGTCAGCAATAAAAGGGGAAACTTGCTCCCCACTTCTGATTTCAGCCTAAAGACACTTATGATTTCTGCCCCCCAAAATCCCTTTTAAAAATGAGCACCAGGACCTGGGTGTGAGATTTCCTAGTTACTTACCAAAGGCGCACAAGATCACTAACCACTGTGAAAACTCAGTGTTTATTTTGTTTTTGAGCCAGCCTGTACCAAGGTCACAGAACCAGAATTAGCCAGCCCACTTAAGCTATTTTTACCAAGAAAACACACTTTTTCTATGAGTATTTCAGACTTCTGGAATATTTCTTAGGTTCCCAGTGTGATATGCCTATCCCGAGAGTGGGTAAATATCAGCGATGGCTTTTATTTTGCCTTCATCCTTTGTTCAATTGTCTCTTTCAGAAGGTGAAAAGGATGCACAGCGGAGTTCGACAGAACAGAGTGGGGAAGCTGAGGGGGAAGCAACCAAACCCCAAAGCTAACAACACCCCACGTTGATCTTCCTCAGCCTGACGATGTCTCAGGTCTCCGGGCCTGGCTGGAATGCATTTGTGTCCACGAGGGACAAGGGGAGAAAGGAAATGGCTGTGCCGCCCAGCAGGAATCTGCTCGCTGTCCCGTTAGACATGGGGGCAGAGGCTCTGGCCGCAGACAGACCTTTCTCCACCTCTGTCCTTAGCAATGGCTGAAGTCACGTGGCTTGTGTCTGGATGTCACCTTGTACGGATCCGTGCACTTGACCACATGACGAAATGCTTGTAGACGGTAGCAGCAACCTACGTGATGATTCTCCCCGTAGCATCTGGCCCCTCACAGTGTCAGAGGATTTAATTGTGTCTAATTGCAAAGGGTTGGTTGATCCCAGAGTTTAAGTATCTCTGGCCCAAGTATTCACCCAGTAAGAGAACTACCCAGAAAGCACTGTTTTTAGCAACTTGTGTTCGTGTGTTCCTGCTGTGTGACTTACACTGTTTTGTATTGTATAATATAGATGCTCGGCACTGCCCCCTTCTTTGATTGCTCATGAAAAACAAAAAACAATGTACGTTACTGTGAATTTTTATACCACTCATTTTTAAAAGGGCTGCCTTCTTTTCTTCTCCAGAGTGTGGTGGTGTAGACAGGATAGAGCACACTTTCTTTTTAAAATTAGTCTTTCCCCTTGATTCACTGCTGATGAATCGATGAAGACTAACAGGTTTATGAGGACGCCTTTGCTTTTATGAGGCCAGAATTTGGAAATATCCATTAATGTGAATATTACCTGAATTGAGTTTGTTTGGTGTCTGCACAGACCAGAATTCAATCTGCAAATTCTGTTTTATTCCCAAGTGCAGAACTTTTCCCAACTAATACTTTTATTTATAATTATGAGGATTTTGGAGAATGAGGAAGGTGGGAAAGAGAAGCCAGGATAATACAACTGGAAATGTTTTATTCTTATGGAATCAAATTTCTCACAATTCTGTATGCTACTGTTTAAATATTGAAGACAGCTTATCTCCAGGGAGATGAGAAAGTTGGAGAAAATGATCTCCTTGCAATCACGTGGACACCAATCACAAAAGTAAAGCCCTTGTGTTGTGTTTTTCTTGTCTTTTCTCAGCCCTATCAGACCCAGATGTTATTATGCACTTTTTAATGTTTCTAAACTTTTACTAATAGCTAGTGTGAATTGCATTCTGATATCATCATCATCATCATCATTAGAAGCTAACAAAATCCTCATTAATACTGTTGATGGCCTCAGCTGTGTCTTGATCTCATGTTTCTTATTTGGAAAGTTTCGGTGAGCAGTGTAATCCCTCTGGTCAGTATTATGAAGTCGTCTGTCAGTGGTAATAAATAAGGACCCAGTAATATGCGATTGGCTCATGAGTTACTGGACAACAGGGAGGCCCTTTATGATAAAGAGCCCACTTAACTGTCCTCGAGGTCTCAGTACAGTCCCATGTGAAATCACGGGGCTAAAGCATTTCAACAGGTAACTCTATGGATACACCAGGAACTCAGCCTTCCTTTGTATTTGCAAGCAGGATGAAAGGTTAAGCCTGTCCTTATCCCCCCACCCTAACAGTCCTTTTCAGAGGAGAGGGATAAAGGCATGGGCATTGCTTGGTCCTCAGGCATAGATTCCTAGAAAAAATGTTAATAGTGTGAATCTCTCAGAAAATAGAAGAACAATGAGCTTTCAGAGAACTTTCTTCTACCTAAACCATTAGGGCCCAAAATGTCCACTTAAAATTCAAACAAATCTACCTGTGAATGGACTTCAAGTGGGAAAGAGGTTTTTGAGGCTATTTTAGACAGTCATTGGTATCCATTTAAACTGCCCAACCCATAAAACCCCCTTTTCAATATCCTCATTTTACTATCCCCTTAGTTTTCTTGTGACTCTAGGTTAGATTCTCTTCACCCCTCAAGTTGTGGAATCCCACACTGAATTTGTGTGATTTTGTAAAGTTTAGGACTAGTGCTGAGTATTTATGGGGCGTTGATATTCCTATGTGATACACTATGATTAATGCATGTGGCGTCCTGCCTGTCTTTGAATATATAATAGTGCTAAATTGTGAAGTCATATGTAGCTTTTGAATTATTTTGACCTCTCACTGCCACTTTGTCTGCTGTATTCAAAACCAGAGGCATTCCCAAGAGGAAAGATAAAAATCCACTTTCCAATACATCTCCTTTACACATGTTACTCAGCAAAAGTTCACAGTATCTTCCAGATTTTATTACAATATCTTTGATGTGCAAGTCAATAATACACAAGGAACTGCATTTTTAAGGAGAGAAGGAAAGGGTAGTGAATGCCCATTAACGAACCAATATGCTTCCCAGCACATATTCTCCCATTTAATCCTCAAGCAATTCGATTTAAGAGGTAGTGTTATCCCATTTCACAGATTAGCAATATAAGGGGGAATCAGATACAACTTTTCAAAGCTTAAGAGACTATAAATGATGAGATTAAGATCTGCACCTCTCTTTGTCTGTCTAAAAGGAGCTTTCTCCTGCACAGTTATAAAACAAAGCCAACAACAGAGCATGTGTTTCCAGATACAAGCGAGTTGACCTCCACATTTTAGAAAAGGAAACTGAGTTCCAGGAAGGGGAATTGTTTTCCTCAAGGTGACCTATGTGAGTAATGACAGAGATGTGTCTAAATCATGGAAAGTGTACTTTTTAAAGAAAGAAATTCAATTAGCATTTATTTTTGTGTGTTATACTTCCCAAAAGTTATTATTCTGGCATGTAGTCTATAAATTTAGCATGGGTCACATATTTTTTTTATGTCCCATGCTACCCATTTTGTTTACCTAGAAATATGACAGTTTCAGTTTCTCGATTCATTTGCAACAAGTGTGAACTTACTGAATTTAACTTTTATCGATAGTAAGCCTCCTATGCCAGCATATAGTTATCATAGTTCATTGAAATGTTTTTACCAATGGATAACAGGTATCCTTCCATTTGGGGGCAATACCCCCAGAGCTGCACGTGACAGTGCCCTACCCTCGAGTCTTCCTCCGACCCAGTGGAAACGCACCATTTTAGAGGATGAATGGCACTGCTATTTCTCTTCAGAGAAGCAGTATAAGGTCAAGAAATGTAACTGCCTGCGGAGAGCAATGCTCTGTGACACCTCTAGTAATAGGGAGAAAATGTACAGTCATGGGGTGGAAACAGGAAAGGGTCTATGATTTATGGGATCGCCATGGGCCCTCAATTGTACTTTAATGACAAGTGGCAGCCTCTGAAGTCATTTGTGAGCTTGTATGACTTTTGTATTTAGCAATGTTGCATGCTCACATGATTGATATTAAAAGTAATGCATTTTTCTGAAATGTGCAGCCTACAAAGAGTGTTTATTGAACGCATGCACGTCAGGTGCTTGAGAAAGTGCCGAGGGTGATAAAGGAGAAATACAAAGCCTCAGCCATCCTGTGGTGGACGCATCCACACTCCAGCTTCACCTTTTCCCGGCTTTTACTGCAATGATTTTTGCCTCCATTCCACCAAGGAAGCCTGCTTCCTGAATTTATCCTCTACTAGAGCCAACTCTTACATTATAAGCCCCAATATCACTCCTGTGATGCTTACTTGCTCATCTGCAGGCAGCAATTTAATATCAGAAGAAAGACGGGTGTTTACCAGAATCTCCTGAAAGTTTTTACAACACTCCCTTCTCCACCAGCTCACATGTGGATACATTCACTCACAACACTCTCTTCCCTTGAGCACATTCCTATGCAACTTTGCTATCTTTCCTCCACCCTCACTCCCAGCAACTGGAAAACCAGAGATCTAGAAGAAGTGTAAGTTTCCCAGGTGCACCTGCCCTGTTTACTCCACCAAAAAGCTTTGAAATACAGTGCTCACAGACACCCAGGGCCTTACTATATTAGAAGTAAAGTTTTGGCATAGAGGAGCAAAGAGAATTTAACTTCTTTTATCTTGCTACTAGGGGCCCGGTGCACAAAATTTGTGCACTGCAAGGGTGGGGGGTGTTCCCCTCAACCCAGCCTGCCACCTCTCACAGCCTGGGAGCCCTCAGGGGATGTCCTACTGACAGCTTAAGCCTGCTCTGCAGGAGGTGACCAGGCTGATCAGGGGAAGGCACCAGCCCCATCACCCCGCTGCTGCAGCAACTGTCGGCCACCGCAGCCACCAAGGTGTTTTCATCAACACAGGCTCCAGTCCCTTCACCAAGAAAAAATGACAACTTTCTTTAGGCATTTTTAAGATGTGTCTTTCATAGGATATGACCTTCCTTTCTTCCTTCCTTTCTTCCTTCCTTCCTTCCTTCTTTCCTTCCTTCCTTCCTCCCTCCCTCCCTCCCTCTCTCTTTCTCTCTCTCTCTTTCTCTCTCTTTCTTTCTTTCTTTCTCTTTCTTTCTTTCTTTCTTTCTTTCTTTCTTTCTTTCTTTCTTTCTTTCTTTCTTTCTTTTTTCTTCTTCTTTCTTTTCCCCACCTGAAGATAAGTTTCCATTGATTTTTAGAGAGTGTGGAAAAAAAAGAGAGAGGGAGAGAGAGAGAGAAACATCAGTGTGAGAGGAATACTTTGATTGGTTGCCTCCTGCATGAGCCCTGACCTGGGCCCCGGCCAGGGAGGAGCCTGTAACCTAGGTACATGCCCTTGGTCAGAATCGAACCCAGACCCTGTGGTCTGCAGGCCGAGGCTCTATCCACTGAGCCAAACCAGCTAGGGCAGGATATGACATTTCTTAGCCCTCCAGCAGCAGACCTTCGTTTTTTCCTCCAGGAGTGAGGTGGAAAAACCCTAGATCACCTTCTTGGATTCTTATTATCCAAGTTACCAAGAACACTGCAAGTGGCAGCATACAGGGAGCTTAGCCAATGAGCAGTCAGAAAAGGTGTTTACGCTTGAACCAGTTTGGCTCAGTGGATAGAGCGCCGGCCTGCAGACTGAAGGGTCCCAGGTTTGATTCCTGTTAAGGGCTTGAGAGCTCATCCCCAGTTGGGAGTGTGCAGGAGGAAGCTGATCGATGTTTCTCTCTCATCGATGTTTCTGATAGTCTATCCCTCTCCCCTCTTCTCTGTAAAAAATCAATAAAATATATATTTTTTTTAAAAATAAAAGAAAAGGTGTTTCCTCTGCAGCCCATGCGCAGAGGACCCCCTGCATTGTGTCCACTGGGCTAGGGGGTGTGGACTTGGGCCGCTTGGTGCGGGCCCACACACAAACGGCTGCGGGGTGGGAACTTCTGCTGTGGCGATGCAGCAGAAGTTCCTGCCCCACCCCACAGCCGCTTGTGCTTGGAGCCCAGGACCCGGGCCGCTTGGCGCCAGCACCTGTAGGCCATCCTGGCTGGGGGCATTCTGAGACCTCAGCGGCTCAGGGCCTATGCATGGGCCTACAGGCTCCAGTGGCCTGGGTCCCGAGGATGTTCCCGGGACCCAGGCCACTCAGCACCCGTGTATGCAAATTAATCCAACATCTTTGTTGGGTTAATTTGCATACCCATTCCTGATTGGCTGGTGGGCATCGCAGAGGTATGGTCAATTTGCATCTTTCTCTTTTATTAGTGTAGATTCTTCTCTTTTCATCATTTATCCCACATGCAGGCAGTAAAGATTGAGCAGAGACTAAAGTGGGATGGACTCTGGAAAAGGCCAGCATCACATAGCACTCAGCCTGAGTCCAGGGGAGGCCTTGAGCCAAATGGGGCAGAAATAACTGTAGATCTTTCTGTTCATCTTACTGAGGTCACAGGATAAACACTACATAGGGCCGTGGGGCAAACTGCAACAGTGGAGCAAGTTTGCATCCCCTCCAGTGTCTCTTCTCTTGTGTATTTGTTTGCATCTGTCTGGTCCAGGACATGGGGATTGGGATCCTGGCCAGCTCTCATTGTTGAGTCAAAAAGAACAAAACTACCTGACTACAACTGGTTAACTGTGGATGCTTCCCACATCTTGTCTAAGATTTAGAACCTCACTTGAGGTTTTAAAATCATATTTTCTTTCTGACCTCAGTAGTTCTGTTAATTATCCTTTACTCTTCACCGACTTTGCACTCTTCCACAAATATACTCAAGTTCCTTTCTTTCTTTCACCACTTATATTTCTCAAAATAGTAACCTATGCTTTCTGTCTTCATGCTTCTCCTCATTTCTTATCTTTCTGCATTTTGACTTCCAATTAAAATTTTCTCATTACGAACGACATCTGCAGTAGCTCCCAGACTCTCAGTAATTGTCACTGATGCCCTGGCCACTGTGGGAATGAAAAAGAGATGATGGTACAGAGGACTCAAGCTTCACCTAAAATAAAATTTAATGATTTTATTGTTTTAATTGATAGCTGCGTGACTGGATATAGCTAAATAATAAAGCCTTCTTAAGGAAGGAATCTATGTGTCCCAAGAAAAAGTGCATTTTCTCCTCCAAGTTCACATCTTCCATCAAATGTGGGTGTGTCCTTTCCCTTTGCCCACATTCTCCCCCTGTTAGGTGGCTACAGACTCAGATCTTGCAGTGCTCATTTCTTCATGGGGCGGTTGCCATGTGTACAGGCTCTATCCTGGATGCGGGCATCTAAATATGGGCCCTGTTCTCTCCTAGTGTTTTTGAGTTCTGTGTTCTCTTAAACTCTGGGATAACTGCCAGTGATACATCACTAGTTCCTCTCAAGAGCAGCCACGTACAAGCAAAAACACTCTGGCCCCAGTCCCACTCCAGTCTCTGAATGAGATCTAAACAAGCATAGCAATCCCAATGGCCCAATATATTAGAGAGATTATATGTTTTTCTAGCCTACCCTATGGTATATAATTCTGTTCACATGGGATCTTTCTTTGAGATGCTTCATTTGCTTTCCTATTCCCCCATCCCCACCCGCCAAATAATTTTATTGTTGTTGTTCCTTTTTGGGGGGCAGTTTCCCACTCTTCTTGACCGGGTCCTCCTTTTCTACCTCCCCACTAACTACTGTGGTTCCCTGGGGTTCCATTCTTATTTCTTTTCTCCAATCCCACTCTTCAGATGACCTCTTCCACTCCAACATCATCAGTCACCATATTTACATAATCAATCCATATCTTCATCTCCAACCCAAAGCTCACTCCTGATCAACTGACTTATTGGATAGATCAACATGGATTTCCCAAAATTATCTTAATATTAAACATTCCAACACTAAATCCAGTATACGATGCCATTCTTCATATGTGTTTCTTCATATGCTATAGGTCTCATATAACGGCAGCACTGCTTTCCCAGCAACCTCAACTCAACATTCTGAGTTTTCTTAACTCTTCTTCCTCCACTTTTTTTTCAGGCCATCAATTCTAAGTCTTAGCTACTTCTTGAAACAGCCCACTTCTTGTTGTCTACACTTCAACCTTTTAAATCATCACTTAGCTAATATAATACAATGGCCTACTCGCCAGGGCCTACCTCATTTGGCTTTCTATTTATCTTGCAACCAGATGTATCTTTCTAATGCATAAGTGATGATTTCACTCCTCTATTTAAAATAATCCTTCAATTTAGCCAGACAAAACTTTTTAATATGTGTCATATTTTATATTTATGTAACTTTGTGCTCTGTTAGCTATTTTCCTGTTCATAAAATCTTCTTCTTCATGCTTGTTGGAAAATTCTCATTGATCCTTTTAGAATATGTTTTACCTTTTTCTTTAGAGCCTTTCTGAATTGTATTCCCACTCCCAAGCCCTACCCTAAGAAGTTAGCTATTCTATAATTCTTGCTCCCCTAACACTTGCTAGATCACAACTATTTGTTTACATGTGTGTTTCTCCAACTAGAATATAAGCTCCTTGTATCTTCATTGTCTATTAATACTCAATACTCAATAAATGTTTGTAAATGAATGCCTGCCCAACTGAAGCTCACGATATAACTACGAGACGGAAATCACACACAAATTAAGAGAAAATGCAATTCAGAGATAAAGTTGATAGTTGAAAATAGTGAAGACTGTATAATATTGCACTATGGAGGCAACTTGATTTCTATCTCCCTTTTATAGTTTATGCCATAGAATCATTATTTTTAAATTTGATTCTCAAATTGTATGCTGCATGTTTACACATACACACAGAAATTTGATATGACTTATATAGATGAGATGTCCAGTAGGATAATGTATAAATAAATGATCCAGTCAATGCAAGCCAAATAAAGGTATTTCTTAGTATTCCGTAGTGCGAATTCCCTTCAGTTTGCTGGACTTGAAAACAGCTAAAAGAAGGAGATTGTATCTTAGTCCCCTGGCCTAATTAACACATTAGCCAGACAAGAAGATTCTGGAGACTTTTGTGGTTATTGAACAAAAGGACAGTGGAGTTACTAAGAATATGCTTTACAGAAATACACTCTAATTTACTTTAATAGCCTAAAGAAATGGGAGTTCTGATAGAATATGATGAACTTCAAATGGCAGGAATCCATGGGGGAAAATAATATGAAGAGATTAAGGAATATATTTTTTCTATACTCAAGAAAGGATACTAACATATATGTATAGAACCTGAAAATCTTTGTCCTAAATATTCTATCTATAGGAAAACACAAAAAATAGTGGCAATGGAAATAACACTGGAAATCTAACAGGACTAAAGAAGCATTATGTGCATTTTGACTCTGAAACTAAGAAATAAGAATGGCCAAGTTCATGATGGAGGTTCTCCCAATAGAATACAAGTTTGCACTTGGGCTTCCGTGATTCACTGTACACATTTCTGAGTAGGACAGCATGACTATTATGACTTTTTACTCAGATGATTCCCAGGCCTTTGTAACACAGAACTATGAAAAGAGATCTAGACACAGGTCATAATGATAAGAGAAAAATATTTTTTATGAAGAATCAGTTTCAGAGTTGTTCTTCATTAAGGACAAACCAAGTAATGGTTCAAGCAGATTTTTAAAAAAATACTTTTGCAAGTGAACTATAGTCACACAATAGAAGGGCAAAAAACTAGAGGGTAAGAAAAAAAGGAACCTGAGGTTTCTAAAAGAAAGTTTGGGAGGGTTGACAAGTAAGATATTTTAATGAAAAAAATAGTCAAAGGTAATTGAGAAGGAGAGAAAAGAGTATTTTTATAGGGTGTGAACAAAATCTTCTTTAACATTCTTAGAGATATATGTATATATGAGACTTCTGAATGTGGCTCCATACAAAGACAGGGCCAGGTGACACCCTCACGTTTATTACAGTGTATTAATTTAATAGTAATGGTAAGGCAAGTACACACATATACAGGATGTCCCCAAAAATGTACACACTTTTTTTCTTTCTTTCTCTTTTTTTAATTTATCTTTATTGATTTCAGAGAAGAAGGGAGAGGGAAAGAGAGATAGAAACATCAATGATGAGAGAGAATCACTGATTGGCTGCCTCCTGCACATCCCCTACTGGGGATAAAGCCCGCAACCCAGGCATGTGCCCTGGGCTGGAATCAAACTTAGGACCATTCAGTCTGCAGGCTGACGCTCTATCCACTGAGCCAAACCAGCTAGGGCTACACACTAGGGCTCAATTGATGTATATTTCTTTTCAGATTTAATCTATTAGAATTAATAATTATTTAAAGTGTATATACATTTTTGGGACACCTTATATATGATAAAGGTCTATGATGAGCAATAACAGATGAACATGGAACATGGCATGCAGATTCTGGGAGGAAATATTGCTCAACAAGAAAGATCATGGAGAAGGATACACTGGAATGATATCTTGAAATATTTATTTCATTGAAGAAACAGAGGTTAGACATTCTGCCTAGAAAAAAATAGCATAACTTGAGGTACACAGGTAGAAAAACATGGGTCATATTTTTCAAATAATGCAAGTTGGCTAGAGCACACTACATGAATAATAAGTCCAAGGAGAGACGATGGAGCAGGTGGAGGTGTAGAAACCTGAGACCCTAAGGAGGACCTGGAAGCCTCGGGAGCTGATGAAGGTCACTGAGGACTCAAGACTGTGCCCAATAACCCAGCCACAGTGGGCAGAGCAGCTCTAAGAGATCACTCATGGTGAAGAGTGTGGGCATCGGGCAAAGCCTGGGCACAAAGACCCTAAGACACACGAGGTCCCTGCCAAGGGGCCTAACAGAAATGAAAGAATTCTGAAAGTGAGAGAGAAGTTTTTGAAGATAGGCTAAGGGCTTTGAGATGAAAGGCCGCACAAGGACTTATTCCAAGGTTAAGACTCCAGGAGCTAAAAAACCCCAATGTCAGAGGGAATGTGAGCAGCAGCGGAGATGCATACAGCTTGTGCACACAGGACCCTCCCTGTCAAAGCAGCTGCTGCTGTCCTTTACCCATGCTTGCTACTGGTGCGCAGTCGCACTCCTCGGTTTTAAAGGCACCACATGTCTCTGCTGACAACATATATATCTTTCATACAGCTCCACAGGAAGGGGGGTTGAAGAATCCTTGATATTTTCTCAGGGTAACAATAACTGTCAGGTTCTGAACACATTTGGATGCTTGATATATATATATATGTAAAATAAAAGGCTAATATGCAAATTGTCCCCTCAACCAGGAGTTCAACCAGCAGGCAGGCCGGCCAACTGCCCATGTCCCCTCCCCCTGGCCAGGCTGGCCGGAGCCCACCTATGCACGAATTCATGCACCGGGGCTCACACACACACACACACACACACACACACACACACACACACTGAGTGGCCAGATTATTATGCGTTCAGAGATCATAATAATCTGGCCACTCAGTGCATTACCTCCATTCCTCACAATTCCTCTGAAATATGAGTATACTTATCCTCTTACAAGTGATCCGGCTCAGAGTGCTCAAGTGCTTGCCCAAGACCTTGCAGTGTGCAGGTTGCAAAGCCAGGACTGAAACCAACATCCACCTTCTCAGATGACAATTCCCATGCTCTTTCAACACGCCAGAGCTGTCCAATCAAACAAGCCAAACATGACACTTTATGGTTTCTAGTAGCCACGTTGATATAAAAAGAAAGTAGTGAAATAACCCAGGGTATATATAAAATATTGCCATTGAATATATAATCAATATAAATGTTACACATTTGAGGGCATCAATTCTTCAAAATCCAGTGTTTATTTTATACAGAGTTCAGACTAGCTACCTTTCAAGTGCTCTGGTTAGCACATTGCACTGGGTTACCAAGTATTCAGCAGAGAAATGACTCACTTTTGGGGGGTGGGGGTACAAAGTGTGCATGTGGGTGTACAGTTCTTTGTCAGTGATTCTCAACTCAGGCTGCCTGTCAGAATCACTGGAAAACTTTCCAAACATACTCTTAAAAACTGGGCCCCATCTCTACAGATGTTCATTTTATTATATAACAAGGCCCAGGCATCAGTATTTTTTAAACTTCATTGAAGTGTAATAAATATTTAAAAAGTGCATGTTAATGTGTAGTTTTATGGATTTTCATAAAATGAATAGACCTGGGTCATCAGCATCCAGATGTAGAATCAGAATATTCCAACCCCTTGAAGCCCCTGCCAGGTTCTCTTCCAGTCACCATCCCTGCCAAGGTGAAGTGGTGGATCCCCATCTGTTCTTACAGAGCAGGCCCTGGAGGTCAGCCCAGAGCTGACACCTAATACGTTAATACCCATTGCAGATTGCTCTTCTGCAGAGTTCTGTTCTCAAGTTTCTTAGGTCAACTTGTAGTCCCAGAAATAATAAACACATGCCAATCCATCTGTCTTCCAGGGGCTCTCTACTCAAGAAAACACAGGTCTTTCAAACCTCCATGTCCCCTGGTCCATGCAGGTATAACCTCCATTCAGCCCTGGACCGCCAAGCCAGCTCCATCTCAGTTCAGCCCTTCTTAGCTGCATGATCCTAGGAATTAGGTCTTCTCCCTCCTTCCCTCAACTATCTACCTATTTTCTCACTTGAGTTTTACCTCCCTCGGTATCAGCAGATCAAATAAGTAACAATTTGCAGTCAGTAACACAGATTCCAACTTCCTGCTGAGCAGGCTTTTATATAAATCCCAGGCTTACAGCTTTTCCTTGGTACTTAATTCCCCAACCGTTTGTTTCCGCCCTTCCCATTACCACTCTGATCCTATAAATTCAATTCAGTGGAAATAGCATTTGTTCTTCCTGTTGGTCATTTACCTTCCTCAGATTTGAGTGATTTAAAATATCCTAAGAAAATTCAAATAGATGTCTTCAACAGATGTCCCCTCATTGATTTGCAGGGGGGTGGAAATCATCAATTTAAACATTTCCTAACTCCAGCCAACCTGATCGACAGAAAAGTGGACCGAATCTTTGAGCCCCATGCTACAATGAATCCTGAGGAATAAAGAACTTCTCTGTGTATTAAATACCCAGCAATATTTAGCCTGCCACTTGTGGAATTGCAATTGCTTCACAGTGTTTTTCCCCTGCTCCCAGAACAATGTCGTATTGTACTTACAGTCTATACAAGACTATTGGAATAAGTCTGACTTTGCAAAGACAGCACCTGCAGTTGGAAGAAGGAAACCATGACCATCAGTGTTCTCCCTTCTTGGTTAAATGTGACAATATCCTAACACAGCTGTCTCCTTGACTCCATCCTACTGGGCTGTCTTGTTCCTCATTTCCACTTGAGCGTCTTCACTTCATTTGTGTCTCTCCACATTCGTCCCCTCCTACATATCACTACTTCCCTCCAGTTGATTGCTTCATGATTCTTTTAACCCTCAAGATACCCACTCAATTGCTTTCCTTTCTCCATCCCCTAACTCCATGTTTCTCCCTCAATCCCTCTGCCTAGGACTTCCTTCACTCTGCTCAGCCACAATCTAACTTTATGTAGGAGGGGGAAAACAAAAAAGGAAAGGAGAGCCATCCCTGAGCTTCTAAGATCAATCTGGAGTTTGCAGGAAGTATGGAAATAACCCCTGGATATTGGCGAGGAAGAGGGGCCTACGGGAAAGTGAAGGGGAAGAATGCATAAAACATACTGGTGGTAAGAGTAATTTCACCTCGATCACCACAGAGTTCCACTAAGTCATGTATCAACTATGGGAGAGGGGGCAGAGGCTGCTCAATGCCACCAATTGTCACCAGCACCAGAAGTCAGAACTGTTGTAAGTTCCCCAAACATCAGAGAGACAACTTGATTTTTCATCTGTCTATTCAGTGAAATTCCAAATGATTGATAATTTTAGGAAACACTTGGTAAACATATTTAGGAGAGACTGATTTTTAAGAGCACAGGCTCAGAACCCAGAGACCCAGACACCTTACTAACTAAAAGTATGATTTTGCCAAATTTTTTTAACCACGTTGGGTTTCAGTTTCTTATCTGAAAGAGGAATGATATATTCTCTTAAGAATGTTGAATAACAGTAGGTAAGAGACTATTACAAGGTTCGGTTAGTTAATACATGGCACTGGGAATAAATATTGGCTAGTAACATTACTGTGGTTGTTGTGTTGTTATGTGAGATGTGTATTTATAGCAGTGATGGGCAACCTTTTGAGCTTGGTGTGTCAAACTTCGCCAAAAAACTGAGCATAACTCAGGTAGTGTGTCACTTTGAGGAAAAAACATTATTTCGCAAATGTTTCATCCTCAGGAGCAGCAATGTTTCATCCTCGGCATGCGGCCGCATGTCATCAGAAATGGCTACGCGTGTCAGTGCTGACACACGTGTCATAGGTTCGCCATCACTGATTTATAGTCTTAGATCACTCAGAGAGCATAGTCATATGGCTCTTAACTCTTGATTAGTGGTGCCTCCCAGTGGCACAGAGGTTTTATCTATTCACTTGTGAACAAATGTGAATGAGTTCCTTCTATTTGCCAGATACTTTGAGGATGCGAACTACACAATGGTTTCACCATAGGGATGATCTTCAAGATGTGAAGCTCACAACGCAGTAAAACCTGGTTTAGCTGAATCCTAGCAAATGATATACTTAGAGCATTTCCTTCAGTCTATTGTACAGAAGCCGAACTTTGAGGAGTGAAATGAGGAAGAGGAGGAGAGAGAGAAAGTACTTTAGGACTGTCTTAGAGTAAATTCAAGTCCGTCTCTAACTTTTTCTTACAACTGTTACCTTTGCATGTCCACGATGCCAGTAGATAGTGGAAGGGGATGTAAGTTCTCATAATGAATATGAAGTCATTAGGTTTGGCCTTGGAAGGACAGGGATGACCACTGGACAGGCTCAGTCATTTGATGACATTGATTTCCTCTGTCATCTCTTTCTTGGCATCTCTGAGCACTGTTTCTTTTTAGTCTTCTGACTCGAGTACAAACAGAATCTCACTCTTGTGTTCCCCTTAGTAAAACTGAGGCCAGGAAGAGTCTGGTAAACACCAAAGTGGCCAAAAGGAGGAAAAAGAGAGAGAGCGAACAGGTTGTTTGGATGACTAAAGGAAGGTTTCTCAGTTTTAATCTAGTTAATGTCTGTCTAGCAGCTCCAGGCCTGCCCATTACTCACGAGATCCTTGAAATGGAGATGAGACACTATCCAGAAAATGCCCCCTTTTCATCCATAGACTTTTCCTCCTATCCTAGTTTCTAGACTAAGAGATTCCTCTTCCACTAGTTAGATGCTTCATGAAAGCCATCTTTAAATAAGTATCAACATCCAGCATACAATATTATTTATATGATTAATATAATACTCACACATTTTTCATACATACTAAAGAAGTGTTTTCTTATTGATATATATCTAGATATATATTTTAAAGTGGTCCTCAAACTCTTATAATCTCAACCAGCATATACAGGGGTTACATGTTTATCAGTCTATTTACTAAGCCAGAAAACCTGGGGGTCGGGGGAGGGATTGTAGGGAGGATAAATGGTGAGGGAAGGAGACTTGACTTGGAAGTGGTGAATATACAATACAGTGTACAGATGATATGTTGTGTAATTGTGCAACTGAAACCTATATAATTTTGTTAACCAGTGTTATGCTAATAAATTCAATAAAAAATAAAATAATTTATAATAATTTTAAAATAAAAAGCATTTTCCTCTTAATACTAAGCAAATTTTATATAATAGATGTCTGGTCAATAATATATTTATTATAATTTTTCCTTGAATAAATGTTTCTGTATTAAATAAAGCACATCTCTCAATCTAATAGGAAAACCAAGTCATTAATAACAATGAATCCAGTGTTTCATATATCTCAAGTGAAAAATAAAAATACACCTTCAGCCCTAGCTGGTTTGACAGTGGATAGAGCATCGGCCTGGGGACCAAAGGGTCCGGGTTCGATTCTGGTCAAGGGCAACTACTTCAGTTGCAGGCTCCTCCCTGTCCCGGGCCCTGGTCGGGGCATGTGCAGGAAGCAAGCAATCGATGTGCTTCTCTCACATTCATGTTTCTCTCTGTCTTTCCCTCTCCCTTCCACTCTCCCTAAAAAATCAATGAAAAAATATCCTTGGGTGAGGATTAATCCCCCCCCCAAAAAAAAAACCCCAACAAAAAACACCTTTATATTTTTCTATGTCTCTAGGCTTTTCTATATTTCTATTTTCTAGCCTTCATTTTTGTAAATATTGATAAATAATAAGCAAATAAGTAAAAGATATCAGCCTCCTGGTGGCCATATGCAGTTCTTTAAAAAAAAAAAAAAAAGATGCCCCGTGTCTCTTCTACCACAGCAAAGAGATTTTGTTTTCGGATTTTGTTTAGAAAGCTGTCACTCTGAAAAGCAGTGGTAGTTGAGCTTGGTACTAGAAGGAAGGAAGTCGGCAGTGGCCGCCGACTGAGAGGCTCCCAAGGATACTGGGACAGCACACTTCCCCCTTTCACTCAACTGGCCTGCAAGTCATAAATACTATACGTGCTCACAATCTCCAGAGAGTCCTCAGGAAAACCAGTTTAATAAAACTAAAATGTTTGCCTGGTGATTCTAATATCTTTATTACAAATATCTTCCTTCAAGCCCCAAAGTCCGAAGGCATAGTAATATTTGCCTTTACTGCCTTTAGCCAAATGGAATACTCTTCATATATATCCTCCTGATGTTAGGTCCCTGTGTCAGTCAGATATGGCCAAAGAAATAGATGCTTCTTTGTTTGGTTAAGTGTCTTTACTTGCCAATGGGAACACAGCCTTTTGGGAAGTATCCATTGACAGGACCAAAGCAGTGCTTACTAAAACTGCATGTTAGGAATGCAGGAAACTGTCAAAAATCATTATTTCAGCTGAGGCCATTTTTAAAACGATTATTGATCAAAATCCAAAACAGATTTTGCTTCAGTAGAAATACAATAAAATATGGTGTATATCATATCACTAATAATCATTTAACTTAAATACTTAAACACTTTATGATACAGAATCATTTTTAAATAGAAAGAACATGTTACAATATACAATCTTAGCAGCTAAGATTAATTTGTAAAAATCTGTAATTTGGAAATTTTTAGATGAATCAACTCAAGGCTAAGTATTTGAGTCACTTTTGATTGCAACATTGGATTTAATTGAAAAGGTAACATGGAAAATATTTATGATTTCTTCCACATATCTCACCATATTCTTTTGATTATAGTTGGTCTGAAGGAGGAAAAGGATTGAATGGCTATTATCTTACCTAATAAAATAGTAATATGCAAATTGACCGCACCTTCGCTACTCCCAAGCCACACCCACCAGCCAAAGCCACGCCCACCAGCCAATCAGGGCGAGCATGCAAATTACCCAACAAAGATGGCGGTTAATTTGCATATGTTGAGGGAGGGAGGAGTGAAGACTGAAGACAACTTAGAAGGAAGAGGGAGGAAAAGCGGAAAGCAAGGTGGCTGCCGGAGGGAAAGCCCAGGCGGGGCGGAGTGGGGCGGGCGGCAGCGGCGCACGGGTGCAGGTGTGATGGCCACAACGGCGGCGCCAGCGGCAGCGCACGTGGCTGCAGCGGCCGTTTGCAGGATTCTTCCTGCAAATGGGCTACTAGTTTTAACATAAGTAGTAAACATAATAGACAAGTTACCTGAACCCAATTCAATGAACATACCTGTATTTCAATTTTTTTTTGTTAAACTGTACCAGAATTTTTTTGCTATTGTTTTGAGACTACAAAAGGATTGAGTTATCACAGGAGAATGCCATCTTAAACAACTGTAGAAGCAATGAGTTCATGAGAAGAAATAATATATTTGACTACCAAGGACAAGCATTCATTTATTCATGACAGCTCTCTAATATGAATTTTAACTTTAAACATTTATTAAAAGAAAATTTTAAACATACAGCAACTTAAAAAATAGTCTAATGAACTCCTTTCTAGTCATTACGCAGCTTCAGCATTATCAATAATTAGGGAATCTTGTGTCATCCACATGCCCACAGTCCCCAACCCAACTGGATTATTATGAGGAAGGCCTCGACATTAGATCATTTTACCTTTAAATATTTCAGTTTGTATCTCTAAAAGTAAAGACTGTTTTATACATTATCACGGCAGCATTATCACAACTAAAGAAAAAGAATAATGTCCTACGCTATGTAATAACAACAAAACAAAACAGGACATATAGAACCAAATAGATTCATGGAACTCAAGGGACCACTCTTACTACTGCCACCAGTCCTCTGACCAACATTTAAACAACTTTTTCCCTAATAACTTTCTAGAGTACACAGTTCTCCTTAGTGACTACCATTGACCATAACCTCTTAACCGTCAATTATGCCTCCATTTTCCACTGGGTTTTTCACTGGGCCACATTTGTGCTCATGGTAGCCAATAGAAATAGAACCCATGAACACTTGAGAGAGCAAACCACCTTGGGAATGTTCAAATTTGTGATGAACTAGTGAAATGGATGAAGAATTTTAATCTAAGATTCATTTTTATAATTGTAACACAAGAGATAGTATTTCTTGACCTACATCCTGTAAGTTTAATATAAGAAATGGTATTTCTTGATTGCTCTCATCTACCACTTCTGCATAGTTGAAGAAATATAACTGGTAACCAACACCATTTCTCACCTACCACACCATACTCACGTCACCCTGAGATCAACCAAACCAGAAACTCCCACGTCTCTGAATCTGATTATCTGCCTTCTGCTAACATGAAAATGGACCCTGGACCGCTGCTGCACCACTGGAATAGTTTCTTCTTCTAAGTGCCAAGGCAACTCTGGCTGACTCCCATGCAGCGATCTGAATTGTCAAGGATTGCTCGTGTCAGCATTCCAGTGGAGAACAGAACAGAAGGGACTTGTTTCCATTCACCCCGAAATCCACAGGCTTGAGCTGACTTGTCTGGTGTTCCTAGCAAACCGCAAGTGGTGCTGGCTGCTGAGAACCAAAATACTTCCTGCTATTCTTAACAGAATGTGAATTTGTCTCTGGCTCTCCTGCAGTTGTCTCTGTCTGTTAAGCAAGACACCACATGGCCCCTTTGTGTCCCAGTTTGCCCATTTTGTGAGGCTATTTGCTTTGGAAATGGAAAGCAGAGTAATTTAAAGAATAACAGATTATTCTTTCCTAATTTTGGTTGAAAATGACCACATTTATTTCATAAATTAAAAAAACAACACACCCTCATGATTGAGAATAAAATCATGTTTAGCAGTGAAGTTGCTGTGACAAATCCACAGAGAAAGGTCCTCTTAGGAAATAAACTCTTATCTGCAATTACCTCAGAAGCTTGACTATCCTGCGGATATGGGATAAAATAATCTTAAAGGTCTGAGGCAGTTACTTTGATTTCAAATGTGGTTGAATGTAGCTGTCCCACTGCTCTGAAATTGTCACAGAATAAACATTTTGCAAGTTTTGTGGGCTATACAATTTGACTAGAGAGAGAGCCATCCACTGGGGGCTGCTAAGCAAATTATGGGGTATGTTCACTTTCTTAGCCCCTAACATTATGCAGATAAAACTAGGCTAATATGAAATATCAAGGACAACTTTAAGAAAATAAGTGTGTTACAAACGAAAGAAGATGAGTATGTTAAAAGTCAGGAAGCAGGGGAGAGGCCGACTCTATCCCTGGTCCTAATAGCAGCCTTGGGTGCTGAATCTAGAAGGCTAAGCTGTATAAAAAATTAGCTCTTTAAAAAAAAAAACCTATCAACAACAAATGGCCTATTGAACATTAAAATTCAGTTCATTTTGTTAGAAATATTATTATACATGCTCCACAGACAGGAATTAAAAAGTTACCCCTCCCCTTGGCATAATAAGCATCAGGTGCATATGAGGAAACAGCCATTACCTTCATTTCTTCTATTCAGTGACCCCACTGTGTCTCTATAACAGACTTGGGCCCCTTAACAAGCAGTCCTCAGAGGACACTTAACCATGACATAATAGAGCAATAATTTTGGCACATAAGACAGTGACATGGAATACAGTTCACAATCTATTTCTTGTTCATGAACAATTCATATTTTGGAATAGATATATCTTGCTTTGCCAATCTACAGCATACTATGAAAAGACACCACACCAAAGCCCTCATCTCTTCCTCCCCTTCCCTCGGCCAGCATGTGCTTAGTCCTCTGTGCATTTGTGCATCCATCCATCCTCCAATCTCTAAGTTCCTCTGAACGCAGAAACTATAATGTCTAATTCTGTATTTTCCCTGCTGGGAAAAAAAATCTCTTAACATAGGCTTGCTATATGTATGTGTATACATGTAACTGTGTAATAGGTATACATATGCATGACATTTTTAATACTGACCTAATTTTATTCAGCAAGACTATAGGAGTAGCCATTGATACAATAGTAACAGTAATTATAACAAGTACACACAAGTTCCAACCTATTATTTTTATTTCATTTTCAAAAACTAAAAATTTATTTTAGTCATGTTTTATATCTTGAACAGAAGCACGAGATGAAAAATGTGTGGAGTTGCTTCTCCCCCAGGAAAAAGCAGATTGGATGGTAAAGATCTGCCTGAGAAAGATGTCCTCTGCAGTGTGAGGGAACGACTCCGAGCAGGAAACCACGGTGGCAGCCTTCCAAGCTCTCACCCCAGAGCCCCAAGCCTGGATTCTGCTCACACAGGTCTAGTCCGCTCTGCCCTCTCTCTGCAGGAGCCCACGGAGAAAGCGTGAGGGACTGGTGACCAGTCTGAAGACAACACACCAGGAGAGGATAATAGGGGGCTTGCTGTGAATAAAACCGTGTCAAGTCTCAGGACTACAGGGAGAAAATGGTGGCCAAATAAAATATACTAATGAACAAAATAGATCCAGTGCCTTAGAGTCATGGAACAGACTGATAAATATCAGAGGGAAGGCAGGTGTGGGGGTGGGGATGGGGGAGAGAGTAATCAGGGAACTTACATGCATGTATGTATAGCCCATGGACACAGACGATACTGTGGTGAAGACTTGGGAGGGGTGGGTGGGAGGTGGAGGGGGTCAATGGGGTAAAACAAAACGAAGGGGACATATGTAATACTTTCAACAATAAAGATAAATTAAAAAAATAAGAAGAAAAATGTGTGAAATTCAAATTTTATTCATGTGTAAAATGACACTAAAAGTTATTTATGCATAAGAAAGAAAGAAAGTAACGTAAAATCAGTAGATCTGATAAATAATTACACTATCAATTCTGACTATATTACTAAAATATAAGCAGATAATTCCTAAATATATTCATTGATAATAAGACAAGTAAAACAAACATATTCTAATATGATAATTGTAGTTTTAGAGCAAGATTATGGCATTTCCAGGAGCAGTTGTTAAATGTTTCATTTTCCAAAAGTAAAATTTAAATTTACTTTTTGAGAAAGTCTTTTTAGGTTCTTATTCTCTATATCTACAGTGATTTACTGACATCTTAGAAGATGATGCAGATTTAAAGTAATCATACAGCCCTGATAACTGTGACCATTGCACATATACATAATTTGCATACATGTTTACGTCTACATGTCACTACAGATACATTTTCTTTTTGTGGTTCTCATTCCAGGGCAGCTCCTCCTGGTTTATTCCTAACAAAACACCACGAGGGGGCGACCAAGCATAATTTCTTTTTTGTGTCTTGCTTTAATTACTAATATTATTTAGATAAAATGAACATTGCATAAATGTTCTACTATAACTTAATTCTTTGCTACTCCTGATGATTTTTCAAATTACTAGAAATATTTGAACAAAATTAAATCCAATACAAATTAGTCACAAAAAGTTTAAGTACTTGTAACTCTCATAGTCTTCAAATTTTGTTTAAAGCTTTTGATTAAGCAGTTATAATCCCCTTAAAATCTGAATAAAGGTCAAATGTGAACTATGAATTGTTTATGCAAACAGAAGTGAGTTTTTTATTCCCTCTGATATGAATTAATAAAAAGTTTTAAAATAAAATAAATAAGAAAATGAGGAATGATAAAGGGAATTGAGGGACTGAGAAATAGTAAAGACAACTTGGAGAAGAGAAACAAAGTAAATTAAAAATGTGCATGTTTCCATTTACACTACACAAAAATGGTTGAAATAGATTCCTGGTAAACATACTCCATTAAGAAATAATACTAGTAAAAAATTGGCACTCAGTAAAAATGTAAAAGTATTTCAACGTGAAAACACAAGACAGTGGAATGGGAAAGTTTTGAATAAAGTATTGCATAACTCATTTAGCTCTATGGGGAGGGAACCCTGTGATTGGCATTTCTGCAATCAATAACTGTTTTTCCTAAATTCATCTAAGTTACCTAGCATCATCCCACACATACACTTAAATCTGGTAAACTAAAATAAGTATTAATCTAGTTATGACTATGTTTTAAGAACTGATATGATTATGTCTTTAGAAAGAAATAATATTCATTTTCTGAAGGAATTTGCAGCTACCAGTTGTATGCTTTTTAACTTATCAAGGCAGATTCCATGCTACCCGATATTAACACAGAATTTATTAAATATAGATTCAGTTTTATAGTAACTGATAGGTTTTAAAAATTGTTAATATATACTTATAAAAAATTATACTTTTTGACAAATGTAAATAACAGTTTTTATTGCCCACAAAAAACTGAATGTTTATTATTATGTAGGGAAAAAATGGCTAGAAGAAAAGGAAATCACTGGAATACACATGAGATAAACTTGTGCAACTTAACATGCCTCACAAGATTGCGTTATATAGTAGAATAAAATTGTGCAAATTATATAGTAGAATAAAATTGTGCAATATCAGAATACTTCCTAATATCTGATAAAGAGACTTTGTGGCTCAGTTTTTTCCTTCTTATTTGGGGAACTGTAACTGCCAGAAAGCCATGGAGTAATGGTCAATCCTCAATTACTGCAGTCATTTTATCCTAGTTTGGGTAAAACTGGCAGATATTTATTCAACAAATATCTCTCGAGCATGTATTAAATGTTGTTGATTAAATGCAGATTTTATTATAATTTTATTTCTGTATTTGTGGTTTTCATAGTAAGATTATATGTATATTTTTAATTTTTTATTATTATTATTATTTTTTTTTTTAGAGAGAGAAAAGGAGAAGGGGAGAGGAACATGGACCAGTTGTTCTCTTCACACATCCCAACCAGGACTGAACCTGCCACCTGGGCTTGTGCACCTAAATGGAAAGCCAACCCGTGATGCTCAACCAACTGAGTCACGGGGCGAGATTGTATCTTAATGGTGTTATTAGAAGCTGCTTCAATATTCCTGGAAGTATATACCTGCATAAAGACAAAATGAAGAAAATACTCATCTGATCCATGGACAGGTCCTGCGAATTCCTTCTTTGAAATATTTATTTTTACCCTTTTTGACTCATGAAGACATCTCACAGGAGGGCACACTGCCTCACTATGTCATCTTTTGCATGCACACTCTTTGGGGGGACGATTAATAATGAGAAGTCATTGTAAATTACAGTGCCATACACATTGCATGTCACTTTTTAATCCAGTAGCATGTCTAAATCAATGTCTCTATGGACTGTATTGTGCCCTCCCCGCAATTCACATGTTCAAGCCCTAACTCTCAGTGTGACTACATTTACATAGGGCCTTTAGGAGGTAATTAAGGTTAAATGAAGTCACAGGGCTGGGGCTCCATTCCATTAAGATTGGCGGCTGTATAAGAAGAGAGGAGGGAGGTCTTTCTCTTTCCACCTTGTAAAAGTGCAGCAAGAAGCCGGCCGTGTGCCAGCCCTGAGGAGGGTCTGCACCAGGAGTGGGCTCTGCTGCCAGCCTGAGCTCAGCCCTCCAGCCTCCAGAACTGGGAGAAAAATTAACTTCTGTGGAATTTTGTTATCGCAGCCCAATATGGCCAAGTGCCAATATGGCACTTTGTTTCACATTTTGCTACTATTTTTCATGGATAATCTATTTAGGGCATCCCATGGGTGGCTAGAGTAATCGGCAAAGGACGATTTGTATACAGTTGACCCTTGAACAACAAGTTTAAACTATATGGGTCCACTTACAGGCACACTTTAAATAATAAATATATAGTTGGTCCTGCCTATCATGGGTTTCACATCTGCAGATTCAACACACCATGGGAATCTGTGTATGGGGAGGGCCAATTTAAGTTATAGGTAGAGTTTCTACTGCCCAAGGGTGGGTACTCCTAATCCCTGCTTTGAACAAGGGTCAACTGTACTTGTGTCCTAGAATATCAAATACAGTTTAACATTGTCAATAGGTTCTGGAAAACTGGGACTTTAAGTGAAACTAGTGACCCGGTGCATGAAATTTGTGCACATTAAAAGGGGATTAATTAGAGAAAATAATTTAATATTGCTGTTTGCCCTTTCTCTATAATAGAAGTGTCAGAGATGAAAGAAAAATAGTAAAATGTATATAAAAACCTTTCTCCTGTCAGAATCTGGGGCTCACCATGGGACCCAGAGTCAAATCCCCAACCACCCACATGCACCTCAAAATCGTGTGAGAGCCAGTCCCAGCTGGCAGCCCCCCATTGGGCTAGATCCAGACCCAGCCAGTCCCACCCTTGTCAAGCCCTGCTGGGCAGGGGGCACAGCCTCAGGTCCCCTGGCCCAGCGCCAGGATGGGGGCATGGCCTGAGGTACCCCAGCCCAGACCGGGGCAGGGGGGCCATGCATTGAGGTCCTCCGTCAAGCCCTGCCGGGTGGGGGACATGGCCTGAGGTCCCCTGTCAAGCCCCGCTGGGTGGGGGGCATGGCCTGAGGTTCCCCGTCAAGCTATGCCAGGTGGGGAGGCACAACCTCAGGTCCCCCGGACCAGCACTACTGGGAGGGGGGTGCAGCCTCAGGTCCCTGGTCAAGACCCGCTGGGCAGGGGCGCAGCCTGAGTTCCCCCGACCCAGCACTGGGGGTGCATCTTGAGGTCCCCCATCAAGCCCCGCTGGGTGGGGGATGGGGCCTGAGGTCCCCTGTCAAGCCCCACGGAGGCAGGGGAGGCATAGCCTCAGGTTCCTGCTGATTGCTCGTTAAGGCTCCTTATGGGAACTTGGCTTCAGCTGTGGGTGCAGCCATTTTTGTGACGAAGTGATGGTTAATTAGCATATTCCCTTTTTATTAGATAGGATGTCATATAACAAAACCGATTTTACCACAGGCTAATTGATATAAACAGGAGTGAAGTTCCTATGGCATATTTCCATCACCTCACCAAACTCCTACATAAAGATCCAAAACACTTCAAATATTCAACATTGAAATAAATGTGTTATACATACACTTACTAATAAGAAAGAATAATAAAAACAAGTAAGATAATTCTTTTCCAACCTGCATATTCCAGTTCAGGTTCACTGGTGGCCAGAGCCTCCCCCAGCAGCTCAGGGCACAAGGTGAGACCCCACCCTGGAAAAGATGGCTTTCCTGCCACCACAGGGCAACTACACGCCCCCACACTCACACATACCCACACTCACACACCCTCACACTCACACCCCCACACTCACCCTCCCCCACACCCACACTCACACATACCCACACTAACACACCCTCACACTCACACCCCCACACTTACACATACCCACACTCACACATCCTCACACTCACACCCCCACACTCACACATACCCACACACACAGATTAGGACAATATAGACACCTGATTTCATCTTGGGACGTGGAGCAACCCATGTAGACGTGAGAAGAACATGCAAGCCCCACACAGATAGGGCCTGGGCTGGGAATTGATTTTGTTTTCCCATCAACATCATAATGAAACAATATTGAATAAAATAATGTTATTCGAGGATCTGCTGTATGATAAAACCACACATTTGGATTACCAAATCTGTCTCCAATAATAGGTCAGCCCATCATCATGCTAGGTTTGGGTCATTTCATGTCCATCCACAATGTCACCCTGCTCACTATCTCTACCGGAAAGTGAGATTATCATTTTAAAAAAGTCTCACCCTGCCCCAAATCATCAAGGCTGAAGATCCTCCATTGTCTATAAAATAAACTTTAATCTGAAAGCCCAACACTGATGATCCCCTGTAACCTGGGCCTAAGTTTTATTTTTCACATGTAATACATGTTCAGTAGACACTTGCATAATTAGTGTTCCATCTTCTCACTGTCCTCAGAATTTGCCATTATCATTCCAGCTTTTTTTTTACCCTAATTTCTCCTGAAATCAACCCCCTACCTAAAATACCTGTCATAATCGTACACATTCTAAAAGAAAAAATACAAAATCCATTTCTTATAAGAAACTTCCCCCATTCCAAACCATGTGGACAGTTTTCCCTATAACTCCCCTGCTTCTTTTGACCTTAACTCTTCATCCCAGCATTCTGTGCATTGTGTGTATGACATGTATCCCTAGTATTTTTTATATCCTATTACCCTATCTAGATCGTAAACCTCTGTACTAGTAGGTCTTCCATTCTCTGTACCCAGCCTTCTCTATAAATCCTTCCCTGGAAACTCAGTCTCCAATAATCTCCCTATTACAAATGTTTAGTACTTATTTCCTATAGCTTTCATTTGCCCCTTAATTATGCTATTTATTTGCTATTTGTCATGTATTATATTCTTCACATGTTGTTCTCAATTCACTAGATTTAAAGTTCCCTGAGGTCACAGGCTTTTATGCTTACAATGTCTAGGGCTAAACTATGTAAGAATTTGCAAATAAAGAGACATAATTACAGCCTGAAGGGTAAAGAGCCAGCAGAAGTCCTGAGTTCTCCTTGGTTTAGCCAACCAACCACATGAGACTATATGGGAAACGGTATGCATGGTAACATATTAATCGTAACCGTATGTGTTAAATAAAACCTCTCTGCCCACTGAAAAGAACTGTGAATACCACACCATTCACTCAGATCTATTCAGTAATTTAGCAAATATTTTTTGAACATCATTGGCTAAGTATTGAACTAAGTTTCTCAAAACCGTCAATGCCCTATGAAAGTGTAGAGAATTCTCAAAAGCATGAATAATTCCAATTCTCTGAATAAATCATGGCTATCCAATGTAGTTGTTATCAACTCAAGCACAGCTGGGCACAGGCTGGAATCGCTTTGGATGGCAGCACGAGGTCATTAGGTGGGCACGACTATGCATCTATAACGTGGGCTTAGGTCACGTTCCCTAGAAGCAGAGACTGCAGAGGGGGCTTCTTGTGAGAGAGATTGTGAGGGATGGCTCCTCTGAGTGAGGGGAGCAGGTGAGGGCAGCAGAGAAGAAAGGTAACATCAGCCCACCTTGAGTCCAAGGCTGGCCTGCTGTGTCCTGGAGTCAGTCACTGGCTATGGGCTCTCCTCCTGATGATGAGGCCTAACTCTCAGGGAGGGATGGCAGCACTGTTGATAAGAAGGGCAGTTCTTTAGGGAGTGAAGTAGCTGTGGGTTATCAGCCAACATTCGCATTAGCCGAGGCTGGATGCACCTTCCAGAAAAGGCAATTTGAGAAGGGCAATAACTGCCCGTTATTGATGCAGTCAACAACATCAATGACTAAATAATAATAACAGGTTCTGCAAAGGTGGTAAGAGCTCTCTGAATTTTCAAAGAAGGACTGACTGACATCCACTATAATCTTTTATAGTATTCAAATTCTTGGAAAACTGGTGTTTCTTGAATTATAGGTAAATTAGGTTCTTAGGAATACTCATATTTTATTATCTGGAATTCCTCTTTCTTATGAAAATACAAGCTTTCTTGTGTTTGAAAAAAGAGCCAGAGGAGACTCCTATTTCTGTTTTGTTGATGGTCTGTTAGCTGCTAAGAAACATAAATGTACATAGGCTTAAGCAACTCTGTTTATTGGAAACGGCAAGCAAACAATTGTTGGATTCATATGATAAGATAGCCAATTTACCAAATTTATAATTTTGGTATACATTCTAAGTAAAAAGGAAGCAACTAGAATATTATACTTTCAATGTAAAACTGCAAACAAGGAACTTTTCTAGAAAGACAGGTCGTAAAAGTGGGCTTTGTATAAACAGTTAAAGGCAGGTAATTCTAAATACACGTGTATCTACAATGAAAATTAGAGCTTTGGTTTTTCACTTTTTCTTGTTTGTTCATAAGGCAAAACCAAATAATCAATTACATTAGTAATTAGCAGGTGTTCATAGGGTGAATTCTCATATAGCTATTTCCATTAAAAGGTAACTGCAGAATGGATAATATTTAATTAATTGTTTTTACGAACAGAGCCATAAAGCTTTAAAATTGTAAAGAAGTGTGAAGATTTTTATTAAGGTGATTTATAACAGGAGAATTTTCTTTCTTTGTCCTTAGTATAATACCCTGACATCACCAACATTATATAATACTTATCTGCAATGCAACATTTTAAAGGAAACTCTCTTAAAGGCCTGGGAAGCCCGGCCGGTGTGGGTCCATGGTTGAGCTTTGACCTATGAACCAGGGGGTCGTGGTTCAATTCCTGGTCATGGCACATGCTTGGTTTGTGGGGTTGGTTGCCTGCCTGATCTCCAGGAGGTTCCCGTGGGGCGGAGGGTACAGGAGGCAGCGGATCAATGATTCTGTCTCATCATTGATGTTTCTATCTCTCCCTCTCCCTTCCTCTCTGGAATCAATAAAAATATATATATTTTTAAAAAAGGCCCCAGGAAGCTTCTATGATTAATAACAAGGAGTAAAGGGGGGGGGGTGTTGGGGGAGGAAAGGATTCTTGATATTTTTCTCTTTTTTTTAATTTAATAAATCTTTGTTGTTCAGATTATTACAATTGTTCCTCATTTTTTCCCCCATAGCTCCCTTCCACACGGTTCCCACCCCACCCTCTGCCCTTACCGCCCCCCCCACACTGTCCTCATCAATAGGTGTACGATTTTTGTGCAGTCTCTTCCCCCACCCCCCACACCCTTTTCCCCCTGAGAATTGTCAGTCCACTCCCTTTCTATGCCCCTGATTCTATTATATTCACCAGTTTATTCTGTTCATCAGGTTTTTTATTCACTTGATTTTTAGAGTCACTTGTTGATAGATATGTATTTGTTGTTCATAATTTTTATCCTTACCTTTTTCTTCTTCTTCCTCTTCTTAAAGAATACCCTTCAGCATCCTACCTAATAAAAGGGTAATCCTATCGAATAAAACAGTAATATGCAAATTAACCATCACTCTGCTACACACAAGCCACGCCCACCAGCCACGCCCACCAGCCAATCAAGAGCAATATGCAAATTAACACAACCAAGATGGCAGTTAACTTGCATATCCAGGCGCAGAACGAAGACTGAACACAGTGGAGAAGGAAGCCAAGCACTGCAGAAGGGAGCAAAGCTGCAGAGAAGTAAGCAAGCGGGGCAGGTGGAGAAAAGAGGGAAGCAGGCGGGGCAGGGGAGAAGGGAGTGAGCGAGGCAGCAGAGAAGGGAGGGAGCAAGGCAGCGGAGACGGGTGGGAGGGAGGGAGGGAGCGAGGCAGCGGAGACAGGTGGGAGTGAGTGAGGCAGCAGAGACGGGTGGGAGCGAGGCAGCGGAGAGGGGAGGGAGCGAGGCAGAGGAGATGGGTGGGAGGGAGCGAGGCAGCGGAGACGGGTGGGAGCGAGGCAGCGGAGACGGGTGGGAGCGAGGCAACGGAGACAGGTGGGAGCGAGGCAGTGGAGATGGGTGGGAGGGAGCGAGGCAGCGGAGAGGGGAGGGAGCGAGGCAGCGGAGATGGGTGGGAGGGAGCGAGGCAGTGGAGAGGGGAGGGAGCGAGGCAGCGGAGACGGGTGGGAGCAAGGCAACGGAGACGGGTGGGAGCGAGGCAGTGGAGATGGGTGGGAGGGAGCGAGGCAGCGGAGAGGGGAGGGAGCGAGGCAGCGGAGATGGGTGGGAGCGAGGCAGTGGAGATGGGTGGGAGGGAGCGAGGCAGCAGAGAGGGGAGGGAGCGAGGCAGAGGAGACTGGAGGGAGCGAGGCAGTGGAGATGGGTGGGAGGGAGCGAGGCAGCAGAGAGGGGAGGGAGCGAGGCAGAGGAGACTGGTGGGAGTGAGGCAGAGGAGATGGGTGGGAGGGAGCGAGGCAGTGGAGAGGGGAGGGAGCGAGGCAGCGGAGATGGGTGGGAGCGAGGCAGCGGAAATGGGTGGGAGTGAGGCAGCGGAGATGGGTGGGAGCTTCGCTCAGGCTGCAGGAAGCCCTATTCTTGCAGTAGAATTCCTGCAATGGGCGGCTACTATGCAAATAACCATCACTCGGCTACGCCCACGATTAGGGCAGCGGGAGGCTGAGGGGCAGGACTCGGGGTGGCCTATCGGCCATTGAGAAGCGCGGGGGGCAGGCCTATCTGGCCATTGAGAGGTGCCGGGGGCTTTTGGCTGGGTGCACGAACAGACACCCAGCTCCCCTGCCATCAAAAGCGGGGAGCTGGGTGTCCGCTCCGGCACCAGGCCAAAAGCGGACCCCCTGCCATTTATTGCAGGGAGCTGGGGGTTTCTTTGGCCTGGGACACCAGCGGACCCCCTGTGATTGATCACCTGGGCAGGGAGCTGGGGGTCTGCTTTCGGCCTGGGCAGGAGGGGACCCCCTGTGATAATTGTAGGGAGCTAGGGGTCTGCTCCTGCCCAAGAGGCTTTCGGTCTGGGCAGGCCTAAGCAGGGGCTGAGCCGGTGATCAGAGGGAGCTAGAGAGGCCTGCCCAGGCCTAAAGCTTCGGCCAGAGGCTTTAGGCCTGGGCAGGGCCCAGCCCTCCATTGGTGTGAACTATAGAGGAAACACCTTGTCTGACTGCACATTGGCTAAGCTTCCTGTATGTCACTGGTAATATTCTTAGTAACTTGGGTAATAAGAATCCAAAAAGGTGATCTAGGGTTTTTCCACCACACTCCTGGAGAAAAAAATGAAGGTCCGCTGCTGGAGGGCTAAGAAATGTCATATGCTGCCCTAGCCGGTTTGACTCAGTGGATAATGCCTGGGCCTGCAGACAGCAGGGTCTGGGTTTGATTCTGATCAAAGGCATGTACCTAGGTTTCAGGCTCCTCCCTGTCCGGGGCCCAGATCAGGGCTCATCCAGGAGGCAACCAATCAAAGTGTTTCTCTCTGTCCCTTTCTATTCCACATTTTCTAAAAATCAATGGAAACAGACCCTCAGGTGAGGATAAAAAATAAATAAAGAAATCCATATCCTATGAAAGACACATCTTGAAAATGCCTAAAGAAAGTTTTCATTTTTTCTTGGTGAAGGGACTGGAGTCCGTGTTGATAAAATCACCTTTGTGGCTGCGGTGACTGACAGTGGCTGCAGCAGTGGGGTGATGGGGCTGGTGCCTTCCCCTGACCAGCCCAGTTGCCTCCCACAAAGGGAGGCCAGACTGCGGCTTAGGTACGCTCCCAGTGGGGCGTGGGCCTAAGCCGTCAGTAGGACATTCCCTGAGGGCTCCCAGTATGTGAAAAGGGACAGGTTGGGCTGAGGAACCCCCAACCCTCAGTGCACAAATTTCATGCAACGGGCCCCTAGTTTCATATAATACTGGTTTGGCGGTGATGAACTCCTTTAGCTTTTACTTATCTGTGAAGCTCTTTATCTGCCCTTCAATCTGAATGATAGCTTTCCTGGGTAGTGTATTCTTGGTTGTAGGTTCTTGCTATTCATCACTTTGAATATTTCTTGCCACTCCCGTCTGGCCTGCATAGTTTCTGTTGAGAAATCAGCTGACAATCTTATGGGTGCTCCCTTGTAGGTAACTAAGTGTTTTTCTCTTGCTGCTTTTAATATTCTCTCTTTGTCTTTTGCTCGTGGCATTTTAATTATGATGTGTCTTGGTGTGGTCCTCTTTGGATTCCTTTTGTTTGGGGTTCTGTGCGCTTCCTGGACTTGTAAGTCTATTTCTTTCACCAGGTGGGGGAAGTTTTCTGTCCTTATTTCTTCAAATAGGTTTTCAATATCTTGCTCTCTCTCTTCTTCTAGCACCCCCATAATTCGGATGTTGGTACACTTGAAGTTGTCCCAGAGGCTTCTTACACTATCTTCAGATTTTTGGATTCTTTTTTCTTTTTGCTTTTCTGGTTGGGTTTTTTTGCTTCTTTGTATTTCAAATCTTTGACTTGATTCTTGCAATCCTCTAGTCTGCTGTTGGATCTCTGTATATTATTCTTTATTTCAGTCAGTGTATGCTTAATTTCTAGTTGGTCCTTTTTCATATCCTCGAAGGTCTCACTAAATTTATCGGCCTTTTCTAGAAAATTCTTGAAAAAGCTTATAACCATGGTTTTGAACACTATATCCAATCATTTGTTTTCCTCCATTTCTTTCATTTGTGACCTGTTTCTTTGCCTCCGCATTTTGGCTGCTTCCCTGAGTTGATAGAGTGGCTTTGTGTGCTAGGGCCCAGTGGCTCAGCCTCCCCAGTTACCTGAGGTGGACACTCTTGGTGCACCCCTTTGTGGGCTGTGTGCACAGTCTTGTAGTTAAGCCTTGATTGTTGTTGGTATCATTGGGAGGAATTTACCTCCAGGCCAATTGGCTGTGAGGATCAGCTGTGTCTATGATGGGAGAACTTCTTTGCTGGAGACACCCTTATGAGGCAAGACTTGCTTCAGTGGGGCTTTGATGCTCACTGAATCTGCCCCCTGAGTGTGTCCCTTATGGATAGGAGGAGTTATAATCTGGATAATCCCACTTTGACCCCTGGGTACACTGGCTCTTGGATCTCCAAGTAGGTGCTAATTTAGCCTCTGCCTGAGGCCACCCAGCAGGAGCTACGGAGAGATCTGCAGATTCCTCTTCTTTGTTTGGGTTTTGGAGGTGCCCAGATGAGGCCCAGCTATGAAGCAATGCAAGCTGCTGTGGGGCCTTGGGCCTTCTTTTGGATGTTCTGGGTCTCTCTGACTCAGCTGCAGTTTGTTAGGTAAGTTTAGAATTCAAAGGACCAGGCCATTCATATGCAAAGGCCTCTGTGCTCAGCTTGGATGGGGCAGAGACTCAAGGCGAAGCAAACAGCAATAGCTTCCCGTCAGGCCTGCCCTAACAGGCCCCTGGGTCTCAGTGTCCCTTGGTAATTGATGCAAGCACCTCTGAGAGAAAGCCGCCCTCGAGTTTTGCCTGCTGCCAGACAATCCAGTTTCTCCCCGAATGAGTCTGGGTCCCCAGAGTCTCGCCTGGAACTGAAGTTCAGAGCAGTCGGGAGTGTTTGTCTCCCTCCCGATTGAGAAAGCCAGCTGCGTACTCAGTTGCCAGCCCTCTCCACGTGCGCGTGCACATTCACACACCTCTGTACCTCTGCCTTCCGCAGCTCCTGTGAGTATCAGTGTGCTTTTCTCTTTCCTTCTAGTTGTAGAATTTCCACTCAGCCAGCCTTCCTGTGGTTCTGGATGATGTCCATTTTGTCTTTTAGCTGTAGTTTTGAAATTGTTGTGTGAGGCAGCAGTTCAGGTGTTTGGGTTTACCTATGCTGCCATCTTGGTTTCTCTCTCTTTTTTTCTGAGTCTCTTCCTCCAGGTGGAAAAAGGAGAAGCTGAATGTACTTAGCTTTCCTCAATAAAGCTAAAAATTCACAACTTTTCAAACAGTCTGGGCATGGGATTCTATCTGAATTTTTAGAGTTACACAATAACAAAAGAAAAATATTTTTATTGTGCTTTTGGGCTTGTATCTAAATTGTCTCTTTTTTCTTAGGATCAGGTTTGTCTATAGTAATATGAAAATGTGTAAGTAAATACCCTCATTATCTGGAGGTGAAGAAAACTTAAATAAAAACTTAAATGCACAATTTAAAAAAAATATATTGATGGACTTAATAGAATTAAAGGATTTCTGTTCAATTAAAGGCATCATAAACAAAGTTATCAAACATTTCACAAACTGGAAAAATGTTTAAATAATCACAATTAGCAAGAGCTAATATCTAGGACATATAAGAAATGTACAAAGCCATAAAAAAAGATGGGAATCTTACTATAAAATATGGATTAAACTAAGCAATTCATTGAAAGCCAAATATGAATGAGCAAGTATATGAAGAGATTCCCAACTCTTGACTTTCAACCGATTGGCAAAAATTAGCGGTAAGCCAGCTATTGGTGAGACAGGAAGATGAGCGCTCTTGCACATTGCTGATGGGAGTAGACACTAGCACAGCCATTGTAGAGAGCGATCTGGGCATGCCTGCTGGAAGTGAATGTGATCCAGTTATCTGTTCCAGGGATGCATCCCAGAGAAACTAGAGTCCAGGTTCATAAGGGGATAGGCACAAAGATGTTCATTGTGGTAGCAGGCTAGAGGCAACTGAGTCCCCATCACTGCAGAAATAGGTAAATAAAATGTGGTGGGTAAAATACTGTCCAGCATTCAGAGACAATACTGTCCAGCATTCAGAGACAATACTGTCCCGCATTCAGAGACAATAAACTAGTTTTACATAGAGTAGAATCAGTGAATCCCTAAATGAATATTTATTTAAGAATACAAACTGAATGAAGGCTGTAGTAAACTGTCATGTATATAAATTAAAAAACAATGCATATATAAAACAGTACTATACATGTTTCAAGGAACCACATATATCCAAAAATATCTGTGAGCTTAGAGCTTAAGTACAATATAATGGTGCTAGTAGTGAAGAGGCTGATAAATAGAATTAAAATGAAGGATGAAAGGAAAAGTAATGAAATGGAAAAAGAAAAGATATGTTTGCATGGACAGTTAATGCATGTGCTATATCCTAGAAAGTATTATTAACTTAACAACCTGCATCTGAGATTGAAAAAATATAAGTTATATAACTATGCTTGTACTTTGTAATTTAAACCAGGAAAAAAATAAACAAAAAAATATATTAATGGTGGTCTTGTTTCTTTACTGACTGTCCCAGAACTTGCCAGGCTTGCATTATTTTTTTAAGGAGACTTAGGCCCTCACTCCATTATCCTCAGGGATCTATACCTATCCAATGACACCCTTCAAGACACAATTTAAGTTCTACATATCTATAAAAACTTTTAAATTGTTCCACTGATGTAAATGTCTTTCTGAAACCAATTACTCAAGTCTTAATAATATATAAATACATTGTTCCCTATTGCTCCTTATTATGTCTTCTCCCTGTGCTTTCACTACTAGTTGTTAACTTCCTAGGGACCAGAGAAACGTATTTGGAGCCTCCTGTGGGAGAAGAACATTGGTATGTACATACCAGTACCTCAGTAAGTATTTGGATTCATAGATTTTCGGTTGAGATTTGGAATTGTAGTGGCAAGGTATGGGGGATGGGATCATACCTGAAGGCCGATAAAATGTCTCCTTTTGCAGCTGGAGATTAGTTTTCAGGAGGACAAGGGTTCCTTCTGGAGAAAGACAGCATCGTCATTATCACACTGTCAGTGGAGTAGCCCTCCAATCAATGAAGGAGATGAACTTTGCTTTAGGTTCCTCTATTTTTTTCTTCTCTTGCTGTTTTCTTCTTCAGAACTATCACTAAAATTTCCCTGAACAATTAAAGAATTTTGTTTTTACTTCAGTCTACAAAATAAAGCTAAGAGCCAACTCAACATGCTTCCTCAATCACTATTAAACAGCTCGTTCTCACCACCTGTAAGGGAAATATGTTTCTTTTATTATTGATGAAAATTATCATCTTGTTACAATTATTAAATGTATGAACTCATTTTTACATACTAAATTGTGATGGGTTATTCCTCTGTAGGCTGTGGAAAGAAGAGACACACTACGTAGGAGAGTTGATAATCTTCCGTTAGATTCTTACTGAGATTCAAAATCTCATTTAGCTGTGTTTCGCAATTTGAATGAGAGCCAAAGGTTGTCTCTGAAAGGGAAATTGATCTTTGTGGAAGAACAACAGGAGGCTGGAGCTTTGAAACCAAAGATATACGTAGCTTGCTTGGCCCTTTGGAAGGTGCAGTAAAGATGTGGACTGGCTCCAGGGAATGGCGATTGAATGGAAAAGAAGGCAAACTGGAAAGAATGATCCTCTCTAATAAAAGAGTAATATGCAAATTAACCATCACTCCGCTACATAAGCCATGCCCACCAGTCAAGCCATGCCCACCAGCCAATCAGGGCTAGTATGCAAATTAACCCCAACCAAGATGGCTACCAGAAGGGAGGCTTGGGTTTCCCCGGCAACAGAGGAAGCCAAGCTTTCCACACACTCTGGCGGGCCCAGGCCTCCACTCAAGGATACAAAGTTTCAATTATAGAAGGTAAACAAATCCAAACAGAAATGGCAGCAGCCATGAATCGAGCAGGAGGCTTGACTCTGCTCCAGGCTACAAAGTTTCAATTGTAGAAGGTATATAAATTCCAGATACCAGGGCCTCTGCTTGGGTCACCAGGGGCATGGCTGGCCTGCAAATCACCACAGGCCCCTTGCCCAGGCCTCTCTATGCCCCAAGGGAACCCCACCCTGATCCAGGACACCCTTTAGGGCAAACCAGCTGGTCCTCACCCGGGCACCAGCCCTCTAGCCTATCTAATAAAAGAGTAATATGCAGATTGACCATCACTCCAACACACAAGATCAAGATAGCTGCCCCTATGTGGTCAAAGATCCTGCCCCCAGGTGGACACAAGATGGCCACCACAAGATGGCCAGCAGGGGAGGGCAGTTGGGAGGGACCCGGCCTGCAAGGGAAGGCAGTTGAGAGGGACCAGGCCTGAAAGGAAGGGCAGTTGGAGGCGATCAACCCTGCAGAGGAGGGCAGTTAGGGGTGACCAGGCTGGCAGAGGAGGGAAGTTGGGGGCAAACAGGCTGGCAGGGGAGCAGTTAGACATCAATCAGGCTAGCATGGGAGTGGTTAGGGGGTGATCAGGCTGGCAGGCAGAAGCAGTTAGGGGAAATCAGGAAGGCAGGCAGGCGAGCAGTTGGGAGCCAGCAGTCCTGGATTGTCAGAGGGATGTCCAGTGAGATCGGGCCTAAATGGGCAGTCGGGCATCCCTTGAGGGGTCTCAGATTGGAGAGGGTGCAAGCTGGGTTGAGGGACAGCCCCCCCGCCCCCGTGCACGAATTTCGTGCACCGGGCCTCTAGTCTATAATAATAAAAGCATGATATGCTAATTAGACTGGACCAAGTTGCGTTGGGTGGGGGCAGAGGCAGAGTCGGCAGAGGAGGCAGGGGCCAAGCCCCTTGCACGAATTTTGTGCATCAGGCCTCTAGTGTAATAAGAAAAGTTTACAATATCTATTTCAGCTACTTGCTAGTCTTGGGATCTGGGTTGAGTCAGTAAACATCTCTGAACCTTTGCTTTCTTTTTTTGTAGAGGAGGTGGGAAGATCTCTAATACATATTCATCTGGGAATGTTATCATCAATTAAAAAGATAACTTGGCAGCTAAAAATATGAACAGGAAAGAACTTAGAAACATAAGAGAAGAAACCGAGCTTCATTCATTTTTGTAACTGGCTAGTAACAAAAGGGCCTAAAACATTATTGGTACTCAACAAATATTTGTTGAATGAATACATCAGAAAAATGGAATGAATCAGAGAAGATGTAAACTCAGAGGAAAACACCAGGACCAGAAAGACTCTCAGACCACGCACGTAGGAGGCCGAGGAAGGAACTCAGGACAGCAGAGAGGATATTCTCCTCTGCACCCAGGGGTCAGGCCAGGGAAAGGTGCCACAGCCAGGGTAGCTGCAGCATAGAAGTGCTGGGAGCCCAATCCTGCAGGGGAAATGGGCAGGCATGGTAGACAATTAAGATTCACAGGAGCAAAGACTACACAAATCCTCCTAGCGTATCTGAACATTTGGCTTTACATTCAAGGCAGCTAGAGGGCAAGATGAGGAAGGAGGTGAGGAATCCCATGAAATTGTCATAAGGTAGAACCAGCGAGATCAGAGTTTAAAGCCAAGCTCCCATTCAGTAGTATAAACAGTGGTGAAAAATGTAATCTCTCTGAGTTATCTAGAAAATGAAGACTTTAATTCTAAAAAAAAAAAAAAATTACAGTAAAATCTTGATGTAACAGACTAATTCAGATAGGGGGTGTCTGTTAAAGACTAAAGACCATTATATAATAAAGTAAGTTTTCCAAATACATATGTTAAAAAATTGACAAATTATCTGTTTTCACTTATGCACACATGTTTGTGTAATTAAATTAAGTATGTATAAAAAGATTAATTTCACAAAGTTTTCTAGATGTATTGCAGTAATTTTATTTATTTTTTAAAAATATATATTTTATTGATTTTTTACAGGGAGGAAGGGAGAGGGATAGAGAGTTAGAAACATCGATGAGAGAGAAACATCAATCAGCTGCCTCCTGCACACCCTCTACTGGGGCTGTGCCTACAACCAAGGTACATGCCCTTGACCAGAATAGAACCTGGGACCCTTGAGTCCTCAGGCTGATGCTCTATCCACTGAACCAAACTGGTTAGGGCTGTATTGCAGTAATTTTAAATTTAGAGTGAATAAGTCTAGTAAATGTGTGCATTCGCCACTCCCTGGGAGTAAACAAATGCACAGAGTGGGGCGTGGCTTAGCACGTGTGAGAACATTGGCCTTCGGGTTAACACTGTTGCAGAAAGTCAGGCCATCGGGCAACAGAACCAATTACCACTCCAGATGCAGTGTGATCATGTACTAACCATTCCCAGAACATTGTTTACAAGCAGTGCACTTGGACTTACATATGTAGACTATGGTTGTAGATATGCAATATTTTCTAAAAGTTGTTCAAAATAACAGTTCATTTATAACAAAATAATAACAAAATAATCTGTTAATTTAATTATAAGAAAATCTTGGTTAAAAGCATTTTAAAAATTAACAGGGTGCTAATTTTCAGATATGAAATATGGACCAGAAATGTTGTCCATTAAATCCAAAGTGTGAAATCGAGGTTCGCTAAATCAAGGGTTTACTGTGCCTATTTGTAGGACTGTTTTTAAGATTAAATAAGTAAATATATGAAAAAGACCTAAAACATGCCTAATGTGATTTTTAAAATTGTTATCATTATTATTGTTTTGTTGTTATTATAGCTTTTATGCCCAATAAGGTGTGAGTCAACCAACTCAAACTCTGTCTTGGACTTCAGTCCAAGAACTTGTAATTTGTAAACTGCCTCTTTATCTTTGGCTTTTCTTCTCTGTATGCTTTTTTTCTTCCTTAGCGCTAAGTTTAAAGTTGCCGCTCCCCCAATTCTAACTTTTTCTTAGCAGCACTGAGGAAAGGGCCTTTCTACACTAAGCCTGGGGAGGGGTGTTAAGTGGCAAGCATGATTGCGGTTTGGCCAGCTAAGGCCAGGATCTCAGATTTCAGAGGAGCAGGAGAACGGAGCAGGACCTGGGGAAGAGCAGGAGTCTGGACAGGCCTGGTTGAAGTTTCCCTTATATGACTGCGTGTAAGAGATGGACCAGACCACCTTCAAATGCACTTAGAGCACCTTCCAGAAAGAGCTGACGTCCCCCTCAAGTGTGTGTTTATACTACTTCCATTTGAATGTACCAGTACAATAGGACTTTTGTTTCCTAAAGGCTGCTTAAGGTACACACCATTTGTAAGTTACACACTTTTCACAGTAAACAGTTAGATGTAATGTCAAAATTTCCAATGGAATAGATTATCAATGTAAGATTTGTTATGAAAATAATATTAAAACATAACTTGACAGTTAACAACAATATGGTTTATCTCTGCCACATCGAATTTTCTAAGAAATGTAGTTCTGGTGAAATGTGTTACTGTTCAGCAAAGGTTTCAGCTAGTTTTGAAGTTCCCTTGTCAACAAGTTAGTTGCACCAAACCAATGCCAACAGGTGTCCCCAGTCGGCGTGCACAGTGTGCGAACTAGAGAAACACAGCCTCCACCGCGGGAAATGCAGTTCTGCGCTTCCCGGGAAACCCACCTTCAGGTGGAAACCCTGGGAAGGGCTCTGCGCCCTGGTCCCCACGGGGTCCACTTTTATGCAAATGAGAATCTATATTTGCAGCTTGATTGGTGTAGGTAGCACTGTCCTGATTGGTCAGAACTGCGCATCCTGATTGGACTTTCCGGAGCCACTCTGAGCGGCCAGTGAAGATGCAAATATGAGAACACTGCTGTGCAGCTAGGGTGGAAGGTGCAGCACCTTGGGAGAGCCCCCTGCAAACTGTCTGCCTGATCTGATTATTCTAACTGGGCCCAGTTAACCACAAGGAGTCCATTTTGGCACGTACAGTCCTTGGGGTCGTCACCTTCATTCCCAGTTGGTTATGACCGACAGCAACAGGCCTCATTCGTCAGGTAGGTCAGTGACCCCTGTAACTTAGCGTGCGTGCTACCCCATTATGGTGCGTCCAGCAGGCTACCTGAGCTCAAGGGTGATCAAGTGGAGGGCCAGGGTGGGCCGAGAGAAGATGCAGGTGAGGGAGCTGTTGTCCAGTGCTCCCGAAATCTCAGTTCTGCGTCCCGGACAGAAAGTGGATTATCTTAGGGAAAGGTGGCTCAGTTCAGAACGCCGTGATAGCGACTAGGGAATGCTCTCCGGTCACCAAAACCCTGCGCCCACTAGGCTGCAAATGGAGAGTGTGCCGCGTGCAGGACGTGCGTCTGGTTAGCTGGTTGGCGAAACGGACCTCAGAGGGGCGGCGGGGAACAGAGCTGCACGGACTGCACGAGGCACGGGCGATGGGGAGCCCAGGCGGTGCCGAGATCGTGTGGACGGGAGGACAAGGGCGGGCAACAAGGCTGGAGTGGAACAAAGGCAGAGCTGGGCGGCGGAAGGCCCTCCTCGGGGTTAGGTTTACGGCCGGATCGCCAGGGCCCCGCCAGCCGGCGGGAAGCAGCGCGGCGGCGGCCGCGGGAGGTGCTCCCAAAGCCCCGCCCTCCACCAAGCCCCGCCCCCCGCGCCAGCCAATGGGGGCCCGGGATGTTAGCGGGTGGGAGGCGCGGCCGCGTTGCTACAGCGAGAGCTGGGGAGCTGGGCGGCGGCGGGCGCTGCCCGAGGAGTGTCCGGAGCCCGAGGCGGCGGCGCGATGGAGGGACTGGAAGGTGAGGGGGTGAGGGGTCGCGGGCCGGGCCGCTGGAGCGGGCCCGGAACAGTTGCGGTGCCTGGACACTGGTACTGGCGAGGCGAGGTCAGGTCTGGAGCGGACCCCGCGGTGCCTCCGCAGGCCTGGGCGGGCGGGCGGGAGCCCGACAGCCCCCGACGCCGTGGGGCTGACGACCTTCAGGCCCCCCCCGTGTCTGGCCTTCAGCCGAGGTTTCCCACCCGGAGCCTGATGTGCCGCTGGCACACGCCTGCGAGCCCCTTCCGACCATTGTCCGGTCTTGCCTGACTCCTGCTGTCCTGTCGGTGACCACAGCCTCCAGCCAGATTTCATTTTCCTTGCAAAGTGGACCCCCCGTGAATGCCCACGGCCTCCCCACCTCCAGCGTTTGCTGGGGCGCTGGGGTGTGTCTGCCTTCTGGAGCTTCCGACCCTTCCCGTGGCCAGCTGTCCTAGGTAACGTTTTCCATCTCTGCAGCATCTTCCGTGGGGAGGATGCCCAGAGCATCTTCCAGGGAAGCGGCACTGGCCAGCTTTAGAGCCGGGACAATAGATTACCAGGAGGAGTTAAGGGCTTATGCACGACGACGCGACTCGCACTGAAGAGCCAACATTGACTCCTTATCGGTGGGCTTATCCTCGTGCTGTAACCATGATTCCAGGGTTTCCTTTGTTTCCATTTCTTTCCCTTTTTTTCTTTACTCATTTTACCCATTTTATCTTCTGTAATATAGCATTTGCCTAAAAACAACAAAGGAGAAAAACACCCAACCAGCATTGGCAACAGCAGTTTCAAGATTCCTTTTCAAATTGTGGTTAATCCTTCTGATGAAGTATAGCCTGGGGAATTGAAAGATTCATAGTAATGACCTGAAGGATGATAAGAATTCTGCTAAATGTCTGTTTGTGGGCAGCTGTAGTATATAACAAATGAAGGTCTTGTTCTTTGCTTATTTAGGTCATTTTAGGCAGATCATTCAACTTTCTATGAAATAAAAATTATAGTGATAATACTTACTTTTAAGACACTTTTGTTTAGAGGACTCCTGGGGCAGATTTTTTTTTTTTTAAATGAACTTTAAAAAGTGGTAGGTAATATTATAGCGTAGTAAGATCTTGGGTTCTGGAATTCTCACAAGGTTATCATAATACACATAAAAGTGCCTAGAACAGTTTCTCTACATTTTTTTATTTTGAATAACATTTATGTTGAATAACATTTGTAATACAGGCAAAGATCTTCATTTGATTTTTCACTTACATATGCTAGGCACCTAAGACAGTGTCTGGCACAAAGGAGGTACTCAATAAATACTTGTTAGATAAGTGACTATCTATGATAGCACTATTTTAGACCCTGAGATGTAGCCCCCCTCTAAAAAAAAGTCAAAACCCTGCTCTTATTGAGCCTACATTTTAGTGAATATATATATTAGAGCTAACATTTTTAAAAAATATTTTTTTATTGATTTCAGAGGGGAAGGGAGAGGGAAGAGAGATGGAAATATCATTGATGAGAGTCATTAATTGGTTGCCTCCTGCACGCTTCCCACTGGTGATGGAGCCGAAACCCAGGCATGTGCCCTGACTGGGAATCAAACATTGACTTCCTGGTTCATAGGTTGATGCTTAATCACTGAGCACACCAGCCGGGCAAACTTTATATTTTAGCAGTGCCAAGACATTACTATTGAAATCTTACTAAGAATGCTTTTAAAATATAATGAAAACCTATTATAATTCTCAATTACATGGATGGAGAAATACATGAATTCTGATGTAATATGTATAGTGTGTTATGGGCTCAGGTTTGATGCAACATATTAAACAGCATTTGCTCTTTATTCTTCATTTGATGTTTTTGTTCTTTTCATAGGACAAAACAATTGAATACTCATTATTTCAAATGGTTTAAACTAATAAGTTGAAATTAGGACAGTGCCTTTTTTTTCTTCTTTTTAAAAAAAATCAGTCCCTTTTAAGTCACACTTTGCAAAGATCAAAACTTTCAGTCTTAAGGTTACCACTCAGTAATTTCATCTATGTCTTCATTTAATAAATATTGATACAATGACAGATAATTTTTTTGCTCTATTGGAAGTTAATGTCTAGCATCTTGGAGTTGTCTAATAAGCATTATATTGCCGTATCCAGCAGAAAATCTTAGGAGTTTGCTTAACATGTCATAGTAATTGAGCAAATATTGCACTGTTGGCATTAGACCAATGTTTCTAGTTGAAATCGGTTACCAGGCTAATCTTGATGGTAAAACCAGAAAATATGTGGACCCCTGAAAAATTTCGTTGTCATACTCTTATAACTTTCTTTGCATGTGCATCTTTATCACTTATATTATTTTTTGTTTTCCTGGACCTTTATGTTTCTGGGAGTGTCAAGAGATGAGCTATTATGAACACTGTATTTCAAAACCGAATACCGATGCTTTCTCATGATTTTTATAAACTATATCTGAGCACTTTTGCATTGTGTGGATAATTAGAGCAAATCCTTTACTTCTTCTTTACCTAAATCTTGTCACCTGTAGGTATATCTAAGGGCAATAGAGGTAGTTCTAGACTTGGGACACTTCTAATCTCTCATAAGCTTTTCATCTGCAAAGTGGACAGATGATGAACCCTAAGCAGATTTTATCCATATACTAGTGGCCCAATGCACGAATGAAGATTCGTGCAAGAATGGGCCTTCGTTCCCCTGGCTGCCGGCACCGCCTTCGCTCTGGCCGGAGCCGCCTTTCTGCCTTCCCATGCTGTCCAGAGGCCTGAAGTGGCTGGGGTGGTGTGGAATGCCTGTGTTGTCACCATGGTGATGACACAAGCGTCCTGCCCCATCCTCGGCCGCTCATTGCCTGTGTATGCAAACTAACCTGCCATCTTTGTTGGGTTAATTTGCATACTCACTCCTGATTGGCTGGTGGGCGTCGCGAAGGTACAGTCAATTAGCATGTTACTCTTTTATTAGGTAGATATAGCATTGTCATTCCTTTCATAACACCTTGATAAGAGGTTGTTAACAACTAGAGGCCCGGTGCACGAATATGTGCACCAGTGGGGTCCCTCAGCCTGGCCTGTAGGATCAGGCTGAAACCGGCTCTCCGACATCCCCCAAGGGGTCCTGGATTGTGAGGGGGCACAGGCCAGGCCAAGGGACCCCACCAGTGCACGATTGGGGCCGGGGAGGGACCGTGGGAGGGCTCCAGGGCATGTCTGGCCCCATCTTGCCTAGTCCCTATCCGGGCCGATTGGGGCTGGCTGGCTGGGGAGGAACGTGGGAAGTTGGCCAGCCAGGGAGGGACTGCAGGAGGGCTCCAGGGCGTGTTTGGCCTGTCTTGCTCAGTCCTGATTGGCCAGACCCAGCAGCAAGTTAACCTCCTGGTCAGAGAGTCTGCCCCATGGTGGTCAGTGCATGTCATATCAAGCAGTTGAGCAGCCTTAGCATATCATTAGCATATTACACTTTGATTGGTTGAATGGTCGACCGGTTGACCGGACACTTAGCACATTAGGCTTTTATTATATAGGATTGTGACAGAGACCAATCAGGCTGCCCCCCTCTTTGGACTGCTGGAGGTAGTAGATCTTGGTGTACTGTCTCGGAAACTTGCTGAGTAGTCTGATTGCTCTTCTCCAGTGAAGCCTAGTGGAAGACAGCCATCCTGTCTCATCAGAGTTCTTTTTTGTTTTGTTTCTCCCTAGTCTAAACACATATTAGTTTACTGACTTATTCTTAGCTTTATTAACATATCTAGCATTCTTTGTTTTTTGGTACTCAGTTGGATGCTAGGTAATAACCAATGTGTTGGAGAGGTCTGTGTTTGGATCCGAGCTTTGTTTCTTTCTAGCTGTATGATTTGTACCAGTTAATCTGAACCTCATTTTCATCAGCTATAAAAAAATGGAGTTATTAAAAGCCAATATGCCTGAAGTATATTAATTATTAAATGACATAATATACACAAAGCATTTAGCGAAGAGCCTACACATAGGCCCCCTCAGCACTTGTTTGTTGGGTGGACAAAACCACAGGAGTGTGTTAGGAGTCGTTCAGTATAGATAAAACAGGGCGCGTGGAAGTGATTGGGGCAATCCCACTAGATAACCATAGCAGGAGGATAGTAGGAGAAGGGACAGGCTAAAAATACATATGTGATGAGAATTTGAACTAAGAAAAAAGTAGCAGGAATTTAAAAAGATAGATTAGAAGACATTTCTGAGCTGGAAAGATGAGATATGACTGCTGGATGTGAGAGGGAACAGGAATCAAAGATAAAGCAGCTTCCTAGCTTGGACTAAGAAGTAGTAGTACTATCTTTAACCAAGAAGGAGGCCAAGTTTGGAAGATGAGGTAATGAGTTTGTGGCTTTCCAAATGTACTTGTGCAATACTTTGGGGATATCTGGTGGAAAAGTCTCATAGGTATTTGGAAGTATCTCTCTGAAGTTTTTAGGTTAGTAGTCATCAGCATAGAAGAGATAGCAAATGGATGCATTCACCCGGGAAAGCTATATTTAACGAGATGAAGAAAGAAACTTGGGCAGAACAGATGGTATAGGTTTGAGCAGGAAGGGAAATTGGAGAGGTTTAAACATTGTCAAGAAAGGGCAGTAGGGGAGAAACTAACATTCGTTATGTGCCAGAAAAAAGCCCGTGACCCCTGATATTCCTCGAGGTCTAAGTACTTACCAGCTCAAAAACTCTGCTTAGCTTCAGATCTGAAAACCTTGGGCTTAAAAGAGACATACATTGAAGCCAAGAGAGAAAGGACATTAAAGACAAGGTGGAAGGGGTCGATCAGCAGTGCCTAATGTTATAGAAAGGTCTAGTAGGATGAGGATTCAAAAGGGGCCTTTGAATTCGACAATTAGATGAATGGTTTTTTAAGGTCTCTTCTCTAATGTCTCTTATTGAAACAGCATTCCCTGATCCTACTCTCTTCCTAAGCACACGTACACATAGCATCATCACTGTCCTCTCTCCCCTTCCTTTGCTCTATTTTTTTAAATATATTTTTATTGATTTCAGAGAGTAAGGGAGAGGCAGAGAGAGATAGAAATATCAATGATGAGAGAGAATCATTGATTGGCTGCCTCCTGCACTCCCCACACTGGGGATTGAGCCCGCAACCCAGGCATGTGCCCTGACCGGGAGGCGAACCTGGGACCCTTCAGTCTGCAGGTCAACACTCTATCCACCAAGCCAAACCAGCTAGTATTTTTTCTACTTTGTAGTTATCCCCACCTGACATTTCATACATTTAATTGTTTTTATTTATGTTTTTCTATTAGAAGAGTAGAAGCTTCATGAAATCTGGGTCTTTCCTCCCCGCTACCCCCCATCACCGTTTGCCAACTGCCTAGAACAGTTCCCACCTCATAGGTGCTCAATAAGTATGTCCTTGTTGAATCAACAAATGAATCTATTTATTTATTTATTTATTTATTACTTTTTATAAAAAATATATTTTTTATTGACTTTAGAGAGGAAGGGAGAGGGAGAGATAGAAACATCAATGATGAGAATTATTGATCAGCTGCCTCCTGCATGCCCCCTACCGGGGATCGAGCCCTCAACCCAGGCATGTGCCCTTGACTGGAATCGAACCCGGGACCCTTCAGTCCACAGGCCGACTCTCTATCCACTGAGCCAAACCAGCTAGGGCAAATGGATCTATTTTAATACAGTGATTAGATCTAATAATGTTTGCCTGCAGTTTAGGTAGGAAGTGAATGAGAGGTAGTAAGGAGGAACTAGTCAGTAAATGTGTTTCCAGAATGTGCTACTCTGGACATTGGTCCTAAATATCTCTGGGAGGAGAGGGGGAAAATGATTTCTGTTGGGGAAATAACAGCATAGTAAATCCTTTTTTTTAAGACTGAGAAAGTTCTGTTCTAAGAAAACCCATTTATTTCATCTAGAATTTTCCAAACATTAGACGATGGAGCAAGGAATATGAGGGTGATTGGTCAAAGTAGTGGAAATAACTAATCAGGTTCAGACTAGGTAGAAAGGGACATGCAGCCCAGTCAGGTTATCAGGAACATGTAAGTTACTCTGAGATGGAGAAAGTGTTTTAGAGAGCAGTAGAAGGTCTGTGATTGGAGGGAGCTGGACCCTTGGTGCTTTTGCTGAAAGTGGAATAGAGGTGAAGGTTATGTGTTGAGTAGGTTGTGTGACTATGAAATCTAGGATGAGCTGAAAAAGGGAAATCCTGTGCGATAGTAAAGATTGTCGAACTGGAAGTAATACAGAGGGTTGTAACAAGAAAGTTGATATACCAGATGCCTTGGCCTCTAAAGGGGAGAGGCTTGTTGAGTTTTAAAGCTGGATTCAGATGGTGAAGAAGCAGACATGCCACACAGACCAGCACTGTTCTTCGTGTCCAGGACTTATTTTCTCTTGAAAATGCTCTCTCCTGGTTTTAAAATTTATACATTTTAGAATTTCATAACTATTTTAGATAACAGCATATTATTTCACATCACTTATATAATATGTAAAGATATCATTTCAAACCTTATTATCATGCATGTTTTGAAGTTGCTAAATAAAGCAACTCATAACAGAATCAGTAATGTGTGTAGGATCAATTTTGTAAGGCGAGGTGGCTTCTTGAGTGTTTTAGAATATTAAAGTACTTTGTATGCTTGGTTCTGGCCATCAGTTTGAGTGCCTTTTTTGTACACTGTTAGCTCTCTGCTATAATAATCATCCCCTGAATGTTATCTCTACTGTATTTTTATAAGCTGCAAAATTTGCTAGCTTTTGCTATTCAGGAGAGACTAGTGGAGTTTGCCTGGAGTAGTATTTTTTAATTTCATTGGTTGTGAAGCATTTTTATATGTAACAACTCAGTCGATCCTCTTTAAATTTTAAGGTAGATTGAACAGATATTATATCCTAATTAAACATACCTTATGAGGTTATTCCCTAAGACCAGCTAATATGAGGAAATTATAAGTTTATATATCTTTATTTTGAGTGAAGTAATTATATTTTTTCTTTTTTGAGATAATTGTTTTAAGTTCTTTTTCTTTAATGCTATGCCTTTTTAAAAAATGTCTTTTAGTGATAATAATTTTCTTTTTCTTTAAAGACAATTTGAACATGTTTGATAATTTGTAAGAATTAATCCCAGGAGTTGAATTTTATTATATTGTAGTTTTCTGGTTGTTGTTAAGTTTTAAGTTTATGAATTTTAAAAAAGGAACATGACTTGGTGTTTAGATATATGAAGACATAAGTCATGTGGACTGTTAGCTTTGTGCGAGCAGTGATGCTGCCATTCCAGCCTGTGTCACTGTACTTGACACGTGCTTGGCAAGTCGGTGCCTGAGTAGGCACATTATTTCCAGATGTTGAATTGATTTTTCTCAATAATTAGTTTTTATAAGATTTTGCTTTGTCATTTATTTAACAAGCAGATACTGAAATGCACTTTGAAGCAAGTAAAATATGTGATACTTTTTAACATTTAGGGTTGATGAATTTTAAAGTAATTACTTAGAACTTAAAGGAATACATGAAAACTATAAATAAGCAAGCTAAAGAGATTATGCAGCATGTGGTATCATTTTGACCCGTCATTGTGAAGACATTTTTATTTTAATATACCTAATGTATTTTATCTGGCAACCTGAAGTAAGTGATCCAGATAAATGGAGTTGCTTTCCCTAAATAACCTGGCTTCTGGAGAAGCACAAATCAGGCAGGTCTTAGCTTTGCTTTTGTGTTGTCCACTGCTTACCTGCCACCGTAGACATTGCCTCTATCTGAGGTGACAAATAGTCACTATCTACTACTAAAATAGGGCAGAGGACTGTTAGGAGAAGAGAGAACAAACCAGTTCCTCTGTCAGTGTTTGATTGTATTCCCACCGATGTCTCTTGATTCTCCTGATTCATTTTCGTGAACCCACTAAATAAGTTATATGAAGAACAAATTACATGAGGTCATAATTGTACTTTATGCATGAGTTTATTTATGTTACTTCTTTGTCTTATATATGACTAGTGGCCTGGTGCACAAATTCGTGAACATTGAAAGGAAATTAATTAGAAGAAATATTTTAAATATCGCTGTTCACCCTTCTCTATAATAGAAGTGTCAACCAAATTCACAACCGACAATGATAGGTCGAAATACACATGTGCAGTAGGCACCAGTGAGAGCTTTATATATATTGCGCATGTGCGAGTCAACTTAGCCTTTTATAGATATATAGATACAGAATAAACTTGCTTAATTAGACCTGCTTTCTGATTTAGCTCAACTTTTTCCAGCCCAAGGAAGTATCACCCCAACTTCTCTTTCAGGTAATTGTCAGCAACACAGCAGTAAATATAAAAATGAAGCAGATTATTACTGTAGATCATGCAGGGAGAACAAAGGGTAAAATATCTAACTGCAGTAGTTTTTGACTATATTCTGTGCAGTGAGAAAACCTGAAGTCATTTCAAGGTCCACCATTTCTTCTTTTCAGTCGGGTCAAGTTTCTGAGCTTCTAAATCTCTGTCTTCCGGAAAATAGGATTCCACCGAGTCTCCTATCTACCTATTCCAGGACTTCTGTGAGGATCAAATGAGATGAGGCACAGGAAAATGCTTCACAGACATTTGGTTACAGTGTAAAATGTTTCCACCTGGCTATAAAGCAAGTAGTGTTCCTGGGCTGAAGAAACTCCAAGGAGGCTAGTTGATAGTGAGAGGAAGCTGGGTGTTGCTACATGACATCATTATCTGGATGGACACTTAGCAAATTAGCCTTTTATACATATAGATAAAAGAATTGTAACAATTAGTGCAATATTCAGCAGAAAATATGATAAAGATATAGGCTTAAGTATAATTTTTAGAAAATTACAGTTATGGAAATAAATTTAGATTTGATATTTTGAAAGATAATAAAAATGACAAATTGACTCAGTTATGTAGAATTCCAAAGAAAGTAGTTTCTGTTATCATTTTCATAACAAAATTTGTTGCATGAAAGTACATGATATATGTATTAATTTTTTTAAATCCTCACCTGAGGATATTTTTTTTATTGACTTTAGAGAGAGAGGAAGGGAGAGAAAGTGAGAAAATTGATGTGAGAGAGAAATATCTATTGGTTGCCTCCCGCATGTGCCCCGACGGGGGATCTAACTGTAACCCAGGTATGTGCCCTGACTGGGAATCAAACCTGCAACCTTTTGTTGTATGGAATGGGACAACACTCTAACCAGCCAGGGCTGTATTCATTTTTGATTGAGTAGAAGTTGCAGCAACTTCTGTCTTCTTAATCAGTTTATGCCCATAAGGTCAGAATATCTCAACTTGTTAGACCACTGAATTCTAATATATGTATAAAATAATGAAAAATTCACATAATATGCTTATTTGCATAGTAACTAGGTGATCTTTTTCTTAAAGCATTATACTTCCTATTTTATAAGGTGTTAAACAGAACAAGTTTCTTTTTATCCTAGATTATCTCAGGAAACCAGATCATTGATCACCAATGTTGTTTCTGAATGCTTTGAAGATTAATACTATATAATATTAACCTTTGAATAAATTTGATTTTTAAAGTTGAGTAAATTACAATGGAGCTACCCTATAAATTAAGAGAATATGATAAATTGATTTGGTTAAAAGTAAATTAGATACTGCCAACATATCAGTTTGGTAATCTTGAAATCAGGACTTGGCATGGCCTTGTTGACCACAGATACACTATTAAGTCTGGTGCTCATTTTAATTGATAATGTTGCTTATTTAAAATGAAACAAGACATTTTTTTTTCACAAGAACTGATAACTTATATATGAAGCTAAAAGAAGACATTAAAACTTGGAAGCTTCACACTTTGAACATCAAATACTATTGAGTAAATTCTTTTCTGTTTTAGAAAATGGGAGTGTTCAAGTTGGAGAATTGTTACCTTGCAAGATTTGTGGAAGAACGTTTTTTCCAGCGGCATTAGTGAGTACCCTGTCCTTGGGGATGTGACAGGTCGGTAGTCGTTCAGTACTTTTGGACATCTCTCCTAGAAACAGCCTCTGTGGAGTGATTGGGTGAGGTACTGGCTAGTGTTCTTTGTTCAAGAGTAGACGTTCCTTCCATGTCTTCTCGTCCCTTCAGGTTTGATTGGTCTTCAGAACTTCTCTATTAAAGTATTGAAATGTTCCTCTCTTTGTGGGGATATTAACAGAAACAAAACAGAAAACTCTTAGAAATGCATAATGTATTTAAAGGTATAGAATGATACAGTATCTGGATTTGCTTTAAAGTACTTTAGGAAAAGAGTTGGGATAAATAGAACAAGATTGCCAAAGGGTTTGTAATTGTTGAAGCAGGGTGATGAGTAAAAGGGGAGTGGTTTTGTACGTTTGAAATAGTCAAAAGAAAATTGTCTTCAATTAAAAGTGTACCTAAAGTACATTACACATTCTTTAGATACTTAGTACATACAAATAAAAGCAATTTTAACTGATTTTAATATAAAGTAGCCATCTAAATAGAGAATAAGAAAAAAATGCCGATGTAGTCTAACCTTACATATTTTATTGTACTTTCAAATATACATCTCCTAATATTTTGATGTAAAGACTTTTCTTTGAATATGGATCTGATTAGAATTCTACGATATAGCATTTTTCATCCTCTTAATATTTCCAATTTGTTTCTTTTAAGCAAAGTGAGGAATTAATGATTCATAAATGTCAGTCTGACTACAGACTCCTCTTACATGACAACTCTTCTTAATTCTTTAAAATTGGCTTTCCCACCCTAGCTGGTTTGGTTCAGTGGATAGAGCTTTGGCCTGTGGACTGAAGGGTCCCAGGTTCGATTCCAGTCAAGGGCACCTGCCTGAGTTGCAGGCTCATTTCCCAGTGGGGGGCATGCAGGAAGCAGCTGATCAATGATTCCCTCTTATCATTTGATGTTTCTGTTGCTCTCTCTCTCTCTCCCCTTTCCTCTCTGAAATCAATTAAAAAAAAAAAATATATATATATATATATATATATATATAAATAAAATTGGCTTTCCCACACTTAATTCAGTGATTTTTAAAAATCAGTTCACTATTTTTCATATTATTTTCAAAGCATTCACTTGAGTTTCCATAGGAAAAAAGTTATTTTTTTGCCCTCATTTATTTATGTAATATATTTAATTAGATGATGTGATCACTGTAATAGCTACAGCTGGTATATACCTCAGTTTTGGGGACAAATACTACATACTTTTGACATAAACAACTGAACATGTGAAAGATGTTTTAAGTCGCCTGCTAGCCATACTTTTTTTTTTTTAATATATATATTTTTATTGATTTCAGAGAGGAAGGGAGAGGGAGAGAGAGATAGAAACATCAATGATGAGAGAGAATAATCGATCGGCTGCCTCCTGCACGCCCCATACCGGAGATCGAGCCCACAACCTGGACATGTGCCCCTGACTGGAATTGAACCTGGGACCCTTCAGTCCGCAGGCCAAGGCTCTATCCACTGAGCCAAACTGGCTAGGGCTAGCCATACTTCTTAATACTTAAAATATTTTATTCTAACTGCTGTAATTACAGTGCTTGTTTGTCAAATGAAAATAAGTATGTACAACAATAGATTACTAATTGTGTGTTGAAAAATGTGAGAGGCTCCAGGACACCGAGCCAACCAGTTTGGAGGTTTCCTCTTGTTTGAATAGTTCAAGCTGTTCAGTTAGTGTTTATCAAAATACAAAAAGGAAAAAAGTTCATTTAATGCACTGATGTCATCAGTCCACATGTTTTATTTCATGGAGGGAGAAGGATTATTTATCCAGTAGGTTAATTGGAAATCAGTTAAGAAAGCTTCTTTTGTAATGCTCTTAAAATGAATAAATATGTGAATAATTGAATGAATGAGTTTGCAATCATGTTAAGAAAAATATCTGTAGGAATGGAGCAGTAGAAGGCTCAAGAAAAATCCTGGGTAAAGAATGGCAGAATACGTGAGTTCCAGAAGGGAAAAAAGGAATAATTGTGGAGGAAGGATGCAGGGACACAAATCTGACCACTTTGTCCTATTATTTCATGTTAGCTTTAGCAATCCGAACTACCTCTATTATAGCAACTTTGTAATCCTAATACAAATGCATTCTCCACATATACTTTTTTTTAGTATTTATTTTTAGGTATTTAATGATGAAAATAACTTTTTCCCCACTCAAATAGCTTTGACTTAGTAACATTATTACCCTTATTCTTAGCAGTGTGAAACTAGGAGAATATTAAATAAGTCAATAAAATGTTGAAAGGGTTTTTATCTATATATTTTATGGTAAGAAAGATAACTAATAGCATGCATTATATATGCTTTATAACAATTTTAGTCAAAGCAAGGTATGTCTTATTTATATATTATTTATTGCTTATTTCATCTTCGGTTTTTAAACTGACAATTTAAAGTCTTCCCTTCTGTAGAAATGAAAATGATACATTGAGTTTCTTTATCTTAACAGAAAAAACATGGACCCATTTGCCAGAAAACTGCCACTAAAAAACGGAAGACTTTTGATTCGAGCAGACAAAGAGCTGAAGGAACTGATATTCCAACAGTAAAACCTCTAAAACCTAGGGTAATTGTGTAATCTTTGAACAGTATGAACCTTGTTGCTATATATATGTATTGAAAAAGTTATCATTATCTGTTATACTAATATATAATAATAAAAGCATAATATGCTAATTATACTGGACAGCCGAACGACCTTCTGGACGTCATTCCAGACGTCCTTCCAGACGAAGCCACCACAGCGGGAGCCGAAGCAGAGGTGGTTAGGGGCGATCAGGCAGGCAGGCGAGCAGTTAGGGGCAATCAGGCAGGCAGGCAGAGTGGTTAGGGGTGATCAGATAGGCGGATAGAGTGGTTAGGGGTGATCAGATAGGCAGACAGAGTGGTTAGGGGTGATCAGATAGGCAGACAGAGTGGTTAGGGATGATCAGGCAGGCAGGTGAGTGGGTAGGGCTGATAAGGCAGGCAGGCAGAGTGGTTAGGGATGATTAGGCAGGCAGGCGAGTGGTTAGGGGCATCAGGCAGGAGGTAAGTGGTTAGGGGTAATCAGATAGGCAGAGAGGCGAGTGGTTAGGAGCCAGCGGTCCCAGATTACGAGAGGGATCCCTGAGGATCGGGCCTAAGCCAGCAGTCGGACATTCCCCGAGGGATCCTGGATTGCAAGAGGGTGCAGGCCGGGCTGAGGGATCCCACCCCCATGCATGAATTTCGTGTACCGGGCCTCTAGTACTGAATAATAACCAAAATTTTGTGTACTGTTCTCAGTTTAGAAATGATCACAAACTTATTTATTTTAGACTTCGGAAAGAGGGAAGCCAAACTACTCTCTCAACTCCAACTATTACAGGGAGGTTTTTCTAGCATTGGAGGATCACTTGCTTGGCTGTATAGGCTGGAAATAATTAAAAGCCCTCCTCACATGTTCCTTTTAAGTCATAGTTAATTACTTCGGCTATGCTTTAATGTGTTAAAGTCTCTCTTACCAGTAGAGCAATCCCTATATACAAAGGTAAAGCTATAATTTATAGACGTCTTAGCATACTAGAGATTGATTATCTTGATTGATAAATTGTCAATATTTGTGATCTTATTATGCTTTCTGGGAAAAACTTATCAGTTGCTCAACCGTCCTCACATAGCCATTGACAACTTCTTTTCTTTCTTGTTATCAAAGCAATGAATCTCCTATGATAATGTCTCTTTAATATCACTGTGATACTTTATATTGCTAAGAATAAGTCACACAAATACTTTGACAAAGTTTTGAAGAGTTATTTCAGTGAAATAGTCAAAATTTGAATACCTCATTGAATAAGTTTTTGAAACAACCTTGCTTTCAGTGGTAATAACTTCTCCCATTGGTGCAAAAAACATTTTGGAATCTCGGAGGGAAGGGGGGGAGGATGGGTGGGTGGGAGATAATCAGCCAAAGACTTTGTATGCAGATATGCATACACCATGGACACAGACAATAAAATAGGCTGGGGAAGATCTGGGGTGGGGGACGGGGCAGGTTGGAGGGGATCACTGGGGGGGAAAAGGGAACATATGTAATACTTTCAACAATAAAGATTTAAAATGAAACAAAACATTTCCCAGTGGGCCAGTTAATCTTACTGATAAAATCATTTGGGTAGTAGAAAAAAATGGAATGTTCATTTTTATATTTTTGTCCATTTATCCAAGGGAATATTGGTGAATTTTGAATAGGGTAAATCATTATTTGAAGTTTTTCTTAGTCACCGTCCAGATATATGATTGTATTTACTTTAATTAGCTTTGAAGATAAACTACTGAAATCTCTGGGAGCAGTATAACATAGTGGGTATAAAAAAGGGCTCAAGAGTCAGCCTGCCTGATTTTAACTCTGGTCTGCTACTTAGCATGTTGTGTTGAGTGAGTTACTTAATCCATACTTCTGCTTATCTGTAAAATGGTAATAGGAGTTGTAGCATCCGTTTCATGGGGTTATTATAGGGATTACATAAATTTATCCATGGTATTCTCTTAATAAGTGTTATCTTTATCCTATGTCTTTCCTATGGGTTTATATACTTAAAAATTTAATCTTCAGAAACAGGCAAGTACAGCCATTGGTGTACATTAAGTAGTTTACATTTTTGCTCCTTAAATGGTGGTCCGTGGAGCTATAATATCAACACCATCTTGGAACTTGTTAGCAATGCAGTTTCAGGTCCCACTCATGCATGCTCATTCAGCACCTGCATTTTAACCCAATCCATGTTTGAGTCACACACGTATTAAAGTTTGAGAAGCAGTATGTTAGGAGATTTTGAACATTGTAGCTTACCTCTCAGCACCTTTATCTGTATCAAGGAAATTCTACAAAATCACAAGCAGAGTGGAGCAAAGCAAATACAAAATCCATTTTTGGCGAAAGTAAAGGCAGGTGTAATCCATAGACCACAAAATGCAAGGGCTGCCCACAGCCACCGAGATCCAGAAAGGAAGCGCAGGAAGTGCTGTGTGGCCGAGGGCCCAGAACCTGGGAACCTGGCATCTTACAGGTGACTCCTTGATGCTGAGGGGTCTTATCCGGAAGTTTATATCCCTTGTTTACTATAGCTGGCAAGAACTGGGATGAGCTGCAGGGGATTGGATAGCCTGGGACTGGAATGCGCCTGGCTGAAATGGACAAAAGTCAGGAGGGAGGAGGTGGCGAGAAGAAGCACAGAGTGTTAAGAGGCCCCACTAGTGGTTCAGAGACTCTCAGAAAGCACTAGAAAAAGAAAATACCCTTTCTGAGGGCGGGCGCCCACTCAGTGCTGTGTCCTGTGTGAGGGAGTGTGGCTGGCAGCGGTAGTAACCCTCTTGACCCATACTGTTTTAGAGAAGCAGAAGGGGGATGTCTAATCGCACTTTGAGGCCTTATTTGCATCTGTATCTGATGCAAACACAGAAGGGAGCTATTGGTATGTGTAGCCTGGAAGGCTACCCTGGGCCTCTCCTCTTATAAATAGCTGTACAGAAGAAAACCTAACTCTTGGGAGTAATCACAAACTATTAGCTCAGCACTGATACAGACACTGTGAAAAAGAGGGCAGAAGACTGACCAGTGGATGAGTGATACTGTGGAGCCCGTCAGAGTTGTGATCAGACATTTCAGTACCAAGTACTCAATACCAGAGTCGCTCATCTCAAACGTGGAAATGTTTGCATATTTAGTTAAGATTTTTGCATATATATTCATGAGAGAAGTGGAACTATAATTATTCTTTTACCAGAGTTTTGCTCTTGTAAGAGTAGTAGGAAAGTTGTTCCTTTGTTTTATATATTTTTTAAAGAGTTTTTAAAGGATTGGATGCTATTTTTTCTTAAATATCTGCAGGAATTCAATAGGGAAGAAATCTGGGCCAGGAGTTTTCTTTGTGTTTTTTTTTTTAAATAATAGATTCATTTAAAAAAATATTTAAATGACTATTGGGATTTTCTGTTTCTTCTGGTATCTGTTTTGTAGTATTTGCTGAGAATATTGTTCATTTCATCTTAATTATCAAATTTATTAACATTAAGTTTTTTATAATGTTTTCTTTCTCTTGTTTGTAAGAACGGGATCATGTACCATTTTCCATTCTTGGTAATTTGTATTCTCTCTATCTCTCTAATTAGTTTTGCCTTATTAGTGTTTTTGAAGAACCATGTTTTGACTTTGTTGATTCAACTTATGCTCTTGATTTAAAAAATAAAGACATAATAGGAATAGTTGAATATTTCAATAATATGACAAAATAAATCTCTGGAGGCAGAAGAGCCAGCATCATGTTTAATGGAAAGATACTTAGAAGTAGTTCCATTAATGTCAGGAACGAGATTCATCTCTAACCAGTATGGTACTAGCTGATAGATAGAAAATAACAAGAAATTAGATGTGTAGGGACTGGAAAACTGCCATTATTAAGAGACAAAAACCCAAAAGAATCAACTGATAAATTACTACCAATATAAGAGAAGTCAGTGAAATAATGAAATATAATATTAGTATACAGAAACTACTAGGTTTTATATTTCAACATGAAGAAAATATCCTTTATAAAAGAGAAACACCAAATATAAAATATTTAGCAATAAACCTTAAGATAACAGAGGTATGAGTTCCACAAAGAGTAATTTAAAATATTACTGAAAGAAAAATGAACACTTCTTCAAATGGAAATATATCTTGTATTCTTGAATAGTTAGACTTAGCATATTAAGATTTTAAGTTCCTTAAGTTGATTCTGAATATAATGTTTCATTTTTACAGTTATAAGTCTTTTTAAAAAAACTAGACAAGCTAATTTTAAAGTTCATATGAAAAAAATATCATGCAAGGATAACCAGAAAAGATAGTAAAAGAAGCAGAATGAAGTAAGCTACCCTACCAGATATTAAAATATCATAAAATATCAATATTTAAAACAGATATTGACACAAGGATAGTCATAATAATGGGACAAAAGAGAAAGTTCAGAATAAGCTCAAATACTGAAGAGAATATGGTAAAAGTATTGTCCCAGTTCAGTGGGAAGAAAAGTCAGTAAAGGATGGTAAGACAGCTATATAGCTATGTTAACAAACAAAAAATAAAGTGAAATCCATTATGTCACACCATCCATCAGGATAAATTCCAAATGAGTAAGAGATTTAAAATTTTAAATGAAAACACGAAAGCTCTGGGTGGAAACATGGAAAATTCCCATTTTACTTTGGGGTGAGATTGGGCCTTGTTAACTGTGACTACAAATCCAGAGATCATAAAGAAAAGTTTTGTAAATTAAACTACATTTACAAAATAATTCTTCACATCAGAAGGCTCTTTGAAAGGGTAAAACGAGGGACATGATTATTAGGGAGGGTTGGGGCTAGTCTCCTTTAGAGAGTTACTGGAAATTGTTAAGAAAAAAAAAAGGCCAATCACCTACTAGGTAAGTTGACCAGGCATATAAACAGTTCACAAAAAGGCAATACTAATGATTCTTAATTATATGAGAAGATGCTCACTCTTACTCATTATAAGAGAGAAGCCAGTGAAAACCATAGAGAGAACTACCTTTCACCTCTAATCATTAAAAACCAAAAAGTGTGATAACGTACTCGGTTGGAGGAACTATGGGAAAACAGGAAAATATACTCTTAGTGGGAACTTAAATACATGTGACACCTAGAGAAGTCAATTTAGTGTCTATTACAATTAAAGTTGCATTTCAGAAATTACATATAACATAGTTGCATGAAGTTCTCTTTTTGTGATTGTAAATTTGGGAAGGAAATCCTTTAAGAACTCCTGGTAAGAGAATATTTAAAGTAATATGGCATTTCCTCAAGTTTTATCTCAGTTTAGTGTAAAATAAATGTTCTAAAATTGACTGTGTTTTCTTATAGCCTGAGCCGCCAAAGAAGCCATCCAATTGGAGAAGAAAACATGAGGAGTTCATTGCCACCATAAGAGCAGCTAAAGGCCTGGACCAGGCCCTTAGAGAGGGGGGCAGGCTCCCTCCGCCGCCTCCGCCTTCCTACGACCCGGGTACACGCCTGTTGCTGGCAGTACTGCGCCGGTGGGGTGACACATGGGTAGAATTTCTATGAGTTTTAGTTGTCATTGAACTTAATCCGCAAGATGGGCCCTGACGAAGCATACATAATCTTTACAAGTTTTGCTACAAAATAATGTTGATAGCAAGCATTTAGGCTTATTCATACACATCGGTGTTGAACATAGAAATGCATTATCTTTTCATCTCAGTACTTCTATTTAAACACTATAATATCATTTTAAAATTATTGTAGCAACTATTAAATTTTAATATTCCAGGAAACATTTTAATCATGTTCACTGTGAACTGAAATGTAGTCATTCAGTAAGATTCACACAGTGATGTTGCTTAGTTCTTTGGAATCTTCTCATCTGGGAAGGAAGAAAATCATAACATTGCTTCAAAAATATACAGTTCGTGTGAGGAAATTACCATATAAACCCATATACCTAACTATGCCCTAAACTCATGCATTACATTTTTTTCATTGAGTGGGTAAAAGTTGCTTATTATTGTTATAAAAAAAAAGGCAGGATGGTGGCTAGCCTGAAGAGGTAGTTATTTTAATGTAACAAGTTAACTGCATGAAAATTGTGTTAGTATTTTAGGTTGGGATTTATTTCTTTGTAAAGAGAAATTTCTTTAGAAAATCTAGATATGATCATTTTTAATGTTTTATTATAGAAAAGAAGTTGGCAAACTATTTCTATAAGGGCCAGATAGTAAATATCTTAGGCTTTGCAGGCAACACTCAGTTCTGTTGCCCCTACTACAAGAAATCAACCACAGACAATATGTAAGTAAATGGGTGTAGCTGTCTTCTAATAAAACTTTATTTATCAAAACAGGCAGCTGGCAGAATGGATTTGGCCTCGGGGCCCTAGTTTGCCAGCCTCTGTTCCAGAGTAATTAACTTTAATGTTAGTTGCATTTCTGGGATGACCTAACTGGGTTTGGGTCTCTTTTAATTCTCCCTAAATTTTCCCCATGAAGTTGAATTTTCTCTGTTTTGGAGGCATTTGTATATCACATCTTATTCAACATAGCTATATTTCTCAGGTTTCTTAAGTAAGAGAGCAAGAATTTTAAAATCTCATAGTCCTGACAAAACAACTTCTTTGTTATTAGAAATTTTAGACTTACTCACTAATTAGCAGGACAAATTTCTGAGCTTCAAATGAGTATAAATTTAAAGGTAAACCCCTATAGAAAAGTAAACTTGTTGAAATAAATTGAGATTTTTTTGACACTGCTAAATTTTTATATTCATGTCTTTTCAGTGTCTCAGTTGAGATCTTTTATAGTACTACAAAATTTAGTTCAGCTTGGGATAATTTGGAGATTTTATTTTAAAATAAATTTTATTTATAGTATACATTGCATTTTAGAATATTTTATCATGGAAGCATTTTCTCTTAAATTTGAATGGATGTTCAACAATGGAATCATGCCATTGGGCTGAATTAATTATGTTGAGGTATATTGCTTTACTTCTTTCATCTGTTGGGACTTCTAAAAGAAAATAAATACAAAGTCGATAAAACTATTTTATGACAGTTTTCCTCTAATTGAAATACAGTATTTTAATAGATGATCCTAAATTTTAAAATGTATTTTGAATGTAATGTGTTATTACTGCTTAATTAGTCTAACATGTAAAAATATGTATATACTAGAGCAGTGATGGCGAACCTATGACACGCGTGTCAGCACTGAGGATGAAACATTTGCTGCTCCTGAGGATGAAACATTTGCGAAATAATGTTTTTTCCTCAAAGTGACACACTGCCCGAGTTATGCTCAGTTTTTTGGCGAAGTTTGACACACCAAGCTCAAAAGGTTGCCCATCACTGTACTAGAGGCCTGGTGCATGAAAATTCACCTCAGCCCGGCCTGCCCCCTCTCATAGTCTGGGAGCCCTCAGGGGCGGGAGGTGACCCAGTGATTAGGGGAAGGCGACGCCCCCATCACACTTCTGCTGGGCGGCCCTGGGCAGCTGAGCAGCTGCCATCTGCCATCCAAGGCTTGCCTGTGCTTCGGGTCGGCCCAGGGTAGCTGGGGGGCTGAGGGGACTGGGTGCCACCATCTTATGGCTGTGGGCACCGCCATCTTTGAGGGCGTGACAGTCAATTAGCATATTACCTCCTTATTGGCTGTGGGTGCTGCATCTTTGTGAGGGTGTGATGATCAATTAGCATATTCCCTCTTTATTAGATAGGATGATGAAACATGGCATTATAGAGGTAAAGAGAAATAACATTTTTCCTCCACTTCATATTTGTATTGAGGATTTATACTTTTTTTTTCCCTTCAAATTTGATTTTAAGCTGGAAGAACATGGGACTTTATCATATACCAGGGGCCTGATGCATGAAATTAGTGCAAGGGCCTTGGCCCCTGCCGCCATGGTGGCCACATCTGCCTTGGCCCCCGCCCGCTGCGGCTTTGTCTGGAAGGAAGGACGTCCAGAAGGACGTCCAGTCTAATTTGCATATTGTGGTTTTATTATTATAGACTAACACTTTTTGCTTAAACATCTTTATACTAAATTTGGATAAGTCAGGTTGAGTGGTTATAAGGAAATGAGAGATTTTGTTTATTAAATGTTATTATTTATGCTTATGTCTTCATATAAATTTATAATTCATTATATCCTACTTAAAGTATTGTGTTATTAATTGCTTTTTTTTTTTTTTGCTTTAGATTATATTCAATGTCCATATTGCCAGAGGAGATTTAATGAAAATGCGGCTGATAGACATATAAATTTTTGTAAAGAACAGGCAGCACGTATTAGTAATAAAAGCAAATTTTCCACTGATGCCAAAGGCAAAGTGACTTCGCGGACACAGGTGAAATGCACTACTTAATCATTTCCACAAACAAATAAAAAAATGACTTTTTCAAGTTAACTGTTTTATGTTTATGCTTTATAGAACATTTAAGTATCATTTTCTCACCTGCTAAAATTTATGTATTACTGTTCAGGGATTTAGTAATAAATTTGAATGGCTAATTGAAAACAAATAATTACAGTTAATCAATTTGAAATGGACTTGAGTTAGTAGAGACTTCTAAATATACAGATTTTGAAGAGGTATTAGGAAATATGTAAGAAAATAAGTTAAAAATTGGTGAAGCAGGTGCAGAGGAAACCAGAGGTGATAGAGGAGTAAGAAAATGCCAGTCAGTTCCTCAATGAAAATCATGTAAGTGTTGCTCTGGCTGGTGTGGGTCAGTTGGTTGGAGCATCATCCTGTGTACTGGAAGGTTGCTTGTTAGAGTCCTGGTCAGGGCACATGCCTAGGTTGTGGGTTCGGTCCCCAGTCAGGGCATGTACAGGAGGCAACGAATCAATGTTTCTCTCTCTCTCCCTCTCCGGCCCCTGTCCTCTCCCCTTCATTCCCCTCTCTCTTCTCTAAAATCAATTATTTTTAAAAAAACATGTAAGAACTGAATGTTTCCATGTTATGTATGAGTAATGTTTCCATGTTATGTATGAGTAATGCTCATGAGGGAATGAATGTAGGGTCAAATCCAAATTGCTAATTTTAGCCTTTATTTCTTCATTTATGCAGTGGTGATTTCCATGAGTATTGTGAGAAGCAGATGGAATAATGTATATGAAAGCATTTAGCACACTATTAATCATAGAACAATTTTGTTATATGAAATTGATTTTTACAGTACTATTGGTTTTCTTTAAGCATATTGGAAGTATGAAAATGTCATACTTCCGAGCAAATTTCATTGTTTTATAAAGCTTTCATTTGTAAATAATTTTTTAGTACTATAAATCTAGCAGGTAATAAATCCATTTCTCTTGTTACTTACAAATAAAATATTGAATTAAAGGACTCCATTACAATTGGGGTCTTCTTGGGAGAATTTTTTCATTGATTTTTTGTTAATATTATTGGAAATAGAACACATCATTATTATTGTCATTGTGGGGAAAGAACAGTGCCTCATTTTGAATGATTTCCCAAAGAGATGTCAAACACATATCTTACATATAAACAGTTAATGACTGTAATACGATTTTTTGTTTTGTTTCAATAATAAAATAATCAGTAGAGCAAAGGAAATACAATAGAATGTGTATATGCCAACAACTTTGTTCCAAATAATTGATAAATGTGAGTAGTTGATTTTCTCACCTTAAATCAGCGTTAATTCCATGTCCAGTTGTGTATGTTCATTTTACTCTAACCCCATATTTTCTTTCTTTTTATAAAAATATATTTTTATTGATTTCAGAGAGGAAGGAAGAGGGAGAAGGAGAGAGAGAAACATCAATGATGAGAGAGAATCACGGATCAGCTGCCTCCTGCATGCCCCCCACTGGGGATCGAGCCCGCAATTCAAACATGTGCCCTGACCAGGAATTGAACCATGACCTCCAGGTTCATAGGTTGACGCTCAACCACTGAGCCATGCTGGCTGGGCCATATTTTCTTGTTTCTATTCATTCAACCAGTTTTTATTGAGCACCCTCTTCGAGTCAGACACTGTAGCAAGTACTGAGTGTATATTAGTAGACTAAATACAGTACTTTTTCTAAAGAGGTTTAGATGCATCCTTATCATATTTATCAGCTATATTTTCATCAGCACACAGTATTATCAGTCTTGAGCATTTTTAGTACTTTGTTGAAAAATTGGTCTAAATAGTACCTTCTGCCATTTTATAAGAAACTAGGGGCCCAGTGCATGAATTCATGCACCTTGAAAGGAACTGCGGGCTGCGAGGCTGTGGTAGGCACAGGGGCTGGTCTCTGCCCATCCTCTGTGCCCCCGCCTGGCTCCTCCCACCACGGCCCCCGGTCCCCTGTTTGCCTGAAGCCCTGCTCCTGTTGTTGCCGCTCCCACACGCTGATGGCGCCAGCCCCACTCGAACCTGCTGATTGCGCGGAGCAATTGGGGCTGGCACCAGCAGTGGGTGTGAGGGGTGGCTACTGCCCCGATCGCTCCGCAGGAGCAGGGGGAGGTGGAGAAGCCCTCAGAGGTGATCAGGGCCGGCAGCCGCTGCTCGCACCCACTGATGGTGCTGAGTAATTGAGCCCGGCGCTGAGTGATTGAGACCGGCGCCAGGCACTGGCAGTGGGTGTGAGCGGCAGCTCCGGTGCTGGCAGCGACTGGTGCCCGCCTTGGTCTGGTGCCCCCGCTCACCTGCTCCACCATCCCATAGCGACCGGTTGTTCTGTTGTTCAGTTGTTCCGGTTGTTCTGCTGTTCGGTCTATTTGCATATTAGCCTTTTATAATATAGGATTAATGTCTTCCACGTTCTTTAAGCTTCTCCATTCAAGAGTATTTGTAAATATAAATATTTTACTAAGGAAATTTACTAGAGTTGCGATCAGCATAAAAAAAAACAGGAAATAGGAGGAGAGAAACCAAGATGGCGGCATAGGTAAGCACCTAAACTGCTGCCTCGCACAACAGTTTCAAAACTACAACTAAAAGACAGAACGGACATCATCCAGAACCACAGGAAAGCTGGCTGAGTGGAAATTCTACAACTAGAAGAAAAGAGAAAAGCTCACGGAGAGTCAGAGGAGCTGCAAAGGGCTGAGGTATGGAGACACGGGCGCAGAGAGGAAGGGTGGCTGAGTGCCTGGCTGGCTTACTCTGGCCCATATAGGACACCTAGCACACAAAGCTACCCTACCAACTCAGGGAAGCAGTGAAAATGCCAAGACAAAGAAACAGATCACAAACGAAAGAAATGGAGGAAAAGAAACAACTGGATATAGAATTCAAAACCACGGTTATAAGGTTTTTCAAGAATTTCCTAGAAAAGGCCGATAAATTTAGTGAGACCCTCGAGGATATGAAAAAGGACCAACTAGAAATTAAACATACACTGACTGAAATAAAAAATATTATACAGAGACCCAACAGCAGACTAGAGGAACGCAAGAATCAAGTCAAAGATTTGAAATACAAAGAAGCAAAAAACACTCAACCAGAAAAGCAAAAAGAAAAAAGAATCCAAAAATTTGAAGATAGTGTAAGAAGCCTCTGGGACAACTTCAAGTGTACCAACATCAGAATTATGGGGGTGCCAGAAGAGAGAGAGCAAGATACTGAAAACATATTTGAAGAAATAATGACTGAAAACTTCCCCACCTGGTGAAAGAAATAGACTTACAAGTCCAGGAATCTCACAGAACCCCAAACAAAAGGAATCCAAAGAGGACCACAGCAAGACACATCATAATTAAAATGCCAAGAGCAAAAGACAAAGAGAGAATATTAAAAGCAGGAAGAGAAAAACAGTTAATTACCTACAAGGGAGCACCCATAAGATTGTCAGCTGATTTCTCAACAGAAACTATGCAGGCCAGACGGGAATGGCAAGAAATATTCAAAGTGATGAATAGCAAGAACGTACAACCAAGATTGCTCTACCCAGCAAAGCTATCATTCAGAATGGAAGGTCAGATAAAGAGCTTCACAGATAAGAAAAACCTAAAGGAGTTCATCACCACCAAACCAGTATTATATGAAATGCTGAAAGGTATTCTTTAAAAAGAGGAAGAAAAAAGTAAAGATAAAAATTATGAACAACAAATACATATCTAGCAACAAGTGAACCTAAAAATCAAGTGAATTAAAAATCTGAGGAACAGAATAAACTGGTGAATATAATAGAATCAGGGGCATAGAAAGGGAGTGGACTGATAATTCTCAGGGGGAAGGGGTATGGAGGGTGCAGGAAGAGACTGGACAAAAATCATACACCTATGGATGAGGATAGTGAGGGGGAAGTAGGGCAGAGCGTGGGGAGGAAATCAGGTGGAGGGGAACTATGGGGGAAAAAGGAGAAACAATTTAATAATCTGAACAATAAAGATTTATTAAATTAAAAAAAAATAAACTTTACCCAGAGGCTTACCAAAAGAACAAAAAACAAACAAAAAAAAAACACCAAAAACCAAACAAACAAACAAACAAAAAAACCCCACAGGAAATAATCAGCACCTAACAAATACTTAGTGAAAGAAATATATATTGACTATAATTGTATTAAAAGAAAATTATTTTGTTCTTCTGAATGAACTTATACGAAATTGTTGCTAGCTAGTCATCCCGACAGCCTTTCCAATGCTGGTAGAATTTCAGCTAGATGCTGTGGGATAGATAAAATGCAGCTCAGGGAGGAAAGAGTCCCATTATCTAGGGCAGGGGGACAGCAACCTACTGAGAAGCAGGTGAATATGCTTTAAACGAGGCATTCAGAGTAGCATGAGGATTCACAAAGGAAACTAACCTGACTAGTTCTTGTTGAAAGTAACAGGAGCTATTAGAGGAGATAGATAAGATTGGGCTACGTTTTAGGGACCTCGGGAAACAATAAAATTGAGCAAAATCGTAGAAGGCCTAATATAGAGAGCAGAAAAGCAAAGCACCATTTGAAAGGCATATTCTGCCTTTTTCAATTTCTAAGCCATTAAGTTAATAATAAATTCTGAAAGGTACATAAAAATTTATAGTGCTCGATATATAGTTTTACCAGGCCCTTCCTGCCTGCGCTCAACCTGAAGGCTTGCCCTCTCACTATGCAATGCACCCCCCTTCGTGTATGCAGCTCATGAGTGGGTCACCAATTCAGTTTCTTAATTCAGTTTTATGGGCCCTCTTTTTAGTAGACATGTCTCTGGTATTTTGACAAATCTTTTTTAGGTCTTGTTTTCCATATTTTAAAATCTTTTCTAATATCTTCATTGGTATTTTAGTGGGAGAGACATATGAACAGATGCCCTTTTTAAATTTTATTTAAAATATTTTTATTGATTTTTTAGAGAGAAGGAGAGGGAGAGAAAGAAACATCTGTGAGAGGGAAACATCAATTGGCTGCCTCCTGCACACCCCTTACTGGGGGATTCAGCCAGCAGCCCAGGCATGTGCCCTGACCTGGAATCCAAACGGCAACCTCCGGGTGCATGGGACGGCACCCAACCCGCTGAGCCACACAGATGCCCTTTTAAACCAGAAACACCTCAGCTCTGCCCAGGTAGCTCAGTTGGTTAGTGTCATCCCGATATGCCAAGGTTGCAGGTTCGATCTCCACTCGGGGCACATCCATGAGTCAACCAGTGAATGCATAAGTAAGTGGAACAACAAATGGATGTTTGTCACTGCTTCCTCTCGCTCTCTAAAAATCAGTTATAAAAACCCAGACAAACCAGAAAGACCTCTCAGGTTTTTAAAGAAACTGTCTAAGTCTTACCTCCAAGGTCTTCTCGTCATTTGTTCTTCTGATAGTTATTGAAGGTTTTCTATTTGCCAAGTGCTTAAGAAATTTTAGTTTCTGGCATAATAGTTCCAAATGTGGATGGTATGGTATTTGAGTGTGTGTGAGAGACCCTTTTATCAAGATTTATTTTAAGGTCACATACTGAATTTCAGAGATATGTTTGACTTTAAAATTTGTGTTTAGCTAGCAACATTTTAGTAGTGCTACTACTGATTATTGGTTATAAAATATGATTTGACTTTTGAAAATCAGGTTTAAAATGCATTTTCAGATAAAGTACTAAGCTGTCTAAATACTGCATTAGGCTAACTCTCAAGTACACATGCAATGCAGTAATCCTATATAATAAAATGCTAATATGCAAATCATCCCCTCGGGAGTTCAACCAATCAGGAGTTTGACCACTCGCTATGATGTGAGCTGACCACCAGGGGACAGTGCAGAATGAAGGAAGGTCCCGGCCAGCCCTGATCGCTGGCCAGGCCTAGGGACCCTACACGTGCACGAATTTCATGCACTGGGCCTCTAGTCACCTTACAGTGAAGCATTGGCTGGCACTGAGGTGGCCTGATTTTTCATTTCCGTTCTGTTGTTCATTTGGGGTGTAACCCTGGGCAAGTGCATTTCTTTATGTCAGGTCAGGTGATTGATAAGATATTTTTGTATTCAGTAAATGAGCAAAATTTGGCTCATAAGAGACAGTGAAATAAAATTAATAGTGATATCTCTTGAGAGAGTGGAGCACAAATAAAAATAACATAAGCTGATGTGCCCTGTTCTTTCTTAACCCACATCCCATCCCTCTGATGTGGTCTGGTGAGGACGGGAAGCCAGACTTGGCTGTCTCTTCACATTGGGGCATCCCGAAGGGAGCTCTTGTAAACCTGTCTGGGCTGATATGTAATCTTAGGCATTTTGATCAGGAAATGTGGCTGGATTAAATATATGAAATATAAAACCACACCCAGGGACATGTTATATCCTGACCTTTAAAAGTCGCTCCACCCAGTGAGAAGCATTGGGTGTCTCTCTAAGTTTTTCTGTTAATATTTGCTTGGTGTTTAGAATCTAACATTGAGGAAATATTTCCCACTAAACCTTTCCCCTATGAACTGGGAAAGTTGCTCTTTGTTTATTTTAGAAATGGAACATCTTAGCCAAACTTTCAGTCCACCAGTTTTGAGAAGGAACATTTTGGGAAACCTCTCTCTGAGGTGACACTTTCTAATCTACACTTTCTCACTTTGGGCAAAAGTAACAAATAAAAGGATTGCTCATTGAAGGGAATGAAATACTAGTTGTGAAACAATAGTTTACAATTGATATTAAAAATGATGATGAAATAATTTATTTTCATTATTTCAGTATAAGCCGCCTGCTCTTAAAAAGTCAAATTCTCCTGGGACCCTGTCATCAGGATCTTCACGATTACCACAGCCAAGTGGAACCAGCAAGACTGTTGTAGGTAAGGAGAGCCATGAAAGAATTAGTTTCCTTTCTTTGTTATTATTTACAGTGTTGGTAGAGAAGGAAATGAAGACAGTGTTCTATTCGGATCACTAAAATAGATTTATAATTAGTTAAGAGATAGGGTAAAAATAAAGTAACTTCCAATAGCTTCTACTTTAGATGTTTTCTAGTCTTTTTTTTTTTTAGCTTCAGTGAATTGTTGTTAATGATATAGCATTTGTTCAGAATAGTCAACCAAGTTCTTTTCTTGATTCTTTGACTATTTTCCCCTCATTTCAACCTATACTTCTCTGAACTTGACAGTTGTCCTTAATAGACAGATGTTTAATGGTTAGAAGACAATATTGACTACTGAAGTGTACTTTTATTTGTATGTAAATTATAAGAAATATGGAAATTAGAAATGAAGGATACTAGATGTTCCCTGGAAATTTCATTTTTTAAAGAAAAACAATTCTTAGTTGATAACGAGTTTAGATTTTATTGCCAGTAATCCATTATTTTTCTTGTCAGATGCTAATTTATGTGATTTTTTTTTTCAGAGTTTCATTAAAACTAATACCTTTTTATTATAAGGTGTCTCTTCAGGTAGAGTGTCTTCAGTTAGCAGCTCATTGGGAAACAAACTTCAGACCTTATCTCCCTCGCATAAAGGGATAGCGGCCCCTCATGTAGGGTAGGTTGACTTTGAACCTAATTCATTAGAGACATATATATGTATAAATAATACTAAGGTTTTATTTTGTTTAGATAATTGGCTTTTTCATTAACCTTAATTTTCTTTCTAAGTTCACTTGTCTGTTAATATTGCTGCTCAGGACAACACTCATTGCTGGTGAGGCTCTAAATTAGTATACTCACATTGGAAGGAAATCTGTCTAACATTTATCAAGAGGTTTAAAGTGTTCCTATTTTTGATTGAATAATTTTACTTGGGGAATCTAGCTAAGGAAATCATTTTAAATATGGAAGATTTTTATAGTAACCACGATTTAGTAAGCATTATGTATCAGGCACTGTGCTAGACATTTTACATACATTTTTATTAAAATCATCCTACTACTGTATCATGAGAGGGTCCGAGAAGGAAAGTAATTTGTTCTAAGCTGCACAGCTGTTAAAAGTTAGAAGCAGGGTACAGATCAGGGTCTCTTTAGCTCTAAACATTAGTCTCTTTTCATGTTTTATTACAATGTATATAAAACCACCTAAATGTGTCTAGCTTTGTTTGAAGAGCAGATGTTGAAAGTTTACAAAGGGATATTATGCAACCATAAACAAATATATAAATCTTAATAAACTGATTCTGCTATAACACGAGTGAAATGTAGGATACAAACTCCATGTTTGCTATGATAGAAAGTAGAAAAATAGATGTAGACAAAAAAAGACCAAATATACTGAAATAGTAAAAATGGGTGATTCTTTTCCTTTTATTTAATAGTAAGTACTTTTTATTTTTCTACAGTTTTATAAACATGGTTTTTAGTAAAGTAGCATAAGTAAGCTTTGCACAATTATGTTACTGTGGAGAAATTATTGATAACACTAGAGATTTTAATAGAAGGCCTGGCAGTCCACTAAACTCACTTTATCTTCCATTTTTATGTCAGAAAATTAAGGATTACCATGCGTTCATTAGAATGCAGGCTGATGTCTATATCTTTAGAAATGCTGATAAGGTTGATATAGGAAATATAGCCCATATTACTTTCAGATATAGGTTATCACTTTAGTTTTTATGTAGGAAATATACTAGTATATTAGGGTAAATATAAAATGAGAATAATTGCCTTTTGTGTCCTAATTTGGATTATGTAGTAAGTGCAAGAACTAAAAGGAATTTAACTTCTTTTGTAGAAAAAGAACAATCAACTAACAACATCTGATTAGTTGAATGTTTTTTTCTTTTTGTTGTGCTTCCAAAAAGAAGAAACAGGCTATCCTTAAGAAGGAAAGAGGTTATCAGTAGAACAGGTGGTTGAAAAGTAAAAGGTTCTCAGCTTCCAGTGATAAAACTGTTTTTTTTTCTTGCTTCTCTACTGATTTTATTTTAATAACTAAAGAATAGACATAGCCATATGTGTTTTAATTTACAAAGCCTTTCTAACCATATCACAAAGAATTACCTTCCATGTTAGTTTATAGTTTTTGTTTCTAGTATTATTTGTAGTTTCATTTGCATGTGATTATGAATTAAAAGCTGGTATTTTCAGGACCTCTCCTATCATGCTGGTAATTTAATCATTTGGCAATAGTGAGTTGCACTGACACCCTGTATTCTTAAATAGGGCGAGTGAAGCTGGCTGATATAATCGAAAGGGGCGCTGACTTTGAATTAGAGAACGAGGCTTCTGGGCCCAACTTTGCCACTAAATAGCTTTATGACTTTGCCTTTGTGCCTATCTCCTTTCTGTCTCACTCGGACCTCACCTGTGACTCGGCTTAGATCATGACAACTGACCTAAGAAAATCTGATCAACATTTACATCATCCCTTGGAGAAAATGTTTTACTGACAAGCAGAGATTGTGAGCACACATTTTATGTTATGTAATGCTTATAATACGATGAAGAGTTAAAACTTCTGGTTCTCTCACATCATATTAAACTGTCAAACATAACTATTCAAATCCCAATTGTCCATTTATATATGATCCTTACATGTTACAGGAGTGCCTTTAGATACTAGGAAGAGAGCGGTAGTGTTTGCTTCTGGCTAATATATTACTATATGAACTGGAACATAACCGTATCACGTATATTTCACAGAACCATTCATGGCCGCTGTTTAGTGGCAGGCTTCATTCCTTTTTTAGAATTATTGAGGAAATGATCTGTGTGTGCCAGATTATAACCTTTGTGATCACAAAGCTCTGTGTGTCTGCATTGCTTGCAGTTATAACTACAAAGTATTGTATAATGCCTGGCATATAGACACACAAATTTTTGACAAGTAAATGAAAAAAGTAACGAATTCATAAATTAGATCCCTCGTTTGTCAACCTGTTGGCACATCACAGAATCATGGTGCCGGTACTGATGGAATAATTACATAAAGTTTGTATGGCAACTATTATTTCCAGTGACACAGGTGATTCAAGACAGAGTTAAAGGTATTAAGACACCTGGCTAGCTGAAATGTTTAAGAAATTAGGCATCTTCTGAGGTTAGTAAAATAGTTTCAGTGACTTGGAATTATTTCAAGCCTATGTATATACACAGAGTTTGCTCTGTTCAGCTTTTTATGGATACCAATGATCTGTAATATTTAGCATATATGGGAATCAAACCACAGACAAATTCTCTGTTTGCTAATTAATTTTGCGACAATCCGTGAGTCAACCAATTTTAACAGTTTTTTTTTAAGCAAAGCATACACCCAAAGGAAATTTTTCCCTAATCTAGAAGATGACTATCTTTAATTTTTAGAAATTTGAGAAGTATTATGAAATGCAGAGCTTCTAAATAAATATTGCCACATTTGAATTCTGTCAGAGTTCATAGTCTTGCCTTGAGAATTGTGTTTTCTTAATGGTTAATTACCAGCTTAAGTAGATGTCTATCTGATAATTTTCAGTAGCTAAAACATCAAATTTCAAAGCTTTACTTCTGTTACTGTGAAAAACAGAAATTTACCCTGAAACAACAGAATGCATGTAAGGAACATTTCTTAATACAAAAATTGAATTTGGATTTTCATACTTTATATTGACAATAGTAAGAAATAAATGTCTAGTTTTTAATAGTAAAAACTAGTTTTTAATAGTAAATGTCTAGTTTAATAGTAAGAACTAGTTTTTAATAGTAAAAGCATTTTGCATTGCCTTCCTGCTCCGGTGGCACAGTGGAGCATTTGTGGCAGAGGCCGTCTAACATGCAGAGCCTAACCTACAGACTGTCCAACCCTTGGCAGGAAAAGTTGGCCACTCCCTATCTTAGAATAAGTAAATGATTGTAGCATTAAGTGTTTATAACTTGAAGGTTAGAATAAGTAAATGATGTAGCATTAGATATTTATAACTTGAAGGTAGGTATTTTTAAGTATTCTTCATTTACACCCAAAGATGGAACTGTTATTTTTTTGAGTCAGTTGGGCTCTCCAGGAACTTTGGCTATAGATTAGGATTCTATATATCGAACACCAAACTGTTTTTTAACTTTTATTAATCCAACACTTTTTGATGGTTGAAGAGAAAGAATAGTGAGGGATTGAAAATATACTTTCATATTGACTCTAAATCTAGATGCCAATTTAAGGACATATCATATGAGATTGAAATCCTATGTTAAGTTACATGATCAGATTGCCAAAATGTTTGCTACGTGGGAGTGCTTCGTTGGCTTCAAAATCCTCCTTTGTTTTCCTTAGCAGCAGCAAGACTGCTTTTACTGCCCAATGGATTTGTTTATTCCTGCCTTAATTTCTTGCAGACCTTGGCTGTAAAATAATTGCCATTACTGAATTGGAGCCTTTAAACGAAAATGGCATTGAAGCACTCTAAAAACATTTAGATTGTTAGTTCCATAATGGGGTACTATCAGATGATTGAAATTATATTCCTCAAACTTTGTAAATAATTAAAAAATACATCATAAAGTAGATTTGTCATTGTATTTTCCCAACATTTATTAATTCTCAAAGTGACCTCAGAAATAGATGATGTATAAACTCAATATGAAAATCAGCAAAGGTACATATTTTTTTTTTTTTTATAACTTGAAACATCTAAGGCTCTTGAGGTCAAGGGAAAACATATAATAGATACAGACTTACTGGTTTCTATACTCATATTATTCACTACCTTAACTGATGGTTTGCAAGACCAGGAAAGACAGAGAAAACTTCCACCAAAGAACAATCAGTTGGATTGTAGTCTTTAAATTACTTTTGATAATATCATCACTTTTGCAAAGATTTTTATTTCTTTTCAAATTCCCTTTATCTTGTTGCCACTTTGACATCTCCAGTGCTACTCCAGTAGAGGCACAGAAATAGGAGGTTTGATAGAAAAGGGAATAGGAGTAAGGAAGTATTTACACCAAAATAAATATGAAAATGGTACATGAGAAATGTCTGTTATATCCTAGATCTGGGTACGTTAGGGAAGGATTTAAGTATTTGAAAGTTCTTTTATAAACTAATATTTAAAAAATTTATTAATTATCCCAATATTGACTTTTATTACATAGTATTTAAAAATATAATTGTAAATAGATTTTATATGTATACTAGAGGCCCGATGCACAAAATTCGTGCAAGAGTAGGCCTTCCTTCCCCCGGCTGCTGGCACCAGCTTCCCTCTGGCACCCGCGACCCGGGCTTCCCTCGCAGCCCTGGCTTCACCTGGAAGGTCATCCAGAAGGACATCCGGTCTAATTAGCATATTACGCTTTTATTATTATAGATATTTATATATAATTATTGTAAATATAAATTACTTATAACGTATTTATATGTATACATATATAGGTAATATTTTGATTATATTATTGAAATTTATAAATTTAATTTTTGTCTGGTTATACCTTGATATAAACATAGAATAAAGTAGCAAATTATAGCAGAATGTAAGTTTACATGATTTTTCGTTTAAGACTAACATTTACTTACATTTAGCCTAAGTAACATTTTAATTGTGTGTGTTTATGTACATACACACATATACATATATATACTTAATGTAATATACATTAAGTATATATACACATATATACTTAATGTGTGTGTATATATATATATATATATATATGTAGATAAATAAGTAGATCAATTGAGTTGAATTTATAACAGGTATATGGCATGATAAATCATCATTGGAACCTGCATTTCCATTAGGCAGTCATCTTATATATGGAAAAGCAGTGATATTATCAAAAGGAATTTAAAGACTTCAATCCAACTGATCGCTCTTAAAATACTGGCAATCATCTTATATATGGAATTTAAAGCAGTGATATTATCAAAAGGAATTTAAAGACTTCAATCCAACTGATCGCTCTTAAAATACTGGCAATCATCTTATATATGGAATATTTCCATTAATTACCTCTAGATTTTTACTATATTTTATACATCTCCTTCCTGAAATTGAACTTGGTTATATCATATGTAAGAGCTGAGTAGTTTTTATAATAGAGGAATCTGACTTAAAAATGCAGTTTAAATTTTTCTACATTTTAATTTTTATAACTTTATTCTGAGAAAGAAAATAAAATCTTTCATTCCTTATTCTAAATTCAGACACTGTTGATAAAATAACAGTTGGAACACTAATGTTTTGATAATTGTTAAACAATTCAAAGAAAATTCTGATTTGTTAGTTTAAATTCCAAATAGGTAACTTTTCCAATCATCTTTCACAAATAAAATAAACCTTCAAAATTAATCTCCAATATTTTAGAAATTTTGTTTAATATATATTTAATGAAGGCATTTAAAAAAAACCTTTAAAATGTTTTAAGTAATGTAAACATCACCACCTGCAGAGTATTAATATCAACTTTTACAACAAAATGCCATGTACAGGATAGTAAAAGAACATAAAAATGGATAAAATATGTCCCTCCTTAGAGACCCTTATAATCTAGAAAAATGAAGAGATTATTTTTTTTTAGACATGAAACTCTATAAGAACAAGCATCAAATCTCTCTTACTTACCATGATATCCCAGAATGTAGCACAGTGCCTGACACATATAGGTGCTCAGGATTTGTACTGTCAGTGAATATATGGAAGAATGAATGAGCAAACAAGCATTCCTTAAAAAGAGTGTACTTTTAAAGTTAATAAGCAGTGAGGTCTTATTCAGTGGGCATTTAAGGTAGTTCTCCTAATTTCATAATTTCCCCTGTTCTCTACTATGATGCATATTGGTTGGTGATAGTACACTATTCCGTTATCTGGTTGATGTAAAACAATGAAATATCTACAAACCAGCAATTCCTCTACTGCCCTCTAGATGGGGACTCTTTGCACTTCTGGCATGGCCACTTTTTTTTTTTTAAATATTATTTATTTAAGAAAGGAAGAGAGAGATAGAAACATCATTGATGAGAAAGAATCATTGATCAGCCACCTCCTACTGGGGATAGAGCTGTGACCTGGTTCATAGGTCGACGCTCAACCACTGAGCCACATTGGCCAGGCCACTTCACGTTTTCACATGTCATTTTTCAGTTGCTACCCCCTGTTTTCACATAGGATCATTTTTACTTTTCTCTGGCTAAATTTCTAAGACCGTCATTCTTTGTTAGAAAGTCACGTTGGCTAAATATATACATATTTATTTGATTTCTTAGTTTATATTTGTAACTTTTAAATGCAGGGGAAATGATAAAATAAAATAGTAAAGAAGGAAAAAAGAGAAAGGTTCTGTGAATTTAGGGAAGGTAAAAAGTGAGGTTATTTGGGAGTGCCATAAGAATAAGCATCAGATCTGGCTTATTTACTAGAATAATAACTTTCAGTTACCGTCTAACTTCACACATTTTACTTGAAACAGTTGTTGTCTTAAGCGTCTTCATTAATTTCATTGCCCTGCTGTGCACAGATGTGGCATTTCTTTGGCTAGTCATCAAAACTGGCAAGGTGGCCTGCATGGTCCGAATTTTTATATCTACTAATGGACATTGTGTGATCTATCTCAAGATGTCACATTAATCCTTACCTGGCACTCAGATAACTAAGAGCTTGGGGGTTGGATTTCTGATGAACCAGAATAATGCCTTTAAAAATTTTATATAAAGAAACAAACATAGCAATCTCCTTATGGGTACACCTTTATATATTTTAATAGTAAAATGGACAAGTTAGGCCCTCCACTTCGAACTGGAAGACATGTGCAAAGGTTGTATGACAGTGACACAAAATCAGACAGTGCCATCAAAAGACATGAGTTATTACCCATTTACAAGTAAGTATTTATAACTCAGTTTGGTTAATCTATTTCAGATATTTCCTTAAAAGCTTTATATACTGAATACTATAAACTTGTACATACCTATACTTAAAAAAATCTTATTTTAATGATTTTTAGGCCACAAAGTGCTAAATATAGGACTTAAAACAGCTTGATTTTTGGTGAACATTTCTATTGTTCTAAAGCTGTTTTTAGAGCATACATTTTATTCCATTAAATTTTAATTTATAGAGGTTGAAAAAGCAGTCACCTTCAATAATTGTTATTTTTTTGTAGGAGTAATATTTTTTAAAAGAAGAATATAGGGAATATTATGCCATGAATATAATATATTACTAGATTATCTTTGAATTAAGTAGATGATGAATTGTTATAAAAAGGCAAAAAAAAATGATTTTATTATTTTCTTTCATTTTTCAAATATATTTTTATTGATTTCAGAGAGGAATGGAGGACGGAGAAATAGAAACATCAGCCATAAGAGAGAATCATTGATCGGCTGCCTCCTGCACGCCCTCTACTGGGGATCGAGCCTGCAATCAGGCATGTGCCCTTGACTGGAATTGAACCCAGGACCCTTCAGTCCACAGACTGATGCTGTATCCACTGAGCCAAACCAGCTAAGGCCCGAAAAAACGATTTTAGAGAAAATTTCATGTAGGGACCTCAGTCTTTTTGTTAGATGGTTGTGAATTCCACATAAAACAGGAAAAGGATGTGAAAGTCACTTTGGAACTCTTCCATGTAAGACTTCAAGGGTTACTAGTTTGGTCTCCAATACAAGTCTAGCCCTCTCATTTTAACACTATGAAATTAGGGCCTAATAAATTAAATTACTTATTAAAGTTGAAAAATATGTTATTAGATAGAGTTCGCTTAGGTAACTTTTAAATCAAAGTCCACTATCATGTATTCTCTTCCCATGTATGAAAAGTAATAAATTTAGATATACAATGAAATAAAGATGGAGGATGTCTTGAAGATATTAGCAGCCAGCAGCCCTGAGTTATTTTTAAGCAGTTAATGATAAACCCTAGATGGAAGAATCTGTGCCCTAAGTCAGTTTTCTTTGTACTACTGCTGTCTGTAGGCGCTGAAGCAGATCTCAAAGAAACACTGACTAGTAGTAAGCTAGATTAAGTGCAATTCCAAAATTAAACCTTCTTTCATAACTGCTGGAACTGTATATAGCGGGCAGATTCGACCATGTGAGGCTGGGCAACTTGTGTCAAGTGCTGATCAAGATAGTTCTTCCCAGAATCTGAGGATGGTTCTTAACAATCAGATTCTGCCTTTTAGAAGATGTTACCAAAAATACGTGATCGGCATTTAATATGGCGGCTATTATTTATAACCTTACTTTTTCTCTAATTTTTTTCTAATTATTTAAACAACTTTAAATCATTGATATGGTGAACTTGTGTGTGTGTGTGTGTGTGTGTGTGTGTGTGTGCTTGTGCGTGTGCTCGCATGGGTGGATTTGTATTACCTGTATATCTCATGCACACATTATATGGAAGTGAAAGAGTTTCTAACAAGACTTGTTTCTAGAGCCAAAGTATAAAAAATGCGTCCTTTCTATTTCTCTTACGACTCTCACTGGAGAAATTGCCATTTATTAGCAATGATTTTTTAGAAATTAAATTCCTAAAAAGGCACAGTAGCAGTTCTGCAACACTCTAGAGGGGCACTCTAATAGCAGAGTAGAATATACCTCATAGATGGACTTGCAGTGACTATTTGAGGGCCATTTGATGTCATTGATGTCATCTATGTACCAAGGTGAAAGGTGATTTTTGTTGAAGTTTAGGAATAATTTAAAGTAACTATTCAAAGCAGATTCTCTCTGAATGACAACATTGCATATTAAACATAAGTTTTGTAATACCTAAATTCAAGTTAATCATGTAATCATTGTGCAAATTATTTAATCTCTCTGTCTATGAATTTCTTCAACTTTAAAATGGGAATAATTGGAGATTTTTGTAAAGATTAAATAAAGTTACATATGTATCTTATATTTAGCATGTAGTGTTCTTTGAGAAATAGTAGGTGTGTTACCTACATTATTTTCATGGTAGTTATTTGAAATTTTAGGAAATTCTCTTCAACTTTACTGTCTAAGTAGACAAGAAAGAATTTTAGCCAAAGTTTAAGGACTTTCTATCTAAAGGAAATTTGAAAAGCATCTGCTTGTTTATATATCACAACATTGCTTATCTCTGAAATGAAAAGATTCTAGTAAATCTCTAAAGTGGGGGCAGGAACTAATACTTTACTGAACATTTAGCCGCTGCTTCAGCAATGCACTTGGCTGTGCCACTTTGGTAAGTTACTTAGCCACTCTTTGCCTCAGTTGTCACATTTGTAAAGTGCAGTTATTAATTCTACCTACAGCATAGATGTATTCTGAGGATTAATTACTTTTATATGTAAGGTATATATAAATAAGCTTATTTATAAGAAGATAATTAGAAATATTGCAATAGAAATATAGTACGCACCATTACATAAATGTGAATTTGTAGTAGCAGCAATAGCCATAGTAATAATAATAGTATTATCAGCAGTAGCATTGCTAAATGCTCATATAAATTGCAGTTTATATCATGTAACATCCAGTAAGATAAGTGAGGATGGTCCCATTTTATAAATTAGGGATCTTGGTCTCCGGGAAGTTGACCACCTTAACAAAGTTGGTTGTAACAGTTGGGATTTGAATACAGATTCATCTGCATCTCAGAGCCTGTCCTTTCACCATTAACTGTCATACAACCACCTAATTTTCCTTGGATTCCTGAAGTCTCAGAAAGGGAGTCAGGGATGGCCTAACCAAAACTTTCTCACTACTGCCAGTGATAGCCCAGACTGTGTAGTTAGTGAAATTAAGTTTTTAAAGGGAAAATTATATTAACCCACTTATTTGAGTTGATATTTCTCACAACAGACTTTCATAAATTAAATATTACTTTTTAAAATAGCTAGCTAATGTTTAAAGTGGGTAGCTAATTATTTTTTATCACATCTCATATGCTTAACGTATTACTTAACAATTATTTGTAGGTATTTAACAAACCACATCTTTATTTTGAGGGAACTGTCAATATTAAACTGTAGATAACTTGAAGATTTTCAGAATGATTAACTTAAACATTTCATGTAAAGCATATATACATATTTTAATTGATTTTCTATATCATCAAGAGAATGTTAGTAAATGCAAAATGCTTTGGTTTATCTTTAGTTTTAACTACTATTGTTTTGCATTTTAAAATAATTATTTTAATTTTAATCTTTTGATTTAACCTGTCTACAGTTTCTCATTATTTTTCTAATCATGCAAATAGCAATTTGAGAAATAAATGATTATTCAATACTTTTTCATTGCCACCTTTTTCCCTTTCTAGCGCTAACACCAAACCTCGAAATTCCACACCACCTAATTTGGCACGAAATCCTGCCTCAGGTGTCCTTACAAGCAAGAGAAAAACATATGGTGAGAGTTACATAGCCAGGTATGTTTAGCTCTGGTATTTTAATAACCAAAATAAAAATGAAATAAGTGTAGTTTTCCAAGGACCATATACAAAAATATGTATCAGGCTTTGATAGAAAATCTGATTTTTCCTTTGCTTTTTATTTAATCTGGCTTTTAATTTGTATGCTAAAGAAATAGTTTGGACATAAATAATATTGACCTATACTTTGTAGTTAGAATTATTGTTGTAAATGCTCAAGAACAGTTTGTTTGGTTTCACTGGATTAATTTGTGTTTTTCATGTCTTCGTCTTTAACTGCAACTTGGTTATTTTTATATCCACAAAGTGAATAATAGACTCTTTAAACCACTGCTGTTGTAATTTTTAGCAGCATTTTAATACATGTAAACTCCTCTGCTGAGGTTGTGATTATTCATGTACTTCCCTTTCTAACCTGTCCCAATTATAGATATTTTCTTTGTCTTAATTATAGATTTTTTTAAATAGACATCCCAACTTATTCCAGAAATTTTTAAGGCAAGGTACATAAAGGTACCCTAAGAGGAAGGTACTTAGCTCTCAGAAAAGTAAGGGACAGAAATATAAAGGAAGTTCTAAGAAATTCTTAACTAGAAAAATAACTTAGTTTGGTTTAGTAGGCCAGAGCCTGTAAAAGAAAGGCAGATTATCTGGTGTGAAATGCTCTTTATCCAGGCTTTCTGGTTCTCACAGGTAAACAAATGTAAGCACACAGTTCTGACTTGCAAGACATACAGAGAAATCCCAAATTGTACAAACTAGCAATCAATCACCAGTGAGGAAAAATTTAATAAGTATACATACCTATTACTTAAAATATTGAAATCATCAAACATTGACTTATAAAATAAGCCTGCTTAAAGTATGTAAAGGAATAAGAGAGGGCATTGGGATCATTAACAGGGACAATATACTGTCACATACTGAACATCTGTGCAAAAGAACTAAATAGAACTCAACATAAGGAAAAAAATTAAAGACTCAAAAGATGGTTTAAATTGTAGATAAGTCACAGCGAAGGAAGAGAGAAGTGAATTAGAGGATAGATTTAAAGACATTATTTTGGGACAAATACAATGCCAAAGAAAACATTTAAAATTTCAATATTTACTAAAAGAGATTGGGATTATAAGATGCTGCAGAGTAGCTGGAGGCTCCATCTACTTGCTCCCAACCCCACACTGGATTTGTGAATAAACTGCAGAGTGTTCAGCTTGAAAATCAGCTGAGTGTGGCTGACCTGAAGTATTGCAGACAGGGAACGTGGAGAAAGGACAGGAGACACAGAGCGGGTGAGTCAACTTGTGCACCTGCATGCCGGGGAAGCCTGAAGAAAAGTGTAGCTTTGGAGCCTCCGGCCCCTGGGAGTGGGGGGTTTCAGCCCCATGTAGGGATTCCCCAATCCAGAGCAACAGAGAAGGGAAGGGGAGCCTGTCTGGCATCAGGCAGTGGCAATCAGTGGGGATTCGGTCTACCTGGGAATTTCAGACCGCACCATCCCAGACAAAGAGTGATTTCTTTGTTACGACACCAGCCTGGGAAGTCCACTCAGATCTGTGTCTGTGGGAGGGGCCATGTGGCCAAGACCTGGGCCAGCAGAGGGGTCTGATTGGTGCACCCAGAAGTGAATGTGAGGAGCCCTGGGTTCTCTGGAAGAACTTTGGGGAGAGCGCCAGAAGAGGGCTGGACAGTGTGGCGTGGGAAAGAGAACTGATCTAGCCCAACTCGAGCTGACAGGCAGTCACCCTCCCCACACCTGCAGAACAGCTGGGTGTTCCCCATCCTGGAAATCTGCCCCTCTGTGGCTATGGCTAGGTCTGATGGCACAGAGGACTCGGACATTTGGCCTGGTAGGAACACGGGTGGAGGCCCCAACCAGTGGGGGCCAGATGTGCTGAAAGATTGGAGTGCCAAGCTGGGTTGATTTTATTCTATTTTATTTTATGCCCTCCTACTTGGTGTGGCGGGGAGGGGGTGCCAGGGAGCCAGGCATAGATGACGTATTGTGACCTTGTCTCTGGGGTGAGTTCAGCCAGTGCAGTCCATGGAAGGAGAGGATGTGTCTGCCCCACCCCTACAGACTGTGGGCACCAACCCCAATGCAAGTCTGTTTAAACCACCCTGGCCAGGTCCAGGATACCCCACAGAGCCCAGTTGTATGGGGGCAGGGAGAGCAGCTGTGAACAGAGACGTTCAAGGTGCGAGACCAGAGGCAGACCCAGCCTCTGGGCTATGGAGCCTCCACCCATGGGACTTCTTGGGGCTCCATCTGCTAGGCTTCAGTCAGATTGCTGAGGGCCAGGAAGGGACAGCGACTGGCATTAACTTGCACCACAGAACCTTCTGGGAGGCCCTGGACTGGAACACCAAGATGCCAGATTTGGACAGCATCAGAGCAAAATCCCACCAGGTCTGTGAATCATAGCAGTACTATTTAATGCATGGAAATAAACACAAATAAACAGCAAAAATGGGGAAACAAAGAAACAGGCCCCAAATGAAAGAACAGTAGGAATCTCCAGGAAAAGAGCTAAATGAAATGGGGGCAAGCAATTTATTAGAAAGAGTTCAAAGTAATGGTTTTAGGAATGCTCAACAACATGGAAAAGGACATAGAAACCATGAGAAACAACCAGCTGGAAATGAAGAATGACATAGCTGAAATAAAAATACACTGGAAAGAATAAACAATAGATTAAAGGACATGGAGGATTAAATCAGTGAATTAGAAGACAAGGTAGAAAAAACAATCAGCAGCAAAAAGAAAAAAATAATTAAAAAGTACAAGGCTAGTTTATGGGAACTTTGAGATAACATGAAACGTAGCACTCGCATCTTAGGGGTAACCAGAGAGAGTAAAGAAAATGAGCAAAGGATAGAGAACCCATTTGAAGAAATAATGACAGAAAACTAGTGGAACCTGGTGAAGGTAAAAGCCACACAGGTTCCAAAGCACACAGCGACCCACAACAAGACACATCATAATTAAAATGGCAAACGTTAAGACAAAGAGAGAAATCTTAAGGGCAGCAAGAGACTATGAGGACCTTGCATAAAGTTGTCAGCTGATTTCTCAACAGAAATATTATAGGTGAGAAAGGAATATCATAAGGTATTCAAAGTAATGAGAAACAAGGATCTGAAACCAAAACTACTCTATCCACAATGGCTATCATTCAAAATTAACCTTTTGCACTTGGATGTCGAGTGTGGCTCGACACGGTTAGCATTAGAATAAAGGAATCGAGAAAAAAGCAAGCGAGTGCAAAGGGTTAAAGGTGAAATAAAGATCTTCCTAACCTCCTCCCTCGCCTCCCCCCAAAACTAAAATTTATTACCACCAAACCAGCATTTCAAGAAATGTTAAAGGGATTGCTAGAAGAAGGAGGAGGGAATAGAGGAGAAGGTCTGGAGGGAAAGGGGGGAGGATAGAGAGAGGAACATGGGCATGAGGAACAAAAATGGCAATAAATAAGTCGCTATCGATAATAACCATAAATATAAATAGGTTAAATACTCCAAAAGACATAGGGTGGCTGAATGGATAAAACATGACCTATAGATAGATACACTGTCTACAAGAGACCCACCTCAGAACAAAAGAGTTACAAAGAATGAAAGTTAAGGGATGAAAAACTTTTTAGCCAAATGGAAAAAAAAAAAAAAAGCTGGGGTAGCAATACTTATATCTAACACTAGAGGCCCAGTGCACGAAATTTGTGCACTAGTACGGTCTCTAGCGGCTGCTGGTGGCTGGCTGGTACTCCCTCCCTTCCCCTGGCCGCCACTTCCAGCTGGGGCCTCCCTCCCTTCCCCTGGCCGGCCCCGCCCCCTGGTCGAACACCTGGACCATCTCCTGGTTGAAGGGACAATTTGCATACTATGTTTTTATTATATAGGACTAGAGGCCCAGTGCACGAAATTCATGTATGGGAGGGAGGGGTGTCCCTCAGCCCAGCCTGAACGTTATCCAATCTGGCACCCTTCAAGGGATGTCCGGTGAGATTGGGCCTAAATGGGCAGTAGGACATCCCTCTCACAATCCAGGATGGCTGGCTCCCAACCGCTCACCTGCCTGCCTTCCTGATTGCTCCTATCCGCTTCTGCCTGCCAGCCTGATCAACACCTAACTGCTCCCTGCCAGCTCGATTGCCCCTAACTGCTCTCCCCTGCCGGCCTGGTCACCCCTAACTGTCCTCCCCTGCAGGCCTGGTCACCCCCAACTGCCCTCCCCTGCTGGCCCAGTCACCCCTTAACTGCTCTCCCTTGCCAGTCTGGTCACCCCTAACTGCCCTCCCCTGCCGACCTGGTCGCCCCCAACTACCCTCCCCTGCAGGCTTGGTTGCCCCTAACTGTCCTTTCCTGGAGTCCTGATCGCCTCCAACTGCCCTACTCTGCTGGCCCGGTCACCTCTAACTTCCCTCCCTTGCCAGCCCAATCCCCCTCAACTGCCCTCCCCTGCAGGCCTGGTCCCCCCCAACTGCACTCCCCTGCAGACCTGGGTCCCCCACAACTGTCCTCCCCAGCAGGCCTGGTCTTCCCCAACTGCCCTCCACTGCTGGCCATCTTGTGGTGGCCATCTGGTGTCCACATGGGGGCGGCCATCTTGTGTGTTGGAGTGATGGTCAATTTGCATATTACCTGTTTATTACATAGGATAATAGACTTTAAAATAAAGGCTATGTTGAGAGACAATGAAGGTCACTATATAATACTAAAGGAAACTACATAATACAATCCAACAACAGGATATAACCCTTATAAATATAGGAGCACCCAATATAGGAGCACCTAAATACATTTAAAAAACCTCTTGAAGGACTCTTAGGAGAGATTGATAGCAATTCAGTCATATTAGGGGACTTTAACACCCCACAGGATAGATCTTCCAGACAAAAAATCAGTAAGGAAACAGCGACTTTAAACTACACATTAGATTAGATGGATTTAATTGATATTTATAGGACATTTCATCCCAAAGCAGCAGAACATTCATTCTTTTCAAGTGCACGTGGAACATTCTCAAAGATAGACCACATGATAGGAGACAAAATAAGTCTCAACAAGTCCAAGAAGATTGAAATCATACCAAGCATCTTCTTGGATCACAATGGCATGAAACTACAAATTACTACAATAAAAACACTCAAAAACATTCAAACACGTGGAAGCTAAATAGCATGGTATTAACAATGAATGGGTTACCAACGAGTTCAAGGAAGAAATAAAAAAGTTCTTGGAAACAAATGAAAATTAACATATAATTCAAAATCTATGGGACACAGGGAAAGTAGTCCTGAGAGGGAAGTTCATAGCATTACAGGACTACCTCAAGAAACAAGAAAAATCTCCCATAAACAATCTTACCCTACAATCTATACTAATAAAAGAGGGTAATATGCTAATTAGACCAGGAGACCTTCCGGACGTCCTTCCGGCCAAAGCTATGGTGGCGGGGTCGAGGCAGAGGTGGTTAGGGGTGATCAGGCCAGGAGGGGAGGGCAGTTGGGGATGAGCAGGCCGGCAGGGGGGATAGGGCCTAAACCGGGAGTCGGACATCCCCTGAGGGGTCCCAGATTGGAGAGGATTCAGGCCGGGCTGAGGGACACCCTCCACCATTCACAAATTTCGTGCACCGGGACACTAGTTAAAAAAATAATTAGAAAAAGAACAAGAAAACCCAGAGTAAGTGGAAGGAAATAATAAATATCAGAGCAGAAATAAATGATATAGAAACTAAAAAAACAACAACCCTACAATAAAATAGATCAATGAAATCAAGTGCTGGTTCGTTGAAAAGGTAAACAAGATTGGTGAATCTTTAGCCAGTCTCATCAAGAAACAATGGGAGAGGACCCAAATAAATCAGAAATGAGAGAGGCAAAGTAACTACTGACATCACAGAAATACAAAGAATTGTAAGAAAATACTATGAACAACTATATGCCAACAAACTGTACAATCTGGACAAATGGTCAAATTCCTAGAAACATACAATCTTCTATAAATCAGGAAGGATCAGAAAACCTAAATAGACAACTAATGAAATTGAAGCAGTAATAATAAAAAAAACTAGCAAACAAAAGTCCTAAACCGGATGGCTTCACAGGCAAGTTTGACCAAGCATTCAAAGAACTAGCACCTATTTCCTCAAACTACTCCAAAAAACTCAAGAGGAAGGAAGACTTCCAAGCTTTTGTTTATGAGGCCAGCATTGTTTTAATTCCCAAACTAGATGAAGACACTACAAAGAAAGAGAATTACCAGGCTAATTTCCCTGATGAACACAGATGCTAAAACCCTTAACAAAATATTAGCAAACAGGATCCAGCAATATATTAAAAAGATCATAAATCATGACCAAGTGGGGTTTATCTTGGGGATGCATGGCTGGTACAATATTCACAAATTGATTAATGTGATAGATCACATAATCAAATGAAGGCTGACAGTCACATGATCATATCAATAGACACAGAAAAAGCATTGGACAAAATCCAGCACCCATTTATGATAAAAACTCTGCAAATTGGGAATTTAGGGATCATAGCTCAACATAATAAAGGCCATATATGATAAACCTAAGCCAACATTATTTTCTTTTTTTTAATGTCTTATACGTTTTTTTTAAATATATCTTTATTGATTTCAGAGAGAAAAGAAGAGGGAGAGAGATAGAAACATCAATGGTAAGAGAGAATCATTGCTTAGCTGCCTCCTACACATACCTTACTGGGGAGTGAGCCACAACCCGGGTATGTGCCCTGACCAGGGAATTGATCCGTGACCTCCTGTTTCATAAGTCAATGCTCAACCACTGAGCACACTCGCTGGGCAACATCATTTTCAATGGACAGAAACTAAAAGCATTTCCCTTAAGATTGGGAAGAAGACAGGAATGTCTGTTTTCATTACTCCTATACAGTATAGTACTGGAATTCCTAGCCACAGCAATCTGACAAGAAGAAAAAATAAAGGCATCCAAATTGGAAAGGAGGAACTATTATTATGTCATTATTCATAGAAATATGATATTGGACATAGAACACTTTAAAGACTCCACCAAAAAACTACTAGGTTTAATAAATGAATTTGGCAAAGCAGCAGGATACAAAATTAACATCCAGAAATTGATGACATTTTTACACATCAATAATGAACTCTCAGAAAGGGAAACTAAACAATTCCATATACCATTGCAACAACAAAAAGATACCTAGGAATAAACTTAACCAAGGAGGTAAAAGACCTGTACTGAAAAAAGAAATAGAGGAAGATACAAACAAGTGGAAGCATATTCTGTGTTCAGGAATAGTAAACATCATTAAAATGTCCATACTACCCAAAGTAGTGTGCGAAGCGGCAGGCGGCCAGGGAGGAGCCTGCGCCGCTCCGCTCATCCCCGCCCTGCTGCGCCTGCTGCTGCCAAATGCTTGGTAAACTTGCTGAGTGGCACTCCCGCTGTAAAAGTCACTGACCACCAGGGGGCAGCTCCTGCATTGAGTGAGTGCCTCCTGGTGGTAAGTGCCCGTCATAGCGACCGGTCAATGGGTTGTTCGGTCGTTCGGTCGCTTTGGCTTTTATATATATAGATGGGACTACGTCAGACTAAAAAGCTTCTGCACAGCCAAAGAAACCATCAACAAAAAGAAAAGGGAACCCACTGTATGAGTGAACATTTTTGCCAGTGATACAGCTGATAAAGTTAATTTTCAAAATCTATAAAAAATTTATACAACTCAACACCAGGAAGGCAAACAACCAATTAAAAAATTCAACGGACTGCCGTGCCAGCATGGCTCAGTGATTGAGCCTTGACCCATGAAACAGGAGGTCACGGTTCAGTTCCCAGTCAGGGCACATGCCTGGATTGCTTGCTCAATCCCCAGTGTGGGTTGTGCAGGAGGCAGCCAATCAATGATTCTCTCTCATCATTGATGTTTCTATTGCCTTCTCCCTCTCCCTTCCTCTCTGAAATCAATAAAAATATATATGTTATTATTTTTTAAATCTTTATTGTTGAAAATATTACATAGGTCTTCCTTTTTCCCATTAACCTATTCCAGCCCACTCCCATCCTCCCCACCAGGCCCTTACCACCTCATTGTCTGTGTCCATGGATTGTGCATATATGCATACAAGTTCATTGGTTGATCTCTTCCCACCCACCCACCCGCCCCTGCCTTACCTCTGAGGTTCAACAGTATGTTCATGCTTCTATGTCTCTGGGCCTATTTTTGATCATCAGTTTGTTTGGTTCATTAGATTCCACATATGAGTGAGATCATGTGATACTTATCTTTCTCTGAATGGCTTATTTTGTTCAGCATAATATTCTGCAGGTCCATCCATGCTGTTGCAAATGGTAAGAGTTTTCTCTTTTATTGCTGCATAGAATTCCACTGTATAGATGTACCACAGTTTTTTTTATCCACTCATCTGCTGATGGGCACTTAGGCTGTTTCCAAATCTTAGCTATTGTAAATTGTGCTGCTATGAACATAGGGTGCATATATCCTTTCTGATTGGTGTTTCAGGTTTTTTAGGATATATTCCTAGAAGTGCGATCACTGGGTCAAATGGGAGTTCCAGTTTTAATTTTTTGAGGAAAGCCTATACTGTTTTCCAGAGTGCTAGGAGAGATATCTGAGATTTTGTTGCCTATGATTTTTTCGAGGACTTTTATGGTTTCATGTCTTACATTTAAGTATTTTTATCCATTTTGAGTTTATTTTTGTGTATGGTGTAAGTTGGTGGTCTAGTTTCATTTTTTTACATGTACCTGTCCAATTCCCCTAACACCATTTATTGAAGACACCGTCTCTGCTCCAATGTTTGCTCTTGCCTTCTTTATCAAATATTAATTGAGCATAGTGGCTTGGTTGATTTCTGGGTTCTATGTTCTGTTCCACTGATCTATATGCCTGTTTTTGTGTCAGTACTAGGCTGTTTTGAGCACAGTAGCTTTGTAGTATAACTTGATATCTGGTATTGTGATTCCTCCATCTTCGTTCTTCTTTCTCAAGATTGCTGTGACTATTCGGGGTCTTTTTTGGTTCCATATAAATTTTTGGAGTGTTTGAGGTATGTGAAATATGCTTTTGGTATTTTAATAGGGATTGCATTGAATCTGTAAATTGCTTTGGGTAATATGGACATTTTAATGATGTTGATTCTATTCACCCATGAACATGGTATATTCTTCCATTTGTTTATATCTGCCTCTATCATTCTGTAGTTTTTGGAGTACAGGTCTTCTCCCTTGTTGGCTAAGTTTATTCCTAAGTATCTTAATTTTTTTTGTTGCAATGGTAAATGGGATTGGTGTTTGTTTTTTTTTTTTATTTTCTCTTTCTGAGAGTTCACTAGTCCTATATAATAAAAGCCTTATATGCAAATCGACCAAACGGTGGAATGACCAATGGAATGATCTGTCACTATGACATGCACTGACCACCAGGGGGCAGGCGTTCAACACAGGAGCTGCCCCAGCCTGCAGGCCCTAGGCCAGCCAAGGCGGGTGCCAGCGTGGTCCCCCGATCATCTCACCAGTCACTCCATAGATCGGTCCTGATCGCCGGCCAGGCCTAGGGACCCTACTCGTGTAAGAATTTCATGCACTGGGCCTCTAGTGGTATATAAAAATGGTATGGATTTTGGGGTATTAATTTTGTATCTTGCTATGTTTCCAAATTTATTTATTAAATCTAGTAGTTTTTTTATGGAGTCTTTAGGGTTTTCTATTTACAGTACCATGTCATCTGTGAATAATGAGAGGTGTACTTCTCCTTTCCAATTTGGATGTCTTTTTCTTCTTTTCTTGTCTGATCGCTATGGCCAGGACTTCCAGTACTATGTTGAACAAGTCTCGTGAAAGAGGGCATCCTTGTCTTGTTTCTGTTCTTAGGGGAAATAGTTTTAGTTTTTGCCCATGCAGTATAATGTTGGCTGTAGGTTTGTCATATATGGTCTTTATTATATTGAAGTATGATCCCTGTATTCCCACTTTGCTGAGACTTTTTTATAAAAAAAGGGTATTGGGATTTTTCAAATGCTTTTTCTGCATCAATTTATATGATCTATGACTTTTGTCTTGTAGTCTGTTTATGTGCTGTATCAAAGTTATTGATTTGCAAATATTGTATCAGCTTTGCATCCCCGGAATATATTCCACTTGGTCATGATGTATAATCTTTTTATTTTATTTTATCTTATTTTATTTCGTTTTTTAAAAATATATTTCTTTATTGATTTCAGAGAGGAAAGGAGAAGGAGAGATAGAAACATCACTGATGAGAGAGAATCATTGATCGTCTGTCTCCTGCATGCCCCCTACTGGGGATTGAGCCCGCAACCCAGGCATGTGCCCTTGGCTGGAATTGAACCTGGGACTCTTCAGTCTGCAGGCTGACGCTCTATCCACTGAGCCAAGCTGGCTGTATGATCTTTTTAATGTATTGCTGGATTTAATTTGTGAACATTTTGTTGAGGATTTTAGTGTCTGTGTTCAGGGATATTGCCCTGTAGTTCTGTTTCTTTGCCATGTCTTTATCTTATTTTGGCATTAGGGTAATGCTGACCTCATAGCAAGAATTTGTAAGTGTTCCTTCCTCTTGAATTTTTTTGAATAGTTTGAGGAGGATAGGTGTTAGTTCTTCTTTGAATATTTGGTAAAACTCCCCTGTGAATCCATCTAGACCAGAGCTTTTGTTTGCTGGGAGGTTTTTGATTACTGCTTCAATTTCATTAGTAATTATTGGCCTATTCAGGTTTTCTGATTCTTCCTGATTGAGTTTTGGAAGGTGGTATTTTTCTAGGAATACGTCCATTTTGTCCAGTTTGTTCCGTTTATTGGAATGAAGTCATTCATAGTATTTTAATATCCTTTGTATTTATGTGGGGTCAGTTGTTCCTTCACCTCTTATATTTCTGATTTTGTTTAGTTGAGTCCTCTTCCTGTATTTTCTGATGAGTTTGGCTAGAGATTAATGAATCTTATTAATCCTTTCCAAGAACCAGTTCTTGGTTTATTAATCTTTTGTATTATTTTTTTGGTGTCTGTGTCATTTATTTCCTTACTGATCTTTATTATTTCCTTCCTTCTACTTATTCTAGCCTTTTCTTGTTCTCTTTCTAATTCTTTAAGTTGTAGTGTTAGATAACTTATTACCAGTTTTTCTTTTAGGTTGGCTGTAGTGCTATAAACTTCCCTCTCATGACTGCTTTCACTGTGTCCCATGGGTTTTAGATTGTTGTGTGTTAATTTTCATTTGTCTCTAGGATGTCTTTTATTTCTTCTTTGATCTCTTTGGCAACCCATTCATTGTTTAATAGCATGCTATTTAGCCTCCATGTGTTCGTTTTTGAGCATTTTTATTGTAGATGATTTCTAATTTCATGCCATTGTGGTCTGAGAAGATGCTTGATATTATTCAGTCTTCTTGAATTTGTAGAGACTTAGCTTGTGTCCTAACATGTGGTATATCTTTGAAATTGTCCCATGTGCACTTGAGAAGAATGTATATTTTGTAGCTTTGTGGTGGAATGTTCTGAAGATATCAATTAGATCCAAGCAGGGGTCCTCAAACTTTTTAAACAAGGGGCCAGTTCACTGTTCCTCAGACCGTTGGAGGGCCGGACTATAGTTTAAAAAAAAACTATGAACAAATTCCTGTGCACACTGCACATATCTTATTTTGAAGTAAAAAAACAAAACGGCAAAAACACCCGTATGTGGCCCGTGGGCTGTAGTTTGAGGACGCCTGAATTAGAGTGTCTTTAAGGATTGCTGTTTCCTTATTGATTTTTATCTAGAAGATTTATCCAGTGATGTCAGTGGGGTATTAAAGTCCTCTACTATGATTGTATTGCTATCAATCTCTCCCTTGATAACCTCCAGAAGTTTTTTTTTAATATATTTAGATGCTCCTATATTGGGTGCATATATGTGTACCAGAGTTATAGCCTCTTATTGTATTGCTCCATTTAGTATTATGAAGTGGCCTTCCTTATCTATTGCTTTGGTCTTCACTTTGAGGTCTGTTTTGTATTGCTACCCCAGCTTTTTTTAATTTTCATTAGCATGTAAATTTTTCATTTTCATTAGCATGGGAATTTTTTTTCCATCCTTTCAGTTTCAGTTTGTGTATGTCCTTTCCTCTAAGGTGTGTGTCTTGTAGACAGCATATATATGGGTCATGTTTTCTTATCAGTTCAGCTACCTTATGTGTTTTGATTGGAGCATTTAATCTATTTACATTTAAGGTTATTATTGACTAGAGGCCCAGTGCATGAAATGCCTGCACTTGTGGGGGGGGGCATCCTGCAGCCCAGCCTGCACCCTCTGGCAGTCCACGACCCCTCAGGGGATGTCTGACTGACAGCTTAGGCCAGCTCCCTAGTGGGCCTAAGCTGTCAGTCGGACCTCCTTAGCACTGCCACAGAGGCGGCAGAGGCTCCTGCCACCACTGCTGTGCTTGCCAGCCATGAACCCAGCATCTGGCTGAGTGGCCCTCCCACTATGGGAGCGCACTGACCACCAGGGGGCAGCTTCTGCATTGAGTGTCTGCCCCCTGGTGGTAAGTGCACGTCATAGTGACTGGCCGTTCTGCCGTTTGGTCAATTTGCATATTAGCCTTTTATTATATAGGATAGGTACTTGTTTGTTGCCATTTTTATTCTTTATGCCTGCGTTTCTTCTCTTTCTATTCTTTTTACAACAGTCACTTTAGCATTCCTTGGATTGCTAGTTTGGTTGTAATAAACTCTTAATCTTTTTTTGTCTGTCTAGCACCTGATTTCACCTTCAATTTTGAATGATAGCCTTGCTGGATAGAGTAGTCTTGGATTCAGTCCCTTGCTTCTCATCACTTTGTATACTTCATTCCATTCCCTTCTGGCCTGATGTGTTTCTGTTGAGAAATTAGTTGATAGTCTAATGGGAGATCCCTTGTAGGTAGCTTTCTGTCCCTCTCATGCAGCCTTTAATATTCTTTCTTTCTCTTTTACATTTGCCAATTTAATTATGGTGTGTCTTGGTGTAGGTCTTTTTGGATTCATCTTGATTGGGACTCTCTGTGTTTCTTGGACTTTTGTGACTTTTTCTTCCCCAAGTCAGGGAAGTTTTCTGTCATTATATCTTTTAACAGCTTTTCTATTCCTTTCTCAGCTTCTTCTCCTTCTGACACCCCTATTATGCGGATATTGTTTCATTTCATGTTGTCCCAAAGCTCCCTTAAACTCTCCTCCTGCAGGAGGCAGCAGATCAATGATTCTCTCTTATCACTGATGTTTTTGTATCTGTGTCTCTCTCTTCCTCTCTGAAATCAATAAACATATATTTTTTTAAAAATTCAAAGGACCGGAATAGACACTTCTCCAATGAGGACATACCATTGGCCAATAGACATGTGAAAAAATGCTCAATGTCACTATTCATCAGAGAGATGTCAATTAAAAGTACACTGTGGTATCACCTTACACCTGCCAGAATGGCTGCCATCAATAAATCAACAAACATCAAGTGCTGGTGAGAATGTGGAGGGAAAGGAACCCTAGTATACTGCTGGTTGGAATGCAGACTGGTGTAGCCTTTGTGGAAAACAGTTTGGACTTTCCTCAAAAAAGTTAAAAATGTAACTACAATTTGACCTATCACTCCCACTTCTGGGAATATATTCTAAGAAACCCCAAAACACCAATCAGAAAGAATACATGCACCCCTATGTTCTTAGCAGCTTTATTTACAACTAGGGGCCCAGTGCACGAATTCGTGCACCTTGAAAGGAACTGTGAGCTTCAAGGCTGCGGTGGGCACAGTGGCGGGTCATGGCCCATCCTCCGCTCCCCTGCCTGGCCCCTCCTGCCACGGCCCCTGGTTCCCTGTCTGCTGGCAGTCCCACTCCCACTGCCGCCGCTCCCACGCGCTGACGGCGCCGGCCCCACTCCCACCCGCTGATGGCATGGAGCAATTGGGGCTGGCGCCAGCAGCGGGTGCGAGCGGGGCCAGCACCATCAGCGGGTGTGAGTGGCAGCTGCTGCCCCGATTGCCCTTCAGGAGCAGCGGGAGATGGAGAAGCCCTCAGGGGTGATAGGGGCCAGCAGCCACCACTTCCACCTGCTGACAGTGCCGAGTGATTGGGGCTGGCGCCAGGCGCCAGCAGAGGGTGCTAGCGGCAGCTCTAGTGCCGGCATGGATGCAAGTAGGGCTGGCACTGGCAGCAGGTGCAAGCGCAGGGCGAGACCGTCGTGCGCAGGAGCAAAGAATTTTCATTAACCACCAGAGGCTTGCCCTGATGACAGCGACCAGTGCCCCGCCTTGGTCTGGCATCCCTGCTCACCTGCTCCACCATCCCACCGCGGCCGACGCCCGCCATGTTCCGTGCGCGCCTCCCTGGTGGTCAGTGCACGTAATAGCGACCAGTTGTTCGGTTGTTCCGCCGTTCGGTCTATTTGCATATTAGGGTTTTATATATATAGATAGCTAAAATCTGTAAACAGCCCAAGTGCCCATCAGCAGATGAGTGGATAAAAAGCTGTGGTACATACACACCATGGAATACTATGCAGCTGTAAAAAAAAAGGATCTCTTACTCTTTGTGACAGCATGGAGCGACCTGGAGAGTATTGTGCTAAGTAAATTAAGTCAATCAGGGACAGATAAGTATCACATGATCCCACTTATTTGTGGAATCAATGAACAAAATAAGTTCAGAGACAAGGATGCATGGAACTGACTGATAGATCTCAGAAGGGAGGGTGGTGAGGGGGCCTGGGAAGAACATATATGTATGTATGCATCGTAAGTGGACACACACAATAGGCCTGGGTGGGGCGGGTACTTGGTAGAGGGGGCTGAAGGGGTACATAGGGAACATCTGTCTGTAATACTGTCAATAGTAAAAAAATCAGAGCTGCACTATGGCCATCACTACCCATTTCAAACCATCCCAAATGGATGCGAGAGTTTTCCAAAAGCAGCAAAACTCCTTGATTCAAGAACATTAATCAACTATGTGTAAGTGCCTACACCACATAAATACAGGGCTTGGGACACAAAACTCTTCAAAAGGCAGTAACAGCAGTGAGTGAGAGAACTAAAATAATTACTTCCTGGGCACTGATCAGATTAAGAAGAAGATATGAAAGCAGGAAATTGTATTTAATGTATAAATTCCTATGAACTGATATTACTAAAACAGAACATTTCACATTGCAAATTTAGAACCCTCTACCCTTATTTAATTGAAGAGAGTAGATAGGATGAGAAAGAAGAGAGGGAAAAGGAGAAAGTAACTTTAGTAAAGATAGCAGGCAGGGATTAACAAAACATAGCATAGGGCAGTGATGGTGAACCTCTGACACGCGTGTCAGTGCCATTTCTGATGACACGCGGCCGCTGAGGCAGCTGCATGCCAAGGATGAAACATTTATGTTATTTAAACTATAAATATCACAAAATGATGTTTTTTCCTCAAAGGGACACACTACCCGAGTTATGCTCAGTTTTTTGGCGAAGTTTGAAACACCAAGCTCAAAGGTTGCCCATCACTGGCATAGGGAATGGAGTCAATAATCTACAATAATAAAAGCATGATACATTAATTAGACCAGGCAGCTGAACGTCCTTCCGGATGTCCTTTTGGACAAAGCTGCGGTAGCTGCAAGGGCCGAGGGCAGGCAGCCACGGCTGGGTGATGAGGGCGGTGCCTTCCCCTGAACGGCCTGGTTGCCTCCCGCAGAGGGAGGCCAGACTGCAGCTTAGGCCTGCTCCTCCTGGAGATGGGGAGCAGGCCTAAGCAGTCGGTAGGATATCCCCTTAGGGTTCCTGGACTGTGAGAGGGGGCAGGCTGGGCTGAGGGCCCCCCATCTTCCCCAGTCCATGAATTTTTGTGCACTGGGCCTCTAGTAGTGTATAATTATCGTATCAGATGGGTAGTAGACTTACTGTGATGATCATCAATGTCTCACCACTATGTTGTCCACATGAAACTAATATATTATTATATGTTAAATGTAACTGAAAAATAAAATAAAAATTTAAGAAGATAGGAAGGAAGGAAATAAAAACTTGGCATTGTGATTATACAGATTTAGAAATGTAAAAGCAAAAAGCAGAAGGAAGGTCAAATTGTGGTTTTATTCTTTTCCATGCATCATTAATTAACAGCTGGGTGCATTCCAAAGACTAGAACCTTTATTGTTAGTGATAAAATTCACAACAAAGAGTATGTTTCTTCAGAGTCATGAGATTGTTTTTCAGAAAGTAGATCAAAATTGGCATAGAGTTCTAAAAACAAACTTATGCTATCTGGCAAATGGGATACCTCAGATACATAATTCAAATAAACAAATCTGTAATTCTAAAAAATAAAATAAAATAAGAGTGTTTTCTTAATCTCAACTGGAAGTGAGATGAAGCAAGTTTTTAGTCATGCTTAATGTTAGCCCTGTTTCCAGGGATTACAGGGGGTTGAAAACAGCTGATGTGAGCTTTTTCTGTACTCCTCCAGGCCAGATGGCGACTATGGATCTTCACTCAACGGTGGAAACGTGAGAGGATTTGAAGGAAGTTCATCTGGGCACTTACCCAAATTCTGCCATGAGTGTGGGACTAAGTACCCTGTGGAATGGGCCAAGTTTTGCTGTGAATGTGGCATTCGACGAATAGTTCTGTGAACAAAACACCCAACGAAAGAGCGAAGTCCAGAGTTTGATGACTTACTGCTTCCAGCCAGAGCACTTCCTCTAGTTACTTTGTGCTAAAACTGATACACTTTTCCAGCAAGTTTTGGAACATAATCTCCTTGCTATATAATGTGTGTGGTGTGTGTGTATATATGTGTACATATACTGTATATAATAAATACCTATTATTCCAAACTGTGCCAGTCAAGAAAATACTTATCTGTTGGAAAATAATTTCAAGTGGAATCATTAACTTAGGTATTCCTCTTCTGTTGTTAAAACACATTAAGTATACTATACAAATCCTCAAACTCTAGTGCTTAGCCCTTCAAGCTTTAGGATGATTATTACTTTGAGCAAAAAATCAGAATAAACATTTTATTATTGGTGCCTATTTTCAGACAGTATCCATGATAGTTGGATGGGATGCTTGGAATTTTGGAATTGAGAATATTTTTAGTTGCAATTAGTTATGTGAGGTCATTTTGCAGTAGTGCTCTTCAACAATTTTATAAATTTTTTAAAAAATAAATAAGTTCTGTGTTACCCTTTACTCAGTGTATGATGATATAATTTAAATATTTGTACTCATGCTCTCAAAATGTAATTATGTAATTTCCTTTTTGGAGACACAAGGCTAAAAATACCAATCTTATTCTAGTTATAACTGAAATTTTTACCTCTGTGTCTGCATCTTCAAATTTCAGTTCTTTCTTTTCCATAACCTAATGTCTAACAAGTAGTTTTATTATTATTTTTATTATTATGTTTTAACCCTCACCTGTTTTTCCATTGATTTTTTAAAAGAGAGAATGAAAGGAGAGGGAAGAGATAGAGAGAAACACTGATGTGAGAGAGACACATCGGTTGTTTGCCTCCTGCACACCCCAACCAGGGCCAGCAGCCTGCATCTAAAGCATGTGCCCTTGACTGAAATTGAACCTGGGACCCTTCAGTCCGCAGGCCGAGGCTCTATCCACTGCACCAAACTGGCTAGGGCTATGGAATAGTTTTAATTTACTACTTCATTTTTGCAAAGTTTGAAAATGTAATAAAAGATGCAAAAATTTTCTTCAAATTCTTTCATGTTTATTTCTGTGCATCTGAATGTAGAAGAAATTAGTGGATTTTAAAACAAACCACCTCACCAAATAAGTAATAATTTTGGTAATAATTATCAGTGGAGGGCATGCAGGTAAAAGAATTTGAATTTTAGTCTCTTGAAGTATAGTTAGATGTAGTTATGAGTAGGTTAAGAGACTATCTAATTTTTCCTACTCACATTTTCTTTTTAGTTTTTCATGTTGAAACACCATTCTCATCACAATAAAAAGCCACTGAAAATGCATTGCTTTAATGCATACCTGACATGTAATTAAGCATTCACAAAAATTTAATTATACTTCTTTCCTTTGGCTAAAATACATCATGTAAACATTGTCACACTCAGTGTAGCATAGTATGTAGTAGTAAATCTCTGCTTGTGTAGCCATATTCAGTGATTCAGTAGTAATTTCTGTTGAATCAAGCCTAACAACTCTGTATTATAAATATATAAGCAAATCTTTTATAGGCAATTCCTAGCTTCTTGTTTTTGATTCTGTTAAACTATAAGGATCAATGTAGAAATTTGTGGCTTATAAATTTCCCTGAAATTTATTTATGCTTATACTTTATAATTTTATTTTTAATTGTTCTTTTTATTCAGGCAGGGGATATAAACTTAATGTAATGGGAATTGTCATTTTACTTACATTAGAGTTTCAACCCTGAATTTTTATTAATTTATTTCTGGTTGTCGTTACTCAGTTATGTTGGTCAAAAGAGTTTCATGAATCATGAAACGTGTTATGACAATACTTAAGTACGTTTTTATATTACTTGCATATATCATTCTCATAATGATTTGTCATGCATTAGTTTGGTTTTTAAGAAATTTTCCTAGATCTATGCATCATTTATTTATTTTCACAAGCATTTGCCAGTGGTAGAATTTAAAAGATTGTAAGCTTAAATTAAAACATAAAAAATTTCTTACACATTATTTTTGAAGTTACTAGCCTGAAAAAGTAAGATGATTATAATTGCTGTTGTCTCCTGTTCCTTTTATGGGATTTATTACAAATAAGTTTTCATTTTTGCACCTATTCAATAAAGACATGAAGCAAAAAAATGGCTAGTTGTTTTTCATTGATGTCTTATCTTTTAGCCAGACATAGGTACAAAGATAGAAACACAAAGAAATATAAAGAAAATCTTTGAAGTCAAAATACAGAGTTTTAAAAATGAGCAGGTTTTTGTGTGCCATCAGCTGTCAAAGAAATTATTACTATTTTATTGAAGTGTTTTTGACCTCAAAGGTAAATACATTTTGTCACAGATTAAGGCATTGAAACATTCTCTTCATAGCCAATAAAATCTAGCAATTGAAAACATTTAGTGAAGTTCAGGTTGAAATACATTATGAGTATTTCTAATTAGGTAACACACAGTTGAATGGCAAAACGTATTCATCTGTGATGAATACTTAATTAGAGTCTAAATCTTAGACCATCATGCTTAAAATTATAACAGGAGTTATCTCCACTGAACACATCAGATTAGACATGTTTAATTTGTACTCAATTTTCCTTAGGCTAGAAGTGAATATTGTTACCATGCGTAACAGGGAATGGAAAAAATAATAGAAGAGGTGAGCAGAACTGATTGCATTGCAGGTGTAGGTATTTTATAGGGTTAAGTGTATTTTCAGTACTGAGATAGAAGATGGGCTGATTTTCCAACCAACTGCAGTATTGGGTAGAGCAGTGGAGAGTCATTAAAACAGTTAATGATAGCCACACTCATTTTTAGCTTCACTTCTTTTTTTCAATTAAATGTTACTGTCGATACTCATTGATTACATACAGCTTTGCTTGGCTGTAAAACTATATGTGGATTGGTTTTTATTTTGCCACTAGGGGGTGCTCTAGGCTAATATTACCAGCAACTCTATTATTTTAAAAGCCTCTCAGGAACATGGGCATGAATTTCTGAGTGGGGATGGGATGTATGGAATTACAGAGATTTATAAGAGAGGTTTTTGGATTTTATAACCCATCTATTGATTTCTTAGAAACCTAGTCTAGCTCATTTTGGGCACCAGCGTGCTTATCATTGATAGAAGTATTTAATATTTACCTTAAATTTTGTTAGCAATTATATATCTCTAATGTATTACTCATGCACATTACCAAAATATTAAAGTACTACTTTAATATTTTATCTTAGTTGTACAGCAGTTATAATCTTTAAAATAAGGCTTTTTTCCCAATCATCTGGTCTAACTTTAACATGTGACAGTGACATCAGTATAAATAGGAGGTAAAATGCTTAGCCTAACATGCACAAAGCTGAAGCTTTATAAACACTTAGAATATGCTTTATATGGTCTTCCTTCTGTGTAGCATTAAGAGAAGTAAGATGTGATTAATTTCTGTCTTAAAGTTGATCATTTATTTGGAGAAGCTGATAGCTAAACATACAACTACAATTTAGGACAAACAAGGATTTATTTTAATAGAACTTTTCTATATTGTATAAGCAGAAGTGTTGAAAATGCAGGTTTCGTGTCACAAGTTAGCAACCGTTCCATCTTCTGTTTTTGTTCCCTGTCCCAGTGCCCGGGAGGAGACCCGAGTGCTGTGAGCGAGCGCTGACTAACCGCCTTTGGAGGGAAAGGCGAGTGGCCGTGGAAAGGATGCGTGTGTGGTGGGTCCACGTGAGCTGCAAAACACAGTTGACTTCCAGTGTCCTGGTGACTCAGAAAAAGTGCCGTTGCGTGAAAGTCACTGATGACTCATCAGTTCCCTCCGTCTCTCCTAACCCTTCACTTTAACTTCCCTTCTCTCTATTTGCCCAAGCACCTCACTTCCCATCCTACTGTGCATTCTCAGCAATGAGGCTGGGGATAGGAGGTTGCCAGTAGTGCTGAGTGTACTCCACAGAGAAGTGCTGATTTTATTCATCAAACCAGCAGTCTGATAAAGAAATTGAAAACTGCCATGGGGCATGAAGATGAAAGACCTTATATGCTGACAGTAGAAATGGATAATACATTTTTTAAAGTTGACTAAATTTATTTTAATATAAAAGCTTTAAAAATATTCATGCTTCATAACCTAGTAATCCTTTATAATAAAACCCTAATATACAAATTGACCGAATGGCGGAATGACCGGTCTCTAAGGTGCACACTGACCATCAGGGGGCAGATGCTCAATGCAGGAGCTGCCCCCGGTGCTCAGTGCGCTCCCACAGGGGGAGCGCCGCTCAGCCAGAAGCCGGGCTCACAGCTGGCATGGGCAACAGCAGTAGTGGGAGCCTCTCCCACCTCCGTGGCAGCGCTAAGGATGTCTGACTGCTGACTTAGGTCCACTCCCCGCAAGCAGGCCTAAGCCATCAGACATCCCCTGAGGGGTCCCAGACTGCGAGAGGGCACAGGCCAGGCTGAGGGATCCCCCCTGAGTGCATGAATTTCATGCACCGGGCCTCTAGTCCTATATAATAAAAGGGTAATATGCAAATTGACCAAACAGCAGAACGACTGGCCACTATGACATGCACTGACCACCAGGGGGAAGATGCTCAACACAGGAGCTGCCTCCTGGTGGTCAGTGCGCTCCCACAGGGGGAGCACCGCTCAGCCAGAAGCTGGCTCACGGCTGGTGAGCGCAGCAGTGGTGGAGGGAGCCTCTCCTGCCTCCGCGGCAGCGCTAAGGATCCGACTAAGTTGTCAGTCGGACATCCCCTGAGGGGTCCTGGACTGTGAAAGGGCACAGGCTGGGCGGAGGGACCCCCCAAGTGCACAAATGTCGTGCACTGGGCCTCTAGTTTTATTTATAAGATGTACTTCTTGAGGGAATAATTGGAAGTGTGGAAAAATATTTACCAGAACCCGTTTAATAGTACTGTCATTGGCCTTGTGTACATTCTTGGTAATAAGGTATTAAAGGTTATATGTTCAGTGAAAGAGACCAAATAGTAGAGCAATATTAAAAATCTTGCCTTAAAAAAAAATCCTGTTGGCTCACTAGTCATTAGGGAAATGCAAATTTAAATCACAATGAGATATCACCTGGTGCCTGTTAGAATGGCCATCATCAAAAAGACAGGAGGTAACCGATGCTGGCGAGGATGTGGAGAAAAGGCACCCCACGTGCACGGTTGGTGGGACTGTAAACCGGTTCAGCCACTATGGAAAACAGTATGGAAGAGCTTAAAAAATTAAAAACAGCACTACCATCTGATCCAGAAATTCCACTTCCAGGAATATATCCAAAGCAATAACTCAAAAAGATAACCGCACCCCCATATTCATAGCAGCATTCACAATAGCCAAGGCGTGGGAAAAATCTAAGTGTCTTTTGGTGGATGAATGGATGAAATTGTGGCATATATATATTACATAATTGAGCCATAAAAATGAGGAAATCCTACCATTTGTGGCAACATGGATGTACTTTGAAAACATTATGTTAAGTGAAATAAGTCAGACAGAGAAAGACAAATATTGTATTAATCTCACATGTGGAACCTAAAAATAAAAGCTCGTATTAAAAGACACCAGACACAGCCCTGGCTGGTTTGGCTCAGTGGATAGAGCATCGGCCTGCGGACTAAAGGGTCCTGTGTTCAATCCCAGTCAAGGGCACATGCTCAGGCTGCGGGCTTGACCCCCAGTAGGGGATGTGCAGGAGGCAGCCCATCAATGATTCTCTCCCATCATTGATGTTTCTCTCTCTCTCTCTCTCCCTTCCTCTCTGAAATCAATAAAAATGTTTTAAAAAGAAAAAGATACCAGACAGAGAGGGTAGGGGGAAGGAGATACTGTAGGCAGGTGGTCAAAAGGTACAAAGGTCCAGTTATAAAATAATTAAATCCCAGGGATGTACAGCATGATGACTATAGCTAACATTGCTATATGCAACATAGGAAAATTGTTAAGAGTAAGTCCTTTAAGTTCTCATCATAAAGAGAAAATAGTTCTTTCTTTTCTTTTTATCATATAAGAATATGGATGTTAGCTGAACTTATCGTGTTAATCATTTCACAAGATATGTAAAGCAAACCATCATGTCGGATACCTTAAACATATACAGTGATGCATGTCAAATATTTCCCAAGAAAACTGGGGGGAAAGTTCTGTTGAGATTAATTGAATCTGACAGTGTTAATACATAGGTCATTTATTATCAAAGGAGAAATGTTATCCAAAGTAAGTAATTTGTTCGTAATACTGTATGAAAATATTTTTATATACAGATATAGTGTCAAAATTAAATATACACACTCCATTAATTAAAAGGCAACATATATTATTCTCTTAAGAATATACTTCCCAAATTGCAAACTCATTTAGACAAGTTTTATTACACGTAAATGACAGTAGAAACTCGGTACTATGGCTTAGCAGCCTTAAAACAGGTGACTTCCTATTTTGTGAAATTATTGTTTGTTTTCATTTTATGACATTTGCTGTGCCATCTACTGGAGGCAATGTGCTACACAGTCATGCCCCTCTTAAGCATCTTAGGCACACCCCTTTACGTTTCTGCTTTAGGATACAGGACTCTTGTTCGCTTGGGCATTATCCACACCTCACTGTCAACTCTGAAATGTTTCCAGCCAGAAGATGCCAATATCCACACGCAATGCAGTATACTGATGCATAGTAGGCCATAAAGAAATAAAGCAAGGCTAATTTTTAATCCTTGTAACCTTTATATACACCACAGATTGTACATGTCTTCTGAATGTTTCTAACAGGTCTAAACAGGATTATTGAAGCTAATACCTTACATGGATCGTCTTACAAAAATCAGCCCCAAATTAACACCAGCTGACGCATGTGCACACACATTGATTGCAGCGTTCAGTTCCCATGGTTTGTGTCCTTCTAGTACCACAGCATGTATTTCTCAATTGCTCTAACCCATTTTTACCAGGTGCATCCAGTAATTTCTGGGAGGCATTCTACCCCGGAAAATTGCATGAGCAGATCAATTCTTGAAGGATGCAACTAAAGTTCACGTCTTTATATTGTCACGCCATACGTTTCAATGTTCTTTAGTGCCACTCAAAATTTTATTCCAGCAAGTTTTTATCTTTTCTAGTAGTATCATCAGGAAACACATTTCATCCTGTTTTTTCTGTCCCTTTGAAGATTTCTTCTCTTCCTACAGAAATATGCAAAAAAGTCTTAAGTTCACATTTTTATAAAAATACATGTTTTCAAATATTCAATCTTTAATTCCCATCATCTTAGGTTCTACTGAAAATTCTGTGTCATGGGAAAGGAGAATCTTGCAACATACTTTAAACCTATGATTTCTAACTCTAGTTGGGATGATACGTAGGAAATTCAAGGTTGTTGTGGTTTAAGATTTAGAATTCATTGAAGAGCGATGCCTGGTGGCTACAACAGTAGGACAAGAATGCTATTGAAGCTTTTGTGAGAAAGATATTTGTAAATTACTCAATTAGGTTTTTTTTAACAGGGGAAAACATTTTTTGCGTGGAAGGAATAGTTAGCACTGAAAACAGGCAGCGGATTTTAACAAAGATGATGTCTAAGGACCTCCCTGAGTGAGCGCGTGCCCTAAGGTCCACCCCAGCCATCGGTCTGCACCTGCCTCATGAGCTAACTCTCATTTGTTGATGAAAATCCTAGTTTCGTGCTTTAAGATACAGCCTATGGAAAGCGGAGAAAGAGGCCCCTCACAGGGAAGCCACGAGCAGGGAGCAGCTTTGCTGATACTCTTACACTCCCGTGAGCCCCTGGCTTTGGGGCTGGGACAGGGCAGGGAACCCTCCTGAGATTCCAACCAGCCATTGGGTGTTTTATAGGTCAGATGTGGTGCTTCACATTATTTCATTGTATCTACTTAACTCGATGAAATTGCTGATTTTGCCTCCTTTCACAGATGAGGAAACAGCCGCAAAGAGGGTAAATAACCCGCCATGGTCACATGTCTAGTAAGTATAATGACTGGGTCTTGAGCTCGGTTGTCCTATTTTTAGTTAAGGCACAGAGTCGGGTCTCTTTTAGGTGTGTTTTGAATAACATTAACACACAGCCTTGAAATAATCCATTAAAAATATTAGACAACAGATATCAAAGATAATTATGGAGGAGAATTTCTCATAGACTGTTTAGTGAGGGTCCCAGGACATATTTAAAGAGTACACGTTTGAGTTTATGTGACCAAGCAGATGGGAAATACATGGATGTGAGAATTTCACGACTTTTCTTCAGAGAGCAAGAGTGAACATTCATTACAAAGACAAAAGTGAAGAACCATTTTATTTCTGTAATCCTGAGGACACAGATGGGCTCTCCCTCCTCTATCTTTCCCAGTTTTTCTTGTCTAGTGTTGTTCTCATGCCCCCCCCCCTTTTTTTTTAAAAAAAAAAAGTAGATTTATTGGGGTGACATTGGTTAATAAGATTATGTAGGTTTCAAGTGTATGTTTCTATGATGCATGATCTGCACATTGCATTCCGTGCCCACCACCCATGTGTTCTTACCCAGAAGCCCTCAGTGTGTTTAAATTGCTCATGTGTTCATTTCAACTCTGCGAGTTCAAGTGGGACTCCTAGGCTTCCTGAGTCCCAGGTAAGCAAGCTAGCCCCCTTCTCTAAAGGGAGCAAGGAATTTTCATGTTCCCATGAATCTATTGCTCAAATGACATTATAACAATAATGGAAATACGAAATGAGAACTCATCACTCCTATGAACTAGGTGCATCCATTTTTACATGTCCTTTCCTAATTAATATTGATATCAATTTAATGTTTAATCAAATTTAATTATCCTGAGTTTTTCATTCATATTTATTTTTATATTGCTAGATAATGTTGTACAATAGTATCTGTTAGTATAAATATTTTATATAAGTAATATAAATATGATCTATAAATGTAGAATATTCACATACATCTATAGTATATATTGTATGCTTTGTACTAATAAAATAGGTTCTCATGTTAAATTTGTATTTCTTTACTAACGAATAAGGATGGCATTTTTTCTTCATATGCTTGTTTTCTAGTTTACTTACTTCTGTATAGTTTATTCATGTTTGGTCTATTACCTAGTGATGTTTCAATTTTGTTGCTTTCTAAAAAATCAATGCTCTGATATTTCCCCTAGCTCCTTTTATTTTAAAATAGTGGTTTGGGTGGTGGGCACCTGGTGCCATATACAGATTTTGTAACATAGAACCCCACACATGAAACTTTTATATTCATATTGACCAATGTCAGCCAAATAAAATAAAAAAGGATATAAAATAAAATAGTGTTTTAAAAGAAAAAACAGTTTAAAGGGATGCAATTTCAAAAAGGTACCTTCTTGCTACATTTATTAACATTATAAAATATTTCAAAACCAACCATAAAAAAGAAAATTCAGAACGAAACATTAAGAAATTAAGTTAAATAAAAGCTGATAAAGAAAGAAAATTATACAATTATTCTCACCAAATTCTTAGTGGGTTGGACCTCACCCAGGGAAGGTTGTTTTTTTTCTTTATCCTTAAAAACAAAGTTACATTTACAACATTGAATATTAATTCTTTATTGCTTCTCCCATTAATGTTGTTGCTAATTTTTGTATGTAACTCTCAGCTCATCTTATATTTTTGAGAGTCTACTTTAAATTATTTGTTGTTAGTACAGCAGATACTTATTTCATTTAGAAGTAGAATACAGGCATACCTCGCTTTATTGTGCTTCACTTTATTGCACTCCTCATAGAATTGTGTGTGTTTTTTACAAATTAAAGGTGTGTGGCAATCCTGCATTGAGCAAGTTTATCAGCACTATTTTTCCAACATTAGTTTGCTTTGTATCTCTCTCACATTTTGGTAATTCTCTCAATATTTCAAGCTTTTCTATTATTATATTTGTTATGATGATCTGTTATCTTTGATGTTACTATTGCAATTGTTTTGGGGCTCCACGAACTGTACCCGTATAAAATGGTGAACGTGACTGATAAATACTGTGTCCTGACCAGCCATTCCTCTGTCTCACTCCCTCTCCTTGGGCCTCCTCATTCCTGAGACACAATTAATAACCCTACAATGGCCTCTAAGAGTTCAAGTGAAAGGAAGAGTTGTATATCTCACTTTAAATCAAAAGACAGAAATGAGTAAGCTTAGGGAGGAAGACATGTCGAAAGCCAAGACAGGTTGAAAGCTAGGCCTCTAGCTCCAAAGTTAGCCAAATTGTGAAAGCAATGGAAATGTCCTTGAAGGAAATTAAAAGTGCTTACTCCAGTGAACTGATAAATGATAAGAAAGCAAAACAGCCTTATTGCTAATATGGAGAAAGTTTTGGCAGCTGGATAGAGGATCAAGCCACAACATTCCCTCAAGCCAGAGCCTAATCCAGAGCAAGGCCCTAACTCTTCAATTACATGAAGGCTGAGGTGAGGAGGCTGCAGAAAGAAAGTCTGAAACTGCAGAGGTTGGTTCATGAGGCTTAAGGAAGGGAGTCCTCTCCATAACATAAAGGTGCAAAGCAAAGCAGTGAATGCTGGTGCAGAAGCTGCAGCAAGCTATCCAGCAGATCCAGCTCAGATAATTAAAGATGTCTACATTAAACAACAGATTTTCAATGTAGGTGAAACACCCTCACTTGGAAGAAGATGCCAACTAGGACTTGCACAGCTAGAGAGGAGGAGCCAATGCTTGGCCTCGGAGCTTCAAAGGCTGACTCTCTTGTTAGGGGCTAATGCAGCTGGTGACTTTAAGTGGAAGCCAGTGCTCAGCTTCCATTCTGAAAATCCCAGGGCCCGTAAGAATTATGTTCAATCTACTCTGCCTGTGCTCTTTAAATGCAACAAAGCCTGATGACAGCACATCGGTTCACAACATGGTTTGCTGAATATTTTAAGCCAATGGTTAGGACTTACTGCTCAGAAAAAAATATTCCTTTTGAAATATTACTGCTCAAGGACATCCAAGAGCTCTGAAGGAACTAGACAACAAGTTTCATGTTGTTTTCATACCTGCTAACATCCATTCTGCAGTCCATGGATCAAGGAGTAATTTCAACTTGCAACTCTTATTATTCAAGAAATACCTGTCAAAAGGCTATAGCTGCATAGATAGTGATTCCTCTGATGGATCTGGGCAAAGTGAATTGAAAACCTGGAAAAGGATTCACCATTCCAGATGCCAGTAAGAACATTCATGACTCATGGGACAAGGTCAAAATATCGACATTAACAGGAATTTGGAAGAAGTTGTTTCTAACCCTCATGGATGACTTTTCGGGCTTCAAGACTTCAGTGGAGGAGCGAACTGCATATGCAGTGGGAATGGCAAGAGAACTAGAATTAGAAGTGGAGCCTGAAGATGCGACTGAATTGCTGCAACTCATGGCAAAGCCTTAATGGCTGAGGAGTTGCTCCACAGGGATAAGTAATGGAATCTACTCCTGGTGGAGATGCTGTGAAGAGTGCTGAAATGACAACAAAGGACTTAGAATATGACATAAACTTAGTTGATAAAGCACCAGCAAAATCTGAGAAGACTGATTCCAATTTTGTAAGAAGCTCTATGTGGGTAAAATGCTATCAAACAACATCACATGGCACAGAGGAATCACTCATGAAAGGAAGAGTCAATTGATGTGACAAACTTCGTTGTCTTATTTTAAGAAATTGCTACAGCCTCTTCACCCTACAGCAACCCCCCTCCCAATCAGTCAGTAGCTATCAACATCAAGACAAGACCCTCCAGCAGCAAAAAGATTACCACTCACAAAGGCTCAGATGATGTTTAGCATTTTTAGCAATAAAGTATTTTTAAATTAAGGCATGTACATCTTTAGGCATAATGTTATTGCACACTTAATAGACTACAGTATAGTGTAAACATAACTTTTATATACACTAGGAAACAAAAAATAATTCAGTGACTCGCTCTTTTGGGGTGGTCTGGAACCAAACCCACAATATCTCCGAGGTATGCCTGTATGAGGGAAAAGGCAGAAGCAAGAGAGATTATCTTCTGAATACCCTGGATCCAGCACTGTCTTAATGGCTGTGAGGTATGAAAAACTAATATATGGAGGTGGGGGGGAGAGAAGGGACATCTGTGATATTTCCAACAATAAAGATAAATTTAAATAAATAAATAAGGTAAAAAACCTAATATAGAAGGGTATAGTAACAGAAACAAAACTAGAATTTTAATCAACATGAAAATAAACTCATCATTAAATTGTGAAATCCTGACCATAAATTTTATTATGCTTTATCTATAGAAGCAAAATGAAATAATCAATAGTACATGCAGACTTGACTCACGAAGAAAAGTCAATGTAGCTGACTGTATTTAATATGTTACCTTATCATTTTAAGAAAAATGCAGACTGTATCAGGTTAGTTTTGTGACATAATTTTATTTAATTTCAAGAATAAATCATTTGTGTTTTCCTTCTTGACAGTTAGTTGATTTTGGAACATGGTGATCCATGCAAAGCTCAGCACATGAGAGAAGGAATTGCAAATACATAGCATACCCATAACCCCCACCCTTCCTAGGGGAAGAGGTGATATCACTAGTTTGTCTGCACTTTTTCAGTTGAGCCTTGACTTGAGGCTAATACACAACATGCTGTTTCCAACAGGCATCACTAAGCAATTGGATGTGTAAGCAATAATGAAGCTATTGGCCATTCTTGCATTAGACAGTAGTTTGATATTACGAATAAGGATTAAGAGCTGGTAGGCTAGACCAGTGGTCGGCAAACTCATCAGTCAACAGAGCCAAATATCAACAGTACGATTGAAATTTCTTTTGAGAGCCAAATTTTTTAAACTTAAATTTCTTCTAACGCCACTTCTTCAAAATAGACTCGCCCAGGCCGTGGTATTTTGTGGAAGAGCCACACTCAAGGGGCCAAAGAGCCGCATGTGGCTCGCGAGCCGCAGTTTGCCGACCACGGGGCTAGACTATTAAGTCTTCATGAATCTTGAGTGTGGCCTTGAAGGATGTGGAAGAACAGGACAGATTAGAATTATAGAAAAGAGACTAACATAAGTAAGGGGACAAAACGGGAAATAAGCTTGGCAAACCCAGGACACCAGGAGAAGACTGGCTGGCATTGTGTACCTAACACATGATAAGGGAACTGGTTCAACTAGGTCCGTGGTCGGCAAACTGCGGCTCGCGAGCCACATGCGGCTCTTTGGCCCCTTGAGTGTGGCTCTTCCACAAAATACCACGACCTGGGCGAGTCTATTTTGAAGAAGTGGCGTTAGAAGAAGTTTAAGTTTAAAAAATTTGGCTCTCAAAAGAAATTTCAATCGTTGTCCTGTTGGTATTTGGCTCTGTTGACTAATGAGTTTGCCGACCGCTGGACTAGGTCATCTTTGTCATCACTACCAGTAGGGCTCAAAAGCAGTCTTACCACTTGAGCTGTGGGCAACTACTGGTATTAAAAAATAACAACCCTTTTTCTATCATAAAAATTTTCTTTTAAAAAAATCATAAGAAACCTTTTTGCTTTGTATGGCAGCTGGTAAAATTCCTGAAGAGGGGGGTAACTGTAATAATAATATAACACTTATTGAAACCTTTTTGATCCTAAGAATTTTACATGAGTTATGCCATTTAATCTTAAATAGCCTATAATGTATACAATATTTTCCCTTCATTTTATAGATTAAGAAACTGTTTCTAGACTCAAGATAGTGTTTTCCAAATTTTTTTGTTTTGTTTGCTTAACAACTGCTAGCAGGCAGTAGGAAAAAATTAGCCCTATACTTATCAAAATTATTGAAGCAAAGAAATAGAAAATTGTTGGTCATATACACTGAGTGGCCAGATTATTATGACCGCCCCATCAGTACTTCATTGGGCCACATTTTGCCTTCAATACTGCGGCGCTTCTTCTTGGCATTGACTCCACGAGATGTTGAGAGGTGATGCGAGGAATCCGACACCATGCCTGAGGAATAGCACTGTCCAGTTCTGTGAGATTTGATGGTTGTGGAACCAGCTGCCTGATGGCTCTTTTAACTTCGTCCCACAAATGCTCAATTGGATTGAGATCTGGTGATTGTGGGGGTCCCCTAAGCAAGGTAAAGTCTCCCTCATGTTCTTGAACCCACTCCTGCACAATACGAGCACCGTGGCATGGCGCATTGTCTTGTTGGAAGAAGCCATCTCCATTGGGACACGCCATCAACATGATAGGATGAACTTGATCAGCAACGATACTTAGGTATGTTGTGCTATTCAGATGTTCTTCCACATGAATTAAAGGGCCCAAATCACGCCAGGAAAACATCCCCCAAACCATAACACTGCCCTCACCAGCTTGAAGGGTTGTACTTATGCATGAGGGGTGCATGCTTTCATGCTGTTTCCATGAAATTCTCACTCTGCCATCTGCATGATGCAACTGGAAACGTGATTCATCGGATCACGTGACTTTTTTCCAATGCTCGACTGTCCAATCCTTGTGTTCCTGTGCGAATTGGAGACGTTTTATCTTGGTAACTGCAGACAGCAAAGGTGTTCAAACAGGCCTTCAGCTTCCATATACCATACAATGCAGTGTACGGCTAATTTGCCTACAAACGTCAGGTGGTCATAATAATCTGGCCACTCAGTGTATATGCCCAGTATAAATGAGAAAGATATTTGTTAAATACATTTTACCTGTTTTATTGGCTATGAGTTTTTATAAATCTATACATATGTGGATTAAAAATATTAATAGGTTTTAGAGATAAAAATTTACCTTTCCCCACCCAACTTATCACACTAGCCTCCTTGAAAGTTGTTAAGGCAATGAAATATGCATTCACTTTTACTCCCCTTTTAAAACTATTGATTTGCCCTAGACGAGAGACAAATAGGTATTTTCAAGTTGAGATTTTCCTCTTCCAGAGTTGAGTAAATGTTTTTCAACTTTAAGTTATAATAAGCACTTAGACTTCTATGATAATGGATCATTAGAGAATGATAATATCTCTAATAAAACTATAAGGGGAGTAGTTTATATTTTTGTTCAAAATAAATAGTCCTCAGCTTACCTTCCTGGTGCAGTTCAACAGTTTTAATGTGCCCTGTGAAACTATTTGTAAGTGGAGCTTGAATTCCTCATGGATATTCATTTTAAGAAATTGCTTCAACTTGCGAGCAGCAGTTTTTAAAAACGTAGCTTCCTATTACAGAAAAAAATCAGAAGGGCTGTGGTTCAAATAAAATATTATGAAATGAAAAGCTTTCTTACGGATCCTAAAGCCAGAACCCGGTTGCTAAGCAATACCCCACCTCCACCCAGCTTTCTTTTCCAGTTAATCACATGACTGACAAGTAACTGGACTGAAACTGTGGCCTAGAAGCTGACAGCCTGAAGGGCCTGGACCTCAGTTTAATGATTAGCTTTTAAAATTCTCTTTCTCTGTAATGTATGTGTGATCTTATCACTTGTGGGTGGACACATAACAAGTTTATTTAATTTGAAGCAAGATAACCAAGGGAGAGGCCTTCTGGGAGCAGCGATAATGAAAGGTATGTGTGGCTTTCTTATTGTTATTATGTTGTACATTTTTAGCTGTGGATGAGTAGCTGGTAATAGGAAAATAAAGAGTCATATTCACCTAAAACAAATAACACTGTAATTATAGAAATTTAAAGAATAAGAATTTATGATTATAGATGATTAGATGCCATAAGGTTAACTCAGCTATTATTTTTTAAAAAGACTGTTGAATAATACCACACTGGTTTTTATGGAAAGAAATCACACAAGTGTTTGTTGAAAGTTTTACACCAACTAGAAGTTGTAGTGGTGTGAAGATTAGCAAATATTAAAAGAAAACAATTTCTAAATGCCTACAACCAAATTATGCCCTAACAAGCGGTTTCCTTCATAAAGATTTCAGAAATAAGAGATGTGTGTCTCTTTGAATTCAGCAGTTCTAGCATTTTATAAGTGAAAAATGAAATGCTAAAGTAAACATATTTATCAAATAAGTGCAGGACTATTTGTAAAATAAGAGTATAAAAGAACACCACAGTATGACTTAATAGATCAGTGGGAATTGCCTGCTTAGAGCTAAAAGAATAAGTTATTAATATAATCAATATAATTATTTAACAGATACAAAAGCATATAAGCTTCTATGAAATCAAGCTCAAATGACACATAAACTCCAAATAATTATCATTACCTTATCATCATCACATGAATGCTTTTTAAAAAAGTTAGGTTCATTATTCAGGCAATTGCTATCATTTTCTCTTATCCTGTCCTGTAATAAATAATATAAAATTAAATTATTAAACTGGGGACTTTTCTAATATGGAGTAATTATAAAAATAACAATGTTATAATACTTGTTAGTTATATGTACATTTTCAGGAAAATACCTTTAGCTTGGCTTAGCTGACTAGGCAAGAATAGTTTCTATAGCTGAAGAATAAACAAGTATATACACAAGGCCCCACAGACATAGAGTTCCCTCCCGACTCCATAGTTTAACCTCAGGAAATCATTGAAAGAATCTGGCTCATTTGGGGAAATAAAAGCACCTATTTTAGAAGTTATACTATAAACAGAAAATATTATAACTTTTGAGATCTTAAAGTTGAAATGCATTTAAGAGGTTATTTGGCCCAATTTCCTGCCACTATCAAACAGTAACAAAGGGAATTTTCATTAGAATGAAGGGAAAACTTTTTGAGAGTGAGAGTAAAGTAGAAAATCATTCTGCAGCATTTTTAACAATCCAACTTGTCTTGGATGTTTGAGGTGGGCATTTGTTAACAAATAATGGAGTTGCATCTGTGTGTATTGTAACTATCCTATATAATGAATAGGTAATATGCAAATTGACCATCACACCCTTGCACAAGATGGCCACCCCTATGTGGGCACAAGTGGCCACCACAAGATGGCCGGCAGGGGAGGGCAGTTGTGGGCAATCAGGCCAGCAAAGGAGGGCAGTTAGGGGCGACCAGGCCTGTAGGGGAGGGCAGTTAGGGGTGACTGGGACGGCAGGGGAGGGCAGTTTGGGGCAATGGGGCTGGCAGGAGAGGGCAGTTGGGGTGACCAGGCTGGCAGGGGAGGGAAGTTGGGGGCGACCGGGCCAACAGGAGAAGGCAGTTGGGTCGATCGGGCCGGCAGGGAAGGGAGGGCAGTTGGGGGGACCAGGCCTGCAGGGGATGGCAGTTAGGGGTGACCGTGCTGGCAGAGGAGGGCAGTTAGGGGCGACCAGGCCTGCAGGGGATGGCAATTGGGGTGATTGGGCCAGCAGGGGAGCAGTTAGGTGTCGATCAGGCTGGCAGGGGAGTGATTAGGGGGTGATCAGGCTGGCAGGCAGAAGTGGTTAGGGGCAATCAGGCAGGCAGGCAGGCGATCAGTTGGGAGCCAACAGTCCCAGATTGTGAGAGGGATGTCCAATTGTGGGATCGGGCCTAAACTGGCAGTCAGACATTCCCTGAGGGGTCCCAGATTGGAGAGGGTGCAGGCTGGGCTGAGGGACACCCCCTCAGTGCACGAATTTCATGCACCAGGCCTCTAGTCCTATATAATAAAACTCTAATATGCAAATCGACCAAATGGCAGAATGACAAGTTGCTATGACTCACACTAACCACCAGGGGGCAGACGCTCAATGTAGTAGCTTCTCCCTGGTGGTCAGTGAGCTCTCACAGGGGGAGCACCACTTAGCCAGAAGCTGGGTTCATGCTGGTGAGCGCAGCGGCGGTGGTGGGAGCCTCTCCTGCCTCTGCTGCAGGTGGGTGGTAAGGAGCAAGGGGTCTTGGATGGCGAGAGCTCTGGACTTGCAAGAGGGATGTCTCATTGCTGGCTTAGGCCCAATCCCCGGGGGCATCGGGCCTAAGCCAGCAGGCGAACATCCTTCGAGGGGTCCCGGACTGTGAGAGGTGCACTGGGCCTCTAGTTGTAACATAGGAGTGGGAAGGCAGAGTGGTGCATTCCCATATTTTCTTCCTAAGGAATGTGATATTCGAAGGTGGGGATGGCTTGAATCAAGAACTTAGTGGCAGGATTAGGAAGAATTTTCCTAAGGACTTAGATTCTCTGATGCACAGGAGTGGATTAGGTCTGTTTGGCAAACTCAGTTAATGTTAACAGCCTCCAGGACTCCAAGCAGACTTAGCCTGTTTGTCGTCACCAAAAAACAGAGTAAGAAGTAGAGTAATTTCAGGATTTAGTCATGGACTTCTAATCTCTGTGTCATAGAAAGTGCATGACCCTTGTCACCTGTGAAAAGCATAAATGGTTTCTGGGTTCATCCTGACCCTAAATGAGCATACTCTGTTTTAGCCTCAGGAGTCAGTGTCTGAGCACGTAATTATTCACTTAACATTGGGCCAATGTGCAAGGCCCTCTACCAAGCCCTCTGGGGAATCAAAGATAAGAAAACAGTCACAGCTTCTTGTGTACTTTGATATAAATGGCGGTGCTGTACGCATTGGACATTTTTACATCACTTTTCCTTATCTTTGGAAAAGTGTTTTTGCAAACAGATTTGTTAGTACCAACCACCCCAGTCATACTGCAGATGCCTCTAGTGCAAATACATATATTCTTTATAACTATCCTCAGGTTGCCCTTATACACATTCCTGAAATGTAGTAGAGAATTAATACTTGTCTATTAAGTCATTTTCTTATTGGCTTCCATTTAGCCCAAAGGAGGAGAATGTCACATATACATTTCTCTTTGATAAAACACGCATTCATATTTTGGCTATACCATTCTTCTAAAAAAAAGAGAACTCAAATGTATAGCTAATACCTGTTATTTTCTAACTTACCAAAAATATTGTATGAAAATGTGTCACAGAATTAGTGCCAATTTCTTGGGGGCATGACAATAAATATTTGAGAAGCCATCCTAAGCCTGTGTATTTGACAAGACTCATTTGGGGCAGGTACAGAAAGGTAATGTTATACCAGTTGATTGGTTTGCCAAGTGTTTGCTCCATCTATACAGATGTTACTATTCACTGGAAAGGCTGACTTCTATAGAAGTCACAAGTATTCCTGGCTAGTTGACTTTAGTGCACTTTATGAGTGAATGAAACGTAAGTGTACAACTGTACAGTTACATTTGCTTTCTGAAACTATTTCCATTGAAGCCCTATAGAAGGATGACACAGACAAAGATTTATAGAATCAAGGATTGGAAAGAAGCTCCTCTACCCATCTTTTGATCTAATAAACGGAAGAATTTCTTTACAAATAATAGTTTTTTATAGGCATCTTGACATATTTGAAGATTTATTCATATATATTATGACTATGAAAAATCACAAGGCAAAGGCCAAGATCACATTGACTCTGAACTTCAATATTTTCCAGTATAAAACATTATTTTAGATCAGCTGTTCCTCAAATACATGTCCTTTCAGTTTTTTGAAGTACTTCTTTCATTTCAGCAGTTTTAGTCTATCTTTGATATTTTCTTATTGTAACAGTCTCTTCTTCAGAAACAATAATGTATACAATGGATTTTGTATATTACTTTTTCTTTTATATATTTGTCTTTGATTTTTAAAACATTTTACTTTGTATCATTTTACTCCATCATGTCTTTCATATGCTTGTTCTAATGGACACTTATTTATGATTTTTATTTTATTCCCCATTCTCCCCCTAAAATTTAGGGAACTCACTTTCTTTTTTTTCTATCTTTCACCTGATATATTATTTTTAGCTTTTTTAATTTTGTTTCTAAGTGTTAAGAGGAAAATTTTTTGACATTTTCTACTGCCTTGATGGACAATTAACCTGTTATCTAAATTCTTCATTTTCCTTATGTATTCATTTGATCATTTATATTTGTTCATTTGTTTTAGTAGTATCAATACATAGCGGTTCCTTTTTTATTTTATGGTTAGTTCTGAACAATAGATTGGATTATTGTTCAGCCACATGAACATATGTATAACTTCTCTTAGTTGATCTCCATTCAACTAACTTGCTGGGTTTGTCAATTCTCTATTCCTTCTGTAACAATTCTTGACTTAAATAATGCCCACAGCACACTAAATACTCTCAACGAATAGTTTAGTTTCTAATATACTCATCTATTTTTACTCTCAAGATTTAAGTCAGATATTTACTAAGTCAATTCCTTAATCCTAAGTCATACTTACTTATATACCACTTAATTAAATACTATACAAACCAAAAACATATTATTATGAAAACAGAGTTGTTTGGAGGACTTCCTGTTTCCAGTCTGGCACATCAGTCCCCTAGGAGTCACCATTTCATTATAACAAGTAAGAAGTTGACAGACTAAAGAATCTGGAACTCTTCTTATATCCCTCAGAAAAGTGAGGCCACAGGGCAAACTGCTGCCCCAAATATTGGAGGGACAGACAGGTGGATACAATAATCTCAATTTATAGGAGCAAAAACCTCCATGGGAAACAGTGCTGGGTTAGAGAAACCTCAACTACAGGTGATGAATTAATTGTTGAAAGCTCAGAGCGGACAAGTCCGAGAGCTAAAGACTCTAAGAAGATCCTATCATCAGGGATGGGGGGCCTTTTTCTGAATTTTACCTGCAGGGTTTTTATGAATTCCTCACAGTGAATATCTGAAAAAAATCGCTTTATGCTCCTGGCAGAGGGAGGAGAGAAAAACCACTCTGAAATATGCCAGAGTATTATTTTTTTCTTCTTTTCCAAATCTTTATTGTTGAAGGTATTACACATGTCCCTTTTTTCACCTCCATTGACCTCTTCTAGCCCGCCCCCTATTGTCTGTGTCCTTGGATTATGCATATATGCATACATGTTTTTTGATTGATCTCTTCCCACCCACTCACCCTTCACTGTCTTCCCTGAGATTCGACAGTCTGTTCCATCTTCTGTATCTCTGGATCCATTTTGTTCATCATTGTATTTGTTTCATTAGATTCCACATATGAGTGGGATCATGTGATACTTGTCTTTCTCTGACAGGCTTATTTCTCTTAGCATAATACTCTCCAGGTCCCTCCATGCTGTCTCAAAGGGTGAAAGATCCTTTTTACTGCTGCACAGTATTCCATGGTAGAAATGTACCACAGCTTTCTTATCCACTCATCTACTGATGGGCACTTGGGCTGTTTCCAGATCTTAGCTATTGTAAATTGTGCTGCTATGAACACAGGGGTGCATTCATTTTTTCTGATTAATGTTTCGGGTTTCTTAGGATATACTCCTAGAAATGGGATCACTGGATCAAATGGCATTTCCATATTTAATTTTTTGAGGAAACTATACTGTTTTCCATAATGGCTGCACCAGTCTGCATTCCCACCAGCAGTGCACTAGGGTTCCCTTTTCTCCACATCCTCACCAGCACTTGCCATTTGTTGATCTGTTGATGGTAGTCATTCTGACAGGTGTGAGGTGATACCTCATTGTCATTTTGATTTGCATCTCTCTGATGATCAGTGACTTTGAGCATTTTTTTCATTTGTCTCTTGACCTTCTGTATGTCCCCTTTGGAGACGTGTCTATTTAGGTCCTTTGCCCAGTTTTTAATTGGATTGTTTGTCTTCTTTTTGTTAAGTTGTATGAGTTCCTTATATATTTTGGATATTAACTCTTTATCAGATGTATCATTGCCAAGTATGTTCTTCCATACAGTGGGATCCCTTTTCATGTTGTTGGTTTCTTTTGCTCTGCACTTTTTATTTTGATGTAGTCCCATTTGTTTATATCCTTCTTAGTTTCCTTTGCCCTAGGAGATGTATCAGCAAACATACTGCTACAAGAGATATCTGAGATTTTGCTGCCTATGGTTTCTTCTAAGATTTTTATGGTATCAAGATTTACATTTTAAGTCTTTTATCCATTTTGAGTTTATTCTTGTGAATGGTGTAAATTGGTGGTCTAGTTTCATTTTTTTGCATGTACATATCCAGTTATCCCAATACCATTTATTAAAGAGACTGTCTTGACTCCATTGTATCCTCTTTCCTCCTTTGTCTAATATTAATTGAGAGTAATGGTTTGGATAAATTTCTGGGGTCTCTGTTCTGTTCCACTGATCTATCTGACTGTTCTTGTGAAAGTACCAGACTGTTTTGATTACGTTGGCTTTGTAGTAAAACCTGATGTCTGTTATTGTGATCCCTCCCACTTTGTTCTTTCTCAAGATTACTGCAGCTATTTTGGGGCTTTTTTGGTTCCATATAAATTTTTGGAGTATTTGTTCTATTCTCTGGAATATGCTGTTGCTTTTTAAAAGGTATTTTATTAGGGGTTGCATTGAATCTATAGATTGCTTTGGGTAGTATGGACATTTTAATTATGTTAATTCTACCAATTCATGAACACGGTATATTCTTCCATTGTTTATATCTTCTTCTATCTCTTTCTTCAACTTCCTGAAGTTTTCTGAGTATAAATCTTTTACTTCAAGTTTATTCCTAAGTATATTAATTTTTTCTTGCAATGATAAATGGGACTGCTTGTTTAGTTTCTCTTTTTGAGAATTCATTATTGGTGCATAAAAATGCCATCAATTTTGGGGTATTAATTTTGTATTCTGCTACATTGCCAAATCCTTTATTAAACCTAATAATTTTTTTGGTGGAGTCTTTAGGGTTTTCTATGTACAGTATCATGTCATTTGAGAATAATCAGAGTTTTACTTCCTCCTTTCTAATTTGGATGCCTTTTTTTTCTTCTTCTTGTATGATCGCTGTGGCTAAGACTTCCAGTGCTGTGTTAAATAAGAGTGGTGAAAGCAGACATACTGTCTTGTTCCTGTTAGGGGAAATCGTTTTAGTTTTTGCCCATTGAGTATGACGTTGGCTGTAGGTTTGTCATATATGGCTTTTATTATGTTGAGATATGATCACTTTATTCCCACTTTGCTGAAAGTTTTTATCAGAAATGGGTGTTGGGCTCAGCCGGCATGGCTCAGTGGTTGAGCTTTGACCTATGAACCAGGAGGTCACAGTTCGATTCCCCATCAGGAGTATATATATAATTTATTTATTCATGCCTGGATTGTGGGTTTGAGCCCCAGTTTGGGGCATGCAAGAGGCATCCAATCAATGATTCTATCATCATTTAAATTTCTATCTCTCTCTCCTCCTCTCCTTTCCTCTCTCTGAAATCAATAAAAAATATATTATAAAAATTGGGTGTTAGATTTTGTTGAATGCTTTTTCTGCATCTATTGATATGATAATGTGATTTTTGTCTTCCAATTTGTTTATGTGATGTTTAATGTTTATTGATTTGCAAATATTGTACTTGTCTTGCATTCCTGGAATCAATTTCACCTGGTCAAGGTGTATGATCTTTTTAGTATATTGCTGGATCCGATTTGCTAATATTTTGTTGAGGATTTTAGCATCTATGTTCATCAGAGATATTGGCCTGTAATTTTCTTTTTAGTGTCTTTATCTGGTTTTGGAATTGGAAAAATGCTGGCCTTATAAAAAGAGGTTGGAAGTGTTCCTACCTCTGGGATTTTTTTTTTTTTTTTGATAGTTTGATTAGGATAGGTATTAGTTCTTCCCTGAATGTTTGGTAAAACTCCCATGTGAATCCATCTGGATCAGGGCTTTTGTTTGCTGGCAGTTTTCTGCTTCAATTTCATCAGTTGTAATTGGCCTATTCAGGTTTTCTGACTCTTCCCGATTCAGTTTTGAAATATTGTATTTTTCTAGGAATTTGTCCATTTTGTCCACATTGTCCAGCTTGTTGGCATCTAGTTGTTAATAGTATTTTCTTACAATCCTTTGCATTTCTGTGGTGTTAGTGGTTACTTCAGCACTTTCGTTTCTGATTTTATTTATTTGGGTCCTCTCTCTCTCTTTCTTGATGAGTCTGGCTAAGGGTTCATCAATCTTGCTTATCTTTTCTAAGAACCAGCTCTTAGTTTCACTGATCTTTTGTGTAGGTGTTTTATATTGAATGATAACCTTGTTGGACATACTAAACTTGGTTTTATATCCTTGCTTTTCATTACCTTGAATACTTCATGCCATTCCCTTCTGGGCTGTAGAGTTTTTGATGAAAAATCAGCTGACAGCTTTATGGGAGCTCCTTTGTAGGTAACACATTGTTTTTCTCTTTCTGCCTTTAAGAGTCTCTCTTGGTCTTTCATTTTTGGCATTTAAATTATGATGTGTCTGGGCATGGGCTTGTTTGGGTTCTTCTTGATTGGGACTCTCTGTGCCTCCTGAACTTGTGTGACTTTTCCCTTCACCATGTTAGGAAAGTTTTCTGCATTATTTCTTCAAACATGTTCTCTATCCCTTTATCAGTTTCTTCACTTTCTGGCATGCCTATTATGCGAACTTTGTTACATTTCATGTTGTCCCACAGCTCCTTTAAGCTGTCCTCCTGTTTCTTCATTGTTTTTTTATTTTTATTTTTGGTTCTCTGATTAAATGTGTTTTTTTTTCTACCTGTCCTCTAATTCACTGATCTGATTCTCAGTTTTCTCAAATCTGCTGTGCATTTCTTTGAATGTGTTCTTTATTAATGCTATGTCATTCTTTATTTCCAAGTTTTTTTTCATAGTTGCTACATCTTTCCTCATGTTGTTGAGCATCCTTGTCATCATTATCCTGAACTTTACGTCTGATAAATTTCTTATCTTTATTTCTTTTATCTCTTCTTCGGGAGAATTCTCTTGTTCTTTCATTTGGGGTTTTTTATTTGTCTTTGCATTTTGGCTGCCTGTTTGGTTTTGTGTCTCTGTATTAGGTAGATATGCTATGACTCCCAATCTCCAGTGCAGGGCAATGTCAAATGCTGTTTGTGACTGGCCCTGAATACCTGTTTGGAGCTATCAGCAATCCACAGCTTGTGGCTCCCTCTGCTGGGGCTGCGGGAACCTTTGAAAAGAACCAAGGTGTGCACCAGTGTCTGCTTTTCTTAGCCTTGGGCCCAGGATGATATCAGGCAAAACTCAATGCCTCCAGATATCTGCCTCTGCCTGCAATCCCATTGCACTCAGTCTGGATTAGCCTCAGGCTATTGGCCACAGGGTGGGGCGAGAGGCCTTCCAACAGGGTTGACCAACTGCCTTCTCCCCAGGCAAAAATCACCTATATAGCAAAGGTCTATAGGAGAAAGATGTAACTACAGCATGAGGGAAAGATTCAGCACAGGAAACCAGAGTGGCTGCCCTCTGGACTCAAATCCCACAGCTCCCAACCCTGGACTCTCCTCATGCAGCTCCAGTCCACTCTGCCTTCCCTCTGCCAGAGCCCAAGGTGAGTGGCTGCACATGAAATTTTGTGCATTGGCCCTTTAAGAAGGTGCCTGCATTTCCAGCCTTCTTTCCCTGGCACACAGCAACCCTGCTGCTTTTCACAGCCAGTTGTTGTTGGGCACCTTTCTCAGTTCTAGTGCTCTGGGCTGGGGAGCCCAGCTTGTAGTTTAGACCCAAGAGTTCTCAGTGGGACCCACCACCCCCACCACACACATAGCTGAGATATTCCTCTGGAATGTCAGCTGCTAACTGTAGGAGCCCAGCCAGCCCTCTTGTGTCTCTGCCCTTCCTACTAGTCTCTCTGCAGTCTCTACTTTACGTTCTTAGTTATCAGAATTCTCTCCAGTTAGTCTTTAGTTGATTTTTCAAGGTGGTTTTTCTGTATTTCAGTTGTATTTCCAGTTTGGTCCTGGGAGAGTGTCAGTGTAGCTTCCACTTACTCTGCTGCCATTTTGGAAACCCTCCTGAGCATTGTTTTCTTAACAAGGTCTGCTCTCAGGAGAAACTATAACCAGAGCCTAACCTACTGGGGTTTTATCACAGCCTAATCTATATTGTGTAAGGAAAATACCCAACTTAGTCCCCTCTAGCCATTCTATCTCATCTATGGGTGGCAAGTAATGAGAAACACTAGGCAAGTTATACCCCAGGGGCACAGACTCATCAAAAGACTAAAACCTACTCAAGGACCATAAAATGCTTCCCCTTTCCCCACACTTCCCACTCCTTTACTAAAGCCTATTTACCACACACCTTTTACCCAGTACATCCTGTTCACATTTCAACAGAAGTTACAAGGCATACTAAAAGGCAAAGAAGTACAATTGGAAGAGACAGAGCATTTATCAGAATTAGAGTTTGATATGGCAGGGATGTTGGAATTATCAGATGCTGTTTTTGAAGTCCTGGCCATCTCATTAAGATTAAGAAAAGAAGGTATACAACTTAAGAAAAAAAAAATAAAACCTCCTGGAACTAATAAAAAACAACAACTATGATTAACAAGTACTTTAATAAGGAAAGTAGAAGTCATAAAAGAAAAATAGAAAATGTGTAAGACTGAAGTGGAAATTCTAAGAAAGAAGCATAAAGAAATTCTACAGATTAAAAAAACTGTAACAGAATAATGGGCTCTTTTTTAGACAAACGTGAATGAGGAAAGAATCTCTGAACTTGAGATATGACAATGGAAACTTCCAAAACTGAAGAGTAAAGAGAAAAAAATACTGGGGAGAAGCAAAAGCGAAGAGCTAAGAGCTATGAACACCTACAAAAGTGTGTAACATATGCACAGTGTAAATATCAGAAGGAGATAAAAAACCCCACAACTGAAGCAATATTTGAAGCAATGATAACTGAAACTTTCCTCCAAATTAATGTCACACATAAAACCACAGAACAAGGAAGCTCAAGGACTATGAAGTAGGATAAATGCCCTAAATCCTTTACCTAGGCATATCATACCCAAAGTTTATAAAATCAGAGATTATGAAACATTCATGGGGAAAAAAAGCTATGGGGTGGGATCTTACTTATAAAGGAGCAAAGAATTATAACCAATTGCTCCTCAGAACACAAGCAAGCAAGAAGAGAGCCAAGTGAAATGTTTAAAGTGTTGATAGAGAAAACCAACAACCTAGAATTCTGTACCCCAAGAAATTATCCTTTAAAAGTTTTCCTAAGATCAGGAACAAGGCAAGAATGTCCCTCTCACCATTGCTTTCAACACTGTTTGGGATGTCCTGGCCGACTCAATAAGAAAAGAGACGGTAATAGAAAGTATACAAATTAGGAAGGATGAAATAAAACTGACTTTTTTTTTTTTTTACTATATGACATGATCAGCTATTTGCACAATCCAAAAGAATAAAAAAAATAAAAACCTCCTGTAACTAATATATTATTTTAATAAGGTTGCAGTATACAAGTTAGTAGAAAAAAAGTTAATTGTTTTCCTACAGACCAGCAATGAACAAGTGGAATTTGAACTTAAAAAGACAACACAGTTTGCAGTAGCACCGCACACACTCCCCCCAAATACTTAGGTATAAATCTAACCAAATATATATAGGATATTTATGAAGAAAACTATAAAACTTGATGAAGATCAAAGGAGAACTAAATAAATGAAGAAATATTCCATGCTCATGGATAAGAAGACAATCTTGTCAAGATTTTAGTTCTCCCAAATCGATCTGGAAATTTATCACAATCTCAATAAAAATCCCACTGAGTTATTTTGTGGATATCAGTAAACTGATTGTAAAATTTACATGGAGAAGCAAAAGGTCCAACCAACATAGTCAACTCGATATTGAAAGAGAAGCTCAAGTCAGAGCGCTGACACTACCCAACTCAAGACTTACTATAAAATTACAATAATTGAGTGTGTGATAATGACAAAAGAATAGACAAATAGAAAATAGAACAGAAGAGAAGCCCAGAAGTAAAAACACACATAAATAGAGTCAACTGATCTTAGACAAAGGAGCAAAGGCAATACAAGGGAGCAAAGACAGTCCCTTCAACAAATGGTGCTGGAACAACTGGACATCCACTTGCAAAAGAAGGAATGTAGGCACACACCTTACACCCATCACAAAAAATAACTTAAAATGGATCACAGTCTTAAATCTAAAACTTAAAACAGTAAGGTTTCTAGAAGGTTACAGGAGAAAACCTAGATGACCTTGGTATGGTGATAGCTTTAAAAATAAAATCCCACAGGCATGATTCATGAAATAAGTAATTGATAATCTGAACTTCATTAAAATGAAAACTTCAAAACACATACATATATACACTGAGTGGCCAGATTATTATGACCACCCCGTCAGTACTTCATTGGGCCACCTTTTGCCTTCAATACTGCGGCGATTCTTCTTGGCATTGACTCCACGAGATGTTGAAAGGTGATGCGAGGAATCCGACACCATGCCTGATGAATAGCACTGTCCAGTTCTGTGAGATTTGATGGTTGTGGAACCAGCTGCCTGATGGCTCTTTTAACTTCATCCCACAAATGCTCAATTGGATTGAGATCTGGTGATTGTGGGGGTCCCCTAAGCAAGGTAAAGTCTCCCTCATGTTCTTGAACCCACTCCTGCACAATACGAGCACCGTGGCATGGCGCATTGTCTTGTTGGAAGAAGCCATCTCCATTGGGATACGCCATCAACATGATAGGATGAACTTGATCAGCAACGATACTTAGGTATGTTGTGCTATTCAGACGTTCTTCCACATGAATTAAAGGGCCCAAATCACGCCAGGAAAACATCCCCCAAACCATAACACTGCCCCCACCAGCTTGAAGGGTTGTACTCATGCATGAGGGGTGCATGCTTTCATGCTGTTTCCATGAAATTCTCACTCTGCCATCTGCATGATGCAAATGGAAACGTGATTCATTGGACCACATGACTTTTTTCCAATGCTCGACTGTCCAATCCTTGTGTTCCTGTGCGAATTGGAGACGTTTTATCTCGGTAACTGCAGACAGCAAAGGTGTTCGAACAGGACTTTGGCTTCCATATCCCATACGATGCAGTGTACGGCTAATTTGCCTACAAACGTCAGGTGGTCATAATAATGTAGCCACTCAGTGTATTTTCCCCTTGGTTATAGTAATTATAGTAGCATATTTATATATATAAGAATGAGATATATGTGTGTGTGTAATATGTATTATAATATACATGTAATTTATATTACATTATTTATATATAGCAACACTATCCATACTATAATATATATCATATCCTATATTATTTATATATTATCAACACACCCATCTCTTTGAAAACAAAGTTTGCAAATTAAAGTCTTTCTTAGGACTTGCTTCCTAACATTGTTCACAAAGACAGGCTGGGAATCAACAGATTAACATGCTACCAATTACTATACCTGTGATTAGCCTTGCAGCCACAACGACTGATTTCTTAAGAATCTAAATGTCTTTGAAAGGCAGCATTCCACCCAGAGGTGACTTAGCTAGCAAGGTAGTACAGCAGATGCTTGTATAACATCGTTTCATCGTTTCATTATAACATTGATGAGATACCGTAGGAACTTAACTCGTTTATATCAATGTGCTTATGATAAAATCAGTTCCCTAGTAGATTGTTTCTCTGCTGTTGCAGAAACCTATCTCTGACATAAGTGAGGGCTTACTGTCAAGATAGGAGTGTGTGTCTCTCTGTGTGTGTACATATATGTATATAACCTTCTTTTACAGTGATGCTTGTATTTCTTTAGAATTGGTTCTCATAATTGAGATTTGCTGAAGAAAATTTTATATTTATTTTAAAAACAATTCACACTTCCACCGGCAAATAAAGGAACCTGTTTTATCTCAGACTTGCCAGCACCAGATGTCATCAACCTTCAAATTTTTACCAATCCCCACAAAGGACAATTTGTGCCTCATTATCGTTTAAATTTGCATTTCCATGACTGCTGGAGGATGAGCATCATTTCCTGTTAATTGACAATTTGCATTTCCTTTATATGAATAGCCTGTTCTTATCCACCTTCTTAGGTTATTTGTCTTTTAATGATCAGTTTGTACCTTTTATATTAGGAATTTTTTATAACTTTTGATTTCAGGTACATTTCTAGTATAATGTATATTTTATACAACTAGTCTTCCTTAATTTCATAGTTTAAAATAATCCATAGTTTAAAATATTCATTATTATTTCCTTTTGTTCATGTTTATTTGTTTTGCAATTTTGGTTGGCATATAAATTTTAGTATATAAAAGAAAATTCTTTTAGAAGTGTTTTCCAAAAATGTATAATTATATTCTCTCTCAATATAAAGAGTAAACATATTTATTGGTCCTTTTGGTATAAAAAGGGGGATTTATCATCAGTTTTACTTTCTCTCAGTCCTTCTGTAACTGAGAGAAAGTAATTTGCTTTGTATATTATTAGTTTTTAGGTGAAACATATTATTGATTTTGTTAGGTCTGATCAAATAATTGAATCGATACCCCCTCCCCTGGTAACTGACCTTTAGGCCATTTCACAATGGACATTCCACTTATTTAGACCACATTCCACTTGCTAAGACCATTATCTCTCCCCTCCAGAATTTCCTGGAATGCAGACCTGCACAGAGGATTCTCCACCCAGAAAAAGCCCACCTAGAGTCCTTTAAAAACCTCTGACTCCCCTTTTTTGGGTGCTGATGCCATTTTGGGGCTCAGCCCATCTGGTATCCAGATGACCTAATCTATATATTATAAAAGCCCAGTGACTGGATCAGTGGAACGACCAGAACGACCGGTGGCTATGACATGCACTGCAGCAGCCAACCAGCCTGATCTAGGCCCGATTGGCAGCGCCCCTGCCAGCCCAGCCCCCGATTGGCCCCCAACACCCTGATCGGGGGTGAGGCTGGCTGGCCAACTGCCCATGGCCCCTCCCCCTCAGTGGCCCGGCCTGATGGGCCACCATTGGGGCGGTCCGTCCGGACCCCACCCATGCATGAATTCGTGCACCGGGCCTCTAGTAAATTCATAATTCTTTACCCCTTTGGCCTCATGTGTTCCTCCTTCAACGACCCTAACAGATTTATTCCTATATTTTCGATAACTATCAAGACATCACTAAATAGTTCACTATTTAATAATAGTCCTTTTTTGTTTGTTTTATTAATCCTCACTGGAGGATATTTTTTCCATTGATTTATTTATCTTTTTTTAGAGAGAGTGGAAGGGAGGGGGGAAGGGAAGAGAGGAGAGAGAGAAACTTCGATGCGAGAGAGCCACATCAATTGATTTCCTCCCAGGAGCACCCCAACCAGGATGGGGAGCCTAATGACTCAGGTGCATGGCCTTGACCAAAATCAAACCTGGGGCCCTTCGGTTTGAGGGCCAATGCTCTAACTACTGAGCCATGGCAACAATAATTTTATCATCTTTTATTTATTAATGTCTTGTTCAGCTGGACTCACCTTAGAGTCACGTTTTCATTAGTGTTTTAGATAAGGAATTTGTATCCTTACTGAGCTCTGTGTCTTTATTTTTCCTGCACATTCAATGAAATTTGCTCAGATCTAAGATTTTGGATTCATACTCTTGTTATCACAAATCTCAGTAGAGACTGGTCTGCTGGAGGTAGAAAATGGTGAAAATTAGGAGAGTAGCCCAGTTTCATTTTCCTTTATTGGAAACCCTTTCTTTCTATTCTTCCAGAAAGGATGCTTGCTTGAAAATTTTCTCTTTGGTATATCCCAGTGTTTGTCTCTTGTTATTATTGTTGAATCATAATCAACAATCTTTATTTTTTTAATAAAAAATATATCTCTCTTCAATTCTGGAATTTTGGCCTCTGTTTCATTTGTTACTTTCCTTTCAGAATCATTTATTATTCATAGGTTACCTCTCTGGACTTTGTTTATGGTTCAATTGCCTTCTCTTAATGGTATATATACACAAATACACAGAATAATAAGTATGTATATGTGTGTGCATGACAGAAATAGGGAGAAAGAGAGAAGAGACGGAGACAGAGAGATAAAGATGGGTAAAAAGATAACATTTGTAGTTGTGTAGTTATATTAAGTCTTTGCTTTCATTTTGGGAGACTTTACATGTATGTCCATAATGGTTACAGCATAAAGTTGCTCTTCTTTATTATTTTTTTTAATCCTCATCAGAGGATATGTTTTTATTGATTTTAGAGAGAGAAGAAGGGTGAGGGAGAGAGAGTGTGAGAGAGAAACATCGATATGAGAGAGAAACATTGATCGGTTGCCTCCCGTATGCACCCCAATTGGGGTTTGAACCCACAACCCAGGTATGTGCCCTGACTGGGAATCAAGCACACAACATTTTGGTGTACAGGATGATGCTCCAACCAACTGTTCCACCTGCCCAGGTCCACTCTTTGTTTATATTTATTTTTATTTAAAAAAAGATTTTTATTGATTTAATAGAAGAAGGGAGAGGGAGAAAGATAGAAACATCAATGATGAGAAAGAAGCATTGATTGGCTGCCTCCTGCAAGTCCCAGACAGATTCTCTGACTGAGAATCAAACTGGGACCTCCTGGTTCATAGGTCAAAGCTCAACCACTGAGCCATGCTGGCCGGGCCACTCTTCGTTTTTGTACACACATTATTACAAGCCAGTGATTTACAACCTTTTCCATCTCATGGCACACAGAAACTAATGACCAAAATTCTGTGGCACACCAAAAAAAAAAAAAAAAAAAAAAAAAGATTTTTTGTTGATCTGACAAAAAAATAGGTATAATTTTGATTGACTTACAAAAATAATAACAGTAATTACCCCATTTAGAAAAATCCTCACCTGAGGATACTATTTTCCATTGCTTTTTTAGAGAGAGAGGAAGAGGATGGTAGGGAGGGAAAGAGGGTGGTGGCGGGGGGGTGGAGGGGAGACAGAGAAACTTCTATGTGAGACCAGACACATCCACTGGTTGTCTCCCACATGTGCCCTGAACGGGGCTGTGGATCAAACCTGCAACCGAAGTTTGTACCCTTGACGAGGGATCTAAACAGTGACCCTTCGGTGCCCAGGCTAGTGCTCTAACCACTGAACTTGCCAACCAGGGCTTACCTACCCTTTTTGCTCCAAAGTGACATTAAAAAAAAAAAATCAAGTACTTATCCTTGAATATAAGGGTTTCTGGTACCAAGAAATAACCAATGAGAGACAACTTTATTATGCAAGATGACCAATAAGATGTAACTCTATTATATGACCATGTATTTATGGTTCAAGAAAGGGCATTCATTCACACTGGATGGCTATAGTTGTGTTGGCTGTTGTCATTATTTATTTGACAATCTAAGGGGGAAAAAATGTCAGTGCCCCTGACTAAATAGTCAGGTATTGAACGTTTTAAAAATTCTTAGCTTCCTGCCTGATGGAAATTAACTCCTTTCAAAGTACCATTTTATTTTTGAAATTCCCCATGGCATTATCTAATGTGTGCTCTTTAATAAAATCAAATTCTTCCAGTTGATCTGCTGAACTTGCTGTCAAAATTTGTCTCTAGAGATGATGACCTTCATGATAGCACCAGTTTCCTGGGTAAAGTGCTTTCCCTGGGCCCTAGGGACAGCCATCCATGTCCCCACTCTGGCTATGGAGAGGGAGCAGAGCCCTTATTAAGTTCCTGTTGTAAAGGGCCGTGTGGTGTTCCTTTCATCTCCCCTCCCCATTAGTTAGCAGTAAGGTGTGCATTTTTATGGAAGCAATTCCACTCCCACTTCTCCATTGAGCTTTGATGGGTCTAATACTTACCGTATTTTCCAGCGTATAAGACGACTTTTTAACCCAGGAAAATCTTCTATATGCCCAGTCGTCTTATATGCCAGAAAATACGGTAGATACTAAGTCAGTGAGGATGAGCCCATCTTCTCTACCTGAACAATTGGCTCAAATAACCAAGGCCTAAAGCAATCAGATCCTTGATGTTCCCCTGGCATAAGGGCTGTCTCTTAGGTAATCCAATCAGAGTGTATCCAGGACCTTGGCTAATTAGTTATAAGCAAGACAATGGTCATTTTTCTGGATTTGAGAGAAGCAAGAAACTCTGGTTGCTACTGGAAAGCCACAGCCTGAAGCCAAGTGACACATGGAGAAATGCAGTGACAGGAATTGTAAGGAAATAGAACTGAAGTCCTAAGCCACAACCAAAAGCACTCAACTGCAGGACTTTTCAGTTATATAAGCCAGTAAGTTCTCTGTAATATTTAAATTCATCTTGTTCCGTTTTCTGTTATTTGTAACTGAGAGTATACTAACTAATATCCCTTCTTGAGGATTTCATAACCACTACCCTGGTCCTGACTGCTCTGAAAACAGCCCCCATTTGGAGAGTGAGGTCCACCCATTTCCTGTGGCTGGCTCCTTCCAGCCTTCACCTGCTCCAAGGAAGTGCGCCTTGAGCATTAAACAGCTCCTCTCCTCACTGAGGTTTTTAGAGCAACTTATTTCCAACTCCAAAGAGAGGACAGAGCTTCTCTTTCTTAAAAAAAAAAAAAAAATCTGTCACATTTCCTATCCCAGGAATGTCCTTTTCCTGGAATGATTGAAAGTGCAAATAGCACTCCACACAGCAACAGTCTCCACCCCCATTACATCCCATAATCCCAGACAAAGCAGGTTCACAAACAGAGTAAGTGGGGAAACGAATAATACACATGGCAAGCATGCAAACAGGTTTGCCCAGTTCCAAAGCCCATGCTTTTTCTACTACACCAAGCTTGCCATCTAAATAATGTGAATTTGATTACAAAATTTTCAATTAACAGAGTTTAATAGAAGGGTTGAGTTGATAAGTTCAAGACAAAAGAAACATGGTAAAATATATTCTTTTCTAAATCTTGAACCCTGTCCACACGACATGATTTGCAATCCCCCTTCTTTGGTTATGCATTGTGTGTTTACTTAGAAACTTTATGGGATGTATGTGCACATTCATACTTTATGCATACAATGGAGTGATGACTGCCTTCCTAGTAAAGATAAAATGCTATAAGGGAAAGATTGCTTTTGACTGTCTTAGGAATAAAATATCACCCGGGCCCCATCTTAAAGGTACTCAAATGTGAGCATGTGAGTATCTGGGGAGACAGGGGAAGAAGAAAACTCCAGAATGAGAGAACACAGAGCAGAGTACAGTGGCACAGAATTCGAGGCTCATTTGGGAAATAGCAAGCAGTCTAGCTGGGTTGCATAGGGAGGGTCAGGGCAATGCAGGGTGGTAATTAGTCTGGAAATGCAGATGGGGAGTAGGCTCTGCTTCCCAAATGCCCAGAGAATGTGTCAGTCATGCGTTCCACAGACAACGAGGGGTAACCTGTGGAAGGTTGCTGGGCAGGGATGTGGCATGATTTCATCTCTGCCTTGTGATGATGAATACATGTTGGGGAAGTGTTCATACTGAATAGGTGACCATGATGCTTATCTCCTTTGCCTGGGGAGTCAAATCAGGGGGCGAGTAGACGTAAATTATGGAGAAATACAATGTGAGGAGGTAGATGTCGAGCAGGTGAGAAATACAGGAGAATCAGAAGGAAGGCGGTTTGTAAGATTTCTGTCTCCCAGGAAATGTACATCTGGTGCAGGGCCAGCTGAGTAAAGGAGCTAACTCCACTTGGAGATACCTAGTTAGGTAAATAGGCTTCTTGATTTTGGAATAGTCACTGTGAGAAAGTGATCAATTAATCAACTCCAAACTTATAATCATGTTCTAAATTCTCCACCAAAAAATCAGGAGAAAGAAACACACGCAAAATTTCATATCGATATTTGTGCATTCAACTCTGCTTGTCCTGTCTCGCAGTTGGATTTCTCTATTACTGAGAATTCATCATCAACGGACAGGCTTTGAGAAGATAGCATGTATTTGTAAAGACTAAGACAGCATATCCTTATTTATTAAACCCTGTGTTCCTGCTGTCCCTTTGTCTCCTGCACCACTTTTCAGGATAACAACGGGGGTGGGGGGTGGGGAGGGGCGGGGCGGTGGTGGTGGGGAGAGTAGGCAAAGTCTCTTGGCATTAGCATTTATTCTTTTGTACAATAAACATATTAATTATGCTCTGACCTTCAAAAAACAGGAGATATTGAATACAGTGATATAATAGCCAAAACATGTTTCCTATTAAATTTTACGCTAAAATTCTAAGGTGACTAAGTAGCACTATTCATTCACAATTGTAAATTAATTAATCAGAGCTCTGTGACTACCAAAGCCAATTTGTTAATTCCCCAGTCCTTCCTATGACCAAGAGTAGCCTAAGTAAAGCAGTTCAAATGAAATTTATTGTCAATTTGCTTCTCATTCAACTTACACTCATAAAATAGCATGTTTTATATTGCGTGTCTTCACTGGACAAACGATAGCAGAAACAAAGTTAAATGCTTTACCAATTGAAATTGATGGCCATCTATTGTAGAGAACATTCCAGGAATAAAACAAAGGACACCAGTCTAGAAATAACATTGGAAATGCCTATCTTATAAAATATGGTATTTCAAAATAATATCATAAAAGTACCCCCAAATGCTTTTTATGCAGAAGAGTTGGAAAGGAAAGCTTTTGAGTGTGAATTTCCACTTGTGAAACTACCTCTGTAGAATTTCTTTGATGAGGCTCAATTAAAAAAAGATCAATCCACAGAAAGCATTAGAAACACCCACAGTGTTACGAATAGAGTGAGTACAGAGGAGGATACCACAGAGGTGATGACTGAATCTTGGCTGCTCAACCCATTCTTTATCTTGTGTGAAGTTCTGTGTGCCTGGAGGCCTTTTTCTGGAGGTGAATATATAATATCTATTCAGGGCAGGCCTTCCCAGCTTCACCAACACACCCTAGATACACAACTTGGTTTTTTATTCACTGTGTTAATCAAGGTGTGGTGATATATGCATGGGGATAAGAAATGATATTCCAGAAATGCATGATCCAGCAATTGGCATATTTTCCTAAATATCAATGTTCGTGTCAAACACAGACCCTAAGAATTAGAATCCTGGTAACACATGGGCCGGTAGTCAGGACAGTGCCACAGATGAAAGAGTCAGCGCATCTTCCTCTGGGCGTGTGGGGATGTTGCTATGAGAGTTCCACAGAAGCTCCCCACAGGGCATCCATTCTCTGTGTGTTCTAAGTAGACTGGAATCCTACATCTGTGCAATGGAGCGAACACTGAAATAGAGGTGTGGGTACGTGTGTCCTAATATTTCCTTTATTGGCATTAAGTAACTTTTCAGCAGGAATGGGCCTCTGGGATTATGTAAGCGAAAATTCTAATTGTCTGAGTAATGAATTTTAAGGTCAGACGGCAGTTAATGGACTGCCCAAAGTCTCCATGCCAAAGCGACGAAGCTGGGATTCGGACCCAAACATTCCCAGACCAGGAGACTTTCCTGTGGCCTGTGCTGAGGGATGTAGCCTCTCCTTGAATCTCCTGTCTGGGAAACGAGTGCAATGAACTCGAGCGGTAGTTTTCACAAGGGCCGGTGAGAGATGGGCAGAAGGTGAGGCAGAGTGGCCAAGGCCAGAGGCCTCCCTGGAGTTTGGGGTAGGATTTATTTGAAAAAATTCACAGATAAAAATTTGAAATCCACAGTTACTGACGATCTACTTCTAAGTTCTACAAATGCAAAATCATCTTATGTACGTTCACATTTTTAAATAATTTCACTCTCATGAATCAAGCAATGTATAGCCACTCAAAAATAATATAGGTTTTGATTTGCTTTTGTTTTTAAGGATGTGAACTGGGAAATTTAGGAGGTATTATTGCAGACATATTATTTCCAACATGAAAAGTATCATAAAAACCATCACTTCTTGAATGCTCACTAAATTGCAGGCATGGTTTCATGAGCTTTGTATATATTAGTTCATTTAATCCTTATACTATCCCCATTTTAGAAATAAGGAAACTAAAGTGTAAAAAGCTTAAGTAATTTATCCATCGTCACAGAGCTAAGCAAGCGGCACACGCAGGTTAAACATTCACGCAGGGTCCGTTGTGTCAAAACCTAAATTAATGTTCATTATAAATTATTCACAAACTAAAACCTATCTGTGGCCTTCACAGTGCGCAGAAACCTCTTATCTCCACAAACTGCACTTCTAACCTCACAGTCCTCAACACCAGTGACGGCCATTGAATTAATAACCACATGAACGATCACTATTCATTGAAGACACCTGACACACACATGTTGCCATTATGTTCTACAAGATCCACAACATCTTGCTTGGTTATCTGGCTGAGATTTACCTTGATATGCACCCGGCAAAGAAGGCAAGTTCTGTAAAACTTACAATATTGCCAAATTTAATGCTGACATAGAGCTGGGCTCAAAACCAACTTAAAAATTACCAATATAGAAATTCTCACAAAGTAGCTATTAAAGGGTGGGGGCCGGAGAAACCCCACTGTCCTCAAAGGGAAATGCCCAGAGTGGAGAGAAACCGGCAGGTCTGAGTGAGCCAGGCCTCGAAGAGGCACCTGAGAGGGAGTCCGAGGGGCCCTCGCTCTTCTCTCGCACAGACTGCAGTCCGGGTCGGCTCCAGCTCTCACCCGCTGTCGCTGTCCCTGCTTAGAAAAGCCTCTTCTTTTTCTCTCCAGCTGCGGGGACTGTGCCCCTCACGGTCGTGTCTCAGCGAGGCCAGGGTGCTGTCTGTTCTTTCTGCTCTTCTGAAGCCTGGGGACACAGGGCGGGTGGCTGGGGTGTGGAGGTGGCACTGTGGCGGGGGAGGGAAGCAGGCACAGTCACAGTCAGTTATGTTGGGGAACAAGGGCTGTGCTCTTAGTTTAACAATTTATTTTTCCCCAAGTCCATTGTGGGGTTTGGCAAACTGCCTTCTTGGGGAGAAGAGTGGTCACTTCGAGGTGACAGTGAAGTGTCCTTGCTTTGAGGCCTGTGATATTCAAGGGGGTCATTTGCCCACATCGCTTGCCTTTTCCCCAGCAGACATTTCCAAGGTAAAGCATTCGTGAGATCTTTTTCACCAGCTGCGTGCATTTTCTATGGCTTCCATAAGAAAGTTCCCCAAACCGGGCTGCTTAAAACAACAGAAACGTTATTCTTCCACAGTTCTGGAGGCCGAGTCTGAAATCGGAATGTGGAGAGGGTTCCATGTGTCTCGCCTGGCTTGTGGAGACACGGCAATCCTCAGTGGCCCTTAGCTTGGGGCTGCGGAACTCCCACCCCTGCCTCTGCCTTCACGTGGCCCTTTTCTCTCCTTCTCTGCTCTTCACGTCCAGACACTTGTTGTTGGGTTAGGACCCACCCAATCCAGGATGTTGTCACCTGAAAAGTCTCAATTACATCTGCAAAGACCTTTCCCCAAGCCAGGGCACATTCACAGCTTCCAGGTGCAGGCGGGTATCACCTGGGGCGCCACCACTCGGCCCAGGACACCGTACTTTATTATTTTGGGAGGCGTGTTGTATTAAGATGCTAGTTAGTCATGTGGGTTCTTGAAAGGTTTTTCTCATTCTTAGCCTGCCACTTTTCAATGACTTTTTTTGGCAAAGAAGTGTCTTTTCCTTAGTCTGCTGTGCTATTTTAAACTGCTTTTTATTATTGATTTTTAGAAAGAGAGGAAGCAAGAAGGAGAGAGAGAAGCATGGATTGGTTGCTTCCTGTATACACCACAACGGGGGAGCGAACTCGAAACTAGGGTGTGCACAGGATGACACCCAACCGACTGACATGGCATGATGCTCTATTTTATACTTTTGCGAGGGTTTAGTTCACTTTCATGTGCTTCCATCTGTCAACTTACCCCAGCAGCACACTTTAACTCATGAATAACAGTGATACATGTCCCATTAGACCCTCTGTGTCGCCATCTAACCTGGTCTGTTAAAGTCCCTTACGAAGGTTAGAATCTACGTTATGTCATTTTTGTTATAATGAGATCACAGTGGTTTGCAGAGCAGGAATGAGCCCCTCAGCAGATTGAGAATACTCAAACTTCATTGTCTTTTCAATTTTTCCAATGAAACAAGTTCTATCCTGACTTGCTAGATCCACAGAAATCTTTCTTTTCAGGCATCTGAATTGTGTGAGAATATAGAGAGTTTAATCAGCACAAACAGAAGGTATTTCCTTCCACTTGCCGCATAGGAAAAACAGGACTATTTCATCCATCCACACCTTTTGGCTTATGCTTTTTCTTTCTGCTCTTGATTTCTGTTGCAGCTACAAGCTATCAACAGAGAAAACCCATGCAACATAGTCGGATGTTTTTGTTGGTCCAGATGTTGTATCAGCTCCAACCATGCACAGGCCTGAGGTACCAAAATTATAATAATTATTTAATTCATATTTATATGCCCAACAAGTCTCCAAGGAGATCTGCAGTGGTGGGGTCCTTAGATCTCTGTCTGGGTCTCTCTCTCTCTCTTCCTTCTCTCTAAAAATAAAAATAAAATAAAATAAAGAATCTAATATCATGGGATCTCAAAAACCCAAACAACAGGTTGGGTTCTTAATGTCATTCTTCCCAGGAAATATCTATGGAAATGTAATTTTTTCATCCCTAGCAACTAATTGTCCATACCACGGGATGTTGGAGTTGGAGAATCTATGTAGTCTTAAACTCATAGATTGGGGAACAATAACTCATAGAAGACTATTGGTCTTCTTTTTAAAAAAAAAAATAGTTACTTACTATTTTACTGGAGACCTGGTGTACAGATTCGTGCACTGGTGGGGTCCCTGGGCCTGGCCTGTGCCCTCTTGCAATGTGGGACCCCTCAGGGGATGTCGGAGAGCCCGTTTTGGCCTAATCCATGCAGGCCAGGCCTAGGGACCCTAGTATGCATATAAGATCTTTGGTTAATCTCTTACTGCCCTTCCCCACTGCCCTCTTCCCTCTGAGATTCATCAATCTGTTCCATGTTTCCATGGCTGTGGTTTCCACTCCTGCATTGAGCATCTGCCCCAAAGTGGTCAGGCATGTCATAAGCTACCTGTTGGCCAGTTGAACGGTCGGCTGGTCGGCCAGTTGTTTAGGCTTTTATATACCAGTTTATAGATTTTCCTTTTTTAAAAATAGACTTGATTTTTAACACACTTTTAGGTTTATAGAAAAAAGAACATCTGTCCATCCACAGTCTCCCCTACTATTAATATCTTGTATTAATGTGTGGTACCTTTGTTATAATTCATGACTCAATATTGTTATATTTTTAATAACTGAGGTTCATTGTTTACATTAGGGTTCACTCTGTGCTGTAAAGTTCTCTGGGTTTTGACAGATGTGTGTCATGTATTCACCCTTACAGTGTCACAGATAATCTCATTGCTCTAAATTTACACTATACACACCCATTTCCTCCTCCCACCCCCTTATCTGACCCCTGGCAACCATTGATCTCTTTAATGGCTCCACAGTTTTGCCATTTCTAAAAGGTCATACAGTGGAATCATGCAGTATAAGCCCTTTAAGATCGGATTCTTCCACACCATATACATTTAGATTCCCTATGTCCTTTGTGGCTAGGTAGCTCATTTCTTTTTATCACCAGTTATAGTCCACTGAATAGAATGGTATAGTGTCTGGGTCATGTCAGTACTCTGGTGCTTTTCAATATTGTGCTGGCTATTGTGGGTCTTTTAACATTCCACATAAACTTTAAAATCAGGTTGTTGATATACATAGAACAACTTGCTGGAATTTTATTGTAATTGCATTGATCAAGTTGCATTGACATCTTTACAATACTGAGTCTATCCTTGAACATGGAGTATTTCTCTATTTATTTAGTTCTTCATTGATTTCTTTCATCATGGTTTTGTAGGTTTTCACATATAGATATTGTACATATTTTTTTATTTATACCTGAGCATTTCTCTTTTTTTGATGCTAATATAAATGCCAATTAGCAAAATAGAAAAGCAATTGTCTTTTGTATATTAATTTTGTATCCTTCAACCTTATTATAATTGTTTATTAGGTTTGGGAGTTCTTTTGTTGATTGTTTTGTATTTTTTATGAAGACAATGATGTCATCTGTAAACAAAAAACATTTTATTTCATTTGTATATATTTTATTTCCTTTTCTTGTAATACTGAATTAGATAGGATTACCCAAATGATGCTGAACAGGAGTGATGACAGGGTATATCATTAAATTGTTCTTAAAATAAAGAGACTTTAAAGTATTAAAGAGTTTTGCCAAAGGAATGAAAGAGAGAGAATGTGTATCAGAGTTGAATTTCGGAAAGACAATTCAAATGCTGGTGAAGATGTATACTGGAGGTAATGAGATCACCCAAGGGCCTATGGAAGGCTGTGGACTACTGAACTAAGATTATAACAGTGGAAGTCAACAGAGTGAATGACTTATACAGGTGTTACAATGATACATTAATCTATAGGATTTGGTGATGAAAAAACAAGGGTGTCAAGGATGATGCTGGGATTTCAGGATTGATTGACAGGACAAATATAAATGCTATTACCTAAACAGAAAATGCAGAAACAGGAACAAGATAAAAGTGATGATAAATAGTTCTTTATTGTGTATGATTATAAATCAGGGCAGAGATTTATAATTGATATTTGAACTAAATGGTTCTAAAGTTCACGTGAGAGGTGAAGACAGAAGTTGAATCTCTGAGGGCCTCTAGAACAGAGATAGAGATAGAGTTAAAGATATTAGAAATTGTAAAAGCCAATAATAACCTATTAGTCATTAGATATTAAATTTAATATATCAGAACAAAGGACAGTCCTTAATAAATGTGAATTATACTGAGTCATTCTTAGAAAGTGTTTGGCCTTCTCTAGCGGTCTTCATATTTTAACCAGCCTCAATTCTGGTGACTCAATTATGGTAAGAGTTCCATAATTCAATTATATGAGTCATGTTTAAGCAAAATAATTTTTTATGAATAAAATCCTATATAATCCTATATAATAAAGAGGTAATATGCAAATTGACCATCTCGCCCTCACACAAGATGGCCACCCCCATGTGGTTATAAGATGGCTGCCCCCATGTGGTCACAAGGTGGCCACCACAAGATGGCCAGCAGGGGAGGGCAGTTGTGGGCAATCAGGCCAGCAGGGGAGGGCAGTTAGGGGTGACCAGGCCAGCAGGGGAAGGCAGTTGGGGGCAATTGGGCCAGCAAGGGAGCAGTTAGGGGCGACCAGGCCAGCATGGGAGGGCAGTTGGGGGCAACCGCACCTGCAGGGGAGGGAGGGCAGTTAGGGGCAACCAGGCCTGAAGGGGAGGGCAGTTGTGGGCGACTGGGCCTGCGGGGGAGGGCAGTGGGGGGCAACCAGGCCTGTGGGGGAGGGCAGTGGGGGGGACCAGGCTGGCAGGGAGGGCCAGTAAGGGGCAACCGGGCTGGCAGGGGAGGGCAGTTGGGGGCAACCAAGCTGGCAGGGGAGGGCAGTTGGGGGCAATCGGGCCGGCAAGGGAGCAGTTAGGGGGTGATCAGCCTGGCAGGCAGAAGCAGTTAGGGGCAATCAGGCAGGCAGGCAGGTGAGCAGTTGGGAGCCAGCAGTCCTGGATTGTGAGAGGGCTGTCCGACTGCCGGTTTAGGCCCTATTGGCAGTCGGACATCCCTGAGGGGGTCCCAGAAGGAGAGGGTGCAGGCTGGGCTGAGGGATACCCCCCCAGAAGTGCACAGATTTTGTGCAGCAGGCCTCTAGTAATGTATAACATCCCAAACTAGTTGCTATCAAATATCAAAAAATTACCTAACATTGGATTCATGACAAGTTTTCAAAGAAACAAATGTTCAAGAAAAAGATTTCCTAACCTATTTGAAACAAATTCCATGTTCTCATTAACATATGAAGTTGATTTACAATTCATATATTATTTATCATATATTATTACAATTCATATTTTTGTTTATATGGAAAAATACCAGGTGCAAGGTGGTGTACTGAGCATTCTGTGGGATACAAAGATGAATCAAACATAAACTGTCCTTGAGACACTTATAGACGAGTATGGAAATATAAGATACAAATTTAGGTAAGTATGCAAGGAGTACAGAGCTAAGAAACTTAAATTTCAAATAAAATTGAGAAAGCAATCCTACTTACAATAGCATCAAAGGCACATAAAATGCTTAAGAATAATTTTAACAAAAGAAATTCAAAGCTTACAGACTGAAAACTACAAAACTTCATTGAAAGAAATTAAAGATCTAAAAAAATGGGAACCATCCTGTATTCATGGATCATAACCATCGTTATGCATTATCAAAAAGACAATACCCCCCAAACTGATCTACAGGTGCAACAAAATCATTAGAATCCCAACTCACTTCTTCTTAGAAATTGACAAGCTGATTCTAAAATCCATATGGAATTGTACGGGACCTGAAATAGCCAAAACAAGTTTGAAAAGGAACAAACTAGAAGAACTCTCACTTCCTGAGTTCAAAATTTACTCCAAATGAATGGCAATAAAAACATATTAGAATAGAATTGAAGAGTCCAGAAATAAACCCATACAGGTATGGTCAAAGGATACCAGTACTATTCAATGGGGTAAAGAAAAGTCTTTTCTTCTCCAAGTATGGCTTATTTGTTGCTTTATAAGATAACTAGAGGCCCGGTGCACGAAATTCATGCATGGGGAGGGTGTTACTCAGCCCAGCCTGCATCCTCTCCAATCTGGGACCCCTTGAGGGATGTCCGACTGCCCGTTTAGGACTGGGATCGGGCCTAAACGGGCAGTTGGACATCCCTCTCACAATCCAGGACTGCTTGCTCCCAAATGTCCTCCCCTGCAGGCCTGGTGCCCCCCAACTGCCCTCCCCTGCAGGCCTGGTTCCCCACAAAAGCCCTCCCCTGTAGGCCTGGTCCCCCCCAATTGCCCTCCCCTGCTGGCCTGGTATCCACCAACTGCCCTCCTCTGCTGGCCTGGTCACCCCTAACTGCCCTCCCTTGCAGGCCTGGTCCCCCACAACAGCTCTCCCCTGCAGGCCTTCCCCCCCCCAACTGCCCTCCTCTGCTGGCCCAGTCACCCCTAACTGACCTCCCTGCTGGCCTGATTGCCCACAACTGCCCTCCCCTACAGGCCTGGTCCCCCGCAACTGCCCTACCCTGCAGGCCTGGTCCCCCCGAACTGCCCTCCCCTGCAGGCTTGGGTCCCCCCCAACTGTCCTCCACTGCAGGCCTGGTCCCCCGCACCAACTGCCCTCCACTGAAGGCCTGGTCCCCCCCAACTGCTCTCCCCTGCAGGCCTGGACACCCCCAATAGTCCTCCCCTTCTGACCTGGTCTCTCCCAATTGCCCTCCTCTGCTGGCCCAGTCACCCCTAACTGCCCTCTTGGCTTGCCTGATAGCCCACAACTGCCCTCCCCTGCAGGCATGGTCCCCCTCAACTGCCCTCCCTTGCAGGCCTGGGTCCCCCCCAACTGCCCTCCCCTGCAGGCCTGGGTCTCCCACAACTGCCCTCCCTTGCTGGCCTAGTCTCCCCCAACTGCCCTCCTCTGCTGGCCTGGTCACCCCTAACTTCCCACAACTGCCCTCCCCTGCAAGCCATCTTGTGGCAGCCATCTTGTGGTGGCCATCTTGTGTTCACATGGAGGCAGCCATCTTTGACCACACGGGGGCGGCCATCTTGTGTCTTGGTGTGATGATCAATTTGCTTATTACTCTTTTATTAGATAGGATTATTTCTGAATAAATTTCACTCCAGTCCTTGATTATATGTTCATTGGAGACCACTTAATAATATTATTGTTATTATTATTTGGAAGAACTTGACATAGAGCATTGCACATAGTAGGGGATTGATGAATATTTATGAAAGGAGGAAAATAATCAAAACAGATCACCAACAAAAGGAAAGAGGAAAGAAAAGAAGGAGAAAAGAAGAAAAGAAAAGGTGACTTTTTTTCCATGTCTCAAAAAATTTGAGCACTATGAGAGATCTCCGGAATAATTCAATTTCCATACTTTATAGGGGACTGAAGAGTCCAAAGAGGTTAGATGAGGTATCCAAGATCACAATGCTTGCTAAGTACAAAGCTAGTAACAAATTAGGTCTTCTGATCCCTCACTCAGGGTTCCTCACGCTGCACTGTGATGCTGGTTCACAGTAAAGCAATTTAACGAGGGAGCCAGTGAAAATATATTTTTCCATGAGGCAGAAGATTGCTTTATTTATCCTCAAAATGAATGTTCAATCATGGATTCTAAAATAAAATGTGTAACTTAAAAATAATAGCTAATTGCTCTGGCCAGGTGGCTCACTAGGTTGAGCATTGTCCTCTGTACCAAAAGGTTGCAGGTTCAATCTCTGGTTGGGAGGCAAATGATCCATGTTTCCCCCTTCCTTCTTCTCTCCTTCTCCCCTCCCCTCCTTCTCCGCTTCTCCCCTCCCCCCCTCTCCTTTCCTCTCCTCTCCTCTCTTCTCCTCTCCCCTCCGCTCACCCCCCCACTTCCTCTCTCTCTTAAATCAGTAAAACATATCCTCGGGTGAGGATTTTTTGAAAAAGCTAATGGAATTTATGGTTCAGTTTTTTCTATTTTGTTACTGTGTTTGAGCTAACCACTGATAAACAAATAAGGAAACCCATATAAGCTAATACCCACATATCTGGCTTTGTAGATCTGATTCAACAGAATTTAGGTATTAGACCAAAATCAGGGGACTATTCTAATTTTTTCCTTTGAGTTCATAAATTATTTTCAAATAAGGAGGGTCATATATGAAGTTATCCAGATCACTAAAATTATCCCACATCACTAAAATTCTTCAAAAACAGGAATCTCTGGAGGTGAGTCCCAGCAACCTGTATCTTGACAAACCTTTCAGTTTACTGTGAAGTACCTAAAATTGTGCCCCCAACTACTCTCCCCTGCAGGCCCAGTCGCCCCCAACTGCCTTCCCTGCTGGCCTGGTTTACACCCGTCAATGATGTTCACCTAAATTAATGAAGTATTTCCTACTGTCTCCTTGCTTTCCATCCTACCCCACAAATTATCTACATGGTTGCCAGAAAAAAGTTGAAAACAAAATATGATGTGTTATTTCATTTTTCATTCATTCATTCATCAATTATTTATTGATAGTTCTAGTCCTTCCTGGTACAGCAGTGAATATAAAGGACAAATATTTCGATTCTCATTATGTATTATACTTAATACATATCAATAAAAGCCAATAGGAGAATGGCATTTACATTGAATGTCTTCCCCCTAAACTCCTCAGTGGCTTCCTGGTGCTTAGACTCCTTTGTATGGTGGACACAGCACTGAGTGGTCTGGGCTTCCTCTGAGGATTTGGTTCTCATCTTGCATCCCATAGTCCAACCACACCAAGCCTATTGGTTTCTTATTTACATTCATTTTCAAGGTGACCCGTCCTCTCCCCAACCTGGTTCTGCTGCTTTTGGTATCACCTACATGCATTTTAAGATTCAAATTCATGTAAGAATAAGTAGATGACCTCAATTGGCCTATGTCTATTAAATAAATAGAATCAGTAATTAATAGCCTTCCAAAGAAGAAAGCACCAGGTCCTGAGGGGTTCGAAACGTAGAGACTAAAAAATATATATAAAAGATCAATGAAACCAAGAGCTGGTTCTTTGAAAAGATAAGCAAGACTGATGAACCTTTAGCTAGACTCATCAAGAAACAAAGGGAGAGGATCAAATAAACAAAATAGAAAATGAAATGGGCGAAGTAACAACGGATCCACGGAAATACAAAGGTTTGTAAGAAAATACTATTAACAACTAGATGCCCACAAACTGGACAATATGAATGAAATGAATAAATTCCTAGAAAAATACAATATTCCAAAACTGAATCAGGGAGAATCACAAAACTTGAATAAGCCAATCACAACTGATGAAACTGAAGTAGTAATAAAAAACCTCCCTGGTTAGATGGCTTCATAGGAGAGTTTTATAACACATATCTTCTCCAAACTATTCCAAAAAATCCAAGAGGAAGGAATATTTCCAAGTTCTTCTTTTTTAAAAAAAATATTTTTATTGACTTCAGAGAGGAATGGAGAGGGATAGAGAGATAGAAACATCAATGGATGATAGAGAATCATTGATTGGCTGCCTCTTTCAGGCCCAACACAGGGGATCAAGCCCACAATCTGGGCATGTGCCCTTACTGGAATCAAACTGTGGCTTCCTGGTTCATAGGTCAATGCTCAACCGCTGAGCCATGTCGGCTGGGCCACTTCCAAGTTCCTTTTATGAGGCCAGCATTATCCCATTTTCCAAAACTAGATGAAGACACTACAAAGAAAGAAAATTATAAGCTAATATCCCTAATGAATATGGATGCTAAAATCATCAACAAAATATTAGCAAATCAGATCCAACAATACATTAAAAAGATCATACACCATGACCAAGGAGGATTTATTCCAAGGATGCAAGGCTGGTACAATACTCACGAAGCAATAAATGTGATACATCACATAAACAAATTGGAAGACAAAAATCACATGATCATATCAATTAATGCAGAAAAAGTATTCGACAAAATCCAACACCCTTTTCTGATACAACTATCAGCAATGTGATCATACTGCAACATAATAAAGGCCATATATGACAAACATACAGCCAACATCATACTCAAAAGGCAAAAATGAAAACCATGTTCCCTAAGAACAGGAATAAGACAGGGATGTCTGCTTTCACCACTCTTATTCAATATAGTACTGGAAGTCCTAGCCAAGTGATCAGATAAGAAGAAGAAATAAAAGGCAGCCAAATTGGAAGGGAGGAAGGAAAACACAAAATTCTCCTTATTCACAGATGACATGGTACTGTAAAGTAGAAAACTCTAAAGACTCCACCAAAAAAACTACTAGATTTAATAAATGTATTTGGCAATGTAACAGGATACAAAATTAACCCTACCAGACCGCTGTACTGATTTTTCGATAATTTCCAAATCTGCCACTATACCACCGTACCTAATTTTCGGTACTTTGCCTAGTACGTGAAAAAAATGCATCACAAACTAAAAATAACCAACCAATCATGGTCAAACCTCATGGTTAGCCATTGCAAATGTCTGCCCCCATGTGTTTGAATTGACTTTGTGTAGTTTGACGTGAAAAAATTCTGAAAATTCACAATGAAACGAGCGGCTGATGAACCAAGCACTTCAACAGGAAAGTGAAGTAGGTCTAGGCTTATCACAGTCCAACAGGTGATCGATACTTTGGTTGATTCAGACTCTGAGGAGTCAGAATTTCATCAAGAATACATTTCCAGTTCAAGTGACACAGACAGTGAGAGCTCGAGTGATGAAGAGAATCTTGAACCTTATAAAAGACTTGGGCGCAGTAGGAAATACAGTCGTTCGTCTCCTGACCTCATGTGCAATGGAAAATCAATCTCAAGTGCTTGTCATGGACCAGTTCTACAACTCTGTAACCCTTGCTAAATATGCACTGTCAGAATTACACACAGGAATTGTGGGAACCCTGCAGCAAAACAGGAAGCAGTTTCCTAAGTCGCTGAAAAGTGTAAAAAAACTTGCTAGGGGTGACAGTCGCTATCTATGTCAAGAAAGTGTAACATGTTTAGTGTGGCAGGATAGAAAGCCCATCACATTTATTTCGAACTACCACGATCCAGCCCAAAATGTGGTAATAAACAGAAGAAATAAATATGGCAGTGTGCAAGAAATACAGATGCCACAGCTGGTGAAGGACAATAATAAATATATGGGTGGCTGTGACAAAAATGACCAGATGACCCGCCTTCACCGGTCTCGTCGTCATTACCGCTGGCCCCGGTGGCTTTTCATAAAATTTTTTATGTGGGCCAGTTATAATTCTTATATCTTGTATGCTTCAAAGCAGCAAGCTGCTTCAAAAAAGCCAGTTTATTTCACCAGATATATTCAGAAACTGTGCCTGCAACTTATTGGTGGGTACAGGACATTAGCCCACCTCCACTCACGAAAGGAACCCTGCCCTCAACGGATGACTCAGGCAATCATTTTCCAGAGATTCCCCCTGGAACATCGTCTAATCATATCTGTGCTGTGTTCATGGGAAAGCACTCCAGGTACAACAAGCAAAATCCTGGAGTGTCTTACAAAGACAATCCACGCAAGAAGGTGAAGAGCAACATCTGGTGCTCACATTGCAAGAAGTACCTCTGTGTGAAACAAGGCTCATCCTGCTGGGTGGGTTGGCACACAGAGGTGGAATATTGGCGCTAGATGAAAGGTAGACCTATTTTCTACAATGTCTCCAAGCTCCATCTTATTCTAACCACTTGTTTGCATGTAACTAACATTTTTCTATATCATGTTGGTTTTTTCTCTTTAATGCTCAGGAGCCCAGATATAGGGGACAGTTAGGTTCAAGGCCTCAGGTCTGGTAGGGTTAACACACAGGTATTGATGACATATTTATATACCAATAATGAATTCTCAGATAGAGAAACTGAAAAACAACCCCATTTACCATTGCAACAAAAAATTAAGATATTTAGGAAGAAATTTAATTAAGAAGATAAAAGACTTATACTTACAAAATACAGGATGTTGAAAGGAAGATAGAGGATCAAGTAGAATATATCATGTTCCCGGATTAGCAGAATCAACGTCATTAAAATGTCCATACTACCCAAAGCTCCACATGGTCTTTCTACATAACCCAGTCATTACTCTCCTGGCTATTTACCCAAATGATTCCAAAACTCACTTTGTACGTCTGTACAAAGCACTGCGCGTGAATGTCTATAAAAGGTTTATTCATAAGAGCCAAAAATTGGGAGCAACCAAGATAAGTCCTGTTAGTGAATGGAAAAACAAACGGAGGTGCATCCATTCAATGGAATTTTATTCGACAATAAAATGGACAAAGCATCAAGCCGCAATAAGCCATGGGGGAACCTTAACTACATATTGCTAATGAAAGAATCCAGCCTAAAACAGCTACACAGGGCATGACTCCAGCTCCATGACATTCCAGAAGGCAAAATTACAGACCACAAACAGCTCCGGGGTTGCCTCAGGTTCAAGAGAAGGGCATGAGGGAGGAACCAGCGGGGCGCAGGGGATGTTCAGGGGCAGTGAAACCATCCCGTAAAACACTGTCGTGGTGGACACATGACATTTTGCATTGGTGAGAACCCAAAGAATGTACAACACAAGGAGCAAAAGCTAATGTCAATTATCAGCTTTAATGAATAATAATGTATCAAGGTTGGTTCAATCAATCGCAACAAGTGTACCACACAAATGCGAGATATAAATAATAGGGAAACTTGTGCAGAGGGCCAGTGGGCATTTGGGAATTCTTTACTTTCTGCTCATCTTTCCTATAAACTTACAACTGTTCTAAAATAAAATCTACTATCAAAAATTGTCCATAGTAAATAAAAAAATTTACTCATATCAAATTATATATACACACATATAAAATACATACTATATATATGTTCACATATTCAGATAAAATAGCTATATATCTCTTTCCATGATACCTTTTCAATGTTATGTTCTGTTATTTCCCCTCTCCTGATACAATGGTTCCACAGAGACTGGCTGTTAATGGGAGGTGAGTAATGCAGACAGTTATGTTAAATTAGTTCATGAGAAATTTGACGGTGAAGGGCGGTAGGGCTGAGGTGGGCAGTTGTGGGCGTGTGAAGTTCTAGGAAATAATTATTTTTAAAGGATGTAATGATTGCCAGCTATGAAAATACATAGCTAGCAGCTCATTGAATTTCACCCTTAGTTATTCCACTTTCAATAATTATAAATGGATACTTGACTATGAAACGGCATAGCGACAGCATCTACCACATTTTCCCAATGAGTTAAAATGTGAGAAAAGCCAAGGAGCACGTACCAGGTCGTTGAGGCTCACCATGATGACATGCTGGTACTCTTCGCCACTTTTACCTTCGATCTCACAATCAGATGACGCGACTGGCAACAGAACGAGGATCAGGGGAGGAATTCCAAAGATATACCTGAAAGAAACTGAAGACAACAGCACGTAAGAACCAGCTGGATGTTATGTCATGTGATCTGATTTGGTGGTGGCGCTTCAGTGAGCCTGGCCACGCATTTCTAATCTTTGTACACATGCATCCCTGGTTTTGGACAGAGTGGGAGGAACTCTGAAACTCAATACTAAGCAACAACCAAAGCAGGGCAGACTTTTAGTGTCTGAGTTTCTGTCGTGTTTTAACTGAGGAATTACTGTTTGGGAAAGTGCAGAGCAGTGGTGGGTGCCGGCACAGTCTCTTTGCTTCTGGAAAACACTCCAGGGTATGAATTCAGTTTACCCAATTTCGACTTATGTTGAACATCCCCACAAGGAAAGGCATCTACAGGTGAACAGGTAAACTAAGGACAGATGAAAAAGTTACACATTTTATGATCTATGGCACGTGACTGTGTATGGAAACCCAATGGTTTCCTGAGGTGGTGTCGCAGGTTGATCCCATGCTACGACTCTGTGATTATATTGTTGCTTTTTAGTGATGGTTTACCCTTCCCAGAACTGTGGCAACATTGACATTATATTTTGAGACTTCTTATCTTTTCAGTAGCTTCTGTTTCTAAGTACCCAGAACCTCTATTCTCTTCAAACACTGATCTGTTTAAGCTTCTTGATATGTTAGGAAAGCCCAATAAATAAGTTCACACCTGTTAACTAATGATTTATGTCTGTTTTTTATAAGCCCTCCTAATTGGGGGCAATTATCTAATAAAAAAGAATCTATAATAATAAAAGCATAATATGTTAATTAGACCGGACGTCCTTCCGGATGACCTTCTGGATGAAGCTGGGGCTGTGAGGGAAGCCCGGGTCCCGTGTGCCAGAGGAAAGCCAGTGCCGGCAGCCACGGGGGAGGAAGGCCTACTCTTGCACGAATTTTGTGCACCAGGCCTCTAGTTATCTAATAAAAAAGAATGAAATTATAAATGAATCATTCGGGGCAGTAGTAATAGACTGAACAGAAAGCCTGTGGCTCCCAGAGACATGAAAACTTGCTTATACAGGGACTTGGTTCTTCATAAGCCTGTCAGAGTATCTTCTCTGCATCTTTCTGGAAACTCTTTGGCTATGTTGACAACATCTTTCCTGTGAATTTCCCAAATGAACTTCCACTGCACTTGTTGAGTGCAAGACATTTCACATGTGTGCCTTCTCTGATTAAGATGACAATGTCCCTAAGAACACAAGGTACTGATGACAAAGACCTAAAGATGGTTAAATATGTCACGAAAGTTTCCAATAACATTGTCGTTCATACTATCATTATCCATCATATAAGAATCGGAAGTACTCCCCAGTAAATTATGTGCTATTAATGACCCATATTTTACACATAGAGGAAGTAGGCTGGGCAGTAGATCTGGGAACAAACATGGATCCTCCATGAATCTCATCCTCTTATGTCACTGACTCTTGACAAGGCAAGATAAACAAAATGGGACATGGATTACATTCATTGCTCTGCCAAGAAATATCTATATAGATGACAAGCAATAATTCACTTGGGAGGTGAATAATAATGATGACACCAGTCACCTTTCACTGAATACCTACCATGTGCCAAGCATTGTTAAGTGTCCTATACATACTAGTTCCAAAGACCAAAAGAGTTTTGCAAGTTCATCTTTTTCTGAAACATAGGCAGTAACTGCCAGGTCTGGATTTTAACCTGACCTTGCTGCCTCACCAGGATTTGATCAGAAATGGCCACAATCTTTTGATAACATGCAAGCACATTGGTCCGAATGCAAACCACTTCCATGTTGTAGTATCCAGCTCTGCAGCCTTCTTCTACTTCTGTTCCTTCATCCTGAAGATTCTTAAGTACGATCAACTAATGATTGACCAGGTCCTAACTTTGTAATCAGACTTACGTGCACAGTAGAGAGATAACCTTTTCTGTATCACCTTACAGATGCCCACGTGGTGCACGCTGGGAGGAGTAGATGATAAAGGAAAGGTTATAGAGCACATAACTTGAAATGACCTTTAAGGGAGATAAATACAATAAAGTATTAAGTACCAGCATGAAAAGAGGCATTTTTACCACTATACATCAATGATATTTCAAAGGAGGTTGTTTTATATTCTATATAGATCATATATTCTATATGGGGTGTCCGCTTCCAAATTCCCATCAGCCTATATATTCATTGAAAGGCATCTCATCAATGCTTTCGAATGACATCTTGGTGGAAAATTCAGTCTTCTTTTGTGTATCACAACTAATTTCAAATTCTAAAACATAATTTGACTTGTCAGTAAAGAGTGTCTTTTGTTGCCATTGTTGTTAAGTAAGTTAGCCCCAGACAGACTAGGACAAAGCAGAGCGCCGAGGGTTTACAGAGTGGAGATGGGGCTTTTTCTTGGTGTGATGTTAAGTTGTTGACTGAATGAATGACAGAATATCTTTTAAACGTCACTCCCCTGATTTGTAAAATGAAAACTTTAGACTAAATGGTCCCTCCATGTCCCTTCCAATTCTCAAGCACCCGAAATTCTCATAATCTACCTGGCCATCGAAATCCAGTAACTCTTTAGATTTGAAATCGCCTCCTGGATAAGGCTGCAAATGCAGCCCAGGCTTTGGACCTACAGCTCTTCATGACTTGCACTTTGGTCTGTAGTTGAACTCTTTTCTCCACACCATGGAGACAGTAACACGAATGTTGCCTAGTTTGGGCTTGCTTTTAACATTGTCCCAGTAGGAAAAGAACTCTTATTTTGTTTTGTTTCAGAATATACATAGATACACCCACACTTCCCCCAACCTTGCCATTTTCATTAGGTTACAGAAAAGATAAACCATAAGGAATAATGCAAGGCGAGCTGGGGCTTGTGGAATTTTCTTTAGATCTCCTGAAGGGATTGAAACTAGAGAATTTGTTTTCAGTGGGGAATCTGGTTAAACCAAAATGATGGCTGTCTAAAAAATTCTTGATGGTTTTTAATGTAAGCCAAATAATACATTCAATCCTCAGCTACTTAAGTTATGGGGTCAAAGTGAACATAAATAAATTAGTTTCCAAAATCCATCCAACTCAATTTTTCATCAGCCTTGAAGACCAATAAGTGTTAATTGACTGTCCATTATAGACATTGCATAGACTTGCTTTCACTGGGAATTTGAGAAAAAAAAATGGTCAAAAGACATTCCGGTTGGACTGGAAGACATGAGTGTATAAGACTTAACTAGTAATCTGGTCAATTGGCACAAGCAAATGGGTGAATAAAGGAAATGTTAATGAAGAGTGGGAAACAGACATATGTTGTATGGAAACCAGCTTTTAAGGTTACAAAAACGAATCTGATGATGCTCACATAAAGAAATCTAATAACTGCTACAAGTATATTCAGACTGGAATGTAAATTCTATCCACAAACCCCATGATAAATACTTAGACATTTCTGAAGTCAACCTATGACATTGCATATCATATTTCACAACCATTTCACGAGGCAAGTATTATATACTAATATGCCAATTATTAATATTTTTGCAGATGAAGAATCTGGAGCCCAAAGAAACTTTTTTGCCCCACATATATATAATGTGTCTGGTAAGAAGCAAGATTCAATGCCAGGTGTGTCAGGTTGAAGAGTCTAGAAACTCAGCTTTTAGCCACCAAGCTACCCTGCTTCCTAGAAAAACTGTTGTGTAGTCAAGGGGAATGTGCACCACCCCGCCTTGCTCTCATGGACTCACTGAGGTACTTCCTGGCCATCCTCTGGACCCCGCATCATCCTCTCATCTCAGGAAGAAGACACTGCCTACATGCTGTTAGTACGCCAGGGTATGTGTCAGAGGTGAAACCAGGAAAAAAAAAATCTCACATGTGAATAAGACATCTAAGTTAGTCCTACAAAACAGCCTTTTCCATGTTTGTTTAGGACGTTTCAACATTGATGTGGTGCTTGTTCAGGCTTTCTAATCGTTCTCAGGTTGCTGTTTTTCTTACTATTCCTTTTTTTTTTTTTTTTTGGTCCTCAGATAGCACAGCTGAGGACCACATAATAGGTCCTCAATAACTTCAACTCCCCAAAGAAGTAGCAAAGAAAAAGGATAAAGAGTAACCCTATTCTTAAGCTTCTAGTGAAATCTATTGAAAAAATATGCAGAAAGCCACTTATAGTCATTATTCAAAGTTTAGAGTTCTAGCATTGCTTGCTGATAATTTATGGTACATGAGCCTTATAGACACGTTTCGGGAAATAAAGGCTCCTTGTTATGATGGACACCCTGGCTTCCTTTTCTTGTTTTAGCTTTCACTTCAGGTCACAGGTGATGCAAGGAGTAGATAGAACCAGGAGGGATCCAGACAGAGAAACTGCAGGAGACCCATGGGCAGTGTAAGGAAAACAGGGATAGACCTAAATTAAAAAAAAAACACAAAAAACTTAAATAGTTCTTTTAAAAAAAATTGATTTGAAAGAGAGGCATTGGTTGCCTCCTGAACACACCTTGACCAAATATCAAACCCACAACCTGTGTACGTGCCCTCAACCGGAATCGCACCCCGACCCTTCGATGCTCTGGACGATGCTCCAACAACTGAGCCAGCCGGCCAGGGCGGTACAGGGCAGTGTATAACCTAACTTCTATTTCTCCACGAACTTCCGGAGGACGCCCATCATAAATCTCCTCCACAATTGTCTTCTACACTGTGACCCCTGCCCTTTACTTTGTTACTGATCTGGGAATTCTGGGCTATGTCAGTTCTTGATTCTTTAATTCCTATGAGAGGAGAAAGAGCTCCTTTGATCCCTTGGTGGAGCCAGGAAAGTGCACAAACCGGGCATCGAACGGACCAGCCAGCTGCTCCCTGTGTCCGCACCCTCCCCCACCCGGCTCCTTTCGCTGGAGAAAGGATTCCAGTTTCCCTCGGCAGACCCACTTCCCCCTCATCTCTGCCCCATTTCTCCTTCCAGTAAACTTTGGGGTTCTTTACACTGGCCGCAGGACTGTCAACGGAGCCCGGCTCACCCCCTCTGCCCTGGTCCATTGGAAGTCCGCATTTGGCACAAATAAAATAGATTCGATCTCAGCAAGAGTCTATAATTTAGAATTATGCCGATTTAATCCTGTCGCTACCAAGGAGCCCCCAAATAGCAAGAAATAGAAACCCAAAACTGGCCGCTCCCGGGGGCGGCAGGAGGACTTGGTTCCCGGCAAAAGGCGCAAGGTACAGCCCCAGTCGGAAACTCCCAGCCTCGACGAGGGAGGAAAACGGGGCTTTCCAGAGACCTGTCCCCCAGGGTTTAAAAGCGCGCCCCGTGGGAACCGCGCTTTCACTTCTCCCGGGAGCTGGGAGCCGCAGGAGCTCAGCGCTCCCCGACGCCGGCGCCGTGAGTAGCCGTCGGGCGCGCCCCGAGCGCGGGCAGGGTAGCTGGGCGAAGGGCCCGAGGGCAGCGTGGCTGGGGACTGACCTGGGACCGACGTAGCCCCAGCTCCCTCAGAGACCCGCGGCCGGCTTCCCCGCTGGACGGCGCGGAGGCTGCGCCGGGTCCGGGACGGCTCTCGCCGCCAGCCGAGCGCGGCTGCCCCAGGTGCCCGTGGCTTTGGGCCAGGGACGCCGGCGCGGCTGCCGCTGCCTGTGGGCGAGCCAGTGCTCCCGGCAGGTCCAAAGTGCAAGGCCCAGCTGTTCCCGGACGCGCCTGGGCGCGGGGCCCGGCAGCGCGCCCCAAGCCCCCAGCGTGCGTGCTGGGCGCGCGAACTTGTGCGCGGGAGCGGAGCGCTTACCATGGAACATGGTCTGCGGGAGGCGGCGTGGTCATGATGACCGCAGCTGCAGCTCGAGCGGGCTCTCGCAGGCCATGGTCACTGCCAGGACCCCGGGGTGCGCGGCGGTGCCGGGAGTCGGACCGGGTGGCCGTCTCTGCGGCTGGTTCCTCTGTCCCACGCCGCGCCCGCTGCTTCATCCATCCCAGGGGGCGCGGCACACGCCACGGCTGCTCTGGGCTCTGCCTTTCCTAGAACTTCCGTAGGATTCGCCGCAGTGTACTTTCAGTTTCTACTTCGCGCTGGGTCTGCAGGTTCGAGCTTTGGGTTCCTCACCCGGCGCCTCCAGCGCCCCCCTCCCCGGGGCACCTGCGTCCTCCCCTGGCGCGTCCTGTGCACCTGGACCACGGCCAGAGGAGGGCGCCGCAGGAGGACCGAGGGGGCCTTCGGGCGCAGAGCGGTTCCAGGGGAGACACTTTGCAGATGACCTCTAACCGCCTTGGCAGAGTCAGGCCACTGCGATCGAGGCCGCTGGGAGCGCAAAGCATAGGTTGCCGCCGTGTCCACGGAAGCGACACAGGTGTAGGGCGACAGCTGGGCCCGTGCGAGCTGAAGCCGCGGAGAGGGCGTTGGAGCTCCTGACGTGGGTGTGGACAATGCCAACGTCTTGTGAAATTTATATGCTGATGTTTGGTGATTAGAGAAATGATTGCTGTTCCGTTTACTCAGAGCCCCAAGGAATTGTGCAGAAAAGACAACAGTATGCCACGTTCATGAAAAAAAGGAACTGAGGAGGATTGAGAGGGTCCTGCCCTCGGTCCCTGGAATCCCTCTCAGCAGCCCCTTTCCGCTGTCTTTGTGCATGCACCTGCCCAGGGGATACCTCACGGAAAACAATCCCGTGGGTCCACCCAGGCTGGGAAGCGGTATCTTTGTGGACGTGGAAATCAGAGCCCACATTAGGCGGAGGAAGTGGAGTCTATCATAGTTAAATAACCGCGACTTTCACGTTTAGCTGAGTTGGCTAAGAAAACACTTTTTCCCTTTGGACCGTTTGTTACTGAGGAGTTCTTCCCCCACCCCCAGGCCTGAACTAGTTAGGTCTGTATGTTCTGCTTTAGTTTGGTTTCTGATATTTTGCAGAATCTCTGCTTAAGTGAAGGTGGGTAGTGTAATGGTTATAATAACTCTGACAATAACGGCTGTTACGTGTCCGTCACTGGCTCTGTACCAGTATGAGGCACATGTGGTCTCAGGCAGCATTTCCTATGAGGCGGTGTTCTCACCTGCCCCTCACAGATGTGGGCATTTGAGTAACTTGGCAGAGCTCACTTTGCTAGTTGGTAACAGAACTTGGACACAGGCCTGCCCCATTCCGGCTCCGGAGGGTGGGAGTGGACCTCGGTGTTAGAAGTTCTTAGAAAGAACTTAGAAACTGATGCCAGGAGGGTGATAGGGCCATGCGTCCCATGGGCGTGCCTGCCCTGGCGTGCGGACCTCAGGAGGCTGTGAGTTCTGAGCAGGAGTTCCCCTGGGGCCAGGAGCATTCCAGTCTGTAAGGTGTGCTGCAAAAGAGCAGAGGGAGAGAGAGCAACAATGAAAGAGCGTGAGAAGAGTTGTTCAAGCCTGAAACTTGGATCCCTCATTCCTTTTAGTGTCACGTCCGACATCCAATCCAGAGGCAAGTCCAGTCAGCTCTGCTTCTGGAACAAGTCTGAATCCAGCCTGTGTGCTCCAGGATTGCCCATGGGCACACCCTCAACACCCTGCGGTCCAGGATGGTCCCTCCCCTCACAGCGGCAGGGTACCTGATTTACACTCGCCACCCTCTGGGACTGTCCTCTGGCCCTTTGCGTTGTCCCAGGCCTAAGGTGACCTGAGCTTTGCTGCCCCCTCTGACCATGGCTCCAGCCACACTGGCCTGTTTCTCCCCTCTCCCAGCCAAGCTCCCTCCCCCTGGGAACAGCATCTAGCATTCAGAGCGTTCAGACAGCACTGCCCAGGGACAGAGTGAGAGAGAAGCATGGAGTGAAAAAATGTGAATGAGAACATGGGTGAAAGAGAAAGGATGTGAGGGCAGATTGGCAGGAGGAGGCCAATGAGAACAGGAGAGGGAATGGGCGGGCAAAGCTGAGTGTTGCCATGTGACTGGAACCTAGAGCGAGGTGCGCAGTGGAGACCGAATCCTAAATGGGAATTCTGTGTCAAAGCACACTATGATGGTTATTTATTTACTTAAAATCCCTGACAGTGGCATTGAGGCACAGAAATTGCATCAGCCTGCACTTTTTTTTGTTTTACTTTTCAGGGACAAATAAAAGATCATCTATCAATAACTTCCTCAGGAGGAAATCCATCTTCCTTTTTTTTTTTTTTTTTTTGCACAATCACCACAAAACCCGGAAAAATAAGGGCTTGTCATTAGTGAACTTTGGGGAAGCATGAGGTGAAATTATTCAGAGCTACAGGAGAGATGTAAATTCCTCACTGTCTTCGAACATATTCATAAAGGATTTGGGATTTTTGTTGTTGCATGAGAGTGGGCACATTCTCACCACATCAAGTTATTGTGCATGAGAGGTGCTAGAGTCTATCTATAATAATAAAAGGGTAATATGCTAATTAGACCAAACAAAGCCACAGCAAGCGGGGGTTGAGCCCCTTGCACGAATTTCGTGCATCGGGCCTCTATGTATTAATTGATAAAACTGGGTTCTTGTGTAGAAGTAGGAAAGGATGGAACCAAGAAACCCAAGATCGCTGATCTGTTTTTTCTTACCTTTCCTTCAATTCCCCATCTATTAGAGAATTAATACCATTTGTAAAAAATTCCAAAAGGACATCTTAAATGAATAGTTGATATTTTGATAAACTGAACATTATTTTTTCATAAGACAAGGATAAAATGTCTTGTGAAATTTTATATGCTGATGTTTTGTGATTAGAGAAATGATTGCTATTCCGTTTTCTCATAGCCCCAACAGTACGCCAAGTTAATGAATTATTATAACATAAATACTAAGAAGGAAGACAACATTCTCAGAATGATTAGTACAATGTAATAGAAAAAAATTTAAATAAGATATGAAAGTCAATTAAGATAGTTGTTGAAGGTTAATCAATGTCTTTTTAAATGTTCTACAGTCTTCAATCAAAATAGTCAATTATTGGCAACCTGAAAATATTTTCTTAATTAATTATCTGAACTATTTTTACCCACCTCTGACTGTTCTTGATAGTCTGAGATCTGAATGCTAGCTGTTGTTCTGTCTATGGATATTTTCTGAAGTTTCTATGACTTAATTTTCCAGGCAAACTATTTAACATATTCAAACACACACACACACACACACACACACACACACACACACACACACACACAACGTTTTTATGGGCATGTGTTCTATGTAGTGGCATAGAGGCCCATGTGGTGCTTAGAAGGGCTCCCTGCTTGTTTCAATGCTCTGCTGTCTTGAAATTCTTAATTATTTTTGGACAAGGGCTCTCTCATTTTCACTTTGCACTGGGTCCCGCAAGTTCTGTAACTATGTGCATACATACACATGTTAAGCTACACATTGTAGATAACAATGCATATCTTCAAGGTGGCTTCAGTCTGGTGAGGAGATCAGAAGTTAGAAGTGTAATTTCAAAGATAAAAGAATGTTATAAGAAGGAAAGGACAAGATGTACTTCAAATCAGGGACTTAAGGCTATCTAGACAGACTCACTTGAAAACTTAGTGAAACTAGGGTCCAGAAAGGCTTCATTTACTAGTATTTGGTTAGTGGGAAAATGGCCATAATGAATAACCTTGCATTTAAATCAGATTTATTTGTTTTCAAGCCTGACCATGAGGATGAATTTTAAATTTTATCAAATGACCACTGAGCATGTTTACATGGTTGTGTTCTTTCCTTGTTGCATTTCTAAATAGAACACAAATTTATCATAATACTAAATTCAGGTTGCTAATATTTAACACAGAATTTTGCAATTATATTAATAATTGGTATATGTTTGTTTCTTATATTATATTTAACTGAGTTTGGACTATTTTTGTCAGATTCTCTTAGCTTTATAAAGGGATTTGAGAATTCCCTTGTTGTTTTTTTTTAAAGAAACTATAACTGTTTAAGCATTTTATAAACTATTTCTGGGTAGTTGATTAGAGTTCAACAATAAAACATGCCTCATTTAATAGGAGGAAGCCCAGGGATAGGAGGAGAATGTCAGTTTCAAACATTGTAAGAGTGAAAGTAAAAAGGATTCCTTTGAAGGCTGAATCAAAATGGCCACATCAAAATATCGGGAACCCTGCTAGAAATGTGCATGTCAGCATACTGATGGTTGTTTGAGACATAGAAGTGAATGAAATGACCTAGCCTGCAACTAAGAAGAGGGAAGAGACAGAGAGCTGATGCTGGGAGGAACCGTGAGGCATGCACACTAAAGGTCGATGGAGCAAAGTGTGCCCACCAACAAAGTGACAAACCGTGGGTAGCGAAGTGGGAGAGGCAGAAGTTGGTGTCCCAGAAAGCAAGGGAGGATAGGGTTTCAAATGAGAGGAAGTAGTCAGTATTTCCAAATGCTACAAAGAGATGGAAAAAGACCGAGACTGGAAAGTGTGCCTGCTGACTATGGTGGAGGGGAGATTGTCTATGGTCCTATGAGAACAGTTTGAGAAGAGAAGTGTAGACAGGAGCAATATTCCAGGTTGTGAGGTGTAACCGAAGATGCAAATAAAGTGAGAGACAACTCTTTAAAGACGTCTGTTGAAGATAAAAGGGGGTGGTAATGGTTTCAAAGGCATGCACAGCATAATGGAGGTCTCCTTTTTCATGTCTGAGAGTACTAGAGCATATTTATGTATTAACTAGTGGGCTGGTGCACGATTTGTGCACATTGAAAGGAAATTAATGAGAAGAAAGATTCATGCAGCAATGACATTACTGCAAAAAATTACATGTCAAAATAGTATATTAATATCCTATATAGTAAAAGGCTAATATGCAAATCAACTGAACCGCGGGACAACTGGTAGCTATGACGCGCAATGACCACCAGGGGGCAGATGCTTAACGCAGGAGCTGTCCCCTGGTGGTCAGTGCGCTCCCACAGGCGGAGCGCCGCTCAGCTAGAAGCTGGGCTCAACGCTGGCGAGCGCAGCAGCGGTGGCAGGAGCCTCCCCCACCTCCGCGGCAGTGCTATGTAGTTTGCATTAACCAATCCTTTTGTACACCAATGGATATGTGGTTTGCCTTCAGAAACATCTTTTATATATTAAATTTTGGAGGCTTTTAACCACTGCCTTTATAGGTGTCTAGTTAGAGACGATTATGCCTGTGACAGTTTTCTTCATGCAAATTGTTTGAAGAAAGTAAAAAAAATAAAAAATAAAAATATTGCCCTTTATTGCCTTCAAATGCCTGGACAGATTCCCTTAATACCATCCACTTACTATGTGGACATGTTCTGTTGTTGTTATAAGCTCTTGGAGAACAATGGCAGTGTCTTATGCAACCTGGAGTTCTCTGAAGTCAACAAAATCCCATTCCAGATACAGAGCCTCCCCAAGTGTGACTCGTGGAAAAGGGAGGAATCAGAAAACAGGTCTTGACTTGTTTTCAAAGAGAACCGGTTCTTGGGGCAAACCTGTGATAACATCCAGGAATGTTATAATAATACCAACTACTGCTTTACCTGGGTATGCCTAAGGGTCTGGGGAGCGTGTCAAAATTCTCCTACTGAACAGGTTTAAACCTTTTCTAATATGGACGGCGGTGTGACCTACTAAAATATTTAAAATATTTTCGTTACTATGTTAGGTAATTAACCAAATCAGCCTCTCCTCCAGGCAGCCAGGTTTGTCCCACATGTTGTCATTGCCTTGGACCAGTGGTCGGCAAACTGCGGCTCGCGAGCCACGTGCGTCTCTTTGGCCCCTTGAGTGTGGCTCTTCCACAAAATATCTGTGCGATTGAAACTTTGTGGCCCATGCGCAGAAGTAGGGTTTTGGCTCTCAAAAGAAATTTCAGTCGTTGTACTGTTGATATTTGGCTCTGTTGACTAATGAGTTTGCCGACCACTGCCTTGGACTGTGGTTGGAGGCCCAGAGCATTCATTAACTCGTATTATGACATGGGATGATTAAGTGTATTGTCACAGTAACGAAGTCAACAAGCAGTTTTCTAAAAGGATTTTGTACTTCCCTGAGCTCCTAGGGTATCAGTCATTGCTCTGTGCCAATCCTGTGTCAATTAACCCGCATCCTACAAGCCTGAAACTACCATTAATGTGCTTGCCTAAAATGTTAAAATGTTAGTGGCAGTGACAAATACACCTCAATGAGAAGACCAAAAAAATGGAAGTTTTCAAGAGATTTAAACATTGAGATATCAACTTTGGTGTATCGATGATTTCTTCAAACAATGGAATGAAGCAAAATGTTTTGTAAGCGGCATGCCCTGTGAAATGGCAGCTAGATACTTCGATTTCCTTGTTTCTTTTACTATGTTGGCAATTTTCCCTAATGTGTAACTAACAAGTTTTCTAATCATGTTTTCTTTTTCATCTCCTGGCACACATAAACTAATCACGAAAATTCTGTGGCACACTGAAAAGTATATTTTTTGCTGATCTGTCCAAAATAGTGGGTATGATTTTGATTCTTTCACATTGATAACTGTTATTGTGTTGGCTGTTGTCATTTTTTAAATTTGCCAATCGAAGAGAAAAGAGGGCAGTGCCCTTGACTAAATAGTCAGGTATTACATGTTTTAAAAATTCTTGTGGCCACTAGTTTAATGTCACTGGTCCTAGGTAAGACATTGTTTTGACCAGTGAAATGTAATATTTTCTATTTCTTATCATTTCCCTCCTTCAGAGTGAGATTCTGTATTATTTCCATTTTCTGATACCTCTGAACTTTCAGGTTTTAAAAATTAGGCTCCTTTGATTCTAATTTCAAAATAACCCACTTCATAACTTTTTATTTTAAAATATGAAATCATAGTTGCTTACCAAATACAAAGAAATATATACACAAATATGTATATACTAGAGGCCTGTTGCACGAAGAGATTCATGCAATAGGCCTTCCTACCCTTGGCTTCCAGCACCGGTTTTCCTCTGGCACCCAGGACCCAGACCTTTGCTCCGGCCGGAGTCTGCCATCTTCGTCTTCGCTGCAGACTCGGGAGTCTGCAGTCTTCATCTTCACTGTGGCGAGTGCCGCTCCTGTAGATCCCTTCGTTCCCCCTGCCCCCCCCCCCCACTCTCCCTCTCATAGCAGGCGTCCTGCCCCGCCTGGCCACTCCATACCTGGAGCAGCTGGACAGCCGCCATCTTCTCCTTCTAATTTGCATATTCCCTCCTGATTGGCTGGTGGGCATAGCGGAATGATGGTTAATTTGCATGTTTCTCTTTTTATTAGTGTAGATATAGAGTCCCAGAAAATGCATACACACACTTTGAGTAATTATAAAAGCTCTGAGACCAGAGGTTTTTTCAGGCACTTTCGATCAATAGCCAGATTTAAATAAAACAAAAACTATCAAAACAAAACAGCAAAAGTGAGGGCTTTTAGGGCTTACAAGGATCACTATTGAAAGGAAAGAGAAACCTCAGGAGGTTGAATCTAGAAAAGTGCTAGGAGATCCAGAAAAGATCATATTCATACTTTTCTGCAGTTGCTTTGTGCTCATCTGGATTTAGACTACTCTTTTCTTTATGACTTTAGTTTTTTCTAGGTCTTTTGATGCCTTTAATAAAGATTTGTTTCATTGACTTGAATTTGATTTAATACAATTCCTTCTTTTTTACCTCTGACTACATCTTCCTTGAGTATTAAACTGTAAAAGGAAATAAATGAGCCTCGTGGCGAACCTGATTTTGCCAGTAGACCTCTTTGGCAGTTCCTACTGATAGTTTTCCATTGTGGGGGTGAAATGAGTTCAACACACCATATCAGTAAATGAAAGGAGCTGGACGTTTGCTTTCCCATGATAGTAAGTACCGGCTCAGTGTGTGTTTCTGAAACGTACTGTTGCCAAGGCAATGAGATTTTTCACCCTGAAAGAGCAAAACACCCAACAAAACTTCTTGTAGCTGTTTGTTCTGGTGATGCCTTTTCTATTACTAGAAATAAAGGCCAAATAGCAAGGACACACACGGGAATAAGTTCACTCTTTCATTGGCCTATAGGGCCTTCTGACAGCTTTCACCTGCTTACTACTGAATGTGTACTCTATACACTCGAAGATACAAAGGGCATCTTATAAGGATTGCTTCTGCCATCCTGAAGTTCATTAATTTTGCTTCCTGGTAATAGTCAAGTTCGGTACATAAATGTGTTCAAGTCTCTCCCAACCCTAAATAACCCTTCTTTTAATTTTGCTTATAGTTATCAAGTCACACTAAGTGCACACTATGTGTACATTGGGATATGCCAGTGTACACAACAAATAATGTTTGCTCAACTGAGTTTACATTCTAGTGGAGGCAACAAATAATATAAAATAAAAATTCTATAAAAAGTAGACATTTCTGAGGTCTATGGAAAAAAGTTAGGGTCAGGGTAGGGGATTTGTGGATGTAAAGGAAAGTGATGGGGTGTGAAAGAGTTTTGGGATTTTGAATGTGCTTCAGTGGGAAGGTGACATTTGAACCAAGACGGAAATGAGGTGACTGAATGAGTCACATGGATGTCTAAGAAGCATCTTCTGGAAAGTGGAAAGCCAGCCTGGATACAGGGACGTCTGCTTTTAGTCACTCTCCTTTCTCTTTGCTTTCTCCTTGGCCTGCCTCATTCTGAGTAGTTTACACTTTCAGTGTCCACACCTAGCTATTCTTCACCCCACAACACCTTGCTGCTGTCTACCATGGCCATCATCAGTGAACTAGTTGATGCTGCTGCTTCTTAAATTGCCTTTCAAAATAATCAAAGCAGATCATGTAAAGTATAAGCATGTAACAAATGGAGACGAGCAAATTTTTAAAAATTAAAACACCATCTAACCATTGCACTTGTGACAATTAATATACTGTAAATATATATCTTTAACCAAAATGAGACCACACTATATTTATTGTTCTGCAGTATGCTTTGTTTTCAGTCATCTATCTCTACCTTTATATTTCAATAAATTCTTACCAAATAACCAGATATTCAAATTTCCAAAATTGACCCCAAAGCATTCATTACATTGGATCTCTGGTTTCTTTTAGTAGATTTTTGTATTAGAGATGGCATCCTGGGCACTAGAAGTACCCATTGTTTCTAGGCCATTTTCATGGTGACAGCTGGAGAATTTGTGACTTTGTGTTGATCTTTCTAATTACATTTTAATAGTTTAGGTTTACTCAGTTAATTTTTAAATTTAGAATGGTATCACTTTTCTGTTTCACTGAAAATATTGACTGACTCCTGAGATCATTAGCTGAATTATTTATTTTTTACCAGTAGACACAAAGTAGCTGCAAAATTTCAATACAATTAGTATATTAAATGACATCACTTCCAAGAAATTTAAGCCATCATTATAGTTCTCCTGTTCCCTGAATGCCCCCTCAAGGATGTATAAAACACCAAAATGTTGTATTCCAGAGCCACTTAAAGTGTATCTTTTCTATTTTGGTTATTTTATCAATTTAATACATGATGTATTCCATTGTTTAATCATCAGCTGGTAACTAGGATTTGTATTAACTGGGGTACCTCAACCTTCAGAAATTATAGATAGAGACAGACTTCACCATTTAGACACATTGAACAACAAAATTCACTATTATGATTTCATCATGCGTATCTGATTTTGAAAGAATATTTGGCTGTTTTAAAAATGTACTATAAGGGACAACTCCTATGAGGACAATCTTGTGCTACAAACCTCATGTAATTTGGATAGAAAAACACTATAAAAATGAAACAAGACTTTATTTTTAAAAATGGTCTTATTTGGTTGATATTAAAGATTGGTTTAAAATCAACCAAATACATGTTATATTTTTATTTGTTATTTTTTTTATTGATTTCAGAAAAGAAGGGAGAGGAAGAGAGATAGAAACATCAATGATGAGAGAGAATCATAGATCCGCTGCCTCTGCACACCCCCTACTGGGGATCAAGCCCACAACTGCAATCCAGGCATGTGCACTGACTGGGATTCGAACTGTGACCTCCTGGTTCGTAGGTCAATGTTCAACCACTGAGCCACACTGGTGGGGCTCCAATATTATTTTTAAAAATCCAGCTACACAGATAAGCCTACTGCAGAAGTGCTGGGTGGAAACGTCTACCTCTTTCCTCTTGGAGCCTTTTCTCATTGCCCCAGTTGGTAAATATTTTCCCCATTCAAGAACAGTGACCTTTTGTAATTTTTGATATTGCTGCATTATGTACAAATGGCCCGTAATTTTCCTCACAAGTTCTCACCTGATGGCCGCTTGGTGTGGTGCAGTCTTGTAGAAATACTTCGGGAGCATTCCACCACCCAGCGTCCTGGACATCTCAGGACACCTCTCACTCTTTCTTGGACTTCCCCCTCTCCTACATTTCCACTGACATCGTTCTCCTGAAATCTTCCTTCTAGTGCTCTGGACAGCCTTCCTCTGCCGGCTGTTGTAACATCTCTCTGCTGCACTCCCTTCCTGCGTCACCTCATCCACTCAGATGGTCTTCACCACTGGCTTCGCTCATTGCCCACATTTTATACTTCCAGCCTCATCCTCCACAGCCCTAAATTCTAGCCCTGTCTTCCAACAAGCTATGGTGCATCTCTACCTGAGCTTCTCAAAGGTATCTCAAACTTATCATGTACAAATGCATGCTTATTTTCTACCTTATTCTTCCCATCCTATGCCCTTTCAGAAGATATACTTTAGTTGTACATTTTGTCCCCCAAGCTAGAAACCCAGGAATGACAAAATTAATCACTAAATTCTATTGATACCATTCGCTTGATACTAAGTGTTGTCTGTCTACCATTGCTACTATCTTTAGGTGTTCTTTCTCTCTCTTCTCAACTACACAGTCTCCTTAAAAGACGTTTTTGAAAAAATTGATTATTTAGCTGAAACCGGTTTGGCTCAGTGGATGGAGCCTCGGTCTGCGGACTGAAAGGTCCCAGGTTCGATTCCGGTCAAGGGCATGTACGTTGGTTGCGGGCACATCCCCGGTGGGGGGTGTGCAGGAGGCAGCTGGTTGATGTTTCTCTCTCATCGATGTTTCTGGCTCTCTATCCCTCTCCCTTCCTCTCTGTAAAAAATCAATAAAATATATATATTTTTAAAAATTGATTATTTACTCTCTGCTTAAAGTTTTTCAACGGCTTTCTGTTTCCTTAAGAAAAGTGTCTACGCACCCTCTGCATGAAACACTAAGTTTCCATCATTTAGCCCCATCCTCCTGCCATCCAATTACGTAGATGCCCCACCCAGCATCTTGAACCCAAACCATTCAGACCTTCAGGCTAGCCTACCTCTGCCCTGCTGTCCTTTCAGCCTGGAGTGCCCTTGTCCACTCTGTTCTTCAGAGTAAGCCCAGGTTTTATTTCCTGAGGGATGTTCCTATCTAAGGTCACTTGTGTGGACTAGATTCTTCTTTTATTGAGGGCTTCTCAGCCATCATGTAATTGTTGTGATGATTTTCTCCCTAAATGTGAGGACCTTGAAGGCACAGACTTCTCTGTATTTATGGGATCTTTGAGCCCAGTACAGCGGCTATCTTGCTTAGGTGTTTGACAGAAGTTTGTTGCGTGGATGGATGGCCACCTCTGCTGTCGCACGTGGTACACTATTAGACTGTCACAGTCTCCTGATGAGACTGGTTGTGGCTCTATTCTCACTGTTTCCCACAGCCACCGGACATCACAAGCTCCTGGGAAACGTATAGCCAGTACCATCCCTTACACGCAACATAGGTAGATGCACACAGTCATGCTGGTATGTTTAATCATCAGCTGGTAACTAGGATTTGTATTAACTGGGGTACCTCAATCTTCAGAAATTATAGTTAGAGACAGACTTCACCATTTAGACACATTGAACAACAAAATTCACTATTATGATTTCATCATGCGTATCTGATTTCAAAAGAATATTTGGCTGTGTTAAAAATGTACTATAAGGGACAACTCCTATGAGGACAATCTTGTGCCATCAAACCTCATGTAATTTGGATAGAAAAACACTATAAAAATGAAACAAGACCTTATTTTTAAAAAATGGTCTTATTTGGTTGATATTAAAGATTGATTTAAAATCAACCAAATACATGTATTAGTGTATATTCTATAACTAAGAAATAGATATAAGGAAATAGCAAGGTGAAGGGAAAGAGAATTGGAGTTTAATATAAAATAGCCCCTTAGGTCAAACATTTCTTATTTAAACATTTACACTTACACACACTTTATTAAATTGAAATATAATTTTAGTTGTAAGATCTGCTTTATTACTTTATCTTCCTCCTATTCCTTCCAAAAAACAAACTATCTAAAATTGATGAAACTGGATCTAAAAATTATTCCAGAATCAGTTGTTTTTATTTGCAACATTTGGTTTATGGGAATGACATGGTTATAGCAATATTTAGGATGACTAATAATGGTTTCTAGGCAGCATTGTAAATAGAATTTTTTAAGTAGCATGTGTCTTGTCAGATGGAGGGTAATATTTCATAAACGGAGTCCACAAAATACATTTTATAAACCATGGAAGGTTTGGTTTTGCTGTTGGTTTTGAGGTTTATTTGTATTTTGGAATGATGAATTTTAAAAATGTTTTATCTTAATAGGATGGGTAATAATTTGATAAATTTATGCTACAGTCATTGAGGAAAAGATATTTGCATTGATTTGACATTAATTGGGTTAAACTCCTTCATATTGTTCTGTGCATATTAAATGCTTTCAAAGTATGACATGCCACTTATATTTCATTGTATTTTAGTAATGCTGATAGGGTGAGGGTAATCACAAGAAGAAACTCTTCTCTAATATTACAGTTTATATTAATAGACACATTGAATAATATCAGTACCTATATAATGTTACACATCTTAATTACCAATACGAGGTATTATGTATGTTTTAATTCTGGAGATTTTATTTCCTAATGTTTATTTTTCCCTTCAAAGTGAATACCTTATTTTGTACACTTGTTTTATATTCATGCTATCATTCTTACTAGTATACCTCAACATAATAAAAGCCTCATATGACATACCTAAAGCCAACATCATACTCAATGGGCAAAAACTAAAACCATTTTCCTTAAGAACAGGAACAAGACAGGGATGCCTACTTTCACCAATCCTGTTTGACATAGTACTGGAAGTGCTAGCCATAGTGATCAGACAAGAAGAAGAAATAAAAGACATCCAAATTGGAAAAGAGGAAGTAAAACTATCATTATTTGCAGATGACATGATATTGTACATAGAAAACCCTAAAGACTCCATCAAAAAACAACTAGATTTAATAAATAAATCTGGCAACATAGCAGTATACAAAATTAACACCCAGAAATCTATGGCATTTTTATACACCAATACTGAACTCAGAGAGGGAAACTAAAAAGAAATCCCATTTACCATTGCAACAAAAAAAATTAAAAAACCTAGGAATTAAACTTAACCAAGGAAGTAAAAGACCTATACTCAGAAAACTACAGGACATTGAAAAAAGGTGTAAACAAATGGAAGAATTACCATGTTCATGGATTGGTAGAATCATTAAAATGTCCATACTACTCAAAGCAATCTATAAATTCAAAATGCAATCCCTATTAAAATACCAATTGCATATTTCACAGACCTAGAAAAAACTCTCCAAAAATTTATATGGAGTAAAAAAAAAAAGACCCTGGATAACTGCAGCAATCTTGAGAAAGAACAAGTTGGAGGGATCACAATACCAGATATCAAGTTATTCTACAAAGCCACTGTAATCAAAACAGGCATATAGATCAATGGAACAGAACAGAGAACCCAGAAATCAACCCAAGCCATTATGCTCAATTAATATTTACAAAGGAGGCAAAAGCATACAATGGAGTCAAACAGTCTCTTCAATAAATGGTGTTGGGGAAATTGGACAGATACATGCAAAAAAATGAAACTACATCACCAACTTACACCATACACAAAAATGAAATAAAATGAATAAAAGACTTAAATGTAAGATATGAAACCATAAAATTCTTAGAAGAAACCATAGGCAGCAAAATCTCAGATATCTTTTGTAGCAATAATTTTACCAATACATCTCCTAAGACAATGGAAACTAAGGAGGAAATAAACAAATGGGACTACATCAAAATAAAAAGCTTCTGCACTGCAAAATAAACCATCAACAAAATGAAAAGAGTCACTGCATGGGAACATATTGGCCAATGATACATCTGATAAAGTATTTATCTCCAAAATTTATAAGGAACTCATACAAATTAACAAAAGGAAGATAAACAATCCAATTAAAAAATGGGCAAAGGACCTAAATAGACACTTCTCCAAAGTGGACATACCGAAGGCCAAGAGACATATGAAAAAAGGCTCAAAGTCTCTAATCATCTGAGAGATGCAAATCAAAACAACAATGAGGTACAACCTCACACCTGTCAGAATGGCTACCATCAACAAATCAACAAACGACAAGTGCTGGTGAGGATGTGGAGAAAAAGGAACCCTCGTGCACTGCTGGTGGGAATGCAGACTGGTGCAGCCACTGTGGAAAACAGTATGGGGTTTCCTCAAAAAACTAAAAATGGATCTCCTATTTGACCCAGTGATCCCACTTCTAGGAATATATCCTAAGAAATCAGAAACACCAATCAGAAAGAATATATACACCCCTATATTCATAGCAGCACAATTTACAGTAGCTAAGATCTGGAAATAGCCCAAGTGCCCATCAGCAGATGAGTGGATTAAAAACCTGTGGTACATCTACGCAATGGAATACTATGCAGCTTTAAAAAAGAAAGAACTCTTACTCTTTTCAACAGCATGGATAGACCTGGAGAGCATTATGCCAAGCAAAATAAGCCAGTCAGAGAAAGATAAGTATCACATGATCTCACTCATTTGTGGAGTATAACGAACAACATAAACTGATGAACAAAAGTAGATCCAGGGACATAGAAGCATGGAACAGACCGTCCAACCTCAGAGGGAAGGCAGGGGAGGGTGGGCGTGTGGGAAGAGATCAACCAATGAACTTGTATGTATATCAGCATAACCAATGGACACAGATAATAGGGAAGTGAAGTCTTGGGACAGGGGGTCTGGGATGGCTGGGAGAGGTCAATGGGGGAAAAGGGCGACATATGTAATACTTTCAACAATAAATAATTTTTTTAAAGTGTTTTGGAAACCCTTCATAAACCAGGGTGCAGAGCATTTAGTATATTATTTAATAAATTTTTGTGTTTTAATTATGGGTTTGATTTTCAAAAACAGTGAAAAAGCAGTGTAGAAACAATAGAAATATGAAATTCTCTAAAAATTGATTATTGATAAATTCTGATAAGGTCACAAGTTCAACAGGCTGTAGGGGCCAGGTAGGAAATGTAAGGTGAGGGCAGCAGCCCGCTGGGGAGCGCAGTGGCCGGCCGGAGTGCTGGCCTTGTCTGAAGGGCTCCAGAAGGCAAGGTGTGCAGGGCCTGGTTTTCTGATCTTGCAGGGGAGGCTGAAATGTGTGTATTTACCGGACCTTCCCAATTTTTAAATGTTGGCTCAGTTCTTTAGAACACTTGATTTGCAATCTCTGCTTAAAATAGTACCTCTTCATAGTGCTTATACTCTACATAAGCTCTTCTAAAAGTTTTCACAAATTCAGCTTTCTTTTCATAAACTAAACAGTTTTCCACTCTAATTTATCCAGAGCATTATAACAAAGACTGAGAGCAGAGAAGAAATTTATCATATGGTCTTTTTTGTTTTGTTTGTTTTGTTTTTGTTAATCCTCTCCTAAGGATATTTTATCCATTGATTTTAAGAAAGTGGGAAGGAGAGAGAGAAATATCGATGTGAGAGAGACACATCGATTGGTTCCCTCCCACATGTGTCCCACCTGGGGCGGGGGATCAAACTGCAACCCAGGTATGTGCCCTTGGCCTGGAATGAAACCCGGGACCTTTTGGTATGCAGGCCGGTGCTCTAACCACTGAGCACACAGACCAGGCCAGACTTTCCTGTTTTGTAATTTCTATTTTATTATTGCCTGCAATAGTGCTTTCCTTGATGTCTCAGGCCACAGTTATTTGCCTTGATTGCTGTTTACAGCAGCCAGGGTAAGTTTTCCAAATGCACACTGGATCACAGCACTCTTCTGCTTAAAAATCACCAGTGGTCCCCATTCTCTTCCGAGTGCACTCTTCATCAGCTGGCTGCTCCCTACCTCCGGCGGTATTTCTTACCAGCCTTTCTCTCCAGCTGTATATTTTGCAAGATTCCCAGCATGGCATGCAGCTTCATGTATCTCTTGCTTTTCTCACACTGCTCTTCTAACAAGACATGTCTTGATCAACACAGGTTTTCTTCCTTTCTCCGTAACCCTTTGAGAGGCTGGCGGAGAGCAATACTAGAATTGGAAAGGCGTATGACTGGTTCCATCGAGGAAACTGTCAGGAGCATCATGTGTTGCTTCTGGGCCCCGGCGGAGAAAACATGACGTGGGCTCTCTTCCCTCTTCTCTTACTTCGTTGGCGGAGAAGGGCACCGGGTCCCCAGGGAGCAGCTTCCTCAGGCGAGAGCCCTAAGGGACTGTGTGCACCAGCACGCTCCAGCCTGTGACAAACTGGTCACACGAATGAGAAATCAATTTTCTTGTGCTAAGTTACTGAGGTCTGGGGAGTAATAAAAAGCCACAGAAAAACGGAGGCTATCATAAAAATATTGTTGCACCACTGGTTTTAATTTCCATGTTTATTACTAGTGAGTTTGAACGTTCGTCTATTCATTGAACATTTATATGTTATTGGTGATCTTTAGTTCCTTGGTAAAATCCTTTTTCAGCCCCTGGTCTACTTTTCTGCTAGTCTATTCATATTGATTTATAGAATGTCTTTATATATTAGGCTATTACATTAACCCTTCTCTGTCATTTGGACAGATTTTTCTGTTTTTTAAGTGCCTTCTGATGTTATGATGTATTTTCATGTTCAAAAGTTTAAAAATAATAGAGAGCTATAAATCTTTTAAGTTGTTTTTCCCCATTTTAGAATGAGAAAGGCCTTCTGAAATTGGATAGAGTCATTTTTCTCTACTTTTATTTATTTATTTCTATGGAGCTATGATTGACATATAACATTGTATTGATTTTAGGTGTAAAACATAATGAACTGATATGTGTACATATTGCAAAAGGATCACCGTAGTAAGTCTAGTTACCATGTGTCACCACACACAGTTGCACAAGCAACTTTCTCTTGTGATGAGGACTTTTAAGATCCACTCTCTCAGCAGCTCTCCAATAGGCAACCCGGTGTAATTTCCTGCAGTCAGCGTGCTGTAATGTGCGTGACATCCCCAGGACTTATTTATCTTATAACTGGGCGTTTGTACCTTTTACCACCTACACCTATTTCTCTAGTGTTATTCGTTTTTATTTTCTGAAAACATGACATTCTTAACTCTTTTGTGACTTACGTTGGTGCGTGCTGTCAGGTAGGGATATAGCCTTGTAATGAATCTTAAAACTTACTTGATTCTTTTTTCTAAACTAAAAACACAATTTTGGCGGTGTGCTCGCTCCTTAAGCAACATCCGCATGGCATGAGCGTCCATTCAGTGCGCCCCGATGGCTTGGCCATGCTGCGCTTTGTGGAGGTCGGTGCAGTCCAGGGATGCAGGGCGCACGGAGGGCCAGGCAGGAAGCAGCGCGGGTCCCAGTCGCGGGGGAAATGCCTGACTCAGAGATGCGAGCAGCCGGGGACTGGGCCGGGAAGCAGCTTCCTTCCTCAGTAGCTCTTGGCTGGCGTTGATTTCTTCACTTAGTCACGCAGTCTTTTACATGGTAGTAAAGTACAGGCTAATGGGAAACACACTGGGTTTTGTTGTTTGCTTTGTGCAGTGAAGTGAAACAATCCAGTGAGTTACAGTCATGGAGACTCAGCATGCTTGGAGATAAACACCGCACAGATAGTGGAACACTGACTCATCGCATTTTTCAGTTCCATGTCGTGTGTGCGAAGATTTATAGGCGGATGCAATCACAGTTCTCTCGCCAAGGACATGTAGATGCTCCTCCCTACGTAGGCACGATGGGGAGCATGGGATCTACAAGAGCCTACAAAACTGAGGTTCTACAAATTAGCAACAGGAGTGTGTCTGAGTGGTGGTGGAGGATAAGGGTTGTGTGTGAGGTGAGAAAGAGAGAGAGAGAGAGAGAGAGAGAGAGAGAGAGAGAGAATCAGACGTAGCCTGCTCAGAGGCAGCTTATTTGCCAGGTCTTAGTCGTTCACCCTGTCTTAGCCCAATTCACCTTGCAAAGAATTCTGGTGCCTCCTGGCTATAATGGCTTTGGGATAAAAAGAAGACGTGCCTTCCGAGTGCCGCGGACACAAAGCAGGCCCTCACAGCCACGGTGCCGGTTTGCTGCCTTTGTAGGAACGTCAGGCCCTACAGTGTCCGCTTAAAATACTGCCGTCCATTAGGAATCTCCCGAAAGTTTGAACTCTGCGTAGAATTGGTCTGATTTTAGAGAGGACTGAAAAAACATTGGCGTTTGTTTTATCAGTGACTGTTTTTTGAAACACCTTGTATTTTAAATCTGGAAGGGGTGGGGGGAAACCCTCATGCGGTGACATTTTTGTGCTGTAGAAACAGGTCTTCCCAATATCAGCATGGTCACATGGCTGAATTTCTCAAGGCACACATCCGTTTTTTAATCCTCTGGTCTCATTTCTCCAATTGGACATCTTTGAAGACAAGTTTTGCATACTTCACAAATCAGAAAACCTTACCATCCTTTATCTCAAATTGCTAAAAATTTAGTTGCCGGATGTCCACCGATAGTCAGCAGTCTAAATACTCCCAGTGCTGCGAATTCCGGGGTGCGATTTATCCTGGGGCCTGCAGTGCACCCCGATGCAGGCCTCTGCACCAGAGGTCACAGGACAGACCGAGTGGCAGCCTCAGTGGCAGCACACTGAGCTCCCATTGCATTCAGCAAATTGACAATATTCTGTGACAGCAAAGGGAAGGTGTGGGGTCAGTGGACAGTCTGAGGATAGGAGGCAATCGGAGGAATCAGGGCACCTGGATCCTGGGATATATCAAGCCGAGCTTGGGGGTCAACAAAGATTCCGCTATTTGGAAATACCTTGTTGGTTTTTCTCAGCTTTAAATTCGGTATTTGTTTCTTTAGAAACCCATTTCGTTAACTGTCAGAGTAGAAAGACCTATAGAATCAACATTACGTAATTGAATATGTAAACAGTAAGGCAGATGCTAAGCAATGTGACATGGGATTGTTTCTGATATTGATGACGAAGTTCTCTGAAGCACACTATTCCCGCTGCCTGCTCTGTGTCGGCAGTGAGCCACTCTGGAGAGTCGTTCATTCACTCACTCACTCAGTTATTCATGAACTAGTGGCCCCATGCACGGATTCGTGCACATTGAAAGGAAAATAATTAGAAGAAATATTTTAATACTGCTATTTGCCCTTTCTCCCTCAGCGCCTGGGAGCCGGGCAGCAGCCCCACTCCCCCCCTCCCCCTCCCCGCCCGCGACCTCCCTTCCCCTTGCCACCACTGCTGGTCACTCTCTGCAGGGCGATCAGGCCCCTCCCCCCCCCCCCCCCCCCCCCCCCCCCCGCTCACACCCGCCTTGGCCTGGAGCTGCCCGCTCATCTGCTCCACCATCCCACTGCTCTCGTGTGTGTGAGTGTGTGTGAGGGGGTACCCATAGGGGCCAGCAGTGCCTCCTCTGCTGCCCACTGCCAGTGCGCATCACCCATGCCCGCAATAGTTCGTGCCGCCCCCTGGTGGTCAGCACATGTCATAGCGAGCAGCAGAACTCCCGGTCGAAGGACCGCCCAAGGGGACAATCTGCATATTAGGCTTTTATTATATAGGATTTGCTATGTGCCAGGTGTAGTCTGAACACTGGAGCTAAAGCAGTGAACACAACAGCAAATGTCCCTGCCCTTAGAGAGCTTCCACTCCGTTAAGGGGAGAGGGACATAAAACACACTAACTCATCACGTTGTATGTTGTGTAAGAAGGTCATATGTACTATGAATAAAAATAAAGCCAAGTAAGGGAGTTGGGAAATACCCGGAAGGTTAGGGGTGCAACCAGGGCAGGTCTAATTGATGAGGTGAGGTCTGAGCAGAGTGAGCCTGTAAATATTGGGGGGAGAAATGTGAGAACATGTTTGTGTAGCGTAGAGATCAGATTCTAGAATTAATTTGGAGACAGAGTCGTCAGGATTTGTTAAAAGACTGAGGCAGACTGTGAGGCAGCCAGTGCAAAGGGCCTGAGATAAAGGGCCTCTTGTCTTCCGAGCACCACGCCCTCTGGCAGAAGCAGAAGGATTAAGGCAGGGGTGGGGTCCAAGGCGGCAGGAAGTCCCAGAGGCTGTGGCGGGGCCAGATGTGAAGGGTTTTGGAGGCAACTTGGAGAATTTGGCTTTTGCTTAAAGTGCGAATCTATTTATTTTATATGCAGGGTTTTATATGCACATGCATTTTATATGTAGGCTTTTAAGCAGAAGAGTACTATGATGTGATATATATATATTGATTTCAAAGAGGAAGGGAGAGGGAGTGAGATAGAAACATCAATGATGAGAGAGAAACATCAATCAGCTGCCTCCTGAACACCTCCTACTGGGGATGTGCCTGCAACCAAGGTACGTGCCCTTGACTGGAATCGAACCTGGGACCCTTCAGTCCACAGGCCAACGCTCTATCCACTGAGCCAAACCAGCCAGGGCAATGACTCATATTTTTTAAATGATCACTCTGGCTGCCTGTTGAACACAGAGACTGGAGTGGGTTAAGAGTGGAAGCAGGAAATCCAGTTTAGAAGGTGTTGCAATAGTCAGGTGCCAGTCCAGGGTGGTAGGGAGGGTGTGAGGGAGCAGGTAGATCCTATACAATCTGAGCACCAAGTCATCGGAATCTGTGCGCAGGTGGAATGTAGGGTGTGAAGGCAAGTGAGGAGCCACGGTAAGTCAAGGCTTTTCATCTGAGCACATGAGGGATGGCAGCGCTGAGATGGGGAAAGGGAACAGCATTTGGGAGAGAAGGAAGGCTGTTTGGGTATATCCATCGAAATTGTGTCACCTCCCATATATGAACATGTAATCAGGGGAGAACTGTGAGCTGCAGGGGTACATGTGGGTGTTGTTGTGAGAGGGTGATAGTGAGGCCGTGGATGAGGACAGAATCACCGGGCAGTGGAGGCGGTTAGAGGGGACATTAAAGGTCTGGGAGATGAGGAAGGTGGGAAGAAAACAGGGCAGCAGCAACCAGTGAGGGGAGGGAAGTCAGGAGCACGTCTTGAAGCCAAGTACAGAATCATTGCCAACGCATATAAGCATTACCAATGGACACAAACCCTGGGGGGTGAGGGCATGTGCTGGGGGGAGGGAGTGGTCGGGGTGAGGTCAATGGGGGAAAAGGGAGACATATGTAATACTTTAACCAATAAAGAACGAAGGGAAAAAAAAAGGATCATTGCCAATGCTTCCAGTTGCTCAACTAAAATGAAAGTTGAGAATTGATCAGTGGTGTCGTGAGCAAGGGAGCATCCCTGCAAGGAGTCACTCACAGACGTTTGTGTCTGTCCACAGTGTCGGGGAGAACTCCCCATAAGCCAACAGAGCCCCACGCAGGTTACAACCATGGGGAGCTTATGCGAGGGAGCAGCAGAGAGAGCCTGGGGCGCACAGTCCCTCCAGGTCCGTCATAGTGGCTCCTCTCTGGCGAGGGCAGCGTTGGTCTCCAGCCTGGCCGTTCCGGCCGGGCTCCGAGCATGACTCCTGGTACAGCCACGCTCGAGCGCCGGGTGGTCGGAGCTCTGCGTTCTCACAGCTCCGGGGTGGGCTCCCACTCATATGGGTGTCTGGATGGAGCCCTTATCCAAGTGTCCAGACTTGTGCTTTGGGGCATTCTGGGTACCTCCAAGGGTGTTCCCGTTACACCCCATTACCCCAGCCTTGACACAGCACTTGGCATACCTGTCCCGGCTGACAGGGACGGCATACTGGGTTGCCCAAGGTGTCCCAAAAGTCTGCTCTGCTGCTGCCCTGGGCAGCGACCTAGTAACGTGGGGTCATGGGGGGCCTGACCTGAGCACGGTCAGTGCAGAGGCAGGAGAAGGAAGGGCTCAGGGGCCGCGTGTACAGGGAGCAGAATCGTAGAGAAATGAGGTCAGAGAGTTGAATGTGTGTTGTTTTCAATTTAATAAGAAAAAATATGGAAGTCCTGGAAGCTAGTGGAAGTGATCTTGTATGGAGTGGGAAGCGATGATGGAGGGAAAGGAGAGAGCTGAGGAGCCGTCCTTGAATGGGCTGGGCTGCACCAACCCCGTGCCCGGCAAGGAGGCGGCAGTGCATCTACAGAAACAGGAGGGCAGAGACAGGAAGATAGTGACGGTGGGCAAATAGGATGGTGGGAGCCGGTGAGGGGGTCGTCTGCCGGCTTCAGTCTTTTCAGCAAAGCAGGGAAGTGCAGCCACAGTTGAGAGTGATGTTAGGGGAGGCGTTTGCAGGCACGAGGGAGAGAATCAGTCCTTGGAGAGTGGATTGGATCGTCATGATGCGCAGGTCTGAGGGGTGAGTGAGGTATCCTAACCAGCACAGCACAGGCCCGTTCCATTCTCGAACCCCTACCCTTGGCCTCTCTCCTCTTCTGCATCTGATTCCTGAGGAGCAGACCCATCGTCCCTCTCCCTTTTTGTCTTAAAAGCACTGCCTACACTTCGGTGATTTGCCCACTGTCCCAGGTGTTCATTGTTCGCACGTGGTCACTTATTTCACTGATACGTTAATATTTGATGTTGGCCCTGGTGGCTGTGCGTCGTTAAAACTGAGATTTAAGACTAGATGCAGAAGAAAGATCTCTTGGTTTCTGAATCAAGTTTGTGGATAGGAATCAGGAAAACATGATTATACATTAGAGTAACCACTTTGTTAATAAAACAGTATCTGGCACCTGCCTTGGTGTTAGGGTTAGGGATGCTCATGACGGGCAAGGAGGACGTGTTTTTGGGAGTGGCTATGCCAAGTTAATCCGTTTTTGTTCTTAGATGAGTAGGAAGGAGAGCAGGAGACAGAGGAGCCACTGGAAAGTGGGACAGCTTCCAATTTTTTGTTTTATTGATTTGGCAGAAAATAACTATCTCATGCCTGTGGCAGAGGGGTCAGAATCAGATGAGAAAAGATACACGCACGGACTTTTGATGCCAGACCAGCCTGACTACCTCAAGCTCCACTGATAAGTTTGACTAGGTCAAAGTCATAGTGTGAGTTGGAAGAAGTGTCTTACCAACACTCCCAAATCTACGCTAAATTAAACATCAATACCTAAGACATTTTTATGAATATGAACAGTGAAGCGGAGAAGAGAAAGTCCTGGTTTTTACTTTTTACTTTTTTAAAATATATTTTTATTTATTTCAGAGAGGAATGGAGAGGGAGAGAGAGATAGAAACATCAATGATGAGAGAGAACCATTGATAGGCTGCGTCCTGCATGCCCTCTACTGGGGACTGAGCCCACAACCCAGGCATATGCCCTTGACCGGAATAGAACCTGGGACCCTTCAGTTCACAGGCCGACACTCCATCCACTGAGCCAAACGGGCTAGGGCCTGGTTTTTACTTTTTATGTTTTTCAAATTATAGAATTTTTATTGTTTTCAAATGCTATACAAAAGAAAAATAAGCAGTGTGCTTTTCTTGATTAACAAATCCATAAATAGTGATTATAAGTTAAATATGCTCTTTTCTCTATTTCAGTAGTTTGAGTTACCAAGATAATAATCCAGTGAGTTCTCTCTTCCATTGATTACTTTGGCCTCATAAGCATAAGAATTATTTTTAAAAACATATATATTTTTATTGATTTCAGAGAGGAAAGGAAAGGGAGAGAGAGATTGAGATAGGAGCATCAATAATGAGAAGGAATCATTGATTAGCTGCCTCCTGCACGCCCCCTACTGGGGATCAAACCTGCCCTTGACTGAAATCGAACCCAGGACCTGTCAGTCCGAGGTTGTCGCTCTATCCACTGAGCCAAATCGGTTAGGGCTAAGCATAAGAATTCTTGCTTTCCCCCGACAAACTCCATAAACCAAAGATATTCCTTTGTAAGAAGGAGACAGTTTCAGGGGTGATTTTCTTCTTTCACTCTACTTGAATCTTCGGCTTTTGCTCTCAAGTTGCTGTATTCTTAAAATGTCAAACGCAAAACACAACAGAGGGAGCTGTGCGTTCATAACATGGAATCCTCACAAAGACCACTCTGAGTAGTATTTCCAAATCCATCTCTATTTTTCTAAATTCACCCTCCCCCTACTTTTGACTACTTCGTTTAAGAGGCCACTTACTATGCAGTAAATTAAATCATTTTAGATTAAGTGTAGTGATTCTCTGATTTCTCCTTTCACAGCCATCGCCTAAACCCCCTCACACCCAGCCCATTTCTACCCCCATTTCTATCCCTTCTCTGCATAAGCTAAAGAGACTTGAGGATATTTCACTTAACTAAAAAAATTGCCATCTTACTCCATTTGCCTTGTTGAAAAGATAGTAATGGCAAGATGCTCATGAAACAACATGATGAAAAAGTATTGTGATAAAAAACTTAAAGATGACATAGTTAGTAGAAAAATATAACTTAACAGTTCTATTGAGTAACCACAATATTTCTATAAAAAATTTCTAGAGGTTCATTCCTCTGGGACAATGCTTCAACTACCTTTGCCTTAAATCCTCTATAAGGAAATAATTTATAATGTGTTAGCATTAAGCAATGATTTAAAGCAGAGACACCCATTAATGATTTAATACAACAAGCTGTTTGTGGACCATTGGTCTTGTAATATATTGAGTCCTGGCTTTTAATCCTGGTTTTGCCATTGACTAGAAACCTTAAACTCAATTGTGAGGCCCTAAGTACCCTATTTGAAAACGAGGGCTTCAGTTAGACGGCTTCTAGACTCTTCTAGTAATAAAAAATAGTAAATAAAATAAGCTATGAATAAAATACCTGTATGAATTGAATCTTTATAGATACACTTATTAAATATAATGGTGAAACATTGATGTATTATATTTTTCAGTTTTTAAAGGAAATAGATTTTTAGGTATTGATAATAAGATTGATGCGTGTTTGATTTAAGCAGTATAGAAAACTAAGAAAGAAGCGGAAAGAAGCACGGGTAAGCCCACCTCTCAGTGTTGACATTCGATGTGTAAGGCTATTGAATAATAGTTGCTATGGTGAGCGGAGAATATTTGCTTTTCTTCTTATTAGTTATTTACTGATATAGGGAAGCCACATTTTAAAACATAAATGTTGTCTCTAGATGCCTTTGCAGAACTTTCTTATTTCAAGTTATTTTTAGTCAATGTTTTTGTTTTCTTCACATAGGAAACTTTTATCTGCAAATTAAAATTATTTAACAATATTGAGCACTTATTTTTTGAAAACCCCTTTCAATTATTTATACTTCACATCCTTAGAAAATATTTTAAAACAATTTCTTTGTCATTTCTAGAATAACATTAATATCAATGTTGACAGAATAAAATATTTGCCTGTCTGTATTTGTGTAGCGTAGAGATCAGATTTTTAATCATATTAAAAATATTAAGAAGTTAAGAAATTGGAGAATAGATGTTTGATGACTTTTTGGCACTTATGATGATTAGAGTATTTCTTTTCTGTATCTTTTTTTTTTTAAGAGAAATTTTATTAACAAGGCTTCTAGCATTAAATCATTCTTACATCCTGGGAAGGAATTTTGGTTGGTCATATAGTAGTAGAATTTCAATACAACCGTGGGTTACAATGTTAACATTTTAACAATTTTTGTTGTTAAATTTACACTGAGATGAGCCTATGGTTTTATTGCATTAGCTGTGTGGGTCAGGTTTGTTTCAGGGTCACACTGACTTCATATAAAGTCCAGGGAAGCCTTCCTTCTCTGTGTGTTCACAGAAGTAACCCTTCCGAGAAATCTGAAGGAATTCTGCTATAAAGCATTCTTCGGTGTTACGTAGCAGCATTGCCAGGGCTTTCATGTTATCATTGATTTCTTTTGAGACAATTCCAAAAAAAAAATAAGTCTTTAATATAGCTTTTCAAACTTATAATCATAGGGTTGAATACATAAATTTAACTTCTCTAGGAACTTGAAAAGAAAGAGAATTATCTGTAGATAATAGTTTATATTATTTCATATATTTCTAATTACCTTGACACTATAGTTACTCTTTAAATTTCCTTCTCTTTTCTAGAGTGAATAATTTTGCAGAGAATATGCTTAATCTATGTTTTACATGCTGTGCTTTCTGCCATATTTTAAAAGTCTTTTACTCTAAAATAAAACACAAATTAAGGAAATAAAAGAGAATGTAGAGATCAATGAATTGTTATAAAGTGAATAATCTTATTTTAAACAACTGTATTGACGTATGATTGACATGTAAAAAGTTGCACATAATTAATGTTACAACTCAATGAGTTTGCAGATATGAGTACACCCATGAAACCATCACCAACATCTAGGCCATAAACATACACCTACCAATGTTTCCCCTTACTCCCTTTATTATTATTATTATTATTATTATTATCATCATTATTATTATTATTAGTTTACTTGGTGAGAGAAACACTGAAGACACCACTGCTCTTGGACCAGCTTAGAGAAACACTTAACATAAGATCTACCCTCTTAAAAAGTTTTAAGCATATAATACAGGATTATTAGCTACAGACACTATGCTAGACATCTCAAGAACTTACCTATCTATATACAGTATATAAAAGCCTAAGTGACCATCCAACCATCTGCCTGATAGCTATGACGCACAATGACCACCAGGGGGCAGACGCTCCGACCAGTAGAGGAGGGAGCCCGATGCCTCATGGAATTGGCTGTGGGTTAGGTTGCTGCTGGGGCACTGTTGGCCCCGAATCTGCTTCACCCGCATCCTTGACCCAGAGAGTAGGGATGAAGGAGCCCAATTCCGGGGTGTGTCACCCGAGAACCAACCTCTCACAATCCAGGACCCCTTAGGGGATGTTGAAGGGCCGGTTTTGGCCCAATCCCCACAGGTCAGGCCAAGGGACCCCCACGGCTGCATGAATCCATGCACTGGGCCTTTAGTTTTACATAACTGAAATAAAATGAATAACTTTATTCATTCTAGGTCAGTAAATAGAACTTTAACAGCCATCTCAGAAGCCCCTCCACTTTCCATCTTTTGCTGTTGTTGTTGTCTTGGTTGAATTTTATTTTTTATTGAGATATAACTGACATATTGTATTAGTTCCAGGTGAACAACATAATGATTAATATTTGTATATACTGAAAAATGATCACCACAGTAAATTAATATCCATCACTTCACATAGTTACAACTTTTCTCTTGTGATGAGAACTTTTAAGATCTACTCTCTTAGCAACTTTACAATATACAATATAGCATTATTATCTATAGTCTGTACATCACATCCACAATACGTGTTTAACTTATTTCCCCATCTTAATCACAGCTCTTCTCCCTCCAGAAGTACCCACTCTCCTGACTTTTATAAGAATCACTTTCTTGCTTTTCTTTATGATTTTTATCTAAAAACGGTAAATTGCTTTTAAGTGTCTTTTAATCTAACATTCTCTCCCTTTTCCTTTTTTCCGTTATAATAAATATGTTGAAGAACCCAGGGAATTGGACCTATAGAGTTTTTCACAGTTCGCTATATTTCTGTGTCTTCCGCATTTCCTGCAAAATGCCAACTGGAACCACGTGCTTGATTAGACTCTGGTCCGAGACCCTTGCCAAGGTTGTAATTGTGATACATTTTTTCACTAGGAAGCACATAATGTCTGCTTTTCACATTTTTAAAAAAGTTATCACCCACTGATGTTCAACACTTAGATCCATTAAATCATCAGGGATTCTAAAATGCCAATATTCACGTTCTCTCATTTCGTTTTCATTCAATAGCTGGAATAATTTACAAGGAGATGTTTTCCCCCCTGATCATTTGGTTAATCAGTGGTACAGTCAATAAGAGAGTAAAGATAAATGCTTGATCCATTTCTTTTAATCTAGCAATGAAAAATGTGGTAAGAACACAACAGAGATCTACCTCCTTCACAGGTTTCTGAGTCTTGTTATCGACAGGCACAATGCCACACACAGACCCTAGAAAACGCCGGCCACCAGGACAGAAACTGTATGATTCTGCTAGTTTTTAAACAACCCTTTTGCTTTTATTCTTCTTTGAATAAAGATTGCAGGACTACTGTTGTTCCAGAATAGCATCGCTAGATTAACCTCTTCAGCTCACCTGACTCTGCTTGGAATTCATCTTTCAGGTTTAAACATAAATTCAGCCATGCTACACCTGAGGCAGGTAGGTAAACATGTGGCCTTGGCGAGCTTTCTTTCTGTATGCTGTGCTCTTTGTATGTGAGGGGAGGTGAACCTGCGTTCTGTGTGTTGTGTGCTCTCCTGTGTGGGGGACTTGGGAGGGTGGGGGATGAGGGAGGAATTCTGTTTGTGTCCTCATTGAGGGTTTGAAGAAGCACCTCTTCTTTTTGGGATTGGTCCCCTACTTTAGCGAGCCAGGGGTTCTGTACGGAATGTTTGTGTCACCCCAAATTCATACGTTGAACTCCCATATGGTATTTGGAGGTGGCCTTGGGGTAGTGATTAGGTTTAGAAGCAGATGAGAGACGTGGACCCTCATGATGGGATCAATGCCCTTCTAAGAAGAGGAAGAGAAAGCATCTGCCCCAAGGAGAGGCCCTGTGAGCACAGCGGGAGGTGGCCAGCAGGAGGCACCCCGCCCCCTCATGCCCCGCCTCCCCTCCCCCCCCCCCCCCCCCCCCCCGCCCCACTGCAAGCCAGGAGGAGAGCCACCATGACATCCCTTTTCTGACCTTGGACTTCCCGGCTCCAGACTATGAGAAAACAAGTGTCTGTTTAAGCCACTCAGTCTCTGGCATTTTGTTCTAACAGCCCAAGAAGATTAAGACAGAGGTGAGAAGTCAGGCTCTCAGGGGAGGGAGGCACATTCTTTGTTCTGTTTCCCCCTCTTTCTTACACAATCCCCTTTGCTCTGTGGACATTCCTCACCCTTGCCTCTAGAGGCCTAGATCATAAGACTCCCTGCCCCATGGTCTCCTTGGAAAAGATGTGTCACTTTTAAGAAGATTGACACCATTAAACAATAACAAAGCTAGCCCTGGGCGGGGCAGCCAGGGCAGAAGTGTTTCTTCAGGCCTCCTGGCCCCGCCCACTCTCCCTTTGCTCAGTATTGGGGAGAATTGCCAGGATTGGCTTTAGTTGCTTCTCTAAAAACTGCACATTTTCGGGAAGGGAAGTTGCCCAGCAATCTTTGATGTTTTTTCTTCACACCGATTCAAATTTATTGTATTTGGTAGGAATTCCTGCCAGAGATTTGAACTATATTTGGCAGTATTTACTAGATTCGGTTGATAAACATTTTCTTTCTTATTTTTATTTCTTTTTTATTATATCTGTCAGTTTCCAAGAGGAGACTTTATAAGGGGTTTTCATAAGACAGTGCCCATTGTCTTCTTTCAAATAAAAGCGAGAGAGTTTATTTGAACCACAAGACAGCAGTTCTCTCAGCAGTTCTCCAAGTGTGTTCCTCAGAACCCAATTCTACATTGTATTATAGGAGAAAAGGTTTTGCAAAGTCAAATAAATGTTCATAACACAAGTGAAACAAAATTAAACACGATTCTTTACTGAAGGGCTTTTCAGCACCTTGGATATGCAAAAGGCCATTGTATGGCATTTCCCAGAATTTATTTAAATTCAGCATCTTTTATTTCCTATAAAGCATTACAAATGAAAATAAATTTGTAGACTAGACTGTGTGAAATACTGGTATAATAGCACCGTTTTTTAATTGTAGGTGGAAAAGTGAGGAATAAAGGAAAAGTCTTTAGAATTCGAGTCTTGCAAATGTAATCATGAAAACATGCCTTCATCCCCCACCCCCCTTCCTTCCTTCCCTCCTTTCAGGCCAAAAATGCTGAAAAGCCCCTTCCTCACTGCAGGGAGGCAATGTGCCCACAGCCACTTCCCAGGAGCACTGTGAGGACGGAATGAAGCCGTAGGTGTAGAGCACTGTAAAAAACCCCATGCCAACAGTGTTCTTCTTTACTTCACTTTTTAATTGCAGTTTACATTCAATATTATATTATATTGGTTTCAGGTGTACAGATTAGTGGTCAGACAATCGTATACTTTACAAAGTATTTCCCCTGATATTTCAAGCACCCACCTGGCACCACCCAGAGTTATTACAATATTATCCTATATAATAAAAGGCTAATTTGCAAATTGACCAACCAGCAGAATGATCGGTCACTATGATGTGCACTGACCACCAGGGGGCAGATGCTTAATGCAAGAGCTGCCTCCTGGTGGTCAGTGCACTCCCATAGGTGAGCCAGAGCACAGCGGCGGTGGCAAAGCCTTTCCCGCCTCTGCGACAATGTGGGCCTAAACCGGCAGTCGGACATCCTCTGAGGGCTCCCAGACTGTGAGAGGGCACAGGTCAGGCTGCGGGACGCCCACCCTGAGTGCAAAAATTTTATGCACCGGGCCTCTAGTTGACCATATTATCCATGCTGTACTTTACATCCCCATGACTATCAGTGACTACCAATTTGTACTTCTCAATCCCTTCACCTTTTTCATCCAGTCCACCGAACCCTCTCCCATCTGGCAACCATCTGTCTGTTCTCTGTGTCTATGAGTCTGTTTCTGTTTTGTTTATTTATTTTGTTGTTTGCTTTCCACATTTAAGTGAAATCATATGGTGTTTGACGTTTTCTGTCTGACTTATTTCACTGAGCATAACACCCTCCAGGTCCATCCCTGTTGTTGCAAATAGTAAGATTTCATTCTTTTTTTATGGCTGAGTAATATTCTATTGTATGTAGGTACCACAGCTTTTTTATCCACTCGTCTACTGATGGGCACTTGGGATGCTTCCATAATATTCCGTTGAACACACCTGGTGTGTTCAGATTCCTTGTGAAATATTATGTTGTGAGTTCCTAATATTTGCAAGTTTGTGATATTATATACTTTTCTTTTTAAAGACGTAACATGCCATGCTCCAGGTTGTACTTATAACAACACCTCTGTCACTCATTTGATTTCTAACATGATTTCTTAAGTGGGAGAGAAAGGGGACAGTTCTAGCTAACCTTTTGGAATTGGCCCAGGGACGGATGGTCTCTGTCTGGCTGTGCGCATGTGAGGGCAGCATGAAGGTTGGGAATGGACGCAGAGGACTCCGTGCCTGGGAGGGGCGGGCAGTCACCATTTTGGTGAAGTAAGAGTGCATGAGGCCGAAACTTGATGTTGCCGAGACTTAATCCCATGCACTGAGGACCGGCCTTGCAGACGATGAGTCACTTGGTAATGACTGAGTTTAGAAGCTCTTGGCAGAAACCTGACTCGGGAGAAAGTCCAAAGCTTGTGCAGATATCTCTGTGAACAGCATGGGACGAAGGCACTGGTTTGGCTGCTACAATTTCACTGTGAGTGAAGTATGAACATTTGAAGGAGAATTTTTATTTGCATAAGATGATGTTAACAGAAGTCATCACATCACTGGGCCACCTTAGGTTTTCCTTTTCAGGGCTAAAGAATTTCATGTAGGGGAAGAGTTCCACGCTGGCTGGATGTGATAGTCAGTGCAGGTGGACCCCGCCTGGCTGAGAACAGATGTGATGCACAGGTCCAGTGAGGAGCAGCTCCGCACTGCAGCAAACGGGCACACTTTCTGCTCAGTTGCAATGCGCGGACCCTATGGTTCAGGGCGGACTTGTTCTGCCCTCATGCTAACCTGGGGCATCTAGCAACAAGGATGAGCGCCTTGTGCCTGCGTGTCGCTGCTCCGGTCCATTCAGGGGTGACATGGCACAGCTCTTTGGGGCAGATGTCTTTGGGACATGCCCTCTTGTAGACAGCACCAGAAACCCAAAGCCACCGAGACTTTCCTGTGCTGTTTCTCCACACCGAAGCACCCCTTATTTATCTTGATTGGCAAATATTCTTTTAGATACAGGAAATACCCTCCCCCCCCCCAAAAAAAAATGACGGGGTTTTGTTATTCAGGCTTCCTTTTGGAAAGCATGTCACTAGCAAAGCACCTGGGACCTGCACCTGCCCAGTGCTCCTGATTGCGCGGCTCCCCTGGCTGTTTGGTGTCTCACATGCCACAGGTGCTATAGAAGTCAGTGCACCTTGCTTCTAGAAACAACCTCCGTCATGGTGTTTAGCCCCTGGGGAAGACCCCAGCTCCTATTCTGTACATAGTGTATCTGACATTGGTACTGTATTAATATACAGCGTGCATGGGTTTTAGAGTTTACGGACTGTGTTTCTCACACGTGCTCTTGATGTGTTCATGGTAGTGTTTAGAGTTATACACTTGGATGCGGATCTTCAATGCAGGTCAGGTTGGAAGGCCCAGAAGGAGCCATGGCTGGGTTGGGGGTCAGTGACCTTGCTGTCGAGGCTGGCTCAGTGGAGGGCAGGAGATGTGAAGGGTCTATCTCATTCCTATCTATGGGTGTGCATGCTGAGCTATGCAATCCTCCGGGTGGGGCAAGACGGGTGTGATTCATCTCTGGTTGGAAAGTTGGAGCCCAGGAGGTTGGCACGTGTCTTCCCTAGAGAGCCAAGCCTTTGGGGCAGATCCCTCATCACAAGGGACAGGCACACACAGGAAGGGCCTGGCAAGCATTACCTGTAGTCCTAAGACTCAAACATGACCTAGAGTTCAGGAAAGGCTTCACTTCCTAGAGGGCAGCCAAGAAAATTCGGCAGAGGAGCGGGGCAGACCAGGAGTGGGAGCAGCATTTTAGGAGACTAGCAGGGCTCTCGCTAGGAGAGCCCTGGCAAATGTCTCCGGCCCCACTGAGCACCCAGTCTGGAGCCCAGCTGTTGCAGTGGGGCCCTCAGAAGAGTGTTCTGAAGGTGAGACCTGGTCCAATCCAGGGGCAGGGTCAGTACAAGTGTACATTAGTCCCTCCCCAGAGGATTTCAGGGCGAAGAAAAACACTGCTTATTCTGCTTACACTCAGGATGGACCAAGAGACGCAGTTGCGTGTGGGAACCACTGTCCGGCTCACCTGAGGGCCGGAACCATGGCAGCCGAGGTGATGAGTGCAGAAGAGCAGCTGGTTCTCCCTATCGCTCCTTGAATTTGCTTATCTTGTCACCCCTGCTCTTTATCGTGCTTTCAGTGAGGGAGGGGCATGGTGATGGGTCCTCCACAACATTGGGCAAAGAAGACTCGGAGGGTGGGAAGAAAGCCAAGGAGCGGTAACCAAGAGGGAAGGAGATGTCCTTTGACTAGCTTGGGCTGGCAACTTGATGAATGACCTGGGTACTTCTAAATATATCAGTATTTGGGTCTGACCTCAGAATATTATTATCAAGGTCACTGTGTGTGAGACCCAGATATTGTTGCTTTTCATTTTAAAGCTCCTCTGGTGATTGTAATATGTCGCCAGGATTAAAGTCTAGTGACTACCCATATGCCATTACAAAGGTGTGTAAGAATTATAAACTGGGCACAAGAACGTGGAATGGATACACACACACACACACACACACACACACACACACACACACACACATACTAGAGGCCCGGTGCACAAATTCATATACACGGGTGGGGTCCCTCTGCCTGGCTGGTGATCAGGGCCTATCGGGCTGTCTCACCCAGTCCTGATTGGGCCGATGGGGGCCAGCTGGCCAGGGAGGGACCACGGGAGGGCTCCAGGGTGTATCCAGTCCTCTCGCCCAGTTCCAATTGACCAGATCCCGGAAGCAAGCTAACTTACTGGTCGGAGCATCTGCTCCCTGGTGGTCAGTGTGCATCATAGCAACTGGTTGAACAGTTGACTGAAGACCTATCGGTCGGACATATAGCATATTATGCTTTTATTATATAGGATATCCTATATAATAAAATAGTAATATGCAAATTGACTGTACCTCCACTACACCCACAAGCCATGCCCACCAGCCAATCAGGAGCGAGTATGCAAATTAACCCAACCAAGATGGCTGTGGCCATGGAGAGAGCAGGAGGCTTGGGTTTCCCCAGCAATGGAGGAAGCCAAACTTTCCACCTGCCCTGGCCTGCCTTGGCCTCCACTTAAGGCTACAAAGTTTCAATTATAGAAGATAAATAAATCCCAACAAAAATGTGTGTGAGACCCAGGGACACAAGATGGCTGCCCCCATGTGGTCAAAGATGACTGCCCCATGTGGACACAAGATGACCGTTACAAGATGGCCAGCAGGGAAGGGCAGTTGGGAGGGACCAGGTCTGCAAGGGAGGGCAGTTGTGGGCAATCAGGCCAGCAGGGGAGGGGAGTTGGAAGGGACCAAGCCTGCAAGGGAGGGCAGTTGGGGGCAATCAAGCCTGCAGGGGAGGGCAATTAGGGGTGACCAGGCTGGCAGAGGAGGGAAGTTGGGGGTGACGGGCCTGCAGGGAAGGGCAGTTGGGGGGGACCCAGGCCTGCAGGAGAGAGCAGTTGGGGGGGACCAGACCTGCAGGGGAGGGCAGTTATGAGTGACCAGGCCTGCAGGGGAGGGCAGTTAGGGGCAAACAGACTGGAAGGGGAGCAGTTAGGCATTAATCAGGCTGGCAGGGTAGTGGTTAGGGGGTGATCAGGCTGGCAGGCAGAAGCGGTTAGGGGCAATCATGAAGGCAGGCAGGCGAGCAGTTGGGAGCCAGCAGTCCTGGATTGTGAGAGAGATGTCCAACTGCCTGTTTAGGCCCAATCCTACTTGGATCGGGCCTAAACAGGCAGTTGGACATCCTTCTAGGGCTCCCAGATTGGAGAGGGTGCAGGCTGAGCTGAGGGACACCCCCCATGCACGAATTTCATGCACTGGGCCTCTAGTCCTATCTAATAAAAGAGTAATATGCAAATTGACTGTACCTCCACTACACCCACAAGCCACGTCCACCAGCCAATCAGGAGCAAGTATGCAAATTAACCCAACCAATTTGGCTGTGGCCACGGAGCAAGCAGGAGGCTTGGGTTTCCCCAGCAAAGGAGGAAGCTAAGCTTCCTGCACACCTTGGCCGGCCCAGGCCTCCGCTGAAGTCTACAAAGTTTCAATTATAGAAGATAAATAAATCCCAACAAAAATGGCTGTGGCCACAGAGCAAGCAGGAGGTTTGGGTTTCCCTGGTGATGGAGGAAGCCAAGTTCCTGGCCTGCCCTGGCCTCTGCTGAAGGCTACAAAGTTTCAATTATAGAAGATAAATAAATCCCAGATACCAGGGCCTCCGCTTGGGTCACCGGGGGGGGGGGGGGGAGTTGTGGCCAGCCTGCAAACCATAACAGACCCCTCACTCAGGGCGCCCCACGCCCCAAGGGAACCCCCACCCTGATCCAGGATTCCCTCAGGGCAAACCAGCCAGCCCCCACCCGTGCACCAGGCCTCTATCCTATCTAATCTAATAAAAGAGTAATATGCAAATTGACCATCACTCCAACACACAAGATGGCTGCCCCCATGTGGTCAAAGATGGCTGCCCCCATGTGGACACAAGATGGCTGCCACAAGATGGCCAGCAGGGGAGGGCAGTTGGGAGTGATCAGGCCAGCAGGGGAGGGCAGTTGGGAGGGACCAGGCCTGCAAGGGAGGGCAGTTAGGGGCAAACAGACTGGAAGGGGAGCAGTTAGGCATCAATCAGGCTGGCAGGGAGTGGTTAGGGGGTGATCAGGCTGGCAGGCAGAAGCTGTTAGGGGCCATCAGGAAGGCAGGCAGGCAAGCAGTTGGGATTGTGAGAGGGATGTCCAACTGCCTAGGCCCGATCCAGGTAGGGGAGTTGGATATCCCTCGAGGGGTCCCAGATTGGAGAGGGTGCAGGCTGGGCTGAGGGACACCCTCCTCCCCCACCATGCACGAATTTCGTGCACCAGGCCTCTAATATATATATATATATATATATATATATATATATATATATATATATGGAGAAATTTTCATATAGCTTCATATATGTGGGTGGGTGTAGAAATCCTCTCTTTAGTTATTCACTTAGTTACTACATTTACAAGAATTTTACTGTGAAGCTCTTCCTAAAGTATTCTCTGGAGTGTTCTAAAATTCTCCCAGCCTAATCTTCTTCCCTTCCCACCCCCCCAACCCCGCCCGCATTCTCTTTTTCCTTTTTTTAGATTCAGTAAAAAAAATATGTAAAATATAAACTTAATATGAACAATAAAATATTTTGCTTCTCTGAAAAAGCAAAATATTTTACTTAATATGTAAAATATGAACACTCCTCGCTCCTTCTCCCCCTCCTCTTCTTCTTCATTTCCAATGTTAGTGGTATATGAAACATTGCCCAAACCCAGTTGATCTGAGGAAAGCTGTTTTTCTCCACGGAAACATTGCTCTACTAGTGTCCTGTGGCAACATGCTTGGGAAGGTGACTGTGGGAACAGACTGAGGGAGAGAATAAACACAGCCATTAGGAGGGTGAGTCCTCGCTGCCCGTGGCTGTCCCTAAAGTTTGCCAACTTTCCATGTCTGGGTGGTTCCCAATCTCAATGTTGCTCTTACATTTATGAACAGCTCTTAAGATTTTTCTCATACTGTTCAGTTAAGAGCTCGGGAGAGCCCTTGGGGGAAGGAGGAATCGAGGCAATATGACCTGGGTGAGACAATATGACCTGGATGTTCCTTCTGCCCCTTTTGCTGTGATTGCCCTAGAAACAGCCGGGGCTACGTACAGATGAACATGTAAACAGATAGACCTATGTAAATATAGACGGCCTCAGGAGTGGGGGCAGCTTGGGTGTCCTCACAGGAGAGTGTCTGATGATTTCTGAGATTGCTCAAATTCTTAAGTCCGATCTTGGAATCCTGAAAACATGATTTTATTTTTCCACATTTGAAACCATTTCTCTCTGAATGTTTTTTTTTTAGTTTTTAAAGTGTGGATAATAAAACTTTTCACTCAGGTCCAGAGGAGATGGATGTGACTTACTTTCTTGATGGGGCCCCTCAGGACACCATGTGTAAGAAGAAGCACAGAGAATTTGTGAAGGCTGGAATGATTGGGAGGAGGTAGGCGTCTTCCCCTGTTGGGAAGATTTTCCAGGAAAAGAATCCCTGTCTCACTCCCTCTCCACTTCCAGAACACCCTCCTGCCACCATGATTAGTGCTATTATGACATGAGCCGAGAAGATGTAACTGGTGAGGAACTCTGACCGTGGCAGGAACATCTGATTCTCCCTGAGCTTCAGCAGGACATTGTTAGCTCCACCATGACCCACGCAGTGAGGGTCCTCACTCCACTCTGGGCAGGAAACTGATAACGTCGTCCTCCATCATTGGTCGGGGGAAAGGAGAGAGGGGCTGAGGATGAGCCAACAGACAAGTCCTGTTCCCTGATGAGAATTAGGAAGGAATGAGGGAGAAATAATCCTTCTACCCAGTAGACTTTCAAGTTATTTCTTCTCTGGAAAAGCAACTATAGTTTTGTGCTGGGTGAATACACCCAAAACAATGGACAGAAATAATAAAGTTATTGAGAGACCATACTGGTAACAACAATGGAAGTTGTGGATGCTACATTTCTTGATATTTAAGCACTTGATATTTTGTGCTTTTAAAAACACGTGTAATTTGCTTTGCCTTCTCTGCTTGCTTTTGACAAGATTGTTTTAGTCTGTGACTATGGCCATCAAGGCAAGCCAGGGTTGAGTAGAATCTTCCTCTTTCTCCTCCTCCTCCCCTTCCTCCTCCTTCATCCTTACCAATACCCTGATGAGTGTCATATCTGAAAAATAAAGAAAAAAATCTCGTATTCTCCAGAAAATTATTCTATGCAGATTTGTTTTGCATTCCTTTTTTGCTTGTTTAGCATTAACATACAAGTGATATTTTATTCAACCACCAGAGGGAGTCCCCTAATCTATGGATTCTAAATGCCAACAAGAATTTAAAAAAAAAAAAAAAAAGAATAAAATAAATAAGTCACAACCTTTATATGTTTTATGGCCGAAAAAAAAAAAATGCATTCAGCGGTGCATCATGGTAAGTGGCTCACACATCAGGTCTTTTGTACATCAAGTGCTTAAAATCTTGTGATGCCGCATCATTTTAATGAACGGTTATTAAATAATACACTATGGCTTTGTGTTTTTCCCCTGGGAGAAACAAGTGTTCCAAATATTTTCCCCACTCATGTCCTGTGGGTGTGGAAGGGGAAAGGAAATTATCCAGCGGCTTCCTGCAGGCAGAGCGGCCCCACAGCCGCCTTTTCTCCAGTGTGGGGGCGTCCTGGGTCTCCCAGAAAAAAGCCTTTCCAATGTCAGAATCTTATAAGCAAGCCTCTGAGTGACATGTCCCTGTGGACGGCCAGGTGTCTTCTGTGAGGGACTTCTTGGGGGTGGAGGGCAGCTCCTGGGAGCTCTCAGCGCTTCTCTGTTGCCTTTAAAGCTCCTCCACGTTTTCTCGCACAGTCCCCAGTCCACCCCGCTTTGCGCTGTGGAAACTGTGTTCACGGGGTCAGGCAGGTCACCGGAGGCCACGGAGCCGATGAGTGAGCCCTGGAGTGGGGCCAGGATGCTCCATGGCTTCGAAAGGCTGCAGGCTGCCTGTTTCTCCCATAACACTGACTTAGCGATGGGTATTTTAATTCCCATTTCTGAGTGCAAGTCAGTGGTGTTTCGCCACCTTAAGTAGAATGTTGTCTCAGTGGGAAAGTAGAGCATAGACGCTGAATAGTGATGGAACCTACTCACTCGCAGGCAGCATTGATACAGCCCCCCCCCCCCCCCCCTTCATCTCCTTCATTCTCTACGGTCTGCAGGCTGCTTACAGATATAGACATCAATGTACCACAGCTTTCAATAAAGACACTGCTGTATAGTAGCATTTTGGACCAAAAAAAATAATCTAGTTGATGCTAGCATAACTCTGCATTTTAATCAGGTCTGTATCTCTCTGTGAATATTTAAAATGTATTTGTCAATAAAGTAGAGCATTAAATATAGAAAGTCTTCACGTTGACACTTTTTTTTTTCTCACCAGCACAGCCACTCTCTAACCAACGTGTTTGATAGATGGGTTGATTGTGGTTCTAGGAGCTCGCCGAGATCCCTTCTCTCCAAACCGAGAGGCCTGAGCCCCACTCAGGTCTCCCAGACACAAGCAACAAGCCCCGTGCCCACCGGCACTTCCTGGGCCAGCCTCTGCCGCAGGTGCACAGGAAGCACGTCACAGGGCCCTGCGACAGCCTCGCTCCCACAGGAGCCGGCCCTCCCGAGGGCTCTCCTCCTCCCCTGACCTCCACTGGCCCTGCCCCGGCTCCCCAAAAAGCCCCGGGGCCCATCTGGCACTGAGGGGCTGGGTCCTCCCACCCACATCCTGTGACTTTCACTAACACGTACATGTGACTCCTGCCTCCTCCACACACCCCAAGGGACAGGCACCCAGTGACAACGTGCTCAAAGAGACAAATCCCCAGGGACAAGCAGGGAGCCATGAAAATGTAAAAAAAGAAAAGAAACGAATACATTTTAAAATGCGTTTTCTGGTGCTACCTTTAGAAAGGCCTCGCAGGAGATGGAGTTAATTTCACTTACTGCAGAGCGAACAGCTCTTTGTCCCTGCTGGAGGTGTGTGAACTTCAGGGTTACAGTGAGAGCGATTTACATTTTTTCTGCAGAAAATTACTTCTGGATTGTGTGCTCTTTCTTACCCTTTAATTTAAAATTTAATAATTCTCTGACTATTTCCCTCAAGTGTTATAATCCCCCAGATGAATCATACGTTCTTAGGAAATTTCCTTCCCAAAGAGGAAGCTGTGAACATTCATTTTGCCTTCCCTTGCCAGCCGCTGATTTTCATATTTTACTGTACTTCCTAAAATCCTGAGCAAAGGTGCACAAAGCGCTGCTCTTTTCAATGAGATGAGCACCACACAAAATCTAAAAATCTCAAATCTGTGGAAGGCTCCACAAAAAAGTATCAGTCCCGGTGGCTGCTCCATGCAGAATGGCCTTACTGTTCAGTGTGATGCAAAGACAGGCCTGCGCCAGGATCTGAGCTTCTGCTTCACCATGTACTGAGTTATCATGGACATGTTAGAATTTCCCTGTGCCTCGGTTTACTCATCTGTGAAATGGGGATAATAATAGTACTTATTTTGTTGTAAAAATTAAATGTTTTTATTTGTAAATTATGTGTATTTATTAAAAACAAAAGAGTGTTTGACAGTGGTATTTGTTTAAATAAAATAAGCACACACATTTTTTTCACACCGATACTATGGTCTGGTCAACAATTTCAAATTAATGACTGGGTCTGTTTTTCCCTCTCTATCCAGAATGCTTGTGTTAGAAGTTTATTTGACTTTCCAAAAGGATTATTCAGAGAGAATTTCTGAAAAATGTTGTCTCCTCTGGGTTTTATAGCTGTTTCTCAGCTTAAACAGGACACAGATTGCCAATATATTAATAATGCATTTTGAGTCCTTGGAAAAGTAGAAATACTGTTGAGGTTTACCCAGATGCCAGCAAAACAAATGGAGACTCGTGCGTTTCTCTCCTCTTTGTGCCACTCAGTGGCGGAGGAATAACCATGCATGGCTTCCTTTGGGAGGGCAGTTAGAAAAAATGGAAAGCACCTCTGAGTACAGTTGACTTATTTACATGCAAAAAGGAGGTAAAATTATGTGCTGTGGAGTAGGCACCATCATCATTTGAATGAGCAGATTTTTGTACCAGATGACTGGGAATAAAACCACCCTGCACACATTCCTCATGTGCGGTCGGTCACTGAGGTCTGGCAGAGTGATTTGGAAGGAAAGGAGCAGGCTCTGTTGAAATGGACCGACAATAACCAAGAGATGCTGGGAGAGCAGAGGGCTGAGAACGACTGGGTAGGAAGAGCTTATGTCAGGGCCGTCAGTCTGGCACCAGGCAGTGGACATCATCCTATCGCAAGACTGGAGTTTAGGGCCAGCACTCCCAAACCTAGAGGCCTGGCACCAGGCAGAACAGACACCTGCTTGAAGAGATACAGCCTTGCTAGGGCAGAACTCAAGTACCGAAGCTGGGCTACAGGACAAGAGCCTGATTTTAGTGAGAACAAGATTAAAAAATTTCCCATGCTTAGAGAAAAGGCAAGCTTTAAAACCTAGGTTAAGGTTAGACCTACAGGCGACAGCCTTACTGTGCAATGTAATTAACAGGGTCTCACCCGTATCGTACAGTGGCTGCATTTGTGAGGGTCATATCCCCCCCAGAGGCAGATGGCATAGAAAACCAGAGTGCCACCGAGCAAACGCCAAAGCAGGTCCATTACTGTGCCATGGGATATGCCATCTGCTTTCATGCCAAAGAGTTTTTGTTTTTATGCTGGTGGAGCCAAGGTTAAGAGGCACGCACCTCTTAAGGACAGCAAATGCCAGATTCGGATGCACGTGTGAATTTGGAAGGAGGGGAACTACAATGATTTTTGTCATCTATATCAAGAGGTGGATGATGGGGACAAAGTAAACTTGTGGCCTGTGAGGGCCATGACACTTGAATTGCTTTTCTCTTGTTTTGAACATAGTTTTGGGCTCCACCAGGAGAATTAGAGGCCGTAGCGTTTGCTCCTGGATGCACGGTTCAAACAGAAGGTTCAAACAGATGACCCAGGGTCACCGTGCCTTCTCTCTAGTCTGGGCAGCTAGGCGGGTGGCATGCTGTGTCCTGGAGGCTGGTTTCTTCTGTAGGAGACAACAGGGAGGGATTGGTGGGGAAGCAGAGGCCCTACCGGGCTCTCATAGCCTCACTGTTTCCACAAGGACAAGTGCATCTCGACCCGGTGTATCTTCTTAAATGATCAATATAGTAAAACACCTCAGGATATGAAACGTGTCCCTCCTTTGTGAAATGCCTGGAGGGAAAATGGAGGAAGAGTTTTCTCCAGGGAAAATGTTGCCACTAAAAAACCCTGTGCTCAGCCAGATGACTGGTCATATGCTCAAGTTCTTTTCTCATATGCAAATTCTTAGGAAATACACTGCCCACACTCACTTCTGAAAAAAAAGAAAAAAGTTTCACCAGTTGAACAAGAAATTAGAGATCACAAAAGTGAGGAAGCTATGGTACAAAATGACAGCAGTAAGCACTGAGATTACTTGAGCATTGTTTAATTCAAAACCATTTTTAAAGAGAATATCTAGAGTGTGTATTAGTACCCTGTTTGAGCTACGAATCTGAATGATCTTTGATTAGAACAAGATGGTGGGGTGTTTAGTGGCAGGAAGAGAGGAAATGAAGCAAGCTACATTTCTCATCTCTCATAGGAGGAAGTCAATGGTAATACTTTGGCATTGATATAGAAAAATTTAAATGCACATATTACAGTATGTTTTTTAAATGTTTATTTTCAAGTAATCAGTAGAAACTAAATCACTGCAGAAATTAAACAAATAAAATATAGAGAAAGACTAGTAAAAGGAATCAGCACAATAAGCCAGTCAGAGAAAGACAAGTATCACATGATCTCACTCATATGTGGAATGTAACGAACAAAATAAACTGATTAACAAAATAGATCCAGAGACATAGAAGCATGGAACAGACTGACGAATCTCAAAGGGAAGGGGAGAAGGGGGCAGGAATAGATTAACCAAAGAACTTATATGCATATATGCATAACCAATGAACACAGACAATAGTGCCAGGAAGACGTAGGTGTGTGTGTGGGAGGGTGAAGGGTGGAGGGGTCAATGGAGAAAAAAGAGGACATATGTAATACTTTCAACAATAAAGATAAATTTTAAGAAAGGGATCAGCATAAAATAAAGTGAGCATAAGACCAAGAGCATATGACTATCCTATCTAATAAAAGAGCAATATGCAAATTAACCATTGCTCCACTACACCCACAAGCCACGCCCACAAATCCAATCAGGAGCGATTATGCAAATTAACCCAACCAAGATGGCTGTAGCCACTGAGCGAGCAGGAGGGAGGCTTGGGTTTCCCCAGCGATAGAGGAAGCCAAGCTTGCTGCACACCCTGGCCAGCCTAGGCCTCTGCTTAAGGCTACAAAGTTTCAATTATAGAAGGTGAATAAACCCCACCAGAAATGGCTGCCGCCACAGAGCGAGCAGAAGGCTTGGTTCTGCTCCAGGCTATAAAGTTTCAATTGTAGAAGATAAATATATTCCAGATACCAGGGCCTCCGCTTGGGTCGCCGGGGAGGCATGGCCAGCCTGCAAACCACCACAGGCCCCTCACCCAGGCTGCCCCACGCCCCAAGGGAATCCCCACCCTGATCCAGGACACTCTTCAGGGCAAACCAGTTGGCCCCCACCCATGCACCAGGCCTCTATCCTACCTAATAATAGGCAAATATGCAAATTGACCATACCTCCGACACACCCGCAAGCCACACCCACCATCCAATCAGAGCGAGCATGCAAATTAACCCAAACCAAGATGGCTACAGCCACAGAGAGCAAGGTTTCCTAGGTAACAGAGGAAGCCAAGCTTTCCGCCTGCCCTTGCCAGGCCTAAGCCTCCACTCAAGCTACAAAGTTTCAATTATAGAAGGTAAACAAATTCAAACAAATGGCGGCAGAATGGAGCTTGAGAGAGCAGGCCAGGGTTGCCGCCGGCAACAGGGAAAGCAAAGCTTTCCGCACACCCTGGCCGGGCTCACCCGCTTAAGGAAACAAAGTTTCAATTTTAACCCCAACAGAAATGGCTGCCGGCCGCAGAGGGAGCCCCAGGCTTGGCTCCGCTCCAGGCTATGAAGTTTCAATTGTAGAAGGAAAATAAATTCTAGATACCAGGGCCTCTGCTTGGGTTGCCAGGGAGCGTGGCCGGCCTGCAAACCACCACGCCCCAAGGGAAACCCCACCTGATCCGGGACACCCTTCAGGGCAAACCAGCTGGCCCCCACCCCTGTACCAGGCCTCTATCCTATCTAATAAAAGAGTAATATGCAGATTGACCATCACTCCAACACACAATATAGCTGCCCCCATGTGGTCAAAGATTCTGCCCCCATGAGGACACAAAGATGGCCACCACAAGATGGCCAGCAGGAGAGGGCAGTTGGGAGGCACCCAGCCTGCAAGGGAGGGCAGTTGAAGGTGATCAACCCTGCAGGAGAAGGCAGTTAGGGGTGACCAGGCCGGCAGAGGAGGGAAGTTGGGGGCAAACAGGCTGGCAGCAGAGTGGTTAGAGGGTGATCAGGTTGGCAGGCAGAAGCGGTTAGGGGCAATCAGGAAGGCAGGCAGGCAAGCAGTTGGGAGCCAGCAGTCCTGGATTGTGAGAGGGATGTCCGACTGCCCGTTTAGGCCCGATCCCACTGGGATCGGGCCTAAACGGGCAGTCGGACATCCCTTGAGGGGTCCCATATTGGAGAGGGTACAGGCTGGGCTGAGGGACAACCCCCCTCCATGCACGAATTTCGTGCACCAGGCCTTTAGTCCTATCTAATAAAAGAGTAATATGCAGATTGACCATCACTCCAGCACACAAGATCAAGATAGCTGCCTCCATGTGGTCAAAGATCCTGCCCCCATGTGGACACAAGATGGCCACCACAAGATGGCCAGCTGGGGAGGGCACTTGGGAGGGACCAGGCCTGCAAAGGAGGGCAGTTGGGGGCTAACAGGCTGGCAGGGGAGCAGTTAGATATCAATCAGGCTGGCAGGGGAGTGGTTAGGGGGTGATCAGGCTGGCAGGCAGAAGCAGTTAGGGGCAATCAGGAAGGCAGGCAGGTGAGCAGTTGGGAGCCAGCAGTCCTGGATTGTGAGAGGGATCCCAGATTGTGAGAGGGATCCCAGATTGGACACCTCCCCCACGCCCCCGTGCACGAATTTCGTGCACCGGGCCTCTAGTATCATATATAACCAGACATTTTAAAATGGTTAAACTCACTATTTGACCTTTTTATCTTTAACAAAGATATCTATAAGCTAAACATTTCAGATTAAAATGTGGCCACTCCAAAATATCTAAGTAAACATCATAGACAAAAGATTATCCAAAATAATATGGCAAAAATAATCAATAAAAGGAAAGATGGGCAAGCAACAACTAAATAAGGGAGCAGGACCATGACTATACACTGAAACATAATTCCAAAACAAAATAGAAGAAAAATAAAATTCACTATTCATGCTGAATTGATAATAGAACCAAGAGTATGGTATTGACATATACAGAGCAGAAACTTCTAAAGACAGGGGAAGTCAAGCAGTGCAACAGTGTTGGGACATGTTATTTCCACATTCAATTTTTGACAAATAATTAGATATAAAATTCGTGGGGCCATAGAACACTCTAAATAATAGATATAATTATTAGAATGATAATTGACATTTTTTTCTTTTAAAAATATTTCATCCTTTTTGTTTCCCTTAAAACATTTATCAAATTGATGATATACTAGACCATACTAGAAATCCCAATAAATCCCCCAATTGGGGAAACTTACAGTCATATTTTAGAATAACCCTTCAATAAATCTCATAATTATGTAGACATAAATAAAATTAACAGTAGATTTCTTAACAATGGAAGCCAGAAGAAAGTGGAAGGGTATTTTCAAAGTGCTCAAAAAAAAAAAAAAATCTGGAATTTTTTTTCTCTTTCTAGAATGAGAGTGAAATAATTTAGAACAAATAAATACTGAATTTATGTCCAACAGATACTCACTAAAGGAACTTTAGAAAGAAGGAATGTTATCCTAGAAAGAGTATGAGATGCAATATTAAATGATGAACAAGATATCCATGGGCTAAACATTTCAGTCAACATAAAAATATTAAATGTATAAAATAACAATGTCTACATTTCCGAACAAATAAACCAGACAGATACAAAATGTGGCACAATGACAGTGTTAAAGATTGGATGGAGTTGGCCAGACTCAGTGTTACAACGTGCTTTGTTGTTTGAAAAAAAGACTACGTAGAGAAAACTTCAACTTTTAAGTTCAGTATCAAAAAGTTTTAAATAGCCATTGGAAAAAAAAATAGGCGGCGGTATACAATCGCAAGAATAAAGAAGAGAAATAAAATAAATTTAAAAAATAATAACCTGAAAGAAGCATAACAGGAAAGAGAGATCATAAAAGTAGAACACATAGCAACCACAAAGTAAGACGGTAGAAGGAGTTCCAAATAAGGCAATGATCACAGTAAATAGAAATGAATTGTTCTCACCAGTGAAAATAAATATGTAGACTATACTTAAAAAAATCAGCTATATGCAATTTAGACCCAACAACTTGAGAATACATAAAAATAGCCAAAAGAGCCCAAACCGGTTTGGCTCAGTGGATAGAGTGTCAGTTTGCAGATTGAAGGGTCCCAGTTAGATTCTGGTCAAGGGTATGTACCTTGGTTGTGGGCACATCCCTGGTAGGGGGTGTGCAGGAGGCAGCTGCTCGATGTTTCTCATCGATGTTTCTAGCTCTCTATCCCTCTCCCTTCCTCTCTGTAAAAAATCAATAAAATATATTAAAAAAATAGCCAAAAGAAAAGCTACCCAGAAGATATTAACCAAAAGAAACTGTTATTATTATACTAGTGGCCCGGTGTACAAAATTCATGCACAGAGGGGGGGGTGTTCCCTCAGCCCAGCCTGCACCCTCTCAAATTGGGGACCCCTGGAGGGATGTCAGACTGCCAGTTTAGGCCTGATCCCTGCCTGCCTGATCACCCCTAACTGCCTCTCTCTGCCTGCCTGATTGCCCCTAACTGCCCTCCCCTGCCAGCCTGATCTTGCCCCCAACTGCCCTCCCCTTGCTGGCCTGGTTGCCCCAACTGCCCTCACCTGCCGGCCTGATCTTGCCCCCAACTGCCCTCCCCTGCCAGCCTGATCTTGTCCCTAACTGCCCTCCCTTGCTGGCCTGGTTGCCCCCAACTGCCCTCCTCTGCTGGCCAATTTGGTTCTGATTGGTCAGTTTCTATGCCAGTCAGTGTCAAAAGCTCTGCCTCCTAGGCAGCCATTGGTTACTTACACTTCACCCAGATTTGGTTCTGATTGGTCGGTTTCTATGCCAGTCAGCATCTCTGGGCCTATCAATGGGGCCTGATCAGAAAGGCGGGGTTGATCAGCAGCTCTGGTGGATGCCTGGAGAGAAATGGAGGCGTGGCTGCTGGCCAGACTGGGAGAGAAAGAGAGAGGAAAGTCCTGATCAAAGGCTGCCACAGAGGCAAAGGATCAGTCCCTGCTTCTCTCTTCAGGCCTCTCTCTGGCCCTGATTTGCAGCCCCCTTAGCAGTCAGTTTTGGGGCACCATGCCAGCAGTGGAAGCAGTCAGCGCTGGGTTGTCACAGCAACCCAGCTGACTGACTTCTGGTTGGTGGAGCCTCCATGGTTACCGGATGTTAGGACCCAGGGTTTTTATATATTAGGATTAATATCAGCAAATTATATTTTCAAGACAAAAAAGTTACAGTTAAAAAGAGCCACACCTGAGGATTCAGTACTCCTCAGGTGACCAGCATCACTGGCCAGCTCCCTATACCATTGGCCATTCATATGCCTTTGCCAACTTTATCTTCTGTTATCAGTTTTCTCTTATTAATTGTAGAATGTGTCATATTTCAGTTATGAATCATTTGTAGTTCAATGCCTTGCACATATATTGTCCCAGCATGTTTGTCTTCTCAGAGGTTTGTGCTGTTTATAGGGATTGGTTCAGTTTTCTCTTTGAGCAAACCGTGAATGCATTGCTGAGACCCTTGCCAAAAGGAACCAAAAATCATGGGATCCAAATTAGCCAGGGCATTTGGCGACATTGTGATGAACAGCCTCATCGCCCACGGTTGGTGGTGCTGAAGTGTGCAGGGAAGCAAGTGTTTGGAAAGCTCAAGTGGCTGCTGGGTCTCCCTGTGATGGCTCCAACGGTGACTACAAACCGGAGTGCACCGGTGGGTCCCGGTGCAATGAAGCCTTTCAGAAAGATGACACCTCAGATCTCAAGCCACAACTCAGTTCACATTCGGAAAACCAGAGAACTTCTGTGGTGAAGCTAAACGTTACCTCTCAATTCCCGAGTTCTATGATAATCTCTCTGAACAATCAGAAACAAAATTTAATTGTATGGGTCACTGAAGGTAAATTTACAGCCTCATCAAGTCTCTTATATGAAAGTCAGAGCATTGATTAGAAAGGAGTGGACCCTGATATCTGGAATCCTTTCTGAAGACGACTCTGTTATAATCTGTGAGTAATCAGACCAAAGAGAAGGAAACATCTGCACAGATGGGTTAAGTAACATGCTCCAGGTCTTACAGGTAGGTCCTCTGTCTGTTCTGTTAAGGAGGTCATCTTTATCATAATGCCAGAGTCACCGATCAATGAGAAGAGATGGACTTAAACACAGCAAGAAAAATGAATATGTTTTTTCATTTGGAACAGAGGGGGGATTACCAATGAGTATGATGATTGTGTGTCTCTATTGATAAAAAATGGCTGACTAGCAAGGAGTGAACATTCTGGCAGGAAACAGAACAAGACAGAATGCAGACACATAATTCACAAACCAGACAACGAGAGAGAAGCTTCGGAATAAAAAGAAGCATCGACATTTGTGCGGATGGCAAAGTGCGATCCGGGTGGCCACAGGCCCTGTCAGAAGGCTCTGAGCGCATTTCATCTGTGGGCACTAAAGAGCAACACAAAATGAGAAAGCATTTTGGCTTCAGAAAAGTGATGGAATTGCTTCCAGTAAGAAAGATTAAGAGTGGAATTTTAAAATAGGGGAAATAGAGCTTCAGCTTCTCTGAGTTCATACTTAATAAAATCTGGACAGAGGAGGGTGAAGGGTGGTAGGAGAGGATAAAGGGGGATAAATGGTGATGGATGGAGACTTGATTTGGGGTGGTGAACACACAATACAATATACAGATGATATGTTGTAGAATTATACCCCTGAAACCTATATAATTGTATTAACTAATGTCACCTCAATAAATTCAATCACCTTGGTGGTAAACCTGAGGCTAATGCCAACAATTTAGAGATGTCAGATTATGTGCAAGTGGTTGTACTCTGGATACGAACGTTTACTCTTTTTTTTTTTTTTAAATATTTTTATTGATTTCAGAGAGGAAGGGAGAGTGAGAGTGAGATAGAAACATCAATAATGAGAGAGAATCATTGATTGTCTGCCTCCTGCACACCCACCCCCTCTGGGAATCAAGCACACAACCTGGGCATGTGCCCTTGACTGGAATCGAACCTGGGACCCTTCAGTCCACATCTCATGCTCTATCCACTGAGCAAAACCGGCTAGGGCCTAACGTTCTCTCTTTAATACAAATTGGAAATGCTTCAATTAGGAGACGCGTTTATAATCATTATTCTACTTTTATGTTATTTAATTTAGCTCAATTCAAAACATGTATTGCATTAGGAAATACAAAATTGAAAGAGATACTGCCCCTGTGTTGAAGAACTTATAAATTATCAAGACAAACTAATATAGAAGAATATCCAATATGGCGATAATTTGTGTCCCATCTTTCCTGAGGAGGACACACTAAAAATACAGATCCCTGGTCTCCGCCTTGAAGATTCAGGTTCTTAGATGTAGAGGCTCCTTTAATTATTTAGTAAATATTCCGGGTGATTCTTATGATCAGGGTGATTGGGGAGACTCTAGGGCCCTCTTTCCTCAATTTGTCTGCAGAGTGGAATCACTGAGGACACTTCAAAAATTACCAACTCTTCTGTCCCACCCAAGACTGTGATTTGATTAATTGTACTACGTTGTGCCCTGGGGCTTGGATATTTAAAGATTCTCCCGGTGATTCTAACGGACAAAAGAGTTGGGGAAATACTTCACTTTGTTACCGGGATGTGGCACACAAGGAAGGCGACACAAAGCCAATGCCATCCAAGGACTTCCCAGCTCGGATGCATCAAAAACCTACCCGGTGATGACCCTTTGTGTAGAGGACCTCTTAGTCATTAAAATAAACCCACTAGGCTAATACCATTATTATCTGTATTTCATAGACTGAAATGTGGTTAAAGTTTAGAGAACTTGCTCAAGCTCAGAGAGTTTAACAGTGACTGAGCAGGTATTTAAAACTAGTTGCCTGAATCTGGAGCCTAAGCCTTTGTCACTTTGTCAGACTGACTTTCAGATGCAGCTTGAAAGATGGAGCTGCAGACACTGGGACAGATACTGGGACAGAAAGTATCCAAGGACAAAGAAGGCACCAATGTCCACACGGAAGTCTGGTAAGTCAGGTTGGAAAGTTTGGCTCCAAGTAATGCAAGGCCTTGAAGTCACTGATGCTTGAGTAAGCATCAGATGATTAATGGGTTCATTTGTTCATTATTCATTCATTCACTCATTCAACATACTGTTATTTAGGGGGGATGTCAACTCACCTGTTTATAGAAGGGAACATGAAGGGCTAACATTTTAGCATTTTCTAGCACAGTAGTCCTGCAAAGCTATGAGTATAAGCAGAACCATGACAGACAACTGCTTTGTCAAGTCTGTCAGTATCTCTGTTAGATATTTGGTTCAATTATCTGGCAGAGAGGAATAATGAGAAAACATATGAGCTTTTTCTATAATGTTGGATATAAATTATTTTTAAATGGCACTAGTGAACTCAGTCAATACTATATTGACTTATTATTTTCAAAGCATTGAGAAAAGTTAGGTCACTTTAAGGATGTATGTTAAATCCATAGCTTGTTTTCAAGTTAATTAAAAAATTAAATTGAGCTTATCACTTCAACCTGAAAAGCACAGTGAATGTAGTAATAATAGAAACGTCCTCAGCCCAGGCCATATGTGTCCATTACTTGGAATCCGTAATGGATCTCAACGTATGGACCAGTAAAACTGCATTTTATCCACCTGAGCCTTTGCAAACTCATAGTATAAGCCACCTTCCAAGATCAAGTCTCACTATTAATTTCAAAGGAGTTGCCACAAAGCAACAAAAATCTCTCAGGCAACTTCCATACTGTCAAGGGTAACAGACCCAATAATTGCATCTCTATCCAGCATGGAGATGAGACAGCTTCTGATCTAGTATTACACCAGTAAAAGCACTTCATGGGTCAGGAGGAGCAGTTAAATCAGATCAAGTACAGGACCTGCAAGAGCGTGTATGTACACATACTTGCTTTATGAGGCTGAAATCCAATTTGTGGCATTCACAGAGTCACCATAAGAGGCTCCGGGCTAAAGTTAATGTGGAATGACATTTCTATCTTAAAAATGTTTATATATACATAAGTATTTTTATATTTTGTTAATTCTCATCTGAGGATATTTTTTTTCCTATTGAATTTTAGAGAGAGTGGAAGGGAGGGAGGGTGGGAAAGAAAGAGAGAGAGAAAGAGAGAGAGAGAGAAACATAGATGTGAGAGATACACATCAATTGGTTGCCTCCCACATTTGCCCCTACAGAGGCTAGGGATCTAACCTGCAACCCAGACACATGCATGCCCTTGACCGGGAATAGAACCCGTGACCCTTCATTGCTCGGTCTGATACTCTAACTACTGAGCAACACCTGCCAGGGCAAAAGTGTTTTTAATATATTTTGATACAAAGTAATGTAATAGAATCCTTCCAAGTTCCTTAAATGATAAAAAGACTCTCATTAATCCTTTTAATTGTATTAATCAGATTATTCAACTCTTACTTGGTAAAATGGAAAGGTTTTAAGAAATACAGGGAAAAGCTATCATTATAGAGCTGAGGAAAATAATCAAACTTTAAAGCAAATGGAACTATAAACTTAAGTTGAATGAAGATGTCCTATTTCTCCCCACCTTTTTAATGTGAACATAATAATGCTTAAAATGACTCCATTATACATTTTTCATTATCTAATTTAGTGTATTAGACTGCTAGAAATAAAATAGATGCAATGTTGTCTACTTTTTCATAACAGAAAAAGGTATTTCAGTCAGACTGCTTGGCATTCTTTAGAGAACTCTCTAACACAAGGTCTTGACTTATCCTGGAAATATCACAACCAAACTGGAGGTAGTTGAGGCAGTGGGGCTTCGCTGAAGATGAAGAAACTGGCATGCCGAAAGTTTAAGTGGCTTTTTTGAAAGCACACAGTAATCTAAGTGGCCTGATGCTTCAAAAAATTTTTTTTGGGGGGGAGTGGAGGAATGATGAATTTATGTAACCTACAGAAAGAGACTATTTTTAAAAGATAACTGTGTTCCTTTGTACGGGCTGCCATAACAGAGTACCACTAACTGGGTGGCTGAAACAATAGAAATGAATTGCCTCACTGAAGGCCAAAAGTCCAAAACCAAGGTGTTGGCAGGATGGTGCGTGCCTTCTGATCCCTGTAAAAGAAGGATCTGTTTCAGGTCTCTCTCTTTGCCTTGTAGACAGCCATGTGCACGTTCACATAGCGTTCTCCATGTCTTCATGTCTTCTTCCCTCTGAGCATATCTGTGCCCAAATTTCCTCTTTTAATAAAAACAGCCGTCATGTTGGATTAGGGTCTATACGAATGACCTCATTGTAACTTGACCTCTCTAAAAACCCTATCTCCACATAAGTTTATATTCTGAGGTCCTTGGAGTTAAAATTGCAATGTACAGCTGTTGGTGGGACACAGTTTAACCCATGACAATGACTTTGACCTCATATCCAAGAACATGACATGGCTGGTCTCCTAACTGCTATTAAGACAAGTGCTGGGATTGAGAGCCCACCTTTCTTTTAGGAGACCTGCTTTGCTATAGAGGTCAGCCCTCAGCAGTCACTTTGGAGCCTTATGAACCTTGACCTTCGTTAATTGTTCCACAGTGGGCACGTTACTCAGCTAAGTTACTCAGATTCTCCTGGGAATTTCGAATTGGTAGACCAAGAGCAGCTCTCTGTCTGGTTGGGTTGCTGGACTAGATATACATGAACTCAGCAGCTCTGGGCAGCTCCTTCATGTCTGGCCTTCGCCCGACCCAATAAATTCTCCTCTCTCTTTTTCTCTCTCGTTATTTGTGTGTATGTCTTCTGAAAAAGTTTAACATCTTTTCTCTTCCTGGCAACAACAACAAAAAACTTAGTTAAGAGAAGCACAGCTTGACAGATTTCTGGTTATGAAACACTAGAGGCCTGTTGCACAAAGATTCATGCAATCAGCCTTCCTTCCCCTGGCTGCCGGCACCGGTTTTCCTCGGGCACCTGGGACCCAGACTGCAGCAGAGCCAAGTCTTCAGCCTTCAGCAGACCCTTCAGTCTTCATTCCATGCCTGCATATGCAAATTAACCCATCATTTTGTTAGGTTAATTTGCATACTCACTCCTGATTGGCTGGTGGGTGTTGCAGAGGCATGGTCAATTTGTATCTTTCTCTTTTATTAGTGTAGATTATTTTTAATACACATTTCTCTTTGAATCCAAATATATAGAAAAAATAGGCAGAGCTCATTCTCATGAACTCTGATCCACCAGAGTCCCCCCAGATCCACCCCACAGCCATTCTGCCACTGAGGGATCTCTCTGCAGCCGAGTCTTTTTATCAATTGTGGCTTAAAAACCATGGCAGTGCAGCGCCCCCTCATTCCTAGGTGTTTTTATTTTATTTTGGGTATGCTTAAAATATATTGATTTCATTAAAAAGTAACTTAGTTTAAGAAAATTATTTTCTATCCCTAAAAAGAAGCCAGGGAGAGCCAATACGTTTTCAAATAAATAAGAACACGATATGAGGTGAGCTGTGCTTAGTAATCCAAGAGCAACATTTCCTGCAAGGTCCTTGGGAGACAAGGGGCTTTATATTTATGACTGTATCTCTTGTTTATTCAAATTTCCAGTGCCTATTTGTCATTTTCAGTAACACAGAGTTTGATAAATAAAGGAAAGTAGATTCTAATGGCAAATAATTGGTCACTATTATAAAAGTGGTAGTGTGAATGCTATTATTAATTCAGCAAGATGTGTTAATAATTATTAGTATATTTCTCTTATTTTTGTGATGATCCTGAATTGCTCCATGGTCCTTCTTTTTAGACTTAAAAAAAATCATGGGCAGAAACCAGAAAGCCTAAACTGCCTTTAATTTTTTTTTTTTTTTAGTTTATTTGAGTGACATTGGTTAATAAAATTATATAGGTTTCAGATGTACAATTCTATATACATCATCTGTATATTGTATTGTGTGTTCATCACCTCAAGCAAGTCTCCTTCCATCACCATTTATTATCCCCTTACTTTCCTCTACCTTCCCCCAACCCCCTTCTCTCTGGTAAAACTGCCTTTTATGATCTAAATAAACTTACTGGTCCTTAGACTCTTTGTCTGTAAAATAAAAAATCTAAGCTATAATATTTTATATTCTACTGACTTTTCAGAGCAGATGCTGTAAGTCACCTTCTGGTTAGTGATGCCACACTGCACAGCTCCAGAGCTGCTCACCACGCAGAGGATAGGACAGCCCAGACCTGATGAGTCAATATTTTAATCAATTCTATCTTGTTCCCATTGCAATTAATTAGTAATATGGCCAGATCTCAGGCACATAAATCACTCACAAATTCCTTTGACACTTCAATAAAGATATGAAGCTTTCTCAATGGATCTTTTCATAGCATTTCCGTTTTGAAAATGAATTTGGCAGGAATCAAACTTTTATAAAGCATGTCATATGAGGAAGAGAATGTTATAATAATACTCCATTATCGAGGCTGGGAAATATTTGCTTCCCTCCCCTCTGATGGTGAACAATAAAGAACAAACAGAACTAAGTGAAACATGCTTTCTTCAGATCATTTTTGAGTGGAAACCGACCAATCAGAATCAAATAAGTTAAATCTTATTTTAAGCACCATCTTTCCTTGGTCAGTCTATAGCAGTCACCAGGTCCTTTTAATCTTATGACTCTAGTTTAATTCTCCTTAGAGAATGTATCACAATTCTATGCTGTTATGCTATTCATGCATTTATTATCTAAAAGAAGGTTCATGTTTATGGGGACATTCCCACCTTGCTCATCATTGTGTCCTCAATGTTGAGAATCCTGCCTGCCACCTAAAGTGCAGTTGATATTTGTTAAATATGTAAAAATCATCTCCTGTCTGTCTCAAAAGAGTAGTGGAGTGGAGTGATTAATGATGAGTTCAGGAGCCAACACTTCCAAATCTGAGGAGGATCAGCTACAGTGTTCGCAGGGCCCAATACAAAATTAAAATGCAGGAAACTTTGTTCAAAATTGATTAAGAATTTTGAGACAGGGAGAGTAGAGCATCAAATATTCTATATATGATGTCCTTCAAAGCAACTACATAGGTCACATGCCCAGGAAGCTGACCCGAGTGACCTTGGGCAAGCTGCTTAACCTTTCTGTACCTTTTTACTCAGATCTATTCTATTTCCTCAGAAGGTTATTGGGACAATTAAATGAACATAATGTATGTAAAACTCTTAGAACAGTATTTGGGCATAATAAGTACTATATAAGTGTTAGTTCTTGCTATAATAAATATATTACCAATATTATATAAGATTGCTATCTTTATTATTTTTCATTGTATTCCAAGAATATCTACTAAATAGCAAAGACTTAAATTATGTTGAATAAGAAGAGGAAAAGTGAAAAATCTATGTTGTCAAATTGAGACCATGTACATGTATAAGAGGTAAACACGAAGCTTCAAAGAGCTTTTACTTAAAAAAAAAAAAAAAAGAGTTACTTACATTGATTGACTTGTTAGTAGATATCAATGTAATCTATATAAATGTTTTAACCCATCACATTGTAAAACCAGATAAGGAATTTATGAAGGACTAGGGGCCCGATGCACGAAATTCGTGCACTGGGGGTTCGGGGGTCCCTCAGGCCAACCTGCCCCCTCTCACATACTGGGAGCCCTCAGGGGATGTCCTACTGACGACTTAGGCCCGCGCCCCACAGGGAGTGTACCTAAGCCGCAGTCTGGCCTCCCTTTATGGGAGGCAACCGGGCTGTTCAGGGGAAGGCACCGGCCCCATCACCCCACTGCTGCAGCCACTGTCAGTCACCACAGCCACCAAGGTGTTTCCATCAACATGGACTCCAGTCCCTTCACCAAGAAAAAATTACAACTTTCTTTAGGCATTTTCAAGATGTGTCTTTCATAGGATATGGATTTCTTTCTTTATTTTTTATCCTCACCTGAGGGTATGTTTCCATTGACTTTTAGAGAATGTGGAAGAGAAAGGGAAAGACAGAGAGAAACACTTTGATTGGTTGCCTCTTTCATGAGCCCTGATCTGGGCCCTGGCCAGGAGGAGCCTGCAACCTAGGTACATGCCTTTGATCAGAATCAAACCCAGACCCTGCTGTCTGCAGCTGAGGCATTATCCACTGAGTCAAACCGGCTAGGGCAGGATATGACATTTCTTAGTCTTCCAGCAGTGGACCTTCATTTTTTTCTCCAGAAGTGTGGTGGAAAAACCCTAGATCACCTTTTTGGATTCTTATTACCCAAGTTACTAAGAATATTACCAGTGGCATACAGGAAGCTTAGACAATGTGCAGTCAGAAAAGGTGTTTCCTCTATAGTTCACACCAATGGAGGGCTGGGCCCTGCCCAGGCCTAAAGCCTCTGGCCGAAGCTTTAGGCCTGGGCAGGCCTCTCCAGCTCCCTCTGATCACCGGCTCAGCTCCTGCCCAGGCCTGCCCAGACTGAAAGCCTCTTGGGTAGGAGCGGACCCCCAGCTCCCTACAATCAATCGCAGGGGGTCCCCTCCTTCCCAGGCCGAAAGTAGACTCCCAGCTCTCTGCCCAGGTGATCAATCACAGGGGGTCTGCTGGTGTACCAGGCCGAAAAAACCCCCAGCTCCCTGCAATCGATGGCAGGGCGTCCGCTCATGCACCAGGCCAAAAGCCTCTGGCGGAGGCTTTTGGCCTGGTGCCGGAGTGGACACCCAGCTCCCCGCTTTTGATAGCAGGGGGTCCACTTGTGCACCAGAAGGCTTTTGGAGCTGGGTGTCCGCTCGTGCACCAGGAGGCTCTTGGCCTGGAGACGGAGTGGACACCCAGCTCCCGGCTTTCGATGGCAGGGGAGCTGGGAGTCTGCTTTCGATGGCTGGAGATATACTTGCCATGCCCACCATCCAATCAGAGCGAGGAGCTGGGTGTCCGCCACGCCCACCATCCATCAAAGCCGGGAACTGGGTGTCCGCTCTGGCTCCAGGCCAAAAGCCTCGAGCAGATCAGAACCTAATCTGGGTGAACTGTGAAGGCAGAAACTAAAGTGGGGGCTGAGGAGGGGTTTTAAGGGCAACAGCTGTTTGGTGTAAGGTGTAAGAAAGCAGTTCAATTTTTTAATGACCGGTTTTGCTCCCAGGAACTTGCACTGGAATTATCCACACCTTTATCAATGTGCTTTTAATTTGTCAGACTCTTGTTCTTTGCCAGCTGATGAGCTGGAAATTACATTCATCATTCACTCCACATTTCTCTGATTTCTGCTGAATTAGACATTCTTCATATGTTCATGAATATACTGTTATCTTGTTCTGTAAATTCCCTGTTCATATCATTTGCTAATTTTTTTGTTTGGTTATTTATAATTTTACTATCCTAATATATAAAAACCCAGGGTCCAAAATGACTGAAGGCTCGACTGAACACTGGAAGTGAGTCCTGCAGTCAGTGCTGGGTTGCCATGGTGACCCAGCACTGACTGCTGCACTGCAGGCACGGCAACCCAGCTCTGACCGCCAAGTTGGCTGCGGATCAGGCCCGGAAAGAGGCCTGGAGAGAGAGAGGCAGGGTCTAATCCACAGCCTCCGTGGCAGCTATTGATCAGCCCTTGCCTCTCTCTTTCTCTCCAGGTTTCACCAGCAGCCATGCCTCTCTTTCTCTCCAGGCCTCCGTGGAGGCTGCTGATCAGCCCTGCCTCTCTGCTCAGTCCCAGAGATAGGACCAGAGACACTGACTGGCATAGAAACTGACCAATCAGAATGAAATCTGGGTGAACTGTGAGGAGCCAATGGCTGCATAGGAGGTGGAGCTTTTGACACTGACTGGCATAGAAACCACTAATCAGAACCAAATCTGGGTGAACTGTGAGGAGCCAATGGCTGCCTAGGAGGTGGAGCTTTTGACACTGACTGGCATAGAAACTGACTGATCAGAACCTAATCTGGGTGAACTGTGAAGGCAGAAACTAAAGTGGGGGCTGAGGAGGGGTTTTAAGGGCAACAGCTGTTTGGTGTAAGGTGTAAGAAAGCAGTTCAATTTTTTAATGACCGGTTTGGCAGTATACTGCATATGGCTGACTATCAGTCCAGATATAGGGATTATGTATTTTTGTCTGCCAAGAGCATCTCCTCCTGCTGAAAATGGCTCCCCCCCCCCAATTTAAGCAATCCTATCCTACATAATCTAGCTATACTAATAAAAGGGTAATATGCTAATTAGACTGATCGACTGGCCATCTTCCAGACCTCTGACTTCCTTCTGGACAAAGCCATGGTGGTGGGGGTTGAGGCAGAGGCAGTTAGGGGCTATCAGACAGGCTAGCAGATGAGCAGTTAGGAGCCAGCAGTTCCAGATTGTGAGAGGGATGTCTGACTGCCGGTTTAGGCCCGATCCCCATAGCAGTCAGACATCCCCCAGAGGGTCCCCAATTGGAGAGGATGCAGGCTGGGCTGAGGGACACCTCCCAAACCCCCGCACAAATTTCGTGCACCAGGCCACTAGTTAATTTATAAGAGCTCTAGCTCTTTCTCCCTCACTCTTCTTTTCTTTTCTTCTGGATATTCATTCTTAATTGATTAGGTGTATTGCAAATAATGTACCTGAGTAGTTTGCTTCTCTTATTTGTTAGGTAGCTTAAACAATAAAGGAAATTAATTTCCTTGTGCTGCACGATTTCCAGAGTGGTTTTCTAAGGAATGGTCAATTCAGTGGCTCAAATCATCAGAATCCAGGTGCTGTCCGCACACACCATTGGTTTCCCTAAACCAGTGGTTGCCAAATTCATTAGTCAACAGAGCCAAATATCAATAGTACAACGATTGAAATTTTTTTTGAGAGCCAAAGTTTTTAAACTTGAACTTCTTCTAACACCACTTCTTCAAAATAGACTCGCCCAGGCCGTGGTATTTTGTGGAAGAGCCATACTCAAGGGGCCAAAGAGCTGCATGTGGCTCATGAGCCGCAGTTTGCCAACCAAGGCCCTAAACCCATTAGAAGCGAAGAGAATGGTGAACATTAGCAACTGACTTTGGCCTTTTAGAATTTACTCCTGAGCTTGGAATGGTGACCGTTCTTTGAGGTAAAGTGTGTGACACCATCAGAGTTATATCAGCACACAAGATGTGAGTGGATGTCTGCTTTGCAGGAAATGCAAAGTACATGCTACGCCTATGTCATCAGTTTACGCAGGGGTCCTCAAACGTTTTAAACAGGGGGCCATTTCACTGTCCCTCAGACAGTTGGAGGGCCGGACTATAGTTTTAAAAAAAATATGAACAAATTCCTATGCACACTGCACATATCTTATTTTAAGTAAAAAAACAACCACGGCAAAAACACCCGCATGTGTCCCGAGGGCCGTAGTTTGAGGACGCCCGGACAGCTATTGCAGATGGGATCTTGGTCAACTGCACTTTTAAGCATTTATCACTGATTTATTCTGATACTAGGGACTATTTTATTTTATTTTTTACAACCTTGCTGAATTCCCTCACTGACTCAAATAGCGTAATAGTAATTTGCTTGGAATTTTTTGAACACTGACATGTTTTAAGGACAATTTTGTATTTTCCTTTTAATTCTTTATTCACTTATTTCTTTTCCTTCTTTTATTGTGTAGGCTACGATATCTTCTACAATGTAGAATAATGGCAGAGATAGCATCTTTGTTTTGTTTCTAATTTTAATAGTAATTACATTTTTTTTCTAAATAAACTCATGTACTAGTGTGTGGACAAAGTGTGTGGACATTTCTAAGGGGCATATATAAGCTTCGTATATATCAGATGTTTAACAGCTGTGCAGAGCAGAAATATGCTATAATGAGGGGCCTTGGGATCCTCATTGGAAGAAGTTTCCAAGTTGCTTGCCAGCTTCTTGGTAAGTATATTGTAACAACAATTCCATTTTATCTCAAAAATAGGATGCTGGGTTACACTCAAAGCTTCAGATATTCCCTTGGTCCCTTGATAACAGTAAACAGGGATACATTTCTCACCAAGTTCATTCGTTTATTTTCTTCATTCAACAAACTTTTTTTTTTTTAAATTACTAACTCTGGGCCAAATGTAGAGTTTGCCCCTTTCTTTCAGTTTCCATATTCTATGTCAGATATTAATATGTACAAATATTAACAGTAAGTGCTACAGGGTGTTACATACAAAGTGCCAGGAAGGGAATGCTGAAAAACTCAGCTACAGGTAAAACGGAAGGAAACCAGGCTGTGACGCTGTGGGGGTTCCGTTCGTGAGAGGAGCCCGGAATCGGAGCAGCGGGTCCGTGATCACAGGTTTGGGCGGCGGGAAAACGGCTCAGGGTCTTCAGTGAGGCTGCAGCGGTGGGATCCCATCCGGGCCCTGAGGGTCTAAGCCCAGCAGCTATTCTTCTGTCTCCTCTGCTGTCGGGTTACTGTGGTTGCTTTGCTACATTCAGGTTTCCAAGTTGGTGGATGCTTCTGAGACAGTGTGTGGGGGTGTTAGGAGACAGAAAAGAAAACGGATACTGTTCTGTTCTCCTCTTCCTTCCTGTGGTTCCCAGAAGCTGGGGTTCTGTGACAAGTTGTTTTTATTCACCCGGAGCCCCAATGCTCACTGAGAGAGTGTGTCTGGCTGCGTAACTGGCGAACCCCCCTTACTCTCCTTCTCTAGCCTAAAACATTAAATCCGGTTTGAAATGTTTTATTCTGTCTACCAAGCTCAGCTTCGGACCCCGATGAAGTGCGCTGCACCAGCGATATTCTCTCATGTAACGATGGGTCCCATTCACAACTACCCACAACCGGGGGAAGAGTCAGGCGACACCTTGTACTTGTCATTGAAAACCAGCAAGGGCTGCTTTCTGCAGGTTTGCCATCTTGGGTATCCAAGACCATCTGGACCAAAAGAGCAAGCGCGACACACATCACGTAAAGGGCACACACAGACTGCACCCCAGAAACTGTCATTAAAAGGCTTTTAACGAGTCGGACACAATCGGTGCCATTCAAAGATTGTCACCGCCCTGTTACTTCATCAAGAATGCTATCACAATCCGAGGATGCCAATAAACTAGGATGAAATTAGTCTTGTCCAAGGGAAAATGAATGCGCAGTGTTTCTGCACTCGGTACAGCTTTCTTACAGGAACGTGGTGTGTAAATCAAAATTCCATTTAGCTGTGGAGAGACTCGCTAGAGAGTAATGATCTCACCTTCCTCCAGTTTCCCTCGCTCTTAATTTTTTTTCTCCTGTTTAACCCCCACACCCGAGACGCTGAATGTGCTCATCTAGAAGCTCACTGCATACATAGGTGGGGGGACATAAAGACCTCTGCCCCGGTGGAAGCTCCGAAAAACACCTGTAGGGTCATTTTACAAATGGAATCACGCAGAAGCAATGCCTCCTGCTGGGTAATAGCACAGAACCTTTAAATCACAGAAATTAGAGGCAGGAGACCCGTCGGGTCACTCCCGAAGCAGCTTTATGTACTTAGTGTGAAATGACACAGCAGCCAAGCATTCCTAGCTGCCCCCGGGAAGACTGACGCTCAGTAATGATCCTGCTGAGAAAATGCCGCTGGGAGCCGGCCAGCTTTTCTCTTGCCTAATTTCACATTGTTCTGCTTGGCTACAGCCTTTGAAAGTGCAACCACACTTTCTGTTGCCCTTCTGGCTTTAAAACCTACAACCTTGGAACGCGGCATTATCATTTTCTTTCCTTGTAGTTATTTGAGCCAAGCTGTGCAAATTTCCTCTTAAAATACTGCCTCATACATTAAAGTCCATTGCTTTTCTAAAACACACACACACACACACACACACACACACACACTCATACACACACACACTGAATTCACTCTATTTCAGGACCTATCCTATATTATAAAAGGCTAATATGCAAATTGAACGAATGGCGGAACGATGGGTTGCTATGATGCACACTGACCACCAGGGGACAGACGCTCAATGAAGGAGCTGGCCCTTGGTTGTCAGTGCATTCCCACAATGGGAGAGCCTCTCAGCCAGAAGTGGGGCTCACAGCTGGTGAGCTCAGTGGTGGTGGTGGGAGCCTCTTCCACCTTTGAGGCAGCACTAAGGATGTCCGACATCCCCCAAGGGCTCCTGAACTGCAAGAGGGCACAGGCCAGTCCCCACCCCCCCACCCACCCTCACCCCCTGCCACCGAGTGCATGAATTTCGTGCACCAGGCCTCTAGTGTTTCTTATAATTTCTTTCTCTCTCTCTGTGTGTGTGTGTGTGTGTGTGTGTGTTTATAGAATTAAGGAATTTTGTCAATTCTTATTGAAGAAAATGAAGATGGTGCTCAAGTCAGTCCCTAGACCTCACAATTTCACCCAGATTTGGAGAAATTTGCTGCCAGCTCCCAGCACCATGATTTTGATTTCTCCAAGCCATCATAGAATGTAGTGTCCCACCAGTCTTCCTGGGTTATCAGGCTGTCCAAATATATGTCTGAATAACACTGTCATTGAATACCCCCTCTTTCTGGGCAAAACCTACAGAGAGCTATGTGATCCCTGAATAACTTACTTCATCTACAGGTATTTTGAAAACGCCAGGTAATCATGATCTCCTGTGAGATCAAACTGCACATTTTGCAGTTATAAAGCTCTCATGTCTCCTACTTTGGAAATGGAAAGATAATCTCTACTCAAGATGTGTGGAATGGGGGGAAAGTCTCAATTGAACCTTAAAGACCTGACATCATTCCGTCCTTCAAGGTACCCAGGCTCTTGTCATTATTTCTGCTTCTCCCACCACCCACACCACCGGGGTGGCCTCAGATGGTGCACAGCTCACTGTTTAACATCGGACTCCACCTGGACGTGTAGTTTCCCCCAAAATGCCCCAGGGCAAGGCTATGATGGCTCATACATTAAAGTCCATTGCTTTTCTAAAACAAGACAGTAGTGACGGGTTGGGGCAGCCTAGGGACATCCATAGGGAGAATCTGTCATGTAGATTATAACTTGAATTCTTGGAATTGTGGGTTTCATTCCATGCTCGTTTTTGACCTGTCTCTATAACTGCAAAACGAGCTCAAAATGGTCCCGTCCTGTTTGAGGAGATACTGAGTTGATTTTCAGAGACCACAGACCAAAACTGCGAGTCATGCAGCCCGGACATGCGCAGAAGAGATGCGACTTCAGCTGCACCCGAACCAAAGTCTCACCTCTGCCTCCACGGAACCAAAGTACCAAACAGAACCGGAACTTGAACACCAGAACCTTTTCAGAAGTGAAGGGTCCGCTTCCAGGAAGATCCAGTGCTGACGCCCTTTCCCATAAATGGCTCAGCTCCAAGGTCCCCCATCAGCACCTCCGCACACCTGCTCCCCCTAAACTCTTATAAACCCCTAACCTAGTGCAGCGAGCAAGAAGGATTTGAGGCACCATCAAGTCCCCCATCTTCCCGGTTGCCAACTTCTCTATCAATAAATGTGTCTTTACTCCAAACTCTGACTTTTCTTTGAGCACACCAGCTGAGAGATCTCCTGTTTCACCCAGGTGTCCAAAGGGTAGGCATTCTGATGACTCCAACTTAAGACATCGAACTGACAGGAGTGATGCTGCGAACAGTTGCTTACCCTGCCCTGGGAGACTTGAATGAGGTGGGATCTGGACGCTGTTGCCCACGCATGGCGGTTAAATAGTGACCTTAAGCTTTTGTGACTTCTTCTCGGAGAGGATCAGAATATTTTGGTGCCAATTAAAAAAAAAAAACACAAAACAAAAAGCCCAACAAACTTGTCTCAGTTCACTTGTCTCAGTTCTCATTTCTTCACAAGAAGAGAGGGAGCAGGGGTTGCTGGAGCAGGGAAGGGAGAGACGATCAGGGAGAAATGGCTGGTGGGTCTGGAGAGAGAAGGAGAGAGATAATTGTGTTGAGTGCTTACCACGCAAGCACATACTTGATGCACATTATCTCATTTACTCATTACTGCAAAGGTCTGTCTGACTCCCTGGCTCATAGCCTTCCGTACACACATCTTTTCAAAGATATGAGATTAATGAGACAATAATGTTGGTAAAGTGTTTCAATTTCCTTTGAGAAAAAAAGCCATAAAATTTTATTGTTATTGTTACTCTTATTATTGATGCTCAGTGAGTGCTTTAGGGATGCCCCTGATGTAACTAATATTACTTTCATTTATTTCATTCAGTGAAATAAAGTCTAAAGACAAGAACGAGCATATTGGTTTGGCTTTAGATTTAGCCAGTTACCTAGTTCAATTGCAAATTTTTGCAGATCAACAAACTCAGGGACTAAATTTACAGCCAAGGTCACAGCACTGTAATCCAGGGGGTCCGCCCTCGAATGCTGGGTTCTCCCAAAGAGCAGGGAAAGGGTGGATGAAGAGGGAAGGCCTGCCACATGGAGCCTTCTCAGTCTATAATTGTTAAGAAAAGAATGGACCCGTAATTCCTCTACTTGTTTGTGGAAGGCAAAATGGAATCAGTTCAGATAATTTGCTTCTCCAAGGGCAGACATTTTTTTTCTCTTTTCAATGAAAGAGAGTTAATTGTGTTAATTATGAAACACAAAATTATGTGAAGGACAGAAAGCCATTGTAAAGGGACACGGAGTTATGCACATGTTCAAGCACAAACAAGAACCCTGGCATGACTTATTTTAATTTTTCCATTTTTACACGTCTCTATATTGGGAAATAATTCTGCTTCCTTTCCAAAACTGCTTTTATGCTCAATAATCAGCAGCTGGAACTTTGATTTGAGAACAGAAGAATGAGAATTTGGCCTGCATTTTTAATGTGGCCATTATGTTTAATTTTCATTTGCCTAAGTTGGACTTTATTACATTCAGATTTTCTTCAATGTGCTCTACATTTTTTATTTATTTAGTAGAATTCTGCCCATGTCCTGACTGGACCTTAAGCAGAAAAGAATGTCCATATGATCAGTTTCGTGTTTGTAGGGAAGAAAACTGAGTCCCTGAGAAATCAAGTGTCTCAGCCAAAGCCCCTCAATCAGTCAGCCGTGCCGGGGTTTAATCCAGGTCCCCTTCCAGCAGCATCCCCCACAGCATTGACTTTAAACTTGGATAGAGAACCCTTCGCATTTATTTTACCTTGAGTTTCTCTAATCTTTTTCTTAAATGAACAGAGCAAAAAGGAGAGAGAAGTTCTCTGCTGGCTGTCACCAGGACAGGGAAGGTGGAAAGCACCCGGCGGCCTTGGCTGTTCTTTGTGGCCCTGTGTGGGCTCCTCTGTGGAAGAGCAGATCGAAGCCCAGGCATAGCATTGAGGCTGCTGACCGTGACTATTAGGTGGCCTGACTTACGTCTGGGGGTAAAAACTCATTGATTAATGCAAAATGTGCAAGAGCAAATTATTTCTTCATTGTAATCCCTAAGGCATTTTTCTACCCCCTCCCTCCAAAGTTCTTATTTTTCTTTCTCAAGTTTGCTCCAGAAAGTATCAATACTAAGAACTGGAAGAAAAGAAGGAGGAGAGATACAAGAAGTGGCCAGGAGGAAGGGAAATGGCAAATGGCTTCACACATGTATGGAACCCCTGTTGGTATCTCGGTCTACAAATAAATTCATTGTCTTGGACGCACAGCGCCTACCTGTTATTTTTTGCTAGTCTCACTTCCTCACTAGGAAAAAAAAAAAAAATTGTCCCCATCATCACCTCCTCTCCACACTCCTTTCCACCTTCCCAGGAACCTTGTTGTGTGTTTCTTAAACCAATCAATTTTCTATAATGAAATGAACAGGAAATGAAATGTTTTTGTTTTAGAGTTGAATAACTTGTATTTACCTAGGGAGCATTTTAGTTTTTCTAGCTAAAGCTCTAATACAGTATTGAATAAAGAGTAGAGGTGGAAATATCTGTTGAGTAGATTGATTAGATTTGGTGGTAACTAGTCATTTTCTGGGTATCTATGACTGGTCAAGCTTTGTGGAAGGGGGAGACCAACAGTCCATGTGATTAAAGAATTTACTGTAATCTAATGGAACAGAAATACAGGTAAATAAATAGTAAAAGCTGATCAATGTCATTAAGAGATAAGAACAAAGCTTGGTAGAATCACTGAAGGGAGCATGAAGCTTCCCTGGGGGAGGCAGGCGAGGCTTGCAGAGGTGTGAGCACTCAGGTTGACCCTGAAAGGATAACTGAGACTCTGGGAGCAGAGGTGGGAAAAGCTTTCAGGCTGAGGAAGGACTGGATGCTACAGGAACTTGGCGTGTTTGTTGAACTTTTAGAAGCTCAGTGGCAGGATCACTGAGGAAAGTGTCAGGAGACAGTATAAGGTAGGAACAGAGTTTGAAAAATCTTGTACATCATACTGGAGAGTGTAGGTTTTATTCTGTAGGCAGCAGGTAACAAATAGAGGCTTTCAACCTGGGGAAAAAAAAAATCAACCAAGATAGTTTTTTTTTTTTCTTTTGAATGAAAGAAGGCTAGAGATGATACACATCATGACCTTGACAGAGAACCTAGTTGGGAGATGTGATGAGGACCCGCAGCGGCAGCAGAGATGGGGACAGAGGCTCTGGAAGAATGCGCATAGATTGATAACCAGGGGGGAGTAGACAGTAGGACTGAGGTTCCCATTCAATTAATTTGAGAACACAGATGCAGGTAAGGTTTTCATTTATTCAATACACCTTTCACTGACCATCTTCCACATTCTGGGAGCTGCTTAGGATGACTGAGAAATAGTTCCTATTATCAAGAATCTCAGTGTTCCGTGGGGAGGATATAGGATTAAATAGTAAGTATGTTGTGGTAAATGCAATGATGACTAATGATGGCCAAATTTTAGAGTGATTACTATGTGTTAGACACTTGTCTTAGTCCCCTTGGGCTACTATAACAGAGTAACACAGACCAGGAGCTCAAACACCAGAAATTTATTTCACACAGTTCTGGAGGCTGGGAGGTCCAAGATCAGGGTACTGGCAGATCCCATGTCTAGTGAGGATGGTGGGGAACATAAAAATACATTTTTGGAAGGGGGCTAGCAATCTGACTCTGTACCTAGTTAATCAGTATCCCTAATGCACATTCTTGTTAGCCTATAACAAGTCATTGCCCCTTCCTTAATTTATCTGGTCTTGTAATACCTGTTTACCTAAACATTCACATTTTACAGAGGCCATAAACCATGAACCATACACAACCCCTAGAGGGGGTTATCAGTGCTGGCACCAGGCCAGCCTTTAGGTGTGGTCTCATGGCCCCCATCCCAACACACGGGGTTTTTTGCAAAGCCCGCGAAAGGTTCAGAAGTCTGATCCATATTTGGGGGACAAAGAAACCAAAGGCTATAAAGAGAAAGCTTCCTCCATATTGGTTTGCTCAGGACTTGGAAACAGGCTCCCCTGAGTCACGGTACAAGTACATCTGGAAATAAATGTTTTTTTCCTGTATCTCTGGGTACTCCTGTGCACTTTTCAGTCGCCTGGTAAATTCTGTAACAAGGACATGCTTCCTGGTTTGCAGACGGCAGTCTTCTCGTTGTATCCTCACACGGTGGAGTGGAGAGCAGATAGAGAGAAAGTGAACCTCTTTTGTAATGTTGTTTTTTTAAGGCCACTAATCCCATTCATAAGGGCTCCACCATCGTGATCTCCCAAAGGCCCACCCTAATACAATCACACCGAGGGGTTAGGATTCCAACCTATGAATTTAGGAGGACACAAACATTCAATTCATGGAAACACTTTTCTAAATATTTTACATGAATAACCTGTTTATATTTTTATAACAATCTTAAGAAGAGGGTGCTATTATAATCCCCACTTTACATGTGAGAAAGTGAAACACAGACAGGCTAGGCAGCTGTCCAGAGTCACGGGACCAGTAGTGAAGAGAGTGACATTTTAACAGGTATGTGGCCCCAGTCCATGCTGTTGACACTAGACACACTTCCTCTCTAAGGGAGATGTATGCAGGCATTCTGCATGTGGAGGCAGGAGTGTTACAAATTTTGTTCTGGATGCTAATTTGGAGTAGCACAATATTAAAGTTTATTTTCCCAGGAGATTATTAGAAATTCTGATTTAGAGGCTGGAAAAATAGGTGAGAACTAAAAACATAATTATAATTTGTATGTAAGGAAAGCAATGGGAGTCTATCTCCAAGGGAGATTATTTGGCCCAAGATTAGATGATCCTAGTCTGGGATCCCTAACACACAGTGAGTTTACAAAGGGCAATCCAAGAAATGAAAGAGCAGGAATGTCACAGGGTTACTAGGCAGGGGAGAGAGTGGGATACAGATATCAAGACAGAGTTTCTAGAAAGAGGGAGAGAGGGTGAACAGTTGTCTGATCACCTGGCATTAACAGACTGTCAATTTCTTTGGTCTGTAAACTACCTTCTACAACCAGAAATCATCAATCACTCTTAGAATGACCTTTTATTTTCAACCTTTTACAACGTAACTATCTTCGCACAATAAAAATTGTCCTCAAAAAGCCAACAATAATCACCCAATGGATAAATTCCATCACCTATTTTCAGTCCTACCTAACTTCTCTGAGCATTTGTAATGGATAATTTTTCATTGAATAAAGAAGCTTCTAGAACAAAGAAAGTTATAGTCTGTTAATGCCAGGTCATCAGACAGCATTTGGGAAATATTTTTTTTTTTGGGGGGGGGGTGGAGCGTGGGGGGCGGGGGGAGACAGAACAGACCATTGCAGCTACCATTCTTACAAGGGGACAAGTTAGCCCACAGATTTGGGATGGTAAATCACAGTGTCTATTAGTTTTACTTCTCCTCCATCATATAGCAACTTAGTAATGTACCCACAATACATTTTTACTCATTAATGTATTCATTTATTCAATGAGCAGAGTTAAGCACTTGTTAGTGCTCTGCATGCACACTGTATGTACGTGCAGGTATTGGTATGTGTTCAGGGGATGGAAGAGGAAATGGTGTTGGGAGGGAAGGCTGACATGGGAAGCCTGCCAGGCGTAGGGATCGGCATTACAAAGCCAGAGAGAGCAAAAGGACACACACAGCCTGTTCTTTAAACTGTGTCAGTGCAGCGGGGCTAGGGAGTTGGGGGGACATAACGTTATTTCTTGCAGAAGCCAAAATCAAGACTCGATGATAGGGACTAGTTTGAATCAAGTTTTATTTCAGAAACTTTTAAAAACTATGTATGTCCTACATTTTAATATTAGTACTAGTGATACTGACATGTCATATGCTTCTCTTCCTGAAAACATGCCTCATCATCACATCGAAGCAGAATTTTTGGACTGGAACATGCGGTGTTCCTCTGGGCAGGATGTCCTGGATTCTTTGACTGCCGGAATCAAAGAAAGAATCCACGGACAGGAGGTGGTATAGCAAAGGTGGAAATTTATTGAAGAATAAGTACAGACTCCCACGTGGGGAAAGGGAAAGATTCTCACAGCACAGACTCCCACATGCGGAAGGGGAAAGAGTCTCACAGAAAGGATTCCCTTGTAGGGAGGGGGGAGAGTCCCACTGAGTGCCCTTTCCCTGTGGCTTATAAAGGCTGCAGATCCTGGTGCCTTGATATCCCCTCTGATTGGTCACATGCAACATGTGAGGTTCTTTCCCCACCCCTTCCTTATTGTTTTCCTATTCCCCTAGGGCTTTCTTCTCCTCATTCTGGATGAAGGGCTTCCTTCTCTTTGTTTTTTAAATATAGACCTTTTGCTGTTCCCAGCTCCCTCATTCTATGGAAATGTACCCATTGCAGCTTTTCAGCTTCCCCTATTCTATGGAAATGTACCTTCTGCTGCTCAGTGGCCCTGTGCTTCTTCCATGGTCCTCTTTATTTCTAAAATTTCCTAAACCTATCTTTTTCACCCCCAAAATTTCCTGTTTCAATATTTATGAATGTGGGATGAATATGCTATACAAAAAATCATTTTATTAGCAAGTATTTGTGTGCTCAAACTGCTATTTCCATATTTTATATCTTTTATTCTTAACGGTGACAGTTGCGCAGGGTGCATAAAGATGGCTTGTCTCGCCTGCGGAGCTCTGACGGAGCTGGCTGGAGGGAGAGCCGATTTCTCCTGGATGTGACGGCCTGGGCCACCTGGGAAGCCAGCACTGCGGAGCCAGCACTGGAGGAGGGCGAAGGCAGTGAACACAGCGCTCAGCCGCCGCAGCAATCCTCTGTCAGGGAGGAGAATGGAAAAAACACAGGGACAAGGGAAGAGGAGGGGGAGGAAGCTCCAGGAAGGCCTGTGTGAATAAGCAGGGGAGCTTCTTTTGTTTTTGCTTTTCTTATTGTGGCAGGTGGTACGTGAAGAGTGACTTTGTCCTCGATTAAAGCTCACACCAGGCAGCATGCGTGCTCTGTTTTCCTGTGACACCCCTTGCGCCCTGAAGAGGGAAAACAGGGCTGTGCGTTTCGCTGTAGGACCGTCAGCAGGAGCCAGCAGAAAGCACAGGGAATGGTCAGCTTCCAGGTCAGATGTCGGTGGGGGTGGGGGAGGCGCTGAGATGCAAGAAGGACCCCGAGAATTATGGAGGAGGAAGGAAACCAACTTGCATTTGATGGGGGTCATTCTAGAAGCTGCGGACCCAGCTCCCCACCCCATTGAAGACGGGGAGGAAGGTGTCTGGAGGTGTACCCCTAGCTTCATGAGAGCCCCCCGGTCAGGGCACGTGCCCCTGGTTTTCCCCGTGAGGACCACGCACTCCTCCAGAGCCCAGGGCGCCCTTTCTTCTGTTGTCTACTGGTGACATCCGCTTCCTTACCTTCTGTCAAATATGAACAATGCCCGCCTCTATGAGGCTTTCCATCCAGCTTTAAGCAAAATCAGTCACCCGCCTGCGATCGTCCCCCCGCCCTCCAGTTCCCTGTTTCTCTGAAGTTGTTCGCCTTGGGTTCCCCAGAGACGATGGGGCCTCGGGGCTGAACATGAGCTCGCTCCCCGCTCCGGCCGCGAGGGCAGCGCGCGCTCTGGGTCAGTCCCCAACGCCCCGAGGCGCCCAAGGCCTGGCCTGCACCCTTCAGGTTTAATCCCAACCCGACGCCCGCTCTCCAGGGGGGGACACTTGGTTAACTTCGGGGAGGCCCCGCTTTCCAGGGGGAGGACACTGGGTTAACTTCTTAACTTCGGGGAGGCTCCGCGGGGTCTGGAGCCGCGCCTGCCACCCGCAGCGCCCGGGGAACTCTTTGTTGACCGAGGGAATCAATGAATCAACAAACAAACAGCTTTTGGACAAAGGAGGACCTGACGCAGGTGAAGATAAAGGATTCGAAGACTGTTCGCCGAAGGCACGTCGTGGTTGAAAGCATGTCTGCTGAGGCTTTTAACGATCCATGGGCCCAGCCTCCATCCGGCTGGGCTGGGCCTGGGGAGAGGCGGCGGCAGAGACCTGCCTCTGCGCCAAGAACAGCGAAGACAGCGCCCCCACCACCGCCGTCAGCAGAAGGGGGGCTTCGGCGCTGCCAAGGTCCCCGAGGGAATTGCACTCGTTCCTGCAGGAATTCAAATGCCAGGAGGGAGCGGGCAGGTGCTTGATGCCCGGAGCCTGCTGACCGCGACCTGCAGGGAAGCAGGCATTGCTCTCCCTCGCAGCAAAAAGCACTTAACTGTCTGTTTGACGCATACAATAAGGACGTGGAAAGACTTACTTAATGTCTGAATATTTCACTCACTTATGTCCCTCAAATTCTAGGACTTACAGGTGGGTGGATAGCAACTTTGCTTAAAAGTAGTGTCCTTACAAGGTGAAATCTAGCTCACATTATTAGAGGCATTTGACATTTTCAAAGTTGAATGTTTTGAGAAGGTATTCAAACGTATAATAAACGAGAGCTTGGCATGCTCTCCCCAAGCCTCTTATATAAACGTATAAGAACAGATGGAAATCTCAGTTGATTATCAATAAAGTGGACCTTGGTAAAAAGCTGTAGTAATCAAGAGATATCAGCTGCTTAGGTACCGAAAATGCCAAAAATTTTGAGCGGGGGCCAGTTTTGCATCCTTCTGCAAGCTCATCTGCACCTTGAGTAGCGCGGAGGCAGGCGGGGGAGGGATGTGGGGGTTATTGACAGCCCAGTTCCAGACTTGCAGCTGCATGACTTCAGAGCAGGGCTCCGCCACAGCATCTTGGGCAAGTTACTTCCCGTCCCTGTGCCTCAGTTTACTCATTTGTGTAAAGGTGACAGTAGAACCACAGGTTTCCTGTAATGGTTCAATAAATTAGGATGCAAAGCACTTAGAATAGTGCCTTTCACAGGAAACCAGCTAATATGTTGAGTTGTTGTTTGTGATGGGGGGAATCAAGATGGAAATCTCAGGACAGTCCAAATTTCAGTGTCTGCTTTTACCAGTCCTGGTTTGTTGAAGTATTATGAAGTGGGATAATTCTACAGATGAGCCACCATGACAGACAGCGGGCACGCAGAAATGAACAGGAAATGGGCCTCGTCCTCGAATGACAAGCCGTACAGACTCAACGACCTGCAATAACCCATCACTCAGGGCAGATGGGTTTGCGGGTGTTTATGAAACCTCCATGAAATTGTATCTGCTGAAGTGAAAATAGCATCCCATTAATTTTGATGGTATTCTAATCTCTCTCCTCTCAGATGCACAGCAGTCAGGACAAGGAAAGAGCCTGCACTTAGTAACAGCCATCAGCCTTGTCCCTCTTTAAGTCACATCTCCAGCATGAGGGGACCTTAGCCAGGGTTCTGAAAAAGGATTGTGAACAAAAGAAGCCACCTGCTAACCTGACAAGCTCAGGGGAGGCCTGTGTGGCAGTCTTGCAAACTCAGAGACCTAAAATAACCACAAAAGATGGTCTGAAAATTAAATATTTAACTACAAACAGGTTATGGTGGGCAGTCATGTCCTAGGCCAATATTTTCCCTGACAACGATCAACTTAGATCTTTCCTGAGCCCATTTGCCTTTTTGCCTCTAAGATAACATATCTGTGAGATGTCTGTGAGATGTCTGGGTAACTTGTAACTTCCTTCTTTTGCTGGAGCCCCTGGGGCACAACCTAATGTGGTGGGCGCCAGGACAGATGCCTCAAATTCCTTCATTATCGTGTTAATTGTTCCTGTACCCACCTAGGTATGTGTCCATCATTTTACTTTTTATCCAATCCCAGGGGTTTCCCACCGTTTGACTTTATCCCACCTCCTTAATCCGTCACCAATGAATTTCATGTAGCCCACCTATGTCCCTCCTTTGATAGCAATGTATAAATACAGATGTAACCCACCATTTCCTCGGAGCATTATCTCAATTCATTGAGGTTCTGCTTCTCGGCATATGTCGACAGTTTGGCTCAAATAAACTCACTAAAATTCTTTACAGGTTTCAATGGTTTTTTTTTTTTTCGTTAACAGGACTTGGAAAGTCTCTATGAAACAGCCCTATCCTGAAATCAGCAGTTTTGTCATTTCAGGGCAAAATGTCCTTTTTTCTGCAAACTTCTAGCAAAGCAGGTTAGTAAGCAGATCGTGCGTTCTATGCCGTGCCACCGATCTTGCACGGTACCGGGTAAACATGGAAGGACTGGTGTGTGTCATGCATTCCCATTTGGGCGTTCTATAATTCCGTGTTTTATGTTGGTAAGAAGAGCTCGGCCTGGTAATAACACCACTGGTTGTCTCAATAGTGTTGAGTCAGCTGCTTCTGGGTGGCGGCTCTGAGAACCTGTCTAGTGGCTTTCTCTTACTTGAGAGTCCACAAATTGGCATCTTGCTGCCTTAAGTCCAAGGCCTAGCGTTTCAGTGGTGTGGCGTGTTCTGTGACGGGCCAGATCTTGAGAACATTTGGAAGTTGGGCCTGCATTGCTGGCCAGGAACTTGTTTCTCACAAATCAAACCAGCTTCCTTGCCCATATCATAATTCAGATACCATATGTTAAATCTGCTTTTGCCTAAATGTTATTTTCTACTCTCCAAAACATCAAAATGGGATTGTTTTGATACTCTATGACATTGTGATTTTATGCATCGTGCATTCCTGTGAATTTTAAATTTAGTTCCTTTGTAGAATAAGGATATAAGCAACATTGAAGCAAAATAAGGCTAAAGACATGCTCAATTCTCCTTTACCCTCAAAAATAGCATAATCACACCGCAGGTCTCCGTGAATAACCTCTCAGCAGAACAGCGAGAGGCCGTGCATTTCATGGTCAGCTACCGCTGAGAATGTGCTAAAAGCCTTTTCTCGGACTGGCTGTCATTTCTACAACGTGCAGACATGCCATGCTTCAGAAAGGCACTTTCATTTGGATAATAGCGGAGAGCTTGTCACATGCTAAGTCACTGGAACTATTTCCCACTCAGTTCGTCAGGGAGGAAAATGGCATGCTCTCCCCAAGCCTCTTCCAGTTTCTTCCCGTGCCCACCATCAAAGCACGCTGTTTGTATCACACAAAGGAAGCTGTGAGTGGTTCAGGTCTCCTGTGATAACTTATTTTGTGCTGTTTTAGTCCCATCATTAGAGGCTTCTTCTTCCTTAATAGTGGCTTCTTACTAGATTTATCATTCTGTTTCCCTCCTGAGAAAGCATGAAATGACTGCATTAATATTTATTTTGCAAAGGAAAATAAGATATGAGGAAGAGACTATGCCAGCATTACATGCGGATAATGTGCAGAATCCTAGGTGTGTGTCATCAGCTCCTGCATAGGTTTGATATTTCTCGTCTTATAAGTTCTGGGGAACACTGGCTTAAAAAATTAGATACCTCCTCTTTCTTCCTGAAGATAAAGATTAAACAAGGACCCCGGAAATCCTTGTAGCAATGAGCACATCAAACACCTAGATCTTGGTTCCTAATATCATTCTTCAGTACAAGGAACATAGCTCACTAAGAAATGACTGATTCTAGGGTTTGGGCAGGCGATAAGATGAGTTTATTGATAGAACTCCCAATGACCAAAGTTGAAATTATTTAAACAAAATAATGTTAGATTATAACACAGAGTATAAAATAAATTTCCTCAAGTCCATGTATGATTCAAAGAATAATAAATAAAGGAGAATAGGCAAGGCTCTTGGGCAGAAAGATTCCAAATAATTTACACAGGTACTCCACCCTTGGTAAAGTGGGATATGATGCTCCATTCCTGAAATGTGGATTTGGTATAGTGAGTGTTGAGAGGGGAAAGGTGGGAAGCATAACTGTATAATATCGAAACATGACAAACACTACTGCAGCCACATGGTCAAGGTTAATATCAACAGCGATGGGTCATGTTGATAGTATGTATCCAATATATGATGTGATAATGATAATACTTCACCTTCGTGTTCCTCCCCTACGCCCACTACCCCAGTCCTACCCTGAGAAATACATCAGACTAATCCCAATTGAAGGTCATTCTACAAGCTACCTGATTGGTACTTCTCAAAATTCATGGTCATCAAAGACAAGGAAAGTATGAGGAGCTATTAGGTCCCACAGGAGACTAAGGAGACATGGCAACTAAATGTGACGGGATATCCTGGAAAAGGAAAAGATATTAGGCAAAACTAAGAAAATCTAAATAAAGTGTGACCTTTAGTTGATAATTCTATATTAACATGAGCTCATTAATTGTGACAAATGTACCACACTAATGTTAGATATAAATTTTAGGAAAAACTGGGTCCCAAATCTTTATACACAAATTTAAAATCCAAAATATCTAGAAAATATATATTTTTAAGATTTACAGCAATTTTATTTGGTGCCAAATCATTACCTGTTTTTGTCTTCTTTTATCCCATTCTAGTGTAAATGTTTATATAGTTTAATTTGTATATATTATTGTCTGATTTCAGTATCCTGCTCTAAAAACATTTCTAATGGGGTTACAAAATATATGGTCTATGTATCATATTGCCTTTCTAGAATCCAAAACATTTGGGATTCCAAAATTCATTCTTTCCTCAAGGGTTTTGGTCCATAACGGTGGACCTCTTGGGGTGTATCCCATTGGGTTTTATGAGAATTATGGGATTCACATGACAAGCTTCACTCAGTCATAGTCACCTAAAATACATCCAATAATAATTTATAATTATTATCATAATTACAGTTCCCTGAGTCAAACAATATTCTCTCTGCACCCTGAAATCCTAGGGATCTCAGCTCTTGGAATGGCTTGGAGGAGATCTGGTTCTCCAAACCAAGACACTTACGTTTTCAATGAGGACCCCTGCCCACTATGTACACCTTGATCACTGAGAGACATTGGCCTGCCCCTTGCATTTCCATTTTTGCTTTATTGGTGGGATCTGTTCAAGAATGTGACCGATGGCTTGCACTGAGCAGAGCTGAGAGATGTCCTAACGCTGTGGGTTAATTTCTGTCTCACAGACTGTTTTTCCACAGACTTCAGTGTGCTCTGACGCATCCTAAATCTGCGTTAAAATGTATGTCATCGTGCTTTCTCTGCTCCTGTTTGTAAGTGATGGAATTGTGCTCTCACATCTCTCCTTTCCCACAAGAGCTACGGGGGAACAGAAAGCGGCATGAATCCATCTGTGGATCATCACCTGTCCTGGTGGCGATCCAGGTGGCACCAGATTTATTTTCCTTGAGAGGTAACCAAACACGGGGAGGACATGCACACTGCTGTCACCCTCTGGAACCTGACTCAGCTGCTTCCTTTTCTTCCTGTTTGGAAGCCTGTGGCAGGAGGGCCTGATCGTGACCCAGCACCCACAGTTATTGTTCAGGTGCCAAGAGCGAGCTGACCAGGAATAGTTTCCACTTGTTTTTGACTAAACATGGCAGCCCTGGCGTGTGATTCTTCCTGCTCCCAAAACAAAATTCCTTTATTATGACTCTCCTTTCTTTTTTCCTTTGTGTCCATTGCTTTTTCACTATTTCAGCAGATCTTGCTATCTCGCCCTTGTTAGTAAGCCACATTTTGACTTTAGGGTTTCTTCCATTCGGGACTAGCCATTGCTGTGGGATAGAAACCCACACGCAGGAAGAAGCCCAGATGTTCTCTTTTGAGACACGAAGTCCTCAGAGGCACCAGTGTTGTTGCTGACCTTGTTTCTTAAAACCACTTCATTAGAGAAGGTCTGATTTCCATATGGGAACCTCTGTGCTTCAGACCATTGTAAAACAATTGCAAAAAGTTTTTTATTGAGATATAATTGACACATTGCATTAGTTCCAGGTGTACAACATAATGATTTGATATTTGTATATATTGCAAAATGTTCACCAAAATAAGTCTAGCTATCATGTTTTACTATATGATTTCAAAAATTAAATTTTTCATGTGATGAGAACTTTTAAGACGTACTCTCTTAGCAACTTTCAAATCCAAGACAGTATAGTTATGTGTAGTCACCACACTGTACATCACATCCTGTGCCTTATTTTAAAACTGAAAGTTTGTACTTTTTAACCCATTTCGCTCACCCTCACCCTCCACCTCTGGTGACCATGAATACAATCTCTGCTTCTATGAGCTTGATTTTTGCTTGTTTGTTTGTTTGCTTCGCTTTCTGATTGTATTGGCTGCAGATGTGCATTATAGTGATACAGAGGTTATTCGCCCCAGAGACCCATATCATGGCCACGCCTGTGATGTTTTCAGTTGTGTGTAGCTGCAGGTCTTAGCTGTGTGTAGCTGCAGGTCTCAGCTGTGTGTAGCTGTAGGTCTCAGCTGTGTGTAGCTGCAGGTCTCAGCTGTGTGTAGCTGCAGGTCTTAGCTGTGTGTAGCTGCAGGTCTCAGCTGTGTGTAGCTGTAGGTCTCAGCTGTGTGTAGCTGCAGGTCTCAGCTGTGTGTAGCTGCAGGTCTCAGCTGTGTGTAGCTGCAGGTCTTAGCTGTGTGTAGCTGCAGAGATGGTTTCAGCTGTGTGTAGCTGCAGGTTTCATCTGTGTGTAGCTGTAGGTCTTAGCTGTGTGTAGCTGCAGAGATGGTTTCAGCTGTGTGTAGCTGCAGGTTTCATCTGTGTGTAGCTGCAGGTCTCAGCTGTGTGTAGCTGTAGGTCTCAGCTGTGTGTAGCTGCAGGTCTCAGTTGTGTGTAGCTGCAGGTCTTAGCTGTGTGTAGCTGCAGGTCTCAGCTGTGTGTAGCTGTAGGTCTTAGCTGTGTGTAGCTGCAGAGATGGTTTCAGCTGTGTGTAGCTGCAGGTTTCAGCTGTGTGTAGCTGTAGGTCTTAGATGTGTGTAGCTGTAGGTCTTAGCTGTGTGTAGCTGCAGGTCTCAGCTCTGTGTAGCTGCAGGTCTCAGCTCTGTGTAGCTGTAGGTCTTAGCTGTGTGTAGCTGCAGGATGGTTTCAGCTGTGTGTAGCTGTAGGTCTTACCTGTGTGTAGCTGCAGGATGGTTTCAGCTGTGTGTAGCTGTAGGTCTCAGGTGTGTGTAGCTGCAGGTCTCAGCTGTGTGTAGCTGTAGATCTCAGGTGTGTGTAGCTGCAGGTCTCAGCTGTGTGTACCTGCAGGTCACAGCTGTGTGTAACTGCAGGTTTCAGCTATGTGTAGCTGCAGGTCTTAGCTGTGTGTAGCTGTAGGTCTCAGTTGTGTGTAGCTGCAGGTCTCAGCTGTGTATAGCTGTAGGTCTCAGCTGTGTGTAACTGCAGGTTTCAGCTGTGTGTAGCTGTAGGTCTTAGCTGTGTGTAACTGCAGGTCTTAGCTGTGTATAGCTGCAGGTTTTAGCTGTGTGTAGCTGTGGGGATGGTTTCAGCTGTGTGTAGCTGCAGGTTTTAGCTGTGTGTAGCTGTGGGGATGGTTTTAGCTGTGTGTAGCTGCAGGTCTTAGCTGTGTGTAGCTGTGGGGATGGTTTTAGCTGTGTGTAGCTGCAGGTTTTAGCTGTGTGTAGCTGTGGGGATGGTTTTAGCTGTGTGTAGCTGCAGGTATTAGCTGTGTGTAGCTGTGGGGATGGTTTTAGCTGTGTGTAGCTGCAGATCTCAGCTACTTGCTATTTAAACAGAGGAAGGGGCAAGTACAAGTACTGATGGCAGGTCAATGCCCTGAACTATCCCCAAATCCACACCTTATGAGCCCCGCTCCATTTGATAGCTAGGAGCCTTTGTAGAACTTGAACCTAAGGCTTTGACCTTCCTATGTTATTTATATTTGGTATGAATGTGGGAATCTGAATGTAAGCTTTAAAGGGTATGAAGAAAACATAGGAGGACACAGCAGAGGCAGGGAGAGGTGCCATTAGCAGGAGTGAGGGACAAAATACCGATTGCTCTATTAAGACCTCATGTGACTCTAATCTCCTCTTGAAATGACATCTGCTACCCAGAAAACGTTGCCCCTCCACATTTCCAGTGTGTGGGCCATCCTGCAAGTTCTGTTTCTAGAAGCACAGATGATCTCCTTTGAAGAAAAAAAAAGGACCATTACACTTGAAAAGCATTCAAAACCATCCCAGTAATTACACTGGAGTCTAAGCTTCCATGTGTGGCTTTTAACTGTCTTCAGTGTGGGCACAGCTGGATCTGCTTCAGTGAGCTGATCGGATTCCTTATTTTCCTTCTGCCGTCTTTGGGTGCACAGAGGATCTTAGTCCTTTCTCCCTCCCCCTGCCTTTAATCATCTCTGCAAATAAGATGACAGGTGACAGGAGGATTTCTCTAAAAGAGAGTTGTCACAACTACAATCACATCAATAATAAAATTTAAAAGCTAGTCAATTGTCCAGGTAATTCATGTCAAAGTGAACCTTAACCTTTGAGATGATTAGGATAATGGCCATTCACTCTTCATTTTCCAAGAATTGATAAACTTTTTCACATAGTATAAAACTTTAATGCTCTTTATTTAAATGTAACTAGAGGCCCAGTGCACGAAATTCCTGCATGGGGTTGGGGGAAGGGTGTGTGTCCCTTAGCCCAGCCTGCACCCTCTCCAATCTGGGACCCCTTTAGGGATGTCCGACTGCCCTGCTGGGATCGGGCCTAAATGGGCAGTCGGACAACGCTCTCACAATCCAGGACTGCTGACTCCCAACTGCTCGCCTGCCTGCCTTCCTGATTGCCCCTAACCGCTTCTGCCTGTCAGCCTGATCACCCCCTAACCACTCCCCTGCCAGCCTGATTGATGCCTAACTGCTCCCCTGCCAGCCCGATTGCCCTTAACTGCCCATCCCTGAATGCCTGGGTCCATGCCAACTGCCCTTCCATGCAGGCCCAGTCACCCCCAACTTCCCTCCTCTGCTGGCCTGGTCACCCCTAACTGCTCTCCCCTGCAGGCTTGATCGCCCCCAACTGCCCTCCCTTGCAGGCCTGGTCCTTCCCCTGCTGGCCATCGTGTGGTGGCCATCTTGTGTCCACATGTGGGCAGGATCTTTGACCACATGGGGGTAGCCATCTTGTGTGTTGGAGTGATGATCAATTTGCATATTACTCTTTTATTAGATAGGATAGAGGCCTGGTGCATGGGTGGGAGCTGGCTGGTTTGCCCTGGGGGTTCTCTTGGGGCATGGGGTGGCCTGGGCAAGGGGCCTGTGGTGGTTTGCAGGCCGGCCATTCCCCCCAGTGACCCAAATGGAGGCCCTGGTATCTGGGATTTATTTATCTTCTACAATTGAAACTTTGTAGCCTGGAGCAGAGCCAAGCCTTCTGCTCGCTCTGTGGCTGCAGCCATTTCTGTTGGGTTTTATTTACCTTCTATAATTGAAACTTTGTAGCCTTGAGTGGAGGCTAGGGCAGGCCAGGGTAGGCGGAAAGCTTGGCTTGCTCCATCGCCGGGGAAACCCAAGCCTCCTGTTCACTCTGTGGCTGCAGCCATCTTGGTTGGGTTAATTTGCATAGTTGCTCCTGATTGGCTGGTGGGCATGGCTTGTGGGTATAGTGGAGGCATGGTCAATTTGCATATTACTATTTTATTAGGATATTTCCATTAAAAAAACTTAGTTCTGGATTTAAAAATAATACACAGGAAGCTATATAATCAATTAAATTTAGTGATTAAAAAACTTTGAAATGTTGCTGTGATAGACAGATTGCTTGGTAGGAAGAAAAAAATTGGCTGATGTAAGAGAGAGGTCCTGTGAGCATCTTTTTGGAAGTCGCGCATCTGTTCAATTGATTTCTTTTCTTATATTTAGACCTACCAAAGAGTAACTTTTTTTAAAGGGAGCATTCTAAAGAGCTCTTAAAGATCCACATATCTGCCTATTTGTTCCAGGAACATTATTTCAAAAGCTGAATGCGTTATAATATAATTGCAAAACAAAACTGCACACCAGTTTTTAGAAATTCTGTTAATTTTTAGACAGGATTCAGAATGGTCTACAAAAAGCAATGTTCAGTTTTAATTACTGTGAAAAGTGGGGAGCCAAGATTAGCCCCCTTTGCTGCCACCTATTGTTCTACCAAAGAAATGACTCCCTTGTAAGACTTCCTTTTTGCATACATTACTCATCAAAATGGTTATTACCAAAATTAAGATCAGATTATATTCATGACTCTTTTTCTTCAGGGATTCTTTTTGTCTCTAACAGTTGGGGAGCAGGTCTTTGAGTGCTCATGCATGAGATTTAGACTTTCCTCCTGGCACCTGCTGCAGACGTTTGAGAAGGTTGAATAGACAAATACATAGGAGGCTCCTGATTCCTAAACAAGCTCCCATTACCCCAAAGGGCTTGGAAGCTCATCTTGGTCAAATAAAAGCATTTAGCTTAATGACAGCACTCTTAGCCCAGAAGTCAAATTCCAAGTCAAGATCCCCCCACCACATGGTGGCTGTGTGCTGGGCAGACCGTTAAAACCTGGAAATATAGACATGACTGTATCATGGTCCCAGCCTTTGGACTTGTCAGAATTTAAAAGAGAAGACAAATGTCATTGAGAGAAGGAAGTGCCTTGTTTGTGTTGATAGAGAATGGATTGGTGAGGAATCAGGAAATCAAGATAGGAAGCTATGTTTGTAATCCTGCTATGAGGTAACATCAGTGAGAAGGAGAGTTGGTGATAGGAATGGAGAAGATATAATGAAAGAGATAAAGATTGAGACTCAGTGACTAAAACAGGTGGAAGAGAAAATATTATTTCAAGTTCAGGATGAGGGAGGGTGGAAGGGGGTGTTGGTGGGCAGGAAAAAATGGTTCTATCCCTGTGTTTCACTTACCAGGAGATTCATACAATTACTGCAACTATCTGAAATGTACCACCCTCCACACACACACCAAATCACAACAATAAACCAATGAATAGAAGTCACATGACCAACAATTGAGTTGCTCCAAAATAGATACAATGATAGGATCTCAAATTAAGCTCCTATATTCTATCCATATTAGATTATTTTTGTCTCTGGCTAAGATGCTATTAACTTTCATTTTAGAAACTACTTTCACTTAGTTAAAAAATTAATGCATGGTAATTGGGACAAGGAACAAGGCGGGGGGGGGTAGTTTATAGAGGAAGCTCTAAGAGTCATGGTGACTGCCCAACTTTCTAAATAGTGTAGGCTTCGAATTTCCCCCGATGTCCCATTTTAATATCACCCCCTTGTCTTTCTCAGAATCTTTTGCTGTTCGCCTTATACTGATGCTCGAGCCAGGAGAGCCTGTCTGGGAATGTCCTGGTGTGAGTTGGTGAGGGCTCTCCTGGGGAGGGATCTTGTGAGTCAGAAGTCCGGCCCAGTGCATGGCAGCCAAGCATGTATTAACTACAACAACAAAAGTAATAATAATGCACACACTTCTATGGCACTAAGCAGGTGCCCAGCACTGTTCTAACTGCTTTACATATATTAGGTTAGTGCAGTGGTCGGCAAACCGCGGCTCGCCAGCCACATGCGGCTCGCGAGCCGCGGTTTGCCGCTCTGTTGACTAATGAGTTTGCCGACCACTGGGTTAGTGAATCCTCCCTCTTACCTTGGAGTTCAATGCTATCCCTACCCCTGCTGCACAGATAAGAAATGGAGCACAGAGGTCACACAGTGAGGGGTGGGGCTAAGATGCAAATCCAGGAAGTCCACGTCCCAACCTGCGCTTTTACCCACGGCCCAGGGCGCACGGCTGCACCTTAGTGTCAACAGCCGGCAAAGGACCTTCCAAAAGGAAGTATGCTTGTTTCAAAGAATCCAAAGCTTGCAAGCTGTAGACATGCAAAGCTAAAGGGAGTATATCCAGGCTGGTATTTGGTGTTTCAAGCCAACCTTTCATTCGAACAGTCTACGCAAGGCTTATTTTCTCCCCGTTGACTTTATAGGTAGACAGATTAATTCTGTATGAACTAATGGGCCATACATCCATAAACTGGTACTGTGTGTTATTCTTGTCAAATGACTCTTCTCATTATTTTTAGGATTAATAAGCCATTTTATTGAGCATCCTCTGGTTCACAATTTCTGATTAACCTGTTACATTGTTCTTGATAGATTTCTCACATACATTCTAAATATTTAATTACTCTTCACATATATAGAGTATCACATAATAGGAATATGATGGGAATAAAAAGAATAAAATTTAGAACAACATAGTACATGGTATAAATAAATTCATTTTTCTTTTAGTTTTTTCCTACTAAATTATCTAAATTACGAAACTAGTAATGGCTCATTTTAAAAATTAAACAATCACTATATTTTTAAATAACAATCTCTCTCTATTTTTCCATTTCTACTCATCTGAGGTATCTAACATTAATAGCCTGGCCTATGAAAGACACAGAGAGAAGAGTGACCAGTAAAAATACAAAAACAATAACATAAACCCAAAATCAATCCAAGCTCTCTCTCTCTCACACACACACACACACACACACACACACACACACACATACTCCTCTTGGGTATCACTTGTATATAGCTTGTATATCAGGAATATCCCTGAGGATGGCATAGTGATAAAAAGGCAGTCACAAGTCCTATGTCAGCATTCACCAGAAATCAGCAAGCCATTCGTCTGAGATATGCTTGTATATATTTGTATTTGTTTAAGCAAAGATACGGGTGCGGAAGGGCACACGCTGGGCTGTTAGCATTGTTACCAGAGAGGCGGCCGTGGAGGAAAGGAGCAGAGAAACGGGACGGGGCAAAATTAGCTTGTTCTTTGTATATTTTTGTACGATATTGCTTTGTTTGCCTCAGTATGATTTTTTTACTTTTTAAAATTAAAAAAATATATAATGTAAGGAATGTTTAAAAGAGGAAAAGATTCAACAGCAACAAACACACAGCCCACTAGGTATGTCCACACCTTTATTCTTGTTCCCAGAAACATATAAACACATGTGGGATTTATTTTATATAAAAACTGAATCGTATTATATACTTTAAATTAATATTTGATTTTTCCATTGAACAACACACAACACATTCTTTTACACAGTCACATAACATTCCATAGTTCTTCCATCAGCAGGCATTATACTAGGTTTACACCACCAAGGCCAGTGCTGAACATGTACATTTGACGTCTATGGGATAAATCCCAATGTGGCTTTCCAGCGGCACAGGCCATAGTACTTTAGTTTTAAGAAATGTTGCTGCATTAATTCCCAAAGACTGTAGCAACTCGCTTTCTACCAACATTGGCTGTTACACTTAGTTTGTTTATTTGTCTTTAAGTGTAGACCACTTTAATTTTTAAAAAAATGGAATCTCACTGCAATTATAATTTGCATATTTCTGACCACTTGTGTAATTAAACATTTTTTATTTGCTCATTTTCCGTTTTAATTCCTGTCTTGTAAATAGTTTGTTAAATTCAGTTACTCTATTGAGTTACTTACCTTTCCTTTTATAAGACTGGTAAGAAATTACGTAAAATACACTTCCTCCCAGTTGCAATTTTTTCTAGGTCATTTTTTCTAAGCCAGGTTTGTTTTTTGATTATTTCAAGGATTCTAGAGTCCCTGACTTCTTGAGATTTCTCATGCTAAGTTTATATAACAACTAGAGGCCCAGTGCATAAAATTCATGCATGGGTGGGGTCCCTAGGCCTGGCTGGCAATCAGGGCCAATCAGGTTCTTCTCCTCCCCGCCTCCCCCTCTCCTCCTTTCCTCACTGCCTGTATCTGCCACGACCCACCCCCAGTTCCCTGTCCTAGTCTGAGGCCTGGCCCCGATCAGGTGATCAGGGCCTGCTGGCTGGGGGAGGGACCAGGAGGTTGGCTGGCCGGCCCCATCCCCAATTGGAGTGGGGGGCCGATTGTGGGTGGGCCTGCCAGGGAGAGAGGCCATGGGAGGTTGGGGGGGGGGGCAAATTGGGGCCCGATCAGGCCAGTTGGTTGCTGCAGTGCACATCATAGTGACTGGTCATTCTGTTGTTCAGGTCACTTGGCTTTTATATATATAGATTCCCATGGATTCTACGGTAATATTTTAGTTTATAAACCATTTAAGTTATTCATTCATTTGTAAATAAGAATAGTTCAGTTTACTTTTTTGAATTTATAGAATTAGGTATTTAAGTTTATTGTGTTGAAGCTTTGTCTAGGAAGTCTAACAAATTTGAATTAACAATAGTTAAAGATAAGATTTTTCTCTTTCATAATTGAATGGAAATGGTTATAATATTTCACCATTTGTAGTATTTACTATTGATTACTTAAACTTTAGCATGTTAAATAATTTATTTTTTAATTAGAATTTTTATTAGGAAAGAGCTTACTTTTGTCATATACTTTCTCAGCATCTATTGCTATAGTCATGTATTTTACTCTCTGTAATTTCATGGTGCAGTGAACTATGCTGACAGATTTTCTACTGTTGAATCACACCAATAATTTTAACAGAAAACTTACTTATGAATCATTTAATATGCTACTAGATTTGATTTACTTAGAGTTTTGCATTAGTATTAGTGAAATTGGCCTACAGTTTTGGTTTTTGAATTATCATTGTCAAATTGTGGTATCAAAATTTTCGCAACTGAGAAGCGTTGCAGTGTGGAGCAGAGGAGGCAGGAAACTGAACGCGAGCAGGAGCTGGGTGGGCACCATGGCCGGCATCACCACCGCTGAGGTGGTGAAACGCAAGATCCAGGTTCTGCAGCAGCAGGCCGATGATGCCAAAGAGAGGGCCGAGCGCCCCCAGTGGGGAGTGGCGGGAGAAAGGCAAGCTCGGGAACAGGCTGAGGCTGAGGTGGCCTCCTTGAACCCTAGGATCCAGCTGGTTGAAGGGGAGCTGGACCGTGCTCAGGAGCACCTGGCCACTGCCATGCAAAAGCTGGAGGAAGCTGAGAAAGCTGCCGATGAGAGCGAGCGAGGTATGAAGGTTATTGAAAACCGATTTTTAAACGATGAAGAAAAGATGGAACTCTAGGAAATCCAACTCAAAGAAGCTAAACACATTGCAGAAGAGACAGATAGAAAGTATGAAGAGGGGGCTCATAAATTGGTGATTATTGAGGGAGACTTGGAACGCACAGAGGAATGAGCTGAGCTGGCAGAGTCCTGTTGCCAAGAGATGAATGAGAAGATCAGACTGATGGACCAGAACCTGAGGTGTCTGAGTGCTGCTGAAGAAAAGTATCCTCAAAAAGAAGACAAATATGAGGAAGAGATAAAGATTCTTACTGATAAACCCGTGCTGAGTTTGCTGAGAGATCGGTAGCCAGGCTGGAAAAGACAACTGATGATTTGGAAGATAAAGTGAAATGCACCAAAGAGAACCCCCCTGTACACAAAGGAGGCTGGACCTGCTCTGCTGGACCTGAATGAGGTGTAGAGCCACCCAGTCCCGCCCTGCCGCGGCTCCTCCCTCCGACCCTGCCTCCGCCCGAGGCCAGCCTGCTTGAAATGACCTTTAAACTGAGGGCTCATCTTTAACTGGAAGGCTGCTTTCTCCTTTCACTGCCTCCCACCCCCTCCCCCACCCATGTATTTTTCGTCCAATTGTCTCTGCCTCTCCTCAGAGATTTTGATTGGGCTAGAGGCTGAGCACCTTGGGAACAACATTTAAGGGAACGTGAGCACAATGCAAAGTGTCTTTGAAAGCATGTTGTGATGTACACATTTTGTAATTGCCTTTTTTGTTGTTGTTGTGCTCTGCTGCTCAGGGATGTCCTGGGTCTGTCTGTACGTCTCACTTCCTCTCACCCATAGATTCCAGTTGGTGGAACTTATTTTTTGTTGTGACTTAACTCTTCCTCCCAATCCTCAAGAACCCTAAAAAGCGAATTAGCACACTTCTTTCTTTTTCAAGTTTTTTTTAAAAAAATTTAACTTGTTAATAAGCAGAAACCAGATTAATTAGTCACAGAAGCCTATCAGGAGCGCTCATTCTCTCTCCTTGAGGACCCCGGACTTCCTGCCGGAAAGCTGTTCATCTCTGCCTTAGTTCTTCCAATGGAAGCGAATAGCCTTTGATTTCCCAGCTTGGTTTTCCCTCCTTAAGTAAAGGAGTGCCTTGGAGAAGTTTCTCTTCTGGTTGTGCTGTTGCTTAGGGTAGATGTCTTTCCCCCTCGTGTCATGGGGCTGTTTCTTCTCTGCATCTCACTGCAGGCGCCATGCATGGTTGCCTCTCTGCTGAGGTGGTCAGGGCCTGCGGCGCCTCTGGGTGCCTGACTAGGGGCTCTTCCACCCACTAGCACATAACCCCGTCCAGCTCCCCACCATGGTGTTGGGTGCTACTGAAAGACCCACGGGCAGGGAGAGGTCACAAACATCCCTGGGGGCCCTGGAGAGCTCTGCCCACATGTCACTGCGGAATTCTAGAGAGAGGATGAGAGAAAGGAAACCAGTGAGTAAAAGGGTTGAACATGTGGATTCTACTTGGAAAACAGGTAACCTGCCATGTTTAGTAAAATATTTAACTACTAGAGGCCCGGTGGACGAAATTCGTGCAGGGGGGGGGGGCAGGGGGGGAGGAATGTCCCTCAGCCTGGCCTGTGCCCTCTCACAGTCCAGCAGCCCCACGATTGATCACCCCAAAGAGGTAGGCCTCGCCCACCTGGCTGGGGCTCCTCATTGGATCACCCCAAAGAGGTAGGCCCTGCTCACCTGGCTGGGGATCTGTGATGGATCGCCCCTGCAGAGGGAGGTCCCACCCACCCGCCGCAGCACCACCGCCGGTAGCCTGCCGGTTGGTGGCACCTGGGCCTCCTTCTTTGGGGTGATCATGGAGCCCCCTGATTGATTGATTTCCCTGCCGGCCAGTGGCCTGGGCATCCATCTGCAGGGCGATCATGGGCGATAGCCGGGCCCCTGACCAATCGCATTGCACCCGCCTTGGCTGGCCTGGCGCCAGTGGGTGTCATAGCATGGTCGTTCAGAAGGTCGTCTGGAAGGACATCCGGAAAGTCATTTGGCTGTCCAGTCTAACTAGCATATTACGCTTTTATTATCTATATGTATATATATAAACAGGTGATATGCAAATTAGCCAGGCTTCACGACCGGCTCAGGAGGAGGCTGCATCATGACCGCTCAGGAGGAGCTGCGCATGGAGATGGGTGGGAGGGGACTGCGTGCCACCCCCAGCCCCAGGGGACAGACACCAGGGGTGGGGGCATGCTCCGAGTGGCCGCCCCCGGTGGGTGGCAGCAGCAGCTGGAGTGAAGCAGCCCCAGGCCCAGATGCCTGGCGGTGGCTGGAGCGAAGCAGCCCGAGTCCTGGGTGCCGGAGGGAAGCTGGTGCTGGCAGCCAGGGGAAGGAAGGCCTATTCTTGTGCCCATCTTCATGCATCGAGCCTCTAATAGATAAAAGTTGTTGAGAGCTCCAAGTTGTATAAATTTCAAAATTTACAAGACACGTGAAAGTATCGTTTTACTCTGTGTTAAGCAATTCAATCCTCAACAAGTAAAAATTTGTTTCCAGGAGTGCAGAATAAGTTTGGAAGATTATTTTTTAAAAAGGTTCTGGAGCAATTTGTAAGAACATTCATAATGTCAGTTATTTGCTAGGTGTGGTCATGAGACCTCCTTCGGGTGGAGCATATTCAGCCACTATTTGTGGCCCCTGCATAAGTTATTTAACCTCAACATACCTTCATATTTTTAATTTAAAATATATGAAATATTAACAGGGTATTTGATGATTAAATGAGCTAACTCATGGCCAACATATAGGCTCTTGCCAAACAACCTCAAGTATTTTTTTTTTTTGCCTCAGCTACACTAAAACGCACAAGACCTCACAATCCTTTGTTTTTATTTTATTTTTCCCATCACCATTTAGTCCCTTTATGCCTTCTTCCACCTCCGCCTGCCCCCACCATCACTACACTGCTGTCCATGTTCATTTCCTTTGAAGTTTGGTTTTGTGAGTGAAAACCTAGGATACCAAACCTGTGGCTACCTGGCATCCATGCTACAGTGCTGGCCTCATTTTGAATTTTCAGGCTGCCTGTGTGTGGCATGTGTATGCACACACATGCATAAAGCAGCCCATGTGAAAATGTGATACTAAGTATTGGATTTTATCAGTAAAAATTACTATGAAGTCAATACTGAGCCAAGAAAACATTACAGAGTGAAACTGAGATTTAGGAAGATCTGATTCACGCTTGCTGTGTGGGAGACTAGAGAGGGATAGAAGCTAGGGTAAGGTTTAGAGAAATTATAGATGGATACTTATAATGCCAGAAGGTTTTCTATCAGATAATCCTTCTTTTTCTGAAATTCTCTTTTTATTGGCAGTTGCTCTCTGCCTTTGGGTGATTTATTGGAATTCCTTAAATTTCCTACAAGCTGTTACAGCTGATGAGACTAACAGGCCTTTGGAAGGTCAACAATGTCCCATTACATTTATTGCTTTTGGATCCAATTAGAAAACCTCAGTCTGGCATAGAGGTTGGAATAGATGGTGACAATCATGCACCTAAAAAGGAGGTGTGTGTGTGTGTGTGTGTGTGTGTGTGTGTGTGTGTAGGAATGAGTGGAGGTGTGTGTGTGTGAGTGTGTGTGTGTGTGTGTGTGTGTGTGTGTGTAGGAATGAGTGGAGGTGTGTGTGTGTGTGAGTGTGTGTATGTATGTGGGAATGAGTGGAGGTGTGTGAGTGAGTAGGAATGAGTGAGTGGAGGTGCTTGTGTGTATAAGAATGAGTGAGTGGAGGTATGTGTGTAGGAATAAGTGAGTGGAGGTGTGTGTGTGTGTGTATAGGAATGAGTGAGTCGAGGTGTGTGTGTGTGTGTATGTGTGTGTGTGTGTGTAGGAATGAGTAAGTGGAGGTGTGTGTGAGTGTGTAGGAATAAGTGAGTGGAGGTGTGTGTGTGTGTATGTGTGTGTGTGTGGATAAGTGAGTGGAGGTGTGTGTGTGTGTGTGTATGTGTGTGTGTAGGAATAAGTGAGTGGAGGTGTGTGTGTGTGTGTGTGTATGTGTGTGTATAGGAATAAGTGAGTGGAGGTGTGTGTGTGTGTGTGTATGTGTGTGTGTGTATGGATAAGTGAGTGGAGGTGTGTGTGTGTGTGTGTGTGTGTGTATGTGTGTGTGTAGGAATAAGTGAGTGGAGGTGTGTGTGTGTGTGTGTGTGTGTGTGTGTAAGAATGAGTGAGGTAAAAAGGTTAGACCCTTGTTCAACATCTTGCTAGAGATTTAGAAAACAATATACTTTAGCCATGATGACCTTTAAGGCAAGTATTTTGATTTTTTACACACAAAAAGGTGATAACGGTGCCTTTTCCTTGCTCAGCTCTGAGAGGCGGAGGCCTCCATCGGCGGTCCTTGCCTTTCCCTTTCCGTGTAAAGAGCTGCTGCTGTAAAGACCGCAGCTGCAGTCCCAGCCCCATGCTGTCTTTTCTGCTCAGCAGGGCCGTCAGGAAACATGCCTCCCGGTCCCTTCCTGCTAATGATGTGCTGTGGCACGCTCGGAGGGGTCCGACCCGGCCTCTGACCTTCTCAGTTACCACGGGTCTGTTTTCTCCCCCATGCATTGCTGCCTGTGGGAAAAAGGACTGTTTGTTTTGTGAGAATCAATATTTTTAAACATCAATTCCATTAACACCTTCCCATTATGATACTCACCAACACAAGTCAATGTATTGCATTGAACCATTTAGAATCTAGGGGCTTTGTGCACCTGCACCCCCACTCCCGCCCCCTGCTCACACACTGCCCCCAGGCCCTCATATTCCCAAGAAATCAGATCTTTGTTGCCTGACTTAATTTTATTCCAAAAGAAACCCAAGTAATTGCATCAGGATATTTCTCAGTGGGGCTGCATTTATGTCTCTAAATATTGCATGCTTGCTGCCATCTTTCTACAGGTTGTTGCACATCTATGCCAAAAGCAAAGGGAGATTTGGTGTTTAATAGAATATTCCTTTGTTATTTTATTATGTGTAACCATTCTCTACCTTGGAAATGTTTCAGTGCATGTACACCACAATTAATCAGCAAGGATGTGATAAGAGCCTTCTTTCAGCCCTTCTAATGAAATGTGAGATAATGATAAATACTTCTTGGTAATGAATAAGTGTTGTGTTATGTTGATTCTGATTTATACTGAAGTCGCTACTGACAGCCTCTTCCTTTATAATTTCACTTATCCTTTGATTCTGTCAACACAGCCTCATGACAATCAGTTGAAAAGTGAGGTTCTTTTTGTCTGTTTATTACTTTGTTTACACAGGACTAAAATAGCAGCTTAACTACTTGTTTTGTCACAGTTACATGATGTAAATTTTAGCAAGAATTTAATCTGGAGGCAGGAGTGCTAACAAGGAAGTTAACTCTTCTGATTGAGATAAAACATTTTCAAAATAAATATATAGACCTGGTTTGCTACAATGATTGAAAAGAAGAATGATGGCTTTTCTTACAAAACATGCAAACATCTTTCTTGCAGTAGAGGCAGTGTAGGGTGTCTGCTTGCCATCTGAACCTGATTTCACTCCCTGCTCGGTCATGGCCATGTGCCTGTGTGACTTGACTGAATCTTTAAAAAACTGTATTATTTTTCACTTCTATGATCAGTTTAAAGAAAATCAACTTCATCAGATCCCTCTTATTATTGGACATATTAACTTGCATCCATCTTCTAGGCCTAATAATGTGAAGGCTTTTGTGTCTGGGAAGGAGCGCCGGCTGTGAAATAGATTTTAGAGTGAATGTGCTCCAGTGAGGAGAGGCATCTGGAAGTGATGTCTGCATCTCACCTGGACATGCCATGTGAGGGAGGCCCCTTCTTCTCCTGGCTGATGAGGCTGGACCTGAACTGAACTTTCCACAAGATTGGAGAACAGATTATAATTCCACAGACGCCGAGTGCTTTCATTGCTGGACAGAAGGCTTTCCAAGCCATCTCTGCAGGCAATGAGTCCCAGGCTGATTGGAGCTCGATTCTTTGCTCATCTGCCATTTGCCAGGTAAGGAGGAAGGACAGCAAAGAGGCTGAGGTTCATCCACTTAAGGACACACCATGTGTCCATCAGTGCCTGGGCCCGCCCCCCTCTCTGTGGGTCGATGGAAGGAATGGGCAGCTGAGGCCTTCATTGGCAGGCTGCGGCTTATAAATTTCCCTAATAAAGCTCACTAGTTAGTCCATACCATGTGACATAGTGGATTCACCTTCTTGCCCAACAGTAGGTCTCAGTCTATTTCCGTACTCTCTCCCCTCCCTCTGCTTTAGATCGTGTGCCGATGAGGACATTTGTGATGCTGAAGAGGAAGAGCATTCCCAGGCCTCGCAGGAGGCCTCGACACCAGGATCCAAGCTGGTCCATTTTTGTGTCCTGTGGACTGACCAGGCCAGCATTTTTCATTTTTCTCTCTGTCTTTCTACTCCAAATGCTCCTCTTTCTTCATAGGGACAGTTGACACAAAGTACTTTACAAAATGATCTGCAATACTATGGCATAAAGATGTAATAGGCACATTTTCCCTATACCCCCCATTATCACCAGTTAAAAATCCTGGAAGTTACGTATATAAAATAAACAGAAAATGACTAAAGGTGGAGAGAGAAAGGTAGACCAACTGGAAACCACGGTAGCTGGAGAATGGCATGTGGTGAGGAACTGGGAATTAGCAGCCCAGCCAGGGGAGCACATCAAAACTCCGTCATGAAGCTTTAACTTTATTGGAAAATGGGCTGCATTATAAAAATGTTACTTTCATTTCATTTTTAAAAAGTGATCTTTCTTCTTATTATTCTTTTAAAAAATATGTTTTTATTGATTTCAGACAGAGGAAGGGAGAGGCAGAGAGTGATAGAAACCTCAGTGATGAGAATCATTGATCAGCTGCCTCCTGCACGCCCCCTACTGGAGATTGAGCCCTTAACTCGGGCATGTGACCTCCTCATTCATGGGTCAGTTGATGCTCAACCACTGAGCCACACTGCCTGGGTTGTTACTTTCATTTCTAAAAGAATTTCCACCAAATCTCTACATATCCATGTATTTAAGTCAAGAGACCACAGCATAATCAAGTTAATTATCAATAGTAGAATTACTACAGCAACATTTCCTGTGATATCTCTCAGATATTACATCATTAGGTGTACGTGCAAACTATTTTACATATTACATACTCATTTAAATGTATTATATTTTGTAAAAATATTGAAAATGTTTAGAATATATTGTTAAGTGCAACAAAACAGGATACAAGGTAGATTAAAAACAATTATACATGTGTATGAATGAGGTAGGTGCCTGAAGAGGCAGGATTTAAGGCTGTGAATAACCTCAGTGGCTAATTTTTATGTTTTTATCTACTCACACTAATGATTTTCCTTATTCATGGATTTGTAAACCATTCTGGCACCCATTGCTCTGGGGCGGGCTGAAACAGGACCTTTTGTGGCCTGAAAAGTCAGCAATCCCACTTGGTATAAGGAGCACTTCCTATGGGAAGTGAACCAGTTTCCAGAGGGACCTCTAGAGGGGAGAGAATGTTTCTGACAGATTGAGGTGGTCACCTTCAGGTCCCCTGGGAAGAAAGGACATCTAAGACTCTAAAGAGGACTCTCCTTTAGGGAAGACTCTATCAGGACTGGTGAGCAGAGCTGAACAGAAGGACCAATGTGACCCCAGGCTGGCTGGTTCTGCCCCAGCAGAAAAGAGGGAATAGAAACCTGGGTGGATGGAGCCCCTGGCAGGTCTGTGAATGTTGACTGCAGTGGCTGGATTCTTAGAGCCTCATGGTTTGGCACCAGGGTATCCTTGATAAAGAATGGAGTTACCCTCTGAGCCCAAAGCTCTCCTTACTGCACTGAGAGTTCCAGGTGAGAGTTAGCACTTGGCCTGTGATAATTCTCAAGAGAGCAGCATCATGCAGAACACGTGGAACTATAGGTGCACAGATAATCATGTGAGTTTTGAGGGCAATTAGCCCTCTAGGAAGTGTTTCCTTTGAAAGCAGCCTTCCGTGTCCACTCCTTCCCTTCCCACTCAGTCATCGGTGTTGGCAAAACATGCCACATGGTGCAGTCACTGAAAAAGAAATCTCCGCCCAGGACAAAGGAGAAGGCTGCAAGAACATTCACCATATGCTTTATCAGCCCTGTTAGAGGACATTCCTTTTTTGTTCTAGTTTCAAGTTTTTATTAAATTATTCTTTATTATTTAACTATTATATTAATATCAGTTTTAGAATAAACTGATGTTAGAAATTTGAAACGTGTTTTTTATCGTTTTGTCCTCATGGCCTACTTAGTCATCATTTATTTAGCTATGCTTAACATACTGGATTACATTATTCCATCTTGGACACGTAGTTAACTTACATAGAATTTTCCTTGAGATTTTGCTTGTAGCACATACTAAAATGAATTTGGTTAAAGTGATACATGACTTTTTCTTCATCTGAAATACCACTAACTTTACACATCTCCTCATGTTTACGCACGAGTTGTATGAATTATCAAACAATGACTTGGTATCTTCTGTGTTGCCCATCCTGCTGTAAACGGTGGAAGGCTGCCATTGGACACATCAATGAGCCTCCTCAACTATGGCTTTGACTAAACTCCCCTGGACCCATGGCAGCTTCAGGCAGGAGAGAGAAAGGTGGAAGGAAAGTGATTTGGGGTATTTTTAACCCTGGTTTTGTTCACCAGACAATTTGTTGAAAAACAGTTCTTTCTTTGGGTTCTAATAATTGCTGCTTCCCCAGGACCTGATCTGAACTTTTATTGGCCCTGGGGTTCTGGACAAGTCCTTGGTATATTCACTCAGTCCTTCCCCTGCCCCCAATAATTCTATACACAAGATAATTTATAGGATGACTAGAGGCTCAGTGCACAAATTTGTGCACCAGTGGGGTCCCTTGGTCTGGCCTGTGGGATAGGGCCGAAACTGGCTCTCTGACATCCCCCAATGGGTCCCGGATTGCAAGAGGGTGCAGGCCAGGCCGAGGGACCCCACCAGTGCACGATTGGGGATGAGGAGAGATGCAGAAGGTTGGCCAGTTGGAAAGGGACCATGGGAGGGCTCCAGGGAGTGTCCAGCCCATCTTGCTCAGTCCCCATCGGCAGGACTCCAGCAGCAAGCTAACCTACCAGTTGAAGAATCTGACCCCTGGTGGTCAGTGCACATCATAGCAAGCAGTTGAGTGGCCTTAACATATCATTAGCATATTATGCTTTGATTGGTTGACCTGCTGACCAGTTGACCAGGCACTTAGCATATTAGGCTTTTATTATATAGGATGGGATGCTCACATTTCCTATGAAACCAAATGTTTTGAGACCTCTGATAAAGTAACTGGTAGCAGGTAAGGCTCTAGGAAGCAGACCTCAAAGGTAGATTCTGCATTGGTGTTGATCATGTATTTGAGGTGTGTGTTTTCTTGCTGGGAGGTGGGGTGAGGTCATCTACACTGAGTGGCCAGATTATTATGATCTCTGAGTGCATAATAATCAAGCCACTCAGTGTATATCCTATATAATAAAAGGCTAATATGCAAATTGTCCCCTCGACCAGGAGTTCGACCAGCAGGCAGGCTGGCCAACTGCCCATGTCCCCTCCCCCTGGCCAGGCTTGCCGGACCCCACCCATGCATCCATGCACGAATTCATGCACCAGGCTTCTAATATATATATACACACATACACTGAGTGGCCAGATTATTATGCGTTCAGAGATCATAATAATATGGCCACTCAGTGTATGTCATGTGCTACCATCACAAATATTCAAATTACCCCTGATGGTAGCTGGATGTAATGAATATGGGTGATAAGAGATCCAATGACTGAGTCTAACTTAGTGGTTAGAGAAACCACAGTGATTATTAAATTTGTGTATATATTTGGCTTTTTATAAATGTCCTGTGGAGCTTACACAAGACAAAGTGGAGCTACAGGCTGTGAAATTCCAGTTCAGAATGTGATTGGAGAATGATAGATCCTGATGGCAACTTGGAGCAAATTCCTCATCTCCTGAAGTGCCAGAGCAGATAAACTGAGGACTAATATCAGAACTAGATTGTAAAGGTCACTATTGCAGTGGCTTTGGATGCTCCACTTAGTAGGTCTCAAGGCATGAAAAAGGGCACTGCTGGGGAAGGGATGGGATTCCAAGAAATAGGATGGCAAGGTTGTGGTGGAGATGACAAATCTGAGGACTTTGAATCCCCAAATTTCCTGAAATCACCCTTGTCTGCCATCTCTTAGCTCTACATCTGTAATCAACACATTGTGTCATTTATTTTGTTCTTATTGTAGTTGTCTTTTTAAACATTTGTTTTGATGGGTGATAACAATAACTTGTCCCTTAGCTGAGATTCTAAGAATGGCTCTGTGCATATGTATGAACCTGGTACCCATCATTGACAGTTATATGGAGCAGTGATGAACAGCATGATTTTCAGTGACAATGGGATAATTACTTTATTGTATTCCTGAATAGCCCTTGATCACCACTGCTGCTGGTTCTGTCATTGAATTTGGCATCATATGGTTCCCAGTGGACCAACAATACAGTAAAACCTCAATACAGCAGACTAATTCGAGCAAGGGAGTGCCTGTTAAAGCCAAAAGTGTGTTATATAATAAAATAGATTTTCTGAATGCATATGTTAAGAAATTGACAAATTGGTTAGTTTACCTGTTTTTACTTAAGTAGACATGTCTGTGTAATTAAAGATAAGTATGTATGAAAAGTTTAATTGCACAGAAAAGTTTTCTATACATATTACTGCAATTTAATTTTAAGTTTATATGAATAGGTCTAGTAAATGCATGCATTCACCAGTTATCACCACCAGTAAACAAATGCACGGGTGGTTTAACACAAGTAGGAACATCATCTACTCAGGCCTTAAAACAGCTGCAGAAAGTCACACCACGTGACAACAAACCAATTACAGTGCATGAGATGTAGGGTGATCACATGCTAATCATTCCCAAACATTGTTTATGAGCGGTGACTCTTGGATTTAAATATGTAGAATATAGTTGTAGATATGTAATACTTATTTATGTCAGTGATATTACTAGTGTTTTTTCCAACATATGGCCTATTCACTAAAATTTGTTAAAAATAACAGTGAGTTAATAACAAAAAATAACCTGTTACTTTAATAATAAGCAAATCTTGGTTAAAAGCATTTTAAAAGTAATAGAAGTGTTAATTTTCACATATGACATACAGACCAGAAATTTTGTTTGTTAAATCTGAAGCCTGTTAAATCAAGGTCCACAAAATTGAGGGTTTACTGTATTCTCTTCAGTCCTGAGAGGGAAGTTCATAGCTCTACAGGCCTACCTCAAAAAACAAGAAAAATCTTCCAGCAAACAAAAGCCCTGGTCTGGATGGCTTTACTGGGGAGTTCTACTAAGCATTCAAAGAACTAAAACATTATCCTCCTCAGACTACTCCAAACAATTCAAGAGGAAGGCACACTTCCAAACTCTTTCTATGAAGCCAGCATTGCCCTAATTATCCCAAAACCAGATAAAGACACCATAAAAAAAGAGAACTACAGGCCAATATCCTTGATGAACATAGATGCTAAAATCCTCAACAAAATTCTAGCAAATCAGATTCAGCAATACATTAGAAAGATCATACACCATGACTAAGTGAGATTTATTCTGGGAATGCAAGGATGGTACAATATCCACAAATCAATAAATGTGATACATCACATAAACAAACTGAGAGATAAAAATCACATAATTGATGCAGAAAAAGCATTTGACAAAATCCAACACCCTTTCTTGATAAAAAACCCTCAGCAAAGTTGAAATAGAAGGATCATATTTCAACATAATAAAAGCCCTATATGACAAACGTACAGCTAACATCATACTCAATGGGCAAAAACTAAACTCATTTTCCCTAAGAACAGGAATAAGACAAGGATGCCCACTTTCACCACTCCTGTTCGACATAGTACTAGAAGTACTAGCTGTAGTGATCAGACAAGAAGAAGAAATAAAAGACATTCAAATTGGAAAAGAAGAAGTAAAACTGTCCTTATTCACAGATGACATGATACTATACATTGAAAACCCCAAAGATGCCATAAAAAAATACTAGACCTAATAAATGAATTTGGCAATGTGGCAGGATACAAAATAAACACCCAGAAATCTATGGCCTTTTTATACACCAATAATAAACTCACAGGAAGAGAAATGAAAAAAATAATCCCATTTACCATTGCACCAAAAATTAAGATACCTAGGAATAAACTTAACTAAAGATGTAAAAGACCTGTACTCGGAAAACTACAGGACACTGAAAAAAGAGATAGAGGAAGACATGAACAAATGGAAGAACATACCATATTCATGGATTGGTAGAATCAACATCATTAGAATGTCTATACTACCTAAAGCAATCTATAGATTAAATGCAATACCTATTAAAATACCAATGGAATATTTCAAATATCTAGAACAAACTCTCCAAAAATTCATCTGGAATAAAAAAAAAAAGACCCCGAATAGCCACAACTATCCTGAGAAAGAAGAACAAAGTTGGAGGGATCACAATACCAGATATGAAGCTATATTAGCAAGCCATGGTTCTCAAAACTGCCTGGTTCTGGCACAAGAACAGACATATAGACCAATGGAACAGAATAGAGGACCCAGAAATGGACTGAAGCCATTATACTCAATTAATATTTGACAAAGGAGGCAAGAGCATACAATGGAATCAAAACAGCCTCTTTAATAAATGGTGCTGGGAAATTTGGTCAGACATATGCAAAAAAATGAAACTAGATCACCAACTTAAACCATACACAAAAACAAACTCAAAATGGCTAAAGAACTTGAATGTAAGATGGGAAATCATAAAAATCCTACAAGACTCCATAGGCAGCAATATTGCAGACATATGTTGTAGCAATATCTTTACAGACACAGATCCTAAGGCAAGAGAGACTAAGAAGAAAATAAACAAATGGAACTACATCAAAATAAAAAGCTTCTGCACAGCAAAAGAAACCATCAACAAAACAATAAGAAAGCCCACTGCATGGGAGAATATATTTTCCAATGTTATCTCTAATAAGGGTTTAAATCCAACATTTACAGAGAACTCATACAATTTAACAAAAGGAAGAGAAACAATCCAATAAAAAAATGGGCAATGGACCTAAATAGACACTTTTCAAAAGAGAATATTCAGAAAGCCAAGAGACATATGAAAATATGTTCAAAGTCACTAATCATCTGAAAGATGCAAATCAAAACAACAATGAGATACCAAATCAAAACAACAATGAGATACCAAATCAAAACAACAATGAGATACCTGTCAGATACCTGGCTATCATTAACAAATCAACAAATGACAAATGCTGGAGAGGATGTGGAGAAAAAGGAACCCTTGTGCACTGCTGGTGGGAATGCAGACTGGTGCAGCCACTGTGGAGAACGGTATGGAGTTTCCTTAAAAAGTTAAAAATGGAACTCCCATTTGACCCAATGATCCCACTTCTAGGACTATATCCCAAGAAAACAGAAACACCAATCAGAAAGGATATATGCACCCCTATGTTCATAGCAACAAAATTTATAATAGCTAAAATTTGGAAACAGCCTAAATGCTCATCAGCAGAGGAGTGGATTAGAAAACTATGGTACATCTCCATAATGGAATACTACACTGCTATAAAAAAGGAATTCTTACTATTTGCAGCAGCATGGATGGAATTGGAGTCATTATGCTAAGTGAAATAAGCTAGAGTGCATTATGCTAAGTGAAAGAAAAATACCAGATGATCTCACTCATTTATGGATACCACATGATCTCACTCATTTATGGATAATAAAGAACATTATAACCTGATGAACAAAAAGATAGATACAGAGGCAGAGAAGCATTGAACAGACTGTTAAATTAGAGCGGGAAGGCTGGGGAAGGTTGGCGGGGGAGGTAAGAGATCAACCGAAGGACTTGTATGCATGCATATAAGCATAACCAATGAACGCAAGACACTGTGAGGGTGAGATGAGGGCATGTGCCGTCGAGTAGGGGAGGCCGGGGGAAGGTCAGTGGGGAAAAAAAAGAGACATATATACTACTATTTGTAATACTTTTAAACAATAAATAAAAAAAAAAGTATGGTCACTGGTGCATGCCACATCTTGGATTGCAAGAAGGATGTCCGACTGCTGTTTTAGGTCTGACATCCCCTGAGGGGTCCCTGATTGTGAGAGGATACAGGCCACGCTGAAGGACCCCCCCCCCCCATGCACAAATTTCAGGCGCTGGGCCTCTAGTGAATACATAAATGAGTGGAAAATGAATTTCTCTCTCTCTCCCTCTCCTTCATTTCTTTATATAAATAAAAATAATCATATTATTTAAATTGCTATAGCATTATGTTAATCTGGGGCCAATATTCCTTCATTCTTTTCTTCTTCAAAATATCTTGTCTGTTCTTGGTCTTTAATTGTTCCATATGGACTTAAGAATCAGCTTAGGTTCCCTGATGAACTCTGTTGTATTTTTATTTAAATTGAATCTTATTAGAAAATAACTTGGGGACAATTGCCACTTTTTTTTGTGTGTAATACACTTCTCATCCATTAACACAATATTATCTCTCCATGTATTCTGTTTTTTAAAATGTCTTTATGGGTCTTTCACGTTTCTGTTGGATTTTCTTAAATATGATATATCCTGTTGTTGTTATTGTGATAGTTGCTTTATTATTGTATTTATTACATTTTAGCTGTTTCTACAGGTGCATAAAACCCTGCAGACTTCTTTGTGTTGGCTTTCAGTTCAGCAATGTTGCTGATGCTCTTAATTTAACAGTTCATTTGCAAAAACAGTTGGATCTTCTATGGACACAATCACCTGATCTACAAATAATGAACATGTTGCCTCTCTCCTTCCAGACCTTCCCTAATATGCTGTATATTCTTGCATTCGTCTATTCACCACAACTCATATTAGCAAATTTCAAAATGTACAGTGGTTGGAATGAGATTACAAGAGAAGAGGAAAGAGCCAAGCACAAAGCTTAGGGAGTCCAACAATGAGTCAGCAATGATCAGAACATAAACTAAATCTGGAATGACAGTGTCACAGAACTGGAGGGAGATTTCGAAGGAAAAACAGTTGTAAGCAGAATCAAAGTGGCAAAGAGGCCATTTTTTTTTTCTTCTGAGAAAAGTCCACTGGATTTTGTAATCCTTGCTGATCATTGGGAAACCATTTTCAAAAGAATGGCTATGGTGACATTAGCTCCCAATGAGTAAAGCACTGAAAAATAGTCACGAGTTAAAGTTGGGGGAGAAAACATTCTTTCAAGTTGTTCAAGGGAAAAAGGAAAAGATGACAATGAGGTAGCAGCTTAAAAAGGAAGAAATGAACTGAGGGTTATATGGTTGAGGAGGAATTTTCCGGTTTTAAAGAAAAAGGAAGATGGAATTCATTGTAGGCAGAAAGGAAGCAGCCATTGGGTATAGAAAGAGTCAAGGACGAGATCAAATTCCAAAAGAAGATGAATAGGGAACAAAAACACAGGACAAGGAATGAAGCCTGAATAAAGAAGAAGAGCTTCTCCCCAAAATACTTGTGAGGAAGCAGAGTAGGAGAGTAAAGAGAGAGAGACGGTAAGAGGAATCAGGGAAGGACATTCGAATGATTACCAGGGGTTAACATAGCTGAGAGCACCTACGCCCGGGTCTCATGTTCTCCAACCTACTCTCATGGCCTTATGTTCAAGGGAGGCTACACGTAAGGCCAGGTACTAAACAAAAGCCCACTGTCCTTAGCATCTCGCTGGGAGCTGGTGATCATGAGATGACACTGGTGGGACCAGCAACAGAGGCCCACAACACTTTAGAGCAAGACTGACAAACCCAAATGTCTGGAAGTGGCATGGAACAGGCACATTAACAGTGCATTTTCCATATTAAAACATTTGAGTTCAGCCCTAGCCGGTCTGGCTCGGTGGATAGAGCGTCGGTCTGCGGACTGAATGGTCCCAGGTTTGATTCTGGCCAAGGCCACATGCCCAGGTTTCGGGCTTAACCTTTTGCACTCGGATGTCGAGTGTGACTCGACACGGTTAGCATTAGAATAAAGGAATCGAGAAAAAAGCAAGCGAGTACAAAGGGTTAATCCCCAGTAAGGGGTGTGCAGGAGGCAGCCAATCAATGATTCTCTTTCATCATAGATGTTTCTATCTCTCTCTCCCTCTCCCTTCCTCTCTGAAATCAATAGAAAAACAAAACACAAAAAACATTTGAGTTCAACCATCCTAAAATATGTGACTAAAAAGCAACATAAACAGCAGAAACAAAATATACCACTACCAACAAATATTTGGCCTGGGTTTAATCCCTAAGCGGCCAATTTGTAGCCATTTTTTTGCAGGGAAAGGTGATTGTGGCTGAGCTTTGAGGCCTTAACAGCAGCATTCACAGCTAAAAACTATTGCCTCAATTGAGGCTGACCCTGAACATTTTAGATGAAAATTGTACATTTTTATAAAAATATCATTTTAATTAGTATAACTGTCATTGGATATTTCTTATAACAAAACATCAAAATATTGTTATTGTGAACATCAATTTTTGTTCCAAAAATTATATATTTTTTTACTTTTTAACCTGATTATAGCATTTTTGTTATTTTGTTACTGGTGTTAATAGTGGAGGTGTTAATAGTGGAGGTGATTATAGCATTTTTGTTATTTTGTTACTGGTGTTATTTTATTACAGGTGTTAATAGTGGAGGTGTGTGTGTGTGTGTGTGTGTGTGTGTGTGTGTGTGCTTAAAAAAGTACTTTTTTGCTTTGTTTATTTTGATCAATGATCAAATTGATTTGGCACAGAGATGTCATAGCTGGAATGAGAGGCTCTGGGTGCAAAATTAAAATGATATCCAGATGGCACCTATCCTTTCATTAGTTTTGTTTATTTTTAAACACATTCAATATCCCTTCTTTATTTTTTTGTTATTTTTAAAAACATTTAATAGGCGTTATTTTTAAAAAATAGTTTTAGGTTCACAGCAAAAGGTCAACTGACTATATTTATATTTGTCTATTTCTGGATCATCTATTCAAATTCCTTTGAGCACTTTGGACAACATCACACTGTCTTGATTTCAATAGCTTTACAGTAAGTATTGAACTTGGGTACTGTCAGTCCCATGACGGTTTCTTCAATACTGAGTTAGCTATTCTTGGTCTTCTGTCTCTCTGTATGAACTTTAGGATCAATTTGTTAATATCCACAAAATAATCACTGGCATTTTGATTGGGATCATATTGAATCTATAAACCAAGTTGGGAAGAACTGACATGACAATTTTGAATCCTATCCATGAACATGGAGTATTTTTCCATTTATTTAGTTCTTTGCTTTCATCAGTTACATCATTTCTTCATATAGAAATGCATAGTTCACATCTATGTTTATGAGATATAGAGTTCTGTAGTTTTTCTTCTTATAATGTCTGGTTTGGGTCCTAGGGTAATGCCAACCTCATGAGTGAGGAAGGATTTCCTCCGTCAGCTGGAGATTGTAGAGAATTGGTACAATTTGTTCCTTAATTGTCTGGTAAAACTTACCAGTTAAATTATTTGGGCCTGTGCTTTCTATTTTAGAAGGTTATTGATTATTGATTCAATTTATTTAATAAATATAGACCTATTCAAATTGTCCATTTCTTCTTTTGTGAGTTTTAGCAGGTTGTATTTTTTAAGGAATTGGTCTATTTCTTCTAGGTTATCAAGTTTGTTGGCACAGTGCTACTTTTTTACCCCTTAAATGTCCCTGGGATCTGTATACCTTCTTTTTAAATTTTAATTTTTATTGTTGAAAGTATTACAGATGTTCCTTTCCCCCCGCCCCCCACCAATGACCCCTTCCACCTCACACCTGTTCCCCCTTTCCAAAGCCTTCACCACATTACTGTCTGTGTCCATGGGCTATGCATATATGCATATAAATTCTTTGGTTAATCTCTCCCAGCCCACACCCCTAATCCTGCCTTCCCTCTGAGAGTCATCAGTCTGTTCCATGCTTCTATGTCTCTGGATCTATTTTGTTCCTTGGATTCCACATATGAGTGAGATCATGTGATACTTGTCTTTCTCTGACTGGCTTATTTCCCTTAGCATACTTCATTTTCCTCTCTTTCATTTCTGATACCAGGAATTGGTGTACTCTCTATTTTTTTCTTAGGCTAGCTAGTGGCTTATTGATTTCATTGAGCTTCTTAAAGCACCAGCTTTTGGTTTAATTAATTTTCTGTTTTATTTTATTATTTTCGCTCTAATCTGTATTCTTTTCTTATTCTTTTTCTTTCCTTTTTTTTTTTTGCTTCCTTTAGATTTAATTCACCCTTTTTAAGTTGGAAACGTCCATTACTGATTTTAGATCATTTTTCTTTTTGATACATGCAATCAGTACCATAAATTTCATCTCAGCACTGTTTCACTGCATTCCACAAATTTTGATGACTTTTATTTTCATTTTCATTAGTTAAACATATCTTTAAATTTGCTTTAGAGTTCTATTTTTCCCTATGTGGTATTTAGAAATGTATTGTTTAACCACAAGGGACTATAGATTTTCCAGCTATCATTATGTTATTTATTTCTAGTTTAATTCTATTGTGATTTGAGAGGAGTTATTGTATGATTTCTAATCATTTAAATTTGTCAAGGTTAGTTTTATTCCCAATAAAGTAGTCTATCTTGGTGACTGTTTAAAGTGAGCAGATAAGAATGTGTATTTCGCTGTTAGTAGATGAATTATTCTGTAGATGTCAATTAAATCCATTTGACTGATAGTGCTACTGAGTTGAAGAATATCCTTACTTATTTTTCTGCTTGTTGGATATGTCTATTTCTGATAGAGAGTCTTTACTTATTTTTAAAAAAAGTTAATTTTTTACTTTTTTTAAAAAAAGTTAATTCTGTTTTTTCACTTTGGCAAGGTATGACATGCTCATTTTTATAATATTTAGCTAATGTTGATGAACAACTAGGGGTACCACTCATGAGAAAAACAGAAAAAGAGTTCCTTGGCCTTGAGGACATATGTACAGTTCAATATGCATGCACTATTAAATCTGGAGTTAGAATCCACATCTGTCAACATGAAGTCCAAGATTCTTTGAATTACAAATTCTCAGGAACATTTAGGCAAGCTAATTTTCTGAAAATCGTGTGACTAAAACTAGTCTCAATCTCTGTGGGGTACTGGCCAGACAGCAAAATTTCTCAATAAATTCTTTTTAGAAACTGGATCTCCTTAGGAAGAACTATATCTTTCCTAAGGCATTGTTCTTCCATCCCCTCTCAGACCCACTCTATGGTCTGTTCAGCATGGAAGTTTCTGGAATGTCAGTTCTATAGATTTTTATGCAGCACAAGATACACTGAAATGTTTAAGTTCTCCTCCCTTCTTCCAAAAGTTGTCAGAAGTAATGTGACCTGTTAGCTAGGACAAAAAAAATCTTTCTTCAGCTCATATTTTCCCTTCTCTTTTGTAATGTGACATTACTGTGCTCCAGAGTTGAATGCTGGCTGCTCCCCCGGAAGCAAACATGTTTTCTACACACTATTTAAAGGGCAGTCTTCTCTCAGGTAAATGCAAGCTCCTTCTGTTTTCATCCTCCTCTTTGGCATTAGAAGTTCAGACTGTGGAGATTGTCTACTGCCTGGCTAGGGGGAAAAGTGTATTTGGGCCCTAAAGGTATTCCTTGATGTATCCTTGAAGACCCAAGCTTTCCATCCTAGAAGGAAAGGAAACCAGCAAGCTGGGGCTAAGCAGATACTGTTATAACTCCTTAGCCTAACTGGCCTCCAGAAAACGAAGACAAGTCTACACATCAAAGTAGAAGGGCTTCGTGTGTAAGAGAAGACTTTGGAAGACAGTCACTGCCAGGGACTCAGTCAGCTATGGCATTGCCCGTAGCTGTGGAAAGTGGAATTCCTCAGTCTCAGAAGCATCATACTTGTTTTGGAAAAACCAACCATAAGTGAGGGGTTAGGCAACAAACAAGTCAGTAAAAGATTAGTTTTAAAGATGTTTTCCATTTGCCAGTCCTGTCAACAGTACCAATTTAATGCTGTGTTTTTATATTATTTTACTTATTTTGACAAAAGTAAAATCCTTTAAGTTTTTCCAGTTGCTCTGGTGGATGGTGTAATTAGCCAGGCAGTATAGCAAAGATCTGGAAACCATGCCAGGCATGCAGGACAATAAACTTCCTCAGACAGAACTGCCGAAGGAAACACTAGGAAATGTCAAAATTACCTTCCCGTGACCCATCCTCAAAGACAAGTAGAACCCGGTTTCTCTCCAAAGCCATTTAAAACCATTACCCCCAAATCCATTTTGAATTAATTCATAGTCCCTGACAATACTACCCTTTGAAGATAACTAGCGCCCAAAATTTAGCCATACACTCTATGAAGTGGAATGTGCTTTGATTGGGCCATATTTTTTGTCCCTCAGGTTTCAAAGTGAAATCTTTAAAAAAAAAAAAAAAAATATATATATATATATATATATATATATATATATATATATATGTGTGTGTGTGTGTGTGTGTGTGTGTGTGTGTGTGTGTGTGTATATATATATATATATATATATTATTGATTTCAGAGAGGAAGGGAGAGGAAGAGAGATAGAAACTTCAATGATGAGAGAGAATCATTGATTGGCTGCCTCCTGCACACCCTCTACTAAGGATCGAGCCCGAAACCCAGGCATGTGCCCTTGATGGGAATCTAACCCAGGACCCTTTAGTCCTCAGGCCAATACTCTATCCACTGAGCCAAACCATCTAGGGCTCAAAGTGAAATCTTATTTAATTACTCAAGAGTTTGATAAGAGAGTCTGTGTGCACTTCCCCCACATCACTCAGAGTTTTAGACTCAGATGGTTTCCCCTTCTTATTCTCTGACGTTCAAGACTTCCAGTGGTGTAGGAAAACTGGAACACTTGCCAATATTGAGTACAATGTAAAATAATTCATCTTTTTGGGGGGAGAGGTTTTTTCATTATCTACCAACAGGTAACATGTACACCACATCCATTGACCCAGAGATTCCAGCTCTAAGCATTTATCTTACATAAATGCTCACACACGTGGCCAAGGTACACACAGTCCAACTAAATTAGAAATAAAATACAGAGCTGAGATTTCTTCTTATAAAAGGAAAATGTGAAGTCCAGTATAATTTCAGAAAATAAAAACAGACATACTGGTTTGGTTAATTTTTGTATGATATGAAGAAATATCATTTATGATGAAAACATTTGTAAAAAAAGAAACGTAATATTTTTAATAATAAAGAATTTAAAAATAGAAATTCTTATTATGAATATTTAAAAAGGAAACCTTTGTAAATAGGTTTAAGTTGATTCTATTTTGGTCAATACTATTTTCTTAAATCTGATTGCCCAGTTTTTGTTTTGTTTTTCATTTTATTTTTCAATTACAGTTAATAATTCAATAGTATTTTATATTAGGTGTAGGCATACAGTATAGTGGTTAGAATGGTAGAAAAGAAAAAGTTGTCCGAAGAAAAAGAATCTAAAAATGTGTGCCCTGGTTTTGTGATTGAGTGGCTGGTCTCAAGGAGCCTGGGAAGGGGAAGACAGAGAAAAGGTATGATATAGTATATACCTGGCATAGAGAAATACAGTTTTATATTATGAATTATCTCACATCAAAAGGTGATAATAAGGACTCTTGTAGCTGCTGACTCAGTTGAGGAGTAATAGCTCTGAAAATGACAGTTGAGTGCTATATAGTCTTAAGTTTGAAATGAAGAAGAGTTAGTGACAAGCTGCCCTAAGTTTCAAGCACAAATTCAATATTAATTAAGTACAGAGTTGTCCAAAAACAATTCTAAAAGAGTTTCAGTTTCTAAAGTTGTCTGGTGATTATTCAATAAATATGGTATAATCTAAAAAGTTTCAGACAATGTAAAGAAACAGCAGTGTTAGGTAAAAAAAAAGAGGCAAGTTATACAAGAATAGCATAAATATCTATCTATAAGAGCATGTAAAACAAAAAAAATATATGTGCATGTTTATATTCATAATTTATGAAATTTTGGGGGATTACTGCTGGAATCAGGGAGACATTCTATATGATAAACTCTTATATTTTTATTTTATTTTTTAATGTGCATGTATTATTTTTACAATATTATTGCAGTTCAGCAACTCTAATACCCTTAATTCTACCAGAGAATATTAACAAAGGTTTTTTAATCAACTGTACTTATGAGGCTTCTTTGATTATTTGGTGCATCCCAAGTTACACTGATTTAAAAAAAAAGTTAAGCCTAGCCGGTGTTGCTCAGTGGTTGAGCATCAACCTATGAACCAGGAGGTCAAGGTTCAATTTCCGGTCAGGACATATACCCAGGTTGCAGGCTTGATCCCCAGTGTGGGGTGTGCAGACAACAGCCGATTAATGATTCTCTCTCATCATTGATGTTTCTATCTCTCTCTCCCTCTCCCTTCCTCTCTGAAATCAATATAAAAAAAAGGAAAGTTAAAACATTGATATAAATTGTCAAGAACACTAAGAAATTATAAATTAAAAACTATGCCAGGCAATTCTCATGTTGTATAACTGAAATTAATATAATGTTTTATGTCAATTATACCTCAAAAACATAGTTATTGATTAATCTTACTAGTAAATTTGGCACAATTTATGAAGTCCAAGCTAATTTTCTATGGACAAGGAAGTACCGTGTAGCTATTTTTGTTTGAAAGACTAAATTAGTCATAGAATACTCTAGATTTTCTGCTAGGTTATATACACTCTTTCTTAGTTGGGTTATTTTCTTAAATGGTTTAATGTCTTCAGATTACCTTTTGTGGTTTATTATTATTAGAGCAATATATGGCCAAATTGAGTCATGTCAGTCTCATATTGCTTAATTAAAAAATATTTGATTCACAGAATCCAAGCCTAATGAATTCCACTATGTTTTCATTGTTATCATTACCGTGGAGTCAGTAAAAATTGGTGCCTGGTTGCCTACTTCTCCATGGTCATTGGATTCCAGTTCAGCAGATTAACAGTGGTTCTTGGTGTAACAGTGAGATGCAAAGTATATGCTTCTTACTTGTGTCTAGATCCAGAGATCCAAGAACAATCACAGCACTTGGAGTTTGCATGAGCTTTCATTTCCTCGAATCCAATCTCTTCTTCCACAGATGGGGCAACAAAACTCCCAGAGGTCAGACCAGAATGCAGGCTTCTGGAACTCACTATATACTCAGCAACCATGTGGTTTGGCCAGACACCCCTGGTCTGACCAGACACCCCCGGTCTGGCCAGCAGAAAGCCCATATCAGGCTTGTGTGTATGCAAAGCGAGAGCTGCAGGCAACGTCCTGGGCTGCTGGGAGTTCTCATGAGCTCAATATTTAGGTGAAAATATAAAAGGAACAGCTCATCCATGATCCCACCTAAGATCTGCAAAGTCACCTTTAAAATTCAACCTGGAGTAGTCTCGCCTTGGGAGGGCAGGTCCCTCCTGGCTCCAGCCGACACCAAACCAAACTCACAGGAAACTATAGTAACTGTCTCATTGTGCAAACATGGTCCCCATAAATGAGCAAACAATCCTAAATGGAAAACAAACCAGGAACCCTCACATTTCATTACTGAGGTTTAAAATCCTCGTCAATGAAAAATGAAAAGGAAAAAAAGCATTCTTGGCACGTGTGCAAGTGTACACACAAACTCAGACACACACACGCGTGCACACACACACACACACACACACTGCAGAGTAAAAGAAGCAATCAATTATTTCAAAGTGGTGGAATTGGATTACATTTTTTCTTTTGCAACTGTCTGTATAATGTAAACACTAAGTCTATACATAATTCATAAATACTTTCTTTATAATCGACTATTGTTGTCATGGCTTCTGTGAATTCTACTGTTGAATAGCCTCCTCTTAGCTTCCAAAAATGCCTCTGTTGCTTTGCCCAGTTCCCAGCTTCTGTTGTCCCTCATGCTGCCCTGCACATCTGCATTCACACCTGCACTTTTTCTCAGGCATCAGGGCTCACACTCTCCAGACTTGGAGGGCTCTGGGCTAAGGAACTGAATAGTCCAGATCGATCTCACTTTCTAATCTGATGAGTTTTGCTCACTTGGTGTTTTCAACACTAGGATTAAGCCGTAACCTGAGCATGTGCCCTTGACCAGAATCTAACCTGGGATCCTTCAGTCTGCAGGCCGATGCACTTCCCACTTTGACCTCTCTTGAATCTTTACACTTTCTTTTATTATTATTACTAGGGGGCCGGTGCACAAAATTTGTGCACTGGGGAGGGGTCCCTCAGCTCAGCCTGCCCCCTCTCACATACTGGGAGCCCTCAGAGGATGTCCTACTGATGGCTTAGGCCCGTTCCCCATTGGGAGCAGGCTTAAGCCGCAGTCTGCCCTCCCTTTGTGGGAGGCGACCGGGCTGATCAGGGGAAGGCGCCAGCCCCATCACCCCACTGCTGCAGCCACTGCCAGTTACCACAGCCGCCAAGGTATTTTCATCAACACGGACTCCAGTCTATTCACCATGAAAAAATGACAACTTTCTTTAGGCATTTTCAAGATGTGTCTTTCTTAGGATATGACATTTCTTTCTTTATTTTATTCTTTTATTCTCACCTGAGGATATATTTCCATTGATTTTTTTCCTCTTCCCTCCAATCCCAGGCTTGGCCCCTGCCCAAGCCTAAAGCCTAAAGGGGTTCTCCCCCCTGCCCCTCCAATGGCCGGCTGGGAGTGACCTGGGTGCTGAGGAGGTTCCCGGGACCCAGGTATGTATGCAAATTAACCGCTATATTTGTTGGGCTAATTTGCAGATGCACTCTGATTGGCTGTGGGTGTAGTGGAGATACGGTCAATTTACATGTTTCTCTACTATTAGGTAAGATTTTTTACAGAGATTATTGGAGTGATACTGGTTAATAAAATTATATAGGTTTCAGGTGTACAACTCTATGTATCATGTGTATATTGTATTGTGTGTTCACCATCCAAAGTCAAGTCTCCTTCCATTACCTCTTATCCCCACTAAGTTCTTCTACCGCCTCCCCCATCCACCTTTCCCTCTGGTAATTGTCATACTGTCGCCTGTGTCTATGAGGTGTTCTGTTGTTGATTTTTGCTTAATCCCTTCGCCTTTTTCACCCAGCCCCCAACGCACTCTCCTCTGACAGCTGTCCATCTGTTTTCTGTATCTCTGAGTCTGTTTCTATTATGTTTATTTGCTTAGATTCCACATATAAGGGAAATCATGGTCCAATGGACTTAGGGTATGTTCTCAGGCCACCCTCATAGCGCCATGCCTTTTGTATGATAATGGAACTGGAGGTTTGCTATACTAGTGCACTAAAAAGGAATGATCTCAAGTCATGATTTGAAACTGACTTTAAGGTGTCTGCCCCTTTGTGAATAGCAGTCCGCTTTTTCCCATTCTCTCCAGGGTCCCTTTTTCAGTCCTCACCATAACAGGCTAACAAGAATCAAAGCCAGAAACACAGGCTAAAGTTGGAAACCTATTTCTAAGATATTTTCATGTCTTTTCTGATTATTAACATTATCCATGTAAATTTTTTGTTAAATGGGGTTAATTATAAAATAGAAAAAATACTTTAATATCTCACTTTCTAGAGATGATTGCAATTAATATTTTCATGTATGCCTTTTTAGAATTTTTACAGTAATGTGTATGTGTGAGATTTGCTTTACATACTTGAGACTCTAATGCCAATACGTTTTTAAAGAGCTTGTCTAATCCTCTTCACAAGGTAGATGGAACACATAAGACGGATCCGCTTGTAAACTGGTTGGTTCTCCCTTTAGCCTTTTTTGTTGTGGGGTTTTGTTCGTGGTGAAACACTTTTGCATGATAGTTTCTCAGTTTTTTTCTTGAAAATTGAAAACATCTCTGGTGGGTGACATCTGTTTCAATTGATGCATCTTTATTTTTCAAATCAAATTAGGAAAGTGTCAGTGTTAACCAATATTTCACCTAGAACCTCCAATTTGCTGATTTAAGGAAAGAAGCAGAAGAAATGAATTAGCATTTATGGAGTATCTATTTGGAGTCTGATGCTAGGCACCTTGTACACAAATTCTGTTCAGTACTCAAGGTGTTTAACTCATTGGTGTTTCTATCAGTCACGAGGCATCTGACTCTGCAGAGAGGTCACTTTACTGCAAAGTAGTTGAGCTGGATTCAAACTTCTACTCTGGAGCCCAAGTGCCTTCCCCTACCATACCATCTCCGTATAGTCTCTTCATAGTAGTTGAGTAAGAGAACCATGGTAATACAGACCTCAGTAACTCTGAAGAGTCACACCAGGCCACTAGCTACACTCAGCATGTCTCTGCCAGTTCTTCGGAACCCTCGAGCATCGAAGGATACCACCGTTCAAATATTTGTAGAATCTCTTTTGTTAGATTTAAAGTAGTTCATATAACATCCCACAAATCTATTTATCATTTACTTCTTCCGAATCCCCCTTTCCCTGTGCCCCAGTCTACCCGTGAGAGGCAAATACCTAAGCAAAATATTTATTACCTCAGTCCCCATCGACTTCCAGAGCCAAGGACAACAGGACATTTCTGAAGCCCTCCACAATCCTGTGCACTGTTTATAAAAACAACCATGATCCCCAAAGAATTGGATAATGAAGTTTCACAATGCCTACCATGAATAAAATCTGGAGGAATAAAAGGAAACAAATAGTCCAAGTTAAATAAAAAATGTGAAAATTAAAAAATATGTTTCAATTAGTTGAAAAGACTTTTTATTAAGAAACCAAAACATGCCTTTGTTTCATAATCCTTGCTGGTGAAATTAAAAAACTGAAGACACTAATGACTAAGGATGTACTAAATATGTTTTTACAAATGAAACTTAAAAAAATATATATTTTTATTGATTTCAGAGAGGATGGGAGAGGGAGATAGAGATAGAAACATCAATGATGAGAGAGAATCATTGGTTGGCTGCCTCCTACACACCCCCTACTGAGGATCAAGCCGTAACCTGAGCCCTTGACTGGAATAGAACCTAGGACCCTTCAGTCTGTAGGCCGATGCTCTATCCACTGAGCCAAACCAGCTAGGACTACAAATGACATTTTAATCATTGATATTTAGAATGGAAAGGAGTTTACATAAGAATTATTCTAATTATTGCATTCTACAAAGATGATTAAATTATGTGCTGAAGGTCACATTTAGTATGTGTTATAAATATGGTTAAATTTTATAACATATTTATACTTTCTATAACTAAAAAATAATTTAGTTCAAAAGAACACAAAATAATCTTACTCTCATTTTTATTTTGCAAAAAGCATTTACTGAAGTAAAACAAATATGACTTATTTTCTTTGTTCCTTATCTCCCCATTTTGGCTGCCTGTTTGGGTTTGAGTCTGTGTATTAGGTAGATCTGCTACGAATCCCAACCTCTAGTGGAGGACAATGTCAGACACTGTGCTGGCCCTGAGTACCCTGTTTGGAGCTATCAGCAATTCAGTTTGTGGCTCCCTCTGCTGGAAATGACCAAGATATGCACCAGGGTCTGCTTTTCCTAGCCCCAGGACCAGAATTAGATCAGGCAAAGACTCAAAGTCTCCAGAGATCTGCCTCTGCCTGCAGTCTCACTGACATGCAGTCTTGATTAGCCTCAGGCTATTGACCACAAGGCCGGGTGAGAGGTCTTCCAACGGGGTAGGGCAACTACCTTCCCCCAGACAAAAGATGCCTGGATAGCAAAGATCCACAAAGAAAGATGTTCTCTTTAGTGTGAGGGAATGACTAAGCACAGGGAACCGGGATGGCTGCCCATTGAGCTCCAACCCCAGAGCCCCACCAAACCTGGCTTCTGTTCACACAGCTGGAGTCTACTCTGCCCTCCCTCTCCTGGAGCCCAAGGTGAGTGGCTGCACATACAATTTTGTTCGTTGGCCCTTTAAGAGGATGCCTGCATTTCCAGCCATCTCTTGCTGGCAGACAGCAACTCTGCTGCTTTTCACAGCCAGATCCTATGTGGGCACCGTCCGCAGTTCTGGTGCTATCTGCTGGGGAACCCAACTTGAGGTTTAAGACCCCAGAATTCTCAATAGGAACCCCCCACAGCTGAGACATCCCTCCAGAACTTCAGTTGCTGTCTGTGGGAGCCCGGCCAGCCCTTTTGTGCCTCCACACTTCCTACCAGTCTCTCTGTGGTCTCCACTTTCCATCCTTAGTTATCAGGGCTCTCTCCAGCTAGTCTTCAGTTGATTTTTTTTCAGGGTGGTTTTTCTCTGTATTTGAGTTGTATTTTCAGTTTGGTCCTGGGAGAGTGTCAGTGTAGCTTCTGCTTACTCTGCCACCATTTTTGAATCTTTTATTTTCTGTTTGTTTGTTTTTTTTTTTTTTAATCAATCTGGTAAAATGTTTATCCATTATATTGCTCTTTTCAATAAATAGCTTTTGATTGCATTATCTTTTATCCTTTTTGTGTTTTTTAATTTTATTTATGTTTGTTCTTTGTTATTTCTTCCTTTTGCTGGCTCTGGATTTATTTTTCTCTTCTTTTACTAGTTTATTAAGGTAGAACTTAGATTATTTGTGGTAGTACTTTTAAAGTAAGTATTTATTCCTATAAATTTTCCTCTAAAAATTTCTTTAGCTACATTTCATGAAATTAAAAAATACATATTTTTATTGATTTTTAGAGAGAGAGAAAGAGAAACATCGATTAGCTGCCTGCTACACACTCACCCAGGATTGGCCCAAAACCCGGGCAGGTGCCCTGACTGGTAATCTAACTGGCAACCTTTTGGGTGAACCAGATGATGCCCAACCCATTGAGCCACACTGGCCAGGGCATACATATCTTATGAATTTTTATATGTTGTACTCTTACTTTCTTCAGTTTAAAATATTTTCTAATTTCCTCTGTGACTCATTTATTTAGAAGTGTGGTATTTAGTTTATAAATATATGTGGATTTTCCAGATTACTAATGACAGGCTCTCCAGCCTGGAGCCTGCTGAAATGATCCAGACAAGGCAATGCTAGGCCCACTTAGCTAACTTTGCCTGTTTCTTTATGGTTTCCACAGAAACCACAATAAAGTCTCTTGCCAACATTTTCCCCTCAGCATCTACTTCCTGACCAAAACTGGCACTTCCCCAGATGGCCTCAGCATGCAGAGGAATGCCTCCTCCTCTTTGGAACTGTGGCTACAAACTCTGGATAAAATACTGGGTAGTTGTGATGAATATAACCAGTTTACTAAGCAGTAGGCTATTACCATGAAATGCTTCCCCCCAATACTATATTTAATCAAATTCTGTTGGTATTTTTTCCCTGCTCCTTAATGACATTCTGATCTAATATAGAAATGCCCAACTAGATGTGTTTATTGAATGTCTAGCCAATGTAATTTAAAACTTTACCCTAATATCCAACTCAGTTGCATCTCTCCCCACTCCCATTCCCTCCATCTAAGGGAGGAGGAGTTCCCTCGTCCTTCTCAGCAGTCTCCTCTCCCAGGGGTCGGCTTCCTTGGCCAGCGGTCATCTTGACGATGCTACATCCTGCCTCCTCCTTTTCCCTATGGGCTCCTTTACATGGCTCCAGAGTGGGGGGTCACTGAGGACCTCTTCTGAGAGCATGGCATACTAAAATACAGTGTTAATTTTTTTTAATGGATTTCAGAGAGGAAGGGAGAGGGAGCGAGAGATAGAAACATTAATGATGAGAGAATCATCAACCAACCAGCTGCCTCCTGCACACCCCCTACTGGAGATCGAGCCCATCACTGTGCCTGTGCCCTGACCAGGAATCAAACCATGACCTCCTGGTTCATAGGTCTACGCTCAACCACTGAGCCACATGGCCAGGCAGCATTCATTTCTTTTACTATGCAGTGTTCATTACCATTCTACTTTTATTGACTGCTGACTTCAAGCATCACCAGGTAGAAAAATGCCCTAAACAGCAGGAGGTGTGTAAAACCCTTTCAAGAACTCTCATCATGCTCAAATCTGTTCAGTGGCAATGCTCACACCAGCCTTTATCTAGCATGCAGCTGGCTAGTCAAATGCCTCTCTGATTCTCGAGGTGCCACCATTTCTATGAGTGATGGCCTTAAATTGCTCCTCTCTCCCTCAGCTTTGAGGGTTTTACATTAGGTATATCTCTTGGCTTTGTGCCCGTTGCCCATATTTTCACTGTTCACAGTGCACACTGAGGCCACTGTGTATGGGGCTGGATGCTTTAGATGTGAAGATGCATGAGCCATGGTGTCTTCCCTCAGGTAGCCTGTGTTCTGGTCATAATTCACAAGACCACAGACCCCTTGAAATACTAGTATGTCCAGTTTGCTTAAATGTCCAGATCTTTTCATTTTTCTCAACTTACACTGACAATTTAAATGAATGAGGAATAAAAACCTTCTAAGCTACTGGATAGGATGCTAGATTCTCTGTTAGTTGTATTCTAATCCAATAATACCTTGGACTGTATTTCTTAGGTTAGGCTAGGCAATGCTATGGAAACAAACTCCAAAATTATAGTGTCTTTCTGAATAAAAAGGTGTGTTTGTTTTTCTGTACAGGAAAATGTTGGTTGGAGTTCTCAACACTCAAGAGAAATTACCCTCCCTGTGATTATTCATCAATCTAGACTGCTGCGATGTTGTTGCTAGGAAAATCAGAGAAAAGTCAAAGCAATCCTGCTTTGAGCATTGGCATGGGAGGACTGGTTGGAGCTTGCCTGGGCACTTGGCAAGCCAGGGGTATCTAGTTATGGATGTGGGGCTGCAAAGAGTTGCCAGTGGAGAGCATGTGGGAGGCTGCTGCCTCTGCACCTGGTGGTAGACCTGCGTGCACCATTCTCCTAGCAGGCAGGGAGGACAGACAGAGGGTCGAGAGCAAGGATAAGCTGGACGCGACTGGCCCTTTCCCATCAGTCTTTCACTATCTAACCACAAAGACCTTCTGATGGCAACTTGATTTCTGTTTTTAAACCTTGTATGGATTTCTCTTTGGGCCAACTCTAACTCAGAATCATACAGGAAATGAATTATTCAAAGTATAGATACAGCTTAGTTAAATGAATATAGTCAACACAAAGCATGCCTTTGACGTCCCAATTCTTATAATGAAATGGCCTAGAATTGGCATACATTTCTACTCATAGCCCATTAGACAGAGCCAGTCATGTGACCTCACCTAACTGCAAAGGGCTGTAAAATGTGGGAAAACACATGGACATTCATTCAGTGATCATTAAATGTCCCTGCCATACCTACTATGTCAAGGTGAAGCATGTATAGATGTCAGTTTCCAACAATTTGTATAAGTGGTCCACTTGACCTCTAACAAAATATTTTGCTTGAGTGCATGTGTTTGTCTTACTGAAATTTTTACATTAATGTTAGAATTATCATCACTCTAGCCAAAATTTTATCTGTAAGTCTGAGAATTCTGGTTGTCACTCTTAGTTATTTTCAGGAAAGGGCTCTCTGAACAGAAAATTTCAACTCCTTGACACCTCTCTTGTTTCCTTTTGTGGGTCTAAATTTTATTAAAGCAGTTCCCAGCACTGAGTTGTCCTAACTGTAGTTTTCAGCAGCCCTGGGAGTATAGTTTCAACTATATCTTCTTTGGTGGGTGGAGAGCAGGAAAGACTAATAATAAAATGGAAGATTAAAGAAACCTTGCAAATTAGAAAACTAATAGAGTGTTTCTGTATGCAATCTTGTGACAAATTTGATTTTACCTGAAGTGGAATTATGAATATTTAGGGAAGATCCATTTCTACTGCATCTTAGAAATGCAAGTGATAGTAATTTTATATTGATGGTCTGAATCATTCTGGGCATTATGAAGAGGATAATATATTGTCAATGTATGACTCTTCCATTTAAGACTGTTATGTAACAGCAATAATAGGCAGCCAATACAAACCAACTGGTGCTTTCCAGATGAAAGAGAGAATTAAAGAAAGGATTAAGGTTCTCTTTTAATTAAAAAGGAAAAAAAAAAGACTTGCTAACATCAAGGCAAGGAAAATTTTTACAAATCTGTTGAACTAGCCCAAATTATGTAACAACAAATTAATATAGGGCTTTATCCATTTGAGATTAAAATTAAACATCATTAAATCATAAAATGGTTGCTTTTGATATTTTTATACCCAAAAAGGTGGAAATGACCCATGTATCCACCGACAGATGAATTGATAAACAATTTGTGGTATATAGATACTATGAAATATTTTTCAGTCTTAAAAAGGAAGAAAATTCTGAACCATGCTGCAATATGGATGAACCTTGTAGACATGAACAAATTCTGTATGATTCTACTTAGATGAGGTACCTAGAATAGTCAGATTCATCAAAAAAGAAAGAATTGTGGTTGAAAAGGCTGAGGAGAGGAGAAAAGGCAAGTCAATGTTTAATGGACATGAAAAGTTTTGGAGATGGATGGTGGTGATAGGTGCACAATGTAAATTTATTAATACCAATGGACTGTGCAATTAAAAATGGTTAAAATGCTGAATTTTGTTATGTATATTTTACCACAATAAACAAATAAAATGAAACAAAATGTAATCATCTTAAGAAACTGGAGTCTTAGAGGTATGGAACCATTAAATGTCATCAGGTCTGATTAGGAACACAGGACAGTCTGTCTAATGGAAGATGCTATGTTCTACAAAAGAGCACCCAGTTCTGAAGAATCTTGACATTTAGTACTGCAGCCTTCAGATGAGGGGGGTGTCAAATAAGATCAGGGAATCCTACTGACACCTTCCATTGCTCTACTTTCAGTGGGACATTTGTGGGTGACGACACTGAGATGCATAAAGCATGATGTTAAGTTTACTGCATGACTTGCAAAGAGAGAATCCTGATCCAGATCTGATTAAGGGGTTCATGCTGGAAAGAACAATCGCTTCCCAGTCCTTAATCATCTAAAGACGCGTGATTTAATTTGCTTCACGCCAGCAGCTGAAGAAGGGACGGGCCACCTTGGGAACCTGTAATAGTTGGCTGCTGTTAACAAATTCCACCCTCAGCAGAGGGAGCACCGTACCAGCCCGGGAAGGGTTTGGTCCCTGCGTAGCTTAACTCTAAGCTTGGAGGAACCTGTGTTGGAAACTGTTAAGAAAATGGAAAGACCTCTGGAGTCAGAGTCATCAGTCTCATAAGCACAGCTCTGCCACTGAAACCTATTGGGACCTCTAGGAAACCACTCTCTCTCTCTGAGTTGAGGGTCCTCGTCTGTAAGTTGAGATTGTCTGTGCCTTTCATTGTAAACTAGAGGCCTGGTGCATGACATTTCTGCACTTGGGAGTCCCTCAGCCTCGCCTGCTCCCTCTCACAGTCCAGGACCCCTCAGGGGATGTCTGCCTGCCAGCTTAGGCCTGCTCCCCTTGCCTAAGCCAGTCGGCGGACATCCCACGAGGGGTCCTTAGCACTGTCGCGGAGGTGGGAGAGGCTCCTGCCACCACCGCTGCACTCGCCAGCCATGAGCCTGGCTTCTGGCTGAGCGGCACTCCCACTGACCACCAGGGGCAGCTCTTGCATCAAGCATCTGCCTCCTAGTGGTCAGTGTGCATCATAGTGACTGGTCGTTCCACCATTTGGTTGATTTGCATATTAGTCTTTTATTATATAGGATGCCCTGATCATGACTCATCCACCTTCATGTGTTAGGAACCTCAAAGTGATTCATGTAATTATGGCACTGGGTCAGCCAGGCTGATGCATAGTTTGTTAAAAGAATGGGAGTAAACTATCTTTAACTCTAGAAGAAAACGTACTTGGTATAGAAACTAACTTATAAACCAGTGAATGCTGGGAATGCCTCTTGGTTTAGGGTCTTTTATACATGTATAAAAGCATGTCTTATTGACATGATGCAATTGCTTAATTTTCTTATCATGCAGGAAGAATGCTCCCTTCTTTTTTGGTGCAATGATTAGACAGGCCTCAGAGAGAAGAATGGGAATTTATCTCTTCTTTCCGTCCTAATGGGCTCCAGTGAGGTCACACATCTCTCTCTCACTCAGATCCTCTGGTCCAATCTTTACAATAAAAATGTCCCACTGCCCTTGCTTCTCCTGGGCTCCTTAGCCTCCCAGCCCTGCCTTCACTCAGCTCTGCCTTCGCTCAGTTCTCACCTTGTTGCCTGCCCATATTTGTGGGCAAGTTCCACCCATGACCACATCCAACCAGCACTTTTAAGAAAGCCAGACTGGCTTGGAGTTCACTCCACTCCCCACGCAGTGTGGTGGAAGGAGGAAGGCTCTCTGTGCACTTTGTTTACCTGAACTTCCTTCTGTGCCTGCGGATGGCTGTAGAACAAAAGCTTTCCCCAAGACCTTCCTGTAATAGCAACAGTGTCTGGATCAACAGCAGAGATTGTGGCACAAGGAAAGCTTGTTCCTTCTGCCCATGTAATTCCAGGCAACGGGGAATGACAGAATTGGTAGCATATCTAGGAAAGTCCATCATGGTAAGACCTGGTTTTACGTATATTGGCTTTGCTAACTATTAGTTTCAAAACTTGGGAAGTATTTTAATCTCTGCTAGCTTCCGTTTCTTCATCTTTTAATGGTCAACTAACTTGTTATGATGACTAGAAAGAATGGATTGGAAGTTTCTAGCACAGTGCCTGGACCTGGGTAGACATCCTATGGATTTAAGTTCTTATTATCCTACAGATGATAAAAAGCATTCAACTCTGAGTTTGCATTTCACTAATGGTTTATCTTTTCCCTTAAAAAATCATTCTGAGAGCTGCTCCAAGGCCTGGAATTTATTACGGCTTCTGCATAGATGGACAAATTGTTGTTTGCACCAACCCAGTCTCCCTTCACATCACAGTCAGCATCATTTGTACAGTTAGTATGAAAAATTTCCAACAAATTACAGTAATGAATTGTGGGCTGTTCTTTGAGGGTATTCACCTTTTGATTGTAAAAAAAAAAAAAATTGACTTGATCATATTCTCTCCCTTTTTATGTCCAGATCACATCTGGAAGCTGAATTTTATTACATGTGTTTCCACCCAGGGATAATCTTAAACTACCTGTGTGCCGGGACCACACCGGGGAGTTTCTGATTCAGTGGCCACCCCAGGGTGAGGTTTGGGAGTTCATTTGTAAACCCTCCAGAAACGACTGTGATGAGTGTCTCTAAGAGCTGAATCACATCAGTGTGGAAGGGCCATGGGCTATTACAAAGCTCAGCAGGTGTCTCAGAATCATTCTTGAATTTCAATTTCAGAATCTTGTGCATGGTTCGGAGAGATGAGAATAGAATTTTAATTGAGGTTCTATTTCCATGGGAACAAGAACCCCAGAGCTCCTCCACGTTCCTCGTCATATCTGCAGAAAGGTTTCCTATTGTTCTCTGCAGACAGCTGCGATGCAGTGGGTACTGCTGGAACCAACTTGCTGCTCCCCATCACATGCAACAGAATACAGCCAGCACGTTCCTAACTGGAGAGAGTGGTGTGCATCTGCACGTTTCCCTCTCCGTGGGTTATCATCAGAGACAGAACATTTTAAAGCTGATGTCCACCATCCTGATTTTACAGATAAAGAAATGAAAACCTAGTGATTTTGCCTGAGGTCACACAGCTGGGTGAATTTTTTTCTTTATTCTGTATATTATATATAATTAGTTCCTATTTTTTCTTGCAGGGTAGAGAAATGAATACTGGTACATCTTATAAAATGTAGCTAATAAGAAAAATTAATTGTCAATGAAACTGTCAACAAATTCAAAGAACCCAAGATATTAATTATCGTTCATCATGCTTTTCTGGTTCCTTTATTATTCTACAACTCCTCTAATTAAAATTAAACCTGCTGCAACTGTGAGGTGTAAAGCTTAATATAATACTACTATGCTTTCCTCTACTCATAAAGAACAACATCTTATCAAGCACCATTCAATCAGAACAGAGTGGCAAGAGAAACTTAAATTTTTTATTATTATGTTTCTAACCAGGATGTGAAATCTGTAAAACACAAAGTCATAAATGTGACACGTGCTTCTAGAATCCAATGTTTCCATGCAGTCTTTCCTAGACATGCTCTCAAAATGCTTGTGGGAGTGAGTTGTGAACCAAACAGATGTAGATGTCTTTTCCTTTCTTGTTTTTATTTCTACTTAGTGCTAAGTATATTTAAAAATAGTTCCTATACTATGTGTAGGTATAGGAAACCCATATAACAAACATTTTTCTACTTTCTCGCTACTAAAAGTGGTGCCTCTCTAATCACTGGTCCATGTGCTTGCTGAAGGAGTGTTTACCAGGATCAGAAATGCTGGCTCTTAGGACATGTGATGTCCCTTATCAGGTCCATCGCTCTCTAGTCTCTGTGACCATCTAGTCAGCCTATGCATGCACTTAGTTTTTAAAAATCTTAGCATCATTTTTAGTTGTTTTCAGTGGAACAGGAAATCTCTGAAAAATTGAAAACAATTATTTATAGAAAGAAAAATATTTGACATCTTCAGAGAAATAAATGGAAAGCGGGGCTTCAACAAAGATATTTTGTTACTAGGACCTGTGCTTCAACTAATTGTCAACTTTTTAATATTGTAATGTGTTTTTTAAAAAAGGAGCTTGATTATTTTTTTTACATAGACCTGGTCAAATGCAATTATAAGAAGTTATGCTGACACAGAGTAGCTGCCGAATACTCACTGGGATTTCCTCATCAAGATTGCTCCATATCCCAAATCACTATCATACAGTGAAGCGAAATATATAATGTTGTAAAATGAGTATCGAAGAGGGTAAAGATGTTCCTTGAATACCGTAGACATTTCTTAAATATATAAGAATTGCTGGATTAGTTTAAAATAGAAGAACAGTAGGTTTTTGAGATCTAAAGGAGCCTCCGAAAAAGTCTGACTCCACTCTTTCATTGTACAATGAAACTGAGGACTAGAGAAGTGAAGCAAATTGTCGAAAGACATACAACAGTTTAACAGCCAGCTGAAGCTTTGAGCCCAGGTCTTCTCCATTTGTTCCTGAGAGAATTACTCCACAGTCCTTCCATCACAAGACACAAAATTCAAGATGTTTGCATAAATCCCAGATCCCAGTTACTATGTTGGGGAAAAAGCATAATTGTTTTTTTTTTTTTTTTAAAGTTTGCTTTAAGATCCCAAAACAGATATAAGGTAGTAGCCATGTCTTCCACCAAATACAACCTTAGTTTTATTTTCAAATATGACTGTATCCTCCCAAATTTCACAAGGAAAGTTATGAATCAGAAGATGAAAAGAGGCAAAGGGTGAGTCTTTTGGAGAGTCAACATGTAGAGATTTTGAAACCAAATTATTTATTCATTACAAGTCTATTCGCTAAAAGGCGGGTCTGGAGGCAATGTGATGACTCAGTTCATGGTGACTTTTGAGGAGAAAATTCATACTTTCATGAGCCCACAGATCCAATGCCAAGAGGAACTCAGGATAGACATCATCCAAGCAGTTCAGAGCATTTTGAAAAAGTCAAACTTTTTTTTAAACCTTTTATTTGAGACACATGGTGGATTTACTTCCACTTTGTCTTTATTTTAACTTTAGCTTTTCAGTGAATAATGCCTTCAACACTGTCTCTGGGGCACTGGCACAGACCTAGAGGCATGTGATGTAGAAAACATAGGCAAGAGAAAGAAAGCCTTAAAGTTCCTCTTTAGATACTGGGGATGAGCTTACTTACCGATGTAGGGAAGCCAAACTTGCCACCCCAAAGTCTGTCTCTCTGGCATAAGAATTATTTCATTCCTAAGAAACAAAGACTCAAGAAGAACCTTTGACCTTCCTCAAAACTGCCTAGAAGAATTTAAGAGGCCTATTCCAGGAAAAAAGAGCTACCACCAGAGCTAACTATAAAATATACTAGTATATACAGGGTGGGGCAAAATAGATTTACACTTGTTCACATGGAAAATAATACAATAATTAATCAATAATAATGTAAGTTGTGAGTACATGCTAAACAGAGTTTATTCTTATATTATTACTGATTAATTACTGTATTACTTTCCATGTGAACCACTGTAAACCTACTTTTGCCCCTCCTCCCCTCTGCTACATAAACTAGTGTGGTAGACTGGGAAGAAGCTAGCAAGGCCTGCTTGATCAAAGTTCTTTGTGTCTCATTGTTAAAGATGGCCCAGCAAACATTTGTTTATTGAACAATCGCTGTTCCATGTATGTGAATTGCCTTCCTCCCCTTTGTTTTTATTAAATTTATTGGGATAACATTGGTCAACATGAACATAAAAGTTTCAGGTGTCAGTTTCTGTTACAAGATCTGTATATTGCACTGTGTGCCCACAACCCAAACTCAAATATTCTCCTGTCACCATATATTAGGACCTCTTTTCTCCCCACCCCCTTTCCTCTGACAATCACCACACTGCTGTTTGTGTTCACAAGATTCAGTTTTATATCCCACATATGAGTGAGTAAGGGTTCCCTTTTTTCCACAACCTCTCAAACACTTATTACTGCTTCTCTTATTGATAATGGCCACTCTAATAGGTATGGGTGGTATCTCAGTGTAGTTTTGATTTGCATTTCCCTAATTGCTGATGAGGTTGAGCATATTTTCATATATCTATTGGCTGTTTACATGTCATCTTAGAAGAGGTGTATTTTCAGGTTTGCCCACTTTTTCATTGGGTTGTTTGTTTGGTGTGAGTTTTATAATTTCCAAAATATATAAAGAACTCATAAAACTTCTTCCCCTTTGAAGTCCTGAACCACTACCCTCTTCTTAGCTCAAGATGGCAAATAAGTATCAATTGCCAGATTTATCTTGGAACCCCATATTCTTATAGGTCTCCCACACATACATACAAACTAAGCTTGATTATTTTCTCCTATTAATCTATCTCAGATCTAAGACTTAGATCATCCAGAAGAACCTAGAAGGGTAGAGAAAAACATCTTCCTCCCCAATACCTATCCTACATTTTTCTGGTCCCCGCACAATGGTTGTCAATGCAGGGCTACTTTCTTTGCAAACATTTTACTGACAGGTTCATAGAACTGTTTATATTTCAAGAGTCTGAGCATGTTTGGTGTTGTGTGTTTTTTGTCATGTATAAAGTCAACTAATTTTTACTGATTGCCTACAAGTTAGCAAGCACTCTTTGAGTGCTTTCATATATTCTATCTCATTTAGTTCTAGTATCTTATAAGCACTGTCTGAATTTTTAAAAAAGGAAAAATGTAGAAATAACACATATAATTGTTTTAGGGGGAAATGAATAATTTTCTCAAGGTCACAGAGCCAATAAATGGCAGAAATGAAATATGAATCTGGAACTCTCTGCTCCAAATCTTGTCTCTAATCATAAAATCAGGAAATAAAATTGTTCCTCAGGAATGTATGAACTAATGATCTACCTCTGAAAACGACTCCAGAAATACCAGTTATTGTTTTGTGTAACAGTTTAGTTTCATCTTTCAGAAATTTTGGAAACAAATTTTTATCACAATTACAGATGACAGATCAGTTTATCTGATACTGCAGATGCCAAATACTGAATGGAGAGAAGGAAGTTAATGGAATATTTGTAGAATGAGCCAATATTTATTTACATAATTGTTTTGATATGGAACCTAATGTTATTTCTCCAACAGTCTTTTACATCCAAGCCTGGACACTTTCGAGTATGAATGGAAATGGCTAAATCAAGCCATAGACACAGACTGGGATCATCCAGCTCTGAGGAAGGGAGGGTGCAGAAATCCATACGAGGATATGTTTTCATTAGACTAAAGAAGCAAGTCAGTTTTTCTGGACTGAGAGTTTACAATGAAGTAATCAATTGCTGAAAGGTTTTGTGTTCTGAATAAAGTTTTGGAATTTTGACTAATAAAAATTGTCTATAAAGCTACAAATTGCTCAAAAGTGCTTATTTTTAGAGGAGTTTTCTCTTCCTAAAACAATTGTATGTGTTAGTTGTTAAAACTATTTTGTTCTTTCAGGCAAGAATTAAGTAACTGATCCTCAACTAAGGAGAAAAATGTTTCAGTATTTCTAGCTTAGTTATATATGTGGTCTTCCATATTTCCCTTAATCTTTGAATTCCTGATTACTTGCATTGCATCTTTAACTTTTAAAAGGTAGAAAAACCTTAAAGAAAGCAAATATTATTTTTAACTTTCTAATCACTATGAGGACTACCTTTTTGGGTCATTCCCCCAACCCTTCTCAGGAAAGAACATAGTTTTGCAGAAAATTGTCAAATCCTAAAAAGGAAGAAAATAAAAAAGGAACAAAGAAATTACAAAGCATCCAGAAAAAAATGAACAAAATGGCAACAGAAAGTCCATATCTACCAACAATGACTTGAGATGTAAATGAACTGAACAGATGAAAACACCACACCACAAGACTCAGCCACATGCTGCCTACAAGAGATCTTCTTAGACATCACACCAAAAGCATGAGAGATGGCATGTCATCCAGTTTAAGAACTTTTGCTCTTTCAAAAACAGTGTTAAGAGAATGAAAAGACAAGCCATAGATGGAAGAATATATTTGAAAATCACTTACCTAAGAAAGAACTTGTATTATGTAGACTATATTTTTTAGAACTCTCAAAACTCAATAAGACAACAAAAACCCAATATAAAATGAGTCAAAGTTTGAAACTATACTTCCTCTGAGAAATATTGAAATATCAAATAAGCATATAAAAAATGTTCAACAGGTAGTCATTAGGAAAAGGAAAAACCACAACGAGATACCACGATGCACCTCTTAAGGGGTCTAAATTGTAAAAGTTGCCCATATCAAGTGCTGACTAGGTTGTGGAGCAGCTGGATTTCTCAGGCACTGCTGGTAACAACGCAAAATGACACAGCCACTTCAGAAAACACTTTGGTAGGCTCACAATGCTAATTATACACTTACCCTCACACCTGCAATCTCATTCCTAGGTATTTATTCGAGTGAAATGAAGTCCTGGGCTCTCATGAAAATCTGTACACAAATGTATTCATAATTGCTCCAAACTGGAAACCACCCAAATGTCCTTTAGCTGGAGAATGGATAAACAAATCTCAAATAACCACGCAAAGAAATAAAATTGCTCCTCAGTATGTATGAACTAATGATATACATGACAGCATGGATGAAATCTGAAATGCATTATACTAAGTGAAAGAAGCCAGATGACATGCTGTGATCACATTTTTGTGATTGTCTTGAAAAGGCCAAACTGTAGGGAGAGCCCTGGCCACTGTGGCTCAGTTGGTTGGGCATCGTCCCGTGCACTGAAAGGTTGCCTATTCGATTCCCAGTCAGGGCACATGCCTGGGTTGTGGGCTTGATCCCAGGTACAGGGTGTGCAGGAGGCAGCCAATGAATGTCTTGCTCTCACATCAATGTTTTCCTCTCTCCCTCTCCCTTCCTCTCTCTCTAAAAATCAACAGAAATATTTTTAAAATACTATAGGGCCATCAAACAGATCAGTGATTGAAAAGGACTAAAGACTGGTGGAGGGGTTGACTACAAAGGGTCATAGGAAAATTTATAGAAGCCACTGTCCTATATTCTTATTGTGATGATGGTTTCATGATGGTGTGTTTGTCAAAACTTGCAGCAACACACATTACTGAAAAGGGGACATTTTATTGTAGATTAGACCTTAGTTTTTTTAACTGTAAAAATAAAGAATACACACAAAAAATCTGCATATGGTAGTCAAATGCTTCCCTGATGAGTATAATTCTGAATATATATGAAAATTACCCCACGTTTATTAACTTCTTAAAATTTTTGTTGAACTTTTTGGTTTGACATTGGTCATTGAAGTTACATAGATTTAAGGTGTATAACTCTATAATACATCATCTGCATACTGTATTATTTAATTCCAACTCAGCACTCAGTCATGTCCTGGACACGGCTCTGCCCAGTGCTGACTCATTTGTACTTGAGCATCTCATCCCTGCATTCTGGGCCTGACTTGAGACACTGAGGATAAACTGCAGAATGTGATATTTAACCTGCAGCGGTCCAATGGCAAAGTAAGGACAAACAATGTCCCATCACTGTGACTTAGGTCATACATAGAAAGAACGTCACCACGGGTCAGTACTAGGAGACACTAGAATGTCGCCCAGGGAACTGCAAACACGCCCCCAGAGCCCTACAAAAGCATATGGGCACCCAGCTCCCACCAACTCTTTCCTACATCACATCGTTTCTGGCTCTCTCCTGAGCCCAGGCACCAGCAGCGTCCCATGCACACTGACACAAAAACTGACTTCTGTCCTCCACAGAACGAGGGAAACCGGGGTCCTCAGTTGTGAAAACAGACCCGCGGGTGGGTAACTCATATTATGACTTTGGAAGGGCCAGGCCCACAGCCATCGCTTGTAGAGATCCACCCCTGGCAACAGAATGAAGTGTTGTAAGTACTTTTCCAAGTACACACTCAGGAAGCGATGATGTGGAAGGACCCAAAACGAGTGGCTCAGGTCCGAGGGATAAGAAGTTCCCTAAGAGCCAGGCCCACAAACTGATTACATGTGGGAATATATATGTAGTCCTTTGCATAAGACCTTCTATTTCTTTTAACTGCCTCTGTAACATAGTAATTAATACAACTTGGCCGACAGTTACAGTACATCGCCTCTATTCCTATAATTTATGCATAGAAAAAGTCACACGCTGACTTACAAACATGGGGCCGTGAGATTAAAAAGTTCTGTGATATGCTGTGTTTCATGCAAAGTTAGTTTATACTATATAATGCATTCCCTTGGAACATTTTTAATGGACTGTTGAAACGATCCTTTACATAAACATAAATCATTTGGTTAAGTCAATTAATGCAGAGTTTAAAGCAAACATGAATCCTAAAAGAGTGCTTATGGGGTGCTTTTCTGTGTTTGTGGCTGTAATTCTCAAAGCACAAGCTTGGAGAGCCCTCGCTTAAGGAATCTGGAAATATTCTGGCATCTGCTGTAAAGAACGCAGTATCCATGCTGACAGTGAAAGTGTGAGCGGAATCCTAACAGATGTAAAGCAACCCTCGGACACATCCCTGTGGCAGCCAGTGGGGATGCGTGCTGTTTCCCCGCACTCTGCATCCCCCTGCGGGCTCCCAGACCTGGGGTGATGCCCTGGAGGCACAGGGGGATTTACTGAGAAATGTCCTTGTCCTAAATCTGCAGTTAACAAATGGCTGTGGAACTCGGAGTTCCTGGAAGGATAAGGTAGACAGGGTGGGGATGGAGAAAGGGTGTGGTCATCTGCCACTCGCTGGGCACAATTCTAAGAAGGTGCTTGGATGTATCATTTACATTAATTATCACAATAAACCATAGAAATAGCTAACAATACCCTCATGTCATATGTGAGCAACCTGATGTAGCTGCAGTCTCCAGAGAGAGGCAGGGAGAGGGATAGAGAGATAGAAACATTAATGATGAGAGAATCATCAATGGGCTGCCTCTGGCATGCCCCCTACTGGGGATGGAGCCCGCAGCCCGGGCATGTGCCCTGACGGGAATCGAACCGGGACCCTTCAGTTCGCAAGCCAACGCTCTACCCACTGAGCCACACCAGCGAGGGCCCTGACGTGTTTGAAGGGTGGCAGTAGGAACCAGAAGGCCCTCCACCTAACCTGTCCTTCCAGCTCCTTCCCTAGTATACCGAAGACTCTGATTGGCTCCATGGGTTCAGGCATGTTCTGCAGCGTTGCCCACTCAGCACATGTATGTCAGCATGAGCAGGATGCTGTAAAAAAGGCACATTCCTGTGACCCTCCCCCCTTGTTTGCAAATGGCTGGGATACAGGATTGGAGAATGAGAAACTCGATTCCCCATAATCCCAAATTCTGTATTTTGCATAACATTTTATGCATGTGCTTTTAAATAATAATGAGTGACCATAATAATATATAGTGAATCATTTTTCTGTGATGTGGTTGTTTTAAAAGTTTCAGTGATTTCGTGTGCAGAGATATAATAACAGGGGGAGAGGTAATGGCAGCCAAATAGGCAGACGTTTCTTGCACCTCCTCCCAGGACGAGGCTGAAAATCAAACTGAAGTGGGGAACAGACACCTGGGATTACCCACTGAGGTCCGGCTGAGAGGAGACATAACAAAAAGGACAGGAAATACCTGGAGACCGGAGGAAGGGCGAGGTTGAGAGAGGGCTGGCCCGGCTTCCATGGGCGGCAGGCCAGAGTGAGGAGGTCCTCTGGGCTGTGGGAGGGTGTGTTCCCTCAGAAGACCGAGGCCCCAAACCCAGGCTGGGCTCCAGAGACTAGCCCAGTGGCCCAGGTACCATCCAGCCATTAAAGGCGGCTGCTGGGCCGCTGGTGGTCTGGAGCCAGTAGGCGGGAGCTGGTTGGAGAGAAAGCCTCAGTTTCTGTGCTTTGTTGTTTAAATTCAGAGCCAAGGAGTTTCACAGGCCGCTACTCACAGGAGCTTTGGTGCAGGGACGGTGCGGATTCCAGGAGCCTAAGGGAGGGCCGGGGTGGGCAGCACTGGGGGGAGACTGGAAAAGCAGCAGCCAGGAGTCCTGAATGCGGTGGTCCCTCCCCCACAAGCCAACAAATGACAGCAGTGTGGTGAAGGCCTGGGAGGGGCGGGTGCAGGGGGAGAGGGTCAATGGAAAAAAAATGGACATCAGTAATAACTTTCAAGAATAAAGATAAATTTAAAAAAGATTAAATAATAAATGCATGGTTATTTATTATTACTCCCCAATATATTGTGACAAGATTATATATTTCAATAACATGCAACAATGTTCCATATATGCTATAGATTTGGGCAGCGGAAGATATTAAAATATGTGGACATTAACATGAAATTAATATATACAAGCATTAAAAATTGAAAGATAATACCATAAATATTCAATGTTTAAAAATTATCATTTTAAAATGAACATTTTAAAAGTTTAAAGCATAAATTGTCTTGTCTGATGGTCTTCATTTTTGTTTCTTGGCAGATATTCCAGATGTATCCATGTTTCTTTCATTTTGGTGAGGGGACCCAAAAGCTTCTACAGGTTGGACATTTGGGTACAGATGCCTCATACAAGCTATTTTCCCCTTTTGCCACAAAAATACTTTGCTTGTGCTGATTTTATTTAGTTTTGGTTGAAATCTATAATACTTTCATTAATTTATAGTCACCGATTAGGAATATTCAAACGCCAGAAAACGACAGGGAATGCTGCTGTGCCAGATTCAAAAGGCAAAATATCCGGACCCAACCACAAGAATAGCAGCACAGTGCCTCACATCAGAAGGACTAATTTTGCTTCCAAAGCTTGTTATTTCTTGAGATACCACTCTTAGAATTTCCACAAGGTATAGTATGCATCAACATTTATTGATATTTATATTAATTGTAAGAATGACTCAATCTTCCCCTGGCTGGGTGGCCAGTTGGTTGGAGCATTGTCCTGTACACCAAAAGGTTGTGAGTTTGATTCCTGGTCAAGGCACATAACTAGGTTTCAGGTTATGATCCTAGTTGGGGCATGTACAGGAGGCAATCAATTGCTGTCTCTCTCTCTCTCTCTTTCTCTCTCTTTCTCTCCCTTCCTCTCTCTCCCAAATCAATAAACATATCCTCAGGTAAGGATAAAAAAAAGGAGTAGAAGACAGGGCCATGAAAGCAAACTCAAAATATGGCAATAGCTCTAAGCAAGACTAGCTGATGGGATCCTAACCGGAGCTGGTTCTCTCTTACCTTCTCTGTCCTGGTTTCCAGATTTGTTGACTTTGACTTTCAGCTCTGAATATTTCTTGCTCTTGCTTGACTTGAGTCAGTGAATTTCTTTGGACCTCTATTGTTCATTATTAAACTTCAATTCTTACAACGGAATTACAATATTTTTTCTTTGTACCTGATTTTTTAAAAGGATTTTTATTGGTATTAGGAAAAACATGCACCCATCCCAAGAAACATCAGGAGGAAATTCCCACAAGGAAATCCTACATATCCAACATTTCAACAGACTGAATTTGTGGCCATACCTGAGAATCTGCGTTTTACACAAGCATCCTAGGTTTCTTATCACAAAAGCATGAGGCATATAATCAATAACTTTGCATGGCGACAGAGGGTTACTGGAGTTTCTTGGGGAATCTTCTTGTAATGTGTATAAATATAGAAACACTTTGATGTATACCTGAATCTAATAGGACAATGTATGTCAAAAGAAAAAAAAGAACTACTGAATTATCTTTTCCAGGTGTTTTTCATCAAAATATAAATATCTCTATGTAGCATAGTACAATAAATTGTTATTAATTGTATCACCTTAATCTATGTATATAAAAGCCTAAGCAACTGGCCGACTGGCCGACTGGCCAGTAGCTATCATGCACACTGACCACTAGGGGGCATACTCTCAACACAGAAGCTGCCCAGCTGAGGTGACTTGGCAACTGCAATTCTTGCTCGGGTGATGCACCCAGAAACAGAGAGAAGGGACCCTGATTCCAGGGTGTGTCACCTGAGAACCACTTTCTTGCAATCTGGGACCCCTTGGGGGATGTTGGAGAGCCAGTTTTGACCCAATACCTGCAGGCCAGGCCGAGGGACCCCACCGGTGCACAAGTCCATGCACCGGGCCGCTAGTAAGAAGATATTGCATTATGGTTCCAGTTTAGGGCATAAAGCTGAAGGATGTTGGAGTAACTGCAATTCTTAAGGAGGCCTTGGAGGAGAAAGGGTTAATTATGAGACCCAGTCTAGCTGAGCATTGCTGTGCTCTGGGTTCCTATGGAGAGAACAAAGCAATGTTAATAAGAGGGAAGGTTTATGTGAGAGAGGACTCAGTGATTGTAAGAAGATCAATTTAAGATACCTCACCATTTGGCCCACACATTTTTTTTTCTAAAACCGAGAGATTGGGGAGGAAGTTGAGGGTCTGGGATGGTAAGGATAGGCGGGGAAGGCTGGATGACCAGATGCCTGGTGTGCTGGGGAGAACACAATGGCATGATCATCAGCCCGGAAGTTAGAATTCAGAGGTGGGGGTTCTAGTGAAGAAATGACTACTTAAAGGTAAGCAAGGTAAGCTCCTCAGTGAGGAGGTTCTGGGGAATATGGAGAAAGCTGTTAGGTCAGCCAAATTCAGTCAGAGCAGGTTTGAATTCAAGGTTGCTGGGCTCCATTCCTAGAGTTTCTGATCCACATAGTCTAGGGTAGGGACCGAGAATTTGCACTTCAAACACGCTCCCTAGAAGTTGATGCTGATGTCTCTGGTTCTGGGGCCAATTTTTAGGAACCACCAGTCTAAATAATACAATCTCTAGTAGCCCTCTGGTTTCCATATTCCTTTATCTTTTCTAGTTTAACTTCTTAGAGAACTCTTTGTCTCAGTCATCTGGTTTTCATCTTTTATTCCATTCCATGCTATACAACATGCCAGCTGAAACCGAGTCTCAGCAATATTTGTCTGTCTGATTATAACTGAGATTTAGTTATTACATTAGGACAAGACCCAGGAAGGGTGCCTCACCCATAGACCCTTATAAGGAGATCCTCATCTGTCCGACATGCCTCTGTAGCCACAGAGGTCTATGCTGGGTTTTATATGGCCCTCTTAGCTACAGCTGATTGAATGAAGGCAGGTCACAGGCTCATGGATAGCCAGGCTATATAACGAAAAGCAATTAATGGAAATGTATTATAAGAAAATCTGTTCAAATAATAGAAGTGGTGACTCACTAGACTTATTAAAATCTTTCACTTGGATATTTAAGTTGGCTCTCCAAGGAGAGAATTTTTAGGTTGTGGAAGGACAAGTTAAAAGATGTACATTGGGAATGCAGTCAAGCAGAATCAAAGAGGCAATAGGGGCTCTCAGGCAGCTGAATTCATGAGCAAAGGATTAAGGACAGAGCTTCAAAGAGTTGGTTCATAGTTACAAACTTCAAACATCGAGATGAAGAGATATTGCCTGTGACACCTACACAAATGTGAGCTCCATTCTCTTAGTCAGCAATTGAATTGGAGAATTGTCCTGTCTGTCCTGATCTTATTCGTATGCATGGTTTGATAAATCTCACTCTTGCAGGGACATATTCTTAAAGGGATAGAATCGTCCTGAATATCCCTTTAAAGGACTTTGGTGAAGAGAACGGTCTAGCAGTTATTAGTGCACTTAGATATTTATAGTTTTCCATTTTCTGGGCAGTTGGTGTGATGGCACTTCCTGGCTCCCCATTAGCTGGTGGTGTATCAGTCAGGACCCTGAGAGAGAACGACAGAGGCACAGGCGAACAGAACCACTGAGAAGTGTTTAATAAAAAGGATGATTGTCGGGTTGTAGCAGAGTTTACAGAAACCAATAATCGATGATGCAGAAGCCTAGGTCTAGCAACAGGTGAGCACTGTTACCCCAGACCCGAAGGTTCAGGGGAGGGAGTGGGTGTATGCTTTCCAGAAGCCAGAGAGGAGGGATGGGCAGACAGGGTTCACTGACTGGAAATGGAGGAAAAAGATAGAGGGTGTGTGTGTGTGTGTGTGTGTGTGTGTGTGTGTGATAAAATAACAAAGAAAAACAATTAATCCAAAAGAGTTTGACTAGAAAATAACTGTGCACATGCAGCTGACTTAACTAGGTCAGGAGTTTGCAAAATCTTAGAGAGTTGTATTGCCATCAGCTTGGACTGAAATCCTGTCACTGTTGGGGGTGTGATTATAGTTATTCTGTCCTTGTACCACCACTGAATATTGGAGGGGATGTTTGCAGAGAACTTTTGAGTCTATTGGTCTTCAGATCAAGAGGAGCTCAACATACAATGTAGAAACAGCTGTACATAACTCTCCAGCAATGAGGCTAATAAACCACACCCTGGGATGCTGGGTTTGAGCTTGATGCCAAGCCTGGATCTGATTCCCTGGGCAGAGGGTCTCTCTTCTCTGAAGAAGGAGAGGAAATAAGTATTTGGATAGCAAGTTGGACTGTAGTATGCATAGTGCTATTTTGTGAAAAAATACTTCTATCTTCCTCCTTGGCACTCAACAACTGGTCAACATTGTAAGTCCAGGCTCCATAGCTGGATGGAGCCATGTAGCTAGTTCTGGCACATTTAATTGCTGACACAAGATACTCTGAGCTCTGTACCTCTCTGTCCCTGGTACCAGCAATATTCCAGAGAGCAGTTCCTGCAGGCTAGCTCCAGCAGAAGGACAATCCAGAACAAAGAACCACCTTTATTCATTGCAAAGATGTCAGACAAGAGAGAAATTATCCTCTAAATGGTATTTTAATTCCCTGAGATTTGCGAGATAGTCACTACTGTGCCACTGAGTTTTTCCTGGTACAAAAATAGATACTGACTCTTGTGGCTTGTGGAGAAGTAAGATGGGAGTAGAATATCCTTTCTGAAAAATTGCTTTTCATAACCATCTATTTAAGGTGGGCCAAGGAATTTGCAGATTGTGACTCTTTGTAGATTATATAAATCTCTTTTCAGATTATGACTCCATAGAGTTTTAAACTAAAATTGGCTGTTTTCATTTCCTAGGTGAGTGGAGGATGTTATATAATTTTGTGAACAATGTTGTTTATAGAATTGACTCTACAAAGATGCTTATAGCTAACAGTGGCTTTCATATTTCATTTTGATATTTTAAATGAATATTTTACTAAGTGAAATGCAGTTGAGCTGGGTCTGAATTTTCTTTTAAAGATGCTTCCCACTTCATCAGACAGTACAATCGATGTGGGCATGTGCATGGGCGTCAACACTGGATGAATTGGACTCGGACTATTTGCCAGTTTTTCCTTGTAGAACCCCTGTCCAAGAGATGTTCCACATCGAGACAAAATAAAAATAAAAAGATGAATCCATTTAAAGCACGCATCCTCCTCAGCTAGACTACAGATCAAGTAGATTTCTATCCCATACAAATGCTGCCTGAAGCTTTATTATTGTTCCACCTCTATTCATGAGAACTCTAAGAGATGAATTCTGGAAAGAAGATATCTTTCCTAATGCTGGGTTACTTAAGGCTAAAAGACGTATTAGAATGCAGAAGAGATAGACAAATAGCATTTTAAATACTGTGCCTGCAGGTGAGGGGGAGGAAAAATGGTTTTATTCCCCTGTGAATTGTCGTGGAAGGAAATGGAGCTTGCTAAAAACATCTGCTATGAAGCTAGGACAGGAAAGATAAAAGAAGGCTTCCATTTTCAGTCCGAGTCCAATTTATCGGTGTAATTCTTCCATGAATGCTACTATACTGAGGTCTCTGCAGAAATGGCATAATTGGCCAATATATTTGAGGTGTAGGTGGCAAGTTTTATAGAACATGTTCTGGTTGGTGCTGTGAAATAATTTAGCTGTTGCCTTCCTTTTATTTTCTTCTTTCAGTTTATTAGCTCGCAGCAGACTCCTTGAAACCTGAGCAATGAGGGGAAAGAATATGAAATGATTGAGAATTTAGAAATGAAATTGGCCAGAGATGGGCTTTGATTTATCCAAACATTTATCCTATTAGTGTTTCCTGGGATAACAATGAAAAATAATAAAACTTTTCATATTATCTAATAGACATTTGCATGTTTGGAATAGTAAATATGGTTAAATGTTGCAAGTAATTACTTATAAGCATTAAACATTTGTAAAGGATTATTATTTTAGATTTCTAATAAATAACATAAAGCAAAAGTATTTTTGTTCTAACAACCTGTCTTTCAAGCACTAGGTGCTTATGATTTCCTAGGTTCAATAGGTAAAATCATACTAATTAAAGTGAAATATATCTAAAAATTTAAATACATATATATATACTAAAATATAAATGTAAATATAAATATAAATATAAATATAAATATACTAAACTGGAGGAATACCTACAATGTAGTCTTAAGTAAAAATTTAAAAACAAAGTTCAAGTTAATGGATATGGTATAATCCAATTATTGCAAAGTGATGTAATATATACTCATATCCTATATAATAAAGAGGTAATATGCAAATTGACCCTCATGCCCTCACAAGATGGCTGCCTACAACCAGGCCAGCTGGGGAGTTAGCGAGGGGCAACCAAATGACTGAACAGCAGGTTGTGTGGGGCGACCAGGCTGGCAGGGGGGGCAGTTTGGGGCGACTGGGCCTGCAGGGGTGGAAGTAAGAAGTGACCAGGCCAGTTGTGGGGGGCAGTTAGGGGTGACCAGGCAGGCAGGCAGGTGAGCAATTAGGAGCCAGTGGTCCAGGATTGTGAGAGGGATGTCTGACTGCCAGTTTAGGCCCGATCCCCAGGATTGGGCCTAAACTGGCAGTCAGATATCCCCCAAGGGGTCCCGGATTGGAGATGGTGCAGGCTGGGCTGAGGGGAGCCCCCTATGCACAAATTTCATGCACCGGGCCTCTGGTAGAACTATATACATTTACATATACTTATATCTGATATATGTTATAGGTACAGGGATCGAAGTAGTGTTTTTCCAAGTTTTTGTGCACAGATGCTTAGCTTTTAAAAAATATTTCTCCCTATGGTTTTACTTGTTATTGAACATGTAATACCTTTGTAATTTAAACAATGAAATAAAGGAAATATAAACAACTATAAAGCAGAGAATAAGTGGAAGGATCAAGTACTGTACCTCCTGTTATGTTTCTGTTTGATGAAGTGCACCTGTGTTATTTTTCTTTCTTGCCCTCACTAGGCATAATTAAAATCATTACCTATAATGTTAACCTAAATACAATTCTCTGAATTACAGTTTTAATTCCTTCCTATTATTCAAAATGAATAAAATGAACATTACTAATATACCTTTACTACGGTTCCATGAGTAATTTTTCTATATTTTAAATCACTTAATGTTTAAAGTAAGTTAAAAATGTCCAGTTATACAGAGAATATATTATCTTTGCTCCCTTCAGGTTTGCTCAATTTTAAAATTTATCTTAGCCCCTCTGTAAATGATGAACAATTTTTATTTTTGCCCTTTAGAAAAGCAATTTGTGTTATGAATATTTTGGAAAGGGATTTAGCTATTTAAAAGCCAGTCATGGATTTTCCTCGGTGATTTTGCTTTTTGGCGTTTAATCAGGCTCTGAAGCACACTAATCGGTAGATTAGAGCTTTTTGAACAACACAGTTACAGAGTGCTGCAGAAATTATTTGCAAGGCAAGGAACAAGAAGGTCAGCACAAATGGTCCAGGCCGTACCAGGGAAGCAGATGTGATGGATACTTGGTCAATTGCCAACAGACTGCTTACAGACTGTTGTGATTTCACACCCACTTCTTTAAGAAATGTTTGTTGCATACTTCCAGTGTTCGTGCACTGACTCAGCTAGACCCTGGTTTTATACTGATGAGTCCCTGTAGACATGTCTCTGCCTTGTGGAGCTGTCAAGAATGAATGAAATATAGTAGGTACTGATCCTATTCAACTGACACCCCCTCATTCCCTGATGCTCTCCACTATTCTGTCAAACTTGCTGGCTGAGGCACTGGCCATGCTGAACACCAGCAAGAGATGGCTGCTCGTGAAATACCCTCACTTCTTTTGATTCCCACCCTTTCAATTGCCCGCTTCTTGACATCAGCTGAGTTTGTTCTTAAACGCGTTTATGCCAGCTGTACTTATTTAATATGCAATTCAATTAACTATAGCTTGAACAAACATAATATGAATGCAAATAGAAAATTGTCTCTTATTCTATTTTCTGCTATTGTGTCTCCCAAAGCTCTCCCACCTCATTTCCATAAGTCTGAGTTCAGGGACTGTGTTTGTCTTTGATGTACCATTATTCCAAAATAATGTACCATTATCTCCTCCTCTGGCAGCATCTCTGCCAACAGCATGCCCCCTTCATGGCTGAGCCACTGATTCTGACTTCCGCCATGTGACCCTGGTCTCTGAGTTCAGGCCAAACAACACCCACTAGCCTAGGAGTGGCAATGACTTATTTCTGGGTTAATGATCCCATCGTTTTTATATTACTTATGCATCTAATTTTCTGTATTAAAATCTGTCTATTTGAAATGCTTAACAAAGGTTTCCGTTTCCCTTTGTAGACCCTGACAAATACAGTGATTCTGCACAAATGCTATTGAATTGATTTGCTTGTCTGACTTCATCCTCTGCTGCCAGGTTTGCTCTGCTATCAGGTTACAATTAATTAAATGGATCATCACTAGCAACAGACATGGTGCCGAAAGCATGTGAGAGCTCCAAAATGGGAATTGCACCCGGATTCGATTTTAATGGGAACACGACCCGGGAGAAGAGGGCATGTATTCTTAGGTCAGTGATCCCAGCAGCCAGTATTGAATCTGTTGAATCACCTCGCAGATTTGTTCATGGTACTGTGGAAACGGCAAGAGAAGATGCTGAGCTCTTGCTTACTGTAGAATCTGGACAAGTATGTAATGTATTCATTTCATTGTTCTCTTCAGAGGGTATTTCCTGAGGAGGTAACTGATTTCTTGGGACTTCAAAAGATGCTCTGGAAAGGACTAGTGGAAGAGTGTAACAAGAAAGTGTGACTATGGTACAAGATCAGCACTGTACTAATGATGAACATGCTTAATATTGGAAGGAGGGAGAGGGAACACTAAGAATATACAGTCCAGACATCTCGACTTCAACTACAATGAGCATGCCCTCGTGACCCCTGGGCAAGAGGACACAGCCAAGCCATGCCCCCCGCCCCTTTTCATTTATTGTTTTACTGCTGCTAACAACACGGCTCATGAGCTACCATGTTAGTCTACCCAAGTCTCTCTTTTTAAAAAAAATTAAATCTTTATTGTTGAAAGTATTACATATGTTCCCTTTTTTCTACCATTGACACATTCCAGCCCCTGTATCCCGACCCAGGCCTTCACCACCCTATTGTCTGCGACCCGAGGTTATGCATTTATGCATACAAGTTCTTTGGTTGATCTCTTCCCACCCACCCACCTAGCTCCAACTTCCCTCCAAGATTCCAAAGTCTGTCCCATGCTTCTATGTCTCTGGATCTATTTTGTTCATTAGTTTATTTTGTTAATTAGATCCCACATATAAGTGAGATCATGTGATTCTTCTTTTTCTGACTGGCTTATTTTGCTTAGCATAATATTCTCCAGATCCCTCCATGCTGTCTCAGAGGGTAACAGATCCTTCTTTTTTACTGCTGCATAGTATTCCTTGGTGTACCACAGCTTTTTATCCACTCATCTACTGATGGACACTTGTACTATTTCCAGGTCTTACCTATTGTAAGTTGTGATGCTATGAACATAGGGGTGCATACATTCTTTCTGATTGCTGTTTTAGGACATATTTCTAGAAGTGGGATCCCTGGGTCAAATGGCAGTTCCATATTTAATTTTTGAGGAAACCCCATACTGTTTTCTATAATGACTGCACCAGTCTGCATTCCTACCAGCAGTGTTTCATTCTAATTATTTAAATTATAGGGTTAAGTAGTTTATTATTATTATTTTTTTTTTGTTAGGCCTGTTATGAACTTCCCTTTCAGGACTGCTTTCATTGTGTCCCATAGATTTGGGGTTGTTGTGTGTTCATTTTCATTTGTTTCTATTTCTTCCTTGATCATGTTGGTAACCCATTCATTGTTTAATAACATGCTATTTAGCCTCCATGTGTTTCAATGTTTTTTTTACTATTTTTACTATAGTTGATTTCTAATTTCATTCCACTGTGATCTGAGAAGTTGCTTGATATCATTTTAATCTTCTTGAATTTGCAGGTTGAGAACCGGTGCTGTAGAGCCTAAGACCATCGGAAAACACAGATATTTACATTATGATTCATAACAGTAGCAAAATTACAGTTATGAAGTAGCAACGAAAATAATTTTATGGTTGGGGGTCACCACAACATGAGGAACTGTATTAAAGGGTCCTGGCATTAGGAAGGTTGAGAACCATTAAAGACTTGTTTTGTGTCTTAACATGTGGTCTATCTTTGAGGATGAGCCATGTGCACTTGAGAAGAGTGTATATTCTGTAGCTTTGGGGTGAAGCGTTCTATAAATGTGAATTAAATCCATCTGATCCAGTGTGTCATTTAGGGTCTGGTTTCCTTGTTAATATTTTTGTCTGGGAGATTTATCCAGTGAAGTCAATGGTGTATCAAAGTCCCCTGCTATGAATGTATTGCTGTTGATCTCTCCCTTAAAGTCCTCTAGAAGTTTTTTTGTAAATTTAGGTGCTCCTATATAGAGTGCATATATGTTTACCAGGGTTATATCCTCTTGTGGGTCTATCCCTTTTGTATTATGTAGTGACCTTTATTGTGTCTTGTGATAGCCTTTATTTTGAAGTCTGTTTTGTCAGATATGAATATTGCTACCCTAGCTTTTTTTTCCATTTGCATGGAAAATTTTTTCTATCCCTTCACTCTCATATTGTGTGAGTCTTTTGTTCTAGGGTTATCCAAGTCTCTTTTAATCATGTTCTCACAACTAAAACATGATAAATAGGTTTAATTTAACATTACAAAAAAGCAGTTTTAGCTTAAAATATTTACCATTTGGAAGTTCTGTTTGCTCATTAAATGCACACAAATAAAAGAAAAATCATTCTTAGCACCAGAGCTCAACACAGGCATTATTAATAATTGAGTGATTTTTCTAAAAATACTTATAATCTTTCAAACATGTAACCCCAATATCCTTAACTTTATAACAACAAATGAGGCTATAATTGTTCTCTTTCTTTAAACTTTTTATTAACATAGAAAGAAAATGAAAATAACTGTACAGATCAATGAACTTTCACTCATTGAACACAACCACAACCAGCAACCATATCAAAGCTGGGTAGAAACAGAGCCCATGCCCCTTTTATCAATTGTACCTACAGCCCCTTCCCCATTATTTCTATAGCCAGCATTGCTTCACCTATCGTAGTTTGTGCATGGAATCACACAGTATCTATTCTCTGTTTGACTTTTCCCACCAGTGATATCTTTGTTTGCTTTATGTTTTTGCAAGTAATAAATGAATAATTATTCATTCTCATTGACATATTCAGTTGTGTGATGATACAATAATGATTTACAATAATGATTCTATTGTTTTGTAGATCTGGGCTATTTCATGTAATGCTTTTATGAATATCCCAGTACACATCTTTCAGTGAATATGTGCTCACGTTTAGATACTGCCAAACATTTTTCCAAAGTAGTATACCAATTTACACCCCTATCAGTGACATAGGAGAGTTTTAATTTTGACATTCAGTAAACATTTGATTTTTTTTGTTTGTTTCCTTTAGCTTTGTTTTCTTTGTAGCCATCCTTGTGGGTGTGTTGGCCTCATATTGTAGTTAAAATTGTACTTCTTTGATGACTGACAAAGATACCACTTTTTTATGATATCCACTGGCCAATTGGATATCCTCTTTTGTGAATACTCTATTCAAATCTTTTGTATATTTTTTAAAGTTAACTTTCCCTTTTTAAATTAATTCATAGTGGTCCTTATATATTTTAGAAATTTATTTATTAGATCAATATCTAACTCTACTCTGCAGGTTACATTTTGGAATTTTTAGAAATTACATTTTATTTTTTGTAGATAAGGATATCTTGTCTCCTTATATGTGTGTATATATTCTGTTTTATGTCTTATGGTGTTTGCAGATTGACTAAAACGTTGGTGAATAATGGTGATAACAGGTGCCCTTGTGTTGTTCTACATTTTAAAGCAAGTAATGTTTTACCAGTAAGCATAATACTGGCCCTGTATTTGAAATAGATGCTCTATTTCATATTGAGAAAGTATAATTCCATAAATAATTCATAAAAATTTGAAAGAACATAATGAATTTGGGGGTCTGACTTAATTACTGCCTTTTAGAGATATTATTGTTATTTCTTAATTTCCTATACTAATAGTATATTATAGGAAAAGATTTCCCAATATTGACCCAAATATCCCTCCTTGAGATAAATTGTGCTCTGCCAATGGTACATTATTCTTTCAAAGCTGCTATTAAATGATATTCATTAATATCATTATTCACTAATGCATCTTCATTCATACATATTCATTAATATTGTATTTAGGAATTTGTTTCAATAGCATATGTGTACTTGACCTTTTTTTTTCTTTTTTGTTTTAGGCAGAAGAATATATTTGACTCTGTTCTCAAAACACTAATATAGCATGTAAATTGCCTACACTTTGAAAGCTTGAAAAAATTTATTCATAAAACCCTTGGAATTTAGAATGAGAGTTTATCAGAGTACATATTGTGTATATTTTTAATTCTAAAGCACAAGCATTGTTTATTTTTAAGGAAAGTATGATTCTAGGGCTTTAAAAATTCTTAACATTTGTTAAACATAAAAACATCTACAACGTGATGTTCAACTGATTGTTCTGGTTTTGGTGTTTCTACTTTTGTTTCTCTCTTGATAATATTTTTGAGGGATTTTCAATTTTGCTATCTCTATAAAGAACCATCTCTTAAATGTATCAATTCCCTTTGTTTTTCTTGAATTCCTGTATTTCTTTTTTTTAAAAAAAATATATTTTATTGATTTTTTACAGAGAGGAAGAGAGAGGGAGAGAGAGTTAGAAACATCGATGAGAGAGAAACATTGATCAGCTGCCTCCTGCACACCCCCCACTGGGGAGGCGCCCACAACCAAGGTACATGCCCTTGACCGGAATCGAACCTGGGGCCCTTGAGTCCGCAGGCCAACGCTCTATCCACTGAGCCAAACCGGTTTCGGCAAATTCCTGTATTTCTTTATGTTCTTATGCTTTTCATATAACTTTTAGTTATTCTTTTTAAAATTTATTGTTATTGTTGAGAGTATACAGATGTCCCCCATTTTCCTCTCTTTGTCCCCCTTCACCTGGCTCCTGCACCACTCCAGGCCTTTACCTCGCTATAAAAATAGATTTTAGTGCTTTTCTCTTTTAAAATGCTGAACATACCTAAACTTAGGCACATTGTCCTTATCCCTTCTGTATAGATATAAAATGTACAAAGTTCCACACTGAACTCATTCTCTCTTTCGCCCTCAAGTGAATGACACAATTGTGTATCTTAGTTGTTACAATAGCTAAATAAATAAATATAACTCTTTTTTTATATATGTGAAAAGTGAGGTTGAAAGATATTAAATGACTTATTTAAAGTAATTCATCTAGTAAGCTAGAACTTTTATGATACATATGTTTATCTATAAATCGAGCTCAAGAAATAAATCCTTCCCAGCATCAGCTTCAGTGTCTATCATAAATGCATTTTGTTACCTTCTATTCAACATTTTATACCTCAATTACTCATTTATACAGTTATATGTGAATTTAATATCCTGTATGAATTTGTTGGGCTGAAACTATTTTAAGCAACTAAAAATTCACAAATAGGTAGAATGGAAAAATTATCTGAGTCTCCAAATAAGGGAGAAATCATTGCCTGGGAAGAATTAATTGATTTTGAGAAATTCAACTTCTTCTTTTTAGGAATTGCTAATATAAGAAAACCATTCAGAAAACTTCAGATAAGTAATTTTCAAAATAAAAGTTAAAAATAACAAATTAATGGAAGGACTTAATTCATTATTATATTATTTGTTGAACTAATAATAATAATAACTGTATATATATATTACATTGAAGTACATGTAATGTGATATTATAAATTTTTAAAATAAATTATCTGCTTATATAATTATTTTTGAGTTTTTATCATCAAGTAGAAATATAGAAAGTTTGTATGGGACAATATGATCACATATTTTGATTTGAAATAGGAAAAATCTAAAAGTGGATGATTGCCCTAGCTGGTTTGGTTCAGTGAATAGAGCATCGGTCTGTGGACTAAAGGGCCCCGGGTTTGATTCCAGTCAAGGGCACAGGCTCAATTCCCAGTGGTGGGTGCACAGGAGGCAGCCAATCAATGATTATCTCTTATCATTGATGTTTCTCTCTCTCTCTCTCTCTCTCTCCCTCTCACTTCCTCTCTGGAATCAATAAAAAATAGTAAAAGTGAATGTTTAAGTTTTAAATAATGATAAGATAAATGATAAAATTTAACATATTAGACATTATTTAATCTTATTTGATATAATATACTAACAGTGTTATCTATGCAATTTTGAAAACTTCATTTTTATGTGTTACATTAAGGAAGGAGATAATTATCTGCATTACTTCTGGCTTTTTCTCTCACCAACTCCATCATTTTCTGCTCACCCTGGCAGTATCATAAAGGTCTTGGGATGGTGCTTCCCAGAGATATTGTGGTTGGAAGGGAACAGAAAGAAATTGCAAAGTGAAGTTGCTGTCCAGAAAGGGGCCTCCTCTACACTTTTTCAGAGGAGGGATGAGGAAAACAGAAGAGAAAACCTTTAATCTCCACATGCTAATGATCAAAATATTTCCTCTTGTCTATGAGGCCATGTGTGCTGGACTCTTCCCATTTGGAAATATCATAGGGCATTTCAATTGCCTATGATGTGTTGAAGGGTTTGGACAGCAACTGGCATCCACAGGACGCTGTGCCTGCTCCCCAGAGAGATACTTGTGGTCTTGGGCATAGGCTGCAACCTTGAAGTGTCAATCAGCTCAATGACAGCTCCCCAAGCTTCTACTTGAAGCAAGAAGAGTGCACTACACTGGAATAAATATAAGCCGTACTGGTCGCTGCACATCCCATGTGTCAATCCAGCCCAGAGAAATGAGTGTGAGTATTCAGCCCTTATCCTGCCTGGTGCTAGGGAAGAATGGGCTGGAGGAAAGAGCCCACAGGGCTGGATTGGAAATGCACTCTCATCCCTTGGCTATGCTCCCTGGGACTGCCTTTGTGGAAAATAGTCTTGGAAATAGGAAAGTCACAACAAACATTTCCCAATCTGACCTCTTCTCTCTTCCACTGGGGAGAACAATATTCCTGTGTCTTACAGAAATTGCTTACTTCCCTCTGCAGAAGACGAATGCCGGGAGGTGGAAGACATAACCACTTTGTTCATCGCGTCCAACAGAGCCAGGGGTCACCATAGTATAAATAACTCAAATCCCCAAACCTGGGAGTTAAGTTCTACTGCCACTTAGCAATTTGCAAATCACTTTTCACGTGGTGAAGAGATGAATACTAACTGAGAGATAATTCTGAGAATTAGACCTGGGCTTTGCTCTAACCCCACAACTTTTCAGTCATGTGTCTTAACTTCTCTAATGAAGATTCTGTTACTGTGAACAGAAAAGGGGGTTTTCTATAAACTTTGTTAAATCATGCATTCCACATTTATTATTAGGACCCACCAAGGACCAGGAATTGGGCTCAGTGTTGAGATCTACCAGTGAACAGCACCCTCTCTAACCATATTCACATTGCCCTCACAATGCAGCCCTGCCCTTGGTTTATAGGTTTATATAAATTAAGCCCATGTTAGTCAAGGCTCCTTCAGTTGTAAGGGACAAGGCATCCACCTGTAACTACCTTATGCAAATGCTGGGGATATTCTTAGATCATTATGAAGAGGTAGCAGGAGTGTCCAGTTTATGACCCTGGAAGCTCAGGTTGCCTGGCCATACACAGGAGGAGCTGTGCTCAAAGTCAGGTTTCCACTGGGTGCAATTCCTTTCTCTACAATCCAGATTACAATTTCCTGCAAAGTTGTACTAGTAGATGCTATCAGCTGGCCTCCTCAGACCCCAGAAAGCTGGCATCTAAGCACTGAGTGCTGGGCACCCAAGTTTTCTCTTTATTCTCTGTAGAAGGCTAGCCCCATGCGGGCAAGCAGGCACCATCTCCTGGAGCAGAGACCTCCAGTGTCCATGGGCTGATAAGAGAACAAAGGGTCATGTGCCTCATCTTGCAAACTATTTGCAAATGTTCCCAATTAAACACCTTCTCCCACAGGAAATTAGTTGTATTATTGTCCTTCATCTGATATATCACATTCCCATAACCCACCCACAGAAAGGGCAGGGTAGAGTCAGCCTCATGTATGACTGGATACAGGAACACTTTATTTTTCCCCATTATCACGCTAATTTTTTATTCTTATTTCTCTCTGTCTCTTAGTTTCATCTTCTAAGGCCCTGGTTGCCCATGTGAGTCTGAAATCATGGCTGTAGGTGGCACCAAGATATTATTCAAGGTTTATATTAACACACGAAGAGACAGTTCATTCCCATTAGTTTTGGTTATAATGAAAAATTGAGAAAAAGCACTGAGACCAAACTTGATATGTGCCCATACTTGGGGGCAAATACTGGAGCTATGCTGGGTTGGGTGTCCACACCTATACTCCTTCAGGTGTTCATGCAACAGATACTAAATGCCTACCATGAGCTGGGCACTGTTCTAGGGCTTGGAGATTATATAAATATACTATAGGCCCAGTGCATGAAATTCATGCATGGGGTGTATGTGTGTCCCTCAGCCCCACTCCCCATCATGCATAATAATCTGGCTACTCAGTGTGTGTGTGTGTGTGTGTTGTTGTCTTCAAATGACCCATTGTCTAGTTGGAGAATAAATGGTGCAATTTATTGAATATGACAATATTCTGGGACATCTCATTAAGCATTTGCTAATCTTAAAACAACTCCATGGACTAGCTTTATTATCACCTTTTGATAGAGGAATAAATTGAGAGATTTAGTGTATCTATCATTAGCAGCTACTTGGTGAGTAGGTATTATGTGCTAGGTAAGGTTCTTAGCTATGGGGATCAGAGGTGAACAGAGATTAACTAACTTACTTCAGCTGTTATGTTTAGTTCTTTTATCAATGACCCTTCCTGGCACCATTATTTTGTATCATTTGGAATTGACATAACTAACTATTCTATCCAACATTAAAATGTGGTAACTGTGGAAACATTAGAGCAAATGGCAGAGCCATGACTTGAACCTGATTGGTTTGGTTCCCGTGCTGTCCGGACTCCATAGGGTTCTGATAAAAGTCACTCATAGTGCGTACATGACTGATGACTTTCTCATAGCATCTTTCATAACTCTCCTTTAGGTCCACAGCAGGAATCAGGAAAAGAAACCTATTTTAGGTGAAGAGTTGGGCCACATTTTTTCATTCTTACTCCCATTACAATATATCAACTCTTGTTTTAATGAACTCAAGATCAGTGTGAGGCTGAGATAAAAATTCTGTTCCCGGGGATTTCACCTCTAAATCAAGACAACCCCCCTGTGGCCTTGCTCCTGATGCATGATCACCTAGAAGTGGTGGAGGTCCAAGAGAAAGGTAGGAAGGGATCGGTCCTCTTTTTTCAGGGAAGAAGGATTAGAAAGACCACAATCTTTTTTTTCTTCTTTTTTTTTACTAAGGTATTATATGTGTACATATCTTCCTTTGCCCCCCACCACTCCACTCCCATACATGCCCTCACCCCCCAGTGTTTTGTGTCCATTGGTTATGCTTATATGCATGCATACAAGTCCTTCGGTTGATCTCTTATCTCCCGCACCTCTCCCTAACCTTCCCGCTGTAATTTGACAGTCTGTTTAATGCTTTACTGTCTCTGTATCTATCTTTTTGTTCATCAGTTTATAATGTTCTTTATTATCCACAAATGAGTGAGATCATGTGGTATTTTTCTTTCAATGACTGGCTTGTTTTACTTAGCATAATGCTCTCCAGTTCCATCCAGGTTGCTGCAAATGATGAGAATTCCTTCTTTTTTATGGCAGCATAGTATTCCATTGTGTAGATGTACCACGGTTTTCTGATCCAGTCATCTGCTGACAGGCACCTAGGCTGTTTCCAAATCTTAGCTATTGTAAATTGTGCTGCTATGAACATAGGGGTGCATATATCCTTCTTATTGGTGTTTCTAGTTTCTTAGGATATATTCCTAGGAGTGGGATCACTGGGTCAAATGGGAGTTCCATTTTTAGTTTTTTGAGGAAACTCCATACTGTTCTCCACAGTGGCTGCACCAGTCTGCATTCCCACCAGCAGTGCATGAGGGTTTTTTTTCTCCACATCCTCGCCAACACTTGTCGTTTGTTGATTTGTTGATGATAGCCATTCTGACAGGTGTGAGATGGTACCTCATTGTTGTTTTGATTTGCATCTCTTGGATAATAAGTGACTTTGAGCATGTTCTCATGTGTCTCTTGGCCTTCCTTCTGTCTTCTTTCGAAAATATTCTATTTAGGTCCGTTGCCCATTTTTTTATTGGATCATTTATCTTCCTTTTATTAAGTTGTATAAGTTGTCTGTAGATGTTGGAGATTAAAACTTTATCAGTGATAACATTTGCAAACATGTTCTCCCATACAGTAGGCTTTCTTGTTGTTTTGTTAATGGTTTCTTTTGCTGTGAAAAAGCTTTTTATTTTGATGTAATCCCACTTGTTTATTTTCTCTTTAGCTTCCATTGCCCTAGGAGCAGTATCAGTGAAGAAGTTCTTTCGGCATATGTCTGAGATTTTGCTGCCTGTGGATTCCTCTAGTATTTTTATGGTTTCCCGTCTTATGTTTAAGTCCTGTGTCCATTTTGAGTTTATTTTTGTGTATGGTGTAAGTTGGTGATCTAGTTTCATTTTTTTGCATGTATCTGTCCAATTTTCCCAACACCATTTATTGAAGAGACTGTCTTGACTCCATTGTATGTTCATGCCTCCTTTGTCAAATATTAATTGAGCATAGTGGTTTGGGTCAATATCTGGATTCTCTATTCTGTTCCATTGATCAATATGTCTGTTCTTGTGCCAGTACCATGCTGTTTTGAGAACAGTGGCTTTGTAATACAGCTTGAAATCTGGTATTGAGATCCCACCTACTTTTTTCTTCTTTATCAGGATTGCTGTGGCTATTCAGGGTCTTTTCTTTTTCCAGATGAATTTTTGGAGAGTTCTTTCTAGGTCTGTGAAATATGCTGTTGGTATTTTAATGGGAAGTGCATTGAATCTATAGATTGCTTTGGGTAGTATGGACATTTTAATGATGTTGATTCTACCAGTCCATGAACATGGTATGTTCTTCCATCTGTTTAGGTCTTCCTCTATCTCTTTTTTCAGTGAACTGTAGTTTTCCGTGTATAGGTCTTTTACCTCCTTAGTTAAGTTTATTCCTAGGTATCTTAATTTTTTTGGTGCGATGGTAAATGGGATTGCTTTTTTAGTCTGTCTTTCTGTAAGTTCACTGTTGGTGTATAGAAATGCCATAGACTTCTTGGCGTTAATTTTGTATCCTGCTACATTGCCGAATTCATTTATTAAGTCTATTATTTTTTTGATGGAGTCTTTCGGTTTTTTTTTTATGTACAATATCATGTCATCTGCAAATAAGGACAGCTTTATTTCTTCTTTTCCAATTTGGATGCCTTTTATTTCTTCTTCTTGTCTAGTTGCAATGGCTAATACTTCCAGTACTATGTCGAACAGGAGTGGTGAGAGTGGGCATCCCTGTCTTGTTCCTGTTCTTAGGGGAAATGGTTTTAGTTTTTGTCCATTGAGTATGTTTGCTGTGTGTTTATCATATATAGCTTTTATTATGTTGAGGTATGATCCTTATATTCCCACCTTGTTGTAAGTTTTTATCAAGAAAGAGTGTTGGATTTTGTCAAATGCTTTTTCTGCATCAATTGATATGACTATGTGATTTTTGTCTCTCAGTTTGTTGATGTGATGTATCACGTTTATTGATTTATGGATATTGTACCATCCTTGCATCCCTGGGATAAATCCTACTTGGTCATGGTGTATGATCTTTCTGATGTACTGCTGGAGCTGATTGGCTAGAATTTTGTTGAGGATTTTGGTATCTATGTTCATGAGGGATATTGGCCTGTAATTCTCTTTCTTTGTGTTGTCTTTATTGTTGGTAATTAGGGTGATGCTGGCTTCATAGAAGGAGCTTGGAAGTGTTCCTTCCTCTTGAATTTTTTGGAATAGTCTGAGGAGGATAAGTTTTAGTTCTTCCTTGAATGTTTGGTAAAACTCTCCTGTGAAGCCGTCTGGCCCCAGGCTTTTGTTTGCTGGAAGCTTTTTGATGACTGCTTCAATTTCTTCCATAGTTACTGGGCTATTGAGCTGTTTAGATTCTTCCTGATTGAGTTTTGGAAGGTTATATTTTTCTAGGAATATGTCCATTTCCTCCAGGTTGTCCAGTTTGTTGGAATAGAGTTGTTCATAGTATTTTTTAACAATGCTTTGTATTTCAGTGGGGTCTGTTGTTATTTCACCTCTTTCATTTCTGATTTTGTTTATTTGGGTCCTCTCTCTTTGCTTCTTGGTGAATCTGGCTAAAGGTTCGTCAATCTTGTTTATCCTTTCAAAGAACCAACTCTTGGTTTTGTTGAACTTTTGTATTGTTTCTTTGGTCTCTATGTCGTTTATCTCTGCTCTGATTTTTATTATTTCCTTCCTTCTGCTTACATTGTGCTTTTCTTGTTGCTCTCTTTGTAACTCTTTGAGTTGCAGGGTTAGGTAATTTATTACCATTGTTTCTTGGGGGTTTTTTTGCAGTAGGCTTGTAGAACTATGAACTTACCTCTCAAGACTACTTTTGCTCTGTCCCATAGATTTTGGATTGTTGTGTTTTCATTGTCATTTGTTGCCATGATGTTTTTTGTTTCTTCCTTGATCTCTCTGGTAACACAGTCATTGTTTAATAGCATGTTGTTTAGTCTCCATGTGTTTGATTTTTTTCATTGTTTTTTTTGCAGTTGATTTCCAGTTTTATGCCACTGTGATCTGAGAAGATGCTTGATATGATTTCTATATTCTTGAATTTGAAGAGACTTTGCCTATATCCCAACATATGGTTTATCTTTGAAAATGATCCATGTGCACTTGAGAAGAATGTATGTTCTGTGGCTTTGGGGTGAAATGTTCTGAAGATGTCAATTAATTCCATCACATTCTTCAGTTTATCCTCCAAGTGTCTCAAGTCAGGCCCAGAATGCTGGGATGAGATGCTCAAGAACAAATGAGTCATCACTGGGCTGTGTCCAGTGCATGACTGAGTGCTGAGTTGGAATCAAATAATACAGTATGCAGATGATGTATTGTAGAGTTATACACCTTAAATCTATGTAACTTCAATGACCAATGTCACCCCAATAAGTTCAACAAAAATTTTAAGAAGTTAAATAAACATGGGATAATTTTCATATATATTCAGAATTATACTCGTCAGGGAAGCATTTGACTACCATATGCAGATTTTTTGTGTGTATTCTTTATTTTTACAGTTAAAAAAATAAGATCTAATCTACAATAAAATGTACCCTTTTCAGTAATGTGTGATGCTGCAAGTTTTGACAAACACACCATCATGAAACCATCATCACAATGAGAATATAGGACAGTGGCTTCTATAAATTTTCCTATGATCCTTTGTAGTCAACCCCTCCACCAGTCTTTAGTCCTTTTCAATCACTGATCTGTTTGATGGCCCTATAGTATTTTAAAAATATTTCTGTTGATTTTTAGAGAGAGAGGAAGGGAGAGGGAGAGAGGAAAACATTGATGTGAGAGCAAGACATTCATTGGCTGCCTCCTGCACACCCTGTACCTGGGATCAAGCCCACAACCCAGGCATGTGCCCTGACTGGGAATCGAATAGGGACAGTGGTCGGCAAACTCATTAGTCAACAGAGCCAAATATGAACAGTACAATGATTGAAATTTCTTTTGAGAGCCAAATTTTTTTAACATAAACTTCTTCTAAAGCCACTTCTTCAAAATAGACTTGCCCAGGCCGTGGTATTTTGTGGAAGAGCCACACTCAAGGGGCCAAAGAGCCGCATGTGGCTCGCGAGCTGCAGTTTGCCAACCACGGGAATAGGCAACCTTTCAGTGCACTGGACGATGCCCAACCAACCGAGCCACAGTGGCCAGTGCTCTTCCTACAGTTTTGCCTTTTCAAGACTATCACAAAAATGTGATCACAGGATGTCATCTGGCTTCTTTCACTTAGCATAATGCATTTCAGATTTCATCCATGCTGTCATGTATATCATTAGTTCATACATACTGAGGAGCAATTTTATTTCTTTGCATGGTTATTCCAGATTAGTTTATCCATTCTCCAGCTAAAGGAAATTTGGGTGGTTTCCAGTTTGGAGCAATTATGAATACATTTGTGTACAGATTTTCATGAGAGCCCAGGACTTCATTTCAATCGAATAAATACCTAGGAATGAGATTCCAGGTGTGAGGGTAAGTGTATAATTAGCATTGTGAACCTACCAAAGTGTTTACTGAAGTGACTGTGTCATTTTGCGTTGCTACCAGCAGTTCCTGAGAAATCCAGCTGCTCCACATCCTAGTCAGCACTTGATATGGGCAACTTTTACAATTTAGACCCCTTAAGAGGTGCATCATGGTATCTCATTGTGGTTTTTCCTTTTCCTAATGACTTCCTGTTGAACATTTTTTATATGCTTATTTGATATTTCAATATTTTCTCTGAGGAAGTATAGTTTTAAACTTTGACTCATTTTATATTGGGTTTTTGTTGTCTTATTGGGTTTTGAGAGTTCTAAAAAATATAGTCTACATAATACAAGTTCTTTCTTAGATAAGTGATTTTCAAATATATTCTTCCATCTATGGCTTTTCTTTTCATTCTCTTAACAGTGTTTTTGAAAGAGCAGAAGTTCTTAAACTGGATGACATGCCATCTCTCATGCTTTTGGTGTGATGTCTAAGAAGATCTCTTGTAGGCAGCATGTGGCTGAGTCTTGTGGTGTGGTTTTCATCTCTTCAGTTCATTTACATCTCAAGTCATTGTTGGTAGATATGGACTTTCTGTTGCCATTTTGTTCATTTTTTTCTGGATGCTTTGTAATTTCATTGTTCCTTTTTTACTTTCTTCCTATTAGGATTTGATAATTTTCTACAATACTATGCTCTCTCCTGAGAAGGGTTGGAAGAATGACCCAAAAAGGTAGTCCTCATAGTGATTAGAAAGTTAAAAATAATATTTGATTTCTTTAAGGTTTTTCTACCTTTTAAAAGTTGAAGATGCATTGCAAGTAATCAGGAATTCAAAGATTAAGGGAAATATGGAAGACCACATATATAACTAAGTTACAAATACTGAAACATTTTCCTCCTTACTTGAGGACCAGTTACTTAATTCTTGCCTGAAAGAACAAAATAGTTTTAACAACAAACACATACAATTGTTTTAGGAGGAGAAAACTCCTCTAAAATTAAGCACTTCTGAGCAATTTGTAGCTTTATAGACAATTTTTATTAGTCAAATTCCAAAACTTTATTCGGAACACAAAACCTTTCAGCAATTGATCACTTCATTGTAAACTCTCAGTCCAGAAAAACTGACTTGCTTCTTTAGTCTAATGAAAACACATCCTCGTATGGATTTCTGCACCCTACCCTCCTTAGAGCTGGATGATCCCAGTCTGTGTCTATGGCTTGATTTAGCCATTTCCATTCATACTCGAAAGTGTCCAGGCTTTCATGTAAAAGACTGTTGGAGAAAACTCCACATTGGTGTAAAATATGAACTGTACAGTATTTTTGTTAGAGTAATAACATTAGGATCCATATCAAAACAATTATGTAAATAGATATTGGCTCATTCCACAAATATTCCATTAACTTCCTTCTCTCCATTCAGTATTTGGCATCTGCAGTGTCAGATAAACTGATCTGTCATCTGTAATTGTGATAAGAATTTGTTTCCAAAATTTCTGAAAGATGAAACTAAACTGTTACACAAAACAATAACTGGTATTTCTGGAGTCATTTTCAGAGGTAGATCATTAGTTCATACATTCCTGAGGAACAATTTTATTTCCTGATTTTATGATTAGAGATAAGATTTGGAGCAGAGAGTTCCAGATTCATATTTCATTTCTGCCATTTATTGGCTCTGTGACCTTTTCTGGTGATGCCTGCTTTTCTTTCATGTGCGGGCTATTCTTTGTCTCCCCATGGTCTCTCTTCTCCGGATATCTGGTTATGTAATTCTCTCCCTCCTACATTGATATAAAGGCACAAAATACAACACAACCAGTTACAACACACAAGGCACTGAACAGAAATGTATTCATGATATTAATAACCCCAATGACCATCAGAGAAAGGCAAATTAGGGGATAGAAGAGAAAGAAGAGGAAAAAAAAAAAGGAGTGCCAAAATGAAATTGGGAAAAGGAAAAAAATAGTAAGAAAGAAAAGCAAGAGAATACAAAAGAAGAGGGGAACAAACTATATATATGGGGAGAAAACTCCAATAGAACAGCCACTAATCCCAACAAATGCCAGCAACAAGTACCTGGAGATTAATACAGACTACAAACAACAACTAATATCAAGCGAGGCAAGGGAAAACAGAAGCAAAAAACAAAGCAAACAAAAAAACAAAACAAAAAAAAAATAAGCAAAACAATCTCATAAAAAAAGCATAAAAATTGATATAATCAACATTCAAGCAAACAAAAGCACAGAGAGAAAAACAATTTTTTGGATAGTTAAGACAGAGAAGAGAGGTGTGTATGGACTTGAAGCAGGGGATTGGAAATTAGATATATAAGTAGGGTGAAATTTTAACAGGGGGTAAAAAGAAAGAATAGGGAAAATCTAAAGCAGGAAAAGGGTAAGAGAAACAGGACACCAAAAGGGGAAAAGTTAGGAAGAGAGTGATGACATAAAGGTACAGTTGATATAGAGTAAAACAATTCTAAAGGAAAGATGAAAATAGAATGTAGAAGACTAATTCCAAAGTAAAATAAAATGACACTTTTTTAAAAAAAAAGGTAAAATAGTAGTAGTAATAATACTGATTGAAAATAAAAATGTAATAATTAAAAAGGTGAAATCAAGTGAGAAAAAAATTAGTTTCTTAAGTAAAAGATGGAAAAAATAAAATAAAATAAAAAATAAAAAAATAAAATGTGCAGTAGTGAAGGTCATTCACTTCCTCTACTATTCTGTTTGGACGCCTGTTTCCCAGTCAGGACAGTATTGCAGTTCCCTGCGTTCCACTGCTCCTCAGTGTTGTAAGCCAGTCCTGATTTTTAAGCAGGCAGTGTTTTAATTTCTTGTATTCCTTTATTTGTGATTACACAAGAGTCAATTTGTGATTCAGCCCCTGGGTGGCAGTGTTTCTGGATTGACTTCTGAGTCTATATGGCCGCTCTAGCCTGTGCTTAGATCCTGCTTTCCCTGTGGCACTCAATACTGGTTTGTGGGAGTAGGCTGCCCCAGAGCTGGCTCTCCGATGGTCACTCCCCGCTCCGATCCCCAGGTTCCAGAAAAACAACTTTACCCTGCAGTCTCCCAGGGTGTCCCCAACTGGGTGATTCTATGTACTGGGCTTAGTAATCAGAAGCAAGGATTTGAAGAGGAAAAAGCCCAAGTGTGCGAACAAGTCTGCGCTTCCCCCCTTTCTCCCTTGGGTCTAAGCAGATGGCACACTTTTAAAATTTTTAGGCTGTCCTTTTGCATCAGATCAAAATGGGTTGCTTTTCAGAGATCCTTTCTGTTAGCAGCTCTGAGGACCCCTCCCATATTCGCGGATCACGCCAGCCCCAACAGCCACAGATTTTTCTAGGCGCAGACTTCCCCCGATCCTCCAGCTCCCACAGTGCATGCGTTTCTCTGTCCTGCTGGGACCAGAGACCTCACCTTATCCCAGGTGAAATCTGACCTTTCTGTGATGGAGTGCAGAGCTCCTCCAAATCCGTGCGTTTGTGCTAATTGGGGACCGTGTTCTGGGGTTCACAGCTGTTTGGTGGGTGCCGCAGTTGTAGATTTTCAGGCTTCCAATAACATCCACTTTCCCCTTCAAGATGGTGCTGTCTCAGTGTCTGAGCCGGTGGCTCTGGGAGGGAACCCAGCAGCAGTGGGGGTTGCCCGGTCCAGCAGTCCCCCACCTTCTCCTGGAGTATAGCTGTCCCTTAACTTGCCAACAAACACTCCCTGTGCAACCCTCAGCTGTTCTTTCTTTCTGCTCCGGGACAAGGCTCGGGACACGTCTGTCTATTCTGCTGCCATTTTTTTCAGTCTCCAAGACCACAATCTTAATTAAAAGGTGACCAAGAGGCCATGGCATTGGGATAAGAATAAAGAAGCAGTCCAACAATGGCCTGACAAAGAAAATTTTTTAACCTTAGGTTCAACGAAGAGATTCCTTTTCAGAGGATGTGATTAAAAAATGGTGGAAATATGTGCACATTTGTCCACTTGTCTAGTAACAACTTCAAGGACTCAAGCTGTCTCAGTAACCTTTGGGAACAAAGGGTGGGTATAAAGAAATCAATCAGCTACAGCACTAGGGGTCAACAGGAGTTCCCTGGCACTTGTGGTGAAAACACTGAGGTGCCATATTCTTCCCATTTTGACTTCAATTTAAAAGCAGCAGAGAGCTGCACATGTTAATGTCACGCCGTGTGCTCTTACGCTGCCACTGAGTCTTTCTATACCTTCAGAAAACAAAAATCCCAGAACTTGGCTGTTTCCATGGCAACTGCATTTTAAGAAGGTGCAGTTTCCAGTTTGAAAGAGCTGAACGGCCATTGGCGTCAGGTCTCCATGATACTGAACCCCGGCTGTCAGGAGGAGTCAGCAGCCCTGCCCCACCCAGCCTTCATTTTACTGTCAGAATAAGGCTCAAAAAGCCAATAAAATGAATTATTAAAATGATAATTATTACTCAATAGTCCAATCTCATGTAATGTTAACACTGAAAATAGGTAGACTTAAATTCTAATCTGATTACAACCTTGAGGAAACATTGGAATCAGAACCAAAATCCTTTACCTAAAGGATTTCATTGTATCAGATCTCATAGGGATTTTATGAAAAGCATAATATGAGTAATTAATGCCTCCTTTTCCTCTGTGCTCCAAGATCCACAGACTTTTAATAAAGCTGGAATATGGAAAGAAAAGGAACAGAAATATCCTCTGAAAGAGAAGTGTTCTCTGGTCCGGGGATGAAAAGGACCATTCCAACTGAGCTCAGTGCCTTCCTTGGCCAGGGATGCCACAACAAAGCACCAGAAGGGGTGGCTTACATGACAGAAATGTATTATCTCACAGATCTGGAGGCTGGAAATCCAAATCAGAGTCATCAGGGTTGGTTCATTTTGAGACTGTTCCACATCTCTCGTGTAGCTCCCGGTGCAATCTTTGGTAGTCCTCGGCTTGTAGACACACGACCCTGATCTCTTCCTTATGTTCACATGATGTTCTCTCTCTCTCTCTCTCTCTCTCTCTCTCTCTATCTGCTCAAATTTCTCCCTTTTACAAGGACATAGTCATATTGGATCCAGAGGTACTCTACTCCAGCATGACTTTCTCTTAACTCACCGCATCTGCAATGACCTTTTTTCCAAGAAAAGTCACAGGCTAAGGTTCTGGAGGCCAGGGCTTCCACATATGAACTTTTTGAGCATCGGACATCTGTCGTCTATCACTTCTCACACTGCATCATGGTCTGTGGGAGGCATGGAAGACACAGCACAGTGGAACCCTGGAGGGAACAAGGCTCTACCGGCCATAGAGAAGAGACTGAGCAAGGTCAGCATCCATGGTGGATGTCTGTCTCCCATGGCCAGCCAATACCTCCCAGCAGCTGACGTGGGCCAATGGCCTGCAGACAAGTTCCTGTGCGACCACGGGAAGACTCCATCCCTCCCTGCAGGGGACAGATACAGCGGTAAGATTGGCCAGGTGCCGCAGGACTCACACCCTGAAGGAGAACAAAGACGTGCACTCTGAGTCTGAAACAGGGCAAGCTAGTTCCCCACAAGGTGATCAGCCCAACACAGGCTGTGCACGCTCCTGCCTCTTGTAAGGTGGTGAGTGTCCCAGGTCCAAGGCCATTCCTTGTGGCTGAAAGAGGGTCGAGAAAATTGTGTACGTATGACGCTTCTCTGTGTTCATAAGACTGCTTCTCTCAGCAAGGTTCAGCACATAGCACACAGATTATATTTCATCCCTGAGCCAGGAATACCACATTTACTATCTCACTTAATTCTCATAATACTGTGATTATAAATTGAAGTAACACGAATTCTTCTGAAACTCCTGTGCTTATGAACAGCTGGGTACTGCGTTAAAATGCAGATCTGTGTCAGTACGTGTAGGCTGGGGTCTGACTGTCTGTAACCCTAACCGTGTCCAGGCCAAGCTGATGACACCGCTTTGCACAATACTAGAGCAGCAGAGTCTGAAACGAGAACGGGGGCCCGAACCGTGATGTTCCCAGCACCGTGTAATGATCCCAGTGCTGTGAAATCAACTAGGGTAGCGTGCCTGATGTTCTTCCCTACTCTCCCATTATAAACTCAATGCTCTGCATTTGTCTGGGCTAACTATTGTCAATATAGAGCGACATAACAGACGTGCACAAAACATCAGCAGTGCAAAACAAAATGTACTCATTATCGTGGTTCCTGTCAGTTAGGGCTTGGCTTAGCTGGTTGGTTTTTTGGGGTTTTCCCCCCAGTTTGGGCTGATTTTGACTGGGCTTGAGCGTTCATCTGTGATCAGCTGGTGGTCAGCGGCAGGGCAGCTGTCTGCGGTGACTTGACCCTGCCCTAGGGGAGCGTGCACCTGCCTGGAGGCTAACCTGGCTTGTCTAGAAGAAGCAGGAGTCTCCAGAGAGAAATGCTCCTGGCCGCCCAGGCAGAGGCTCAGGGTAGCACACGCCCACCTCTGCTGTGTTCCCTTCAGGAAGACCCTGCAAGGGCTCAGTGCAAAGAGCTTGTAAATAGAGGCAAGAATGGAAAATTGCAGCCATTTTTAACTTTACCACAAAATCTTCTAGGTTGTAGTCTTTGGGAATATATAAACTTTTCTTATTTCGTGTGTTTCCTTTCTCAGCAAAGCTGGATCTTAAAAATGGAAGTTTTGCTGTATTATTTCTACCATCAGTTTTCAAAAATGCGTCCAGAATGTGAACTCATTGCTTTTCTCTGGGCTGCCTTTGCTCTGCCCTGGGGTTAGTTTATATGAAAAGTTACTAATGTAATATGAACAGTTGGGTGTGGGTAATTGATAATCAAGAGACTTTCATAGGAAGCGTCTTGTTGTGTTTTTTTTTTATATATATTTTTATTGATTTCAGAGAGGAAGAGAGAGGGTGAGAGAGATAGAAACATCAATGATGAGAGAATCATTGATCAGCTGCCTCCTGCACTCCCCGCACTGGGGATTGATCCCGCAACCCAGTCATGTGCCCTTGACTGGAATCGGACCTGGGACCCTTCAGTCTACAGGCTGACACTCTATCCACTGAGCCAAATCAGCTTAAGGCGAAAGCATCTTTTTTAATATCTCCAAATATTTTTCTCTTATATAGATGGATAGTATAGAAACTTTAGGAAATATAAATGAGCAAAAAGAAGGAAGTTAAAATCACTACTTATAATTATTCTTAATAATGTTATCACTATTATCCTGTTAGATTAACTCCTGTCTGGGGTGAGTGTGTGTGTGTGTGCTCTTGTGTGTATGTGTAGTTACCAGTATCACACCAATAAATTCAATTAAATAGGAATTTACAAAAAGAAATAACTTTAGCCGAAACCGGTTTGGCTCGGTGGATAGAGCATCGGCCTGCGGACTGAAGGGTCCCAGGCTCGATTCCGGTCAAGGGCATGTACCTTGGTTGCGGGCACATCCCCTGTGGGGGGTGTGCAGGAGGCAGCTGATAGATGTTTCTCTCTCATTGATGTTTCTAACTCTCTCTCCCTCTTCCTTCCTATCTGTAAAAAATCAATAAAATATATTTTTTTAAAAAGAAATAACTTTAAAAAATACTGCATAAATAAATGCTAATTAATAATGCATTAATTGTATTAAATAGTCAAGTAATGAATTTATGCATGTTAAGATCAATATCTTGGCTGATCCTGGCACAGAAGACTAAGTAACACATTTAAGCAACTTTCTTTCATGTTTTTATAATCTGTATCCTTGCAAAAGCAAGCAAGAATTTTTAATGAAATAAATTATTATAATCAGATATCATTGTTGTGACACCAGTAATCTAGGTTTCTTGGCCTCATAACAATGCATGTTAAAGTAGCAAAATTTTTTTTATATTTTTTAAGCCATCTTCAAAGTTTGTTATGATACATTGCTAACAGAGAGTAAAATAATCTCTATTAATCAGATGGGGAAAGTCTGCAGCTGAAAACAGTTAAGACTGCCATGCCTGGTTATCTGATCCAGGCACTAAACCCTTTGATTTATAACACTGCTCCCACCAAGCATTTGCTGTGATCAATTGTGCTCCGGGGCAAAGACCCATCTGTCCAAAGGTGAAATTTAATTTGGGAGAAAGAAACTCTACTTGGAATTTAAAATGAAGAGATTTATCTGCTGGAAAATGACATGATTAAGTACTAGATGTATCTGTTTTACCTTCTAGATACTTTTTTATGCAATGACTTATGATTTATGGTTCAACATAAAAATTAATACAATATATTTCCTTTGTCTTGTTGGGTAATTACAACAACCAACATTTTTAACTTCAGAAGGACAAGCAATTTTATTTCAGAGTCAAATAGCCAGATCATCAAACTTAGGTCCTATCCTACAAACTGTACAAGAAAGGTCCATTATGTGAGAATGAGTCTGCTAAGACAGAGGGAAAATAATGTGTAGAAAATTTGTATGTGCCTAATTGAAATGTAAATTAAATGCCTTTTAAAAGGTAATTCTGTACAGAGTATTACTCTAAAAATGGTACTACCTTTCTGAAAGAAAGATCATTTAACTGTATATATAAATGGTTGTGGAATAAATGTTAGTCATGAAAAAATTCAAAACTGTAATTTCATCTAATTCTAACATATGAGAAACTTTTAGGTACACTAAATGGGAAAAAAAAAAAAGATGACAGTGCATTTTTTTTGGTCTTGTTAATCCTCACCCGAGGATATTTTTCCATTGATTTTTAGAGAGAGAGTAGAAGAGAGTGGGGGGACAAAGAGAATCATTGATGTGAGAGAGACACATTGATTGGTTGTGAGCCTCTGCTCACACGAGGTATGTGTCCTTGACCAGGATCCAACCTGGGACTCTTTAGTCAGCAGACTGATGCTCTATTCTCAGGAAGCCAAACTGGCTAGAGTCATGCTATTCTGGTGGAGATTATTTGTTCAAGGAAAAGAAGAAAGACAAGCAGCTAGTTTTTCTTCCTCAGAAGAGACCACATGAGCATCCATTCCAAAATTACATTAAGATCCCTGTTTAGTTGATCAAATGTGCTGAGAATTATTGGACAGAAGGGTGACAGCAGGAAGAGAAGCAGCGAGGCAGTGAGCTTCCTTTGGCTGCAGAGTTCACGACAGGGGAATCAGAGAGTGTAAGGTTGAAGGAAAGGGATGTCTTATACATTTGAAAATTTTTTTTTTTTTTGCAATCCCTTTAGAATTTAACCTATGCCTTAATTGAAAATATTACAGAAATCTAATAGAGTCTGCAAACTTGAGCTGAACAGCATTCATTACACTACATCTTACCTGTGGGAATAAGGAGGACTGTGCCCAGAAACCCGCGCTGATATCTTTAGTTCACTGTCCACTTCTCAGGAAGCCTACTTCACTGCAATGACCCCCAATCATCTGACCTGATACCTCCTTGTCTGAGTGGTCCTGAGATGGGGTTAGTTAAAGACCCTGGACAAGACTCAGTAGAGCACCCACTGACCGTTGATGGTCCTGAGATGGGGTTAGTTAAAGACCCTGGACAAGACTCAGTAGAGCACCCACTGACCGTTGATGGTGGTGGAACATCCAGATAGCATCCATCACACAGCTCTCTTCTTGGTAATGCAGTAAACAATTGGCTCTTGTTATTATGTCTGACTTTTCTCTCACCCATTTTACATAATTGGTCCCTCTTAAGCATCATTACATATTTATAGTCTTGCATACATACATCAAGCTTATTTCGTTTGACCATAACCATATTTGTTGCTATTATTCATAATGTAGACAATTTAACCATTAAAACAGGCTCCATTATCACCATGTTCTTAGCTTTGCTTTCTCCCAAGAAAATATTCTGGGTCCACGTTGCTTTCTTATTTCACAAATTTAGAATGAGTTGCCCTCTGAAGAACAGATTTAGACACAAAAATGGGGAGGGCTGGAATTAACATGGTTTCTCATCACTGCAGGTGAGTGATCATAGCAGAATCTGGCGACTATAGTGAGGAAGCAGAAAATAATTTTCTTTTTTTTTCATGGTCAAGTTTTTACTTATCCCTTCTTTTAATAAAAATTTTAACATGTTAATATCTATATAAGTGAATGCATTTTTCCATACCCACTAAAATTGGGGATAACTTGCTATATATTCTTATAGCAACAAACTATGTGATAAATTTAAATATTTTCTCCAAATTTGTAAGTCTCTCTTTTCCTCTTGCAGTTTTTGAATCAAGCATCCTGGATCAAGATACAGGTCGAGATGGCTCTCTCCTTGATGGCATGGCTGAAGCAAAGGACAGTCACACATTTTATTGTTCAAATTGAGACATTCTGAACGTGAAAGAAGCCTTTGTTAATAAGGATTCTGGGAAAATGAACACACTCTAAGGCCACCCCAGGCAAACATGGACATGTGGCCGCCCTCCTCAAGTGCCAGGATGTAAATAAAAGTGAATTCTCTTCCTGTGGAACCAAAGTATGACATATATAGAAGTAAATATCCCTATATTTTGGAGAGAATCCTATGCATCTATACACAAGGAAACTGACAAAGAAAATTGTCTAAAATTCTTTAAGTATTTTATGGGCAATAGAGTCATTATTAACTTTTAATATAAGGATCTTTAATATTAAACTTTAATTTCTCAATGCTTTATAATCTCAGTATTTCCAAAGGCCAATTGTGAATGTCAAAATTTACAACTAAATTCATGTCAAGAATTATTTTTAAAGTATGCCTAATATTACATTTTTCAAAAACCAAACACTGACAAATTACATAAAACATCTACTAGTATATATCCATGTAATGTTCAAAAGATTGACTCACAAGAAAAACTCATGAATGGCAAGTTGTAATGTCATATACATATTACATTCACCAATACCAATCTGGTTAATGGTATACTTTAGGGAATTTTTTTTATTAAGGTAAATACAGAAATTTTATATAGTTATAGCCATAAAAAACTTTAGTGTAACATTTCAAATCTTTGTGAGTTATAATATACCATATCCAAAATCTGAGCATTTTAGTTTAAAAAACCACCATAATCACCAAATATATGAGAATTAGTCTATCTTTTCTGGATTACTTGATGACTAGGCTTTAGTCAACTGTGTGGGATAGTCTTCCTAAAGTCCAGCTTGCATTTGGATTCTAACATGGTTGGGGTCCTTGGGACATTTATCACATGCTATATCACCATCCAGGATTAGGTTAGGGTTATCCATTTGAGCTACCTTAGCTTTACTCATCAATTTCATTTTCAACACCCTTCACTGGCATGGTTAAGAAAATACAAGGAACTATGCTTTGGGCTATGTTGCCTTCAACTTAGTGCTGTATTCATTGAACATGATTGGTCAGAGAAAGGAGCAGTGGATACATTCTGCAGATAAAATTCATGACAATCTCCGCCCCCCCACCCCCCCACACACACCATAATAAGTTTCTCTAATAGACTATCTTCTCTCCACTTTAGCATCCAAAGATCACTATTTCTTCCTAAACATCTTTTAGTAATAAAGTATAATAATGGAGGATGAGCGGATCTTCTTGCCAATTTTACTTCTATTACCAGCTACATCATTTTGAGTGAGTTACTTATTGGTAGCAAGATCACACACACACACACACACACACACACACACACACACACACACACACACACACAAACACAAACACACACACAGACAATAGCAATACTCACCTTAGTAACTTTATTTTTACTTTTTTTTTCATTTTTTTATTAAGGTATTATATGTAATACATATCTTACAATTGCCCTCCCACCCCACTCCCATACGTGCCCTCATCCCCCAGAGTTTTGTGTCCATTGGTTATACTTAATATGCTTGCATACAAGTCCTTCGGTTGATATCTTATCTCTCCCACCTCTCCCTAACCTTCCCGCTGTAATTTGACCTGATTCTATTTAGGTCCGTTGCCCATTTTTTTATTGGATCATTTATCTTCCTTTTATTAAGTTGTATAAGCTGCCTGTAGATGTTGGAGATTAAACCTTTATCAGTGATAACATTTGCAAATATGTTCTCCCATACGGTGGGATTTCTTGTTGTTTTGTTGATAGTTTCTTTTGCTGTGAAAAAGTTTGATGCTTTACTGTCTCTGTATCTATCTTTTTGTTCAACAGCTTATAATTTTCTTTATTATCCATAGATGAGTGAGATCATGTGGTATTTTTCTTTCAATGACTGGCTTATTTCACTTAGCATGATGTTCTCCAATACCATCCAGGTTGCTGCAAATTGGAGGAATTCTTTCTTTTTTATGGCAGCATAGTATTCCATTGTGTAGATGTACCACGGTTTTCTGATCCAGTCATCTGCTGACGGGCACCTAGGCTGTTTCCAAATCATTGCTATTGTAAATTGTGCTGCTATGAACATAGGGGTGCATATATCCTTCTTATTGGTGTTTCCAGTTTCTTAGGATATATTCCTAGGAGTGGGATTACTGGGTCAAATGGGAGTTCCATTTTCAATTTTTTGAGGAAACTCCATACTATTCTCCACAGTGGCTGCACCAGTCTACATTCCCACCAGCAGTGCAGAAGTGTTCCTTTTTCTCCGCATCCTCGCAAACACTTGTCATTTGTTGATTTGTTAATGATAGCCATTCTGACAGGTATGATATGGTACCACATTGTCATTTTGATTTGCATCTCTAGGATAATTAGTGACTTTGAGCATGTTTTCATATATCTCTTGGCCTTCCTTCTGTCTTCCTTTGAAAAGATTCTATTTATGTCCATTGCCCATTTTTTTTATTGGGTCATTTATCTTCCTTTTATTAAGTTGTATAAGCTGCTTGTAGATGTTGGAGATTAAACCTTTATCTGTGATAACATTTGCAAATATGTTCTCCCATACAATGGGATTTCTTGTTGTTTTGTTGATGGTTGCTTTTGCTGTAAAAAAAGCTTTTTATTTTGATGTAGTCCCATTTGTTTATTTTCTCTTTAGCTTCCATTGCCCTAGGGGCAGTAACAGTGAAGAAGTTCTTTCAGCATATGTCTGAGATTTTGCTGCCTGTGGATTCCTCTAGTATTATTATGGTTTCCCGTCTTATGTTTAAGTCCTGTATCCATTTTGAGTTTTTTTTGTGTGTATGGTGTAAGTTGGTGATCTAGTTTCATTTTTTTGCATGTATCTGTCCAATTTTCCCAACATCATTTATTGAAGAGACTGTCTTGACTCCATTGTATGTTCATGCCTCCTTTGTCAAATATTAATTGAGCATATTGGTTTGGGTTGATATCTGGATTCTCTATTCTATTCCATTGATCTATATGTCTGTTCTTGTGCCAGTACCAGGCTGTTTTGAGAACAGTGGCTTTGTAATACAGCTTGAGGTCTGGTATTGAGATCCCACCTACTTTATTCTTCTTTCTCAGGATTGCTGAGGCTATTTGGGGTCTTTTTTTATTCCAGATGAATTTTTGGAGAGTTTTTTCTAAATCTGTGAAATATGCCATTGGTATTTTAATGAGGAGTGCATTGAATCTATAGATTGCTTTGGGTAGTATGGACATTTTAATGATGTTGATTCTACCAATCCATGAACATGGTATGTTCTTCCATCTGTTTACGTCTTCCTCTATCTCTTTTTTCAGTGTCCTGTAGTTTTCCGTGTATAGGTCTTTTATCTCCTTAGTTAAGTTTATTCCTAGGTATCTTAATTTTTTTAGTGCGATGGTAAATGGGATTGCTTTTTTAGTTTCTCTTTCTGTAAGTTCACTATGGGTGTATAGAAAGGCCATAGATTTCTTGGCATTAATTTTGTATCCTGCTACATTACTGAATTCATTTATTAAGTCTATTAATTTTTTGATGGAGTCTTTCGGGTTTTTTATGTACAGTATCATGTCATCTGCAAATAAGGATAGCTTTACTTCTTCTTTTCAATTTGGATGCCTTTTATTCCTTCTTCTTGTCTGATCGCAATGGCTAATACTTCCAGTACTATGTCAAACAGGAGTGGTGAGAGTGAGCATCCCTGTCTTGTTCCTGTTCTTAGGGGAAATGGTTTTAGTTTTTGTCCATTGAGTATGATGTTTGCTGTGGGTTTATCATATATTGCTTTTATTATGTTGAGGTATGATCCTTCTATTCCCACTTGTTGTAAGTTTTTATCAAGAAAGAGTGTTGGATTTTGTCAAATGCTTTTTCTGCATCAATTTATATGATTATGTTAATTTTGTCTCTCAGTTTGTTGATGTGATGTATCACGTTTATTGATTTATGGATATTGTACCATCCTTGCATCCCTGGGATAAATCCTACTTGGTCATGGTGTATGATCTTTCTGATGTACTGCTGGAGCCAATTTGCTAGAATTTTGTTGAGGATTTTGGCATCTATGTTCATGAGGGATATTGGCCTGTAATTCTCTTTTATTGTGTTGCCTTTATCTGGTTTTGGTATTAGGGTGATGCTGGCTTCATAGAAGGAGCTTGGAAGTGTTCATTCCTCTTGAATTTTTTGGAATAGTCTGAGGAGGATAAGTTTTAGTTCTTCCTTGAATGTTTGGTAAAACTCTCCTGTGAAGCCGTCTGGCCCTGGGCTTTAGTTTGCTGGAAGCTTTTTGATGACTGCTTCAATTTCTTCCATAGTTACTGGGCTATTGAGCTGTTTAGATTCTCCCTGATTGAGTTTTGGAAGGTTATATTTTTCTAGGAATATGTGCATTTCCTCCAGGTTGTCCAGTTTGTTGGAATAGAGTTGTTCATAGTATTTTTTAACAATGCTTTGTATTTCAGTGGGGTCTGTTGTTATTTCACCTCTTTCATTTCTGATTTTGTTTATTTGGGTCCTCTCTCTTTGCTACTTGGTGAGCCTGGCTAGAGGTCCATCAATCTTGTTTATCCTTTCAAAGAACCAGCTCTTGGTTTTGTTGATCTTTTGTATTGTTTCTTTGGTCTCTATGTCGTTTATCTCCGCTCTGATCTTTATTATTTCTTTCCTTCTGCTTACACTGGGCTTTTCTTGTTGCTCTCTTTCTAACTCTTTGAGTTGTAGGGTTAGGTAATTTATTACCATTGTTTCTTGTTTTTTGCTGTAGGCTTGCAGAGCTATGAACTTCCCTCTCAAGACTGCTTTCGCTGTGTCCCATAGATTTTGGATTGTTGTGTTTTCATTGTCATTTGTTGCCATGAAGTTTTTTATTTCTTCCTTGATGTCTCTGGTAACCCAGTCTTTGTTTAATAGCATGCTGTTTAGTCTCCATGTGTTTGATTTCTTTGGATTGTATTTATTGTAGTTGATTTCCAGTTTTATGCCACAGTGATCTGAGAAGATGCTTGATATGATCTCTATCTTCTTGAATTTGGAGAGACTTTGCCTATGTCCTAACATATGGTCTATCTTTGAAAATGACCCCTGTGCACTTGAGAAGAATGTATATTTTGTGGCTTTGGGGTGAAATGTTCTGAAGATGTCAATTAATTCCATCTCGTCTAGTGAGTCATTTAGGATCAATGTTTCTTTGCTGATTTTTTGTTTAGAGGATTTGTCCAGTGGTGATAATGGTGTATTAAAGTCTCCTACTATAATTGTATTGCTGTTAATCTCTTCCTTGATATCCTCTAGGAGTTTTTTTATGTATTTGGGTGATCCTGTATTGGGTGCGTATATGTTTCACAGAGTTATTTCTTCTTGTTGGATTGCTCCCTTTAGTATTTTGAAGTGGCCTTCCTTATCTCTTTTTATGTCCTTCACTTTGAGATCTAATTTGTCAGATATAAGTACTGCTACCCCAGATTTTTTTCATTTCCATTCGCCTGGAAAACCTTTTTCCATCCCTTCACCCTCAGTCTGTATGCGTCTTTTTTTCTGAGGTGGGTTTCTTGCAGACAGCAGATATATGGGTCTTGTTTTCTTATCCAATCTGTTACCCTATGTCTTTTGATGGGGCATTTAACCCATTTACATTTAAAGTTATTATTGATAGGTACTTATTTGTCACCATTTTTATTCTATACCCCTGTGTTCCTTCTTCGCTTCCTATTTCTTTTCTTTTCTCTTTTTATTTACAGCAGACCGTTTAGCATTTCTTGCATTGCTGGTTTGGTGGTGATAAATTCCCTTAGCCCTTTTTTGTCTGTGAAGCTTCTGATTTCACCTTCAATTTTGATTGATAGCCTTGCTGGGTACAGTATTCTTGGATTGAGACCCTTCCCTTGCATGACTTTTTATATTTCATTCCATTCCTTTCTGGCCTGACGAGTTTCTGTTGAGAAATCAGTTGCTAGTGATGGGGGTTCCTTTGTATGTAACTTTCTGTCTCTCTTTGGCTGCTTTTAAGATTCTTACTTTGTCATTGGTGTTTGCCAATTTAATTATAATGTGCCTTGGCATCGGTCTTTTGGGGTTCATTTTGCTTGGGACTCTGTGAGCTTCTTGGATTTGTGTGGTTTTTTCTTCCCTATATCAGGAAAGTTTTCTGTCATTATTTCTTCAGATTTTCTATTCCTTGCTCAGTTTCCTTTCCTTCTGGAACCCCTATGATGCAGATGTTGTTTTGTTTTGTGTTGTCCCAAAGTTCCCGTAGGCTCTCCTCCTGCTTTTAATTTTTTTTTTTTCTAGAAGCTGCTCTACTTTGGTATTTTTTTCCATCTTGTCTTCTAGCTCACTGATGCGGTCCTCTGCTTCTTCTAGTCTACTCTTGATGCTTTCTATTGAGTTCTTTACAGCAGCAATGTCATTTTTTATTTCTTCTTGGTTCTTCTTCATTTCTTCTTGGTTCTTACTCATGTTGTCGAATTTGTCTTCCATTCTTTTCAACCACCTTATGACCATTTCTCTGAATTTTTTCTCTGATAGGTTGCTGGCCTCTAATTCGTTTACTTCCTTTTCTGGTGATGCCTGCTTTTCTTTCTTATGCAGGCTGTTTCTTTGTCTCCCCATGGTATCTCTTCTCCAGATCTCTGGTTATGTAGTTGTCTCTCTCCTTTCCCTGGTGGAGAGAAGAGCGCCTTTGAGTCCAAGCATTCGTGCCTCCTGGGATCAGTGCTCTGGGGCAAACAGTTGTTGGGCGGTCACCGCAGTTGTTGATTTTCAGGCCTCGGACAAAGTCCACCTTCCCTTTCAAGATGGCAAGATTTCGCTGTCTGTGCCCGTAGCTCCGGGATGGGACCCAGCCTCCGTGGGGGCTGCCCTGTCAGGGGAACCCCATGTAGCAGCCCCCCACCTTCTCCTGGCATTCAGCTGTCCCTCAGCTTGCTAACAAACACTCCCAGTGCGACCCTCAGCTATTCTCTCTTTCTGCTCCAGGACCAGGCTGGGAATACATCTGCCTACTCTGCCACTATTTTCTCCTCCCTCACCTTAGGAACTTTAAATTTTATTCCAGGAAGAAAGCAGAATTTCTCACCTCCCAGTTTTCGCTGAATAACATCTCTGCTTCCAGTATTTCATGTCCTAGAAAGCCCATTTCCCAATAGAATTAATTTGGTTACAGGCCTGCCAGATGAAACATTCGTGTGTTCCCTTCCAGAAGCTATTATTAAAGTCCTTCACTGGTAAGACCTAGTAGTGTTGTGGAACTTCAACTATCTGATCATCTCTTGGAAATTTATCTTTGGTGAAAAAGTGCCTGATAAACTTTTATTTTTTTTCTTACCAATAGGTGTTTACTCACTGGAGAGCAGAGGAAACAAAAAGACATTTATTTCTTTGAATTTAATTCTAAATTAAATTAGAAGAAAGACCTGAGAATTGTGTAGATGTGAAGAAACCTTGGAGAAAAGTAACAGGTCATGTTAGTTTCTAAATGGCCAAGAATGGAAATATTAGGCACATTCACACCCATGTCTTATACTTTAGTTCTGGGTAAATAATTTAAAAGTCAAGAAGAAAAAGAAATATTATAATATTGAATGTCAACTGTAAGTGAACAAATTTAAAACTGTTTTAGAAAAAGAAGAATGAAAGCTATAAGCTATGCCAAATGAGTCCAAAAAAGCACCCTATTCCCAAATAACAGTACATTTTAAAATAAAATTACAAAGGCAATATGGCAGGGGATAAGTAAGTAGGCCAATATACCTACACTGGGGGCCCAATGCACGAAATTCGTGCAAGTGTAGGCCTTCCTTCCCCCGGCTGCTGGCACCAGCTTCCCTCTGGCACCCGGGACCCAGGCTTCCCTCCCTTCAGCCACTGGCAGGCACCCGGGATCCAGGCTTCCCTTGCAGCCCCGGCTTCGTCTGGAAGGTCATCCAGAAGGACGTCCAGAAGGATGGCCAGTCTAATTAGCATATTACGCTTTTATTATTATAGATGGACAGTTGTTTTATGATGCTTTACTTAAAGACTGTAGTCATGGGCACATAACTAAAGATAAAAGCAAAATAAAAGTATATTGCAGATACTAAAAAACACAGGTCAAGAAAGCTAAAGCTCTGGCTTAAGAAATAACTATAAAAAAAGTGAAAAATGCTATTTTAGTTCTGTTGGAACAAGAAAACATACAAATAAGAAATAAAACGTGATTTGGGTAGTTGCAAATGAAGGAAGAAAGCAATATTGGAGGAATATCTCTCACATATCCGACATTCACCAAAGAAGCCGTGCATAATTTTGACAGTAAAAAACAAACAGCATGAGTGGACCTAGAGGGTGTTATGTTAAGTGGAAAAAGCCAGTCAGAAGAAGACAAATACCATATGATTTCACTTATAAGTAGAATCCAAAGAACAATATAAATGAACAAACAAAACGGACTCATAGATACAGAGAACAGACTGTCAGAGGGAAGGGGCGTGGGGGCTGGGTGAAAAGGGTGAAGGGGCTGAGAAGTACAGGCTGGTAGTTACAAAATAGTCACAAGGATGTAAAGTACAGCACAGGGAATATAGGCAATAATATTGTAATATGGATGTACGGGCCCAGGGGGGTACCTGAGTTATCGGGAAGAACACTTTGTAAACTATATTGTCTAACCACTGTACCATGCACCTGAAGCTAATACAAAATAAAATTGAATGTAAACTGTAATTGAAAAAAATTTCAAAATTCAAAAATATTATTTATGAGGTTTCATCCATCCCCCCCACAAACAAAACAAAACAAAACAAAACAAACACTGCAAAGGCGTTATCATCAGTCCCATTTCACACAGAGGCGACCGAGGAGAGAGAAGTGGGCGGTTTGCAGAGACTGTGTGACCAGTAAATGAGCTGCGGGAATCAGTCCTCCCGACTCCAAATGTAACAGAGAAACGTGGACTATGGACTCTGCTTCACTTTCACTTTCCCTACCAAGAAAAATGGTCTTTACTTTGATATGAATGAAAACTTATAACTAAAGAAAATTAAAATTTAAAGCATATGAGGTCATGAAAACCTACTTTCTTTGGGATAATTTATGGCTTAAATGGAATTACATCCAGGCTATTGTAAGAACGTAGTGCTCCAGAGATACGTCTACTGTAAAACTTACCACATTTGGGGGAGAAGCTAATTATTCACCATGGGTTGTGAGTTCATTATATGGCCAATAACAAACCCATACATTCACAGGCTTGCCAACTAATGTATGTCTCATGCCGGAGACATTGTAAGGAAATCAAGAAGAACTGGAGATGTGCTAGAAATTCTAAAAAGTGAAAATAAACTGGTATTCAAAAACAGACAACAGCACCTACTGTGTGTCAGTTTTAGTGCAGTGCTTGGTACTTGACCTGTATTGTCTCATGTAAGCCTTGCAATTACCTGGGTAGAAGTTTTTATGTATCAGGAAAGCAAAGCTGAGACCCTCAGTATCTGGGGTGTGTTAGAGGGGCTGGTTTCACACCCACGGCCAGTGTTGAAAGAACATGCTGGAGTCCTGACTTTGCCATGTGATGTTGGAATAGGTTTCTTAATCACTGTAAGCTTCACTTTTCTTGTTTGAAAAACACGAATAATGACAAAAGCCAATTCAGAAATGTGGCAATTATGTCAAAAATACTCCAGTGTGCACAGTGGTTAGCAAGTGCTGAACAATATAAATAATGTTAATAATTCATAATAATGAGAAAATTTCCATTGGGTAGGATGCGATCACGTGTTTTTCCAATTGGTTGGTTGCTTCTCCATGTATGCAGTTATTTCACAGGGGACACCAGCGAGAAGGGCCACCCCACCTCCCTCCTCAGCCATCATCATATTGAGGCCCAGCGAGGTGACATAAGCATTAGAGCACCAGGTCCTCAAGCTTTCACTGTTCAGCAGACACATCTGCACTGGATGGCAGGAGACGTCCCAGGTGCACTGCGGCCATCCCTGAGGGTCACATGCACCTGAGCGGCACCTACAGCAGGAATCTGGGGTTGGGTGGGGTCAGAGCTGCTCCCTGCAGAGAGAGGCTTTCCTGTCACTCTTACACTGCACTGTCCCTTCCCCTGCGCAGCTTTCCGCAGGACACAGCTTTGCCACGCCATCTCCACTAAGTACAGGCGACTGTCCGTCAGGCACAGCTGCAGGCCAAGTGACAGCGGCCACAGGCAGACCGCCAGTGTGAGGCTTGGGAATTCTATGGGATAGAAAATTAATGAACTTCTGCTTATTTCGATTTGTCTTTTTACTGTACCGTCTAAGGACTCTTGTCCAGGGCAAGTCTTGCTACAAAGAGAAAAGAGGTCTTTGCTGCTATTGCTGTAAAATAACGGGACACAGATAATTTCAAATGCCCTTGTATAGTGCACCTCCGCGGTGTCGAGGGCACAGCTGAAGGTGAGCAGCACAGGGCGGCCAGAGAGCCAGGTCACCGCAGGGTTTTTAGAGAGGCCTCGCACGCAAAGCTTGGATGAGGTTAGCGATGCACGGGGCACCTTGACCCGCTCCCTTCTTTCCCCCGTCACGTCCCCCTTTCCCCTCACTCTTGCTGTCCTGGCATTGAATCTCCTATTAAAGCCTTAACTGGGAGCTCTGCCTTGGTCTGGTTTCCATCCTGTGCCAGCACTGCTCTGGGGCTTTCTACGGACGGCACAACTGACCAGGGTGTGCAACAAGCATGGGCCATTCACAGCTTCCTTTGGCTGCAGCCCTGATGCTACGCCCTCTGGGTTGATGTATCAGTAACAAAACTGACATTTTGATCTGCATTTGCCCATAGGCTGTGTTTCTTTACAAACAGGACCCAAAATCAACCAGTAGGAAAGGTGTATAACTGATCTCCGCAAACTCCAGAGAGCCATGTCTCTCTGCTCTCAACTGTTAAATGCCATCTATGACTCTTACTCTATGTAAAATCTACCTTATATCATCAGATACCTGAAGCCAGTGGCCCTAATTTAGATATACATGAATACCTCATAATGCCCTGGGCAGACTATTGAATACGAGTGTGTGAGCAAGTACTCAACTAAGTCATCCCCCGGAAAACCAAATTATTCACCTTAAGGAAATTACCTTTAAAATTTGGTATCCATTTAAGAAGACAAAAGAGTTGAAGTAAAAAGCGAGGACAATGGACGACAGACATCATAAATTATTTTATAAAAATCTTGAGCAAAAATCTTCAATGAGAACACTGGAAATCAATATTGGAAACTAAATCCTCTGAGATGTGATGTTTAATTAAAAGGCAGAACTTGTTAAAATAACTACAGTACATAACGTAGTTCCAGTCACCGAACTTTATCTTTGCAATTACAGTTAGTTCGCACTAGATGATAGAGGAAGGTCCAGGTTTAGAGGAGACAGGAAAGCAACAGAGCTTGCAGCCTGTGGTCATGACATTGCTCATGGGCATTGTGCTGTTTCTGGAAAAGGAAGCTTTGTGAAATGCACTGCGTGTGATTAGAACAGACCACAGTTGTGTGGGATGGATCAAAGCAAAATCAAATTTTCTGTGTGTGTGTGTGTGTGTGCACACATGCACATGTGCACGTGTGTGAGATAAAGTGACGTTCTTCCATTATTGCCTATACTAGAGGCCCGGTGCATGAAATTCGTGCACGGAGGAGGGGGGTGTCCCTCAGCCCAGCCTGCACCCACTCCAATTGAGGTCCCTGTGGGATCGGGCCTAATCTGGTGGTCGGACATCCCTCTCACAATCTGGGACCACTGGCTCCTAACCACTCACCTTCCTGCCTGCCTGATCACCCCTAACTGCTTCTGCCTGCCTGATCACCTCTAACTGCCTATGCCTGCCAGCCTGGTTACCCCCAACTGCCCTCCCCTGCCGGCCTGATCTCTCCCCCAACTGCCCTCCCCTGCTGGCCTGATCTTGCCCCCAACTGCCCTCCTCTGCCAGCCAATTTGGTTCTGATTGGTCAGTTTCTATGCCAGTCAGTGTCAAAAGCTCCGCCTCCTAGGCAGCCATTGACTCCTCACAGTTGACCCAGATTTGGTTCTGATTGGTCAGTTTCTATGCCAGTCAGCATCTCTGGGCCTATCAATAAGGCCTAATCAGAAAGGTGGGGCTGATCAACAGCCCCGGTGGAGGCCTGGAGAGAAATGGAGGTGCGGCTGTTGGCCAGGCCGGGAGAAAAAGAGAGGCAAGTTCTGATCAACAGCTGCCACAGAGGCTATGGATCAGACCCTGCCTCTCTCTCTGCAGGCCTCTCTCTGGGCCTGATCTGCAGCCCCTAAGGCAGTCAGTGCTGGCTTGGGGCCATGTCAGCGGCCCCAGTCAGTGCTGGGTCGCTGTGACCCATCACTGACTTCGGGTCTGGTCGAGCCTTAGGTTGTAACAGTCGTTATGACCCTGGCTCTTTATTATATAGATAGCTAAGAGACAATGCCACAGAGAAATAAAAAGTGTCATAGTTATAACAGGGCATTGGTTTTATAATTCAACCTAATAAGTATCTTAATAATAATAACCACCACAACATCAATAAAAGCTACCACTTTTAGAGCCATAACCACATGCCGAGCCTAAGCATGTGTGAGCACACAAACACACATGTAAACCTAGAAGCAAATATACAAGACAGGGATAACTGCTTTCTCTAGTTGATGGTAAGGACATTGAGATACAAATGAGTTTAGAGACGTGCTCAAGTTTACTAAGCTGGTGAGTGGCAGAGCCTGATTCACACCAGGTGCTCTGGTTGTATGCTCGCTGTTCATTGTTAGTTTAAAATCGGTCTGTCATAACAATTTAATGAAATGAACAGGTATCTTGAAATTTCATGCAAGAAGAATTAGAACATCTGATTACCCCTATGTCTATTAAAAATTGAATTGTTTACCTCAGATATCCTAATATAGGTAATAGTGAAATACTGAAATGGTGAAATTTTTTTCTCTCTGAAATCATGACTACGTCAAAGGTGTCCACTTTCACCACTTTGGTTCAACACTCTGATGGAGGCACCAGGCAACCAGGCACTGAGGAAAAACAAAAGGCAGGAATAGAAGATAAAAGTAAAACTGTCCTATTGACAGATAATATGATCCTTTAATTAGGATGGCCAAGGAAGCTACAAAATTGCTGTTGGAACTAATAAAACTACAGTTAGAACTAATTATAGTTTTCAAGGTTGTGGTATATAATGTTAATGTGAAATTCAATTGGATCCTCTCATAGTGGCAAAAATTGAAAAATAGAATTTCTAAATATGCTCTTATTGGGGGCTAAAAACTTCCTTGCCATGTTCAGGGGATGATAGAGAACTGGGTTCTTCTAACTTTCAGAGAAGTAAGAGATTCCTTTCCAAAACCCCAGACAACTTCTCAAACATCACTGGCCCAGATTAAGTGATATTATTATTACTGAAGCAGGCATGGTTTCAAGGGACAAAAAATGATTCTGATAAGCGTAGAGTAATCAGTGTTTACCTTTAAACCTGGATATAATGTGTTCCACCCAACACATACAGTTGCGTAGACAAAAAGATAGCTATTCAAATGAAAATCTGGTGCTATTAGAAAGAGGGTTTAATAGATGTCAAACAGGCAACTAACGATGTTCACTACAATATCAAATACAAAATTATTTGAAACTAGAAGGAAGTTCATTAGGATGGACAGATACAAAACATACATAGAAATAGAGATTTGCTTATAATGATCGATTAGAAAATAGAATAAAAAAGGAGATCTCATCCTAATTCTCAAAATAAATAATGAATAAATATCAAATGCCTACAAACACACTTAATAATTTTCAATACCAATGGAAATAAAACAATGTAACTTGGCTTGAGAATTGAAAAAAGACTTGAACAAATGGAAAGAGAGGAATTATTTATTTCTGAATGGGGAAGTTCAAGATCATAACTTTATCCATAATATTAATATGTTTTCATTAATTATAGTTAGGAGAACATGGAACTTAAAAAATGATTCTAAAGTTCATCTAGATAATAAATAATAATCAGAAGGATCTACCAGAAAAATAACAAAAAGGATAGCAAAACTAATTAAAATCACAATTTTACTTTGGGGATTTTTTTATACAAAGAAGATGAAATTTCAAATCAAATAGTGTTGGAAAACTTTTCAGACTATTTGGGGAAATACTAAGAGTTCTACTTTATACTGTACATCATAATATATTCTAGAAAAAATAAAATTTAAGTGTAAAAAGTAAAATCATGAAAATAATGTAGAACAAAGTTTTATATTTTTATAACTTTTGGATAGAGAAGATCTTTCTTAGCATAAATACTAATTTGGAAACTTTATAGGAAAAGTTTATGGACTTAAGTACATAAATTTTCAAAAAATTTTTATGACAGTCAAACACCATCATTTTAAGTGAAAGATTAATAATTAACTGGAAAATTAATTGTTACATATAACAGCTAAAATATTTACATTCCTTTTTTACATTATTATATTGTAAAGAGTGACAAATAATAAGAAAATACTAAACATACATGAAAAGTGGGTAGAGAATAGAAATGAAAATTTGTAAAAGAATAAGTATAAATAACTAATACATGGAAGATGCTCAGCCTCATCATTAACCAAAGAAATGCATACTAAGGCAATATTATTTTTTAACTGCTAGATTGAGAAAAGATTGAAAGGATTTACATTAATCAATATCTTAAAAAGAATGGGAGAAATAGTACTTTTAAAACACTATATATATATATATATATATATATATATATATATATATATATATATATATATATACCAGTAATTCAAGTTTTAGACATTTATGCTAAGAGATAACAAAAAAATATACATAAGGATGTTCATTTAATGGGGAAATATTAAAAATAACCAACTGTCCAACAAAAGAAACATTTAGCCTTGGCCAGTGTGACTAGGTTATATGAAGCATTGTCATGTACACCAAAAGGTCTCAGGTTTGATTCCTAATCAGGGCACATACCCAGGTGGCGGGTTCAATCCCCTGCTGGCAACCTATTGATGTCAATTGATGTTTCTCTCTCACATCAATGTTTCTCTCTCTCTCTCTCTCTCTCTCTCTCTCTCTCTCTCTCTCTCTCTCTCTTTCTCTCTCTCTCTCTCTCTCTCCTTCTCTTCCTCCGTAAAAAATTCAATCAGAACATATTCTCAGGTGATGAATAAAAAAGAAAAAGAAAAATATGCATTTATTATACCATCAAAAACTTAAAATACCTGTAACAAAAACATTTAAGACCTTTACACTGAAAATACAAACATTGATTGACACTGAAGAAGATTCAACTAAATGGATGGAGATACCATGTTAATGGACTGAAAAATTCAATGTTGTTAAGATCATAAATGTCCCCAGATTAAATGCAATTCAATGTTTGTACCAATTTGACAAACTGATTCTATAATGCATATGGAAATGAAAACAAACTACAATAACCAAAGCACTTTTAAAACTTGGATTTATTATAAAGCTATAGTAATCAAGAGAATTTGCTAATAGTGAAAGGATAGATATAAAAATCAATGGAACAGAATAGATAGTCTAGAAGTAGATCCACATGTTGATGCTCAATTTATTTTCAACAAAGGTGCTCAGACAACTCAATAGAAAAAAGGAAAATCCTTTAACATATGGTACTATATCAATAACATATCTATATAAGAAGAAAATGAATGTAAGTCTTTATCTCATTCATATACAAATATTAAGTCACTGTTGGATAACAGATCTAAAAGTAAAATATAGAACTATAAAGCTAGATAAAACAGAACTAAATATTTGCAATTTGGGGCTAGGAAAATTTTTCTTATCTAGAAAAAAAATATATATATATAATATGATAGAAAAAAAAAACCAAAGATATTGGTTTTCTCCAAATTAAAATACTTTTGTTCCAGAAAAAAACACCACAAACTGAAAGACAGTATCTGCAAAGAATATATCAGACAAAGGACTTCTATCCAGGAATATAAAGAGCTCTTACAACTCAAATAAAAAGACAGCCCAATAAAAAATGGAAAGGTATTTGAATAAACATTTTACAAAAGAATATACATAAATGACTAATAAACATATGCAAATTAAAAATACAAAGAGATATCACTATGTAACTATTAGAATTGTTAAAATAATAACACTAATAATGATATACTTGACAATACTGAGTATTAACAAGGATACAGGACAACTGTCACTCTCACACATCACTGGTTGGAATGCAAAATTGTACAGCCACTTTGAATAACAATTTAAGTTTCTTTTAAAGTTAAACATACATTTACCACATCACTCTATCATCCCACCTCTAGGTATTTACCTAAGAGAAGTGAAAGTATATGTATCAACAAAGACCTGTATATAAATGCTCAGAGTAACTTTATTTATAATAGCCCCAAACTAAAACCAAACCAAATATCCATTCACAGCAGAATGGAGAAACAAATTGAGGTAGTCACACAAAGGAGTACTATCTATAATAATAAAAACGTAATATGCTAATTAGACCAGATATCCTTCTGGACAACCTTCTGGATGAAGCTGGGGCTGTGAGGGAAGCCTGGGTCCCAGGTGTCAGAGGGAAGCGGGTGCCTGCAGCCAGGGGAAGGAAGGCCTACTCTTGCACTAATTTCGTGCATTGGGCTTCTAGTACAGCAATAAAAAGGAAACAGGAAACTATGGATACAGCAACATGGATAAATCTCAGGATCATTTTAGTGAGTGAAGGAAGCCAAGCAAAAAGAAAGATAAATAATGTATCATGCCATCTATATAAAATTCCTGAAGAGAAACCGATCTACAATGGCAGGAAGCAGATTAATGGTTGCCAAGGATGAGGATGGAGGAAATGAATGGATTATAAAGGTAAACTAGGAAATCTTTGAAGGTGACAGAAAGTTTCATTATCTTGATTATGATGAGAGTTTCACAGGTGTACACATATGTCAAAACTTAACAAACTATGCACTTTAAATTTGGTTAGTATATTATACTTCAATCTCAATAAAGTTATCAAAAGCAAATAAGGAGGAAAAAAAATTATTTTTTTTTAGTATGAAATTGTCACAGGGTAATATTTATTCCATTACCTCTAGAACTCTACAAAGCTCTAAACAATTACAGGGGTGGAAAGCATGTTCCTTAGGTCAGCAGTGGTCATCAAAGGGGAATGAAACACCTCTTTGTCTCACTTTGCCTATTAGTGCCCTATACAACTCTATACAGGCACCCCTTAGAGATACCGAGGGATTGATCCTAGATCACCACAATACAGTGAGTATTGCTATAAAGCCAGTCATAATTTTTTCGCTGGTGGAGGGTCTGGCCTTTCATTTGTGAAAGACACATCTGTGAAGAGCGATAGAGCAAAGTGCAATAAAATGAGGTATACCTCTACCCAAAAATTCATTTATTTATTATTTGATGTTTAAAGACGTGAACAAGCTAAGACCCACAAACACATTAGCCTGCATGAATGAAAGTAATTAACAATGTGGACACAGGAACAACTGCCACCAAAATTATTTAGACCAATGTTCTGTGCATATTATACTCAAAATTATCAATATATCCATTTTCTTTAAAAGGTAAATGATTCAGGACTATTATCAACAGATTTTCTTCAATTTGCTCTTTCTATTTTTCTGTAGCTCTTTTAGCATAAGATTCCTCTGTGTTCCTCCCTTTACTGAAGTGGGATTAACCTTGAAAAACTGATGTCAAAAGCCAATAAGTTATGATGTCAACTGAGTATCTAGTGTCAACTCAGTTCCTTGTATTTGAAGCTTCAGTTTAGCACAGATTTGGATGGTGGGAGCATTTCTCTTGAACTACCAATCAAAACTGTACAAAACTGAGTAGATCATGGGCTATAAGATTCTCACTTCCTGTAAGATAAAGTTAGTTAATTAGTTGATTAATTACTTAGTATGAAGAATAAAGGTCACTTCTGCTTTTATTGTTTACTCTGGTAATAAACAGAAGGTTTTCATATTTAATGTTTATTCATTCTCTGGCAGCTTTCCTGGTGCCAAAGAAATCATTGCATTTAAAGTGCCAAAGATTTCCTGGCAATAGAAGTCACCTCCTTCCAGTGAAGGTCTTACATAACTTGGTTGTTAAAGTAATTACACATCACAGGAGACAACTCCCAATGTTAGAGCTGGACATGGCTCCAGAGGGCAGCTGATCAGGCTGCCTGATCCCAGTTGAGTCAACAGCAGCCCAGGTGACTGGCAACTTATCCAAATTGACATTAAATAGACAGTCATTTATTTGATTCTTCTCTTAATTCAATTCGTAACTTCTTACTTTAGCATTTGATCTAATAATTTGTTAAACTCATACCACAGAGGAGCATAGGGAGTAACTTATTTTAAGATGTGATATATATTTGTACTTTGTCCCTAGGAATAGAGGCATATGATGACATAGATTGAAAAATAATCACATCCCCCCGTTCTGTCTCTCAAGAATCCACCATCCAATATTATTATTAAAATAGTGTTTCCACTTTCTCTAATGTTACCAAAATAGATCCAGGATTTTAGTATCTTTAGGCTCTTAAACTCAATCAAGGTCAGTTCCCACATACATCACACATTCCCCATTTTCTTGTTCAAGAACCCATTAAACACTAAGTACAAGCCCAGGTCACTTCCTCCTAAAACGTGATAGGGTCTAATTAAGTTTTAGAAATCCTGTAGTTGGTTCTGTTTAGTGAATAAATTATAGCTGTGGCAAGAGTAGAAATGAGGAAGTAAGTTAGGTATGTACTGCCTGAGTATGCTGTGACAGGGCTAGGCTGGTGGCAAGGACGTGGACACGTGTCGATGGGTTTTGAATGTGAAGGTGACAGACTGATGGGTGGTAAGGAAAAGAGAGGAATTATGGATGGATTTTAGGTTTGGATCCAGGATGGCTGACCGAATAATGGCATCATTTAATGAAATGGAGAATATCAGAGAGGGTAAAATCATTGAATTTGGAGGATGTCAATATAAAGAATTCCATTTTGGAATAATAAGCTTAAGGTACAAATTGAATGAAAATAAGGCAAGTAGGTAGAAAAAGGTCAATGTTAAAAATAAAAATGTAAATGTAATCAGTACATAAGTCCTATTTAAACACGGGGAACTAGAGGAAATCACCTAAGGAGAGAATATAGATAGAGTCATGACATTCCAACATTTAGAGTTTGGGTGGAAAAGGATCAACCAGCAGTGAAACTGAGAAGGAGCAGCAGGCAAGGCAGGAGTAAAATGGGGGGGGGGGGATTTTCTGTCACAAAATCAATAGGAAAATGCATATCAAAGCCACAGTGAAATACTACTTGACACCCACTAGGATGTCTATAGTCAAAATGAGCAAAAATATGTGTTAATGAGAATGTGGGGAAATGGGAACCCTCATAAACTGCTTGTGAGAATGTAAAATGATGCAGCCACATTGGAAAAGAGTCTAGCAAATTCTCAAAATGCTAAACATGGACTTACCATGTGACTAAGCAATATCACTCTTATGTACCCAAGATAAATGAAAACATATGCCCATATGAAATTGTACATGAATGGTCATAACAGTATTGCTTATTATAGCCCCAAACTGGAAACAACCCAAAGGTCCATCAAATGTTGAATGGATTAATAAATATATTATCTAATCTAATAATAGACAAATATGCAAATTGACCACACCTTTGCTACACCTAAGCCATGCCCACCAGCCAAGCCACGCCCACTAACCAATCAGGACGAGTATGCAAATTACCTGAACAAAGATGGCGGCTAATTTGCATATCAAGACAGTGTCGAAAGAAGCCAAGAGCTGCAAAAGGGAGTAAAGCTTCGAAGAAGCAAGCAAGCCAGGGGGGCGGGAGGGAAGGGGAAGGGAGGAGTGAAGTCAGGGCCGGGGGCGAAGGGAAACGCGGGCGGGCTGGAGGAGAAGGTGGGGCGGGCGACAAGGGAGGGACGGAGGTGGGGTAGAGTGCAGCAGGAAATCCTATTGCAGGATTTTTCCTGCAACGGGAATGCTAGTAGCTATAGAATGGAATATTATTCATCAATAAAAATAAATGAAATACTGATACATCCTATAAGATAAGTGAACCTTAAAAACACCATGCTATGTGAAAGAAGTCAATCACAAAAGACCGCATATTGTATGATTTCATTTAAATGAAATAAACCAGAGTAAGCATAACTATAGAGACAGAAAACAGATTAGTAAATAATTGCTTAACTGGTGGCAGGTGGAGGTGGGGATGGGGGAAGGGAGGTGAAGAATGGGGAGTGATTGGGTATGAGGTTTCTTTTGGAGCTATGAACTATTCTAAAATTGTGGTGATCTGTGTAAACTCTGTTCTGTAGAACTACTAAAAACTATTGAACTGTACATTTAAAATGGGTAGATTTTATGGCATATGGGTTATATCTTAATAAACCAAAGTTTTAAAAAAGAAAAGACTGTTTCATGAAGGCAGATGTTCAGTTGTGCTGAACATTACCAAGAATGATAAACCGGCCATTGTTTTCAGCACGAAGATGATTGGTCATGACTTTGACAAAGGCGTGGAGTGTGAGAACTCAATGGATTGAAGAGAAAATATTGCATAACTGGAAACAGTGACCCTTGGCAACACTCTAAAGTGTTTTTCTATGGAAGGGTTCAGAGAAATCAAGTCATAGGCAGAAGTCAGAGTGTAATTATTATCTTTAAGATGTGAGATATTAAATCATGTTCAATGCAGATGTTAATAAATCAATAAAGAAAAATAAATTTAGAATTGAGGAGGGAGTAATAATTTCAGAGATACCAAAATGGCTCAGTTGGCATTGAATACTGAATGCAGTGGAAAAGGTAGGGGCTGGCCTTTAATAGAATCAAGTGCTTGAATAGGAGGGAAGCAGAAAAAGATGGATTTGGATTCAAATTGGTTGCTGGATTTGCTGATGAAAAGATGGGAAATTTTCTCACTGGTATCTTCTAATCATGTTTAACTGTACTTTCCCAATATAAATATTAGGCTAGGGGATTAACTGAAAAGGTAGAGGAGGGAAAATGGCTTCAGAGTGAGAAAGTATAAAATATTCATTGTAGAGAATTAGAAAAATCAATAAACGTGCTGTGCCTCACAGAATTTTAAGATCAGGAATTTAAATTGCAGATGTCAGCACAGAGGTAAAAATTTCAATATGTTTAACTGCTATGGTGCAAGTAGATAGTAAGTAAATAATTTGTTTTACACATAATTGGGGTCTTTTTCACATGCTTTCACGATGGAGGAAGCAAAGAGCAAGTAAACATCTGCTATTTTGTGATGATAGCTTTGGACCATGGCAGGTGAGGAGGAACAGGAAAACATGAGATGCATTTTAAGCAGTGAAAGAGTTATAAAGTTGGCAGACATCTCACTGAAAAAGAAAAGAATTTTTGGCATGAATTTGTTTGAGAAAATGAAGTGCAAAGATACTAGGTCATATATTCCCAGAATAGTATGCTTTAAAGAAGATATCTGAAGTCCTGGGATATTAGAGATGGTAAGCCTAGGTAGTTACCATGAAGGTATGTGATAGGTAGAGCAGATGAAGCTGGCCATTTGTGAAAGCCAAGAATGAAAAGGCCAAGGTGATGGATAAATCATCCATGTGGAAACTGAAGTCACAAAAATTGATATAAGAAAAGTGGAGGAAGAGAGTGAGTCAGCTTATTACCTAAAACCTTCAGGTAATAAAAGCAGAGTGACATGAAGGTGGTTAGATAGTGGCAATAGGTAATAGAGCAGGAGATATAACCTGATGACATGTGTGACAAAGAACCTGCATCTTTTGGAAGGGAAGGGAGGAGAAATTGTCTAGAAATGGCAATACAACTAAAAGAAACTCCTGTTTCCTCTCTAGGGCCTGAGAGTTTCCCAGAAATTTACTAATGGTAGATCTTCATTTCCAGATAAAGGGTTTGGAGAGGTACAGAATGAGTCATTAAATATTTGGAATTATGATTTGAGTGATGGTCAATGATTCTGGAGCCAAACTTTGGAACTCAATGATGCTATTCATTTTTAGTTGACAGTAGGGTGATAATCCTCAGGATTGTGTTATGAGTTCGGAACCTGCTGTGTTCCTCTTCATTTGTTCAGTTGACACTGAAACACCAAACAAAATTAGAGACAGCTCCATATACCTGGAAAGTGAGAGCAAAGTATTCATAAAATCCTCCCAGATTATTTTTGTGTCAAAATCTCCTAATTAGATTCAGCAGTCTAACTAGGTCCCAGCATGAATGCTAAGGAGAATCTTCATTAAAATGCATGATGTTCCAAACTTATGTTTCAAGACAGGATCTCCCCCACTGTAGGATGGAAATCTTTTATTTTAAAAAATATACAACCTGAGATATCCACATAAAAATAAAGCATAATCTGAAGCATTAGTCTTATTTCCCTCTTCTACCTCGGCCTCCTCTTCTAACAGCCTAAAAATTCCTAAGCATTTGAAAAATCAAGGTAAGTTTTTTTCTAATCTATTTGATAACATTTCTCTCTTTGGCACTTCTACTAAAATTAAATAACTAAGCTGAAGAAAAATATTCATCTAGAAGTATTAAAGTTGTCTTATTGAAATTACTGATAAACAGAAGTCTTCAGTAGAAAAATTTTAATACCTTTTTCATGGCTTATGGCTATTTCTAACTAACGACAAAAAATGTGGATACTATGCAGAAAACAAGAGTGGGAGTTAAGAAAATGTGTTTAAATGAAATACCAGAGATCTTTTATTTTTTAAATATGTTTTTATTGATTTCAGAGAGAAAAGGAGGAGAGAGATAGAAACATCAATGATGAGAGAGAATCATTGATCTGCTGCCTCCTGCACACCCCACACTGGGGATGGAGCCCACAACCAGGATTCGAACCGTGACCTCCTGGTTCATAGGTTGCTCAATCTCTGAGCAAGGCTGGCTGAGCACAAGAGGTATTTTAGGCTGATAACCTAAAACTATCTAGCATCAGGGGCAGAAAGCAGAGGAGTCATAATGAAAACATAGCTTTGAACCAGGGTAAGCATTTCTGTTAGGCAACTAGAAACCACCAAGAAGTCAGTGCCCATATTCAGTGTCTTGGTCCTAATTATAGCTGTCTCATGGGTTGGCTGCTCAATATTGACAGGGCATTTACTTACAGTAGAAAAAATATCAGAATTGACTTTTGAGGAGGGAAAACAAAATAAAATTTCATAATTTTGTTACTCATCTGAAAACAAATGAAAAAAGTTGCTCTGTTAATTGAAAGTATTTTTTTAAAAAGTTTTCAAATTGTTGAACAGAGAATTATTCTCCTTTTGGGCATAAGGCAATATTCTGTGCCTAATATAAAACACCTTTGTATAAAACTAATTCTTTTTCTTTTGTCTTATGTGTAACTGCACTTGTTTGCCCTTGCCTACTCCATTTTTACCTGCTTTATAAGACTGAATGTTTTATGACTTGTTTGATGAAGAACTTGAGATAAAATTATAAAAACATGAGGGTTGTACTGGGTTTATATTTCTGTTTTATCTTTCAAAATTGTCAGTATAACTCTCCACATAGGCAAATGCATAATAAATACTGTTGACTGTTAAAAACAATTGGAGTTTTGTTAGTTATGAACCTTGTTCAAGATAATTGCTATGAAATCCATTCAGTTCAACACATATTTATCAGAATGTCCTCCATACCAGGCGTGTAAGTTAGTCCTCGACTGTCATACCTTTCAGCAGATTGCACTCTCTGGCTCTGGTTTACATAAAAGCCAGAAATAAAATCAATGTTGCTTCAGCTTTCTCACATCAACTTCCCTGTCTTAGCTGACACTTATTTGCTGGACTTTTCCAATAGAGATCAAGATACACGAGGTCCTTATGTATTCAAGGTGCAAACATTCTATTTGGGGAAGGTAACTAATAAGTAAACAAATATATTGTTTCTGATTATGATGTGCACCAGGAAATAAACAAATAAAGTGATTGGATAACCACTGCAGATCACCAGATGGAGGAGTCAAGAAAGGCTCCTTGAAGAAATACTGTCTGAGCAGCCATCAGAATGGCATGGATTGAGGCATGAAATGTCCTAGGAAAGAGTGGGGCAAGGAATTAGCAAATGCCAAGGGTAGAGCCAAGAATGAACTGGGCATATTTAAGAAACAACAAGGTGGTTAATTGCCAGAGAGTGTGATCAAGAGATAAAAATCCTACAAGACTCCATAGGCAGCAAAAGAGCAGACATATGTCGCAGCAGTATTTTTACAGGCACAGCTCCTAGGGCAATGGAAACTAAGGAGAAAATAAACAAATGGGACTAAATCAAAATAAAAAGCTTCTGCACAGCAAAAGAAACCATCAACAAAACAACAAGAAAGCCTACTGCATGGGAGAACATATTTGCCAATGATATTTCAGATAAGAGCTTAATCTCCAAAATTTACAGAGAACTCATACAATTTAACAAAAGGAAGATAAACAATCCAGTAAAAAAATGGCCAAAGGATCTACATAGACACTTTTCGAAAGAGGACATACAGAAGGCCTAGAAACACATGAAAACATGGTCAAAGTCACTAATCATCCGAGAGATGCAAATCAAAACAACAATGAGATACCATCTCAACCCTGTCAGAATGGCTATCATCAACAAATCAACAAATGACAAGTACTGATGAGATTGCGGAGAAAAAGAAATCCTCCTGCACTGCTGGTGGGAATGCAGACTGGTGCAGCCACTGTGGAGAACAGTGTGGAGTTTCCTCAAAAAACTAAAAATGGAACTCCCATTTGACCCAGTGATCCCACTTCTAGGAATATATCCCAAGAAACTAAAAACACCAACCAGAAAGGATATATGTTCATATATCCTTTCATAGCAGCACAATTCACAGTAGCTAAGATTTGGAAACAGCCTAAGTGCAGATGAGTGGATTAAAAACTGTGGTACATCTACACAATGGAATACTATGCTGCTATAAAAAAGAAGGAACTTTTAACATTTGCAACAACATGGATGGAACTGGAGAACATTATGCTAAGTGAAATTAGCCAGATGGAGAAAGATAAATACCACATGATCTCACTCATGTGTGGCATATAATGATCAACATAATTTGATGAACAAGAATAGATTGATCTAGAGACAAATGATAGGGAAGGAGGGTTAGAGAGCAACCAAAGGACTTTATGCATGCATATTAGCATAACCAATGGACACAGACACTGGGGTAGTGGGGGCTTGCCTGGGGTGGGAATGGCTGGGGGGGTTCAATTGGGGAAAAAGAAGACATATGTAAAACTTTAGAAGATAAAAAAGAAAAAGAAAAAAAAGAGACAGATACAATAGTAAATGAAGGCAATGAGTTAGGTATGGACCTAATCAGAGAATCTTGAGGATAATTATTAAGGAATTTGGGTTTTATTCAATTTATGATGGGAAATGATTGTTTGTGTTATGAGCAGGGGAATGGCATGATCTGAATTGTAATTCAAATAGATCATGCTAATGTCTGCATGGAAAATAGTTGGCAGAGAGAGTGGAATTATGGAGACCAAATGGTAACCCACTGCAGTATCCTGGGCAAGACAGGATGGCTTGGGTTACCCTAGTGAGGACAGCAGATGAGGAGAAGGAGACCCAAGATAAACACATGGAAATTAGCACCAATAGGATTTTCTTATTAACTAGAAGTGGGTTAAGAGATAGAATGAGAGGACCAAGTGTGACTTCAAGAGGTTAGCCTGAAAAAATAGGTTAAAAAAGACTGTGATTTAAAAAAAAAGAAGAAAATATTTGGTATCTCAAAAGTGGAAGTGGATATTTACTATTGAAAGAAATTTGGTCAGCATCAGCTTGCAGTTGAGTTTTTTTTTTTTTTTTTTTTTTTTTTGAAATCTAATGTAGTCGGTACACATTTTTAAACACTTAATTGTCAAATCAAGTACTAAATCAGGCACTCATAAATAGAGATAACTGAGGCATAGCTACCTCAATTCATAAATAATTTATAAATTAGTCCTAGATTGTCATATCTTTCAGAAGATTGAGATCTTTGGCTCTGGTTTGCATAAAAGCTAGAAATAAAACCAATGTTGCTTCAACTTTCCCACATAACTTCCCTAAGTCTTAGATGACACTTGTCCTTTAGATTTCTCTTCCAATAGCAAGGGCCTGGAGAGTTATTTAGCTTTAAGTAGAAATCCAACTGTTCTTTTTGTAGTTTGTTGTTGTAAATTAATGGTTTGTAAACTCTGGTAGGAAGGAAGGAAAAATAATGAAAATAGAGAGTTCTGCTCTGTATTCTGTATTCTGCACTGTCTCTGTCTATGACTCTTGTCCATCAGCTGTAGGTCAGAGGGGATCCTGTGTATGATGCTCTATGGAGCCCACGTGGAGAAGCAGGTAACAGAGACACAGAGAACACAGCAATCTGAAACAGTGCACACCCCAGTAGCAGAACAGAACTGTGTCCTGGAAAATTTCCAAAAAAATGTCTTTCAGTCTCCCTTTATTTAAAGAACAGGGGCAGAGAATGGAGAGAGGAGGAGCCAAGATGGCGGCGGAGGTGAATGGCTGATCTGTTGCCTCGCATGGCAGTTTCGGAAATACAACTAAAAGATGGACTGGTGAGAGCGGCGACTTCTGCTTGTGTCTCCCCAGGCCGGGCGGCTGCTCCTCTCAGTCAGCACCGCAGCCGGGGCCATGAGCTCGTGGGCAGGCGCGGCAGCTGCTGTGGCGGCGGCCGCGGACTCGGCGCTGTGGCTCTCGGTGAAGGAAGAGACCATCTTTCTGCAGGAGGGGCCCATCCGCGTCACCGACCTGGCCGAGCTGCCCAGTGAGATCCTCGGGGCCCCGGAGGCTGCCGACACTGACTTGGAGGATTCTTAGGATTTCCCGTCTTACATTCAAGTCCTTTAGCCATTTTGAGAGAGGAAAACCAAGAAGGCGGCAAAGTTAAACAAATGAACTGCGCCGCGCACAGCAATTTCAAAAATACAACTGGAGGACAGAGCGTCTGCCACCCAGAACCACAGGAGAACTGGCTGAATGGTGGATTTACAGCTAAGAGGGAAGAGGAAAGAGCGAACTCGGAGGGGATGAGGTGCGGAGGTGCATGGGTTGGGCTGGTGGTGGGGGAAGGGTCGTGCGGCTTTTTTTCCAACCCTAGGGGAGATTAGCTCCCCATCACCCTGAAATCCAGCTTCTGGGGACTCGCGGGAGACCCAGACGCCTGCGGGGAGAGGCTGGACTCTCGGCCTTCGTGTCGGAGAGTGGGAGTAACTTCCTTGCGGAGGTGCACCCAGCAATCAGTGTTTGCTGCGCTGGAGTGCGGAACTAGGGGGCTTAGAAACGTGGAAAGCAGAAAAAGCAGACTTGCAGCCATTGCGGTTCGCCACGCCATGGCCTGGTGGCGCCCAGAGACCCCGCCCCGCCCTGAGACCCGCCCTGCCCTGGGACCCCCCCCCCCCGCAAGTTTTGCAGACCCTCCCCGCACGTTTTGCAGTCCCACCTGGGCTCCAAGCAGCGGCTTTTGCATGTGGGTGGCCTGCCCTGTGGCAGCTTGACCAGATGAACTGCAGTTCTAGTCGGACTGCTCCAGGGCCGCTCAGACAGGAGGAGGAAACTGCAGTATTTGCTGTAATTCCTGCTGAGTGGCCTCAGGCAGTAGCTGACCTACATTCCATTGGAGACCCAGAAACAAGGGCATCTAGTGGTCGGTGTGAGATGACACCAGATTTCAACCACTCGCATAAGGGACACATTCAAGAGGCAGACTCAGTGAGCGCCAAAGCCTTGCTGCACCAAGATCCGGCCCATAAACGTGTCTCCTGCACAGCAACTCTTCCTTTATAGACACAGAGGGTCCTCACGGCCAATTGGCCTGGAGGACAATTCCTCCCAGTGACACCAACAATAATCAAGACTTAACTATACAAAGGAGGACCAAGATGGAGGCATAGGGCGGAAGCCTGATTGTTGCCTACCACAACAATTTTGAGACTACGACAGGAGAGCAGAGCAGACACCATCCAGAACCACCGAAGGGCTGGCTGAGCAGATGCTCTACAACTAGAATAGAAGAGAGGGGTACGTGGGATGATGCTGATGCTGGTGACCCAAAGATCACACTTTAAGAACTACGGCTCAGGCGACACAATGGCAGCCTGGAACGTGCTTGGCGCAGTTCCCCCGGCGGTCTCCGGCTGAGGGGACGGCTCCACTCGCTGCCGAGCACGGACAGACGAGCTCCTGGGAGACATGGGGTGGGAGACTCCACGCTTGCTGACCTCTGAGTCCTTCAAGAATCTCAACGCCCCGGAAGCGGCCAGGTGCGCACACTCGGCAACCGGCCACCGCTGCAGACCCAAGGGCCAACGCAGTGACACTGGACCAGCCCGCCGCCGCGCACCGGGCACACCGGAGCTTCGCTGAGCCCGCCGCCCAACGAGTTCTTCGGCAGCCACCCTGGAGCTCTGAGAAAATGTCCGAAGGAATTGCTGAGAGGGAATTAACCAACAGGAATTGGGATCAAGAAGACGAAACCCCGCTGGGTCCCGGGTCCGGGTGAGGCCACACGCCCCTGGGTCTGGGTGAGGCTGGGAACTGGGTCAGGGTGAGGCTGGGTCCCGGGTCCGGGCGAGGCCACATGCCCCTGGATCTGGGTAAGGCCACATGCTCCTGGGTCTGGGTGAGGCTGGGTCCAGGGTCTGGGTGGGCCCGACCCCCTGGGTCTGGGTGAGGCTACGTGCCCCTAGGTCCGAGTGAGGCTAGATCCTGGGTCCAGATGGGGCCGTGCGCCCCTGGACCCGGGTGAGGCCACACGACCCTGGGTCCGGGTGAGGCCACGCGCTCCTGGGTCCAGGTGAGGCTGGGTCCTGGGCCCGGGTGAGGCCGTGCGCCCCTGGGTCCGGGAGAGGCCACGTGCCCCTGGGTCCGGGTGAAGCTGGATCCCGGGTCCGGGAGAGGCCACGTGCCCCTGGGTCTGGGTGAAGCTGAATCCTGGGTCCGGGTGAGGCTGTGTGCCCCAGGATCTGCATGAGGCTGGGTCCCGGGTCCGGGTGAGGCCGTGCGCACCTAGGTCCGGGTGAGGCCATGCACCCCTGGGTCTGGGAGAGGCCACGCGCCCGTGGGTTCGGGTGAGGCCACGTGCCCCTGGGTCCGGGTGAAGCTGGATCCCGGGTCCGGGTGAGGCCGTGTGCCCCTGGATCCAGGTGAAGCTGGATCCCGGGTCCGGGTGAGGCCATGTGCCCCTGGATCCAGGTGAGGCTGGGTCCCGGGTCCGGGTGAGGCTGCGCGAACCTGGGTCCGGGTGAGGCCACCTGCCCCTGGGTCCGGGTGAGGCCACGCTCCCCTGGGTCCGGGTGAAGCTGTATCCCGGGTCCGGGTGAGGCCGTGTGCCCCTGGATCCGGGTGAGGCTGGGTCCTGGGCCCGGATGAGGCCGCGCACATCTGGGTCCGGGAAAGGCCACGTGCCCCTGGGTCTGGGTGAAGCTGGATCCCGGGTCCGGGTGAGGCCGTGTGCCCCTGGATCTGGGTGAGGCTGGGTCCCGGGTCCGGGTGAGGCCGTGCGCACCTGGGTCCGGGTGAGGCCATGCGCCCCTGGGTCTGGGAGAGGCCATGTGCCCCCGGTTTCGGGTGAGGTCACGCGCCCCTGGGTCTGGGTGAAGCTGGATCCCGGGTCCATGTGAGGCTGTGCGCCCCTGGATCTGGGTGAGGCTGGGTCCCAGGTCCAGGTGAGGCCGCGCGCCCCTGGGTCCGGGTGAGGCCACGCGCCCCTGGGTCCGGGTGAGGCCACGCGCCCCTCGGTCCGGGTGAGGCCATGCGCCCCTGGGTCCGGGTGAAGCTGTATCCTGGGTCCGGGTGAGGCCGTGTGCCCCTGGATCCGGGTGAGGCTGGGACCTGGGCCCGGGTGAGGCCGCACGCACCTGGGTCCGGGTGAGGCCACGCACCCCTCGGTCCAGGTGAGGCCACGCGCCCCCTGGGTCCCGGTGTGGCCACGTACCCCTGAGTCCGGGTGAAGCCGTGCCCCTGGCTGAGACCAAATCAGAGGGAGTCAGACCTGCATTACAACCATTTGTCCACCATCCAGAGCTGAGGGGTCAGTGCCGACATGTACACATAAGGAACTGGTGGACATTGATATTGGGTCTCAAAAGAACTGTTGGTCCAGAAAGAAACTCACTACAGACTGATTCATTTGCCTGTCAGCATAACTATTATTGCTCGTCTCACATTCAGTTTTTATAAGTATATCTCTAGTGACACATGATCTCGCTCATCTAGGGGAAATGATGAACAACATAGACTGATGAACAAGAACAGAACCAGAAACAAGGAGGCATCGATAGGACTATCGGGCCTCAGAGGGAGGATAGGGGAGGGTGGGGGGAGGGGGGAGAGATCAACCAAAGGACTTGTGTGCATGCATATGAGCCTAACCAATGGTTAAGTTCAACAGGGGGTTGGGGTATCCGTGGGGAGGGGTGTGGGATGGGAATGGGGGGATGAGGACAAATATGTGACACCTTAATCAATAAAGAAATTAAAAAAAAAGAAAGAAAGAAAGAACAGGGGCAGACACCCAGACATTCCACCCTGAGGATGATCCTTTTGGTTAAATCCAACCTAGAGGCATGCTCTCAAAATGTTTTCCTAAACAATTTTTGAATTGGTTGCAAACATTTGGTCATCAAAAGATTTTACATCTTTCTCTTTAAATTCAAAAAACCTGACAGCCCTGGAGATATATTCCCATAAGACAGGTGGCTGGAGCTGATTGAATGCCATTTCTTTAAATTCAGCAGCTTGCCACATTCCCGGACACTCACTGTTGTCTCCCAAATATTTTAACCGAGGGTCAATTTTAACTTGTCCAAATCGAGGCTGATCCACTCATCCGTTTTTCCTTGGCTGCCACTCTTCTCCCACTCCCGCCTCCCCAGAATCCCTCCTTCACACATTAGTATCAATCAGAATGGTCTATCCAAGTGTAAATCAGGTTAGAGGACTCCTCTGTTTAAATGTCCCACCTGACATTCCATTGTCCTCAGAATAAAATTCAAGCCAGTCAGATTCCACTTGCTTTATAGAGCCAGGAATATTCTATCAATATGTAAAGTTTGTGGGACTGCAGTATTCATTTTTGAACATGACCTATAATAGCTTTGCGTTATCCTCTCTAATAAAATGGTTATATGCAAATTAACCATCACTCTGCTACATAAGCCACGCCCACCAGCCAATCAGGGCGAGTATGCAAATTAACTCCATCCAAGATGGCTACAGCCACAGAGAGCAAGGTTTCCCAGGTAACAGAGCAAGCCAAGCTTTCCGCCTGCCCTTGACAGGCCTAAGCCTCCACTCAAGCTACAAAGTTTCAATTATAGAAGGTAAACAAATTCAAACAGAAATGGCGGCAGAATGGAGCTTGAGAGAGCAGGCCAGGGTTGCTCCCGGCAACAGGGGAAGCAAAGCTTTCCGCACACCCTGGCTGGGCTCACCTGCTTAAGGCTACAAAGTTTCAATTGTAGAAGGTGAATTAACTGCCACAGAAATGGCTGCCGCCCCGGAGGGAGCAGCAGGCTTGGCTCCGCTCCAGGCTACAAAGTTTCAATTGTAGAAGGAAAATAAATCCCAGATACCAGGGCCTCCACTTGGGTTGCCAGGGGGCGTGGCCGGCCTGCAAACCACCACAGGCCCCTCGCTCAGGCCGCCCCACACCCCAAGGGAACCCCACCCTGAACCGGGACACCCTTCAGGGCAAACCAGCTGGCCCCCACCCATGCACCAGGCCTCTATCCTATCTAATAAAAGAGTAATATGCAGATTGATCATCACTGCAACACACAATATAGCTGCCCCCATGTGGTCAAAGATCCTGCCCCCATGTGTACACAAGATGGTCACTACAAGATGGCCTGCAAGGGGCAGTTGAGAGGGACCAGGCCTGCAAGGGAGGGCAGTTGGAGGTGATCAACCCTGCAGGAGAGGGCAGTTAGGGGTGACCAGGCTGGCAGAGGAGGGAAGTTGAGGGCAAACAGGCTGGCAGGGGAGCAGTTAAGCATCAACCAGGCTGGCAGAGGAGTGGTTAGGGGGTGATCAGGCTGGCAGGCAGAAGCAGTTAGGGGCAATCAGGAAGGCAGGCAGGCAAGCAGTTGGGAGCCAGCAGTCCTGGATTGTGAGAGGGATGTCCGACTGCCTGTTTAGGCCAGATCCCACCAGGATTGGGCCTAAACGGGCAGTTGGACATCCCTCCAGGAGTCCCAGATTGGAGAGGGTACAGGCTGGGCTGAGGGACAACCCCCCGCCGTGCACGAATTTTGTGCACCGGGCTTCTAGTTTACTACTAATATTAAAAGATTTTTAAAAATCTCATACGATGATTATATAATGTTACTTTTTGTTTGGTATATTTTAAACAAATCTGCTTTTATTAGTAATGTAAAGGGGAGTTTTGTTTTATTTTAAGTTGTATATTCTAGAATATATCATAGGGTCTTGGAAAAATTTCTCAAGTCATCCCAAATGGTATTTATTTTTAATAAAAAGAAGTTCTGCATTTGGGAGAGAATGGATTCTTGGAATGGAAAGTACCTAGATCTCAAAGTAAATTATAATCCATCATTTGTTGTTATTGTTGTTCTTAAATTAGTCTCAAATAAGAGCATGACATTTCAAGTTTTGGCTGAAATTTCAACCATGTGCTTTCCACTAAAAGCAACTAATTGCATTAATATTTCCCAAAATTATGACTTGGACATTGTCCGATCTGACTTTAAGGTCAGAAGCTGAGAGGCTGCAAATACTTCCATTTTCTTTATTTCTCTGTCAAAGCAAGAGCCCTTGTAAAAGGGGATTTTTTTTTTCCTTCAAAGGTGGGAAGTAATCATTTGGAGGAAGGAATGGAAGAAATATAATTACAGCATCCTAATTAGTTCTTTTCCCCATCCATCTTTCCTTTACATGTGCCTATCCAGATCTAAAGAAGCAAAGTCTGTGTGGGTGAATACATGTGAAGGAAGAAAAAACTCAGGTTCTGAAGTGGCAGAGTCCTTGGCACTTAATACATTTCAGCTGGTGCCTCCCAGAGGAAAAAATGATCTGTACTTGCATGGCACATTCAAAGTTCACGCCTTTCTCTTGTCCTGACATTTTATTAGTCCCTTAAGCTTAGCCATTGTACCTTTTTGTAATGTTCTCCTGATCTGCAACCATTCAATGACAACAACTTACATTCATCTTTAAGATAGGAACAAATAGCTACTAACTATCACCTAGGATGGTTGTGAGGGTTGAATGAGAAACTGCGGATAAAGGCATTTTGTAAACCACCCAGTTAGGAAAATATCATTATTCATGTCTTCATCAATGCTGGTTTTTCAAAGATGCTTTGGAAAAATAATCAAGTCGCCAATATATGCATTGCTTATCTAGTGGTCATTTTATTTTTTTCTATTATTTTCCCCAAAGTCCAGTTGAATAATTTTTTTTAAAATCTTTATTGTTGAAAGTATTACATGTTTCTCTTTCTCCCTCCAGCGCACCCCTGCCCAAGTTTTGGGTTGATTAATTCCCACCCACCCGCCCTCCCTAATATTTGGTCTATCTTTGTGACTTGAGAATGATCCATGTGCACTTGAGAAGAAGGTATATTCTGTAGGCTTTGGGTGAAATGCTCTATAAATGTCAATTAAATCCATCTGATCCAGTGTGTTCTTTAGAGTCACTGTTTCCTTGTTAATTTTTTGTCTGGAAGATCTATACAGTGAAGTCATTGGGGTGTTAAAATCCCCTACTATGACTGTATCATTGCCGAATCATTGTCTATCTCTCCCTTAAAGTCCCCTAGAAGTATATTTATACATTTAGGTGTTCCTAAATTGGGTGCATATATAATTACTAGGGTTATATCCTTTTTTTGGATAGATTCCTTTAGTATTATGTAGTGATCTTTGCTGTCTCTTGTGATGGCCTTCATTTTGAAGTCTATTTTGTCAGATATGAGTGTTGCTACCACAGCTTTTTTTTTTTTTCTTTTCTATTTGCATGGAAAATTTTTTCCATCCATTCACTCTCATCCTGTGTGAATCTTTTGTTCTAAGGTGGTCTCTTGTAGACAGCATATAGTTGGGTCATGTTTTTGTATCCATTCAGCTACCCTACATCTTTTGATTGGATCATTTAATCTATTTACATTTAGGATTATTATTGATAGCTACTTATTTATTGCCATTTTAATTCTGTATGCCTAGGTTTCTCCCTATATTTCTTCTTTTCATTATAGCAGTCCTTTTAGCATTTCTGGTAATGCTGGCTTGGTGGTGATGTTGGTCTAGGAAGCTCTTTATTTCACTGTCTATTTTGAATAATAGCCTTGCTGGATATAGTAATTTTGGTTTCAGATCCTTGGTTTCCATTACCTTGAGTACTTCATGCCATTCCCTTCTGGCCTGTAGAGTTTCTGATGAGAAATCAGATGAGCTCCTTTGTAGGTAATAGTTTGCTTTTCTCTTACTGTCTTTATGATTCTTTCTTTGTCTTTAATTTTTGGCATTTTAATTATGATGTGTCTGGGTGTGGGCCTATTTGGGTTCTTCTTGCTTGGGACTCTCCAGGTCTCCTGAACTTGTGTGACTTTTTCCAACCCAGGTTAGGGAAGTTTTCTGCCATTATTTCTTCAAACAAGTTCTCTATCCATTTCTCCCTTTCTACCTCTTCTGGTACAAATACTATTCAAATATTGTTATGTTTTATGTTTTCTGACAGCTCCTTTAAGCTGTCCTCTGGTTTTTTAATTTTGTTGTTGTTTTTGGTTCTCTGATTGAGTGATTTTTTTTTAAAACTCTGTCTTCTAATTCACTAATTCAATCCTCAGCTTTGAATCAGTGAATTAGAATTTGTTGTGTATTCCTTCCAATGTGTTCTTTATTTGTGTAAATCATTCTTTATTTCTGTTTTCATAGTTACTATATCTCTTCTCATGCTGTTGAGCATATTTCCCATCATTATTCTGAACTCTATATCAGATAAATTTCTTATCTCCATTTTATTTATCTCATCTTCTAGAGAATTCTCTTGTTGTTTCATATGGGAATTGTTTCTTTGTCTCCTCATTTTGGCTGCCTGCTTGGGTTTGTGACTATATATTAGGTAGATCTGCTATACCTCACAATCTCTAGTACAGGACCAGTGTCAAATGCTCTTTCTGACTAATTAGATAAGGCAAAGACTCAAAGCCTCCAGAGACCATCTCTGCCTACAGATTGATTGGATTCAGTCTTGAATAGCCCTAAGGCAAACATCCACAGGTGTGGTGGGAGTTTTTTCAATAGAGAAGGGGGCAGTTGCTTTTGTCTGGAGGCTAATTGTTATTCTCAGTCTCTTAACCTTTTGCACTTGGATGTCGAGTATGACTTGACACGGTTAGCATCGGTAGCAGCTCTTTTTATACTCTTTGAATGTATCAATAATTTGAAATATTAAAAAAAATCCAAATAAATAAGTTTGTATGAAAAGAAACTCCAGTTTTTTATTCTACTGCCGCACTTTGTAAAATCTGGGGTATTTAAAAAATTAAATCCTGAGTAGAATAAAGGAATCGAGAAAAAAGCAAGCGAGTGCAAAGGGTTAATGGGCCTCAGAAATTCCACAAAGTGGGGCAAGGTGTTTTCCAATAGGGTGGGTCAACTGTCTTCTCCCCAGGTAAAACCGCCTGGATAGAAAACTACTACATGAGAAATGTGACTCAGCACAGAAAACTGGGTGTCTGACTTCTAAACTCTAAGCACAGAGCCCACAACCCTGACTTCTGCTCATTCAGCTCCAGTCCACTCTGCTTTCCCTTTTCCAGAGTACAAGATGAGTAGCTGCACAGGGACTTTTGTGCATTGGCCCTTTAAGAGGTTGCTTGCATTTCTAGCCATCTCTCTCTCTGGCAGACAGCAACCCTGCTGCTTTTCACAGCCAGATGTTATGAGGATACCCTTCTCAGTTCTGGTGCTCTCTGCTGGGGGCCCAGCTTTGGGATTAGACCCCAGAGTTCTCAGTGGCAACCCCCATCCCCCCCCACAGCTGAGATATCTCTTTGAAACTTCAGTCGCTGGCTGTGGGAGCCTGGCCCAGGCCTTTTGTGCCTCTGCCCCTCCTACCAGTCTCTATGCAATCTCTACTTTCCATCCTTGGTTATCAGGGTTCTCTCCAGAGAGACTTCAGTAGATTATTAAGGAAGTTTTTCTGTATTTTAGTTGTATTTCCATGGTCCTGGGAGCATGTTCGTGCAGCATCCACTTACTCCACTGCCATTTTTAATCTCCCAGTTCAATTATTCTTTAAATGCAATCATCTAAGAGGCATAAGATAAATGGACTTTGGACACTGTGCTCCAAAGCAAAGCACCTCTAATGATATAGAAACATAATAAATGCTTCCTCAGCAATTAATGTCCTTGGCTGCTATGTATCTATAATCAATGGCAGAATGCCTGAAATTCTTCACCACATAATTTGTACTTGATAGAAATATCTCTTTTACCTATTTGTTATTTTTATGCATTTCAACAAGAAACAGTTATGTAATTTTGCAGTATCAGGAAGGAAAAAGTAAACTAAAGTGCTAAACTCATGACTTTTCTTTGTAATCTGGTATGTGTGTATTTGCATATATACATGTACATATAATATTTAGGACATATATTTGAGACATGTTATGGAAGTATAAATATAAACATATTATTTTCATAGGCATCTGTAGTATTTCTCTTAAGTCTATGTGATATATATATATATATATATATATATATATATATATATATGTAACAGAATTATTTTGTGATTCCTAACACATTTGGGGCCAAGGTCTAGAGAAATTATGCAAGTGGGGTCCATCTGAGGCCAAGTCTCCTGTAGATGATAGGACAATTGTAGTAGTTATTCCAGTTTCCAGTTTTACTTCATTTTCTGACAAAACCCCCCCAACACAAACAGAGCCTAGATTTTCACCTGTGTGTGAAAGTGCAGGTTAAGACTTTATGGATCTGAATAGCCCAAACATGGTAGTAAATGCTAGTGGTACTGTCTGTAGATGACATCATGCCACATACACAGAAGACTTAAAGAAAAATACAAGACTATTTGGCACTGTTCTTGGTTCCAGGTCATAGAACTCTGCTAATATGAGGTCATATTACATTAAGGTTCTGTCTTTGCCAAATTCTGCATAATAATAATGTACTTATGATTTCACCCATTAGTTATTGAGCATCTTTTAACAAACATTCTTCTTATGGGGAGTCCATCTGAGGAACAGAAAGACCACTATGGTTGGCAAAAAAAAATAGTGAGGGCAGATGGACACACAATGAGATCAGAGAATAAAGCAGGGGTCAGATTAGGTAGAAATAGTGTGAAACTTGGAGTTTATTTGATTGGCAGTAGAAAGCCACTGGAGAGTTTTCAGAAAGATTATTAAATCTGTTCTATATTTTTAAGAGATCACTCTGCCTATTATGGAGAATACATTTCATATGAGCAAATATGGGAATAGAGAAAATATTTAGGAAACAATAGTTCAGGAGACAGATGCTGCACCTTGGTGACTAGAGGAGGCGGCAGAGGGACAGTATATGGATGCATCAGATCTGTTTATTGAAGTAGAATAAACAAAACTTGCTGATTGCTTAAAGATTTGAGCTTAACTGGAATAACAGGGTATTAAGAGCATTTTTACTTGGTTTATGTGAAAATCCATGAAGATCACAGATTTCAGCTCAGAAATTAGAAAAGTCAACTTTTTCAGCAACTTCTGCACATGGTTGCATAAACTGAAATAATATTTGCATTCCTCCAGCAATTATATAAAAGATAACTTTTCATGACTTTATCAATCCCTGAGAGTCCCTAAAATTCTTTTAGGGCATCCATGAAGAAATTTTTTTTAAATTTCTTAATTGATTAAATATTTGTCCTCATTCCCCCATTCCCATCCCAATCCCCTCCCCACACATGTCCCACCTCTCTGTTGTCCGTGACCACTGGTTAGGCTCATATGGATGCACACAAGTCCTTTTGTTAATCTCTCCCTCTTATCCCCACCCTCCCCTACCTTCCCTCTGAGGTCCGACAGTCTGATCTATGCTTCCTTGTCTCCAGGTCTGTTCTTGTTCATCAGTCTATGTTGTTCATCATTTCCCCTAGATGAGTGAGATCATGTGCTACTAGAAATGCACTTACAAGAACCGAAAATGAGACAAGCAATAATGGTTATGCTGAATGGCAAATGAATCAATCTGTAGTGAGTTTCTTTCTGGGCCAACAGTTCTTTTGAGTCCCAATTTCAATGTCAAACAGTTCCTTATGTGTACATGTCAGCAGTGATATTTCAGTTCTGGATGGTGGACAAATGGTGGTAATGCAGGTTCAACCCTCTCAGGTTTGGTCCTGGGCAACCTGCAGTGACGCATAGCTGCTGACTGCTAGTATGGCAAGGCGTCGTCAGTGTCTTCCATCTCTGGACTGCTTCTCTTCTGTCTTCATGGCTGGAGTAGTCCTGTCAATTCCTCTCTGTTGCAGGAATCCACATGGTCTCGGAGTTGTTTTCTGAAAATATACAAAGATATTCTCCACCAAAAGTTAATAAAGGAATCTTTTCTATAAATTTGACTTGCAATACTTTTTCATTTTTTGCCCAAATGATTTTGTTTTGACCCCATGTATGTTTTACATGGGTGTCTTGCTGTTAGCATACAAATGAAAGTTAATTTTCTAAAGTAAAAAATTTCTAGATGTAATTTACTTACAGGATATTTTTCCTTACATGATATTCTTGTACTATCCCCCACTTTTTAAAATTCTTATTATAATACTGAGATTTGATTAAGACCATATCTAGAGCAGGGAGAGTGGGGATGGAGAAGTGAGAAAGTAAAATTGTCAGGAATTGAAGATTGAGCAAATATTAAGTGTTTAAAAGCAGAAGAAATTGCCAAAGTAAATTTGGGTATTCCATTTTTCTAGCAGCAAAATAATAAAGCAACTTACTGTGTTGGATTCCTGTTGAAGAATTATCAAGTAATTAAATAAAGAATGTGTGAAACTGGCCAGCAAGAGAGAATACATTTTGCTCAGATAAATTCTCTAATATTAACACATTATCAAAACAGCGACATCTCTGAGGGGAACTATGATAATGTGGTCTGCATATCTTAATTTCTGAAGTCCTAGTTTAGAGAGATAGAAATATGACATGTTCATTGGGCTCAAAAAATTGATGTTTTCAGACACCTTGACAACTGCTTCATCACAATCAATTCCTGGCCTGCAGAGGAGAGTCTCATTTGTTGATTAAAGGATTGATGTGTTTTGCAAGAGCCAAAATTGACCTTACGTTGTGCAAATAAAGGAGCCTGACTGGTAAGGGTCATGTTGCCTTCACCTAATATGGAATGGAGAGGAGCTCAGATTGGGGCCGACATTTTCTTTTCTAGAATCCTGAAATGACTTTATTCCTCTCTGGATGAATTTTGCTCATCAGGTGCCATCTTTCACAGGATGTCTTCCTTAATCAGAATTTGTCTCTAGCTTGGATTAGGCACTCCTGTGCTGTTCTTCAGGAGTACCCTATTTAGGGTAAGGAATGTCTGATGCAATAGGCCTTGCAAATGCCTAGATCTTGGAAGACATTCAACCCACACCTTGCCCTTGGCAATCTTAGTTGCTCTTATTCTACTCCCATTTCCTCATAGCACTTGTCACCTCCTAACCTAATACATAATGTACTTATATTGTATGTTGATTGTTTATTGCCTATTTCGCCATCAGAATGTAAGAATTCCTGCCCTAGCTGGTTTGGCTCAGTGGATAGAGCATCGGCCTATGGACCAAAGAGCAAGTACCTTGGTTGCTGACTCCTCCTCGGCATTTCTCACTGTCTTGCCCTCTCTCTTCCACTCTCCCTAAAATAAAGAAAGAAACAAACAAATGGAAAAATATCCTCGGGTGAGGATTAACAAAAAGTAAAAATCTATATACACAAAACGCTAATATGCTAAGTGTCTGACCGTCCGGATAATGACATCACGTAGCAATGCCCAGCTTCCTCTCCCCAGTGACTAGCCTCCTTGGAGTTTTTTCATCCCAGGAACACAACTTACTTTACTGGTATAGCCAGGTGGAAACACTTTACACTGTAACCAAATGTCTGTGAAGCATTTTCCTGCGCCTCATCTCAATTGATCCTCACAAAAGTCCTGGAGTAGGTAGATAGGAGACTCAGTGGAATCCTACTTTCTTTTCATTAGCCAGAAAATGGAGATTTAGAAAGCTTAGAAACTTGACCTGACTGTAAAGAAGAAATGGTGGACCTTGGACCTTGAAAATGACTTCAGGTTTTCTCACTGTGCAGAATATAGTCAAAAACTACTGCAGTTAAATATTTTACCCTTTGTTCTCCCTGCCTGATCTACAATAACAATCTGCTTGATGTTTATATTTACTGCTGTGTTGCTGACAATTACCTGAAAGAGAAGTTGGGGTGCTTCACTGGGCTGGAAAAAGTTTAGCTACATCAGAAAGCAGGTCTAATTAAGCAAGTTTATTCTATATCTATAAAAAGCTAAGTTAACTGGCACATGTGCAAAACATACAAAGCTTTCGCTGGTGCCAATTGCACACACGTGTTTTCATCTGTCATTGTCGATCGTGAATGTGGTTGACACTTACATTATAGAGAAAGGGCAAATAGCGATATTAAAATATTTCTTCTAATTACTTTCCTTTCAATGTGCATGAATTCATGCACCGGGCCACTAGTAAATAAGTAAAAAGACAGGAATTCCTGTTTCGTTTCACAGAACCTAGTGCTTGCTGCATATAGTTGCTCATTTGAATGTATTTTTCATTTGAACAAATGACCAGAAGATTAACTAGATGAAAGTTAAGATCCTGATAAACAGAGCTTTCATACCATTTTAAAAGACATTATATTTACACATAATAGAAAGTGGAATGACAATTTTGACCCAAAATATTCATTAAAGATATCTGTGCTAATTTTTAAAAAAATCTACTAGAATAAATATTCGCTACCAAAGTTACCATTTTAATAGATTCCCTACTAAATGAGACCACTACATGAGTGCTACCAATGTGTTTATAAGTGGATAGCCTGGTGGGTTAGTTACTAATGTTCACTTCAATATTTCTATCAAACCTCAAACTTGAAGTGTTTTACTTTATGCTCTATACCTCCATCTCCATCTCCATCTCCTAATTATAATTTCCCATTTATAATACTTCTGATCTCCACTTTTTGAAGTATATCTTCTGTTTTCATGGTATAAATCTATTTGGATAGAAACATCTTGGCCACTTTGAAAATCAACCACCACAGAGTCAGATGGCAATAGATGCCTATGTTAGGAATCCGATTTTATGGACACTGTAGACACTCCCTCTTTCTCAACTAGACTCCCATGTATGGATTTCTGAAACTCTACTCTGCTGATTTCTCTTTTCTAGATTCTTCCTCACCTTGGCAAGCCTCTACTTGTCTGCATTTCCCATAAATATCAGTGCCTCAAATTTTGTTCTGGCCTGTCTTCTTTCATTCTATATACTTTTACAGAGTAGTCTCAGCAATTTCCAAGGATTCAACTATTCCCTATGCTGATGACTCCCACACATTTACTAGTATACCCATGGTTTACTCAACTACCTGTTGTACATCCTCATATTAGTATAAGAACCACAAACTTAAGATACCAAAAGCTGAGCTTATCTTTCCCTGAAAATCCATTCTTTCTCATCTGTTTACTGTATCAGTGAAAAGTATTGAACATCCAGATATCTAGGCCACATTTTATTCCCTCTCTCATCCCCACATTTAACGAATTGATGAGGCTTATTGACTCCATCTCCTAAGTAAGTAAGTATCCATTTGTTCACATTTCTCCATTCTCACCATCCAGGGCACCATCATTTCATCCTAAGATCATTGCTTATAACTTCCTCTTTCTGCTTATTCTCCCTCTTATATTGCCCTGCTCAAATACAGATACAGCCCATATTCTTATGGAGCTTACAGTATAGTAGGGAAGGCAGACATAAATCAAATAATCATACCAAACTAAATACCAGTATATCAACTGAGAGAACTGCTAAAAGTTAAAATGCTGAACACTGTGAGTGCATGTAACTGGAGAATTAATTTAGTCCAGGAAGTTCCCCTTAGGATCAGAAGGGTGACTAAGCATGTGCCGGTAGCATTCCAGGCAAAGGGAAAAGGCTGTGAATTGGTAGGACCATTGTTCCTCCAAGAAGCCAACCAGGGTGGTTGGGGGTCCAGACAGAGATGGGAAGAAGAGGCCGGGGTTGGCAGGAGCCTCATGATTTGGTTCAGGTCTTTACCCTAATAATCATGGGAAGCCTTGACATGCTTTTTACTAAATCAGCATAGGAAATATGTTATTGGGGGACATGATAGAGTTGTACAATTATTCCTAAAAATATTAAGCAATAAATTTATCTTTACATTTTTCCATTGTGGAGTGGTATTGTGTATTTCTCAACAATTTTAATCCAGGCTAACCCTAGAGGAACTAGACAAAGCATGTGGGAAAGGGCCTTCATGAAAATATTTATCAAACAAATATGTTAACAAATATATATTTAGCACTCTCCAATAATCCTGGGTCCATGAAAAGCACAGGCTCTCAGGATAGAAGAATGAGCCACACAGACAGAGCTCCTGCTCCCTGGAGCTCTCATCTAAGAGGAAAAAGGGAAAAATTCCTGTGTTCTCATGAACCCCTAGTCACAGCATACATGACCAAGGCTTATTGGCAAGCTGGACTATCCTACCTGGAGAGAATAGGTAACTTGGATGTAGTATCTGGACTGACTTACCATCACTCATGTTGTGTTGTGTGTGTTTTTTTAAAAAAAGATTACCTTTCGATTCAGGCATTTTTGAAGCATTTCATGGGGGTTACTAATTATGAAGCCACTTTGTGTTAGCACATTGATCAGAAAAATAATACAATCCATCACCTTCTCTTAAAATTTGATGCTAATATTGTGAGGTACTGCTCTGACCTGCAGTCCTGTCTGGCCATGGTGCGGGTGCTGGAGATTATAAGAGATAGATCACTTCATGTTTCCCCCAACACAATCTAAATTATGAGCCAGTTGTATTTATGCTAAAGTAAAAAGACAGATCATCTCTAAAGTATAATCCTTGTTGATATTGAAACAGTGACAAAAACTTGAATATATAAATGTGAAAGATGAATTTTAAATAAGGGGGTTAAGTTTATGATGCTGGAAGAAGACAACTTTGGGTGGTGAATACACGGTGCTGTATACAGATGATATACTATAGAATTGTACCTATATAATTTTATTAACCAATATAACCTCAATAAACGTAATAATTTTAAAGGGTAGATATCAAAGACATAATTTTGGATGGAAAATAGCGAGTTATAGAATGACTTGTACCATCTGATATTTATGGACATTAAAAAATAAAAAGATTACTACACAGTATATTGGATTTAAGCACAAGATACATTTCTGGCCCAGACACAGATCTGTCCCTGGACAGAAAGGATCTACTTTAAAGCAAAAAGGAAAAGATAAACCTTGAGCTTCAGTGACTACCAGAAAGTAACTCGACATGCGGAAGTAAAAGGTGTTTTTATTTTAAACATTTATAATTTGGAGATTTAATCTTGTCATGGTTGCATGACTTTACTCTTGGGGCCACAAACTGCCTTGGCTAACTGTTGTGTTTCATGATACTAATACTACCTGCTCTACCAACAGTGGTCGCATCTTTCATTTATCAAGTGCTTACTACACATTAAGAACTTTAGATCCTATTTCATCCTTAACAAAGTAGACATTACAATGCGGCCTGTAGTTGAAGTCACCACAGAGAAACAAGAGATGGGATGGAATTTTAATACACAGCTACATGATTTTCAAAGTGTGTTTTTTGTACTTTCAAGAAAAGATTGAGCCAGTCAAGAGGGTGTGGCTGAAGCAGCAGACATTTCACGGGATGTTTTCACTTTAGGTAAGGAGACGGACTCATTGGAATGCCTCGTTAGCCTGTGTGCCAGATTGCAGAAGTGAACCAATTCTTCACCGCCCCCGTGTCCACACCTTTTCCATGGTTTTGTAGTGCCCGCTGTGGGCAAGGTAAGGCACCTGCCCCTTGACACTCCATCATGAGTCTGATGAAAGCTGAGGCTTCTCACAGGCTTGCTCTTGGGGTGCACTTACTCTTGTCTTTCTGATGTCGCCCTGCCAAGAGCCCCAGCTTATGTGGGGACAATGAAAGAAGGCATTTGGAGCAGAGCTGAGTCACCTCAGAAGCTCCAGCTGACAGCCAGCCAACCCGCAGATATGTGAGTGAGTGCAGTCAAGGCCGGCCAAGAAGCCTAGCTAACCACCAACAGACCAAAGACATGCGAACAATAAATTCTGTGTTGTGTGTCACTGAGGTTTGGGGGTTGCTTTTAATGCAGCATTATTGCGGTAATCGATAACTGAAGCATCTAAAGTCGATTGCTGTATAAGGGGGGAGTGATATCCTTAGAAACCCTCACAGCATCATTCCCAGCTTCAGCTGTTTATACACATCATTTCCTTAAAGGTGTGTCCCAGAATCACAGCTTTACATCCCAGCACAAACTTCTCTAAATTCAAGACTTGGGTATCTCACTGGATACCTCTAACTTAACATGTTCAGTCAGAACTCTTGGCCCACGCCATCTCCCTGAAAAACCATTCTTCCTCAGCTTTATGCATTTCAGTAAATGGCATCATCGCTCACCTATTTACTCAGGATAATACTCTACTCATCAACTCCTTTTGTTCACAATCTGAGCTCAAAACCTCAGTAAGTGCCATTGACTCTGTTTTTCATATCTACCCTGCATTCAACCTTCTTCTATTGCACATTCCAATTGGCATTCTACTCTTGCCTTGATACAGTTGATTGTTCTCACTACAAATAAAGCAATCTTTTGGAAACCATAAATTAGATGATGTTACTCCTCAAAGTCCTTCATATTCAATATTGTCAGTGTGGCCTACGAGACATTACATGATCTCTTGCCCAATCCCCATCCATCTTCTTATCTCCACCTCCACATCACTTACTTAACTGGCCTGCTTGGTAACCAGGTGCTAGCATGCTGGCTTCTTGCTGTATTTCAAGTGTATGCATATCAAATTTGTTCCACTTCAGGGCATGTGCATTTGCAGTTTCCTCTTTCTAGAATGAACTACACTCACATATTTGCTTGACTCATTTGCTTACTTCAATCAAGCCTTTACTCAAATGCCTCTACTCAAGAGAAGTGTCCCCTGATGACCTTAATGAAAATAACAACCCCTGCCACATAGCCAGTCACCTTCTTGATGACTTTCAATTTCATTGCTTGGTTTGGTTTCTTTATCTATATATTCATGAAGTCAGGATTTTTGTCTTGTTCACAACTGTAAATCCAAGCCCCATAATAGTGTATCTCCTAATACAGCTACTCAGTAAATAACAGCTGAGTGAATGAACAGTAAATATTATAGAAATGGCCCTAGTAGCTGCTCATGTTCAAGAAGAATCTGTGTTTTGGTTCATTGCAATGGGTTAGTCTACCTCTTTCCTACCACAATAGTAAGAATCAAGCCAATGGACAAATAAAAAAATAAAAATAAAAAAACAATGAACTCTAATGGCCTCGAGGTTAACTGTATCCTTATGTGAGGGGCATTGGAGATTAGAGTAGGCTGTTATAGGGCACGAACCCACATACAATAGAAGTCAAAAAACCAAGGCTGTGGTTCTTCAGTGTTTGAAGGTTTCCATGGGAACAACATGATTCTGTGTTCTTTAAGAGGCTTAAAATATGTAGTGGTGAGAAAGCACTGCTATAACATACCACATGAGGATGATTCAAAGGATAAAAGCTTATAAAAATTAATGATCAGAGAAGAATGCGGACTAGTAAGTCAACAACACATTATTAAACACAGATGAAATATAATTGCCCACATCTGGCCACACTGCAACAAGACAGGAATCATTGGCTCTTTAAGCCAGATGCACATTTATACCTGCACCATGACAACTCCATGAAGCGAGAGACTGATATGCCAACAGCCTTTTGGAAATGAAATCTTCCCTTTATTAATACTTCCCATGACATCTAATTAGCTATTAAGAAAATGGCTTAACAGTGAGAACAGGTACCTAAAATAAAACCATCCTAATGAATTACCACCATCACATTTGCTTAAGAGTGGAGCAGGCTTTAGAAACAATAGACTCACCATAGCAGTTTAGAGGCCAGGTAACAATCCAAATGAAATAAAATCATTTGGAACTTCATGGAATTGCCTCATCATTTTAGGATTTCAAAACAGAAAGAAAACAGCTTAGTCACTGTATAGGTCACTATGTGATTTGAAAAAGAAAATGATAACCTATATACCTACCAAAGATCTTTGTAAAAATTTTATGTTTTCTGTTAGTTGCTACAATTTTCAAGACTTCTGGTAAGGATCAAAAAAGATGCTGTGAATGAATGGTAAATATTAGAGAGCTATGAAAATACTGTATAAATCTTTTTGGCCAAAATGTTTACTCACCCACAAAATATTTTTCCTTTTCTGAGACTGACCAATATTTCAGAAACAAAGTATTGCCGATAGTAAAAACAAAAAATCATTTTATAATATTCTTTTACTTATCCAAAAATAGAAGTTCCTAACATCCTTGGGGCTGAGTAAATTGATGCGCATTTGCAGGAGGGGTTTAAATAAAAATGGGTGATAATCACTGAATACTATCCTCAGTCAACCACTACCTTTTTCTATATATCTGCTTCACCTTCTTTTTAAATTCTTTTCTCTTTATTCTAGGCAACCTGGTAGGCAATAGCTACCACCAACTCCTGAGTTTTACAGGTTGTGGTTTAGTTACTCATGGATATTAAATTAGTCTTGTCTTAATGCAGTTCCACATTCTCCAGGAAGGGACTAGAGCAGTGGTTCTCAACCTTTCTAATGCCGTGACCCTTTAATACAGTTTCTCATGTTGTGGTGACCCCCAACCATAAAAATACTTTCGTTGCTACTTCATAACTGTAATTTTGCTACTGTTATGAATCGTAATGTAAATATCTGTGTTTTCCAATGGTCTTAGGCGACCCTGCTAGCGGTTCTCAACCTGTGGGTCGCGGCATTAGAAAGGTTGAGAACCACTGGACTAGAGGAACAGTGCAGGCTTAGCACCAAACTCTGAAATTGCTACTTTGTCTACAGAATGGAGAAAGATAATTTAAGGGACAGGGTTGGCTCTACCCTCAGATTTTATCCAGATTCTGACCAATTCTAACCACCTTCACTGTCATCCCGACTAGGCTTATAGCACTAGCCTCTGAACTGGTTTCCATGCCTCCACAGGTGCCCTTCTATGCCTGTTCTCAAACAGCGGTTACATAAGTTAGACTGACACTCCTGTTCTTTAAGTCCTCCATTAGCTTCCCATCTTACTCTGCTCAATAAAAGTAAAATTCTGCCAGGCTGGCATAGCTCAGTGGTTGGGCATAGATCTATGATCCAGAAGGTCATGGTTCAGTTCCCAGTCAGGGGACATGCCTGGGTTGCAGGCTTGATCCCCAGTGGGGAGCATGCAGGAAGCAGCTAATCTCTTCTCATTGATGTTTCTCTCTCCTCATTGATGTTTATATCTCTTGCTCCCTCTCCTTCCTCTCTGAAATATATATATATATATATATATATATATATATATATATTTATTTACTCAAATTCTTACAATTGCCTGCAAAATCCAAGGAACTCATCCCCACTGTGGTCACCATCTCTTCCCTTCCCCATCCCATTTCTAGTATTTGGTCTTCCAACTTCATCTTTTTCTACTACGTTCTTTTTCTCATGACTCTGCTCCAGCTTGTCTTCCTCCTTGATATTTCTCAAATTTGCCAAATACAGTTCTACTTCGTGGTGTTGGCACTTGCTGTCCCCTTTATCTGGGAGGCTGCCCCCTCAGAAAGCCTCCTTGCTGCCTCCCCTTGCCCTTAAGTATTTGATCTGATGTCACCCCCACAATGATGTATTCTCTAACCATCCTATTGACAAGTTCAGTGCCTCTGGGACAGGTAGACTTTTCCCCCCGTGATCCTCACCCCCTGGTGTTTATCATCTTGTTTAGTCCCTTCCCCTTGCATTGGGAGAGACCTGTGATTTGCTTCTAACACACCGACGATGGGAATGATGACAAGATATCACTGTCACAATATGTTACATCATATAAAACTCAGTCTCGCTGGCCAGCTCATTCTAGAATCGCTTTGTATTACTGATTTTGAGGAAGTGAGCTGTCACGAATCCTTTGACACACAATAAAACTAATTCTGCTGAGAACATGAGTGAACTTGGAGGCAGATTCTTCTCCATTAGGCCTTGGTGGACGCCTCGATTGCAGCCCAGAGAGACTGAAGCAGAGAACTCAATTAAGCCAGGCCTGCAACCATGACTCACGAAAACTGTGATGAGTGTGTGTTAGGCCGCTAAAGTTGTGGTTTTGTTGCACAGAATAGAGAGTGACTACTGCCTCTCTAGCACTCTGCGAACTCCATACTCCCGCATTCTGTTACATTTTCCCTCTATATTTTCATACCTTCTTGGATATTCTAAACATTTCCTGATCTGTTATTTAGTGGGTTTCTCCTCACTGGAATGCAGGTTTCACGAAAGCTGAATCTTTGTCTGCCTGGTTAGAAGAGTACCTGGGACACCGCAAGCACCCAATGAAACCTGAATGATGATGTCCACTACCCTTACCAGCTCGATGAAAGTGGGAATCGGATTCACAATCTATTCAGACAGACAGACACAGACACAACATATTCCACACATACCACCCAGGCAAATTCTGCCAAAAGACCTCTACTTTTATTTCATACCAAAGGCATGATCAGAAGGAGCTTTTCTCTCTTAATTGATAGTTTTGACATCAGATAGAAGCAGTTTCTGTATCTCTTTAAAATAAGATCCACATAAACTATAGCAGGAGTCATAAGGAAGGCACGAGTGATGAGAACTGTGCTACGCAGACTAGTTTATGGCACACATTTGCGGAATTTCATTCTTTAGAGTATGTTAGAATTAGAGCTAAGCAGATAGATGCTCATCACTCTGAAACACTATAAGCATCTCTTTGCTGGAATTCACAGCTATTAAGATGTTGCAAAGTTCGTTCCATCCATACGATGCTGTGATTGGGGACTGGGTAAAGAAACATGGTGATGCTCATGGTTGAAATGACAGGAAAGATAACCTTCTGCTTTTGCCAGGAAGAATTAAAAATGTTTTTTTCTTTTTAATATTTGAGAAATATTACTAGCATACTCATAGATCACTGTTATTACTGTTACCCACAGAAAGCAAATATAAATGTTACATCAAAGATATTCATAAATATTAATGTTCCCATATCAAGAAATGTCTCCAGTTTTATCTGTTTTCTCCCAAAATGTTATTTTATCATTACATACTAGGTTGCATTATCAGATAAAGTTTTAATTTCGTTGTTATTGTTGCTTTAATAAAATAAAAGACCATTAGAAAGAGAGTAGAAGGGGCTTGATAGCAAAAATAAATATACATCAAACTAAAAAGTTTTTCCACAGCAAAGTGGGAATCGAATTCACAATCAAAATGAAAAGACAGTGAATAGGAAAACATTCACCAATGATAAATCAGATAAGGAGTTAATATCCAAAATTTGTAAAGAAATCATACAGCTCAACATCAAAAAACCATCCAATTAAAAAATGGGCTAAGGATCTTAATAGACACTTCTCCAAACAGGACACACAAGATGGCCAATAAACATATGAAATGATGCTCAACGTTACAATCATCAAATAAATGCAAGTTAAAACCACAGTGAGATATCACCTCACACCTTGTAGAATGGCTATCATCAATAAATTAACAGACAAGAAGTGTTGGTGAGAATGTGGAGAAAAGGGAACCCTAGTGCCCTGCTGGTGGGAATGCAGATTGATGCAGCCACTGAGGAAAACAGTATGGGGGTTCCTCAAAAATTAAAAACGAAATACCCTTACAACCCAGAAATTCCACTTTCGGGAATATATCTGAAGAAAACTAAAAACTAATTTTAAAGACTATATGCACTCTATGTTCATTGCAGTGGTGTTTGCAATAGCCAAGATATGGAAGCAAACTAAATGCCCATCAATAGATGAAGGGATAAAGAAGATGTTGCACATATCTACATATATACAATGGAATATTACTTGGCCATGAAAAAGAATGAAACCTTATCATTTGCTACAGCATGGATGGACCTAGAAGGTATTATGCTCAATCAGTCAGAAAAAGACAAATTCCATATGATTTCACTTATATGTACAATCTAAAGAGCACAATAAATCAACAAAATTGAAACAGACTCATAGATACAGAGAACAAACTGATGGTAGTCAGAGGATAAGATGGTTGGGGGACTGGGTGAAAAAGATAAGAGATTGAGAAGTATAAATTGGTAGTTACAAAATAGTCATGTGGATATAAAGTATAGCATATAGTCAAAAATACTGTAATCTCCTATATAATAAAGAGGTAATATGCAAATTGACCAGCACTCCAACACACAAGATGGCCACCTCCATGTGGTCAAAGATGGCTGCCCCCATGTGAACACAAGATGGCTGCCACAAGATGGCCAGCAGGGGAGGGCAGTTGGGAGGGACCAGGCCTGCAAAGGAGGACAGTTGGGGGGGGACCAGGCCAGCAGGGGAGGGCAGTTGGGGGTGATGAGACTGACATGGGAGGGCAGTTAGGGATGACCAGGCTGGCAGGGAAGGGCAGTTAGGGGTGACCAGGCTGGCAGGGGAGGGCAGTTAGGGGCAATCGGGCCAGCAGCAGAGGAGTTAGGCATCGATCAAGCTGGCAGGGGTGTGGTTAGGGGGTGATCAGGCTGGCAGGCAGAAGAAGTTAGGGGCAATCAGGCAGGCAGGCAGGTGAGTGGTTGGGAGCCAGCAGTCCTGGATTGTGAGAGGGATGTCCGACTGCCCATTTAGGCCCGATCCCATCAGGAGGGGTCCCAGATTGGAGAGGGTACAGGCTGGGCAGTGGGACACACCCTCCCATGCACGTATTTCGTGCACCAGGCCTCTAGTAAATATATATGTTGCTAGTTGAAATATCAGGGGGAACAGTTTGTAAGGTATATGATTATCTAACTATGTTGTACACCTGAAACTAATACAAAATAATATTGAATGTAAACGTTAACTGAAAAATAAAATTTAAAAAATTACAAATATACAATTAGTAATAAAACAACATTACTAAAAAAGAAAAGGTTTTGGGTATGGGGTGAGCTAGAAAGGGTCAATGGGGCAAAAGGGGGACATCTGTAATACTTTCAACAATAAAGATTTTAAAAGTATAAATAAATAAATAAATAAATAAATAAATAAATATTTTACTTGTTTTTTTCCTAAGTCATCAATATATAATTACTTATTTTTTTGTTGATTCAGTTAAATAGTCCATGGAGTAATCAATGTATCAATAGATAGCTGAAGACAGATAGACTCAACCTTAGTCCTAGAAAGCCGTGTGGTAAATGAGGAGGCAGAAAAATGACTGGACACCTTGGAGGTATGCTGGGAGACATGGTTCTCCACTCTGAAGGCTGCTCCATTGCTTCAGCTCTTCAAAGGTAATCCCTGATAGGCCCTGATTTTTATAACAGTTTCTGAAGGGTGGGTGTCAGTATTGAAGTGTGAGGGACAAATTTTTCACCTCCAGATCCACCCTTGTTGACTGACGTAGGACTGGACATGTAACCAAATTATGGCAATAAACATAAAGCCTGGGACTTTTTTTGAAATCATGAACCAGATAATCCCATCTCTGCTAGGCTTGCAAGGTCTACACCTATGGCTGTCTCTAGAGAGAGGAAGCCTGTCTGAGGATGAAGCCAGTAGAGCGAAAAGAATAACTCAGAGGTGGAAGGAGATGCCAACCAATTTCAGTGCTCTTGGAATCGGCCTTCCCTGAAGTGGCTGACCTACTCCTGGAGTTTATATGTGTCCTTTCCCTCCACTAATGTTAAGCCAAGTTAACCTCTGTTTCTCAAATGCCACTTGACCTTGTGTTCCTTCTTCCATGTTCCTCGTGGAACACCATCTTTCAATGGCATATTAAGATAGCTTTCTCCAAGTAGACTGTGAATTAAGAAGTAGTATAATATTCATCTCTATTCCACCTGTGCTTAATAAAGTTCCTGCTAACAAAAACGTGCTCAGTAATTGTGAGAAAAAGAAAAGGACATGGGAAGATGAGGGAAGAGAGATGTGATCGCCATTCAGCCCAGATTTTAGGAGAGCCATTTCATCCCTTTTGTTCTCCTTTCCTATTACAGAAAGCAAACAAGGATGTCAGGAATTGCCCTTGGGAGTTTCCAGCTGCTCACACTGCCCTCCTAATCATGTGACATAGAATTTATGGACAGGTCTAATATTATATATTTCATCTTATTATCAGAATATATGCTGGATGATGCAGCTTCAGTTTTTTGATTCAGAAAATATGACCATTGTGTTTACAGGCAAGAGAATTATATTTACCAAGTGATAAATCTTAGCTGTCAGGAGAACCCACACGCCCATGCATTTCAGGATGTGATGAAATCCCTCCTGCATTGACCCCAAAGTGCAAGACTCCTGTGAGCGGTGACAGGCGAGCTGAAATCACTTGAAGAAGCAGTCAGAAGAAATGCTTAAAAGCGTGCTGCCGACACTGGAGGAAAATGTAGCTAATGGAGAAAAAACGCTTGCTTTCAAATGCAATTTCTGAAAGAGGCTCAGTTAAAATGTCAGATGCAATGGCAGAGCCAAACTTCTCCTTGGTTAAAAAAAAAATAACTCGTAGCAACCATTCCAGTTATTAGCTAAGGTATTCTCTTTCTTATCAACCTTTGTATTGATCTGCTGGAACAGGCACTAACAGCAGTCTGATCTTCCTTTACATGTATCTTCAGTTCTCTGCACACCAGGAATTCCGATAAGCTTTATTACTGTGTTAGTGTTTTCATCTATAAACACTAACTAGCATAGTAGTCATAGTCAATATGCAAGTTCACATTTGAAAAAAATGCATTACACACATTGGAGACATTGAATTTGAGGAATTAGCTTATAGGTTTTTCACATGCTTTCTGATCCATCATTAATTACCAATATTATAGGAAATAGAAATTGTAGTCAAACTAGTGGTTGGATGATTGGATCCAGGAGCTAGACTGCTTGTGTTTAAAATCTAGCTTGACTATTATAAGACATTGTGCATGTCATGAAACTACTCTGAGCCTCCGTTTTCCTGGCTTTAAAATAAGAATGAAATTCAACACACCAAATTAGTACAGATGTGGTGAAGGTTACTAAGGTATTGATGTAAAGTTCTTGGAATATTACCTAGCACTAAACAAATACTAAATAGATGTAAGTTGGTGTTATTGTGTTCTCTGATATATCTATATTGACAAAAATATATGTACACACACACATATTAAGACAAGCACATATAGACATAGTATATATATACATATGTGTGTGTGTGCACATGTATGTGTGTATATATGATAAAGCCCACATTATTTTGGAAAGGCAGGTTAGAAATCTTTTATAACTCTCCTGCCAAAGGGGTGAGTAAGCCTAACTCGTTCAGTCTAGTAAAGCTTTCCTCATGTGCAAGCCCCCTGAAGAAGCCTGAGAACACACAATGTGGTGACCTTCCTGTGGCCTCGTTGGACACGACTGACAGCCACAGGCTGATGGTTGAAGAGTGCGATCGCTGGAAGCAGTGTCTGGGTCCCACCCTTGTCTCCACAACTCAGTAGGTGCACAACCTTGAATAAGTCATGCATCTGCCTGTGCCTCCATTTGCTCATCTATTAAATGGAGATAATTAAGAATTCCTCCTCATAGGATTTTTGTAAGAATTTAATGATTACATCAATAAAGAACTTATATTACTTGATGCACAACAAGAATGAAGTCATTATTTTAAACAAGTCCTTGTTATCTTATCACAATATGCAGCTTTCTGTTTATCACTAATTTGAACATTGGATGACTGATAATACCACTGTCAACGAATCTGTAATATTAACAAATATTAGCATCATAGACAGCCTCCCATGTCCTTAAAAACAGGGTGACATTTAAGCAATTTCCAATTTTCATGCTAAGGAAAAATAATAGCAAGTGTCCAAACAGCCTAAGTGGCTCTTAATTCCATTTCACAGCAAATGATTTTTAAATAAGTCACTAAATGCCATTTGTCTGTATTGTCCTCCATCAGCAGTGAAGCTGTACCCATGTGCTTCAGGCAAATTGAAATCCTCTTATCAAAATTGTGCAGTTTATTCCATTGTATAAATATCCCACCACTTTTTTTTTTGCACTCATCTACTGATGGACACTTGGGCTGCTTCCAAATCTTGGTTATTGTAAATAATGCTACAATGAACATAGAGGTGCATATATTCTTTCGAATTAGTGCTTTGGGTTTCTTTGGATATATTCCCAGAAGTGGTGATGAAAGGAGACTTGACTTGTGGTGGTAAACACACAATACAATATACAGATGATGTATTGTAGAATGGGACACCTGAAAACTATGATTTTATTAACCAACTAGAGGCCTGGTGCATGAAATTCATGCACAGGGGAGAGGGTCCCCTCAGCCCAGCCTGCACCCTCTCCAATCCAGGACCCCTCGGGGGATGTCTGACATCTCTCTCACAATCCTGGACCCCTGGCTCCTAATTGCTCACCTGCCTGCCTGCCTAACTGTCCCTCCTGCTGGCCTGGTCGCTCCTAACTGTGCCCCCCCCCCACCACCACCACCACCAGCCTGGTCACCCCTTCCTACCCCCCCTGCTGGCCTGGTTGTCCCTAACTGTCCCAGCCTGCCAGCCTGGTTGCCCCTAACTGCCCTCCCCTGCCAGCCTGGTCACCCTCAACTGCCCCCCCCTGCCAACCTGATTGCCCCTCACGGCCTCCCTGCTGGCCTTGTCACCCCATGCAGCCTGCTTGTTCAGTTGTTTGGTCATCCCTCACTAACCTCCCTGCTGGCCTGGTTGCCCCACTCAGCCTGCTTGTTCAGTCATTTGGTCGTCCCTCACTAACCCTCCTGCCAACCTGGTTGTAGGCAGCCATCTTGTGAGGGCATGACAGTCAATTTGCATATCACCTCTTTATTATACAGGATGTTTCCCAATAAATTCAATAAAAATTGTACAGTTTACAGATAGCGGAGAGGTAGGCAAGAACAGTTACTAATGGGTAAAATAAAATCTGTAAGGGTACTAATGAAGTAAAAAAAGCCAATTCTGTAGACTTATTTTCTTCTCCCTACCAGCCTCCTCCCAATATTCCAATGGGAGGTTTATGCTAGTCTAAGAGCAGCACAAATGATTAAATTTGCTATAGCTTCCAGTTGCCATGTATGTGTTTTTCTTGCCAATAGAACAAAGATGGAAATATATTGATTTGTCTTACAGAATAGGAAGAATTTTGATGAAGCCACAGCCAATCTCACTCTATAAGGGGGCAAGGGGGATGAGTTAGCTTCATGATTTAGGTCAGTAAAATATAAATATCAGGAATGACATAGGTGCCCTGCATGCAGAAGTCTGGAGCCATGCATAAAATCCACATCGAGTACCAACTCCAGTGCCTTCAGTCCTGGCTTATAGTTAATTTATCTCTAAATAGATTTTCTAGGATCAGGGCGATGTGGGTGGTTGAACTGAATAACAAGCCAAGTGGTTATTATATTCATCATAAATTAGCAGGATACAATGAGAGAACTTGTTAAATATGGTTTTTTACATATTTGGAACAGTGACAGGATGTTTTATTGTTAGCATAACAGAAAATCATGTTCTCATGTGTGTTCCAAATGACTGATTTTGCTAAGTAAATTGGAGAAGTCTATGTTAAGTAGCAATTCATACAGACAATTAAATGTTTTCAACCAGCCTGTGACGATCTTATTCGGTTCTGTGTCCATCAGTTCCCCGTCTTGGTGGAGACTTAATGATAAAACAGGTGAGTAACTAACTGGACATTTTAATTTCTTTTAATTTATGAGAATATCTAAAATATTTCCATGTGAGAAAATGCTGCTAAGATAAGCTACAGATAAAACACCTAAAGTAATTTTCTATGCTAACATTTTGTGAAAACTTGGAAATGGTTGCAAGCATGACAAATATTTTCACTGGAACAAAACTTTCTGGAGGCCAGACTGACGGTACCTTTCAGAGAAACCAGACAGAGCTGGCATTGCTGGGGTCACTTATTCTCCTGGCTCTTCTTTCCACCCACTCGCAGTCTTGGAAAGGACATCTGGATGCTCACTGAAAAGTCTGACTGAGGAGAAGCCACCAGAGTTGACAAAAGTCCAACCATGGCAAACAGCTCCAATAGCCACTGTTACCGTGTCAGTGAATTCATGTCCACAAATGGTGATCACCGTCTTATTAGTGTTCATCCTGTTGACTTCAGATCCTAACATTAACCAATTATCATGCATTTGTTGTAGCCCTTTGGGGTTCCAGACTTATGGCAAGAATATAGTGACTTATCTGTCCCGTAGAATCTTAGAAGATTCATAATCTCATAATACCCAACGGGATCCAATGAAAATGGACTATGTATGTCTTTCCAAAGCTGACTCACAGACACATATCCTCACGATGATTTCTAGGCTCCAGATTACAATATCTTCTTCTATCTTCTTTCTGATGTCCTGTCCTTTAATCAACAAAACAACCCATATTCATAAACCCAACAGCAAGGGATGTGTTTGGTCTTTGCTCTCCACATTCGTCAGTCCCCTCTGTCATCCAAAGCCTATCTCACACAAAACCAAGTCATAGTTGCCAACCATGCAGACCCCTCAGGGTTTTCAACATGTGCTCTGGAGTTTTCAAGTTACTTATAAAATGAGGGTAAAAATCTGAAATTATGTTTATTTCTTCCTTCTCTTTCTAGGATCTCTGTGTCAAGGTTATAAAAATATATTTTTAAATGCTATTTTTCAATTAAAGTTTACATTCAATATTATTTTGTACTAGTTTCAGGCATCCAGCATAGTGGTTGTATAGTCGTATACTTTACGAGGTGTTCCCCTTGATATTTCCAATACCCACCTGGCACCATACCTAGTTATTACAACACTAGAGGCCCAGTGCACGAAATTCGTGCATGGAGGGGGGTTGTCCCTCAGCCCAGCCTGTACCCTCTCCAATCTGGGACCCCTGGAGGGATGTCTGACTGCCCATTAGACGGGCAGTCGGACATCCCTCTCACAATCGGACATCCTTCTCACAATCCAGGACTGCTGGCTCCCAACTGCTTGCCTGCCTGCCTTCCTGATTGCCCCTAACCACTTCTGCCTGCCAGCCTGATCACCCCCTAACCACTCTGCTGCCAGCCTGTTTGCCCCCAACTTTCCTCCTCTGCCGGCCTGGTCACCCCTAACTGCCCTCTCCTGCAGGGTTGATCACCTCCAACTGCCCTTCCTTGCAGGCCTGGTCCCTCTCAACTGCCCTCCCTTGCAGGCAGGGTGCCTCCCAACTGCCCTCTCCTGCTGGCCATCTTGTGTCCACATGGAAGCAGGATCTTTGACCACATGGGGGCAGCTATATTGTGTGTTGCAGTGATGATCCATCTGCATATTACTCTTTTATTAGATAGGATAGAGGCCTGGTACAGGGGTGAGGGCCAGCTGGTTTGCCCTGAAGGGTGTCCCTGATCAGGGTGGGGCTCCCTTGGGGCGTGCGGCAGCCTGAGCGAGGGGCCTGTGGTAGTTTGCAGGCCAGCCATGCCCCCTGGCAACCCAAGCGAAGGCCCTGGTATCTGGAATTTATTTTCCTTCTACTATTGAAACTTTGTAGCCTGGAGCGGAACCAAGCCTGGGGCTCCCTCCATGGCCAGCAGCCATTTCTGTTGGGGTTATAATTGAAACTTTGTAGCCTTAAGCGGAGGCCTGGGCCTGGCCAGGGTGTGCGGAAAGCTTTGCTTCTCCTGTTGCCAGGGGCAACCCTGGCCTGCTCTCTCAAGCTCCATTCTGCCGCCATTTCTGTTTGAATTTGTTTACCTTCTATAATTGAAACTTTGTAGCTTGAGTGGAGGCTTAGGCCTGGCAAGGGCAGGCAGAAAGCTTGGCTTCCTGTGTTACCTAGGAAACCTTGCTCTCTGTGGCTGTAGCCATCTTGGGTAGGTTAATTTGCATACTCGCTCTGATTGGATGGTGAGTGTGGCTTGTGGGCATGGCTTGTGGGTGTGTCGGAGGTATGGTCAATTTGCATATTTGTCTATTATTAGATAGGATTAGCTATTACTATATGCTGTATGCTGTACTTTACTTCCTCATGACTATTTTGTAACTCTCAAACTATAGTTTTCAATCCCTTCACCTTTTCTACCCAGGCCTCTGACCTTCCTCCTAACTGGCAACCATCAGTCTGTTCTCTGCAGCTATGAGACTGTTTCTATTTTCTTTGTTTATTTTATTTAGATCCCAGATGTAAGTGAAATCATATGGCATTTGTCTTTCTCTGTCTGACTTATCTCACTGAGCATGAATTCCAGGTCCATCCATGTTGTCGCAAATAATAAGATTTCATTATTTTTTAATGACCAAGTAATATTACATTGTATATAGGTACCACAACTTTTTTATTCACCTGTCTATTGATGGGCACTCGGGTTGTATCCATATCTTGGCTATTGCAAATAATTATGACCCTTTAAAATCTTGGACACACTTTCCATTTCCTCTTCATACCCCATTGGACAATCCTCAACACCCTCCACTGGTGCATATGTAATAGGCATTGCTAATGAATCTCACCACCTTTCTTGCTATGTTTGAGGATGACTTCAGAATCTCAAATCAGTCATTATCAATCAATTGGACTGAAGAGCAAGTTGAAATCTATTTGATTTGCCTGACCAATAATCTAAATGAAAAAATGCATGTGTGTGTGTGTGTGTGTGTGTGTGTGTGTGTGTGTGTGTGTGTCAAAATCAATCTCTTTCAGTTATTTAAAGAGAAAGAAACAAAGCCTTATTTTTGAGTTGTATTTCCAATATAATACCCGGAGAATTTTAAGAGAGATATGGGAATAGTTTATTAAAAAGGAAAACAAATTTTATGTTAATAATTCAGGCCTCACAAACATTGTCCCAGCAAACTATGATTTACTCATACAGAGAATAAAATAAGGCCCACAGTGCCACACTGACTTATCTGTTCAACCTCACTCAGAAATGCAGGGCAACAGAATTAGTAGCAGTATCTTCAGACACAAAGAAAATCAATTCTTACGCATGCATACATGTTGACTGGGAATCTTTTAGAATTTTCCACAATGCCCGATTCAATAAGATGATCTGCAGTAGAGACCTAAGAGCTTCCTTTCATAATACATCTTGGTGAATACTGTAAATGCTGTAGACCCAGAAATAGAAAGACAACAAACAGAAAATGCTATTGCAGTTCCATTCAGTAGTACAAGAAATTGCTAGTCCAATTCCCAAACAGCAGTTTTGTGAAAGCATTTTGTATATATATGTTTGTATCAGAGATAAAACTAAAGGAAGCATGAAGGAGAAAAAGGGAACTGGCTGTGGACTAGAAGAAATGGATGACTAATTGGTAACAATATTTTGGAGGCATTCTAGTACACAAACTCCAAGTTATATTTTAGCACGAGTATAACAATTAGTAGGTGGTTGTGAAGGAAATATAAACTAAAAGAGCTGCTGTGAAGATACGCCCTTTTCCATAAATACCTTCCATGATTTAAATAACAGAAGTTATTTTTAAAGGTTAATAAGATGAAGCATATGCTTAGCTTGATTTAGTTCTACAAGCTGTTCTGTGGGCTTTGAAGGAAAGCTAGTTTCCATGATTCCTGGGCCTGATGGTTCGCTGCCTTCTCATCAGTGTGGGGAGACAACGATGCTCTGAGTCTCAGGTGAAGTGTCCTCGACCATGTAGAGTGGACACCTCAAGTGCCCTCTAGTTTTATTTAAATTTGATGGTACTGCCTTGTCTCCTAGATTTTTTAAAAATTTCCAGTTCTGTTGGCTGGCACAAACCTAGGCGCAGCCCTCAGAATAAGAGCTCTGTTATTTTTATGTGGATATGTGATGAATTCAGGGCTTTATCACAACTTTCCATGGATACATGTATGCCCACATAGGTCCAGGAAAGTGCTTTGGACCCAATAGAAGCTTCACATAAATCTGTGGAAGGTGAAGGCGAATAGTCACTCCTTACCACCTCGCTTTAAAACTAAGACATGAGCCCTGGCTGGTTTGGCTCAGTGGATAGAGCGTCAGCCTGCTGACTGAAGGGTCCCAGGTTCAATTCCGGCCAAGGGCACGTGCCTGGGTTGTAGGCTCGATCCCCAGTAGGGGGCATGTGGGAGGCAGCCAATCAATGATTCTCTCTCATCATTGATGTTTCTATCTCTCTCTCACTCTCCCTTCCTCTCTGAAATCAATAAAAATACTTAAAAAAAAAAAAACTAAGACATGAAAACATGACATTCAACTTTACCTTTAAAATAAATATTATAATGTGACTAATCCATAGTTACATGTTCTCCTAGAACCTTAAAGACAGTCAATTAGTTGTACTTGTAGTATTTACAAGAACTATTTACTTATCACAAATCTATAGATAAGTAAATTTAAAATTTTACTTGAATTTAGTTTTCTTTCCATCCTGGTATTTCAGTATTGTAAAAGAGGTTGGATGAAAATAGGGAAGATTCTTAAAAACTACAACCAGAGGCAATTTTAATATCCTAATTGTTTTTTCCTTAGTGTGGTACTAACTGACCTACTCTGAAGCATTTGAACATCAAATGCTCTTGCAGTGGTAACCCAGCAGCTGTGTGAGACGAAGTGATGGAGCCACACCCTAAATGAAGGCACCTTCTAACTTCCCTTGGACCTAGGGTTGCCCCAGTCACAGCCTCTCCAACATTCTTTCTTTGAGCCCTTCTAAGATAAAGGGAAGAGACTCTACAAGCAAAAAGAAGGGGATGGGAATTACAAACAGATAGAAAAGTGAAGAAAAGTCATAATATTTTTGAGCCTTCTTGACATTTTGATATTTGGATATAAGAAGGTTAGTAGGAACTTTTACTTTTAATGATAAAATGTTTAGCAACCTGGATTGAGACAGCAAGACCAAAGGAACATGCCTGAGCTCACCAGTCACAACTCAGATCATCAAAACTTAGGAGAAAGGATAGTGGAACTCTGAATGCCATGAATTGACTCAACAGAGGAAAGGGCATTTTTCAAGAGTTTTTACCAATTTAAAAGTTCAAATGCTATTTGGGGGAGGAATATTTTTGAAAGATGATGTCCTTCAATTATCAGTTGTTGTTATATAAAGTCACCAAACTAAACATTTCTGGATTGCTATCCCACTTCTGTCCTCTACTGCCTGTATAACCTTGGGTAAGCCACTCAAATAACTCCCAAGATGACTTCATAGGTCCAGGTCAGCTAGAATGAGATGAAGTGTGTTAAAACACTTTAAGAATATGAAAGCCATATTGAAGTATGCAGCTAGATTTATAACCAAAGAGCAAACATTTGACTAACTTTAACTACAATCTCACAATCTGTCATTTTGAAGATAGTCTTACAGATGGGGACATGAAAGAAAAAGAAAGCATGCCTGTCATTCTTCAACAATATTCATCAGTAATATTTTGAGGCCAGGCTTTTGACATTTTCAAATTGAAACCATTTCTGATCTCATAGTAATCCAAAGAGGGTGAGTAGCTTACATTTACAAGCAATCAATAAGAATACCGTGATTGAGATTCTCTTCTATTTGAAAAAATAATTCAGCATGGTATACCATAAGAACTCTTATTTGCAAACAACATGATATTCTTGTGCAAATCACTTCTGCTCACATACACCCCACTGGCTTTACTTACAAACATTACAAAACAGGGATGAATCTGGCTCAGTCAGAAAAATCTATGGGACTAAGAACATCTCTGTCAAATACAGTTGCCCCTATATTAGACTCTTCTGAGCACAAGGACAGGAAAAGACAAGGAATCAGTGATTGGTGTGCAGAGAGGGGAGAGGAAGAAACTCTCCATTTATCCCAAACATGTTTCCTCAAACTGGGCTAGCATTTTTTTTTTTTTTTTTGGTTGGTTGTACCAGCGGGGAGCTTTTAAAAGATTATAGAGCTCTGGTCTTGATCTCAGTGTTATTGCAGCTTTGAATTTGCTAAAACTCATTGGAAACCTTGCTCAACATGAGCTCAAGATGGAAGCTGGACTCAGAGGAAATCACCAGCCCCTTGCTTCCTACCCACTGCACCTCTGCGTATCCCATTTTCCACTGTCCCCAGGAAGCCCAGCATCTTCATGGCTCTGCAGATTCCTTCTAAAATCTAGTTTCTTGTTAATATGGCAAAGACTTACTTATGTTACCTGTTAAACATTCATTTACATTTTTAAAAGAGAGCTCAGTTGGTTAGAGTGTCATCCAGTATGGTGGAAGGTCGCAGATTCAATTCCCTGTCAGGGCACGTGTCTAAGTTTTGGGTTTGATCCCCAATCAGAGCACATACAGGAGTCAACCGATGTTTCTCTCTCATATCGATGGATGTTTCTCTCTCTTTTGTTAGGACGGTATATTGTTCAATAAGAAGATACTAGTAAAACATTTTAACACTTTGGTTGTTTGTTATATAGCTTTCAAACATTTAAACTTTTTATATGTCACCTCTATTTGTACTCTGGCCCTGGGCCGCTCAAATATCAGGAGCAGGCTTGTAAACTAGAATAGTGAAAGAATGTGAACAGATCCATTTTCCTGATCCTGACCTTTAAAAATAGCCAGTTGACCTATACATGATTGATGTCCCGCCTCTAAAGGTGAACTATTGGTGTTACAGGTAAATTTCCAGGACTTCCGTGGTTTGTTTCCTGCCTGTTTCATTTAGATTCCACCCTTCTGCTGCTGTTAACTCCTGGCTCTCTGACCTTGACCTAATTCCCCTCCTCTGGCTTAAAATTCGTGCATTCTCCACTGTACTTGGTCTGCAGTGTAAACCCAAGAAATGTTTTATTGTTTTTTTATTTGTTTGGCTGGTAATTCAAGTGCTTGACTTGAGCTTTGATTGCAGACGCCTCCACTCTAGAGCTGGCTATCTTGAGAAAACACATTGCTGGCCAGGAGGCTAGTTAAAGAGCCAGCCCCTGAGTTCCTCCCTGAGGCTCCTTTGTTGTAGAGATCTTGGTTCATTTCCATAAAGTCCATTTGGGCGGCTTCTTTTCTCATTAAATTCCCTCTCATATTTTTATTTATTTTTATTTTTTGACCAATTAAAGTCTATGTATTCGTTTGTAATCAGACAGAACACTACAATCTGTTCAACACTGGGCTGGACACTGCCGTGATTAGGGGCAAGGAGGAAGGGGCAGGGCAAGGCCTCGGCTCAGTTATGAAAGTCTAAGGCAGAACCTTCTGCAAGACTCTTCCCTTACCCCGTGGGGCAGAAATAAAAACCACATGATAACCGTTGATTCAGGTTAGCAAGGACACTGAGCTGGGCCTCAGCTCAAAGTCAATGTCAGCACGGAGTGGGGACCAGTCAGTGAGTGTGAAGTGGCCGAGGAAGGAGAAGTGGTTTTCGAGCGCCCCGCCTTCATCTCGAGAAACCCCTTCCCCCACCACAAGGCCAGAGGAGCCCCTGGGCTGGGAGTTCTGAGGGAGGGAAGGATGCCAATCCGAGGCCCCTTTGCTTGGTTGTTCCACCTTCTCCTCCCACTCAGACTGGTGCACTGTGGCCACGGCTCCAGGACACTGCAGCAATGCTGGGCGTGACTCTGCCAACCCCCTTTACTCTGGAGGGCGGGCAGGGAGCAAGCAGCTTTGGGGGATGGGGTGGAGGGAACGCCAGAAGCAAGTGCTGTCCACATGCATGCTTCCTGGCACTGACACAGCCTCTTCTGTCTCTGTTCCCAGAGGCTGAGGACCACAAGGCAAGCGACTGCCCCCAGTCTCAAAGGCGAGGTCCTACTTGATCAAACACCACACTCAGTTCTTCTTGTCTGCATCTGGTCAGGCCTCAGAACTGCATCTCACAGAACTGGGGGGCCGGAGGGGGGCCCCTGGGACCCTCACCAGCACCTGTCCTCAGCCCAGCTCCCTGCGGCAGTTCAACTGAATGGCACATCCAGCATGTGACTGCCAACAGAGGAGTGGGAAACCTTCCCATTATCTGACCACCATACCAGGGAACTGAGCCCCAGAGCTCTGTGCTTGGGTGAAAAGCCTCCCACCACCTCTCCCCAGCCCCTCCTGGGGGGGGGGGGGGGAGGGGCTGCTCCCGCCCCTCAGGCTTCTGAGGGCTGGTTCTTTACAAGGGTTTGGTGTTCCCTTTATTTCACCCCTTCCTCCTGTGTCTTTAGGGCCAAGTACGTAACACTGGGGTTCCTCCCTCCCAGGAGTTAATTCCAGCTTTGGAGGAAGGAGTTGGAAGGAACAGGCAGTGCAGGGAAGAGGCCAGTGAGGACGTGCAGGGCAGGGAGCCCGCTCCTGCCCCCATACTCCCAGGGCAGCGGAAGCAACTGGCCACAATGAACACTGTGGCCAGCCTATGAGGCTGGTGCACGCACATGGGGGCCAGACCAAGGCAAGGGCAGAGGTTTCCAGAGCCGGGAGGCGGGCTGGAAGAGCCGCAGGTTGGAGACCGGGCATACCCGCCCCACGACGCTCTGCTCCGGAGCGCATGTAGCACCAGGCCTGCAGGGGGGCAGGTGATGGGCCAGCTCCTCTGCAGAACACAGTTGAGGTCAAATGGCCAGGAAGGTGGGCTCCGCAGGGCCCCAAGGGGTGGGCCCTGTTGGAGGCTGCCCGGCTGGCATCACATGGTCTGGCTGTATTCAATGCCGCCCTTGATGGAGATGCTCGACCGTGGCAGGAAGCTGCAGAGCAGGCTGTGGGCCTGGCGGGAAATCCTGTGTGGGATGGAGCAGGGGCTCAGGTTTGCTAGAGCAGAACCCAGGTGCTGGATGTAGTCCACAATGGTCCAGGGAGGGTGGCCACCATTGATGTGGAGGACATAAGTGAGGCCATCTTTGAGGACCCCACGGATGGAATAGTAATAGGGGAGACAGTGGTGCTGCTTGAAGTCTCTGTTTTTGTAGAAGTTTATTGCTGTGGTGGTGGTGGTGAGGACGTGCAGGTAGATGGCTTTGCAGTGGTCCTGGGCAGTGGTGGATACGTGATCCTTTAAACTCTCAAGTAAAAGAGAACCTATGCCGTGCGTTCTGAATTCCGTCACTACTCCCAGACTTAGAATGTATGCAACTTGTGTGTCAACAGAGAAGGTGGAGGCTAGAAAAGCTCCATCCTCCTTGTGTATCTCGCTCCTACTTTTTATTTCAGCTGCTGTCATTCCTACAATGGTACCCCTGTAGGTTGCAGCAAGGGAAAAGAACTTGTTGGAGGTGATGTCACGGTACCATGAGTCTGGGTACCTGATGGGGAACCAGTCGGCACACAGATGCTTCACAGTGTCTGTGTCATTGTGGCAGAGGAGGCGCAGGCTGGCCCCGCTGAGGGCGCTGGATGGCACCACCTCTGTCATTCACACCTCGGGCGGGAGCCGGCGGCAGCGACGGTGCTGTGGGGCTCAGTGCATCCTGGGTTCGAAGGGAGCTGGACTCCCTCTCATATTTTTAATTCACCAATGCAGAGTGACCCCATAAAACTGAGGCCCCCATTCTGACCCCAATAATAGCCAAACCCCAGGCCATCACCCTCTCTATCTCTATCTGCGACCTCACTGTGTGCCCCAAGCATGCCATGACATTTCCAGGACCTGTAAGTAATAAACCTTTTTCTCTAATGTTTCCTGGTGGTTTAAAAAAATCATTTTCTTCTTTTTTAATTAAAATATAGCCGTTAAACATTATTAGATTTGTTTCAGGGCTACTACATAGTTATTCAACATTTGTAGACCCTTATCACTCAAGCCATCAGGGAAGCTGGCAACTGAAGGGAAGCTGGCACTAGAGGGATGATCTCTCTAGTCTGAGATCAAAGGTGTTTTGTGCTGGTCTCAGCCTGTTGATAACCAAGCTGGTGGCTGGACTGGTCTTTGTGAGTGTCTTGCAATCATAGTAAGAACTACAAGGGCTGGTCCAGCCACAATATTGGTTCTTAAAGAGAAAGCCACAGGCCCAAAATGGTGTCACCTATGGTAAAACCCAAGATGCCAAACCTAAATTTAATGCCTGGCCTAGTTGTTGTTTCAACCTTTCCTAGAAGCATAATCTTAATGAGCCAGTCTGAAGTTTTCTGGTCAAGCATCAGTAAGGCAAAGCATGGCATGTGTTCTCCACCCCCACCCCCACCCCCAAAGAAGAGGCAACCTGCTAGATAAAAACCTTTGCTGTCCCTTCCCCCCAAAAGAACAAGTCCTATTCTAAAAATAATCCTTTCTTTTCTTAATAGCTTCTTTGCCCCACCTTCTTCCAAAATAGCTTTCACTTTGTACACCCTCTTGGAGCACTCTTCTAAGTTGCTAGACGAGATGCTGCTGATTCATGAAGCACTTGATACAAATTCAGGGCAAGACTGTATTTCTACCCCATTTTCTAAAACTCTCCTTCAAAGGAGGACCCTGCTCAGGGTCTGCGGAGATGAGCATGAACAGCCAGGGCAGCGATCCCTGACACGTGTGCCTCCTGAGGACGGAGCCTGTGTTCGCAAGCTTGTCTCTATCCCCCATGGCAGGACAGACCACATCACTAATCTGCCAAACAAGAAGACCTCTGAGAACACAAGTCTCTCCCCGCTGTCTCCCAAAGGGACCCTGGGCCCTGAGACCCTCTGCTGTGGGCATTGCTCTTGGAAGTGCTGTCTGGGCTCACCTTGGGGTGCTCGCTGAGGAATGAGGGCCTGGAACAATTCCCATTCACTCAGGGGGGCAGGGCATTCTAAGGCATTTGGGGTCAGCGTGTGTTCCAGGTAAAGCTGTGGGTTCTGGTGTAAGGGGCTCTGCCCAAGAACATGGCGTTGGGACACCAAGAGGGAGAGGCAGTGCCCCAGAAAGTCAGCTTCTCTACTGAGAATCACTCCAGGCCTGATTCCCCACTTTTAATTGTAAGTACATCCATCCCCACCCCATCCAAGCTTGAAGCAGAAGGTCTTCCCAATATGCAAATGTGACCCACCTCCAAATAATATGAATTTATAATTATACCTAGAAAGCAAGCCAGGCAAAAAAGGGGTTAGGAACATTCTATCCATGGTATCTAGTATTATCTATATACTAGAAGCCCAGTGCACAAAATTCATGCATGAGTAGGGTCCCTAGGCCTGGCCGGCAATCAGGGCCAATCAGGGCCTTCCTTCCCCTCGCTGCTGGCTGCCACAGGGTCTTCCTTTGTTCCACGCCAACCCTGGTGGCCAGTGTACGTCTAACTCCCAGTTGGTCAAACTCCAGCCTGTGGGACAATTTGCATATGCAAAGTGTCCCCTCAGGAGTTTGACCAACTGGGAGTTCGATCACTCTCTATGACATGTGCTGACTGCCAGGGGGGTGGCATGGAAAGAAGGAAGGTCCGGGCCAGCAGCTGGCAGCTGCTACGGACCCTACCTGTGAAAGAATTTCGTGCACTGGGCCTTGAGTTCTTTATATAAAAGGAATTACCCTGTGGAAAAGGCATTTCATATCCAATAGTCTTCATCTTGCCCTTAATTAGTCAAAATGTCAAAATAAATTCTTCCCCACTTAGAGACGAAAACGTCTCTGCCTCCCGGGAAGAGACCAGGCATGGTCTTGGGGACATAAGTATCTCCTGGTTGATCTGCTGGGATAACACACACCTGGACATGCGTGGACACACGTGAAGAGAGTCCAGAAAGTAAGGGGATTTAATTCTGAATAAAATCAGCAAATGATATGGAATAACATTAGTGAATATAAAATGAAATTAATGTCCGCCAAGTTCAATTTCCTTTAAGAGGTTTCAGGGTTAGAGTCCTGGTTACTCCCGACCACAACACAGTTTTTATTCTGGCCTCACTCGCTGCCATCCATTGTGGAGGTGGCCAAAGGTTGGTATTGGGCTCTTTCTCAGCCTTTACGATTGCAATGTTGTGGGATATTTTTATAGGCTGCCCCTGCCCTATCAACTGTCTGTTCTCCTTAGTTACAAAACAAATGACTTTCTGACCTGCTCACTCTGGGACTTGGGTTTGAAATGAACACCTTCTATTACCATCAGAGTAATAGGTCTGATTCCCACAGTTGCACTAGACACCAATCACTCTGCTTAACGCCACACAACTTCCAGCTCAGGAGAAATTAGTGCTTGTTCATGCGGCCAGTGCGTGTGCTCTCGGTCCTATATTCCTTATATTGCAAGTTTGGTGATGACATTGCCAAGACAGGAGAGAGCCTTACAAAGAACATAGCTCGATTTTCACCTCCTTCACTATTTCTTGGCAATACGATCAGAAAATGACCATGAGGCTGTGCATGAAAACATTTTATAAACCGATGCTTGACATTTACAAATTTTGTACACTTCTTTGTTTATTATATTTCAGAGAAAAGGGAATTAAAACTTAAAAGCTAAAGTATAATGGAATTAATTTTCCATTAAGAAACATTTCCATTCCTTTAAAAATTGTCATTTTTTAAATTTCTTATGCTTGAAAGATTCCTAACTGGAATCCAGATTATTATTGGGTTCCCCGTCAATAGGACAGTCTGGCTGTGGAGCACACACTACTGACCCGCCTAGCCTGGCCGGAGAACCTGACTGTGGACCTCATCCAACAGCCCTGCTGAGAGCCCAGCCAGCAGCTGGCCCCACCCCTGAGCACAGCCTCCAGCCCTGCATCACCGCGGAGTCTAAACATTGTCTCTGGGCAACTGAGAGCCCAGCCTACCAACCGCCAAACTGAGGAGCCCAGCCCCCAAGCCCTGCTAGTCTACAGCCCTGCCCACTGAGGCACAGCCTTCGGGCTAGCCCAGATCGGGACCCCAGCCAGCGACCCCTCCCACTGCAGAACACAGTCCCCACCCATTGGCCTCCAGCAGGATACAGCTGGGGACCAATGCTGCTTCTTATAGAAATAGGAAAGCAACACTAAAATTAACATGGAAGCACAAAAGAACCTGAGTAGCCAAAACAATCCTGAGGAAGAAAAACAAAGCTGAGAGCATCACACTTGCCTATTTCAAGCTACATTATGAAGTTATGGTAATAAAAATAGTGTGGTATTGGCCTAAAAAGAGATTCATAGGCCAATGGAACAGAATGGATAACCCAGATACAAACCCATTTACATATGGTCCATTAATATTTTACATTAGAGTTAAGAATACTCAATGGGAAAAAGACAGTCTTCAATAAATGGTGTTGGGAAAATTTAGTATTCAAATGCAAAAGAATAAAACTAAACTCCTATCTTAAACCATACACAACTATCAACTCAAAATGGATAACAAACTTATATGTAAGACCTAAGTTCATAAAACTTCTGGAAAAAAAAAAAAAACAGAAGAAAAAGCTTCTTGACAGTGGTTTTGGCAGTGATTTTTTTTTATATCACACCAAAAGAAATTATCAACAGAATGAAATGACAACCTCCAGAATGGTAGAAAATATTTGCAAACCACATATCTGATAAGGTGTTAATATCTAAAATATATAAGGAACTCAATACAACTCTGTAGCAAAAAAAAAAAAAACAAACCAAAAAAACCCATAAATAATCCAATTAAAATGGGCAAAGGACCTGAATAGTCATTTTTAAAACAAAGATAATCAAATGCCTAACAAGAACATGAAAAAGTACTTAGCATCACTTATCATTAAGGAAATACAAATCAATGCCATAACGAGATATCGCCTCACACCTGTTAGGATGGCTATCATCGAGAGTAGAAGAGAGAAATGTTGATGAGAATGTGGAGAAAAGGGAACCCTCACGCACTGTTGGTGGGATTGTAAAGTGGTTCAGCCACAAAAAAATAAATAAAAAAACAGAGCTGCCGTATGATCCAGAAATTCTACTTCTGGGTAAACATCCAGAGGAAATGAAGTCACTATCATGGAGAGCCATTAAAGAAGAGAGGACAAACATCACTTTCATGGGTATCCTAGGAAAGGCCGCGCCCTTCCTGACTGCAGGACACGTGTGTTTTCCACTGTTGTCCATTTATTAAAAACAGGTCAGCGTGACCTCCAGACTGCAGCTTCGTCCCAGCAGAAGTGAAAACCAAGCTCCATCCAAAGCAACGTGCAAACGCTTTAAGGTTCTGTCCCAGGAAAGAAAACGGTGTCACATTTTCTTTCTTTCTATCACACTGGCAGTAAGAAACGGTTTCCGTACTTTAGAAGTGCTGCTCAGAACCGAAGGCTGCAGTGGCATTTTGTGGGGAGATGCATGTTTAAGAGACTCTGGCAACACACGAGAGTGCTGCAACCAGTATGATGTCAGCTGGCACTGTTGTAACTCCCGTTCCAGATGTCCCACCAGGAGGGGTGAGAGTGAGGGTGTCTCTTTGCTGTTGACACTTCCTTTCCTTGGAAATTCAGCCAACACCATGGCCTCATGCAGCTTGTCCTCACCTCCAAAGAGATGGGCTAAAGAAATGCTTCCCTTGGCGCAAATTCAAGGACACTCATTACACCAGCAGAAATCAAGAAAGGAAATGTTAGCCTCACTTAATACTAAGTTGCCTTAACATATATTTTCATTTTATTTTATTTATTTATTTTTTATTGTCTAAAGTTTTACATATATCTCCTTTACTCCCAATTGACCCCCTCCCCCAGCCATTCCCACCCCAGGCAAGCCCTCACCACCCCAGTGTCTGTGTCCATTGGTTATGCTAATACGCATGCGCACAAGGAGGCTGCAGTCTCAGGAGAGTCAGTGAACACAGGTAATAGCACATGTGTGCCAGGCAGTAAAACCTCACTTACAATGATCAGAAACAGTGCACTTGGAAACAAAGCTGAAGTAGGTAGGCCCTTTCCTCCTCCACCCCCTGTTGAATGGAGTAAGTGTGCTGAGTCCTAAGCAATCTTTCCATTTGCTATTGAATAATAGAGGTGTTTTTTTCTTTTCTCTTTTGAGTAAAACTTAACTAGCTAGTGAGACATTAAAATTATCCCCTTCAAAATTTCTATGGTTCTATCCTTGACTTTATGCTGTGGGATCTCCTTCTGTGTGAATCTGTAATTTAAAAATGAAAATTTCAAATAATAATAAATACATTAAATAAATAAATGAAAATTTCCTTTCAACGTGTTGACAGCTAAGTCCTGGTGGAGATAGCTCCATCAAGTCTCCTCTGAACTTTGAATTGGGCTCTCTGGAGGCAGAGGGAGGGGGGGGGGGTGGTCCCTGGAGATTTTGCCCCAGGGCATTCTCTATAGATGTGTCTCTGCAATTTGGTACTGAGTTTATGCATGGTCCTATTTATATTTGAGGCAAGCAATAACTCAGTAATGTTTTTATTGGTCTTATTTCCAAAAATGAGAGCTTAATTGGTAGGAAGAGATTGGTTCTGTCTGGGTATATTTGATAAGGTAGACCCTTAGGGAAGATCATTAGGCCCTAACTGGAAAAAGGAATTGGTCTTCCTGCTTTTCCCTGGAGCTCTTTCTGCTTATCAGGAAGGTAGTGGTGGGGCTGTGTTCAGGCATAAAGCAGATCAGGATATCAGGGGACTACATGGGGGCTGGATGACCAATGGGAGGCTGTTGTTAGGGAGAGATTGCAACATCGGTGAACTAAATCAGAGTTGATATAAGGGGGTAGGGGAGAGAAGAGGAAATTCTAGTATTTGTGCATTTCTCTCCCTCCCTCTCTCCCTCCTTCCTATACTTTTAGGATTAACTACTCTCTATGTTTCTGATTATAGCATTATTATTTTTACCTCTTGTTTACCCAGACCTGTTTTTTCCTCTCCCTGTCTTATTATACGTCAGCCATGCTTTTCATTCTAGTTACTCTATCATGTTCTTTCTCTGCCAACAAAATCGTTATCTCTCAATTTGTCATGGATAAATTGCTAGTGGTTCAGTTAATAAGAAATCTAAGACCATAAAAAAGATTTCACCAAATATCAAGGATTCAAGGTGATAGGAGAATGGTGGCTTAGGTCAGGACAGTAGGCCAAGGAGACCAGGATCCCAGGAACTGAAATGCCTGGTATTATGTCTGCCCCCAGGGTGACTTCTACAGAATTCGACTTCATGGAAGTCAACAGAAACTCCTAAAATACGCCAAGTTATGCAACATTCTCAAAATAATACAGTGCCTGTTGCTCAATAATTATTTGTTGACTATAAATAAGAAATCAGTCTTTATCCTTCAGGGAAGATAATAGAGTGTGGGTCTTTTATGCAGTTCCAGAATGGGTAAGAGGGGCCATAAATTTATGAAAACCTCAATGGTTAGAGAAAAAACCACACACCCCTCGCATGCTCACAAGTTCCATGTCACATTAAGAGACTATGTCCTTTCTTTTCTCCCCTATTTCCACCATGAGTGATGTTGGATATTTAATTAAACTAAGGATGAATTCTTTTATTGAATTTTGACATGTTTAAAATTCTTTTCATGATATAAAAAAATGTCTGTTATTTCCCCTAATTTTTTGTATGTGCCTTGAGTAACATTTTAAATGCTTGCTATGTATCTGTGGTAACAGATCTGCTAGTCCAAAAAATAGGAATTCACAGTTTTATTATTATTTACTGTAATAATAAATCCATTTCTAAGCCAAGAGAGTAGAGCCATACAAATAAAGCTATTTTTTGCTAACTAGATGCCCGGTGCACAAAACTCGTGCACGGGGGGCGGATAGGGGTGTCCCTCAGGCCAGCCTGTACCCTCTCCAATCTGGGACTCCTCGAGGGATGTTTGACTGCCCGTTTAGGCCTGATCTCACTGGGATCAGGCCTAAACGGGCAGCTGGACATCCCTCTCACAATCTAGGACTGCTGGCTCCCAACTGCTTGCCTGTCTGCCTGCCTCTAACTGCTTCTGCCTGCCAGCCCGATTACCTCCTAACCACACTCCTGATAGCCTGATCTATGCCTAACTGCTCTCCTGCTGGCATGATTGCCCCTAACTGCCCTTCCCTGCCACCTGGTCACCCATAACTGCCCTTTCCTGCCAGATTGGTAGCCCCTAACTGCCCTTCCCTGCCAGATTAGTAGCCTCTAACTGCCCTCCCTTACTGGCCTTGTCCCCCCCAATTGCCCTCCCCTGCATGCCTCGTCCCCCCTAACTGCCCTCTGTTGTCAGCCTGGTCCCCCACAACTACCTCCCACTGCAGGCCTGGTCATCCCTAACTGCCCTCCCTTGCCAGCATGGTCGCCCCCAACTGCCCTCCCCTGCTGGTCTGGTCACCCCCAACTACCCTCCCCTGCTGGTCTGGTCACCCCTAACTGCCCTCCCTTGCAAGCCTGGTCCCCACCAACTGCCCTCCCCTGCAAGCCTGGTCATCCATAACTGCCCTCCCCTGCCAGCCTGGTCCCCCATAACTGTCCTCCCCTGCAGGCCTGGTCCCCCATAACTGCCCTCCCCTGCAGGCCTGGTCCCCCCCTCAACTGTCCTCCCCTGCTGGCCTGGTCACTCCTAACTGTCCTCCCTTGCTGGTCTGGTCACTCACAACTGCCCTCCCCTGCTGGCCTGGTCACCCCCAACTGCTCTCCCCTGCTGGCCCGGTCACCCCTAACTGCCCTCCCTTGCAGGCCTGGTCCCCTCCCAACTGTACTCCTCTGCAGGCCTAGGTCCCCCTCAACTGTCCTCCCCTTCAGGCCTGGTCCCTCCCAACTGCCCTCCCCTGACAGCCATCTTGTGGCAGCCATCATGTGTCCACATGGGGGCTGCCATCTTTGACCACATGGGGGTGGCCATCTTGTGTGTTAAAGTGGCGGTAAATTTGCATATTATTCTTTTCTTAGATAGAATGATAAGGCCAAATTAGATCTGCCTGCTGTTCCACTGCCTTGGGAGAGACCTTTGTCTTTCCAGTCAACTGTGCTGATCCCTGGACACAGCTGGAAGAGCTGCCGCGATGTTTGCCTTTCCTTGAGCCAGAAGGGCCTGGGTGGGCTCATTTTCAACCCCATTAAACCTGTTTCCTCACTTATTGCATGCCATCCCTTTTTTGTGGCTCAGGGTGCAAAGTCTGGCTCTGGGAAGCCTACCACAGACAAGTCCACCATGGAGATATGGCCTGACTCAGAATGAGTAGCCACGATATAGGAGCATCTTGTCCAGGGGAGAAGCAGGTCTGCGCTTTATATCATCTATTCTGAAAGGTGGTTTCATATTCTGTTTACCAGACTTTGGACTCTGCATTTGGCTCCGAGCTGCCCTGGAACTGTGTGGAATGTTTGTGAAATGCTTGATATGTTTGTAATTTGCATTTGCCAACTCTATTTGGAAATCAACGCAAAAAAGAGAGAGAGAGAGAAAGTAAAGGCAACTATTATGTTTCCCAATGTGTAATTACTCGGTCCCATAGCTCATTCTTTCCTTGGAAATGACTGTTTTGATACCAAGTAATGTGATGTATTTATGGGGAAATAAGAATCGTCTTTGCTCTGGGGCTTATTTCCTAGGGACTGTGTGACGAATGATTGCTGTCATTGTCAAGCCTTAGCTGGTCCCAAAAATCTCAGGACCTTAAATTTTATTTCTTTTTCTTTTTTTTAATAAATCTTTATTGTTCAGATTATTACAGGTGTTCCTCTTTTTTTTCTCCCCGAAGCTCCCCTCCACCTGATTCCCTCCACCCCACCCCATGCCCTTACCCCCGCCACTGTCTTCATCCATAAGTGTAAGATTTTTGTCCAATCTTTTCCTGCACCCGTCAGACCCCTTTTCCCCTGAGAATTGTCAGTCCACTCCCTTTCTATGTCCCTGATTCTATTATATTCACCAGTCCATTCTGTTCATCAGATTTTTTATTCACTTGATTTTTACATTCACTTGTTGATAGACATGTATTTGTTGTTCATAATTTTTATCTTTACTTTTTTCTTCTTCCTCTTCTTAAAGAATACCCTTCAGCATTTCATGTAGTCCTGGTTTTTTGGTGATGAACTCCTTTAGCTTTTTCTTGTCTGTGAAGCTCTTTATCTGACCTTCGATTCTAAATGATAGCTTTGCTGGGTAGAGTAATCTTGGTTGTAGGTTCTTGCTGTTCATCACTTTGAATATTTCTTGCCACTCCCTTCTGGCCTGCATAGTTTCTGTTGAGAAATCAGCTGACAGTCATATGGGTACTCCCTTGTAGGTAACTAACTGTTTTTCTCTTGCTGCTTTCAAGATTCTCTCTTTGTCTTTTGCCCTTGGCATTTTAATTATGATGTGTCTTGGTGTGGTCCTCTTTGGATTCCTCTTGTTTGGGGTTCTGTGCACTTCCTGGACTTGTAAGTCTATTTCTTTCACCAGGTAGGGAAAGTTTTCTATCATTATTTCTTCTAATAGGTTTTCAATATTTTGCTCTCTCTCTTCTTCTGGCACTGCCATAATTTGGATGTTGGTACGCTTTGTCCCAGAGGCTCCTTACACTATCTTCATATTTTTGGATTCTTTTTTCTTTTTGTTTTTCTGGTTGGGTGTTTTTTGTTTCATCATATTTCAGATCTTTGGTTTGATTCTTGGGGTATGTTGATCTACAGTTGAGTTTCTGTATATTCTTAATTTCAGACAGTGTATGCTTAATATCTGGCTGGTCCTTTTCCATTTTTTTGGCATTCTCATTAAGGCCCTTGAATGTCTCACTAAGCTCCTCGGAGGTCTCATCAAGTTTCTCAGCAGTTTTTAGAAGCTTTTTGAGTAACCTTATAATTGTGGCTTTGAAATCTATGTCATCCAGTAGTTTGCTTTCCTCGATTTCTTTCATTCGTGACATGCTTCTGTGTCTCTGCATTTTGGCTGCTTCCCTGTGTTGATGGAGTGGCTTTGTGTGGTAGGTGACCTATAGGGGCCAGTAGCTCAGCCTCCCCGATCACCTGAGGTGGACGCTCTTGGTACACCCCTTTGTGGGCTGAGTGCAAAGTCATGGTGAAGTTAAGCCTTGATTGCTGTTGGTACACTGGGAGGAATTGACCTCCAGGCCAATTGGCTGTGAGGACCCGCTGTGTTTATAATGGAAGAACTGCTGCGCTGTGGAGACACGCTTATGGTGCAGGACTTGTTTCAGTGGGGCTTTGGTGCTCACTGAGTCTGCCTCTTGAATATGTCACTTATGGATGTGAGGAGTTGAAATCTTGTGTCTCACACTGAACACTAGGTACACTGGCTTCTGGATCTCCAATGTGGTGCAGGTCAGCTACTGTCTGAGGCCACCCTGCAGGAACTATAATGAGAACTACAGCTTGGAGGTTTTGGAGCTGTCTGACCCCGGTTGCCAGTTCGCTAGGTTAAGCTGTGATAGGGAAGGCCATTCATATGCAAAAGCCGCTGCTTGGAGCTTGGGTGGGTTTGTAGGTTGTGCGGGGTGGGGTCTCAGGGCATCACTAGGCTAGGGCATGGCAAACAGCAATGGCTGCCAGTCAGCTGTCTCTGCATCTCTGACCGCATCCCCAAGTCCCAGCGCAGTAAACAATTATTCCTGCTCAAAGCTCTGCAAGCAAGCCACCCTCACTTTCCAACCCGATGGCAGACTCCAGCTTCTTCCCGTAGGAGTTTGGGTCCCCCGAGTCTCCCCAGAAACTGGATTTCAGAGTAATCTGGAGCTTGTCTCCCTTCGGGTTGAAAAAAGCAACGCCCGCCGCCAGCCCGGTTCACGTGCGCCTCCGTACCTCAGCTTTTCAGTGCTTGTGCACTGAATGCTCTTTTCTCTTTCCTTCTAGTTGTACAACTTCCACTCATCCAGCTTCCCCATGGTTCTGCGTGATAGACGTTTTGTCTTTTAGTTGTAGTTTTGAAATTGTGCGAGGTGGCAGTTTAAGTGTTTACCTATGCTGCCATCTTGGATCCTCTCTCCTTAAATGACTTAAATCGCATGGCACAGAACCAGATGAAACTCTTCTGGGTGTTATAAAAGACAGACACGGCAGCACAGAATTTTAGAGCTTCCCTGCAGCAATGTGAGTGACTGCAATGTTTCCATGGCTTGCTTTCCACTGTTCTCGGTGACCCCTGCAGACTCCCCTTATGAGTGAGTGTCCAGGAATGTCTCTTTACTAGGTGTCTGGAGAATTAAAGCTGTCCTGATGCCAGTGCCCCCACACTGAGGACTTTATTAGTTTTTTAATTTTCTGTCTGGGTGCTACTGCTGCATCCCTTAAATTTTATTTTTATGACATGGTCTAGTGTTTCGGGACGGGCAAGAAAATGTGCCACCATTTCTGAATGTGCCTGGCTCCACAGTGTGGACTCGAGCCATTTCTCTCACTTCTAGTTATTCTCTGACTTAAGTTATCCCTTCTCCATTAGCTCTTGCCCCCATCCTAATTCTTTCCATCCTTCAACACCTTGCCTTCTATTTTTAGAAGCCTTGCCTTAGACTTCTGCTTACATTGGCCCCTCTGAATGTATATGCATCACTGATGTCTCACCATTTAGGTGGCAAATCACTTGATAGTGATGGGCATCCATATGTTTGTTGTATTCCCCCAATGCCCTGCACAGTGTTGGCCACAGTGCACTCACACATATATTCACATGCTGCTTTAAGCCATATATATGCCTGTTGTGTATGAGCCCCCAACTTACTGCTGCTGTCTGCTGGGTACCAGGCTGTTTAATGGGCATTCATGCTCTAAGATAAACATAACAATAAAATAACTCTTATCTTTGTCATTATTATTTCAGGTATCATGTGCCTATTCTGTGAGTTAAGCTCTACATACACCATCTCATTTGGCCCCTATGACGGTCTAGCAAGAGATGTATTGACATTGCGATCTTAGAGGTGAAGGCACTGAGGCTCAGAGACATTCAATGACATCCCAGGTTGGCAGAGACAGTAAATGATAAAGCTAAACTGGATCCAGGTCATCCTTCTGTTTTGTGAGTGTGTGTGTGTTTCTAAATAAAGATCTCTATATTTTAGAGCAGTGGTTCTCAACCTTTCTAATGCCACAACACTTTAATACAGTTCCTGATGTTGTGGTGACCCCCAACCATAAAACTATTTTCATTGCTACTTCATAACTGTAATTTTGTTACTGTTAGGAATCATAATGTAAATATCTGTGTTTTCTGATGGTCTTAGGAGCCGCTGCTGTAGAGCCTAAGACCATCGGAAAACACAGATATTTATGTTATGATTCATAACAGTAGCAAAATTACAGTTATGAAGTAGCAACGAAAATAATTTTATGGTTGGGGATCACCACAACATGAGGAACTGTATTAAAGGGTCACGGCATTAGAAAGGTTGAGAACCACTAGGGGAAGGGAGAGGGAGAGAGATAAGAGATACAGAAACATCAATGATGAGAGAATCACTGATCAGCTGTCTCCTGCACGCCCTCTAAGCCCTGACTGAGAATCAAACCAGTGATCTCTTGGTTCATGGGTCTATGCTCAACTACTGAGCCACGCAGACTGCGCCAGGTCATCCTTCTCCTACACCAGCCAGAGAATGTGCTCTTTCTTTTGTTTGTCTTGTTATGCTGTGTTTCAGGGAGTGGGAGTGAGGGGTCCCACTGGCCATTTTCTTCCCTCTCCCCAGGTACCTGCAGCCCCACGCTGCCCGCAGCTCCTCTGCCCTGCTCGCAAAGAGCCTTCCCACCCTTGGGAGACCTATCCCTCGGTTACTCTTCTTGGACTCAGTCTGCTCCTCCCCTCGCTCTTAGTGCTGCCATGAGAACAGGGACTCTGTCTCCTGCTCACTGCTACGGGCAGAGGCTTCAAGCAGCACCAGCTGAGTGGGCTCCCAGGAGATACTTAGTGAATTAATCAATGAAATTAGCATATACCAAAGCAATTATTTCCAAGACTAGGTATGAAAACTACCATTTATTGAACTAGCTATACGCCAGGTATTCCTATAAAACTTCGTGCACATTAACTTAATATTTAAAACCTTCCAATACCTATGCTATCGTTGAAGAAATGGAGGCACCAAATGTTATGTAGTTGACCTAGTTGAGCAGCTAGTCAGTTTCAGATCCAGGATATGAAAACAGACGAGGTCTGAAGGACACTGAACTCTAAGAAAAGAGTTCAGAAACCCAACCCTCCAGCAAAATTGCATTCCATGACCACCCCTAGGAGAGGTGGGAAAAGTGTTTCGTTTGGAATCACGTTATAGCTTTGTATAGATCATGCTGTATTATAATTTGTTTATGTTTGTCTTTGTCATCTTTCATTGAAATGAGTGGGTATAAAAACAAAGTTATGTAAAAAAAATTGAAGCAAAGTATAGAATTAAAAATCAATTTGGGTTTAGGTCAGAACAACTGGGCATTTTATATATGACAAATTAATTTGGTTATCATATAAATGACATAGCTGCATGCTGATTAGAATAACAACCAAAAGTAAACAGGATCAGGCTCCAGAGCTGATGGTTCTCACCTTATGTTAATTTCTACTACGTGAATTTGCTGAGCAATAGCCTCTGATTCTCTCTGTATCTCCAGTTTTATTTTATCCGGTGCTATCTAGGTCAAATTCAGTGTCATTTGCCACAGGTGCTGTTGATTGGCTCTCTATTCTGCTAGCCTGCATTAGTGCTCATTCCCCCGCAGAGTTACCTGGTAAGCACTGACATCTCGGTCTTGGGGAAATGTGTCCTGAGTTAGTTCTCTGGGTTATGGAAATGCAGAGAGCAACCTGCATGGTTGATTGGGTCAGGTCAGAGACTGAGAGGTTCCAGACCGCTGCAGGATGCAGGTCTGTTGCTAGGAGACCATATTGATCCTTTCTGACATCTTTGCCTGAGCCCTTATCTACTTTCCAGGGATTGATTGCCATCACTTACAGTACCAGGGTAGTTAGAATCTTTGCCTTGTTTTCAATATTTATAGAGTTAAAAAATCTAATCATTTAAACTTAAAATGCTTTGTGGGTGTTGTTGTTTTTTATGGGATTTTTTAACGCCTATAGCAGCCTATTATTCGGAATGCCTGCTCATTTCAGGTGCCCGAGTTCGAATATGGTTAAGCAGATTATATTTTCCTGCCTTCATATCAAAACCTATTGTTTGTTTATTACAAGCACAGTCAAGGTGCTTCGTACTGATCAGAACCAATTTGTTTTGTGTCTTCCTTGCTCACCTCCGTCTCAGGCACAAAACTCCAGCTGGAATATCTCAAGATGATTCTGTTTCAAACGCTAAAGCGTTCCACTTGGAGAAAATACCAGAAGCTTCATCGAACCTCAGTGCTTTGATGTCTGCCGAAAGGGCAGGTTGGACAGGCAGTCAATAGCTGGACAGCCAGTCCGATGACAACAATGCTCCTCCCACCTCGTGGTCCGGGTGGAGGCTCACTGAATCTGAAAGCTGCTCCTGCGGGGGATGGTGGAAGCCCACACAGAGTCAGTCTCCCCATCACCTCTCAGTGGCTACCTGCCTGGAGTTCTTAGAGCTCTAATAGCTAGGGTAGATTAAAAGAATCAGACGGAGACAGCCTTGCAGGGGGGCAGCTTCTTAAATTAGATTTCATTTAAATGGTACCGCAGCAGTATTTTGTCTAGCCTGCTTTGGCTGAGATAGGGCCTTCAAGACTCTCTGATCCTGTAAACCTTGACTTCTCAGCGCTTCCAAAAATGGAGATTTGATGGGAGTGTCTATAAATAATGGTAATAGATTCTAGGTGTTTAGTTTGTGCCAAACATCAATTGCTCTCAGAGATAGATAGGGAGGGGGGGGTATTTAACTATTACTTTTCTTATCCATCATAACAACCCTATTACGCAGGTATTATTATTTTAAATTAGTATATTGAAACACAGATGTTTCAAATTATTAGCTAAGGTCTACACAACAAGGAAGGGATGATGGGGCCAGGATCAAGCCCAGCATTTTGAAGGCAGAAGTCCTGACACCACTATCACGCTGTGCCCTGCAGGGATGCCGACTCATGTCTGTCTGGACCTGACCCAAGAGCACAGAGTCTTTCAGCAAAGCTCCTGTGTAGTCATCAGAGAGCTCCAGCTCCACTCACTCACCACTCCAGTCACCTCATCAGCCCCTGATGCTTTGCTGACAGCAGCCTGCACCAAACAGTTTGCTAATCCAAAGCAGGGTCTCCCCAGCAGGTCTCCACAGGGAAACAGGTTGCTGAATCACTACTGTTACCTAGCGGGGTTGTCATGCCCACCCCTGGTGACCAGATGCTGTCCTATATTTCCACACTCTCATTAAATCATACATTTTAATGCAGTTACAATCATCTCACCTTTCTAAATGCCCCTGAGTCTTCTCCCATGAAAAACAGAGATGATTCGTATCTGCAAAGCACCAACAGAAGTGCTGGGAATGAGGTCGCACCCCATTTCTGAACATTGGATGGGCCACAAGGAGCACACGCCTAAGGATGTAATCACTGCCAAGTGTTGTCAATGTAATTTTCATTCTATAAAAGCTAACTCATAAGGGCTTGAAGCCAATGATTTTGTTTTTCAGGCTTCTGAAAACATTGACTCATTGAAACTCATGAAATGTAGATAATTTTAAATATTTTAAGATTCATTTTTTACCTCCTTTTATGCTGGAGAATAATGTCTTGGAGAATTTTTACTTTGGTCAGTATGTAAACTCTAGATAATATGTAAGCATAACGCAATAGAAGGGTGAGTGTGCATTTCTCAATGGATATATTACTAAAGTATAGTCATAGTTCTTACACATATTGAGGGCTTATTCTATGCCAGGCAGTATTCTAAACCCTTGAGATGCATTATCTCATTTCATATCAACAGCCACCCTACGAGACAGGGACAAATAAGTTCCTTTTAACAGAACAAAAACATTGAGGAACAGAGAGGTTAAGCAACTTGCCCAGGTATACACAGCAATTTATTGCCAGAGTTAGGATTTGATCCTGGCAATTAGGCTGAAGAACCCATATTCTTAAGTATTTACATTTATTTTAATTATTAAAATTTTCATTTAAATGGTACCACAGCAGTATTTTGCCTAGCATGCTTTGGCTGAGACAGGGCCTTCACGACCCTATTAAGTTAATCTAACACAACATTTTCATTGTAATATGTTTTTGTGAATTAAAGTTAATGGCTTATTAATAAATTGGCTTACTTAGAATTTTTCTATGGCTCAATGTTTATTAAAAATGGAATTTTCCTCTTATTTTACCTTACAGAGTTAATCTCCATAGCAAAATTTGAGTTAAATTTACAAAAATTATTTCAGATTGAGCCAAAACAGAGGACCTTTCCTTAGCCATAGCTAATAGTTTTTACCAAGACGTTAGGGAACAGGTAGAGAAACAGGAAGTTAATGAAAGAAATAAAAAGATCTAACTGTATGTTGTAATGTATAGGCAACAGAAATTGATCTATTTTGAACAGTTTATTGTGTAATCTAATTTGTGTTTGTGTAAAAAATCTGTACCCTTTCCTGATGTTTTGGTCATTTCCTTTAACCCTTATAGCCCATGTTACTAAAAAATTAGTTATTTTTTTGTTTTTGTTTTGTTTTTGTGTGTGTTTCTTTAATCAACTCCCTTTCCTTATCACTCACTGATCTTGTTCTTTTTTTAAAATTTATCTTTATTGTTGAAAGTGTTACAGATGTCCCCTTATCTTCCCCATTGACCCCCTCCACCTGGTTCCCATCCCCTCCCACGCCTTCACCACCTGTTGTCTGTGCCCATGGGCTATGCATATAAGTTCTCTGGTTAATCTCTCCCTCTTCCCTCTGAAATACTTCAGTCTGTTGCATGCTTCAATGTCTCTGGTTCTATTTTTTTCATCAGATTATTTTGTTCATTATATTCCACACATGAGTGAGATCATGTGATACTTGTCTTTCTCTGACTGGCTTATTTCGCTTAGCATGATACTCTCCAGGGATCTCGTTCTTAAATGATCTCTTCAGTAAACCGATTGTCTTCTGTGCCAAAGCAGTTCAGATGGAAATGCTCAATTGTCTTATCCTTCAGCATATTTGCATTTCTCCAAGGACTTTTAAATGTCACACCCAGCACCGATGACTGTCATTGTGAGGTATGAAGTCCTTCGTCTTTCTCGGGGAAAACAACCTTGTCTGCCTACCAAACATGAAGCATCAGAGAGAAGCCTGACCTTGAAGCCATGTCACCTGGCTCCGGTTCTGGGCGTTTGCTCTCACCTCCTCACTTAGTGCCATTAAGCCTGACAGCTTCCAGCCCTCAGGTGATTCCTATGACAGTAAAAGTCCAGGTGTATTTCATGTCCTCGGCTAAGTAATAATGGTTGCGTGGTTATTTCCTCTCCACAGAGGTCCTGTGCAGCGCCTTCTCAATAGTTATTGTACACTTTTCTCATCTATTATTCACTGGACTGCTGGGCACATTTCTGTACCATTTGTTGCCATTTCTTAAAAATTGCATGATATTAGGCGTTTTGCTCTTGGCTTTTATAATACAGCAGATTATTACTATGCTATGTTAAAGTATGAATATATTCAGCCCCAAACCCATAACCACAGAGCACCATTGTTTTATTCAGAGACTTTCGGTTGGGTGTTTTCTTTAGAAAGAGCTATGCAAAACATTCTTAGAGTATTTTGGAGCAATGACACAGACATACAACCCTTAGAGAGATAAAATAGCAAGTGTAGTATGTCAGATTCCTCCAACCAAGTGACCTGAAAGGTCCAGCTCAAACCTGTAAGTTCATAGCTGAGTCAGCTGACTTCTGGAATGAGATGGACGCCTGGGCCTTCCAGCAGGGGAGGAGGGCAGGCAGCCCTGAAATGCTCTGCCACGTGCACCATGCACATTCATAAATGCGTGCTGAGCTGCAACAGCAAAACCAGGGGCAAAGCTCAGCTGATTCTCGTCACCTCCATTTGACATCATTGAAACAATTCTGTCATAATGTCATTTTGCTCACTCACGATGCCACCACAGTTTTCCTCAACCGATGGTCTTCACTATCCCGCCCTCACTTTGGAAGTAAAAGTCAGGGTGACCTTCTCAGTGCTAGATCCTTGAAAACAAATGCTGTCTATAAATATCTGACATGACAAGTTATTTAAAGAGGTTTGACAATAACAGAGGCCAAATTGTTCCAAATGGAAATAAGTTAGGTGGAAATACTCCAAGTTGGAAAAACTGTAATATGGCTAAGAAGGGGAAAGTGGGAAAGAAAGAAAAGCAGAAGAGATGATCTAAAATAAAAGAAAGGAAGGAAGAAAGAAAGATCCCTGGTCGAGGCTGGTATTGGAGGCAACTGATGGATGTTTCTCTCTGTGTGTCTCTTTCTCTCTCTCTCAAAAATCAATAGAAACATATTCTCAGGTGAGGAATAAAAAAAAAAAAAACATAACCCAACCATATGCTGTCTACATGAGACTCACTTTAAATCCAACACATCATAGGATGCAATCACAGGTTGAAGTGAAAGGATGTAAAAAGATATTTCATGCAAATAGCAATCATAAGAGAGATGTATGGAATGAAATATTAGCCTTAAAAAGGATGAAAATTCTGACACATGCTACAACATGGATGAACCTTGAGAACAATATGCTAAGTGAAATAAGCCAATTACAGGAAAACAAATAATGTCTGATTCCATTTGTATGAGGTACTTAAGGTAGTCAAAATCATAGTTTCCGTTTTATAAAAGGAAACTCATTCTCCAGATTGATGGTGGCAAGGTTGCACAATAATACAAATGCACTTGATACCACTGAACTGTACACTTACATATGAGTAAAATGCTAAGGCCTGTGTGTATTTTACCACAATAAAAACTTGGGGGGAAATAAGCTGCTTGTTGTCAAGGACAATTATACATGGGCATTCACACTTGTTTGCACATTGATTCATTTTGAAAGGGTAATGGGAACAAAAATATTGATTTTTTATAAAAGTGTTTTTAGATGATAAAAATAATTAACAATATGCCAGAATTAACACTGTAACAAAATGTTTGACATAAAGAAAAAAAAAAAACCCTATTCCCAAACTACATAAGCCTAGAACTATAATTTTTAAAAACTTTTACACCTTTCCTTCTATTCTTTTTAAAATATCATTTTAAAATTCTGGTCTTCAAAATTTGTTCCTGAGAATACTATTTTCTTGGGATGTTAATAGGTGCTACAAGGAAAGGGGTTTCTGGTGTTAAATATATTTTGAAGAATAACGAATTAAACAAAGAATAATTGGGTTCTTTTGTACAAGTCCTCACTATGCTTTCACGCCAATAGAAACGGGCAGCTCCTGCAAGGAGAATGCAGAATATGACAAACATGTTTGACTTTCTTGACCATAGACTGTCTCCTATAACTAGTGTTTCATTGGGCACAGTTTTAAAAATACCATTTAAGCAGTTGTTATGGTACGTAGAGAATTTATATTCTGCTTCGTAATGTGTCTTCATAATGAATGTTTTAACAGTGGAACTCAATTACATAAAATATGAAATACTGTGATGGATTCTGAAGTAATCATCACCACTTGACCCTCTCCTGCAGGGCGCTAACCATTTATTTGGGAAGGCATCCTATCTAATAAAAGAGTAATATGCAAATTAACCGTCACTCCATGACAAAAATGGCGGCACCCATAGCCACAAGATGGCTGCGCCCAGTACTCTCAGCCCCGCCGGAATCACCCAGTCTCAGGGAGGGCTGCCGCTGAGAGCCAACAGGGTGAGTGGCCTGGCGGAATGCTGTCCAGACGCCCTCCTGACCCTTTATAAAAAAACAAGAACAAATTCACTCTCCACAGAGTGATCCCACACACACAAACCTTCAGCCTGGGGTCTCAGCCTGGGAGGGGCGCGCACCCCCACGGAGTGATCCCCTCCCAGCGGCAGTCTGGGGTCGCAACCACTGAGTCACACCAGCCAGGCAGATATGGAGGAATCTTAAATGTTTCTTTTTTAAAATATATTTTATTGATTTTTTACAGAGAGGAAAGGAAAGGGAAAGAGAGCTAGAAACATCTATGAGAGAGAAACATCGATCAGCTGCTTCCTGCACATTCCCCACTGGATATGTGCCCCCAACCAAGGTACATGCCCTTGACCAGAATCGAACCTGGGACCCTTAAGTCTGCAGGCCAACACTCCATCCACTGAGCCAAACCAGTTAGGGTTGTCCAATATGTTAAAGAAAAAACCCTATCTAATAAAGAGAGAATATGCAGGGGAGGGCATTTGAGGGTGACCAGGCTGTCAGGGGAGGGCAGTTGAGGACGATCGGGCCTGCAAGGGAGCAGTTAGGTGTCGATCAGGTAGGCAGAGGAGTGGTTAGGGTGTGATCAGGCTGGCAGGCAGAAACGGTTAGGGACAATCAGGCAGAGGCAGGCGAGCAGTTGGGAGCCAGCAGTCCTGGATTGTGAAAGGGATCCCAGATGGGAAAGGGTGCAGGTTGGGCTGAGGGACACCCCTCCCCCAGTGCATGAATTTTGTGCACTGGGCCTCTAGTGCTATATAATAAAGTGGTAATATGCAAATTGACCATCACTCCAACACACAAGATGGCAGCCCCCATGTGGTCAAAGATGGCCGCCCCCATGTGAACACAAGATGGCCACCACAAGATGGCCAGCAGGGGAGAGCCATTGTGGGTGATTAGGCCTGCAGGGGAGGGCAGTTGTGGGGGACCAGGCCTTCAGGGGAGGACAGTTGCGGGGGAGACCAGGTCTGAGGGAAGGGCAGTTGTGGACAACCAGGCCTGCAGGGGAGGGCAGTTAGGAGGGACAAGGCCTGCAGGGGAGGGCAGTTGTGAGGAACCAGGCCTGCAGGGGAGGGCAGTTTGGGGCAACCAGGCCAGCAGGGTGGGGCAGTTAGGGGCAATCGGGCTGGGAGGGGAGGGCAGTTAGGGCTGACCAGGCTGGCAAGGGAGGGAAGTTAGGGGTGACAGGGCCAGCAGGGGAGGGCAGTTCCGGGTGACCAGGCCTGCAGGAGAGGGCATTTGGGGTTGACCAGGCCGGCAGCGGAGGGCAACTGGGGTGACCAGGCTGGCAAGGGAGGGCAGTTGGGGGCAACCAGGCCTGCAGGGGAGGACAGTTAGGGGCAACCAGGCTGGCAGGGGAGCAGTTAGGCGTTGATCAGGCTGGTAGGGGAGTGGTTAGGGGGTGATCAGGCTGACAGGCAAAAACGGTTAGGGGCAATCAGGCAGGCAGGCAAGTGAGCGGTTGGGAGCCAGCAGTCCTGTATTGTGAGATGGATGTCCGACTGCCCCTCGAGCCAAAATGGGCAGTTGGACATCCCTCGAGGGGTCCCAGATTGGAGAGGGTGCAGGCTGGGCTGAGGGACACCCTCCCCCATGCACAAATTTTGTGCACCGGGCCTCTAGTGCTGACATAAACAGGTCATTTCAATACAATGTGAAAAGTGTTGTGAAAAGAAACAAGGAAGATTTTTTTCACAACTCATAAGAATACCTAACACAGGACTGAGCATTTAGAAAGACATTCTAGAGGAAGTGATTTTCAAAGTAAAAACAGAGGGTTAAAGAGGAGACATCTTGGTGAGAAAGGATAAATACAGAGCGTTCTCCGCGCATAAGGGAGTAGAAGTGAAGACAGGAGATGAGGTAGGTTTGGCAAGTCTCCAATTGAAAGTCTAGACTGTAATATACTTAACCACTAAACTTAAAGTCATTGATTTTATCTGACCAACTTGTTACTATATATTTTTCACGTTACAGAAAGATGAGGTGAGCATGTCTACTTGCATGAAATTAGCTATATTTTGGATAATTTTAGGCTGTGATTCTGAACATAGGACACTGGGTGACAATAATTAACTATTTCCAAGGCACCTGATGCCTATGCCAAATAGCTTTTCAAAAGAGTTATATGAATTAGAAAAGTCACTAATGGTGTTTGTGAACAACAGTGCCACTGAATCTCATCAGTCTCAGTACATTTACCAAATCCTTTTTCTTACAGCATCGATTAACACCCAAGGGAATATTCAGTGTTCTCAGCAACATATTTTTATGAAGACTAGATTTTTTAAACTCATATTAAAAAATAATAGAATAACATGTGCAAAATTAAAATAGCTGTAGCCTTAGGCTTATGCAGTTATAGATTCCCCCTTATATCAAATTGTCTGGAATAGATATTTTTATTTTTACAGTCTGAAATCAATTTTTTAATTTTTATAGTCTAAAATCAATTTTCCAATAAAATATTTTGCTTCCATTCCCCTTTAAAAACAATTCTATCTATCCATCTCTCTGTGTGTGTTTATAGATATACAGATTATCTGTATCTATATATAGTATAGTATCATGTATTATATAAAATATTCAACATTATCAATGGCTAATACAAGATAACATATAATATTACAATATTCGGTGGTTAACAATATCTACCAGATACATTATATTATTTAAGATTGTGAGGAAGAAAGTTTACTTCTCTCTCACAAATGTCTGGTGGAGCTCACATGTAGCTCTTGTCCATGATCCTCGGGACCTATCTCTCCTCTCCTCACCATCCCCAGGCAGGTGGCTGGAGAAGGGGGCAGACAGGGAGTTGAGGAAAGGGCACTGTGTCAGTTGATCCTCACGATGACACTGGGAGATATTAATTCCACTTGGAAAAGGAGGAAATTAACCTACAGGTAGTAAATTATTCTTGGGTGATCCAGCTAGCATTGGGGTGGAGAGGAAGTCCACTGTTTGTCAGGAGCAACTTTTGATCTGTATTGTTATGTAGTAGCTGTGTGATCTTGGGCAAGTCATGATTTCCCTGAGCTATAACTCACTTACCTGCAAAAGACAGGGGAAACTCCTACCGAGAGTATTGTTCTGAACATAGAATAATGCCTGTGCCGAATTGCGCTGGAAAATGGGAGGTGATAGCAGTCATGGTGCTGATGATGGCAGCAACTGCATAGAGATAAGGAACAGACTCTGGACCCAGCCCACACCTGTCTATTTCCCCACCCCCACCCCCACTTTATACTACCTTCAAAGCTCCTCAGTGACCTTACCTGTAATTTAGAAAAAAACCACATTTTTTTTTTTTATAAAAGAGAGGCCAAGAAGCAGGGATATTAAAAATGCTTTTTCAATGATGTTGAAATAGCCTATTGATTCTATCAATTAGTCCAATCAATAGACATAATTGACCGCTTGCTTGATAGACCCATTTCATAACAAGACAGTAGGTTTTCCATGAAGATCGAGGGTCCAGTGATCTTTTTTTTTTCAGTATAAAAATTATTTTATATACATTCAATCAGTAACAATTAGGTGATATAACAAGGCTTGAGTAGCATCAATTTGTGAGCATACAGGCCTTGTTGATATCTTGGGATGGCTGTCTACCACCTCTGTAGTCAGCGGCTTCTCATCCTTGAGATGAAGGTGAGTGTCAGAGACAGGGGGACATGTCCATTCGTGGTTAGGTACCTAATAACGTAAGGTCCCTTTAACACTGTTGGAGAGAGTCTTTCATTAATGTATTTCCCAATGGACAAAAATCTCCGGATTGCCATAGTCTTTGAATCTTTGTCTCCTGGGAGTACTGTGAAATGAATGTTACTAATTTGTTAGTTCCTGCAATGTAGAATATCTGCTTTTTAGTTGTCCTTATATTTGGGAAACAAAAGATTTAAAAATCGACAATATTTTAAACAGCCATAAGAATAATTATTCTCAATTCATTTAGTCCCATAACTATTTTTATTTATCCTGATTATTTGCCAGTAGTTTTTTTTTAATTCAGTTATTCCTTGAAGTTCTATAAATCTTCATCCAGTTCAAAGATATAACCTCCTTAGAAGCCTGCAATTTAGAGTACGTCAGAGTCCTTTTCTAAAGATGGATTTTTCTAAAGATGTAATATACTTACAAATGCATCAGAGTAAAGCAATGACTATCCATGAATGACAAAATTTAAAAGTGGCATGGTTATAGATTTGATAAAAACTTTGCTTTTCTATAAGATATAACATTCCAAGACAACAATTTCTTACTAAATAATAATTCCCAAGTTCACCCAATGGGTGGAGAACCAGCGGGCTCAATGGGCCCTTTGCTGGATCCTAGCACCGAGTCCGGGTCCAAGGAATGTTCCTGGGTGAGCTTCTTTGGAATCCTGCCATGACTACGCCATGTTAACATAAAAACATTCAAACCTGAAAAGAATTTTTGTGTTTATTTGAGCCAAACTGTTGACAATTGCCAGGAAGCAGAACCTCAATGGATTGAGATAATGCTCAATGATAAGATCATTGAGATAATGATCTTAAATGAGGACCTCACTCTCTAGACTTCTTGTTCCCTGGTGGTCAGCGCAGGCTATTGCTGACCATTCATCTCAAGCCAGTAGGTTTTCTTTTTACCTTAGATCGGGGTTTCTATAAAAGAACTTGGTGTGGTTTTTTTTTTTTTACACAAACATTCCTGGACACCACTAAGCCCTTTTAAATTAGATTCTATCCTGATGGATCCATTACTACTATTTCTTCCCATTACTTCTCCCCAGTTAGTCTTATGCCCCCACACATATTTCCTCCCTAACCTTCCTGCTATCACATCTCCTTTCCTAGTTGTTTGTGGCAATCCTGGCAGGATTTAAACAACCACCATCAGTCATCTTATCTGAAGAGTTTTGCAAAGCTTTCTGCCTTGACTAAATTAAAAAAGAAAAAGAAACAAACAAAATAAAGCCTGATGGAATGGTTTCCTAAGGCTCTTCACATTCACTGCCCGACAGAAGCCTCATTTGCGCCTTCTGCATGACCCACGGGACCCTGCTGGAAGGGACAGGAAATCCAGAGCCTCAGGAACAGCAAGAACAACTTCACACGTGGTCAGCATCCCTACCAGACAGAGCACAGCACTCCCGTCTCCATGAACAGAGAACTAACCTCCAAGCTCACTCTGCTGAGCCATTTTATCGAGGGCATTTTTAGCTGAATTGAGATGCCTGACCTAGCAGATACTGTCTCTTTTCAGTCAAGGCCATGGCTTCCAATCAGCATAGTACTGACCTAGTAGAACTGACCTTAGACACACATCAGCAACCCAAATCTGGTCCGTCACTGTCGTGGCTATTCACACGTCATGTTAATTACACAAAGAGCTCTTTGAAAGCGGGGGCAATCTCTTTAGTTGATGATGATGATGATGATGATGATGATGATGATGATGATGATTATTATTATAACACTAGAGGCCCGGTACATGAATCCATTCATTCATGCACCGGTGGGGTCCCTCGGCCTGGCCTGTGCCCTCAGGGGATGTTGCAGAGCCAGTTTTGGCCCAATCCCTGCAGGCCAGGCTGAGGGACCCCACCGGTGCATGAATCCATGCACTAGGCCTCTAGTATGCATATAAGATATTTGGTTAATCTCTTCCCACCCTCTCCTCTCCCCCATTCCCTCTGAGAATCATTAGTCTGTTCCATGTTTCCATGCCTGTGCATTGAGCATCTGCCCCTTGGTGGTCAGTGCATGTCATAGCTACCGGCTGGTCAGCCAGTCAGACAGTCAGACAGTCGGCTGGTCACTTAGGCTTTTATATATATAGATAAACATAAAATTTACCATTTTAACTACTGTTAAAATGCGGCATTAATTACATTCACATGTTATGCAACCATTATCACCATCCTCAGAACTTTTTTCATCTTTTAAAGTTTAAACTCTGTTCCTACTAACTCCTCATTGTCCTCTTCCCTGACCCCTGGTAACTCTAGGTACCTCATGTAAGTGGAATCACATAGAATTTGTTATTTTTCGAATTTAGCTTTGTATCCCTGGCTTAATCAGGAGCAATGACTTTCTACAAGATACATTCAAAAAATATTTGCTGATATAAATTACTTGGGTATTATGGGTTCCACATGGAAAAAGTATCAATGACAAAGTTGGAAAAGAAAAATAATGAGCAGAAAATAAACCCCAAAAAATCACTGAATTCCACAGGAAACAGTTGAGAAATATACAAATAATATAATAATGCCTTAGTCATCTCATCAAAGATGTGCAGAATTACTTTTGTCTGAGAACTTTGGCCTCTCGGAGTGCACACTGCATTCTTTGCTTCCAAATAAATTGTATTTGTTTTCACACTCCAAATGAGAACCACTTCCATGGGCCCTAGAAGTACTCATATTATTCCAGGACCCCCAGATCCTAAGGGAAACTGTAAGTAATGAAGGCCTATATCTCCTTTTGAAGTTCCTTATGCTAGAATTTGTCAAACGTTATCTGTCAGATAATAAGTATTTTGAATGTAAAATAAACCATGATAGAGGGGCAGAAATGAACAGACACACTAATTTCAAAAAGTTTCCCAGGAGAGAAGGCTTTGTTTTGGAGAGGTGACCTGTGAAAAGAAATGTGGGTGGGAAGATGGTGACTTGGGAGGAATCTGTCCAGCAGAAGAAACAGAAGTTTCAAAGGGCTTGAGGCAGGAATGTGACATTCCTGGCAAGAAGGCAATTGAGCTGGGTGGGCAAGAGGAGGAACAGTAAAAGCTAAGATGGCAAAGTTGTCAGGGGACATATTAGCTTTGTGGGCCTGGTGTTTGTGCTGTGTGAATTGGGCAGTTATTAGAAAATCAGAGCACAGGAATTCCATGGTCTGATTACCTGCCCACTCTGGTTGCTATGTCAAGGTCAAGAGTAAGCTCAGAGGTCAGTGAGAAAGTGAGTTTAGCTTAGAATGAGTTGAGACACTGGAAACTGTAAGAAGTGGTAAGACACAGGACATTTTTTGAAGGGGATGCAAATGCCACTTCATTAGAAATGAGAGCTGAGGAAGCCAGAGGAGTTTCAAATGACTATTATTTTTTGGTTTCATGTATTATTTTGCCCTGAGCAGCTCAAGGAATTAAAGTGCCATTTACTGAAGAGGGAAAGATAGAAGTGGGGAGGGGAGAATTAGGCATTTGTGGATGACAAGATATCCATTTTTATGTGTTCAATTACATATTTTCATTAGACATCAAAGTTGGGAAGTTGAGTAGGTAGGAGGATAACATAGAGCAGCCTGGAGTTCAAGGGAAAGGCTACAAGATTAGACATACACATTTGCCAAGCATCATCACAATGATGATATGGAAAGCTATGTATGTATCTGCGAGAGAACCTAGAAACTGAATGTAAATATTTGAATATATTTCTGTTAGCATATTAATATTTGTGTCTCATCATTCTTTACACTGTGAGTACTGTTGAATAGGAAGAAGAGTATATCATATATCTATGTCTACATCTATATCTTTACATCTGTCTATCTCTCCACAGAGAGTTCTATATATAACTATAGGGAAAAAATAAAAATGTATCTTGCAGTTTCCTGCATAGAAACACTAAAATTTCTCTGCTTCTTGACAAACCAGTACATTTTTTTCTTATAACTCATGCATAATTGAAAACAGCAAGCAGCTTACTGGCATAAACAACTTTTATTTGATAGTAAAATACCCTCTCACACATGTTAGTATTGGTCATAAACAGCACACGGAAGTCAAAAGTAAATGGCATGAACAAGAAACTTCATTAGATTTTAAATCAGGACAAATAAAATCCCATCATGTTATGGTTGCTGATAAATTCAATTCAATTAAACACATATTCATAGCATGCCTGGTACATGCCTAGCATTGTGCTGAGGGGAAAGGGCACAAAGATAAGCAAAAACAGTCAGACTCTGGAGTTCAGAGTCTGCTAGAAGAGAACTATGATCCAATCATCACACGGCTGGTTATATAATCTCATATCGAGATAAAAGATGTGAAGTGTTGTGACATAGATCTATAAAAGCACATGATGACATATGACAACAGTAACTGACTTTGAGACGTCAGAGTGTCCTGAGGAAGTGACACTGGAACCTGGAGAGGAGTTTAAAAGCGAAGGGGGCTGTGGGAGGGCAATGAAGAAAATCCAGCAGTAGATGGAGAAATGAGAGGAATGGTGAGCGATAAGGCCATCTGCACTCTTCATCCTGCTTGTGTGACCTTTGTAAAACATGTTAAAATTTTTTGTATGATTTACTTTTCTCACCTGGAAAACCTTGTATTTTTAAAAATTATTATCTCAAAGATCCTTTTCATTCAAAAAGTACAGAATTCTAACATTGCAGCCATGATTTGTAAGTTGGGTGCTGTCCATGGTGCTAGAAAGTAGCTCTAAGTAGAATGAAGTGATTTAGGCCAAAGCTCCCAAACCTGACCATACTTTGGAATCAACAAAAACATCATGCCCAAGATTTACTGAATTATAATCTTTGGCATTATGGCCCTTGAGTCTGTATTTTTGTAGATACCTTCTCTTAGGTGAATCTGACATGTATCCTGAAAACTTAGTTTCCAGAACTACTGTATAGAGAAGGGTTTTCAACCCTGACATATATGATACGTGAAGAACTTTTAAAACTATTCAAAACCAGACCCTTCTCTAAAATAATTAAGTTAGAATCTCTAGAAGAAAAACCTGGTAATGAGTATTTTCTCAAAGATTCCCAGGGGATTCTAACAGGCAGCCTGTAGTCACGTGAATGGATTTAAGTTAGGAGATGGGAATATTATTTATGTAAAATGAATCATCTGAAAGGTTACTTATAAAGAATTTGTGGTACACACAAACACACACACACACACACACACACACACACAAGAAAAGACAAGATTATTTTGCCAATGACATTTGTATCAACTAAGAACATATGGGAGCAAATATTCAGAAATATTCATTAAAATATTTTATAAAAATTTTCATTAACAACCTATAAATATTGCTAAATAAGTATCAGTTAGCTTGAGTATTGATAATTTTATATCAATTTTCTCCCATTGACAATATAATCAGTTAGGATACGTTTAATCAAAATATTTTGATTGAGTATACAGTATGTGACAATTTTCTTATGAAAGCAGGTCAGCAGAAATACAGATATTTTGAGCTTGAGCTTATACTTAATTACACTTCTCTCACTGTGTTTCTGGATTAGGAACCATTCAATAAGTAAAACTGGTAATCAACAGAAATAAGATGAATACATACATTTTAATAAACAGAATATGGAGAACACAGCTCGGATGGAAAGCTACATTCCAGATTTTGATATTTTCTTGTAAGTATAACCATGAGAAATGATATATCCATGGGAGAGCCATTTATGTTTCCCTGGGGAAGAATAAGTGAAGGAGAGAAACAATCTAGAAATATTTCTTTCATCCTCCTTTCTCTTGAGGACTGAAGTATGAACTTCAACCAAATATGACAACATGAAGGGCACAGTATAAATATTTCCTACTAAAAAAGATACTTTAAATTTTTTTAAAAGCCCAGTTGATTGGAGCATAGTCCCCTGTACCAAAAGGTTGCAGGTTCAATTCCCAGTCAGGGCACATAGTAAGGTTGTGAGTTCAATCCCTGGTTGGGGCATGTATGGGAGGCAATCAATGGATATTTCTTTCTCTCTCTCTAAAAAATAAAATTAAAAAATCAATAATCATATTCTTGGGTGATAATAAAAATGTAATATTTAATCTAGAAAGAGCTACATATAAAATTTAATAATGGGACAGTTTGTTAGCTCAGAAATTATACTTCTTTATGTTGTTTTCATCACCAATGTATCATAGGAAGATATAAAAAGACACTAACATAATATAAAAATGGAATTGATTATAAATGATTTGACACTGATATTTTTAAATGATTTTATGTTTATTGTCAACTTTGTTGCTTTTTTTTTCAAAGTAGCTCAGGTAAAGGCTCACTCCTCATCACTGCAGCAGTCCTGGGCATTATGACCCTAGCAAATAGGGGAGGCTCCCCTCACATTGGCTCTGACTCTGGTTTCAATGCATTGTTTTTCATAATGCCCCAATCAACCAGTTGATTTGATGCATTCAATCAACTAATTAATCAAAATGGGTATATAAACTGATGGATTATCAGAATTAGTTTATTTATCAATACAGTACCATCAAAGTAAGTGTTGAGAAGGCACATGGGTATCTTTCCAGCCCTATACTTTGAACATCCTCAGTGAGGCTGTCCTAGGCCTTTCTACAATAGTCCCTTGTTCCACTGGCCCCACAAATATCTTTTGTATGATAGAGAATCAATAATTATTGAACAACCTAAGTAAGATGGAAATTTGTGTTGACCCTAGCAACTCAGATTCACCGAATCGGATTCCTAGACCTACTCACAATTCCCTCACCTCAGAATGAACATCAAAACCTTGTGTGAGAAACTAAATCATGATAAAATAAAAGAAAAGAAAAAAGGAAGAAATAATTTCTCTCAGAGTTTCTAAACATACATTCTCTTGTAAATGCTAATAAGAAAAAAGCAACATAGAAAAGAAAAAGTAATTGGTTTAAAAAAAACACAGAATATAAGGTTAAGTAGTCAATGTCAAAATGCAATTTGATCTAACTCCCCTGAAAGCACTGAGCATATGCTATGTGTCAAATATTGCTGCACGTGGGTGACCTAAAGACCCCCAAGTGAGGACATTTCACCAGTTGTAGATGTGATAGCAGTGGTGGTGATGGAAGGAGTAACAGTAATAGCTATTTTAATGATTTTGATATTTTTATGGAAATAATTTGATATTCTATTGGACTCTGAAAACAAAGATGTTAATTGGGCAGCTTTATTTATCCTTGTGTTTTAAGTAGGCAAACTGAGACTCATAATGATGAGGATAGAGCAACAGTAGTCCAGTTCCATAAGAAATCAAAACTAGGGATTTAAAAAAAGTTTAATAAAAATAGCCCCAAATGCAAAATAAACAGGGGCAGAAAGGTCAGCATTAGGACAAAGATTAGAAACAAAGCAAAAGTGAATGGATGCTGATCAAGGTCTTCTGATTCCTGCCTTCCTCACACAGCAAAATGGACCAGTAGCCTGTGTCATGGGGAAGTCCAGTTCAAGGGAACATGGTGCTGGGGGATTGTTACTCTGTACCAGTTGTCGGCAAACTGCGGCTTGCGAGCCACATGCGGCTCTTTGGGCCCTTGAGTGTGGCTCTTCCACAAAATACCACGGCCTGGGTGAGTCTATTTTGAAGAAGTGGCGTTAGAAGTTTAAGTTTAAAAAATTTGGCTCTCCAAAGAAATTTCAATTGTTGTACTGTTGATATTTGGCTCTGTTGACTAATAAGTTTGCCGACCACTGCTCTATACCCATCAGGCACAGAATATCATTATCATCTCAGTTGTGTCTACTAGTCCCTGTACACAATGGAGCAAGGAGAGAAAAACCTGGGTGGCTGCCTTTTCCTCAGAGCAAGGAGATATGCAAATGACTTGAATGTAAATCTCATGTTTTATTCATTATGGCTTAAGTGATAAAATGTTAAGGGAAGTGTCAAGTAAGGCAGATAGAGGATTTGAAAGGTCTTGGGTACTTCTGCTGTCAGTATTATCTCCAGGTTTTCCTGGATAACATCATTTAGCCTCCAAATTTCCCGTCTTTACAATGGAAGCAAAAGAAAAGGACTCAGACTTATAAGAGCAGTAATACAAAAAATTGAAAAGGACTTTTAAAGAATGAAGTATTTAAATACTTATGTCATATATTCAATCAGCAGACACAGAGATTCAGATCACAAACAAGAAGCATGAAGAGGAGAAATTAAGACAAAAGATGAGAAAGACCAAGATCAGGAAGCAAATTAGACCAGGACAGATCAGGGCTCCCTGCTGGCCGGCCAGTGAGAAGTCACGTGCCCCGATGAGATTAGAGCGTTTGTGTTGAGCGTGGAAACCTTCCCAGAAGTTACTCATTCTGCTGCCTGGTTCTGAATCATTTTACAGATGAGGGGAAAGGCCCCTTCCTCGGTGCAGTCAGAAGCAGCAGGCCTGAAGTGCAGTAAATGGTAAATCTGTGCAAATGCCGTCATCACAGTTGAAATTACACCAAAATGGAGAGATTTTATAAAAACGAATGCAGCCCTGGCCTGCTGCTCAGTTGGTTCGAGCATCACCCCATACCCAAAAAGGTTGCCGCTGTGATTCAGTCAGGGCTCATACCCAGGTTCAGCTCCACTTTTCCTGCTTTTCCTTCAAGCCTGGCAGGGATGGCTCAGACTTTTGGAGAAAGGCTCACCATGTCCAATGCTGAAACCATTAGAGAACTGTCACGATTTTCAGTTAAAAATATGAGTCTTCTGCAACCGCGTCAAAGATTTATCCACAGTAGTAATGTGGAAAATTAATAATTGGTAAATATTCCTCAAAGGAGTATAGGAGTATTTATAGAGAGTATGGGAGTATTTATAGAGAATAAAGAATAGAATTGTGAAATAAGATAGAAAAGTAGGTAGTGCCATGAACATAGGGGTTGCATATATTCTTTCTGATTGGTATTTTGGGATTTTTAGAATATATTACTAGAAGTGGGATCACTGGGTCAAATGGCAGTTCCATTTTTAATTTTTTGAGGAAGCTCCACACTGTTTTCCATAGTAGCTATCAAAATCTGTGGTACATTTACACAACAGAATACTATGCAGCTGTTAAAAGTAAAGATTTATTTATTACTGTTGAGACAAAATGGAGGGACCTGGAGAGTATTGTGCTAAGTGAAATAAGCCAACAAATATTCTAATGAATAAAATAAACTGATGAATAAAATAGAACCTGAGGCATGGAAACATAGAAAAGACTAACAGATCTCAGAGAGAAGGGGGTGGGGAGTGGGAAGAGATTAACCAGAGAACTTATATGCATACTAGTGCCCTGGTGCATGGATTCCTGCACATTGAAAGGAAATTAATTAGAAGGTGGCCAGCGGGGTAGGACTGGATAAGATGGGCCGTACATGCCTTGGAGCCAACCTCTTGCAGTCCCTCCCCGGCCGGTCGCACCTGGGGTGGTGCCGTGACTCAAAGGTCCCTCTGGCAGGAGAAGTCCCTTGGCCTGGCCCTTGAGGATTGGGCCAAAACTGGCAGTCCGACATCCCCCGAGGGGTCCATGGATTGCGAGAGAGTGGTTCTTGAGTGACACACCCTGGAATTGGGCTCCCTCCTCTCTGGTTTCAGGTACATCACCCTAGAACCACAGCTGCCAAATCACTGCAGCTCAGCAGCTTCTGCATTGAGCATCTGCCCCCTAGTAGTCAGTGTGCATCATAGCTACCAGTTGGAGCATCTTCCCCCTGGTGGTCATTGCACATCATAGCTACTGGTCAGACGGTCGAATGGTCGGATGTCCCTTAGGCTTTTATATATAGGTATACATAACCCATGGACACAGACAATAGGGTGGTGAAGGCCTGGGGTTGGGTGGAAACTGGGTGGAAGGGTCAATGGAAGGAAGGGGGATATCTGTAACATTCTCAAAATTAAGGCGGGGCATCTTTAATACTCTCCATAAATCAATATTTTGTTTCACAGTGTCTAGTCCCTCTTGTTCCATCAGGTCTGGAACAAGAGAAGCAAGTTGTTCCATCATTTGGGCTATGGAACCAAACCATAGTTAATCCAAGTAGTTAGTGTCCTGGGTGCAATGAAGCAGGGCCATTTGGGGTTATCTTCTCTACTGGTCAGAAAACGATTACATCTCTTCTGAACACGAACCATTTACATCATATAGATCCACAAGTCAATATCTAGCTTCACAATATTTAGCTTTACTGTTCATCCATGGTAAGTAGTAAATTAAACAAAACTAGCTTCTTTTAGAGTGGGGGTTGGCAGTTCCTGCCAGTGGGCTGAGCCCTTAAGGAGGAGCTCTATTCCATGATGACAATTTCTGAGATAGTTCTTCTAGACTTCCCCCAAAGAGGTGCGCAGCCTTTACCAGGGTTACTGTGCATTACATATGAGGGAATAATCAGACTTTTGAGAGACAGCTGACTGTAACCTTAAACTAGTTCCTGGAGACCAAAATTTCCCTGTGGTGCACCAGTCCCAGTAGAGGTGAATAGAGGTCTGAGGTCAATGGAGTTTGGGCTTAGATCTATCTCACCGTGAATGAGGGAGTCTTCAAACTCACCCTGTGGGTAATTTCCCAAATTCCAGAATGCATGATTGCAATAGACATGCTCAGAAACTGGCAGAGTATGCACTTCGGTTTCCTAATCTGTGGAGTAAAGGCTGTCATTTTAGGAAAAGCCAAGTGGAAGGCACTAGAACTGCCCAGCTGGTAGACCAGAAACAATACTGCATTCCTAGAGGAATTAGAGAGGGGTAGTGATTGCTACCACATCCCACTTAGCTTGTCAATTTGGCCTGTATGGAAGACAGATGGATCTTGGAAAATGACAGTGGGTTTTCATACACTTGACCAGATGGTGACTCCAATCACAGTTGCTCTTTCAAATGTGGTTTTGTTACTAGAGAAAATGAACATATCCCCTGGCATATGGCACGGGGCTATTGATCTGGCAAATGCTCTTTGCTCCATACCTGTTACTAGCGACCATCAGAAGCAGTCTCCTTTCAGCTGACTGAGATGACAATACTTCATCACCATCTTACGTCAGGCTATGTCAAGTCTCCTTCATTATGTCATAATCTAGAATGCAGGGACCTTAATTGCCTCTCCATTCTTCAGTGGGGGTATCATGATGATCCATTTTATTTGTAATATTTAGCTGATTGGGAAGGGTGTGAAAATAAGTATGGTTTAGAAACAGCTAAGAAACCAGTGGACAGGAAATAAATTCCACAAAACTTGAGTCTGGCCACCTCAAGAAATGTCTAGGAACCCAGTGAAATATACTTTCCAAAATTAAGGACAAATTTCTGCATCTGACCCCTCCCACCACTAAAGAAAGAGCATTGATTGTACCTCTTTGAATGTTGCATAAACCTCATTTAGATATGCTGCTCTGACCCATTTGCCTAGTAACTTAAGAAAGCTTTTCATTTTGATCATGTCTGGGACAAGAGAAGCAAGCTGTTTCATCATTTGGGCTATGTGACCCATGAGACATGACAGTGATTGAAGTAGGTCTGAAATTAGGAATATAGTTTTGCATATCTTGACTACTTTTTCTCTTCTTCTATTTCTATCAGCTAAAATAAGAAAAAATAAGTTTCAATAGTAATTAACTTTGTAAAAGAATACATATGTAAAACTTTAGACAATAAAAAATGAGGAAAAATAGTAATAAACCTTAAATATAAGTTTATAAGTTAAAGATGAACAAAGAGAATATTATTCTGCTAGAAGACAGAATTTTTATCTTTTTATGTGGAAGAGTGTTTTCCATTATAGAATGGATAATGTTAGAAGTCTATTTTGCTATTGTCTTAATTTGGAAATTATATCAAGAATGGTTGAAAGAAGGATACAAGAATGCCAAATTGCAACAGACATAGTGCAGGGGATTTAGTTCATCCTAATCTACCTGAGCTTCAGGTACATTTCCCAGGATTCCCTCATTTCCATGGCTCCTGGCTAGTGTGGCCCCACCGATATTATGCATCAGGTTTCAAAAGCTTGTATGCCCAAAAGGTCAACACTGGCTCCCATTGTCTCTGATCTGGCTCACCTTGGTGCAGAGGCTCACATCTTCTCCATCTCCCACAGGATTTCTTTATGCTTCTCAAAATCCTGGCCAGGTACACATTTAGCTCAGCAAAGCAGAGTGCCAGCTTAGAAGTTGGAGGCTCATTGGTGGTGAAAGACCTTGAGGGTTCCATTGTCCTGACTCCCCAAGTCCATGGCCATCTGTGCAGCTACTCTGTTGGCTCTGACCACTCCCTTCAAAGACCAGAAGCAGGACCAGCAGCTGTACTTCAAGTGTTTAACCAACTCCCACAGTTGTGCAAAGTCAATAATAAATCTCACATTCTGTATGGTCAAATCCCAATGAATATTGAAAATAAGCTAGAAATGTGGAGAAAAACCTAATAGAGGAGATTGATTTTATGTCAAAATTTGAAAGAAATAATTGCACAGAACAAGATGGGGACATCGCTAGATGAGAGAGAAGATATTATGTATACTTTGGGGTAAAATACAGTGAGCTTTGCTCCTCTATATATGTCAGAAACAGAATTTTTTTTTAAGTAGGTGAGACGATCAGCATACAGCAAGCTATGAAAGTCAGGCTGAAAAATGTTTACCTCTTCTGGTGAACACCAACAAGATGGGCTAAAGGTTTGGCATTTTTCTCACAAGAGCTGAGGTGGCTAAGACCTGACTAGACAGCTCTAGAGAGTCCTATTAGAAAACCAAGACAGAGGGAGGTCGGAATCTTTTCTTAGGCCCAAAGCTAGGGCTGGTCTGCCAAGATGTGACATGTAGTAATGTGAGCCCAGAGTAGGACAGCAGGTCTCCATGATTAGAGTTACATTAATAATAACCCCCATTCACTTAGCTGGGTACAGTGCCAAGCACTTTATATACATTGACTTGTGAAACCTTATAGAGTGGGTGTCATTGTTTCCTGTTATGCAGATAAAGAAACAGACACCTAGAGACTAAATAACTTGCCACATTTACGTACTTAGAATTAGAAACTCCTGCATTCAAACTGTTCTCCCCGACTCCAGGAGGCACCTGATTTAGCATGAGGACAGTAACTACAAGCTGAGAAATGCTACCTGACCTGTGTCTCACGGCCAACTTTATTCTCATGTGTATGAAGTTATAGGTGAACATTTAAATGGACAAGCGGAACATAGCTGCAAAGATAGGTAAGTGGGAGCCAAGTAGGAGTATAATAACTGCAAATTCCTGAGCTCAAAAAACAGTTATGTGCCCATATAGACACACAATTGGACAGGAGTTCGTCAAAAGCCAAGTAAAACCCAATTTTTTTGTTTATATATAATTGTGTCCCAAATAGCACAAATTCTAATATTTCATCTTTAATGAAGTGGAGATGAAAATTTGAAAAACTTTTCTGCATATATGTCAAGACAAAAAGAAAGAACATTTAGGAAGGGAACAGAAATCTGTGTTTTGAATGTTGAGTAGCTATAAAATATGGCCTGAAACTCCCAGCACTCCTAAGGAGCAGGGGTGGTGGTTGGAGCAGATACCCTGGGACCAGACTACATGTTCGAGTCCTGGCTCCGCCACATGCACCCACAGCCAAGCACTCAATATCTCTGCAGATCCTGTTCTCACCTGGAAAATGGGGCTGGTAATTGTTGCGAACATTATTTATGTCCTTATTTGTAAACTAGAGGCCCAGTGCATGAAACTCATGCACTCGGGGGGGGTCCCTCAGCCCGGCCTGTGTCCCCTCACAGTCCAGGAGTCCTCAGAGGATGTCTGACTGGCGGCTTAGGCCCGCTCCCCATGGAGACCGGGCCTAAGCCGTCAGTCAGACATTCTTAGCGCTGATGCAAAGGCGGGAGAGGCTCCCACCACCACCACTGCGCTTGACAGATGTGAGCCTGGCTTCTGGCTGAGCAGTGCTCTCCTTGTAGGAGCACACTGACCACCAAGGGGAAGCTCCTGCATTGAGTGTCTGGCCCCTGGTGATCAGTGTGTGTCATAGTGATTGGTGGACCAGTTGACTGACTGCCCTCTGGTGGTCAGTACACATCATAGCGAGCGGTTGAGTGGCCTTAGCATAGCATTAGCATATTACACTTTGATTGGTTGAATGAATGACCGGATGACCAGACACTTATCATATTAGGCTTTTATTTTTTAGGACTAGTGGCCCAGTGCACGAAATTCGTGCATGGGGGGGGTGGTATTCCTCAGCCTGGCCTACACCCTCTCCAATCTGGGACCCCTCGAAGGATGTCCTACTGCCGGTTTACAGGGATCGGGCCTAAACTGGCAGTTGGACATCCCTCTCACAATCTGGGACAGCTGGCTCCAGCCGCTCACCTGCCTTCCTGCCTGCCTGATTGCCCCTGCCAGCCTGATCACCCCCAACTGCCCTTCATGCCAGCCTGCTCAACCCCAACTGCCCCCCTGCTGGCCTGTTCACTACAAATTGTCCCCCACTGTTATCCTGATCACCTCCAACTGACCCCCCTGCTCGTCTGCTTACCACCAACGGCCCCGCGCCCTTCCCCCCGACCAACTTGATCACCCACAACTGCCATCCCATCCTGGCCTAATCACCCACCAGCAACCCAAGCTCCCAGCCCCTCCTTTTTTTCTTTTTTTGTTTTTTTTCAGCGCCTCCTTGAGCACAGGCCAGAGCCAGCTGGAAGCAGGTATCTGGGATTTATTTATCTTCTATAATTGAAACTTTGTAGCCTTGAGCAGAGGCCAGGGCCAGCCAGGGTGGGTGGGAAGCTTGGCTTCCTCCATCGCTGAGGCAACCCAAGCTTCCTCCTCGCTCCAGCTCCATGGCCGCCACCATCTTGGTTGGGTTAATTTGCATGCTTGCTCCTGATTGGCTGGTGGGCGTGGCTGGTGGGCATAGCAGAGGTATGGTCAATTTGTATGTTTCTCTTTTATTAGTGTAGATGGCTTAAAAACATATTTCTAAAAATGAATGCTTGCACATTGTAATACACCATGCTAAGTAAGTGTCTAATAATTAAGTTAAATACTTGAAACGTGAACATTTACTATAGACATGGGTCAGTTCAAATGTCATCTCTTTTGTTAGACTGTTTTCAGTAATTCAATCAGCAAATATTTTTTGGACAACTGACAGGTTCAAATAGTGTTCTCAGATTGGATTGGTAAACAGAACTAACAATAAATATGAACTCATGGAAATTTATTGCTCTAACCCTGTAATACCTTATGCATTATATTAGAACTAGAGGCCTGGTGCATGAAATTTGTGCACCAGGGGCGGGGGGTTGTCCCTCAGCCCAGCCTGCAACCTCTCCAATCTGGGATCCCTCTCACAAACCAGGACTGCTGGCTCCCAACCACTCACCTGCCTGCCTACCTGATTGCCCCTAATCACTTCTTCCTGCAAGCCTGATCACCCCCTAACAACTCCCCTGCCATCCTGATCAATGCCTAACTACTCCCCTGCCAGCCCATTTGCCCCTAACTGCGCTCCCCTGCCAGCCTGGTCCCCCCTAACTGCCCTCCCCTGCTGGCCTGGTCCATCCCAACTGCCCTCCCCTGCAGGCTTGGTCCCCCCCAACTGCCCCCCCCTGCAGGCCTGGTTGCCCCCAACTGCCCTCCCTTGTAGGCCTGGTCCCTCCCAACTTCCCTCCCCTGCTGGCCTGATCACCCTCAACTGCCCTCCCCTGCTGGCCATCTTGTGGCAGCCATCTTGTGTCCACATGGGGGCGGCCATATTTGACCACATGGGGGCAGCCATCTTGTGTGTTGGAGTGACAGTCAATTTGAATTTATTATATAGGATGCTATTCTAATCCATTAGACATTCGCCATGTTCTGATGCAAATTTTATATACATTATTATTTTCCTCACTTGACCATAAATTTTTTTATTTTGATAACTCAACTTAAAAAATAACTTTTTAAAATATTGTTGAGAGTATTACAGATGTACCCCCTTTTCTCCCCATTGCCCCTCTCTACCCAGTTTCCACCCTGCCCCAGGCTTTCACCACCCTATTATCTGTGTCCATAGGTAATGCATATATGCTTATAAGTTCTTTGGTTAATCTCTTCACACACACCCCTTCCCTCTGGGATTTGTCAGTTTGTTCCATATTTCCATGCCTCTGGTTCTATTTTATTCATCAGTTTATTTTGTTAGATTCTTTGTTCGTTTATTTTGATTTTTAGATTCAATTGTTGATAGATATGTATTTATTGCCATTTTATTATTCATATCTCTTCTTCTTCTTCTTCTTCTTCTTCTTCTTCTTCTTCTTCTTCTTCTTCTTCTTCTTCTTCTTCTCTTATTTCTTTTCTTCTTCTTCCAGGCCAATTAGCTGTGAGGACCAACTGAGACTACAGTGGAAGAGCTGTTGTGCAGGAGACACCCCTATGGAGCAGGACTTGCTTCAGGACTTGATGCTCACTGACTCTGCCTCTTGCATGTGTCACTTGTGGATGTGTAGAGTTGTAATCTGGTGTGGTCTGAAGCTGTCCACAAAATGTACTGGCTCTGGGGCCTCCAGAGCGGTGCAAAGTCAGCGACTGCCTGGGGCTACCCAGCAGGAGCTACAGAGCGATCTACAGATGGCTGCTATTTATGTTGTGCTTGGACGTGCCCAGGTGAGGCTAAGCTGTGAAGCAAGGCAGGCTGGCGCTAGTGCTAGATCTTGGGCATGTTATTGATGGGTATGGAGCATGCTGATGCCAGATGATGCTTGCTTGAGAGATTTTAGGAAAGTCTGAAGCCTGAGCCAGGACAGGCCATTCATATGGAAAAGCTGCTGCAAACAGCTTGGAAAGACCTGCAAACTGGATGTGTCAGGGTGTCAGGGAATCACCAGGGTAGAGTAAGCATGTGGGCTAAACTGATAGAAACTCAGATATGGCTACCAGTCAGCTCTGCAACAGGGGAGGTCTCAGCATAGGAACAATGACCCCTGTGAGCACCCTTGTCTGGGAGAAAGCCTCCCCTGTGTTCTTGCTCCAATGCCAGAAGATCCATTTCCTTCCCATATGTCCCTAGATACCCCCATGCCACTGCTCCAGTGCTAGAGCTCAGAGGGAGGGAGTCCAGGTAACTCTGTGCACTGGCCCTTTAATAGGAACTGTGTCACTCAGCCACAGTTCCTGCTAATTTTTATAGCCTGAAGTTATGGGGACTTCTCTTCCCAGCTCTGGAACACTGAGATGGGGATCTATTGTGGGGCTGGGACCCCTTGCTCCTTACAGGATATATCCGCAGCCGAGATATCCCTCTCAATTGAAAACACACCACACATGGGTGTTGGACCAGCCCATTCCATGCCTCCGCCCCTCCTACCAGTCTCAGTGTGCTTTCTTCTTCACTTTTTTAGTTGTAGGACTTCCATTCTGCCAGGTTTCAGGTGGTTCTAAATGATGGCTGTTCTGTATTTTAGTTGTAATTTTGATGTGGTTGTGGGAGGTAGTGAATACCAGCATTTACCTATCCATCATCTTGGTTCTCTGTCTATAAATTCTTTAAGAGCCTGAAGTTTATACTTCTTTGTATTTAAATTTATATAAAAATAGGTATCCAAGAAGTGCCAGTTAAATTAAGAAGGGAGGGAAGAGAGGAGGGAAGGAGAGACGTGAGGGAAGAAAGGAGGGAGAGAGAGAGGGAGGGAGGGTGAGTAGAACCAGTAAGGTGGGATGGGCAACAGCTCTAAATGGATTCCAACCGCTAGAGCTCAAATTCTAATGTCTACTTAGTAGCTGTATGACATTAGGCAGGTTCTTAACCTCCCCAAGTTCAGTGCCATTAGTTGTTAATGGTATCTACTTAAATGAAGACTTCTGTGAAATTTAAAAAACTAATGATTTGAAAGCATGTAGCATGATATATTAAATATATTACTATTATAAACTAATGAGCAAAATAAACTTTAGATAAAAGACTCTCTGAAGATGAAGCAATGATTCAACATGTATAGACAGTGTTAAAATTTTCTGTGTGTGTATGTGTGTGTAAAATGGTATTTATATGATTTGAAAGTCCTATATTTTAATTTGTGCAAGTAACAATGATACAGAAAGATTCAGTTTATCTAACTTACTGCACTCCATTTTAATGCCATGTGAACCAAAGGATTGCAAGGCTGGGTCCCTGCCGTACTGTCATCCAGGCTCATTGCAGCAAAGTCCATGAATCAAATGCAATTTAGTCTGGCTCAGCGAGATGCAGCTGGAGGCTGTCTCTGCACATGAAGCAAAACAAACATTACAGATCATAATTTCTGCTCAGAGCCGTCCATCTTGGTCATTCTTCTTGGCAGGCGATTGGTCTGATTAAAGTGATTCTGTGCAAATGATTCTGTAACAGTGGGGAAAGCACTACCTTTAACCTGTAATAAAGTAGACTTGGTACAATTTTCTGAACTCGATAGAGGATGACCATCAGGTATGTGGCTGTGACATCTTCTCTATGCTTTCCTGAGCCTCTGAGAAAGCCAAAGAAATTCTGCCTCCTGAAGCCACAAGGAGTCCTTATTTATTTATTTATTCATTTATTTATTTATTTATTTATTTATTTTTATTTGGGAATTATCCTGAAGATCCACTAAAGATAGTAGGAGAATGTATATATCCATCCCCAGTTCCTACTAATATTTGGACTTTGACCCTGGTGATCAAAGGAGAGTCTTTTGTTCTAATGAGGTGACTGGGTGGGCTTCTGGATGGGGGTTGGTCACACAAAGACCAGCTCATGATTAGAAACTTGAAACTTTCGTTCCCACCCTCATTCAATGAAGAAAGGAGAGGGGCTGGAAATTGATTAAAAATTGATCATGCCTATATTATGATACTTCTATAAAAATCCCCAAAGTTAAGGGTTTAGGGAGCTTCTGGGTTGATGAAAGCATTCATACATGAGAAGATGGCACTCCTCAACTCGAGGGGACAGAAGTTCCTGTGCTCAGGGCCCTTCCAGACCTCATCCTATGTGTCTCTTCATCTTCCCATTCATCTGTGTCCTTCATCATATCCTTTATTAAATCACAAACTGATAAACACAAGTAAGTCTTTCCCTGAGTTCTTTCTGTGAGGGGTAATGGGCACCTTGATCTACAGCTGCTCTATCAGAAGTACAGGACAACCTGGGACTTGTGTTTGGTATCTGACCACCACAGAAGTTAGCCTGCTGGAGCGTGAGAGGCCATGGGGAAGAGAATTTAGGAATCCATTCAACAGCAAGCCAACCCCCAGCCATGAAGAAGTCAACTGCCAGATGTGTAAATGAACCCAACAGTTGCCAAATGCAGACACATGAGTGAGGCCAGCTGAGCCTCAGAGTCAGAAGTTAATAAACAGTTGGTTCAAGCCACTATGTTTAGGGCTCATTTGTTATAAAGCAGCAACTAACTAATAAGTAAAGAAGAAAGATCTGGGGCAACATTGATTCCAGGACTGGTCTTTGGATCCCACATATTTTTTTACAACAAAGAGATTCTGGAGCACAAGCAAGTTAATGTAATTCTAAGCCTTATCTGTGGTAGATCAGAAGTGATCCAATGGTTCCTTATAACAGAAGCAAAATGAAGGTGACTGAACATTCATATTTGAGAAGCTGGGGAAGGCTGGCTCAAAGGATAAAAGAGTGTGGATAATGCTCCTGAAATTTAGAGAATACCATTTCATCATGCAAATGAGAGAATCTGACTGGGGAAGCCTGAATTTTACATTTAAATGTTCAGTGTGACTGGGAATCACTGATATAGAAAACAGCATATGGCTGGTGCACTTTTCCAAAATTAAGGTTGTTGTTAATATTTTAAATGGAGCTTAGCTAGTGAAATGCTTCTGTTGAGCTTGCTCTGGAGTGGCAATGGGCAGTGACTTTAAACTGGGATCCACACAGAAGATCCTAACAGTGTGTTTTGCTGGGTTATTTCATGTGACAGCTGGGTGGCATGCTGCTCTTTGTCTATGTCCACCTTCTGACTTCTGCACCAATGTCCTCCTCTGGCTAAACTGTGTACCATTCCCTGATAGCTTACTCACCTCACTCGCCCAGAGTCTGCGAGTGACCCTGGACTCACCCTGGCCTTCCGACCAATCAGACAGGGACCTTCACACCCACCCTGTTTATCTCAATAAGAGAAGGTATAATGACTAGTTTGTGGCTTTTATAGTAATTCATTACTTCGGAACATTATGTTAGTGGAAGAAAGCACATGGAATCTAGAACCTGGGTCAAATTCTGGGTCCACCACTCAATACATGACTGGCCTTGAGAAATCCACTAGAACATTTTGAACTTGTTTCTTCTTCTACAAATGGGGAAAATAACACCTGTTTTACCTACCTAGGGGAGTTTTTGTAAGGCTCAAAGTATTATTCACACAAGACACACATATATGTACTGATATAAATGTTATTTTAGGATTTCAGTAAATACTAATTTTGCTAGCCCTAAAACCCTGGCAATCAGGACTACGATGGTAAAATACCTTAACAACTCAGTTCTCTATGTCTTTAGCTATGTATTCTTGTCCTCAAATTCAGGGAGAAATAGATTTGTGTAGGGAAGTGAAGAGAGTCTGAATGAGTGTTAATGTTATTGGCTGAAGGAGGGAGATTTTCAGATATAGACAGAAGTCAGGGAGGTGGGTGGTGTTGATTTCACTCAGAAATAGAGAACAGATTCCCATTTTTCCTAATTTCCTGCCTTTTCTATTTGGGCCATTCATTGTATAATTAACCCAGAGTCTCTATCATACACAGGAAAGACTGTAGGAATTTTTCCAATGATGGGATTACCATGCAGATACCTGAGCCAACTGGTATACTATGTACTGCAAAGGCTGGCCCCTGGATGGCAGTTCTTTGCCAAGACTTGATGCCAATGAAGAGAGCATCTCTAAGAGGAAGAAATAATTTCTATTTGTAAGAATAAGTAAAAACAGAGATAATTGCTTACTCTTTTATCCCCCAAAATGCCAATATGTTATTCCTTTCAAGAACCTCTGTGTCTTCTACTTAAATACATTTGGTAAGTGCTTTGGCTTTAACATATTTTGAAATACACTTCATGCATCATCTACAATGTGCACCTGTTGTGCTCACACATTGCACAAATAGTTGTTGGCTGGGTGAAGTGTCAGCTATGAGGCCACAGGGAGAGCGGGGTGGGCAGTGCAGTCCCTGACCTGGCTGCCCCACTCCCTCTGGCCCTCACATCCACAGCCCCCTTTCCAGAGATTTTCCTTTTCCCTGAGACTTTGTACAAGTGAAAATAGTAATAATAAAACCAGTTTGTTTTCACAGCCTGACAATGTATAGACAGGAACTACTAAGTACTTTACATTCTTTATTTCATTTAATCTGTAGAACCTCACAAATTTCATCCCATAATGATCCCAATATACAGATGAAAAGCACTGAACTGTAAGTGGGAGAGCCAGTGTTTGAAATCTGGGTTTAATTGGCTCCAGCGTCCTTTACACGTTACTAAGTACTATCATCGGTCTTGACTGTGCATGATCCACCTTTTGAGACGGATTTACAGACCTCTGAAGGAAATCAACATATTTTTCATCCAGATTAATTGATCCAGTTTACATACATTATCCAATTAATTCTATTGACTCCTTATAAAGCAAACAAGTTAATTTCATTGTAGAAATGAGGAAACTTAGGACCAATATAGTTAAGAAATGTATCCACAAACTCTTAGCTAATTAATGGTAAAACTATCATTCAAATCAACATCTTAAGCCTAAACTCCATGTTCTTAGACTGTTTCTTTAGAATTTGAGAAATTGATTACAAATTTTAAAGTAGATTACCCTTGGAGATAAACACACTTCTTCAACAGCAAGAATTTCAGGACAAGGATGACATTAAGGGCATATGAAGTAGACAGGAAAGAAATACAAGGAACTAAAATCCTCTGTGAGCATCCCAGAATATTAACATTTATTAATGAGTGTTCACAACTAATTTCCCTTTTCATCTGCTTGAAAATGAGGGTAGAAACCTGAAAGGATGGAAAACTAAGGCATCTTTTTATATAAACATGAAACTATCAGATCACTCTATGGAGACTATGAACTTAAATTCATTTATCTCATATACCATAAAGGAAAATTAATCCCATTAAGCCAAAGAGCAAAATGTAATCTTTTTAAAAAATGGCTCACAATATTGAGCTTTTGGGGGTTCTTTTTCTCTAAAGGAAGCTGATGGACAGTGTCCTGGACTCAGAAGGCCAGAGTCTAAACACTAGATTTAGCAATTTTTACTTCTGCAAAATTTGATTAATTGGTTAAAGTCTCAAAGCTGCTATTATAGTAGCCAGAGTAGAATAAGATAAAAAACCTAAAGGAAGAGGAAATCTAAAGCAAGTCGAGAGAATTCTGTGAATGTTGTCTAAGAATGTGGTGGAATGGAGGTGCTGAAACTTATGATTCAGACCAGAAGATTCCAACCCTGCACTAAAATCATACAGAACATTCTAAAAAAATAAATCCCAGTTTCCACACCCAAAATTTTGGTTTCAGGGATTTCTGGAATACTGTGGTCAATTCTATATTTTTAAAAACTTTCTAGATCATTCTGATGAGCAGTTAGTCAGGTTTGAGGGACCTGAACAGTCATTTAATTCTACAGGTATGCAGGAAAAGAATGGATGTGATTCTACCACTCCTTATTTAAGACAGTAACATTTGCTCACAATTCTTCCTCCCTTTCTTGCTCTTGCTATAGCTTTCCTAAGGGCAGAGCACGCCTCCAGACTCTCTTGATTTGGGGGCATCAGGTGACTTTGACCAATGGCAGATGGGCAGAAGTGTCACCGGAAGTTCCAAGAGGAGGTCTTAGGTCCTGCGTGTCCACTGGAGCCCCCATGCTCCAGGCCTCTGCCATGAGAAGAGTGTCCCGTCACAAGCCACTCCACCACGAGAATGCAGGTGCAAAAGCCCTAGCTCACCTACCCCATGGTCTGAAGCCAACCCAGCCAGGGAATGCAAACGCTGCAAACCCAGAAAGACAAAAGATAATAGTGAAAAAGAGGAAACTGATAAGGTAGATGAGCGATTTCCACAAATCCTTGAAAAATGAACAGTTGTACTACTTTGATGAAGGGCTGCTTTCTTCAGAGTTTTATTTAGGATAATTAGATTACATGGACTTTAAAAAAATTGTATGAAAAGAGAGAATGTGTGTGTGGGTGTGTGTGGGTGTGTGTGGGGGGGGTGGGGTGTGTGTAGGTCTTTGTCAGTTACCCAAATAAGTGAAGGGTAGTGTAAAACTCGATTCTATTTCATTTATTAAATACTCAGAATACCATAGCTCAATAAATAATAAAGCCTACAGAGAATTAAGAGTTGTATCATTAGACATGTTACTTCTTTTCTCAATGAAACCTTGTTTGATCATGTTTTTCTAAATTTCTCTGAGAAGCTAGATGTCCATACGAAGTCACAGCAATGTTAAGGTGTATGTCACATATAATGTAACACAAGAGTCAACTAATTTGAAATTGTTTCCACAGAATAAGTCATTTTATATGTCTGTACTCTTTATGGCAGATAAGTTTTTCTCATGGTATAACATTATATTCTTTCTGAGTCATTAAGAGATACTACTGGCATGCACTAAACTGTATTTTGAAGCATTGCCATTCTGTTTAAAACATATAATTTGTAGATAAAAGTAAAAGCATGAAGCTTGTCAAATACTTTTTTATTCCATATCAAAAAAGTAAGAATTTTTTTCACTTCAATATTGAATTATTATAAGGTAGAGAAATCAGTGGAAAATTGATATTTAGTAAAGGAAATGTTATCTCAATATTTACAAGGGCACTATGGTAAAGTTTACTAATGCTTTCCATAGCTGTTTTTTCTTCATTGCTGGAATATGATATACTATACCCAATAAACTATTTAATCTCTTTAGGTTTTTTCTTATGCTCAGTGTGAGTGGTACATGGACTTTAAAACTTGATAGATATGCCCTAACTGGTTTGGCTCAGTGGGTAGAGCATCGGCCTGCAGACTGAAGGGTCCCAGGTTCGATTCCGGCCAAGGGCATGTATCTTGGTTGCGGGCACATCCCCAGCAGGGGATGTGCAGGAGGCAGTTGATCGATGTTTCTAACTCTCTATCCCTCTGCCTTCCTTCCTCTCTGTAAAGCAAACAAACAAAAAAACAACAATAAAATATATTTTTTTAAAAATAAAAAAATCTTGATAGATATTAGCAGATTGTACACCAAAAGTACTTGAGCAATTCACGTCAACGGCCCTCAAGTTGGGCTTTGAATTTCATTGATTAAATGGAAGTCTTGGCCCTCCCCTCTCCTCCTCTGCCCAAATGATTTACTTTCTGGGAGGGGAAGGGAAGCCTGCATTTAATTAAACACAAGTAAAAACAAATTTCTCAGAAACTTTGACTCATAAGAGCATTCGTGTTTATCACTCTCTTTTTTGTCTCCACAAAGCCAGGGAGTTCCTCCATGCCACCCTTAAGTTAGCTGCCTATCGACTCATAGACTCAAGAACAGACTGAGGATGACAGAGGAGGAGGTTATGGAGCTGGGTGACAAAGATTGAGAAGTACAGATTGGTAGATACAGAATAGTCACAGAGATGTGAAGTATAGCATAGGGAATCCTATATAATAAAAGCCTAGGTGGAGTTACACCCTTGCATGATGTTGTCACAAAATGGCCACCATAAGATGGCTGCCACAAGATGACCAGCAGGGGAGGGCAGATGTGGGCAATCAGGCAGGCAGGGGAGGGCAGTTGGGGGTGAATAGGCCAGAAGGGGAAGGCAGTTGAGGGCGACTAGGCTGGCAGGGGAGGGTAGTTGAGGGCCATCAGGCTGGCAGGGGAGCAGTTAGGCATCATATGGGCCGGCAGGCAGAAGCAATCAGGGGGCAATCAGGCTGGCAGGCAGAAGTGGTTAGGGGCAATCAGGTAGGCAGGCAGGTGAATGATTAGGAGCCAGTGGTCCTGGATTGTGAGAGGGATATCCAACTTCTGGTTTAGGCCCTTGGGCCTAAACTGGCAGTCAGACATCCCCCGAGGGGTCCCAGATTGGAGAGGGTGGAGGCCGGGCTGAGGGACACACCCCCTTCACGAATTTCATGCACCAGGCCTCTAGTATAGACAATAATGTGGTAATAACTATGTATGGTGCCAGGTGGGTACTTGAAATACCAGGGACCACTCAAGTAAATTACATGGTTCTCTAACCACTATCCTATACATCTGACCAGAGACATAGAAGCATTGAACAGACTGTCAAACCATAGAGGGAAAGCTGGGGAGGTTGGGATGTAAGAATGACCAATGGACACAGACAATAAGGTGGTAAAGGCCTGGGCTGGGGGGTGGGGGTGGGCTGAGAAAGGTCAATGGGAGGGAAACGGGACATATGTAATACTTTTAACACTAAAGAATTTTAAAAATACAATAAAGATTTAAAAGATAAAAAATATTAAATGTAAACTGTAATTCAAAATTTAAACTGTAAAAAACAAATGAAAGTAAAAAAAATTTAGCTGCCTCTCTACATGTCAGTGACAGCCATGAGACATACACCATAGTCAGGTTGGCTGGATAAAACCTCATGAAAACCAAACAGTGCCACAGCCTGAGCGCTCTCATCCGTGATGTCTGAGAAGAACAATAAGGAACACTCTCAACATCTGGAAAGGGTCCAGAATCACATGGCTGCAGGCACCAGGGAAATTAACATCCTCTTCACAATTCTGATCAGCACAGTTGTTTATTAAGATCATGAGTATCATAGAGATTTCAGGGTCTTGGGAAATGTAGCAAGGAACTCTGACTTACTAAGTAGCGGGCAGGAGCGGGGGGGCTGAGGGGAGGCGCGGAGGTTGGGGGGGGGGGCGGGGAGTGGCCTTTACTTAGGTCCATGGAGTGAAAATAGCTATTCAGGGTCATAAATATGTTTCACTTTGGATGAGAATGGAGAGGGAGGAAGGATAATAAAAGGGGTGAAGAATTTAGGAGAGTTTATTAAAGACAAGATGTAATATCCACAGGGAGCAGGAGGGACTGGCATGGGGAAGGGCTGGGAGGAAGAAGATGGAGAGACAGATGAGTCATGCGATGAAAGGGGGTTGGATACTAGGACCCGGTGGTTTGTCCTCAGCTTCTACTGAGGACTGAGAAGGTGGACACCTGGTGGCGTTTCTCTTTTGGCAGAGCCCCCAGTGATGCAGGCCTAGGTTTCTGCAAGCATTTCCTCACTGCCTATTGAGATATGACCCATGGATTCCTGGGAGTGCCCAATAGCAGGAAATGTTTGAAATCAAAACCTAGGTCCCATGTTCCCATGTGTCCTGCAGAATGCCAGTTACTTCAGCGTGCTGTTGTGGAAATAGCTTGGAGAGATCGTCAATGGGTTACTCAACTTTGTGACTTCCTTTTGCTCCCTCACAAGGTTGCTAGGAGGAGGAAATAAGAAACATGCATGAAAAACTAGGCAATCCGTAAATGTTAATCAGCTTTTGAAACTCGGTTATTTCCTCTCCTCTCCTAAGTATCAAGTGAGATGGATGGACACATGGTCAGGCTTGCTGCTTTCTTGGTATTTGGGGGGGGGGGACAACATTTGGCCTTTCTCGGACAAAGACCACACAGTATATTTCTTAATTATCCAACTGTTGGGAAGGTTTGTGTTCAGAAAGCTGTCAGCAAAGGCTTGTTGAATGGCTGCATGAACTGCTCCCACTCAGCCCCATGCTCCATCTGAACACACCAGACTCTGGTGTTGGTTGTTCTTCATGGATCAGAAGCTGAAAACTCGCACCAGGGGCAGGGGCAGCACCATTATCCAAGTCTCTTTCAGAGAAGAGCAATCTGGTGTCCAGAGAAACCAGTTAGTGAGAGAAAGCTGGTCCTATTTCAGGGCCCATGAGGAACCTATTCCTGGTTCTGTTTCAAAGGTTGTTATAACAATTCCCCGAGCTGCTGACTCACAGCGCAGCATCAGCTCATTCACTTCTGTGAAAACATCTCCTGTCCCCTTACCCCTGCACAAAGGGCTGACAGCAATATTTTTTTTTTGCATCAAAACAAGAAATATCAAAATTTTGTTATTGAGAAACTCCCTGTTATGGATTGAATTGTGGCCCCTTCTCAAAATCCTATGCTGAATTCTTAACTTCCAATCCCCTAAAGGGTGAAATATTTGCAGGTAGCATCTTTGCAGATGCAATTACTTAAGATGAGGTTATACTGGAGGAGTGGGGCCCTGGTCCTCTATGACTAGTGTCCCTATACAGGGGAAATTTGGACACAGATGCACATGAAGAGACTGCGATATAAAGATGAAGCCAGAGATTGGGTGGTGCTTCTACAAGACAAAGAACGCACACTGTCAACAAAGCACCAGAAGTGAGCGCAGCTTCTCCATCACAGCCCTGCCAACACCGTGATCTTGGATTTCCAGCCTTCAGAGCTGGGAGACAATAAATGTCTATTGTTTAAGCCAGTGGTGCTTTGTTATGGCAGGCCTGGCAGACTAATACACTCCCCACTCTACCCCTACCCCCACACTGAAATAATAAAATGGATAATACCAAACCAGGAAGAGCCCATGACATCAATGGCCATGTTGATTGCCACCATGCCCCTTAGCCCCTACAACCATGCATGGTACGTAACAGGTGGTCAATAACTTTTTTTTTTTCAGTAATTTGGTTAAATTTATTCAACCTCTGTGCCCTCTACCATGCACACATTACTTTTACCTGTCTCAGCAGTTGTACAAGTCAGTTCACTTCACTATATAACCATAGAAATTGTGATTCAGGAAGAATAATGTATGAGACACAATGAGCACAGACTTTAGAGTTGAAACACTTTCAGATTGAGATCAGTCCCTGTCGCTTAGTTACAGTGTGACTTTAAGCAATTGGTTTACCTGCGTGAAGTTCATTTCCTTTTTCTGTACCATAGGGATGATTACCAAATAAACTTCAAAGAGTAGTCATGAGGATAAATGAGAAGCTACATGGAGCAGACAATACATAAAATTTAGACTCTTTTTATCATTGCGGTAAGAATAGTTACCATAATATCAATCTATCCTCTTATTTTTATGTGCACAGTACGGTATTGTTAAGGCACTGTGTTGTGCAGCAGGTACCTAGAACTTATTTGTACAGAACTAAACTAAAACTTCAGACACTCGGACTAAAACTTCCCGTTCCCTCCTCCCCCAGCCTCTGGCAGCCACCATTCTACTCTCTGTCTCTATGAGTCTGACTATATTAGATTCCTCATATAAGTGGACTCATGGAGTATTTGTCCTCCTATGATTGGCTTATTTCACTTAGTACAATGTCCTCCAGCTCCATCCACATAGTTGTACATTGCAGAATTTCCTTCATTTTTTAGGCTAAATAATATTTCTTTGTATGTATATACCACATTTTCTTCTTTTGCCCAAAGTCATACAGATTAATAAACTGCTGAGTCAAACTACAGCTGTGATCTATTGACTTCAAGCCTGAATTATTTCCATTAGAGCACGCCAAACGGCTTGGCATATCTCACCTATTCTTTATCCAATAGCCAGCCTCTAAGAAGTAAGCCCCATTTGTACTAAGAGGGATGTAAGCTTCCCCCTTCCTTCTGGGAAGACTTTAAAACATGACTGAGAATGCGTTGTCTTCTGGAGCAGGGAGCTCTAGCCTGGGAGAAATTCAAAATTAAATATGAAATGAAAATCAGTAAGTGTTTGGATCAGGCCAGAGTAACTAACACCCACATTTTACAAATTGTAATAAATGGATCCCTAAAGTCCACACAGACCCACCTCTTTGAAGAGGCAGCTCAGTCCAAAACACAGAGCCTTCAACCTTCTCCTGAAGTTTTGCTACAGACCTTTTAAGATAGAAGGATGGAGTTTCCTAGGATCTAGGTGACTTCCCACCACAAAGCAGGCAATAAACTTTTTAATGTTGCCTATTTATTATTGTGTCAACAAGCAACCTGTTGAAGAAATGCATCAGTGATGAGTCTCTACCCAGTATCTTTCTTCGTTGGTGCCAAGAATTCTCTCATAAAAGGTGACTAAGACCAATATTCCAGTTATTGGATGCAATGGGGTCCAGGCTGAGACAGCCATGAGTGATACTCAAGTCCAGCCAGGCAGGAGAACACGGCCTGCTTTATTGTTGAAATCAGACATAGCATTTGAAACCCAAAACATAGACCGAATTATTTTCTCTTTAAAATTTGAGCTCATGTGCAAGTAGGGAAGGAAAGTTCATGGAACAGATGACATGTTTAATCAAGTTTCTTCCTTTTCTCTCTAACATGTGTTCATGCCCAAGGATATATCAATGCAGCACATGCAACACTCCAGCCAAAATTAAAAGAAAAGAAGGCCATGGCATACTTGCAGGATGCTTTGTTTCTTTGCATATCAATAAGTAAAAGTCTCTCTCCAAATTGTGGTGTTTCACTTGGTGTCCTAAATAGAAATCCAAACAGCACTTTAGAAAATGAACTGTCTTAGGGAGCTGGGAGCCCGCTGTCAATCAACACTGCCTTCCTGAATGTGAAAACGCCACACCACTCCTTTCCTTCCTCCCCTTCGCCCCCGCTCTTGCGTTCTGATAGGTCCCAGTGTTACTGCTTCCATTATTCGGATTTTAAGATTTCACAGGCAGGAGAGTATGGCTGTGCAATGCTGGTACTCCTTGTTCCATGACAGGTATGGGATTTAATAAATGCTACAAGGAAAATGCTCATTGAATTTAATTTTTTTAAGCACTACAACCTTCCTGACACTGAGCAGAAAGGCTACAGCAGCACCCCAGTTAATGCTCCTCTGGATCTGGCCTCCCCAAATGAAACATAGATAACTGATAACAGCTGTGGATGTGAAAAAATTTCAGCAGTAAAGAAACCTCTTCCGAGTGTTATATTCTAGGGGATGCTGGTAGTAGACTATTGCAGGGGAATGAGAGAGGAAGCTAAATCTTGTAGATATACAGAGGTTTTGTTTAAAAAAAATTATTTTATCTGTCCCTCTGTGTGTATGCGCACATTTGTGTACTTCAGTAATTATTCTTGTAAATAGCAAGTCAGACATTTGAGTGTGGCATAAAAAGCAGCAACAATAAGGAACGATCTATTTATTCATTCAACTCTACGGGAATGTCCCAAATTTCACCACCTTTTGAGAAGTAGTTGATATGTAATCTCCTCAATTTTATTGTTTCTGGCTCTCTGAATGCTCATATAAGAAAGTCCTGTCTCTGACCCAGATTTTCGTCTTCAAATAGTTCCTATTTCTCTAGAGGTCCACGGTGCCTGGGAATTCATTCTGATCATCTCGTCAGCCTACCAGGGACATGAGTCCCCATCACATTTCCCTTGATGCCATTATTGGTAACCACGGCCACCATATTAACCATACAGGAAACTGGCTACTGCTGTGATCATAGGTGAGGGTGGAACTTAGGACCCCAGAAATCCTGAAACCGGCAAGGATGTGGGGTGAGCGAAGGAACAAGAGGAAAGGACAATGCTTCTTCATCACTAAAGGATTGGTGGGAGAATAGGCTCCAAAGACATCTAAATCCTATGATGGATCCATGAATAAGGTACCTTCCAAGGAAAAAGGGAACCTGCAAATGTGATAAGGTGAATGACCTTGACTTGGGTAGACTATCCTGGACCAGACCTAATCACAGGAGTTCTTCAAAGCACAGAACCTTTCCCAGCTGAGGACAGAGATGAGGGAGATGTGACAAAGAAAGAAGGGTCAAAGAGCGGCAATGCTGGTGCCTTTGGAGCTGGAGGAGGGAGGCCAAGAGCCAAAATATGCAGGCACTTCCAGAGGCGGGAAAGGCTGGGACTACATTCCTCTCCAGAAAGGAATACAGCCCTGCCAGCACCTTGCTTTTCATCCACTGAGACCTGTGTTTAATTTCTGACCTACAGAATTGGACGTAATAAATTTCTGCTATTTAAGCCCCTAACATGACAGTTTGCTATGGCAGCAATAGAAAACCAACCTAGGGTTACTCTGGTTTAGCAATTTACCTCTTTTCTACTGTCATTATCACTGACTGGTGCCTCTATGGATGCTGCTGCCTCCTGGCTCCAGGGCTCACTGTCGGAGGCACACCCACCAGGACGAGGCTGGGAGGAAGGAAGCCATGTGTTCGCTTCTCAGCACACTCCAGCAGAGGTGGCCCGTGGCCAACATGTGACAGCTCTTCCTGGTCACTTACTCGGAGGACAAACTTATCAACAGGGTGTCTGGCTGCCAGAAGTAGCAAGTTCCTATTTCAAAATCAACACTGCTTTTTAACCCTCACCTTCAATGCTGGAGATAGTCTTTAATTCAGCCTCTCTTCTGCTCAGCTTCTCCATAACTGCTGTACTATGCTTTCTGAACTGTTTCACCAATGAGAATACTGTGAGAGCTATACTGAGAAGGCTCTGGGCATAGCCCCTAACTGCCCCAGCTTGTTAATCAGCAACAGATAACCAGGACAGGACCATCAGCCCAGACATCTCCTTCAGTCACTTCGCAGCTAGTGTTCCAGTGCCATGATTAATGTGCTGCATACCAGAGTCAAGAGTCCAGCCAGGCCCCACCAGGCAGTGATGCACCAGCTGCAAGGCACCCAGAGTCCTCCAAACACACATCACACATGGGTGTTTCCCCCACCCTGGTTTTAATCTAACAGTATTAGGAGACTTGCATCTGAATTCTGAATTGCTCTCTCTCTCTCTCCCTCCTTTATGTAACACACACACACACACACACACATACACACACACACACTCAGAAACTAACGCATCTGCTTCCACTGATCAGATCCCCTGGATAATTGCTCTGCTTTACAGATTGCATGATCTTAAGTACAACATTAGCATGAATGCGTATATAAATGGTATTTACTTGTCCTGACATACACCTAATTTTACTAGTTATTTGATATAACAGACACAATAACACCAAAGACCAAGTAGTGAAGTGTCAGTGGCAAGGAAGAATTATAATTTTAGAAATATTTTCTGGGGGGAAAAAATAATGCAGTAACACAGGTTTCCAGCTCTATTATACCCCCTTACTCTTCATGACAACCATGTGAAATAATTATTATGATCTCAGATTTTCAGGAAGGAAAGTGAGGTCCACAGAACGTAGAGACTTGCCAAAGCCTCAGACTACTAATGTTCAGCCAGCTTTTCAACCCAAATGCTCATCACACATTTCTATCCTACTTCTACTCCTCCCTCATCTTGACCCAATTCCACCCAAAGGTGGGATAGCCATCTATTTAGATAAGTATCTTGTTCAGGATCAAGGCCATTTCATTAAAACAATTAATCCTAGCATGGATGGATCTAGAGAGTATTATGACAGAGAAAGTCAAATATCATATGATTTCACTTATTTGTGGGATCTAAAGAACAATATAAACAGACAAAATAAAAACAGACTCATTGACACAGAGAACAGACTGAGGGTTGCCAAAGGGGAAGTGGGTGGGGGGAGGTAGGAGAGGGTAAAGGGAGGGATAACTGATGATGGAGAGAGAGGTGAGTTGGGGTAGTGAATACACAATACAATATACAAATGATGTGCTATACAATTGTATACCTGAAACCTATATAATTTTATTAACCAATGTCAGCCCAAGAAATTTAATAAAATTTAAAAAATAAATGAAGTGAATTTTTGGTTTTCAAAAGCCAATTTAATAATTAATTCATGTAGCTTTCTATATTTCTGGCTTAATATTAAAATTAATCCTAAATTCTATGATTAACATTCTTAGGTTATTCTTTGTGAATGTCCACTGATACTTTTAAGTTTTGCTAGGTGCTCTAGGGAAAACTTCTGTGGGGAACAAAATTGGCCACCCCAATATGTGTCTCTTTGGCATGAGGATTGATTTGGGCTGATTATTTTTAAGGAACAGAAAGGAAGCTTTTCTTCTTGCCTTCCCCCCTAACTGCATGAAAGAATTCGGAGAAAGGGCCTGTCCTGGGAATAGAGCTATCAGCAGACACATCTACGAAGAATATGGACTGTGTGTGGTGGGGGAGACTCCGCAAGGCCTGGAGATCAGCGTCCTGTCTCTTAGGTCTCGTTGTCTCTGCATCTCTGCAGGGCCCAGCAAACAGGTGTTTACCCAACAATTGTTTTTCCACCTCCATGTGAAGTTCCCAGCCACCACCCTCTTCTCCGCTCAAGATGGCATATGAGCCTCCACTGCTTTATCTTGGGGCCTCCTATTTTTATACTTCAATCATACATATGTACGTAATTAAATTTGGTTATTTTCTTCTATTAATCTGTCTGATTTCAATTAATTCTTATACCCTCCAGAAGAACCTAGAAGGGCAGAGAAATTTTTTTTTTCTCCTCAACAGACCTCAAAATAAAAGTTGCTAGAAAGAAGCAAGATATCAGGTATTATCCAGGTTGTGACTAAAAGAGGGTTGGTATAACCTTGATTCCACATCCTGGGTAGAGGGCTGAGGCTTTCTTTTTTACTGGAATGACAGTCTTTGGAGTCAGTTAAGTTTGAGCCAATCCCGGGTCCCCCTTTACTGTCTGCCTAATTGTGGAACTTACTTGCGCCTCGCATTTCAGCTTCCACTATTAAAAATTCAAGCTGCTTGGATGATTAAAAGAGAAAATGCACATGAAGCATTTAGTACAGGGCCTGGCATAGAGTAAGCCAACAAATGGAAACTGTTATTGCTATTATCATTAGTATAATGATCTCAAAATAATAAGGGTTAGCCATTGCTGTTATTACCGTTACTATCTCAGAACAAAAGAGCGGCCCACAGGGACACCTGAAATCAAGGCTAGGACTTTGCTCAGACTCTAATGGATCCACTCTAATGATTACCTAAGTACTTGATAGAAACTCCCACGTTTTCATGCCACTAAATTAAAGAATCAGAAGCTTTTGAAGGTAAGAGATATCCAACACCCACCTGTATCATTGATGCCATTGTAATAACCTGGTTAGTATTTAACAGGAAAGGAGTAAAGGGGAGACCAGGTGACACAGGCATGCCATTTATACAGCTTTGCCAAAAAGCTGCATCTCGCACTCTCTAAGTCTGTCCCCCACTGATGGAGGGGAGAAGGGACTGGACAAAGGCAGTTTAGACAGATGCCCAGTAAGGTCTGAGTGACATGGAAAGGTACTTTGCCATCAGTCACACCTGGAAACAAATTAGTAGCCAAGATGGGCGTGGCCAGTGCAAGCCCTGGAAACCTGAATGTTTAAACTTCTAAACAAGGGAGCCTCTCTCTCTGGCGCCGGATTCCTGGCTCTCCTGTGGCAGGGGGATGCACTCCCCTGCGCCCACGTGGCTCACAGCCCCGTGGGACTCCACACAACGGACTAGTAGACTTTACTTAGCTTGGATGCTGAACTATACCTGGCTGCACCATGAAATGGAAGCTCTGGACACTGGCCTTGCTTTGGGCTCTGCTGGAAGCCCAGCTGTGCCTCTTTCAGGGCTGGCTTAAGAGGCAGGGGACTTTGGAAGCTGAGAAATGTAATTTCACGTATATAAAGCCTTTTACCACACCTCATTCTACTGTGGGGGCTTCTGGAATTCTTATTTCAGCAGTACGCCAAGAATCTCTCTCTTCACGAGGGACGCGGAAATCTGATTATCTGGTAGCATCATAGGATAACTGTAAATCTGGTCCTGTAACACGTGTATTGAAATGCATCCTTAGAAACCCATCAGGATCAGTTAGCTGGGACCTCCATATCACTGTCATTTAACTGGTTGGAGAGAGTTTAGTTCGTCTATCTGGTTGCCAAAAAATTGGGCCAAAATGTTTTTACTTTTGGCTCACATCATATTTAAATATTCTTCCTGATTATTAGCCATCAACTAATTGAACTATTTCTGAAGAATATTAGAGGAACATGGGTGCAGAGCACTGTATTTGGTTTTTGTGTTTATTATTCTATTTACCTAGCTATTAATCTACTTATAGATTTTTTCATTTTAATAAAAAATAAGTGAGAAGTTATGATCAGATTCTTAGTTAAGGAATATATTTCCCCTAAGAAATAAGAGTTATGGCAGGCCAACTATGCCACACATGAAATTATCCTGATACTTTATTCTTCTCAGAGCAAATGTCATTTCCTGAAACCTTTTAGGCCATTAATGCATCACATTTCAGCCAATGTGATGACCCATCTATTTTTATAATTTTTGTGCTTACTTGATAGTTTCATTCACAGTTGGGACCATTTCTTCCTGTTTTGTTCACTGAGAATGGCCAGTGTCTGGAATGAGTCTCATACATGGTGGGCACTCATTGACTTAACAAGTGGATGGATATGTTAGCATTACAACCTGGGAAAGCAGTGAATAATACTAATAATCTCAGTTTTAAATGCTTTTGAAAATATTTAAATAATTAAATACTAAAAAGACTTTCAATAGTATGTGATGAGGATCTCTTCTGTGGAAAGTTAAACAAAGCAACAAAATTTGATGTAATGCTGTATTACACATTTCTATCTTTTCTGATACTGTCACAAACGTCTAAGTGATGATAAAATGCCATTGTCAATGATATCAGTGTTTCTAGAATTGCAGACATCATGAACCTGGCATATCTAGAACAAATATTTATCTAACAAACCTAAAATATCTCCTTTTAGGCAGCCAAAGGATAAATTAAGCTCCTAATAAATTGTTGTTCTTATTTAGCCAGGTTTAAAATCACAGTCAACTAGATACTTTTTTTTGAATCCTGCTTTCTTTTCCTTATAAAAATAGTTTAGTAATTTTCTAGATTAAAAGAAAATCTAGATGGATTTAAGTAATTCTAGTGATTTGAATTGATTTTGTAAACATTTCCCAGACTGTGACTTAAAGAAATATTTAATATGTCTTCTTTAAAGACATGCTATTAACTGAGCTAAAATATTCTCAACATCCTTCATGAAGAACAAAAACTCCAAGGGCTCTGAATACAAATGACTTGCGAAGATTCTATATTACCTCATGTTTACATATTTCTTTAATAGATTTATATATAACTATTAAGTAATCCTCTGGTTATGCTTAGAATGTAAAATTTTACTTGTCTTTCAAATAATAAAAAATAATTTCTAAGGCAATTCTCTTGAGTGTTTGTCTTATCTGATTATAAGTATGCATAGTTGACATTTGATGAATATTAATCGTCCTTTGAAAAAGCAAAACATGGATTCTTTTCCATTCTAGCTAGGTATTACTGACTTCTGGATAACTATTGAAAAGAATTGGTTTCTTTTCTCCAGTTTATCACACAAGAAGATGTTCAATGCTGCCCTTTCAATCAAGATGCCAAGTAGACTACCACCAGCAGCTCTGGGGTAAGTGATCTATGCTTTGATAGATGTTTCACAGAAATTCTGCTTTAAAAAATGTTGATGCTGGTAAAGATCAGCCCAACCTGATTCTTCAACAAGGAACCATGATGGCTGGTCCTGATTTTCTGAAATGCCAACAACCACCCAAAAATAAATTATGTTAGAATTCCAGGCATTCTAGGTGGTCCCTTGAGAAAGTACCAAGGCTTAGGATGGCATCTGTAGCACTCTCTCCATGTTTTCATAGGACCATAAATCCCACTTGATAGACACTGTCTTCCCATTCAGATAAGCCTGAGAGAGGTGCCTGGGGGCCCATGTACGTCCGAATCTCTGGGTTTCCAGAGCATCAACGGCAAAGGCAATTTATCCTCTTAATTTACCACTGTGATTGTCAGGATCGAATACCACTTCCGCCCATGGCAGACACACTGCAGCAGCAACTTGCGATTTGGTTTTAAAAAACTAAGTACAGTATCTGTTCACTAGGGAAAATGTCCTGTATAAAAAAATTTAATTCTAAAATTGAAATGTAGCAATTAGTTTTTTTTTAAAGGTTCTGAGGAAACGATACTTGTCTACCCCAAGTAAGGTGCATCATTAGCATTCCTATGATATTAGCTAATAATAGGGTGGTTATAGAACTCTATGGAATAACAAAAAACAAACTCCAGTAGCCAAAATGGCTTACTACATTTTAAAATAAATACTTAAATATACTTGCTTGAGATAGCATTAAATATGCAAAGTTATTTAGCAAATACTTTTCCCTTTACAAATAAAAAGAAAATGAGATCTCCCACCCCAGATTCCTCTGCCAATGGCTGTAGTAGCTTAATGACCTTCATTATGCTCATTGTCACAGCCACTGAAGACACCAGCAGCAAACCCATGAAAGACTGTAACATGAGATCATAATTTCTAGCATAAATCAATTAGATCGACAGAGGTTGCAAGAGAATGCAAAGAGTATTCTTGGAAGATGTTCAAAATCCAATCATGATCATTAATGCTCTGATTACAGCATCTCCCGTCTGCTTGCTCTCTCATTTGAATGACCTATGCTTCCTTTTTAAAGTCAACACTGGGAAGATTTCAAGTACAGATGACATTCGACAGGAAAGAAGAAATAAACAAAACCCCAATGGGTACTTGACATCCTTAATGCCCAAGCACATGGGTCAGAGTTCACTGGGTTATTTTATCCAGCCATGCAAATTGGTTTATACCTAGGGTCTAAAGCAAATCAAACTGAGCCCAGTGAAAACTGGACAGTGGCTCTAAAAAGTTTTTTGCCTTATTTCTTGGAACCTGAAAGTCAATTTCAACTCAAGGACTTGGCACTCACTGTTCTCCTTGCCTGGAATGCTTTCCCCAAAAATTTCTGACTCAACTGTTAGCACCTTCAAGAGATCATCTCTGATCCTACCCCTTCATTCATTTGTCTGTTTTATTTTCTCCATAACATTTCTCATTATCAGGACTTAAGTATTGATTTAATTGATTATTTGTTTGCTATTGGTCTCCCTCTCCCCACCAGAATGTAAATTCTATGAGGACAGGTATCTTTACCTATCTTGTTCATCAATGTTTCCTTAACACCCTAAAGAGTGCCTGACACAGAGTAGGCACTAAATATGTCTCTACTGAATAAATGAATGAAAAAGAGTGAATGCCTTAAGGCAAAATATTTATTCACTTCCAGCCTAGTACATAACTGCTACTAAGTGAATGAAAAGGTAAAGTCAGTATCCACCCAGTTCCTATTTAAAAAAAAAAAAAAAAAAGCATTAACTTTGCCAGAGACATAGAAGCATTGAACAGACCGTCCAACCTAAGAAGAAAAGTGGAGGTGGGGTAGCCGGGGAAAGGGTGGAGGTTAGAGATCAACCAAAGGACTTGTATGCATGCATATGAGCATAACCAATGGACACAGATAGTAGGGGGATCAGGACATGTGCTGGGGAGTGAGAGCAGCCAGGGAGATGTCAATAGGGGGAAAAGGAGACTTATATAATACTTTAAATAAATAAAAAATTTAAACATTAACTTAACTATGATAATTACATAGAGATAAATTCTGGTCAAATAGGTAATATAAAGCTTTTGAATTGTTACTCTCCTGGAAGTTTTTGTGATCATTTGTGATACTCGGCTCAGTACAATACCAATAAGATGGGGGTCGTGAATCCCAGGACCGGGTTGACTTGAGTGTATGAACAGCTTTACATGAGAATGGTCACATTTTCATGGACAGGTTGGTTTTCTTTCCATGCTTGGCTCTCTGAGGGGAGGTAAGATGTGTAGACACTAAAATAAGTAGCCGTGGGTTTATCCACCTCAGTAGAAAAATGACCTTGTGTAACTTACTTTGTCTACCCAAGTTTTTTCTTCAACTATAAGCATACAGTACTTAATCTCATGTCTTAGTCTTCTCCATGTATGATAAAAAAAAAATACCATAGACTGGGTGATTTTTTAAAAATATATATTTTATTGATTTTTTTACAGAGAGGAAGGGAGAGGGATAGAGAGTTAGAAACATTGATCAGCTCCCTCCTGCACACCCCCCACTGGGGATGTCCCCGCAACCAAGTTACATGCCCTTGACCGGAATCAAACCTGGGACCTTTCAGTCCGCAGGCCAACGCTCTATCCACTGAGCCAAACCGGTTTTGGCTAGACTGGGTGATTTTAAGGAGAAACGTATTTCTCATAGTCTCCAGACTGGAAAACCCAAGATCAGGGTGCCATTAGGTTTGTATCCAAGGTGCAGGCTATCTTTCTGGCTTATAGGCAGTTGTCTGGACACCCTGGGGGAGGGAGGAAGAGAGAGAAAGAGAGAGAGAGAGAGAGAGAGAGAGAGAGAGAGAGAGAGAGAGAGAGATGGTTGGAAGCAAGCTCTCTGGCCTCTTTTTATAAGGACACTAACCCCATAATGAAAACCACACCCTCATGATCTCATCCCAAAGGCCCCATCAAATTGGGGGTTAGGGCTTCAACTTGGGAATTTTGGAGGAACACAATCATTAAGTCCATAGCATTGGGCTTACATGGAACAACACGTATGAAGTGCCTATGACATTTTGGTACATATAAACACCCTAAAGGTGTTAGCATCTATTATTAAAATACATAGAAGAATACTAAATTTTATATAGGATCCATAAATATATAGAGAGTTTATGAAATAAAGTTTGAATAGAGAGTTTAAACTTCACATGTGGGTTTTATTTCAGTTCACAAACAAAATATGCTGATGCCATCACTTGTCTCTCTGCTTAAAATTTAGTCCATTGCAGGTGTTGGAACACTGTCATTTGATTTACATTTCCTGGCCAAGGATGGTCAGGATGTGGTTCATCTCCTGCTCAGGGTCAAAGCCAGTGTCATGGAATGACAAACGGTAAATATCAGCCCTGGCCGGTGTTTCTTTGTCTTACTGTGAGCTTACCAGACCAAAAAGAGCTCTTAAAAATGGTGCTTTTGAAACCAATTCACAATTTGGTTAATGATCACCAGCAGGGATGATAAACAACAAAATGCCCCTGGGAGCCCTGGTAATTTTTCAGTGGATGTCAAAGAAGGAAAGCTTGAGACAAGATTATGTACTAAGTGGAAGCTAGTTCCAATCAGCAACTTGAAGGGACAAAACACACACATAAATATGCCCCAAATTGGGAGAGGAAGTCAATGAGCGTAAGAAGCCATGATCTTCCCTGATATTGACAAATACGACTAAGTAGAGGCCTGGTGAACTAATTCGTGCATGGGTGGGGTCCCTCAGCCTGGCCGGCGATTGGGGTGATCAGGGCAATCAGGGCCATCTCACCCAGTCCCGATAGGGACAGGGACCATGGGAGGTTGGCCGGCCACAGGAGATTGGCTGTGGGAGTGCACTGACTACCAGGGGGCAGCTCCTGCATTGAGCATCTGCCCCCTGGTGGTCAATGCGAGTCATAGTGACCGATTGTTTTGCCATTCAGTTGATTTGCATATTAGCCTTTTATGCCTGCGGGATCAGGCCGAACCCGACTCTCCGACATCCCCCAAGGGGTCCCGGATTGCGAGAGGGCACAGGCCAGGCTGAGGGACCGCACTGGTGCACAATTGGAGCCGGGGAGAGACTGTGGGAGGGCTCCAAGGCATTTCTGGCATGTCTCGCTCAGTCCCGATAGGCCAGACTCCAGCAGCAAGCTAACCTACTGGTCAGAGCATCTGCCCCCTCATGGTCAGTGCGTGTCATAGTGAGCAGTTGAGTGGCCTTAGCATATCATTAGCATATTACGTTTTGATTGGTTGAATGGATGACCAGACGACCGGACACTTAGCATATTAGGCTTTTATTATATAGGACTAGAGGCCCGGTGCACGAAATTCGTGCATGGAGGGGGGTTGTCCCTTAGCCCAGCCTGTACCCTCTCCAATCTGGGACCCCTCAAGGGATGTCCGACTGCCCATTTAGGCCTGATCCCAGGGATCGGGCCTAAACGGGCAGTCGGACATCCCTCTCACAATCCAGGACTGCTGGCTCCCAACTGCTTGCCTGCCTGCCTTCCTGATTGCCCCTAACCGCTTCTGCCTGCCTCTCACAATCCAGGACTACTGGCTCCCAACTGCTTGCCTGCCTGCCTTCCTGATTGCCCCTAACCGCTTCTGCCTGCCAGCCTGATCACCCCCTAACCACTCTTCTGCCAGCCTGTTTGCCCCCAACTTCCCTCCTCTGCCGGCCTGGTCACCCCTAACTGCCCTCTCCTGCAGGGTTGATCACCTCCAACTGCCCTCCCTTGCAGGCTTGGTCCTCTCAACTGCCCTCCCTTGCAGGCCAGGTGCCTCCCAACTGCCCTCCCCTGCTGGCCATCTTGTGGTGGCCATCCTGTGTCCACATGGGGGCAGGATCTTTGACCACATGGGAGCAGCTATATTGTGTGTTGCAGTGATGATCAATCTGCATAGTACTCTTTTATTAGATAGGATAGAGGCCTGGTACAGGGGTGGGGGCCTGCTGGTTTGCCCTGAAGGGTGTCCCGGATCAGGGTGGGGTACCCTGGGGGCATGGGGCGGCCTGAGTGAGGGGCCTGTGGTGGTTTGCAGGCCGGCCACGCCACCTGGCAACGCAAGCGGAGGCCCTGGTATCTGGAATTTATTTTCCTTCTACAATTGAAACTTTGTAGCCTGGAGCAGAGCCAAGCCTGGGGCTCCCTCCGAGGCCCGAAGCTATTTGTGTTGGGGTTATAATTGAAACTTTGTTGCCTTAAGCGGGTAGGCCTGGCCAGGGTGTGTGGAAAGCTTTGCTTCCCCTGTTGCCAGCGGCAACCCTGGCCTGCTCTCTCAAGCTCTATTCTGCCGCCATTTGTTTGAATTTGTTTATCTTCTATAATTGAAACTTTGTAGCTTGAGTGGAGGCTTAGGCCTGCAACGGCTGGCAGAAAGCTTGGCTTCTTCTGTTACCTAGGAAACCTTGCTCTCTGTGGCTGTAGCCATCTTGGTTTGGGTTAATTTGCATACTCGGTCTGATTTGATGGTGGGCGTGGCTTGTGGGCGTGGCTTGTGGGTGTGTCGGAGGTATGGTCAATTTGCATATTTGTCTATTATTAGATTAGATTATATAGGATAATCTTCCTTGAATTATTCTTGGACACTTATTTACAAGACAGTTGGCCCCTTAAAAACAGAAACCATTCATACCTGTCACCTCATGGAAGGTATGTGAAACATAGCATATCATTAGCATATTATGCTTTGATTGGTTGAACTGACAACCAGACGACCAAACACTTAGCATATCAGGCTTTTATTATATAGGATGGAGGGCCACTTCCTTCCCAAAACACACAACTGATGTGTAAAGATTCAAAAATGAAAAAATAAGCAATGAGTCCGATTTTGTTTATGTATATTTATATTTTTTAAATACAGCAGAATGTAAACAAAGGAGGACTGGGTGTGATATTGTAAGTGAGTTTACATCCGACTTTGTTAGAAAACATGATTTGTTAGTGAGCATATATGATTTCTCTGATAAAAATTACAAACATTATTATAAAATCTTATATTGTCCTCATGTGTTAAGCAAAATGATGTTTATTTGGATAATTTTTTTAAATATGTGTATATTGTGTCCCCAGACACTGTTTTCTCATTATTGTGACCTATGAAGGTCATACTTAGATCAAAACCCCAATGGCATGAAGGCAAAAACTGGTTCATCTGCAATTTTTCCTAAGTCATCCATTCATGTGAGATGGGTTTCATTTTCCCTGCCTGGGCTGAAGAATACAAAAAATAAAAATAAAAAAATTGAAAACATCAGTTTTCAAGGACATCTCAATCTGAGATTGGGGAGAGGTAGGCAGTAAGGTGTGCAAATCAATACAAAACAGAGATGTGAGGACAAAGGAGGAAGAACTTTCCCTGTTTTGACAATTCAGAGACATTCTTCCCATTTCCAGATAGAATTTTAGATAAAACTATAAAGAATTGTCTAACTGAATTTTAGCAAGTCATCTTTCTTTGTCCAGCCAAGTTGGCCAACGCCTACTTAAGTGTGTTCCATTATTTCTAAAACAATACACAGTTTATATTTCAGTGCCTTATATTATGTCTTCAAGTGACACTAAATTCCTTGAGGGCTTCCCAGGTACGGGACTTTGTCATCTCCATTTCCTAGATGTTCTGTGCATGCTTGGCCCTAGAACAGACTTGCATTTATACCACTCTACTAAATCGTTCCATATCTCAAACTTGTCTATGGACTCTGTGTCTACTGGGGGACAAATGTAGTGCTCAGAGGCAAATGCTAGGTACCACTTTCTAGTTAACACTCTAACAATGCTCAGGGGCCTGCTGAATGAAGTTCTGTAGAAAAGGATTCGCTGCCTTGCCACTGCCCCTGGATGGTCTGTGATCTTGGGCAAGTTCCTTAATGTCTCTGTGAATCATTTTCCTCGTCTGTATAAGGAGCATTATAATAATACACAGGATTTTTAAGAGAATTGAATATCTGAATACATAGAAAGCTCTTAGAAAAACACATAGAACATAGTAACTATTCAATGAATATCCACAAAAATTAAGCAATCATTAGTTCCAGATATAATAGATTCAATCTGACATCAAACCATTTAGAATAGGGATTCTTAACCTAGAGTCTTTATTTATGAACTTCAGAGAACCTGTGCTCTCTGACGTTACATGCATTTGTGTTGTGTGCATTTTTCTGAATTCCTGACATTCATCCATTCCTTGACTTAATTCCAAGAAAAAAGAAAGGAAGAGCTTTTTAGGGCTTGTGTACTCAAGAGAGCCCTTTATCCCATGGCCACTCGCTCTCAGCGACTCATTCTATGTGATGATTTTTCTTAAAGTGGGGTTTGAGGAATACCAAATTTATTTTTCCAGAATTCCCTTCAGTTCTCTGAGCCTCCATTTCTTCATTGGTAAACTGGGGGCGTTGGACTGGGTGATCAATGAATCACACTGCAGGTCCGACATATGTCCTGATCCTAACACCAATGATGTGCTGTGATTAGAATGCTCTGTATGTACCGGGCATGGGGCAGATTTAAAATGAAAGCATGTGCAATATTGCTTTATCAGATCTCTCTATCATTGAGCAGGCAGTCCAGAGCAAGGGGCTCTTGAACCACAGCCAGTCTCCGAGCTCAGAAGCACTGCTCGCTGCTTAGCAACTTCCGGGCTGCGAGTGCAGGTAGAGACTGCAGGACAACGGAGCAGTTTCTGGAGCAGCCAGACAGGGCAGCCCAGCTTGGCTGCAGTGGGGAGGCTCGGCTACAGTCACATCCCCTGGACAACGCAGCCATGGGTGGGGTGCGGGCAGAAGTCTCTGTAAGCCGCCACAGAGCGCACCACAGCTGAAGAATGACACCCTTTTCAGAACAAATGAGTCTGGAAGAATTTGAGTCTAAGATCTTTGGTAAATACAGACATCTCTGCCAACAGCTTCAGCCTTAAATATTTACATACTAGAGGCCCAGTGCACGACATTCGTGCACTGGGGGGTGGGGGGTCCCTCAGCCCGGCCTGTGCCCTCTCGTAGTCCAGGACCCCCTTGGGGGATGTCCGCCTGCCCGCTCCCTGCCACCACTGCTGCGCTCGCCAGCTGTGAGCCCGCCTTCTGGCCGAGCAGCACTCCCCCTGTGTGAGCGCACTGACCACCAGGGGGGGCAGCTCCTGCTTCTTGAGAGGTATAGGTAATAAATGCTTTCAATAGCACTGGCCTCTGTGTTGTCACTTAACCACCTCCATAAATTAAAATCCCAAGAGTCCCAATGACACACATGTCTGCTTCTCTCTCACTTGTTTTATACTTTAGTTGTTTTGGACACATGTCCTTGCCAGAGGAGAATTAGAATCCATGCTAAAGGGTCTTTCAGAGGACTTAAAATTGTGCTCGTACAGAGAGGGGAGGGCCTTCAGGAGCATGGCTAACTGAGCAAACAGGATTGTGGGTGATGAGAACAAAGGCTGTACACATTATGCAAAGATTCTTATAAAGTACTAGAGGCCCGGTGCACGAAATTCGTGCATGGAGGGGGGTTGTCCCTCAGCCCAGCCTGTACCCTCTCCAATATGGGACCCCTCGAGGGATGTCCGACTGCCCGTTTAGGCCCGATCTCAGTGGGCAGTCAGATCCCTAAACGGGCAGTCGGATATCCCTCTCACAATCCAGGACTGCTGGCTCCCAACTGCTTGCCTGCCTGCCTTCCTGATTGCCCCTAACCGCTTCTGCCTGCCAGCCTGTTTGCCCCCAACTTCCCTCCTCTGCCGGCCTGGTCACCCCTAACTGCCCTCTCCTGCAGGGTTGATCACCTCCAACTGCCCTCCCTTGCAGGCCGGGTGCCTCCCAACTGCCCTCTCCTGCTGGCCATCTTGTGGTGGCCATCTTGTGTCCACATGGGGGCAGGATCTTTGACCACATGGGGGCAGCTATATTGTGTGTTGCAATGATGATCAATCTGCATATTACTCTTTTATTAGATAGGATAGAGGCCTGGTACAGGGGTGGGGGCCAGGTGGTTTGCCCTGAAGGGCATCCTGGATCAGGTGGGGGTTCCCTTGGGGTGTGGGGCGGCCTGAGCGAGGGGCCTGTGGTGGTTTTCAGGCCGGCCATGCCCCCTGGAAACCCAAGCGGAGGCCCTGGTATCTGGAATTTATTTTCCTTCTACAATTGAAACTTTGTAGCCTGGAGCGGAGCCAAGCCTGGGGCTCCCTCCGAGGCCGGCAGCCATTTGTGTTGGGGTTATAATTGAAACTTTGTTGCCTTAAGCGGGTGGGCCTGGCCAGGGTGTGCAGAAAGCTTTGCTTCCCCTGTTGCCGGGGGCAACCCTGGCCTGCTCTCTCAAGCTCCATTCTGCTGCCATTTGTTTGAATTTGTTTACCTTCTATAATTGAAACTTTGTAGCTTGAATGGAGGCTTAGGCCTGGCAAGGGCAGGCAGAAAGCTTGGCTTCCTCTGTTACCTAGGAAACCTTGCTCTCTGTGGCTGTAGCCATCTTGGTTTGGGTTAATTTGTATACTCACTCTGATTGGATGGTGGGCGAGGCTTGTGGGTGTGTTGGAGGTATGGTCAATTTGCATATTTGTCTATTATTAGATAGGAGGATACTATGCAGGCATCCAAAGGCTAGGATGGGGCTTATATATCAGGTACGTGCTGGGTGGTTTTCCTGTCCCATCTTATTTAAACGTGCTCAGTACACGGATGAAATGCAGAGAGGTGGGAATCTACTCAAGGTCACACAATCAGGCATAGGCTGGATTTGAACCCAGAGCCTTCCAGTGCACCACGCTCTGATCCCCACACTACGTTCTCCCCTTCTAGAAGATCTTACGTTGCAAAGAAAAGAATGAACCTAAACGTGTTGCAGCAGCAGTCATGTTTGTCGATTCTGGATGCCTGATGCATGACAGTTTTTAGACATAATATTTGGGTTCCAAAAATATGGGGGGGGGATCATATTATTTTGGTTAGCAATGAACAGGGATTGAGGAAAAGTGATTTGGGGTCACGTGGAAGACAATGCCAGACATCGAGAGCCAAGAAGTGTTTCTTGTATTGGCAAAGGAAACAATTTAGGTTCCAGAGGTGCAGCCAGACGCCTGCCATGTCTGGGAGAAGTCTGCACAGACCAGACAGAATCAAGTCATTTCCAAAACCAGTTGAAAGAAGTGGCAAATTTCAGCTTTTTTTTTTTTTTTTTTTTTTTTTTGCAACTTATGGCTCCATAGTCTAATTTATTAATTTTCTCAAGTCTATTACATTAATGCTATAACTCAGTCTGCAATCATGAATTTTTCATGGAGAGGGTCTGGTACTCTCCTAGGCGATGAGCGGAAGTAAGAGGAATGCTGTGTAACAGCGGAGCACTCGCCTTCCACGGCCGCTGGAGAATCATGAATCATGCAGAGATTCTGCTTTCACAATAAAATATGTTATGTGCGTGCATTTTTCACACAGATAAATGAGCAGATAGGAAGAAAAGGATGGATCTGAATAATAAGCTCCTTGAAAAGCAAAGAAAATTGGTGCTTCCAGGATGTCTAACTTATTGTATAAACAAAAGGGTGAGAAATTGCACCAAAACAGATCCATTACTGGAAGTCTGGGGTTAAATGGAAAGTAAACATTAAATTTGATTTTCACACGTGATTATTAAAATGGTTTTTGCATTAAAATACTTACTTATGTCCCGGGAGATAGAGGAGGCCAGGGGAAGGTCAATGGGGGAAAAAGGAGACATATGTACTACTATTTGTAATACTTTAAACAATAAAATGAAAAAATACTTACTTATGGTTGAATAGGTACTGAATACACTCACCGATGACCTCTTTGACTCTTCAGACCACTTCAAATGACAAAATTTCAAGGTGACCATTTCCCAAAGTTGAAACTGAGACATAATTGGTTGGATTCCTGATCATTGAAAATTCGAACTAAACGTTTTGAGTTCGAGAGAAATGAGGAGAAGGTGAATGACATGGCGTGGGCTTAGCAGAAAGGTTCGCCATGTGTGCCATCGACACCTCTGCTACGAGAGCTCTGTGCTCAGGTCCCTGGAAAGCAGCAGCTTCCGAAGGAGAGGCATCCTACACGGGAAGCAGGGGTCGCTGCAAAGGTGACTCATGGCCTCTTACCAGGAGCTATTTCGACCCCCTTTGGTTTGTGTATCTTTAAGATGATGTAGTATGATTTCTAGATGTCCCATTTGCGGAACCATTTATTCTAGAACATACTTTGTTTTCTAGTCTTTAAGATGGTTAAAACAAACAGGGTTTTCTAAGTATAGGCATAGCAAATAAAAAAGGAGAGATATGCAGGAGGAATTTCAAAAGGTGGGTCAATTGGTAGTGAGCTTAGGGAGGCTGCTAGAAGATCAGTTCTCCCGAAGTGCTGAGGGCACGGCAGTGATGGCATAATTAGTGCTTGGCAATACAAGTGGGCTCTCAATTTGGTGTTTGCCTGGAGACACCTTTCTCTCTTGAGTTTAATCTTACTTATTTCTGGAAAAACATTCAGATTATGGCACTGTGTGGAAGGATCCACTCTTTCTCAATGTTTTCCTTCCATTCTGTAGTGGAGGACTTTTAAGACCTGAAGGAACAGAAAATGTAAAACATGTGAGATAATTTCCCCCCAAAATATTGAATATGAATATAAAAATATGAAAGATAATAGACTTCCATTGGCTTATAACATTCACTGCTTTTCTGTGACCTCTTCCTTCCCTTCTCACTTTACCCAAGATGTTCAATAAGAAAAATGAAAATTAAAAGGACAAAAAGACCTCACTTACAGTGTAGTAATGGTCTTAATCTTTTTAAAAATTATGGAGTATTTTTTTTTAATTATGGAGTATTTTTATCTGGTTGGTTTTTGTGATTGAATTGTTGGAGTTCCCTGTATATTTTGGAAATGAATCCCTTATCAGATGAATGTTGTGTAAATATTTTCTCCCATCCAGTAGGCTGGTGGTTTCCATTCCATTGATTGCAGTCTTTCTGTGCTGAAGCTATTTAATTTGCTAGAGTCCCACTTGATTAGTTTTGCTTTTGTACTCTGTGCTTTTGGTCTCATATCCAAGATGATGGTACAGCAAATATGGAAAACAGTATGGAGGTTCCTTGAAAAATTAAAAATACAACTACCACATGATCCAGCAATCCTACTTCTGGGTCAGTCTCTAAGAGAATCCAAATCTGGATCTTGAGGAATTATTTGCATTCTCACATTCATTGCAGCATTACTCATACTAGCCAAGGTGTGGAAGGAACCCATGTCCATTGACAGATGAATGGATAAAGAACGTGTGGTATATACATACAATGCAATACTATCCAGAGAGCTAGCAACAGCTGAGGAAGAGCTGGCCCTGAGGCCCCTGCAGTCAGGAAGCATGGATGACATCTCTCTGGTCGACTGTTGGCCACGATCTGATGGGAATCAACTCTCATCAGATGCCTGTCCTCCCAGGCCACACCAGCCTCAGCACTCTGTGAGCCCTCCGAATTTGTGTAACCTCAGAATAGAGAGGGGCTAAGTGGATTAAAATTCCATTTTAATCACGCAATAGAGTGAGTTAAAGGAACATATAGTTTTTGTTTTTTTCATAATACAATTTTTGCCTAAAGTTTGGGCTCATCATGGTAGCTTTTTCAATATTTGTGTGGGATTGGGGATGGGGTAGACTTAGAGGAGGAGAGGGTTGTCTTCCCTCTTCTCTGTCCTACCTAGGGCATTGGGTTATCCAACGAGGAGCCATTTCTAGTCCTCCACTGTGCTGCCATCTTTTCCCAGTTGTCCATCAATGCCTCTTTTCTCCATTACCTGCCACTGGAAACAGGGACAAAGCAGACAAAGCCATGTCCGGGACTATGTGTGAGGACACCCTCACCCTCAGGTAACACCTATTTCTCACAGGATTCTAGAGGTATCAGAGCTTCCATCAGCTCCCAAACCCACTCACCTTCTTTCCTGAGGCTCAAGTTATTCTGGAGGTAAGGATACAAAATCTTTTTAGCTTTACTAGAGGCCCAGTGCACGACACTTGTGCACTGGGGAGGGGGAGTTCCCTCAGCCCATCCTGTGCCCTCTTGCAGTCCGGGACCCCTCAGGGGATATCCGAGTGCCTGCTTAGGAGTGGACCTAAACCGGCAGTTGGACATCCCCTGAGGGGTTCTTAGCACTGCCACAGAGGCAGGAGAGGCTCCCACCACCACCTCTGTGATCGCCAGCCATGAGCCCAGGGGCAGTTCCTGAGTTGAGTGTCTGCCCCCTGGTGGTCAGTGTCCATTACAGTGACTGGTCGTTCCGCCGTTCGGTCGTTTTGCATATTAGCCTTTATTATATAGGATGAGCAAAGAGCAAACATATATAGAGAGGCAAGGGATGGAGAAAATGCAGGCAAAGATGAAAACGATTTCAGAACTTAGATGGAGAGAGAGGAGAAAGTGGAAGTGTGGCCACAGCTTTTCTTGCTGGAAACCTGTACCCACTGGCTTCCCCGGCATCTCCCTGCAGGGAGAATATGTTTCTTGCATGATTGTGTTGCGTCTAATACATGCCTCCTGCAGATGCATTGGCGTGGACATTGGTGCATTGGGGCTATGCCCAGTTCTCGGGGGAGCTGAGAATGACATTTACCCTTTTAAAGCTCTTTCCTTTGTGGAGGTGGATGCTGGCAGGTGGAGCCTTGCTTTGGCCGCTGTTTGTCAAAGGTCACAGAGAGCAGCACAGGGCATCACGTGCATGCTCAGAGCAGCAGGCGTGATCGCTGGGAGGACAGTGAGAAGCGCCGCCCTGGGCCGCTCCCTCCCTGCTCCAGGGGCTGTTATTTGTTGTGGAAGAAAGAGAGGCCCCTTTCCTCTCCCCTGAGGTTTGCCACGTGAGTTCACTGTGGGAACTGGCGGCCTTATCTTCTGCATCGCTTTAGCATGTGTTTTGTGTACGTTGAAGCCAGTGCATTTTGGGGGAACATATTTGGTGCTTTTCCATCTTTCTAGTGGGAAGCCACATCTGTCATACGTATTATGTAATTATGTGTGGCATTGCTTGGCTATTGCAGATTCAATTGGCAGGCCCTCCTCTATCTGTTATCCTGCCCGAACAATGGAAACGAGAGAGCAGTCTGTTATTTGAGTCTAGTTCCTTCTCACCATTAATCCTCTTTTGTAAGCGGTTGATGTTTCCTTAGCAACCATATTAACTTGTCACTCAGGGTCTTTTCTCAAGGTGAACTGGATTCATTTTCATCGTTTTTATTCTTTCGTAAGCTTGTCCTGTTAATTATCATCCTCACCTGAAAGTAGTGGTTGTTTATGGTGTTGCACTCTGCTTGCACAATTTGCAGGGAAATCAATTGTTAAACTATGGGATTTTGCCTAATGTATTTCATGTGGCTCATGGTGGGGAATGACTCTTTTCATGGTACCATTAAATATGATTCCTACTTGTATGGAAAAGACTCCAATATTTGTAAATCTATTTCTATTTCACCTTGAATTTAATTTAGTCAATAATTAAGTAGAACACTGGGGACAGAAGAGTTTTCTTACGTATCAATAAATGGGTTGTCTCTCAAAATTAATCTGATAAAAAGTATCATTTAGCAGATTAAGTCATTTAGTCAATCAGTGAAATATGTGAGGTTTTCTATTTGTTTTAATTTTTTTGCAACATAAAATGCCTGATAATTTATTACAACTCAGAGGCCAAGAAAGAGCATTAGGAAACTTGAAGGGTCTTTTTGACTACGAGGAGAGTGTGCTCATGGAATTCAGTCTGCAGACATATCTTTGCTGGTTATAGTTTGACACAATAACTCCTCCCCAGGCCTTTAAAGGTGAGAAGCCAGACAGGGATTTACAAATGTGGGCAATGTCACCTGCCTCCTGTGGTCCACATTAAGGGAGTCCCAGGTGGGGAGGTTAAGATAGAACTGTCTGCTATAACCTGGGATCCGGACACCAGCCTTTTGAACTGTAAACTCTTTCTTAATTGTTTGAAAGGTGGGAAAGGAGTATTTGAGGGTCATGAAATCTAATTCACACATATACTCTTCATGTGAATTATGTAGTTAGGGACAAAAACGTATAAACTTGTAAACATGCTTCACCAACAAACATTTAAATAGTTTTTCTTGATTCTAGTAATGGACTTCTGAAATCCTCTTATTTGGGAGGTTGAGAGGACAGGGGCGGGGGTGGATATAGAACATTGGATGGAAAAAATAACATTACATTCATGGAAGTGATTTGTAAATGGGAAAATGATGAGCAAATTGCAGCTGCCATTATTACTCTGTCTGTTTTCTTCCATGATAATCTGCATACATTTGTAGCTCACTGAATCACGGCAGCTCAGGGGCAATATTCTGTATTTGATTTTCAATGTAATTGAATTTTCCAAAAGAGCAGGATGCTGCAGTTATTTTTCATTTTAATAAAACAAAAGGGTTGAAGTCCCTAATGTATTGCATGGAAGAGAAGTAAAATTACTTCAAAAAGTTCATAACTATGATTGAAATAGTTTGAATAACTAGGTAGTTACAACATTCTAGAAACTTCTCTTTGATTTTAAAAGGTCCAACTAGGAATTTGACTTTACATGTGTTTCTTTTCTGCTGGCCCAGGGGTAGGGAACCTTTATTCTGCCAAGGGCCATTTGGAAATATGTAACATCATTTGTGATCCATACAAAATTATCAACTTAAAAATTAGCCTGTTATATTCGGTCAAACATTTAATTTACTCACCCCTAATGCCTTAGGAGGGCCAGACCACATGATTTCTCAGGCCTTATGTGACCCGTGGGCTGGACGCTCCCCTCCCTGGAATGGTGAAAATATTAAGTGCTACCAAAATAAGACACTAGTTTTTAAGAAAAGTAATAGTTTTCTTAAAATGACCTTTTGGTATTATGGAACATTGTGAGGTAAAGAAAAATTTATGGGAGAGTAAAATGAGCTTGTCATCCAGCTCTAACAATTCCTGACATTCATGAGGTCAGAATTTCAAGAGGAAAAGGCTATAAATCTCATCATTTGTTTTATTGCTGTGAGTCAGGTATACTTGCAGATTTTATATATGTAAAGTTATATGTATAATATAAATTTTGTGTTTTGAATTCTTGTCCATGTGCTAATTTCTGGCCTCTCTTTTGATCCTGCCCTAAATCTTTGTGCTCTGTACTGACAGGTGTAAAATCTTCCTTCCAACTTCAATAAATTTGGACCTACTGATTCCATTTGAAAGAGTGACTTTCAGAATTCTCCCCCCGCTGTACTTCCACTTAAGAAACCTTACTACAGTCTGCATTATGGGTTGTTCACACCTAACACCATAAGTTTAATCTCCAGACTTGATGACCATGAACAATGTATATACTATATCTCCCCATCCCTACCCCAACCATAATCATTAACGGGCTCTAGCAGAGGAGTATAAGAAAAAGGCCGTTCCCCCATTGAATTGTTATGCTTTGGACTAACCCAGCCTGCAACAGGGCTACGTACCTAGAACCACCCACATAGAATTTGGCAACTTCAGCAAGAAAAAAAATAGCCCAGGCAAATAGACAACTGATGTGTGGAAAAGCACAACACACAATGAGGAACATCAAACATAACAAGCCTTTGGATTAAACACCCCCAAGAGTAGCCAATGTTTGGGATACAGCTGGTGAATATGGAAGAGGATTTCAAAATCCCATCCCACTCCATTAATCTCAACCTGGAACCTCCTGCTGATGCTTGCTGACATCAATACAGTTCATTTTCCACTTTCTTATGGTAACTGAGAGTTTTGTTTCAGCTTCTTTCTATAGCCTTAACCAGGAGCAAATTTGTACTCTTAGGGACTGCAATGTTGTCATCATTCAGATGATCAAAATCTATTTCTCATATATACTTGGTCTTAGTCCACAGTTCCTGGCTCACAGTTCCCAAAACCCTTAGAATTTCCTAAGTGCTGAGAGTGATTAGATGTCTTTTGTATGTTAATGCAGTGTTTTCTGGCTAGCAACCAAGGATGGGGCTGAATGCCAGTGGAACCAACCAGGTAATGAGAGGATTGAAACTTTCAATTCCAATCCCCTGACCTCCAGAACATGTTCTAACCAAGTGAATTCGTTTTCCCCCTTTTTAAATTTAAATTTATTAGGTTGACATCGATTAATATGATCATATAGGTTTCAGGTGTGGGTTTCAGGTGAATTCTTAAAAGAGGTAAAGAGATCAAGAGTGAGGAAGATTCTTATGCTGCTCTTGAAGGAGCTGTGGGCCATGTGGGGAAGAGAGCATGTGACAGGGAAGAGCAGGTGGCTTCCAGCAATTAAGAACAGCCTCCAGTTTATAGCCAGCAAGGAAACAGGAATCTCAGTCCTACAACCACAAGGAGCATAATGCTGGCCCAAACTTGAATGAGTTTGGAAGAGGATCCCGAGTTCTAGATGTGACCCCAGCTTCGTTTACCAGCTGGATTTCAATCTGGGGAAGAAGTTGAGTAGAACCAGTTATGACAATTCAGTCTTTTGAAACTGTGAGATAATAAACAGATGTTGTTAGAAGCTACTGAATTTGTGGTAATTTGTTACACAGCAACAGAAAATGAATACATCTGCTATACAAATTTTACAATGAATTTTTAATCTAACATATTTGAAGCCAGTTTGAAACTGAAAGTAAACTTTTGGTTCTACGTCTGTAAGTTTGTCCAGTATTGAAAAGTTTAATGAGAGATTATGCTATGTCTGATCAAACACTTCAATGGAAAATTAATTCTGATGTCGGAAGGCAGCTACCTTTGGGATATTTTTCACAAATTTCTAATTCACTTATAAGGGGATTTTAGGGAGTTTATTTAAGTTGCTTTCTTTAAAAGCTTTAGTTTCAAAATGTGTGCAAGAAACCTCACAGACCATATGCTTTATGTTTGCTAAATACTGAAGCAGATTTCTCAGCTAGATATTGGGCTTTTCAGAAAACTTTGTATATTAGAAAAAAAATCCCTTAGCAACTCCTTTTATTCACCAAGTGTGTGTAAGTCAGAATCAGTGGAAGCCTAAAAAGAAAAAGAAGCACATCTCTTTTAATGGGTGAATAGCACAGAGCCATTTCAACCAGATCTTAGATATTTCCAGGGAAGTACTAAAGTCAGTAAAACTAATTAATGTCTGGTCCTGTGAGAAGACAAATTCCTACCCTTCTGTTGACTTTTTGTCTTTGAAGCTTTTTGTTTTGCCATACACATCCTGCTGTTGGTTCTTATTTACATTTCATGATGCCAAGATTGCCATGTTTTAAAAATTAATGGAGAGCTTTATTTTTTGCCTTTTCCAGAAGAATAACATAATGTAAGGTGAATTTATACTAGATTTAAATATTTTGGGATGATTCAGAAGACAAATGAACTTGAAATGTAACAGAAGCCCTTCTCATCTGAACTGTGTTACTGTGGCTTTAATTTAAAGCTCTTATTTTCTAAGAATTCTAAGGTGATAAGAGATTGTGTTATTTTACCTTTATCATGACACATGCTTTTTTCTCCTTTTTGCAAATGTCCTTTTGTTAAAAGACTCATACATTCAACACCCTTCAAAATAAATTTATTCCTTATTTACCTTCAAAGTCAATGTTTGAAGTAACAGGAGAGGAAGAAAATTGCTAGAGTAGTGAGGACAGGCTTGTGGGTGATTGAGCTTGACAATATGACAGTTGATTAGCTCTGATGTTTTTGTGTATTTGGAGAAAATTGCACTGGTTCTGATTGCTTTAATGATCTGTTGTTTAAAGTCAACAGTAGAAGTGTGAATTTGAAAGAATATTTTCTTCCATTTACTTCCATTGTCTTAGCTCTTAAGCAACACACAAAAGATTGATTTCTAATTTTATAAGCAGCAAGGGTCTTTAAAGGAAATTGATGAAGCGTTTCTCTCCATCTCCTCCTCCAAAGCTGCTTTCCCTACAAAGGCTCTAAGAAATGGAAAGGTTCTGGAGGCTGCCAGTGGGTTCCATTGGTTGGATTGCTCCTGGTGGCTCACTAATTTGGTGAGGCTGTGTTTGTCGTCATTAAGGGTGATTCAAAAGAATGCTTTAATGATCTGTTTGCATAGATTGTGGTTGCTCTTCTTATGGTTTTAGCAGTAGCCCTGTTGTACAATACCTTTCTTTTGGAGTTGTTTCTACTACTTGACATTTGTTGTTGCTGGTCATTCTATGTCAGCAGAGAAATAGAGCATGCTAGCTTTCCTGCTTGTCACTGGGGAAGATAATTTATAGATCGTTACCTTTCATTAAACTCCTACTTCCACCAACATATTGGAGATGAACACCCAGGGCACTTGAGGGAGTGCCAACCTTCTCTTTCCCAGGAAAAAGACACCGTCTTGGATCACATCCAAGTGCATGCACCTAATAAGAGCTACTGTGTCCCTTCTTTTATATCAAGTTTAGGCAACTTCTTTTTGTAACTCTCATACAGAATGACATGTAGTCACTTTAACCCATTCTTAGTGCTGTTAGATGTTAACTGACTCCCCGTTCTTGAGGGTTTTCCTCCTTTGCTTGTTTGTTTCTAACTCAGCTGCTGATGTTTGACTGATCTTCACTAGATACATTTCACTAGTATCCTGTTTTCTTTCATGATCAAGTGGAAAGCATGTGGGTTTTGGACTACTTAGACCAATTGTTCCACTACTCCTGGCTGTGTGACATTGAGTTCATTACCTAAGCTCACTGAGCTTCTGGGTCCTATGCATCAAATGTGGATATTACCACTCAGGCTTCTTATAAATCCTATCTAATAAAAGAGTAATATGCAAATTGACTGTACCTCCCCTACACCCACAAGTCATTCCCACCAGCCAATCAGGATCGAGTATGCAAATTAACCCAACCAAAATGCCTGAGACCCCGGAGCAAGCAGGAGGCTTGGGTTTCTTGGGCAATGGATGAAGCCAAGCTTTCTGGCAGGCCCTGGCCTCTGCTTAAAGCTACAAAGTTTCAATTATAGAAGATAAATAAATCCCAGATACCAGGGCCTCTGCTTGAGTCGCCAGGGGGCATGGCCAGCCTGAAAACCACTACAGGCCCCTCGCCCAGGTTGTCCCATGCCCCAAGGGAACCCCCACCCTGATCCAGGACACCCTTAGGGCTAACCAGCTGGCCCCCACCTGTGCACCAGGCCTCTATCCTATCTAATAAAAGAGTAATATGCAAATTGACCATCACTCCAACACACAAGATGGCTGCTCCCATGTGGTCAAAGATGGCTGCCCCTGTGGACACAAGATGGTCACCACAAGATGGCCAACAGGGGAGGGCAGTTGGGAGGGATCAGGTCTGCAGAGGAGGGCAGTTGTGGGTGATCAGGCCAGCAGAGGAGGGAAGTTGGGGGCAACTGGGCCTGCAGGGAAGGGCAGTTGGGGGGGGGGGGGGAGCGGGGACCCAGGCCTGCAGGAGAGAGCAGTTGGAGGAGACCAGGCCTGCAGGGGAGGGCAGTTAGGGGTGACCAGGCCCTCAGGGGAAGGCAGTTAGGGGCAATCAGGCTGGCAGGGGAGCAGTTAGGCATCAATTAGGCTGGCAGGGGAGTGGTTAGGGGGTGATCTGGCTGGCAGGCAAAAGTGGTTAGGGGCAATCAGGAAGACAGGCAGGCGAGCAATCAGGAAGATAGGCAGGCGAGTCCTGGATTATGAGAGGGATCCCAGATTGGAGAGGGTGCAGGCTGGGCTGAGGGACACACACCCGTGCACGAATTTTGTGCACTGGGCCTCTAGTATTACATAAGATTACTGTAAGTACAATATATATAATTAGAGGCCCAGTGCACGAAATTTGTGCACGGGTGTTGTGTTCCTCAGCCCAGCCAGCATCCTCTCCAATCTGGGACCTCTCGAGAATCGGGCCTAAAGGGGCAGCCAGACATCCCTCTCACAATCTAGGACTGCTAGCTCCCAAATGCTCGCCTGTCTGCCTTCCTGATTGCCACTAACTGCTTCTGCCTGCCAGCCTGATCAATCCCTAACCACTCCCCTGCCAGCCTGATTGATGCCTAACTGCTCCCCTGCCAGCCTGGTCACCCCTAACTTCCCTCCCCTGCAGGCCTGGGTCCCCCACAACTGTCCTTCCCTGCAGGCCCGGTCGCCCCCAACTTCCCTCCTCTGCCGACCTGGTCCCCCTCAACTGCTCTCTCCTCCTGGCCTGATCACCCACAACTGCCCTCCCTTTCAGGCCTGGTCCCTCCCAACTGCTCTCCTCTGCTGGCCAGCTTGTGGCGGCCATCTTGTGTCCACATGGGGGCAGCCATCTTTGACCACATGGGGGCAGCCATATTGTATGTTGGAGTGATGGTAAATTTGCATATTACTCTTTTATTAGATGGGATAGAGGCCTGGTGCACAGATGGGGGCTAGCTGGTTAGCCCTAAGGGTGTCCTGGATCAGGGTGGGGGTTCCCTTGGGGCATGAGGTGGCCTGGGTGAGGGGACTGTGGTGGTTTTCAGGCCGGCCACACCCCCTGGCAACCCAAGCAGAGGCCCTGGTACCTGGAATTTATTTATCTTCAATAATTGAAACTTTGTAGCCTTGAGAGGAGACCAGAGCCGGCAAGGGCTGGTGGGAAGCTTGGCTTCCTCCATCGGCAGGGGCAACCCAAGCCTCCTGCTCTCTCCAGCTCTCTTGCTGCCACCATATTTGTTGGGTTAATTTGCATACTCGCTCCTGATTGGCTGGTGGGCGTGGTTTGAGGGTGTAGAAGAGGTACAGTCAATTTGCATGTTTCTCATTTATTAGATAGGATATGGAAAATATTTACAATATATTGACTATATGTGTGATACATAGTAGGCCCAAGTATATATCATCTTCAGGAGGAGACTCTTTTTCTTTCATTTTCTTACACTTTGATGAAAACAGCAACAAAAACATCTTTCACAACATTATAGAAATTGTCTCTTGCACAAGTGAATGGTGAGTTCTCACCTATTCTAGCTCTCTTGATAGAATAAACATAAAAAATTGTAATGTGGTTCCTGTGAATACTCAGAGCCTTATTAACACAGTGGATTACTTATAGCACTGAGCTTTTCTTTAGGATGGATTTAATGCTGAAGATGCATGCAACTGAAACATTCCATTCTTTACAACCTCCCAGAAGAGGGAGGATGATTTGCATTTATTTACTTGTTTACTTTTTTTAAAAAAAATAGCCGGAGCAGAGCTGGCTAGATTAATTTTCCACTGAAAGTTCTCTTTATGGTCATTTATAATAAGCTGACCAATGGGAAGAGAATCTGTGGAGAATGAATGTCAGTCCCAGCCAATTCAACACTGAATCCCAAACGAGTTACAAGTTAATGTTTTTTTGTTGTTGTTTGTTTGTTTTTTAGAGAGAGGGATAGAGAGTTAGAAACATCGATGAGAGAGAAACATCGATCAGCTGCCTCTTGCACACCCCCTACTGGGGATGTGCCCGCAACCAAGGTACATGCCCCTGACCGGAATCGAACCTGGGACCCTTAAGTCTGCAGGCCGACGCTCTATCCACTGAGCCAAACCGGTTTCGGCACAAGTTAATGTTTTATTACACAGAGTGCTGTTCAGTTCTGTAGAGTACTTAGTATTTCTTAGATGTTTATCATTTAGTAATAAATGTCCATGCATTTATTACTACATGTAGAACATGTAGGCATGTTCTTTAAAAAATGAGTGAGAGTTCAGGAATAATTTGAGCACATATTATAACAAGCACATATATGTGAGGAGGGAAGATGTTTGGAGAGAAGGAAGGTCAAGTGGGTGAAAGGTAAGTAGATATCTCTCCTGAAGTAGTGAACTCAAAATGGATGGTGTGGGGTGAAGTGTGTGTGTATATGTGCGGAGGGGGATGGGATGGGGAGGGGCACCATGACATCTGTTATTGAAACAGTGGGTGGAATTGATGTCCACACTCCCATTAGCCAGGAACCAGAGTTGGGGTACCAAATTCCCTTTCCCACCCGACTGGATGAGCCATTTTAATAATGTCTGCATTGCACAGAAGGCATTTTGAAAGCATGTGGACTGTGTGGGAGGAATGTTGGAATCTAAAGAAGAACTTGTCCCCTCTGACCGGAAAACTAGAAAGTGTCCTGAGGGTATAGCAACAGGGAGAGCTGGTGAAGCAGATGGTTTCTAGCTCTGATCAGCCAGGAGCTAACGGTTCCTGCCCTCAGGGTGACTTCAGAGTGCTGTGTACTGACTGGTTAGAGAGCAAATGAAAGTACTTATGCCTTCGAAGGACAAATTAATTCAATGGATCTGGGTGAGACTTCTTAAAATTTGGAAATCTGATGATTCTTTGAAACTACTTTTCAAAAGAAGAGGAAAAAGGCAATCTCTCCTATGCCAACCCCAGGAATTACGTATTTTATTTGGACAAAGAAAGTGATGAAACACCTCATCACATTTAAGGTCGATCTGAAGTTAAAGTAGGGATATTGAGACTTGTCTTCTCTGTGGAATGCTTTCTAAGTAGCAGAAGTTTAAAGAAGTTGGTGAGATACCACCTGCCTGTGCATTATTAAAGCTCCCTGAAGACAGACGAGGTGCATTACCCATCCACCTCCACCTGCTGCTAATCGCTGTGCCAGTCACAGGGCTTTGCAAAGATAGGCACTCGATCCAATGGCATGAGGAATGTAATGTGAAGAAAAAGGCAGGGTCAGAGCAGCTGTCCAGATACATCCATTCCAAATCAATAGCTTCGTTTGGGGAATTACAAACGCAGTTTATATTTGAAGAAGTAAATATAGAAAAGGAGAAACCCACTTATTTGCGTTACTGTGATCAAAACAAGGCATGTAGTACATCCTCCTATTCTCCAACCCTGGCCTCGGGAAGAAGGAGTCAGGAGGGCCTGTTCACATTTCCATACAATTGATGCAAGAAGAGGTGTTGACATTGGTCTTTTCAGGTCCTCTTGTCACCTGATGGTGTTTGGATCTTCCAACCTCTTTGTCCCATAGAGGAAAAATGACCCTCTTCTCCAGAAGTTGGTGAGATGCCACCTGCCTGGTTCTGCCCACCTGACTTAGTGTGGAGACTTTATCGCCTTATCCTCTGCTCTGTTGATTTCTGAGAAGGGGCTGGATTATAGATTTGCTGCTTTATAATCTAGGATTTGGGCTGAAACATGGAAATAGTCCCAGATTTGACAGTATGCTCATCTTTGTTGTCAGCAATTCCAATACCTTGCAGTTTTGGAGTTTATTTGCTTTCTAAAAATTTGTCTGACTTATCTGCTTGTCTTTTTCTTCCAATTTTCTCATGGAGAACTTTTGTAGTTTTCTGTAAACTCTCTAAAACATGCTCATCAGATTCTCTTGACCCTCTTTATATTTGTCCTGTCTATGTCTTCAACCTGCTGGATGCATTCAGTATCCAAAGGAATATTCCAAAAGTGAACTTTCATTGGTTGCATTTTCACCTACCTCAGGTTAATGCATGGTTATATTTCAAAACATCACATAATCTCCATTAATATTAGACATCAGGAGGATAGACAAATAGTTTAAGTACTAATTTGTCTTTGGAGTATGAAAAAAAATATTTAAAATTTATTATATGCCACTAAAAATAATTTTGAACAAATACAGAATTTTCAAAAGATTTTCCACTTCAACATTCCCATCCACAGAGTTGTGAAAATGCATAGATCTTTCGTTAGTAATAAGGAATCATTTTAGCCCCACCAAGGAGGTGATGCAGTAATTCTAACGAGATAGCTACTTAATGATGTGTCAGGCCCTGATGGTATAGCTCTCCTAAAACACATTTACATTCATCTTTCTGGTGGTCAGAACTCTACTTTTATTCAGCTAGTGGGGGATTCATATATTTTAAGGAGTGAAATAAATACTTTAAGCCAACACATAGTGTCATTGACCTTGCTAGACTGGGCATGGCATGAAATTCTGAGAGCAATCACAGGGGAGAAGTTTCTTGGGAAAGTTATCTTTGCTCAAAAAGATACTTAGAAAAAAAGAGAGAAAAAGATGCTTAGGACAGCATGTGTTTCTGCTTTTTTGTGTTTTTTAAATTTGTACTTTGTTATATGGGGACACAATGGCTGGAGATACAATAGTCATCCTAATAAAATGAGAGGTGAGCCTAAAGTTGTCAAGAACAGTCTTGATATTAAAACGCTGGTTTAATTGATGCTACTTTGGGACTTATTATTATGTAAGGTAATACATATACCATATTATATACAAAAGTTTTGTGTTTTGTTGTTAATCCTCACCTGAGGATATTTTTCCCATTGATTTTTAGAAACAGTGGAAGGAAGGATTGGAAACAGAGAGAAACAGAGATGTGAGAGGACACATCAATTGGTTGCCTCCCACAAGTGCTTGCAGTGATTGATTAAGAAGGTAAGGCTAGAGGTCAATACTCATACTTGGACACAGTTCACAAACTTTAAACAGCAGACAGTATTTTAAATTATACCTGATCTGTCATTGCTCTGTTAAACTTTACTTTCTGTTCCATTTCCTTTGTTTTACTTAAATTCTAGTGTGTGTTATAAACTTACTATTAAGAGTAAAACTTGATAGCATAAATGACAGAATAGAAACTTTGCATTATCAGCAATGTAATCTCTGACTCATGTAGAAAAAGCAATGAAAAAATTTGCATTTGTGTGTTACAAGAAATGAATATCTCATTTTCAGTGAATTGCTAACGAGAGTGAAGAATTAAGCTAATTAATGTTTGTTTCTAACAAGCAGTTGTAGGGAAGGGGCTTGATTTACCCATCCGGGCCAGTTCTTACCAAGGTTTTCCTGTGAATGGCGATCTAGAAATTGTCAAAGACCCAATCACTGTTGTTCTATTTGACCTCTAAGCCTATTTGTTCTTTATTTTATCACCCAATCTAGCAAATTTTGATTTTTCTTTTGCAAACTCTCCAACAACTTTTTCACAAGCTCTTCTGTAATCAGCTTTTTTCTCTCAATGATATTTTATGGCCATTTTTTTCTATGTCAGGAAATATAGGGCTAAATCATAATTTGTTTCTGACTCATAATGTCTAATGAATGTATAGTAATCAGATATGTGAGTGTGTATATCTACACCATAAAATATTTAAAAAATTAACCAGGTCATTCTTGGTAGAGGGGGAATGGGAGTAGCTACCTGACTTTCCCCTCTAACCCCTGGAAGCTTAGCTGACGGATACAAAGGTGGAAATATTTATGTCCTGAAATTTCACTACATATATATTTCACATCTGTTTTCATTCCACTTGCTTAGCACTCAGTGGGCCTGTTTAATAAAGCAGTTATTATTTCTCTTGAAAACAGGTGAATTTTATCATATTCTTGTCCTAATTTAAAAAAATAATTTTGTCTTCTATTTTCTCTCTTCCGTCTTTATGGGTATCCTATTATTAGGAAGTTGGGTGCTCTTCTTTCTCAATTACTATAATTATGTAAGAAATTAACCCCAAACTTACTTGCTTAAAAACAATCTTTTAATTTTGCTCACAATTTTGTAAATTGGGACTTTTGGAAAGACCTGGTGGGGTGGTCCTCACCTGGGGGCTCCAATGCTGTTACAGCAGGTTTCAGCTGCAGGCTCCGCGGGGCTGGGCAGCGGGATAACTCATTCACAAGGTGCTGGCCCACTGGACCTCTGCACCGGACTTCCTCCTCTGTCTCGGCTCCACCTGATTTCTTTCTTCAAAAATGTGTTGAATTCTCTAAGCTTCCGATGACCCCCGATTCCTGCGTGGTGGTTTCATCTCATGTCTTTTGAATAGCCCATTGCTATCATGTTTTTGTAAGTCAACTTTTCAGGGAAGCTTGCTGAAGCTACAGAAATGTGCACAGGTTTTTCAGCAGAAAATTATTTTTCTGTTTGTAAAGCCCACAAGGCAAGAGGAGAGGACAAGGAACGAAACTCTGAGAACAAATGGCACTCAGAGGGGAGCTGAGAAAGGAGAAGGAAATGACGGAGGACATTGCTCTCTGGTGACCACCCTTTACCTGTGTCTTTGACCAAACCTCATGTCTGAATATTTTCTTCAAGTAAAGTCCTAGAAATTGCTGTGACTAATGTTGAGATTTATTTTCTTTGATTCGACCAGTATCCAATCTTTCTTATCCAATTTAATCTGGAATTAATCAGGAAGACAGCATGAATGACTTAAATCCAGATTTTTTCTTTCTAAAAAAGAAAAAATTCAATAACTTGTGTCTGTAAATTTCTTATATAAAAAACTTGTCTTCATAAATGGAGACTTCTTCAAATGCATATTCATCTCGACATGGCCTTTCCTCAACTTCCTTCCTTCCTTCCTTCCTTCCTTCCTTCCTTCCTTCCTTCCTTCCTTTTATTTTCAATATTTTTATTGATTTTTTTTTAGAGAGGGAGGAAGGGAGAAAGAAAAACATCTGTGTCAGAGCTTAACATCAAATGGCTGCCTCCTGCATGCCCCATGCCCGTACATGGGGATCAAGCGGGCATGTGCCCTGACCAGACATTGAACCAACAACATTTTGGTGCACAGGACGATAACCCAAGCACCTGAGCCACAGCAGCCAGGGCTCTTCAGGTCTCTTTATAAGGAACACATTAATCCCATCTTCTGCTCATGAGGCTAGAGAACCAGGCCAGTGTTTCAGGGAGGGACATCATGTGTACTTTCCTTGGTCCCCTAAAGAGAAGAAATATATTTAATACGTAACCACTTATTGAATGTTTTAGGCATTATACAATGTTCTGGATACCTGTGCATTTTAGACAAATTATGTACTAAACACAGTTCATTTTGGATTAAGGTATTTTTCTCCTTCTTACATGATACTCTAAAACATCTTGAAACCAATTAGATTAATTCTTCTGAGTGAAATAATTGGTTATTATTGTGGCCTGAATGTTTGTGTCCTCAAATTCCCCCTGTGTAGCTGTGTTTGGAGATGGGGCTTCACAGGGAGTAATTAAGGTGAAATGATATCATAAGGGTGAGACTCCACTCCCAGAAGATTGGTGAGAAGGGACACCAAAGAGCAACCTCTTCCCTTCTCTCTGTATCTCTCCAAGCACAGAGGAAAGGCCATTTGAGGACACAGTGAGAAGCTGGCTGGCTCTCAAACAAGACAAGAAGACAGTCCTCCCAAGAAACCAACCAGGCTGTCCCCTGACTTCCAGCCTCCAGAGCTGTGAGAAGATAAATTCTGTTGTGTACACCACCCCACTCTCTTATGTTCTATTTTGGCAAGATGAATAGTTATTAACCACCATGGCGAGAATAGGCAAAGGAATCTGGAAAAAAAGATGGCCTCTGGTATGTGGAAATAAGATCAGTTAAAATAAATGAAGAAGAACAGATCATAAGATTTAACTGAGATTTTTTTCTAACTTAGGTGATTAAAATTAATTGTGGATTTTGTAGGGGGAAAATCAAACCTCAAGCTTAGAAATTCTAATTCTGTCAACTGGGGTGTGGTTTCTGTACTTTATTCTTTTATGTTAAGAAAGTACTTCTCATGCTTAATTGGGTTTTAGAACCACTAATCTAAGTATTACAGTGTTTTCATTTTTTTACTGCTCTTTAAAGAAGGATTTTGTACTCCTTTAAAACTGAGTATAGGAACTGAGTTACAATTCAGCCATCTTCTCTTATAATTAAGAAGGAATTTAATGACAACTTGTGCTCATATTATCTCTTTATCACCTCATTGTTTTTAAATTCTCTTTTTAGGAAACTTGCCTCAAAACATGACTCATTTTTTTTTTATCCAGCTTCAAAAGGCAGCATTTTAGTTGTGTTTATTTCTAGGGTAACATTTGATTGCTTAGAGAATCCAAACAATAGAGTCATCCATCCCCCCACAGGAATATTTCAGAAGAGACCCTGACTTCATTTTTAATCTTTTATTCTATTCTTCATTCTGTTTTTAAAGAAAATTTTCTTTTCTTTTACACTTTTTCTATCTTCTTGCCACCTTCAGCTGTTTCCAGCAACTCTCTAAGTTTTGTGTGATCTCATCTTTGTAATTTGGAATTTGATCAAAGTTATTAAAAAGGAGCAGATGCTTCCTGGCAAATGCTGTAGTGCCATTGCTGAGAGAGTGTCCTGATAGAATGTTGTAATTTCTGTATTTCTCTCCATGTTTACCATTATATATGTCCTAGTTTGACTCGAAATCTGTTAATATTAACTCTTTTAACCCTCTAACAATCATTTGTAGGGTTGACATCATCTGTTGTATTAAATCACATGACATTGCTGTTTAAAAAGAAAAGAATCCCCAACAATTTAATATTGGCTATTTCTTATAATGTGGCCTAATATATATGGTGGCTGAATAAACTGAATCTCAGATGGGTTAAATGATTTTGCTCAAAGTTACCTAAATATAAAAGACAGAATTAGTTTCCTTGCGCTTTTCCCTCCGACAAATCACTTTTTTCTCTTTTTAAAAAAGTATTTATCAACATCCACAACCTGTCTTCTCAACTGAAAATAATTAGATCTTCAACTGTGTTATTTAATGTGTACCTCACATGCATACAATTCTCATTCAGAGAGCATAGGTGTTGCATTTGTATTATTTTACATCAAGCAGTTATTCTATGTTCTCTCTATATATGTACATGGTTATGTGTGAATATACCTTTTGTAGGTGACATAACTATTATCATTTTTAGAACTTAACATTACAGTATAAAGAATTTTTAGATTGGATTGCTTGTGAGTTATACTGGAAAACCCCAATATATAAAGCATAAAGGTACTGTTATTTTATTTATGTGATACCTATTATGTCTACGAGGCACCACAAATAATCAGATCAAAGAGGAAGTAGTCATATAATAGGATCTAAGTTCTGGGAGCTTAGCTTGTTCTAATAACATCGCAAATAAAGAAAAACATTATTATAGCCTTGGAAGAGGGTCTGTACCAGAGTGAAGCTCTTGAACTCATAACTATTGAGGCAGATTTATTGTTTTAATAATCCAGGTCTTCTTACCTCCCTGTAACATATCCCCTCCCATGTAACTGCCACAAACAGATGGCTGCCCCTCCTCTTGGCTCAATCTTCATGAAACTGGTTTTGGCCAATAGAATGAAGAGGAAGTGGTGTGCACCAGCTCTTAGCACAGGGCTTGTGACTCCTTGCACGTTTCTACTTGTGCTTGAGAAAAGTGATTCTCAGCTGGGGCGCGATTTGCCCCCAGAGGACTTGGCAATATCTGGAAACAGTATGAGTTGTCACAACCTGGATGATTCTACTGGCGTCTAGTAAAGAGAGGCCAGGGATGTTGCTGACCATCCTGTAATGAACAGGACAGTTCCCATTACACCCAAAGTGGTGGGCCCCTTAAGTGTTCACCTTTCTACAAAAAAGTGACTTGACATGTGTGGAATGGCACATTGGCATTATTGGCAGAGGATGCTCATTACTGGCTTAGAAGGTGATTTTCTCTAGGGGCACATACAACCCTCCCACTCTAGAGGCCTTTGTGACTCAGATATTTGGTCTACTGCCTGGAAGTCTGGTGGTTTTGTCCCTTTCATATCAAGTACACAAGGTTTCAGTATGATGCCAACTGACTCAGTATCTGAGGGCTTGTGGAGGTCAAGCAACATGATAGAAAAAGGTTAGAATAAAATCTGAGGGAAGTGTGTTTCCTGCCTCACAGTATTGAGTATGTTTACCAGTCTCCCTCTTTATTCATCTTTACAAGGGAAACTATAACTTCTGAAGTCTAATATTGCTTTCTTTTCCCTGAATCCCAAAAGATTTTGCAAGAGATTTCTTTAAAAAGTTTCATTGCATTATCTTGCCACCAAAAAAAATGTGCTTCTGTATTTGGATTTAATATTACAGATTTTTTTTAATTGAGGCAACATATATAAGATGGCAATATGAACACATACTGACTCCTGCATCCATCTCCACATTCTACTAAGAAGGGCCAGAAAGCCATCTGAGAATAATAACACATTTTCCTGCAATGCCTAAGATGGAAGGAAATTAGTAGACTCCAAAGTCTGTTAAGAGGTAAATAATCCTCATTACTGACACCAGGAGTGGAGAGAGGCTCCACCAACCTCACTGTTCCATCTGTACATTTCTCTAAGATTAGGAAAAAAATGATATACATTTTAATCCTATACATTTAATCAAAACAAAATCACTGGGGAAAAAAAACCTTTTGTATTTTCTATAGAATGAGTAGGTTTTATCTGTAAAAATTAGCTGCAGAATACACCCCTCCTTGTTTTGGTAGCTTTCTGGCAGGTCTTTAATGGGAAGATTTTGGCCCGAGAAAGCTAGTATTGCCAAAGATTGAGTAATTCCCATAGAGACTCATAGAGAAACACTATAAAAGATAATTCTTAATGGGAAGACAATCTGCCCTGAATTTTTCTGGACTCTGATTATTGTTATCCTTGAAGAATATTATTTTATTTAAAAAAAACCCTTTTTATACATAACTTTATAACAAATCTTGTTAGAAAGACAAATATTGCTTATGTTTAGATGTATGAAAGATAAAAGATCTTCAAAGCAAGCCCCTATGCATTAGTTTTTGTGAAGACAATTTAATAAGAAACAAAACAAACTGTCTTTATTAGAAATTAGCTGACAGATTACCATCAATGTGAATAGACTTTTAACATTTTAGTGTACTAGTAGTTTGTTTCACAGACGTTGATCTTATTTAGTCCTTATCGAGGTCCTATGTGGGGTTGGGTCTTGTTAGACATACTCTGTTTAGCACAAAGGAGGTATAGGTGCCCCTTAAGTTCCTGGATACTCAAATTCAAGTAAATTGACTAATTGCAAGAAAAACATAGACCATACAGGATTTTATTTGTTTTCCCAGTAAAGACTAGTATCCCTTGCCCACTTAGATGAGTAACTGAGATTACAGTTGGTTTGCAACCTTTTCCCTGTAGACACAGCCTGACACATCCTATCATTCCAGCAGCAATTTTTGTTTCAGGCCTGGAGTTTTAATTGGATGAAAGATCTGGGAAGATGAAGAATCCTGGATCAAGCTATATATTGCAGGGGAGCCTCAGGTATTGCTTTACGTATGTGATGTACATCAGAGCTTGCTGAGCTGGCCATCAAGGCTAAGTCCACACCCCTAACATGTACAAAGCTGGCCTTTCCTGTTTACCCGGATGCAGTGCAGTTGGTGTTTGCAGATGCTACAAAGAAGGTTTACAAATTCAAAGAACACCTTATGGGGTCTGAGTTAGCATGCACTTCTCCTGTTGCCTCTTGAGGCATGGTACCTTCCAAATAAAGCCACCTTCTCAGAAGACACAACCAAGGCTCTTGTTCCAGACACTCCAGAGGCCAATAATACGAATGAGCCAGTGACACACAAGCATTGTACAACCCCTATTTACGGAAACCACCAGCCAGTGTGGCCTTTAATAAATAATCTTAATAGTTACGGACCAGCAGTTCTGCTCAACAAGGAGCAAATGCTTTACATCCCTGATGGTTATGTAATGGAAGGTTGATTAGGATCCATTTTCACATTTGAAAAATACTCAAATAAAGGATTCCTTCAGGAAAAGTGGAGAGACAATATGAAGAGTAGGCCAACTACTCACCGTGAATTTATGAATTATGGGATAAACCTGGATAATGGAGTTTCTATAAATATGGGTCATATCAGATATGTGAGAAATGGTTCTAATTCAATTCTTTTCTTTTAGTCCTTTCCTATATTCTAGAGTTGTGGCTCAATGCCACTGCATAAACAGTGAGACTGTATGTTGTATTAACATGACCTGAACCATGGCCAACCAGTTTATCTCAGCCAGAAGAAATTATGGTTTGACGTGACAGCAGAATGACAAAGCCTGTCACAGAAAGGAGAGGATAAAGGTAAGCTCTTCCAGGACTTTCTGGGCTGAAAAGTAATAGATTTTTTATCTTTCTCTGAATCTGATATTTAAAAAAGTTCATCTCTAACCAGTCTTTGTCTATGTGAAAACGGCTGAGACACACAATAATAGAGCCTCCAGGAAGGCCTGGGACAGCTTTTGATATTCACATCCTTCTCATATGATATTTCAGTTTTTTTATTTTCTGTTGTTTTCAGAACTGACACATAGCTCTGAACCCAAGCTGCTATATTGGAAAGGCCAAGAGTTTTAGAAACATTCTGAATATTTGCTAGTGACAATTGTGTTGTGGGTAGACATTCATGTGAGGTGCCCTCTCTTCTGAGCTTTGAAACACTCCCAAGCTGTAAAAATGAAACTAGATCAAATGTTTGTTTTTAAAGTGACAATGACATCATTATTAAGAATATCTTCTGACCTTGGACATTTTAACTCTTTGATGCCTTTATTCTATTTGGATGGCTGTTGAGGTACTAACTTGCTTTGTCTTGAGCATGTTGGTTTCCAACTTTCACAAATTTTATTCTTAAAGTCAGGAAGAAAAACGTACTGTTTGTAGACAATCAATAAAGATAATACTTCTCAGCTCCATGCAGCAGACTGAGGGGAACTTAAAAAAAATCCAGGAAATCTTGAAAGGATTCATTTTTTGATTCAGACAAAGCCCAATTTGTCTAAATTGCATAGAATAAATGTCCCCTGTTTTTTCTTTCTCTAGGATGTATAAAAAGATGTATTAGTTTGCTGTTGCTGATGTAACAAATGACCAAAAATTAAGTGGTACAACATTTGAACAACTTAGAACAGAACAAAATTTTATTATCTCACAGTTCTGGGGGGTCAGAAGTCTGAAATCAAGGTGTTGGCCAGTCTGTGTTTCTTCTTGAGGTTCTTAGGATGGGGTTGGGGGTGGGGGAATCCCATTCCATGGCTTTTTCCAGCTTCTAGGAGCTGCCATTTGTTGACTGGTGTCCCCTTCCTCCATCTTTTTATATTTATTTTGTTGTCTTTATTTATTGATTTTAGATAGAAAAGGGAAGAGAGACAGAAACAGAGAAACATCAATTTGTTGTTCCATTTATTTATGCATTCATTGGTTGCTTCTGGTATTCACCCTGAACAGGGATTGAACCTGCAACTTGGCTTATCTGGATGACACTCTGACCAAATGAGCCACCCAGCCAGGGCCCCTTCCTCCATCTTCAAAGTCACAAACAACCCATCTTCTGAGATCTCCCTGACTCTACTTTCATCCTCTTTTACTTTATAAAACATCTTTTGATTACATTGGACCCACCCAGATAATTAGTATAATCTCCCTATTTTAAGATTTTTAATCACATCTGCAAAGTCCCTTTCCCTGTAAGGTGACAACATAGCCACAAGTTTTGGGGATTAAGGCAAGGACATCATTGGTGGGCTTACCACAGCAGAATAGGAGCAAATATGTGCAATCAGCTAGAAGAAGCTGATTCAATACTCTAATGGTTGGATATACTGTTATAAGATATGTCTGAATATTAACTTTGGTGAAATTCATTTGTGAGCTTATTCTCTTATGACTGTAAACGTCAGAGTCAAATAACAGGAAATTTTTCCACACACATGAAGCCAAAGCTGTCACAGCGCCTTATTAACAGATGTTGTCGTAGCCCTTGAGTTGAGAATACTAAATAATTGAGCAACTTCCTTTTTGTGTCTTGATATGAATATTTCAGGCGTATTTGTTAAGGTGTTCATAAACAGCTGGTGTGCATAAAACATTCCTAATTCAAATTTCAAAGCTGTTTTAATTACGGACTGTGTATGTATTTTAGTATTAGAAATAGAGTGAGAGAAAAGCCAACAAGGAAGGAGAAAGCTAAGTTACATCTACAAAACATGGGAAACTTTAGGATCTCTGGGAACTTGGAGAAATTGAAAAACATTTCAGTCCCTTGTGTACCACTTAATTCAAGAAAGATTTCAAGCAAACGGGAATATTTAAAAAGTATTATAAAACATAAGGACCTTTGTAAGATGTTTTTATCTCATAGCAAATTCCAATCATGAAGAAGAATCCCAGTTTGTTTCCATGCTCAGTGGGAAGGATGACAAAGACAATGAATGATAACTGCCTTGGGTGTGGAACAAGGGAAGACTCATGTGGACCACGCATCTGCTCTCCCTTTATTTAATCTTTTGTTTGGATGCTTCTGAATAAGAGTACTAAAAAATTAGGCTTTGTCAAAACATATGGAAAGTGTGTTCTTAATGTTATTTCTATTTGTACCATAAAAGATAAAGAATGAGCATGTTCTTCCAAGGAAGCTGACATGTATTTTGCCAACAATGCATTCTATTAAATGCATTCATAAAGGTCTCATGCCTTTGCATTTCCTTTCCTTTATATTCACAGCTATTGCAGCAAAGACAGTTTTGTTACAGAGAGCTCTTCAAATCTTAGGGGAAAAGATGCCTCAGGGCTTTGGTTAAGCATGGAAGTCAGAGCTTTGCCCTGGGTGCTGTACCACCTGTAAAGAGCGCAGTTCTGCCCACTCAGGCGTCCACGGCAGGGGTCATGACTGGAAAGGGGCTTTGCCATTGGACGACGGAACACTAAACAAAAACCCTTCAAATAAAAACAGCCGAATAAAACAACAGGATCCTAGTTCCATAAATGCGATGCTGCACCAGGAATGCTTTTGAGTCTGGATAATACCCCCAAAAAAGAACTGGGGGTGGAAAATTAGGATTCTTAATTATGTTCATTTCAAGTTTCTGAAAGGTAAAAACACTTATGTTTCAATGTGCAAACTGAAGATATAAGAAGAGGTTGAAAGAAAATGTTACTGGAAATAAAAACAGATGGTATGTAAATTGATAACAATAACCTCTGAATTTGATGTATAATTTTTAAATGAACAAGAACACAGAAGTCAGGAAGAGAATAAATATATGCCTTTGTTAGCGTCACTGCATTGGGCTCCGCGAGCCATAAAGAAAGTATTTGCTTCATTTCATCCTTTGGTTTTAAGAAAGGCTTTTTTCCATGCCTTGAATTAAGTGTTAATAAGATAACTAGTTCACATTGGATAACTACAAATTGCTTATTATGCTTTTAACCACCAAATATACGGTGTATCAAGCAAGTATAACATGACAATTACTTTTGCTAATTGGACCATTTCTTTTGGAAAACAGCTGAGCCATTGCATCAGGGCCCTTCCAGACACCTGTTTACCTGAGTCTGGCTCCTGCCTGGTGTCCACACAGCATTAGGCTTCAGCCCCAGGATTAGACTCATCCCATGATCTCTGACTTAGAGAGTTCTGGTCAGACCGAGGCCCATCGCTTTGACCAGTCCCCATGTTCTCTACCTTCCATCCCAACTCTTCCACAGTCAGCTTCGGATCCTTCATCACAGTCTGCCATGCCCTGTCACCTCTCTTTAGGCTCTGAGACCTACCTACCCTGGATTAATTCACCTGGTCACACCACTACCACCCAAAGTCCTTACCTGAGTGACTTCACTGATCACTATACACTCTCCCCAAATTAAGTATTGTCAATGGAAAGAGCTATTAAAACATAATGGAAAACCATCAACAAAATGAAGACAGCCCACCGAGTGAAAGATCATATTTGCTAGTGATACATCTGATAAGATATTAATTTCCAAAATTTATAAAGATCTTATACAACTCAACACCAAGAAAAAAACACATAATCCAATTAAAAAATGAGAAAAGGGCCTGAATAGACACTTCTCCAAAGAGAGCATACAGATGGCCAATAGACCTATGAAAAGATGCTCACTGTCACTAATCATCAGAGAGATGCAAATTAAAACCACAATGAGATATCACCTCACACCTGTCAGAACGGCTATCATCAATAAATCAACAAACAAGTGCTGGCAAGAATGTGGAGAAAAGGGAACCCTCATGCTCTGTTGGTGGGAAATTCAGATGTGTGCAGCCACTGTTGAAAACAGTATGGAGTTTCCTCAAAAAAATTATAAATGGAACCACCTTATGACCCAGCAATTCCACTTCTGGGTATATATCTGAAGAAACATGAAACACTAATTCGAAAGAATATCTGCACCCCTGTGTTCATTGCAGCATTATTTACAATAGCTAAGATCTGGAAGCAGCCCAAGTGCCCATCAGTAGATGAGGTGATAAAATGCTATGGTACATCCAGTCTAAGAAGTTAGCAAGAGGCAGCATATATTCATTCATTCCAAAATGCTAAGCACCTCCTAAGACCAGGCACTCAAGTGCTAGGACAGAGTCCTGCCCAGCGTTACCTAAAGGCTGGTCAGAGAGACAGGCAGGAGATCAATGACTAATGTCAGAGGGCTAAGCATGGGAGTGGATATGGGCTGTTGGAAACCAGGAGAGCTGCCACTCTCTTAGCAAAGGATGCCTGGGGATGGCTCGGTAAATGCTTTCAATAAGAGAACGGATCTGTCAAAGTCGGCAGGAGTTAACCAGGCTGAAAGGCCAGGGATGGAACCAGGACATTACAGGAGAAGTGCTCGGTCTGGAGAGAGCGATAGAAGGCAATGGATTAACACACGGAAGACCAAGAAGGTGCTGGTGCGCTTCCTGATGAATTTGAACTTTATCTTGAACTAGCTTTCCCGTTGCAGGAAAATTCCTGCAATGGGATTTCCTGCTGCACTCTACCCCGCCTCCGTTCCTCCCTTGCCGCCCGCCTCGCCTTCTCCTCCTGCCCGCCCGCGTTTCCCTGCGGCCCCAGCCCCGCCTCCGCCCCGCCCTTGTCCCTGGCCCCGCCTTCTCCTCCAGCCCGCCTTCGTTTCCCTTCGGCCCCGGCCCCGCCTCCGCCCCGCCCTTGTCCCCCGCCTCGCCTTCTCCTCCAGCGCCCACGTTTCCCTTCGGCCCCGGCCCCGCCTCCGCCCCGCCCTTGCCGCCTGCCTCGCCTTCTCCTCCAGCCCGCCTTCATTTCCCTTCGCCCCCGGCCCTGACTTCGCTCCTCCCTTCTCCTCCCCCCGCCCCCCTGGCTTGCTTGCTTCTTCGAAGCTTTACTCCCCTTTGCAGCTCTTGGCTTCTTTCGACACTGTCTTGATATGCAAATTAGCTGCCATCTTTGTTGGGGCAATTTGCATACTCGTCCTGATTGGTTGGTGGGCGTGGCTTGGCTGGTGGGCGTGGCTTGGGTGTAGCGAAGGTGCGGTCAATTTGCATATTTGTCTATTATTAGATTAGATGTTATTGGAAGTGGAGTGACAGAAAAGGCAGGCTCTTCAGAAAGACAGTTTAGCAGCCGTGTGCAGAGTGGATTGGAGATGATGAAACAGAAATGGGGAAACTACGTACATGGCCATTGCTATTCTCCAGGGGAGACGTTATTCAAGTAACGTCTTGAGGCCCAGGGAGAAGGGGAAGGTGGAGGGAGGGAAGGTGATTCACTAAGGAGAAGGTGGAGGACGGCCTTGCAGATGACACACTCTGAAGTCAGACTCCCTGGGTTCACCAGCAACGTGTTTTGTGGGCACATAGCTTCATCACTATTTCCTATAATGTTCTTTAATTTTGTAATTGTTATTATTCAAAGCATAACAAAAAATACCTATCTGTACTCCCACCATTCCAAAATAGCCCACCACCGACAGACACTGTGTAATCTTTGTACTTTACATGCATTTCTTTTACAAAATCAAGATCATACTCTACCATTTGCGCTGCAACCTACTTCCTCAAAGCCAATTGTAATTTTATTTTAAGAAATTTTGAAACCACAACTAGTTTAACAAAAAATTGTACAACTGACAATTATTTTGTGACATGGGTTAAAGGTTTCTCTTTACAGAAATTCAAAGCCCCAGTCATTCCATGATCCTAGGTGTTGCTCTCCCTTCCTAGACAAGCACTATCATAAATTTGGTACCCATACTTCCATGTTCCATACATCTTGAAACATGTATGTGAACTGTGAATTGCATATAACTGCTTTACCTGTGCAAAAGGTGTCGCACAGTGTGAACCCTGAGTAGTCAGCAGAGCAAAATGGCTAAAGTTTGGACTCAGCCTCAGACTGTCCCGGGTTAAACCCCAGGTCTCTGCGATTTCCCAGAGCACGTGCACCTCCCTACATACCACTTCCATACATCAAAAACACATGCACCAACAATACACAGCATGTGGAACACATACCAACAAAATCAGATGCATACTAAACAGAAGGGCTGCCAGGGGATGAGAGGATGAAAACAGACATGAGCTGCCGAGACCAGCAATGATGTGGCCCCGCCTCCGGGACCAACTGAAGCGTGTAACCCTGCTCCTGAGGCCCAAGAGAAGAGGAATATTGAAACTGTGCAAGAAAACAAAAGGAATCGAAAACTCCTGAGTGAGCAACTGCCCCAGGGAGATAAAGGAGTCGGTCCTGGAGCGTGAGCTTTGGTGGGTGAGATGGGCAGGAGGAGGTGTCAGCAATTAAGTTAATCTCCAAGTGGCATTTCATCTGGATTCGTCTGAGATTGCTGATTAAGGAATGCATTACTGCCCTGACCCTTCCTGAACTTTGTCCTGTTGGAAGGAAACATTCCTTTAAACCTGGAAATTATTGCATTTAGTGCTAAGGTCACCACTCTGTTCTCCCAAGACTTGTGGCCAACGTCTACATCGATGAGTCCAGCTAAGCAGCCCCTCTGGCCATGGTCACATCGTGGGTACAATTTTAGGCTTGGCAACCAATTCGCTCATTTCTGCCTCAATTCATTTACTCACTCAGGAACAGGTTGAGGCTAGGATGTGGGTGAGGGTCAGGAGAAAGGACAGGTATGGCGCTGGGTCATGGATGATATTAAAATTTAAGACAAGTGATAAGCCACAGAGATGTGGATTATGTTCAAGGACAGGGTATGTTTCAGTGTTAGGTGAAACTCAGTATGTGTCATTAGGCATGTGTGTCTGCTGCGATATGCTGCTTGGTCATACAGAATGATGGAAGCTTTTTGGCTAATTTAGATCGAGAAAAAGGTGGGACTGTCAAATATCCTGGATATCAAATCCTCATCCCAACTAAATTGACAGACACCACATTTGAGGCTGAGGGGGAGGCAGCACAGCTCACAGTGCTGAGTGACAGGGAACACTGGCCTTCGTTGGAGAAGCGTTAACACCGCTGGAAGGCAGGATAAGGCGCAGGAGGCCAGGGAGGTAGAGAGAGGATGGATATTCTGAAGTTCTGGATCTCAATGGTGGAGGCAGTGAGGATTCCTGAAAGGGGGTCCCTGTCTCCCAACTCTGAGAGTCTGTGGCCCCTCAGAAACCAAAGTGGGTGATGGAGGCGCTGAGCTCAGATCCTCCAGGTCCCGGAAGAGGAGCGGCAGCACTGCAGAGACGCTGTGGCACCCGGCCTTCCTCCCATGGCCCCACCCCGCTGCCATCAGGAGCCGCATCCTGACCGACAGGGCACAGGTGCCTGCTCCCTCTGCCACCTGAGCTCCTGCACCATTGTCCCCGCAGAGGTGTCCCTTTCCCAGGTCCCTTTCCATGCCAGCACCGTGGAAACCTCCCTCCTCCCAGGCTCCTGCTCAGAAACCAAGACAAACCCAATTCCCATATTCCTGCCTTACAAAAATCCCAGGGTCAAGACAGTCATGCAAACCTCTGTAAATGAAGCAGCCTTTTTGCTGCTGCCTTCAGCGTTTGCACTTAGCGGAATCGATTCTAATTGTGCCAACATCCTAAAGAACCTGCACCTGCCTGAACCAGGCAGTTCCACATAACGGGCTGAAAGACCCACGCCTGCGATAGCATGGGAGTGTAGAAGGGGCTGTGCCATTACCAAAGCACCATCTCCTCGGAGAGTAGAGCAGCGAAGTCTTGTGGAGCAACTGCAGCTGTGTTGGGCCAAGGAGGCAGGAGGAACCGATACCTGAGAGGGGCATGAAGCGATCTGAAGGGCAAGCATAGGGTCTCTGTGGACTGTTGCAGGCCCAATTATTCAGGCAATATTTACAGACAATATACTACGTGCCAGGAGTTGTGCTAGATCTGGAGCTAGATCAGCAGAAAAAAAACAAAACAAAACAAAAAAAAAAACAGGCAAATACCCAGCTCTCACATAAGACAAACCCAATTCCCATATTCCTTCCTTACAAAAATTCCAGGGTCAAGACAGTCATGCAAACCTCTGTAAATGAAGCAGAGGAACAAATGAGAGGATGTCACTGCTGCTAAGACATCCTCTCCAGGCTGTCTTAGCACCAGTGACAGCTACATTGAGGGGCTACCTAGAGAGAGAAATGGCTCTTTAACTGCTAAGATACTCAAAGCTGACAGTTCTGCAAGAAAAGAAGCCAGACAATTTCCTGTGGATAATGCTTTCGTGACAATGACTGAATGAATGTTCAGTGTCTTCCCTCTGCCCTTGCAGATCCTCTCTCCACCCTTCTCCTCCCTGCTGTCTTCCATGACAGTCTTACCCATATGAACTCCAGCAATGGGCCCCTGTGCCTACCAGCTTCCAGCTGGCTTCAGACAATGGGACATCAGTTGGAAAGACTTAAGATAGGGGTATGCATTCCCCTGGCTCCTCCCTTCCAAAGTCGCCTTGAACTAATGGTATTCCTTTAAAAGGGGGGCACTTCCTTCCTCTCAAGAAGCTTCTCTCCACAACTCTCTCCTTTCTGGTCCCAGTAACCACACCCTCATCGTCCCTTCGGGTCTGAAGGTAGAGACAGAGTCTCTTCTCCTGACCAGTGGAGCCTACACTGCCCCCTGTGGCTCTCCTGTGAGGGCTTGCTTATTTTGTAAATATGTAGTTCCTTCGTGCAGCAGGCTGAACAAGGGCCAAAGGTGCCCTGGAGCCTGTAAATGTTACTTTACAAGGAAAAAGTGTGTGATGATGTGATGAAATCAAGGATCTTGAGGTGGATGATTCTCCTGAATTACCCAGTTGGCCCTAAATGTAATCACAAGTGTCCTAATGACAGATAGGAGAGGATTCATGTGACCAGGGAGGCAGAGACTTAGAGCGATGCAGCCACAAGCCAAGGAATGCCAGCAGCCACCAAAGATGGGAAAGGCCAGGAGAAGATTCTCCCCTGAACCTCCAGAGGCCATGTGACCCCACCAACACCTTGATTTTAGTCCAGAAGTATTGATTTGGACATATGGCTCCTAGAGATATGAGAATAAATTTATCATTTTAAGCCACTGTGTGTGTGGCAATTTATTATATCAGCCACTAGAACCTAATACACCTTGTTAATAAATTCTCCTAATTTTCTTGATTATCCTGATGAGATATCACCCTGTTAATATTTGGCTCTGAGTTCTTCTCATGATGGTCTGTAGAAGAGCAAGCCACATATAAAATTGTGGGTGTACTTAGGTAAATCTTTGGCTATGAAGGAACTCCCTAGTTTTCATCAGATTCTCAAAACAGTCTGTGTCCCTATAGACTAGAAGTCAAATCATCAAGTTACCCCCTGTACCCATGGAAAAAAACCAGAGCTCTTGATCCCACAGACTGTGTTGAGGGGGTATAGCCCATGGGGCCAGGCTGCAGGAAGAAGCTGCCTTTAAATGACTCTTACCACCTTGGACTTCCTGCAAGTCTCCTCTAATGTTTCAGAATTCTTTATTACTCCAACCCTCTTAGTATTTTGTCCTGTGTCAAGGAAACAATCCTATATAATAAAAGGCTAATATGCAAATCGACCGAATGGTGGAATGACCGGTCGCTATGATGCACACTGACCACCAGAGGGCAGATGCTCAATGCAGGAGCTGGCCCCTGGTGATCAGTACGCTCCCACAGGGGGAATGCCACTCAGCCAGAAGCTGGATTCACGGCTGGCAAGTGCAGTGTTGGTGGTGGAAGCGTTTCCCACCTCTATGGCAGTCAGACATCCCCCGAGGGCTCCCGGACTGTGAAAGGGTGAAGGCCAGGCTGAGGGGACCCCCGCCCAAGTGCACAAATTTTGTGCACCGGGCCTCTAGTCTCTTATATTCTAGAAAATCTTTTGTTTAAGTTAAATCCATGACATTTCTGTGAAATGTAAGCCAACCATCCAGCTAAACAGCCTGCAGGGGGAGGTCAGTTACACATAGCTACCCTCCCACCTATAGAACATCTATTCTTTCTTTCCTACAAGTGTTCACACATTTAGAAATTCATCCTTGTAGCTAGAGAAATGAGAGCAAGGATAATTAAGATGTAGTCTTTGTTATAAGATTACCAGTCACTCAATTTAATACCTGGGTTTTAATATAATGGCCCAAAGTAGGCAATAATCGACTTTGTTATGGGATCAAGGGATGTTGCCGAAGGGAGATGCCCGAAGCAGCCTCACCAATATAATGTAAGAGTTTGCCAGGCAGCGGGGGAAATGTCCCAAGCTTGAACTGTCACCTTTGGCATTGGTTTGATCAAGTCACAGAAGTCTCTGTATTTTAAATTGAAGGTCATGAAATCATGTTAGTGGGAAAATGTCTGGATATACCACAGTACGTTTACCCATTCACACAGCAATGGACACCATTTTCTATTACAAATAAAGTTGCTATGAAAAGTCACATACAAGTCTGTAATGGGCATATGAATTTCTCCTGGGTATGCTGCACTTTTTAAGAAACTACCAACGTGTTTTCCAAAGTGGTTGCATTATTTTACACCACCACCAACAGTGTGTGAGAGTGCAAGTTGTTCCACATCCCTCCCAACACTTGGTATTGTCAATCTTTTTAATTTTAGATATTTTAATCAATGTGTACTGGTATCTCCTTCTGGTTTTAATTTGCATTTCCCTGATCAATAAAGATGTTGAGCATTTTAAGTGTTTTATATCTATATCATAGAATTTACAAATATATATATACATATATATATATCACAGGATTTATATATGCAACATATGTTATATATACCATATTATTATACATATAATATATATATGTGTGTGTATATATTTATATATATTTATATATATAAACTTTACTATATTCTATAATATATAGAATATCTAATATATTCTATAGTAAAGTTTTTGTTTATTTACCAAATCCTTTCATTTATTGGGATGTGTGTCCTCTTATTAATGAGTAGTTAAGTGTTTTTTGCATGTTCTAGATATGTCTTTGCTGGATATATTTTGCAAACAGTTTTTCCCATTCTGTGGTTTGCCTGTCTTTTCTTAACATTGGAAAATAAAAAGTTTTGAATGTTGCTGAAATCTAATTTGTGTGTGTGTGTGTGTGTGTGTGTGTGTGTGTGTGTGCGTGCGCGCTGTAGAGATGAGTGGAAATGAGGCAGGATAGACAGTCTCTTCCTCGACTCAGAAGGTTTTGAAAGGAAAGATAATTATACATGATTGCATGTAGGCATAAGGAAGGGAAACTTAAAAAACATGAGTTATAGCCCAAATTGTTTCTGAATAATAGGATATGAAATAATGCTATTTGGAATGAGAGAGGGATATGGGGTAAAATTACAGGCATCTCAAGAGGAAGAATAACTGACTTTATATACAAAATCTCCCTTGAAATTATACTTCTGAGGAAATTGATCACTTACCACAAATTATATCTTCATAAGTGGGCAAGTAAAAATGTGATGAAAATGCAAGTTGGGAATTCGTTGAGATAGTAAGTAAAATTCTCTAGCCCTGCCTGTGGCCTAGAGAATTTTACTGAATAGCTCAATTATTACAAACTGGTGAATTCAGTAGTTGAGATGAAGGCTATAAAAGGGGCTTCTTTAGAATGTCTTTTGTAGAAATTGAATAATTGATTCTAAAATTTATATAAAACTGCAAAGGATTAGAAATGCCAAAACAACCTTAAAGATGATTTGATAGACTTACACTACTAGATCCTAAGACATAGATATACACTTACAGCAATCAAAACAATGCTGTGTTTGAATATAAATATAAACAAATAAACCAATGGAACAGAATAGAGGACCAGAAAAAAGACTAATACATAGACAGTCAGTTGTTTTTGATAATGCAATTTAATGCACTACAACAATTGGGTAAATGAATAAAGAGAAACATAAGTTTTTACAACTATCTCAATAAAATTAATGATATAATAATTTGAGATGGATTGTAGATAGAAACAAAAAGTTAAAGCTATAAATATTTTAAAACTTCTGTCCAATACAATAGCCATGCAACATTACATTAATTAAAATTAAATTCAATTTAAATTTTGATTTCTCGGTCACACTAGCCGTACTTCAAATGCTTAGTAACCAACGTAGCTCAAGGCTATGACATTGGATGGAGCAAATAGAAACTTTATTGGAAAGTGCTGTTCTAGACGACAATGTAAAAGATATTTTCACATCTAATGTTTTCACAGGCTTGGAGCAGGCAAATATTTTTTAGATAAGACACAGAAACTGTCAACAACAAAATTTAAAAATCAATAAATTAACTAAAGCATCACCAAAAGACACTGTCACGAAACTGAATAGACAAAGCTGAGGCTAGAAGAAAATATTCACAACACAGGCCTCGGAAAAAGAACTGTGTGTACAGAATCTGTTAGAAAGAACTCCTACCATTCTGTTTTCTTACAAAGGGCAAACAAACCAATAAAAACTGATGAAAGACTTGAACAGACAAATCACCCAGGAAACTATACCAATGACCAATAAGTATACCAAAAAGTGTTCAACATCATTCATCAGGAAACTACAAATGAAAATCAAAGACATCACTAGATACCTATTATTGTGACTAAATTTAAAAAGAAACACACCTGATATTGATGAAGATGTGATGTGTTCGGAACTCTCAAATATTGCTATTGACAGCCTCAAATAATCCAATCATGTTGTAAAACTGCTTGGCAGTGCTGTGTTCTATCATTGAATGTAAAGGTATATGTTTATGCTGTACGAATGCTGTGGCCTGGCAATTCCACTTTGGTGAAAAAGAAACAAAAGCACATTTCCACACAAATGCTTCAGGCAACTTTGTTAATGTCAGACCCAAGCTGGAAACAACCCAAATGCTCTTCAGTAAAAGAATAAATAATCAAATTTTGACATAATCATACAATGAAATACTATTCAGCAATTCAATGGGACACACAGCTCACGCACAGAACAACTCAGATTAATCTTAATCTCAAAACCTTTTGATAAAGATACCATTCCTAAAGAATACATACTATTTCCTGACCAGTGTTGTCCAGTAGTTAGTGCATAGCCTGCCTATCAAAGGGTTTGGGGTTTGAATCTGGCCAAGGGTACATACTTGGGATGTAGGTTTGAACCCTGGCTGTGCCAGAGGCAACCAATTAATCAATGTGTCCCTATCACATCTCTCTCTCTCTCTCCCTCTCACTCCCTCCCCTTTCCTCCCTTCTTTCCACTCTCTCTGAAAAGCAATGGAAAAAATATCCTAAGATGAGGATTTGAAAAAGGATACACACTTTCTGATTTCATTTATATGAAGTTCTAGAGGAGGCAAAAATAACCTATGCCTCTGGAAGGAGGATGCTTACCGGAAAGGGAGACAAGTGAACTTTCTAGAACAGAGGAAATGGTCCACATCTCACTTGAGGTGACGTGTGCATGGATAGAGGCATTTGTCAAAAATCACTGAACTACATATATCATATGTACATTTCACTGTGTGCAAGTTATGTTTTGGATAAAACGGTGTAAAGGTGTATTCTAAGTGCCTTTCCTCTCAGTATCTACAAGGCTGCAGCTCTCGGTACACATGCACCCAGCCCACCCATATCCAGTGCCCACCTAGTAAGTTCATTATGAATACCACATTATCAAGTTCATGGCAGAGACAGAGATTTTGCCTCCTGTGAGGCCCCTGCTAACAGAGCCCAGAGTGTCCAAGCTTTGTCTTTGGTTTAAAGACCACCACTCATCATAAAGAGTCTGACAAGCTCAATATGTCATAAATGAGGAGAGCTCTTCTTGCTCCAGCAGCAGCCACTCAATGATTAGTCATCTCGGAGATCAAAAATCTACTTTCTCACTCTAGGCTGGAAACCTGAGCCCAGACCTCAATAGATCTCTTAAAGCTTGCTGCCCATTGATTTTTTTCTTGTAGTCTATAAGCCTAGCAATAAATAAATAATAATACTCAAGCATCCACTTTGCATTTGTTTTATTTAGTGCATTTTTAGGTGCATCTTTTGATTTTCAAGTGCCCTGAATACACTCAAACATATATTGACATCAAGTAGGTTGCCATGGGAACTGAGTGCAGCTGCACATTGAGACTTACAGGCAGGTAATTTCAGATACTCTGGAGAAAAGGGTGAGCACTTGGTGATGTCCTGGATCCTCCCCAGGACATATCAACATGTAATAAAGCACTAAGTCTTGAGGTAAGAGGTGAATATGATACAATGAACAGTAGCTGAAAGCACAAGGCATTTCCCCCTAAATCCCTGGTTATCAGAATATGCACTATGATATTATTTGTCTGATGGGAATATCTGTTCTGAAATCTCGTTATGTTTACTCTCTAGGTCAAAAAACATAATAGTTTGAAAATTAAGTATATGCTTTATTGACAATATTGGTTGCTCTCAAAAATGGGTTGGTAGTGAATATACACAGAGAAAACCACAGACTTAGAATTAAAAGAATCCTTTAAAGCAACTCACCAATTAGGGTTCAGTGATCCCTGATTCCAGGGAAGGAAGGACCCAATGATGTGTATAAAAGCCCCAGGTCAGAAATTACTGATATTGTCACTCCTCCTAAACAACACAAATGCATCCTTGTCAAATCATGAAAAAGTGGTTTTCTGGCCTCTTTCTAAACACATCCAATGGCATGAATCTCACAGCCTCAAAAAAGATGAATACTTGTAAAGTGTGCCTTTTGTAAGAGACTAAACTTTGGGAGGTTTTTCTTCATTTGGTATCCTTCTTCAGATCAGCAAAACATAAGGAAAGGTGAATTTTATCTTCTTTACCTTCCTACCTACTTACCAGCATGGCCGTTTTTACAATATTAGCTTATGACACCTCAATGTCAAATATCAAAATTCTTTTTTCTTTTTAATCCTCACCCAAGAATATGCTTTTCATTTAGTTTTTTTCTTTTATTTTATCTTCTTTTTTAGAGAGAAAATAAGAGAGAAAGAGAGGGAGACACCAATCGGCAGCCTCCCACATGCATTCCAATCAGGGATTAAACCTGCAACCCAGGCATGTGCCCTGACCAGGAATCCAGCCTGCCACTCCACCCCTCCCCCAGTGTATGGGATGACACTCCCACCAACTGAACCACACCTGGGCTCAAAGTTCTTGATAATGGAATAGCTCCTCATATTCTATAAAATGTTCCCTATGAGTTGTCTGATTTTTAGACAAAATATTGTGCAATTTCAAACATTTCATTAGAACCCTGATTCTATGGAAAATATAATACTTTCTACAAGAAAGTCTGTAATGACATAGTATCTTAGAGAGAACACAAAGTTTAGAGTCAGAAGAACTCCTCCTGATAATGGACAAGACATTTCATTTCTCTAAATCGAAATTTATTTCTTTGTAAAGTGGAGATGCAAGTCATGTCTAGTTCCCAGAGTTGTTGGATAGATTTTAAATAATGAATGTAAGAGCATTTTTAATCATAAAATAATAGATGATTATGGCACTCAATATTCTGAACCTGAAAATTACCATTGGTTCCCACATTTCTTCCCACTAACAACGGATAGTAAGCTTACCATAATAGCAATGTGGAATTCTAGAAATAAGGACCACAATTCATTATGAAGATGGTGCAGTTAACACAGGTGAAACAATAATGATTATTGTGTATTGAATGCCAATCAAATGCTAAGAAACCTACATTATATCATTTAACCCCATCAACAACCTATGAGGTAGATCTTAGCTCCACTTCAGAGATGTTTGTGAGCATGTTGTTCTTATCCCCCCGCATCACGTCCTGGAGGGAACCACTGTCCCGTCTCATGACGTCTTAGGGAAGCTTTCCATCACAGCTTGCTGACTTTCCCTGGACACAGGAGAGGAAATATGCAAAGCTGGACCGATAAGTCATCGCTTCGTAGACTTCTATTTGAACTTTGGGAGGAAAGCTCCCTCTCTGAGTTGCTAAGAGAAGAGGATTAGAGTCTGAAGCTGCTGGTGGTCATCTTGCCCACTGCACTCCACGAACCTCCATGCAGAAGAAAGTCAACCAGAAACGAGCAGTACTGAGCGAGACGAAGCCCCAGCAGCAGCATCTGCGTCTGATCTCACCAAGCCCACGCTTAGATGAACCATTCTCTCAGATCCTAGTTATAGGAACAATAAATCTCTTTTCACTGAAACTTTTTAAATTACTAGGGAAGGGACCAGGAAGGAAACAGGCTTTCCTATGATACGGTCACAGAGTTCCCCCTGCCTGAAGCAGCTGCTGACCTCTGCTAGGTACTACCTCACTGGCCTTTGTGATGTTCCCTCACCTGCCTTCATCTCCGAGGTGACACCTGGCAGCTAATTGCCACAGTGAGTCAATGTGCTGACAACACCGGACAGAAGCAGCATTGTGTCATTTGCTCCCACAGTCCTGTAGAGTGAAATGAAGGACGACTAAGTCCCCAAGTAGTTCAGTAGCTTTTGGGGACAAAAAAGAATGTATGTGCAATATGGGCTGAAGAAACCATTAAACATCAGAATAAAATGAGAAACACAATTAGAGAAGGCTCAAACTAAAGCCTCTGGCTGTGAAAATGCATTTGAGCTTAAGATTGCTGATGGGAGCCCTGGGCTGGTAGCTCAGTTGTTTGGAGCATTATCCCGATGCACCAAAGATGTAGGTTCAATCTCCGGTCACGGTACATACAAGAATCAACTAATGACATGGACAACAGTGGGTGATAGCAGGAAGGAGGAGGGGTAGGGGAGGTGAAAGAGAGCTTAGAGGGAATAAATGGTGTTAGAAAAAATAAAGTTTTTTTTAAAAAAAAACAATTTCTTTAAATGTCTAATAAAAAAGGAATCAGCCAATGAATGCATGAATAAGTGGAACAACAAACTGATATTTTTCTCTCTCTCTCAAATCAATTTTAAAAAGATTGCTGATGTGAGCTTTGAAGTAAAGGGTGCCTGCTTTTGAGGTGAAGCATCACAGTGTAGACTTACAGACAGTCGTAGGACCTGTGTCTTCAGAGAAATGAGGGTTGGTCAGTCATTCATTTAATTCAAACAACAAATGCATATGGAGCCCCTGTTATGTGCTGACAATGTCCCAGACAGACCTTGGCTTCATGAAGCTCATATGCTAGTGGGAAAGTCAGAACATAAAGAAGGTAGAGGTGTAGCATATGTTAGAAGCTGATAGGCACTGTGAATGAGTTGGGAAAAATTATTGCAATTTTAGAGACAATGACCAAGGAAGGCCTCACTAGGATGGTGACATTTTAGCAAAATGAAGGTGAGAGTGTAAATCATGTGACTGTTAGCAGAGAAAACACTTCAAGCAAAGGAACAGCAAGTGCCAACATCACAGGTGGGGAAAGACCCCTTCAGACGAGCTCTGGGAATGTCTCACGACTAAAAATAAGTAGATCCCAAAACAGCAAATTATCTCAAACAACTATACACTCTCACACACACACAATTCTATGTGTAATGTAATTGGGAAGCCTACACAGTATTGAGACAACCACACACAGAGGTACTCACACCCATAAAGACTCATCTGGAGATGGTAGGTGTGCATTTGATTTTCATCCACAGACAATGAAGAGCTCTACACATACCAGATGGTAAAATTCACAGGTAAAGGGAGGACAAAGAATAACAAGACATGTGCTTATGTCACTAACCTCATTACAGGTTACTTTGCAATTCGGTATTAAAGAAGATCCATCTTCTGAGGCTTCGTGAGTCTTAACCCACACCCTGTGCAGACATCCCTGTGGGACTTCCATTTCCAGCGCTATGTCCTAGATGTGCACAGTGACAACAGTACACAATGCCAAGAAATGCTGAATAGCATGTTGTTGTTTTAAATTATAAATCCACAGTTGAGCTAGCAGTTGGGAAAACAGTTTAAGTGTAGAATGTGAAAGCAATTGCACAGGTATCAGCTAGCACAGCAGACAATATTTGCCCTGGGGACATCTGACGATTCTTGCCAGCCTAGAGCCTGGATTTTTACAGTGACATGAGGACAGCAGACCGAGTAACAGCTTGGGGCAGATGTGAGACCCCACATTAAGTTGAGATTGCTGAAAGGTGACCTGTCAGTGAGTGGATCAGAGACCCCACCTCACGGAGACTCATCGGTTTTGGCCTTTATTGTGCGTCTAATGACAAGAAGAAAAGAAAATAAAAAAAGATTCCCCTCTGAAAATCTTTAACTGAAATACTACAATCACAGTAGTATTGCAGTTAAAGAATAATCTCCCAAAAATCCACTTCAAAATTGCTCAGAAGTGATCCTAGATTGTTGTACATTTGCAACGCCCATAAGAAGCAAGGAAGAATCTCAAGGAGGAATCGGTTTTCAATTGCAAATCTCAAAGAAGTCGCACATTATGCTGGTAAAGTTCAAAGGGATCTAACCTCACAATCAGAACTCAGCAAACACACACAAAGAAACACTGTGAGCAAGAGTCTGGAGGAAAATCAAACTGTAGGATCAGACCTGCAAGACTAGTTATTGGCCATAGCAGACATGGAACTTAAATTAAGCATATTTAATATGCTCACAGAAATAAAAGGGGCAATTCGAAGTTTGATTGGAAAGCAACTAATATATTTGGTCAAGTCACTTGAAAAAGAACCAACTAGAACATTTAAAAATAAAAATATATTGAAAGAGGAAAAGATTACAAGTCAATAATTTAAACACCCAACTCAAGAACCTGGAAAAACCCAAATAAGCAGAAATTAAGAAAATAATAAAGAGCATTTTATTAGAGAGTTATTTTTAAATAAAGATCATTTTTTATAGAGTTTTGATGACAGAATGTCAGGATCAACAACTGAATGATTTTTAATGACTCTAAATTATTTCTCATATTTGTCATGACATTTCATGAATTTTCCAAATAATTCTGACAATAAGCAGGAGTTTGGTGTGGGCAGAAATCAAAGAAGTTGAAAATGGAAAAATTATTTTGGCAGTAGCTAAAGGAAAGACAATAACAAAAAGAAAAGTTACACACCAATATCCCTCATTAGTACAGATGCAAGAATCCCTAACAAAATACTATTGAATAGAATTCAGCAATATGTAAAGCAAATTATACAACATAACCTGGGATTTATTTCTGGAATGCAAATATGGTTTAACATTCAAAAATCAATGAATATAATCCACCACATTAACAGGTAAGAGAAGAAAAAATCATATGCTCATAGCATAGATTAAGAAAAAGTATTTTTAAAAACTTCTAAAATGAGTATAAGAATATATATGGTCAAAAAAATATAACAATTAACTATATTTTTATATATGAGCAATGAACATATGGACACTAAAATTAAAATATTTTTATATACTACAAAAAAATTAAATAAATAAAAAATAAAAATAATATAATAATTGATGTTTAAAATTCCACAGGTCAGTAGTTCAGAAGATAGAGGTAGAATTTCTGAACTAGAAAATATTTCTGAAGAAATTGTTCAGAAATACAAAGAGCTATAAAATATGACAGAAAGATTAAAGGCAGAAGAGAGAGAAGGCCCAACCCATGTCTAATCAGATTTCAAGATGGGAAAATGAATTATAACTCATGCAGAGAATGTGGGGTTTGGAGGAGTGCTGTTTATAGTTTTCTACTCGTGCCCCAATCCTCTGGTTAGAGAGTGGCTTATTCTGGGTGAGACAGACACACATTCAGAAGAAAACCTGAGGAGTTTCAAAGGAACTGGTAAGGTTATTTTATAAAAATAGATCACTGATGTCCAAATATTTTCTTTTCTACTATTATTGCTGCTGTGAAAACTGTAGTTGCTCATTATATACACACTTTTTTTAAAATATATATTTTATTTATTTTTTTACAGAGAGGAAGAGAGAGGGATAGAGAGTTAGAAACATCGATGAGAGAGAATCATTCATCAGCTGCCTCTTGCACACCCACTACTGGGGATGTGCCCACAACCAAGGTACATGCCCTTGACCGGAATCAAACCTGGGACCTTTCAGTCCGCAGGCCAATGCTCTATCCACTGATCCAAACCGGTTTCGGCTATATACACACTTTTATGTCTAATACTAGAGGCCCGGTGCACGAACATTATGCAACGGGGGGGGGGGGAGGTATCCCTCAGCCCAGCCTGCACCCTCTCTAATCTAGGACCCCTCGGGGGATTTCTGACTGCCAGTTTAGGCCCAGGGATCGGGCCTAAACTGACAGTCAAACATCCCTCTCACAATCCAGGACTGCTGGCTCCTAACCACTTGCCTGCCTGCCTGATTGCCCCTAACCACTCTGCCTGAAAGCCTGATAGCCCCCTAACTGCTACCCTGCTGGCCTGATTGACACTTAACTGCTCCCCTGCTGGAATGATGGTCCCCAACTGCCCTCCCCTGCTGGCCCTATCACCCCTAACTGCCTTCCCCTGTGGGGCTGAGGGGACTGGGGGACTCTGGCTGGATGAGGCAAGGCTGAGGAGACTGGGGGACTGAGTCTGGATGAGGCAGGGCTGAGGGGACTAGGCGCCACCATCTTGTGGCTGTGGGTTCCACCATATTGTGAGGGTGTGACAGTCAATTAGCATATTCCCTCTTTATTGGCTGTGAGTGCTGCCATCTTTGTAAGGGCATGATGGTCGATTAGCATATTCTCTCTTTATTAAATAGGCTATTTCACACCAGACATTTAAAAACACATACACATAGAACTGATGGGAAACTCTCTCCTGAAAAGCATGAAGGGACTTTCTGGAAGCTACTAGTGCCCAGAGGTCAGGCCCACATCCAGATGGCTGATTCTCCTGCCTGTGTGCACATCAGCTCAGCCTCTGCTTTGTCACTCTCGTCACAAGACCTATGTAATATGGGGTCATTTTTTAGAGAGTTTTGCTGACAGAATGTCAGGATCAACAACTGAATGATTTTTAATGACTCTAAATTATTTCTCAGATTTGTCATGACATTTCATGAATTTTCCAAATAATTCTGACAATAGGCCAAGCATTGTCTTTATTACAATGTGCACCTAGACAGGAAGAATAGAAACTGCACTGAAAAGCCAGATTATGCAAACATAGGCACCCTCAAGTGTTCTAGAAAAGACTTCCTTAAAAAAAGTAAACTGGGCAATGTTTGGAGAGCATTAGCACTAAGGTGGATCTGTGTGACTGAGGGCAAAGACCATGAGTACACTTCAGAGCATAAGCAGGAGTTTGGTGTGGTCAGAGGGAGAAGGAAATAATTATTAATATGTGTAAGGATGTTCCAGCTTTTAAAACATTTTGATCCTCTAGTCTTTGCACAATCGGTATCTATTTAGCCTTATTTTACAGAAAAGAAGATATGTATTAGAATATATTGAAATATTAGAAAATATTGAAATATTTCAGCTGTTCAATTCAACGTATATTCCTCAATGCTTATCAGCACTAGCATGAGGAAGAGAGAATTGCTGAACTACAGAGGGCTGGCTTCCAAGCATGAAACATTTAGTATCCTATTTTTATGCACTTTTTTGCCCTAATTTCTATGTTTAGTTGAGAAATATACTTTAATTATCTCTGTCTCCTTTATTCTTAGCCCCATACTACTCTGTGGTGTGAAATTAATGATAAGAAGAAAGCTGATAAAACCAGTGGTACCAGAGGCTGCAATCAAACTCAAGATGCTAAACTAGTTTGGCAAATAAAACAACAATATGAATGTTTAGAGAATTTGCATTTGTTTTATTTCTAAGATTAGAAGAAATGAATTTCTGTTATGGCAGTACCAAAACATAGAACTATATGAAGGTAACAGTGTCATGCTGACACAATAAGTGTTGCAATTCTATGGGAGTCAATAAATTAGATGTTATATTTTGTTATATTTATTGAGGTAACACTGCTTACTAAAAATTAAATTAAGTTAATAAATAAGAAAGACATCTTGCTGCCCCTGTGTGGCAGACCACAGTGGGCTGTGGGCTGGGAAGATGTTCTCTTTTATACAAAATCTTCTAGACTAGCTAACCCAAAAGTAAGCATCATTTTTTAAATCCTCACCCAAGGATAGGTTTATTGATTTTAGGAAGAGGGGAAGGGGAAGGGAGAGGGAGACAGAGAGAGAGAGAAAGAGAGAGAGAGAGAGCGAGAAACATTGATGAGTTTCCTCCCATATGCACCATGCCTTGGAATCAAACTGGAAACCTGGGTATGTGCCCTGACCAGGAATCAAACCCACAAACTTTTTGGTATACAGGATGATGCTCCAATCAACTGAGCCACCCAGCCAGGGCCATAGCATCATTTTAAACCAAGTTTATACTTTCTCTTGCTTTTCAAATAAATAAATAAATAAATAAATAAATAAATAAATAAATAACATAGCCATCCTATCTAATAAAGGAGTAATATGCAAATTGACCATCACTCCAACACACAAGATGGCCGCCACAAGATGGCCTGCAGTGGAGGGAAGTTGTGGCCAGTTAGGGGTGACCAGGCCAGCAGAGGAGGGCAGCTGGGGGTGACAAGGCCAGCAGAGGAGGGCAGTTGTGGGGGACCCAGGCCTGCAGGGGAGGGCAGTTGTGGGCAATCAGGGAAGCAGGGAGGGCAGTTAGGGGTGACCGGGCCAGCAGAGGAGGGCAGTTGGGGGAGACCAGGTCAGCAGGGGAGGGCAGTTGGGGGGGACCCAGGCCTGCAGGGGAGGGCAGTTGGGGGGGACCAGGCCTGCAGGGGAGGGCAGTTGTGGGGGGACCAGGCCTGCGGTGGTGGACAGTTGGGGGGACCCAGGTCTGCAGGGAAGGGCAGTTGGGGGGGACCCAGGCCTGCAGGGGAGGACAGTTGCAGGGGGAACCAGGCCTGCAGGGGAGGGCAGTTGGGGTGGACCAGGCCTGCAGGGGAGGGCAGTTGGGGGGGACTCAGCCTGCAGGGGAGGGTAGTTGTGGGCGATCAGGCCAGCAGGGAGGGCAGTTATGGGTGACTGGGCCAGCAGAGGATGGCAGTTGGGGAAGACCAGGTCTGCAGGGGAGGGCAGTTGTGGGCGATCAGGCCAGCAGGGAGGTCAGTTAGGGGTGACTGGGCCAGCAGAGGAGGGCAGTTGGGGGAGACCAGGCCAGCAGAGGAGGGTGGTTGGGGGGGACCAGGCCTGCAGGGGAGGGCAGTTAGGGGCAATCGGGCTGGCCAGGGAGCAGTTAGGCATCGATCAGGCTGGCAGGGGAGTGGTTAGGGGCAATCAGGCAGAGGCAGGCGAGCAGTTGGGAGCCAGCAGTCCTAGATTGTGAGGGGGATGTCCAACCACCCATTTAAATGGGTGGTTGGACATCCCTCAAGGGGTCCCAGATTGGAGAGGGTGCAGGCTGGGCTGAGGGACACCCCCCCACACACCCCTGTGCACGAAATTCGTGCACCCGGCCTCTAGTGAATAATATAATTTCCTGTGGCTCCAATGGTAAAATAAAGTCTCAGGAAAAAATTTTAACCTCAACAAGTCTGAGTCTTTCTGAAAATAATGAGCACCTGCAACCAGTAGACTAAAAGAAAACAGTTTGCTCACCTTAACTCTGTTGCCAGCAGTAAAATTCTAGAAATGATGGTCACTGAAATTACTGAATTTATCAGTTCCCCTAGCTCTGCAGCATAGAAGCATAAGGAGTAATAGACCTTGGGAATATGTAAAGCCTAGATTAATATTGAATGAACTGCAAAGGATGAGAGGACGTGCTGTTCAGCTCTCTGCAAACGCAGACAATAAGCCAAGAAGGGGCCATGAATTAAACCAATGGTGACTCAGTACCAACAGGGCTTTTAAAATGTCAAAATAAAAGTAGACTTCAACAACAACGCATAAAGCGTGTGCTGCAAATTAATGGAGCCTCCTGGCCGCATGCAAAGTTGAGATTAACGTCGTGCATCAATCAACTTCAGGTGGCGAATCATTAGTGACAATTTCCCTCCCCCTTTCAAGTACAAATGGAGGTCTTTGGGGTTAGCAGATGCATAGTGGTGGTCAAAAATTTAACTCACACAATTTTTATATGCAAAGATAGTAGGGTTTTGGAGGTGCTGTTTATAGTTTTCTACTTGTGCCCCAATTCTCTGGTTAGGAAAAAATTTTTCAACAAATCTCCAACCCAGTTAAACATAGTCTGATCTGATCACTCAAATAGTCCCTTCAGACAGTGTTCTCCCTAGAGTGGGGAGAGAAGCTCAGTGTCTCGGATTTCCTCCGCCTCCCCTCCTTAACTCAGAAAGAAGGCGGCAGGTGTACTAGTGGGGAGAGAAGGAGAGGAGTGTGAAATGGAGACACACGGTGACCTTGAGCGTGGTATTCTGGTCTCCTAGGTGAACATGGTGTCCATCTGCCTGCTGCCTGATTCAGTATTCATGACTGGGGTGTGTAACTGGTGTCATTCTCTCAATCTGGCCAGAGTTCAGTTCACTTCCTGGTCAGTCCAGTCTCACCTAGGCACCTGCCGGAGGTATGAAACCCAGTGGATCCCCCTGTAGAGGGTAGCTTTCCATCCATTATGGCCACTGAGACGTGAGAAAGCAAGATGCTTTTGAAAAAGAACCTCAAAAAAAATGCTCCTAACCTTTGGGTACTGTCACTACACTCCTGTCTTGTTATTCTTCCTTCTTATTTGTTTGGGGTTTCCATCTCCCCAACTGAGACGAAGAAGGAACTTTTGGTTTCCTCATGTCACTCTATTCTGACCTCACCAGCACTACAATGTGGTTAGGAGCTGCCCAAGGTCAGGTGCATCGGAGCTAAAGACTGAAGTGAAAAGACTCAAGGGGGTTGAGAAAGGAGTAACAGCACTGTTTCTTATTCTCAAATTCAGGAGATTCATTTTTTCCATAGAAATTTCCTCACAGTGAATGACCCACAAGTCATCGGGGTCATCTGGACAAGAACAACGAGGGAAAGGAAACAAAATGAGCGGGTGGGAACAGCCTGCCGTCTCGCAGGTGGCAGCTGGCAAGGTCGTACTTAGTCATTTTTATCAACTGGAAGCCCTTCTTGCATTTGGACAAAAGCCCTGGTTCCACGTGAAAGCATGAGAAACAATGTCTTCAAACTAAATAAGTCATGAGATATACTATGTAAGAGGCTCTCAAAAAATACAGGAATTACTAGAAATATGTCTATTCGAAGAAGTCATTCGTGTATGCAATTATGCACAGTAGCAAATGAAGTCACAGGCAGTGAGGCTGGTCAATATGCAAATGCTATTTCACTGGGTCATTTACATAAAATTGATCAAGTGAGGGTAAGCATCCCAGAGGAAACGCTTCTCTTATTTCCGGAATGCACAGCAAACATCTTTAGCTACATACACGTGAAACAGTCTCAACATTTATTGCAAATCGTTGCTCCTAAAATTTAGACTCCTTTTCTTTGGATTTCGTTTTTAAGGGTGGAATTTTTTTATAGTTACTATATCTTATTACACGCTAGATAAAACTCATTTACTTTTGTGTTTGTATTAACACTCTTGGTTCCACTGGGATATGGGGCTTATGCATTTTTATCATCTTCCTGAGACCCTTACAAATATTTGTAAAAATGATTGGATGGATGAGTGGGTATGTGGATCTTATCTGATAATGTGGGCCAAGGTGGGTCATTATCAGTCTTCTGCTGCTCTCTTCTTTCCCTCCCCAAACTTCTGGGCCAGGTCAAGTCCCCTCACTACGTGTCCCCAAACTTCCTGCATATTCATTCCTGTGACTGCCTATGGATGTCTGCCTTTCCCACCAGATTTTAACTTTACTGAGATGACCACCATCTCTCTTGTTTACCACAGTGGTTCCAAGGCCTAGCTCACGCAGCTGATCATTAAAATATTTTTAAAACAATGAATGACTGGATTGATTTTGTAAAGCCTATCTTTTTCAATGACCTCGTTTTTGGCCATCCCACAATAAATGTTGCTCCTGAACACCTGACTGACCTGGTATTGGTGCTCTATTTAAGATAAAACACCCATGTATTTGATTCAATATTTGCAAATATCAAAGTACTGAACGCATCATCCTTTGTGATATATTTCACAAGAATCAGACATACACGTGCACATAAACACACACAAGGCTGATGAAAGGAGAGTTTATAAAGCTGCCTCACAGTTGCTTCCTAGAGATGAAGCATATTTAGAGACCCTATAAATATGTAGGTCGGAGATACCCGAGAAACACTACTAGAATCTAAAGCATCAAAGACAGTAAACAAAATTCAGTCTTGCTCACTAATGGAGGAGAAGAGAACGAAGCTTTTCAGAAAGATTTTTTTAATTTAGTGTTTTCTGGTTACTCTAGAATTGAGTAAAATGAATCTGAACATACCTCAGTTTTCCCAAACTCCATGACTTTACTGGAGAAAACCAAATAGCATTAAACAGTTGAATCATACAATCATACATCCAACTTCCCTTTACCTCATTTGCTGTCTGCTGTCAGTCAAGGTCCAACCAGGAAGACAGTAGACAGTACAAGGCATTTAAAACAGAGGGATGTAGTGCAGGGAGTGGGTGGCACAGGTGTTAGAATTGGAAGAGGGAGCCTTACTAGAGCCCAGGGGATAGGGGGAGGGGGGGAGGCGGGCGGTGCGGGCACGTGATGGAAAGTGGGACCAGGCGGGAGACTCAGCCACCGCCAAAGAAGCCACCTACAGCTGAGATGGGTGAGAAAACACCCCCTCCCGCCGTCTATATGAAGAGCAGGGGTCACTGGAGTCAGCCCCGCTGTAACCCAAAGGAGAAGGGATGCCAAGGACCCCCAGCGCACTCACCTACCAGCCTACTGCTGCTCTCCCTGCCCGGGCAGTTTGGGGTCATGAAGCAAATGTCTGACTGTCCTGATTTCTCACCAGACATTAACAAATTCACATTTTGATATAAATATTTTCCTGTTGCTAAGAAACCTCTTCTAAAGCTTTTGTTCTTAAATTTTATCACTTTACATTCATTTCACATTTAAAGTATCTGTTTCAAAATGATAACACTAACCTGCAAAAGACATGCTATAAAAATCTATTCAGTTTTAAAGATTATTCATACTAGATAAGAGCCGAGGAATGTGGTATTGTGTGTGACTTGCTTCTTCAAAGTGGGAAGTGGGGACAGCTGAGATTTAAGGGGACAGATGAAGGAGACGCAGACAGTTCAAAGGCAGAGACTGCTCCAAAGCTTTCTGACACCAGCGGTAACCCTTCTGGAAAACAAAAATCTGTCTTAAAGCATGCGTGAAGTCACCATCATCCAAAAGGCCTCCCGGGAATTTAAGTCGCTTGATTATTCAGAAAGGATATCTTGGACTGTACAGTATGCACATGAAATATTCATTTGGATCGATGGGCTCAGGCACTCCACATGGAGCCCTGACTTGCCTGTGGCCAGAGTCTTCGGGTCTGTGACTCATCAGATCCTACAAGCTAAGTGCCTGTCCTGGCCATGGGTGTTAGGGTGCCCTCTGCTCTACCTGCGGGAAACCTTGGCCCGGGGGAGGGGGAGGACCGAGGTGACCAGATGTCTGTTTAGTGCTTTGTCCTCCCTCCTACAGCAGATCCTTCCAATCCAGGAGCCATTTTCTTTTCAAAACATCAGAGAGACTGTGTTGTCATTAAAACCACAAGGAAGCCCCTGAGCTGTGCCCAGTCCTGAGGCTGCCAGCTAAGCTCAGCCTTGGAGAATTCAGCTCTGAACCCCTCCCGCCCATGAAGGAGCCTCTGGCAATTTTCATGTGATTCGGAACAGCCAAACTGCCACTGGGGAACTTACAGTCTCACTCCCTCCACCCCTGCTCACCTGTGGCGTTAAAGGCCTTAGATCTCTTCTGCTTTTCCTGCGTTAAGAAGGTAGATTGAATCCTGCATCTGTGCACCACCAAGCAGTTGCTACAGTCCCTCCCAGCAGAGCAGACTGCAGGGGGAGTCTCATTAACTTGGCACAGTCCTCAGACGTGCCTGGCCCTGACTCAACAAGAACGTCCTGGGCTTTCAACCCAGTCAGATTGGCCTCGCCTCGGGAGGGACGATGTTCCAGGGTCAGCTCCCAAAAGGCTGAGTCCAGCTGCTACTCACAGAAGGATTCACTGAAGAAGAGCAGTGATGAGCTCGGCCACCTCTGCAGCGTGACCTCTGACCTGGAAGGGCACAGACTCTCCATGGCTCCAGGACCACCCGGCAGGGCTCCTGCATCCCTGAGCTCGTGGTGGTTATGAGCACCACCTGTAGGAGTTCCATCAACTCCCTTTTTTTTAATTTTAAAGGTATGTTCTTTTTAAAATTATTTTATTTATTAATGAAAGAGAGAGAAATATTGATTTATTGTTCTACTTATTTATGCATTCACTGGTTGGTTCTTGTATGTGCCCTGACCAGGGATCGAACCCAAAACCTTGCAGTATCAGGATGATGCTCTAACCAACTGAGCTATCTGGCCAGGGCTAAAGCCATACCTACTTTTGTTTTTAATATGTTTTTATGGATTTTAGAGAGAGAAAGGGAGAGGGAGAGAGAGGGAAAAAACACACAAAACATCGATTGGCTGCCTCCTGCACACCCCTTATTGGGGACTGAGCCCACAGCCTGGGCATATGCCCTGACTGGGAATGGAACCAGCGACCTCTCGGTACATGGTATGATGATCAACCAATTGAGCCACACTGGCCAGAGGCACCAATTCCCTTTTGATACAAGATTATCTCTCAAACGTCCAAAGATGCCAGTCTACAGTAGAATCCCAGTATCCTGCCATCATTTCACTTCGGAATGGTTTCAATGAAGAAACCCACCAATTCAAGTCAATTCCTAGCCATTTTCTTGGGCCTCACAGAGTCGTCACACTTAACGTTCAAATGAGCAAATTAATTATTCTAGACAAAAGAGCACAGAAGAAAATGCATTGTAGAGGTGTCTCAAAGTGCTCTCCTGCCCTACAATTCAGATTACCTTTTTTTAAACTGCTTTTAAAAACGATTTGCCTACCTTTGAAGCAGAAACATAATGAGACTTGGATTTTCCATCTGTTTTAATTTATTCTTTTATTGTTGACAGTATTACAGATGTCCCTCATTTCCCTCCTCTTTGCCCCCCTACACCCAGCCTCTGTCCCACCCCAGCCCATAGTCCATGGGCTATGCATATATGCATATATGTTCTTTGGTTAATCTCTTTCTGTGGCCCTCCCCTTTGTTATTCATCAGTCTGTTCCATGCATCCATGCCTCTGGACATATTTTGTATGTCAGTTTATTTTGTTCATTAGATTCCACATATGCGTGAGATCATGTGATACTTGTCCTTCTTTGACTGGCTTATTTCACTTAGCATGATACTCTCCAGGTCCCTCCATGCTGTCGCAAAGGGTAAGAGATCCTTCTTTTTTACAGCCGAGTGTAAATGTCCCACAGCTTTTCATCCACTCATCTACTGACGGGTACTTGGGCTGTTTCTAGATCTTAGCTATGGTGAATTGTGCTGCTACGAACATAGGGGTGCATATATCCTTCTGATTGGTGTTTCTGTTTTCTTGGTATAAAGTCCTAGAAGTGGGATTACTGGGTCAAATGGCAGTTCCATTTTCAGTTTTTTGAGGAAACTCCATACTGTTCTCCACAGTGGCTGCACCAGCCTGCATTCCCACCAGCAGTGCACGAGGGTTCCTTTTTCTCCACATCCTCGCCAGCACTTGTTGATAATCTTTATGAAACCAAAACATCATACTGTAGAATGAACTAATTGGTTATTCAACTACTTATGTACTGGCACAAAACTTCTAGATTTTTCCCAAACATCCATATTTCTGTTATTCTAGGTGAGAAAAAACCTTGTAAGTGGTTAATTTTCACTTCTTCGGTAGCTTCAGGACAATGTGCCTCAGTCATGCAAAGCGCTCAGTGTTCTAGAGCACCTCCCTGCAGGGGGCGCACGCGGGCTGGCTGCTCTCCCCTCCACTCCGCTCACCTGCGTGGCTGACGTAACGTGTTTCAAACAATCTGTTGGACACAGAAGCTCCTTTTGAAAATTTAGCAATTTGTCCTCGTTTCAGTTTAAATAAAAAGGATTCAAACGTGGAAGTGGTTTTCTTCCTATTCTTTGTGAATCCCATCATGCTGGCCTACACAACGATGCAGGAGCAGGACGCTGAGGAAGCCTGTGCTTCCTGTGACGGGGAAGGACGGAGCCTGGGTCCGGCGCACAGCGGGCGCAGAGGGACGGCAGGGACGGGGTGCCACTGCCTTTTTGGTCCAGCTCTGCACACCGGTGATTGTGGAAGGAAAGGTTTCCAATTAGCAATTCCAGCCATATCCACCTTCGGTGACATCAGACATGCATCCGCCTCAGACATCACACCAAACAGTGGGGGGAGTGGAGTGAACATGACCGGGCAGTCAGGGAGGGTGGATCACTCATCTCCTGGGAACGCGTCGCTGTGGAGCCTGCACACTGAGGCGACCGTGGAGCCTATGCTAGCAGCTAGGATTAAAACAAAAACACCCTTTACACAATCGTCTTTTTAAAGTTTTTCAACAAAGAAGTTATATTTTTAAATTAACCATTCTAACGTCTTTAACAATGTAGGCGCCATACACCTAAGAATTGCCACGGTGTCAGCTTTTGAGTCCAGACGTGGAAGTAAACATGGTTTCTGATGACGAACGAAGACTGTCAGTGAAGCACAGCGACCAGGCTGCGTACAAACGCGCAAACCTCCAACCGTCTGCCTGCGAGACGCAGACACGGGGGATCCTCCGTGGGGCGGGCCGGCCGGCCTCCCAGGGGTGACCCGTCCACGCCTTCCACATCCTGGAAAAATAATGACGCTGAAAGTCCAACTCTCCTTCCCGCTCCTCCAAGAACTGAAGTGCCGAGGACTTGGAAGTCCATTCTCAAAGGCCTTCTAACCTGGGCCCTGGGTGGCGCTGCTCCCGCTCAGGAGCAAGTGGGGGGGGGGCGGGGTCGCAGAGGAAGCAGCTCCGGGAACCCCGCTCCTGGGCAGGTGTTCTTGTCCTGTGCCAATGACCCCTGTGCAGGTGACCCGCAACACAGGCTCCTCCCAGTCTCTCGACCCCTCCTCTCGCGCCAAGGGACTCAGAGGAAGCAGAGACCTGAATGGACCAGTCCTGATGCTGTGAGGCCCAATTTCCTCCATGAAAACAAACCTTGTCCAAGCCACAGCTGCTGACAAGGGAAAAGAGCGAAGGCATGCTGCTTAGCTTGTCCTAACCGATGAGACAAAACACACCTACAGTTCCAGCTCCTGAGCAGGAAGAGGGACGAGGATGAAGACCACATCCGGTTTCTAGCGGATGAAGGAGGGAAAGCATCCTGTGAACCCCGTGCAGTAATGGGTTGGGGCGAGGGGGGAGCTCATTAATGCAGATGTAAAAAAGAATTAAACCTGCAAAGAGAAGAATCTATTCAACATTATCATTACTGCCAGCATGTCTACTTCCAACTACACTCCCATTGCTTCCTGGACACACACGCACCGAGGGTTCCTAATCACTAAAACGCTCCCAGGTAATCGATGCTCAGCAAACTCTATTTGCACAGATGCCTCACATCACCGTCCCCCGGCAGGTTCTGCAGAGGCTTTTGTGGAAGGGCTGCTGCGTCTGCTCACACCAATGTAGTGAGGGAGTAAGAGGCCTGTGTCTGCTCACACCAATGTAGTGAGGGAGTAAGAGGCCTGTGTCTGCTCACACCAATGTAGAGTGGGAATTTTTGAGCATGCTTCCAGAGAGGCCGTGGACTATGCCCCAGATAGAATTGTCAGTGCTGACACCAGGCCAGGCCTTGAGATATGGTCTCATGGCCCCTTCCCAGCACGTAGCCTTCTTTCATAGAACACTGTCAGCTTTCTGAAGAACAGGATGGCCCTGTGAATAACATGGTCGTCATTGGCATGATCCTGACGTTGCTTGGGAAAAACTGTTTTGTCTTGGGTTACTTGTTCTGCAAAAACCGGATGTGGTTAATGGGCTTAAAAGTGGTCCTACACAAAGGGTCGCTGCTGCTCTTTGGTCTCCCTGTGTGGAGAATGGCAGAGCAGTCGCCTGGTGGCCAGGCTGGCTAATAAAGGCTCCCTAAATTTTAATTTGGTCTGGGCTCCAGTGGTCATTCACTCACCTCCGCTCCTCAACATTTGAAGGCCCCCGCGAGATCACCAGCCTTTGCCTGGTCCTGTGACTGGAGCCCACCGGGGTCCCCGGACTCTCCAACCCAGGGGGAGATCTCTGAGAGACGTTCCTCAGCCCCGGAACTGGTAGAGTTCGGAAACCCCGTCTGCTAAATTTCCTGATTGACTCTGATAGGAGCCACCTGGATCTGGTTCTTACCGGTAAGAAACTTGTTTCTGGTTCTGTTCTGTGGGCGCCCATCTGGGGTCTCTGGAAGGCTGGACGCAGCGCAACTTCCGAGACCAGATCCCGGTGCACGACGGTGCCCAGCGATCCTGTTTGGTTGTCATTGTCTTTGTTATTCTGTGTTATTGTGGTCTAATGGTCTCTATCATTAGAATGGGTCAGTCTGCTTCATGTTCTTCTGTCTATACTCCCCTGCAATGTTTTTTGAAAAATTTTCAGGAATTCAAGCGGCGATCAGATTATTACATAGCTTCCGTTAATGCTTTTGATTTACAGAAATTTTGTGAGCAGGAATGGCCAACTTTCCCATATCCCAGTGAGTGGAAGGGGGAGCTTGATCACCTCCCCTAGGTCAAAAATTCAGACTGTCTGGTATATAAATGTAAGTGTGAGAGTATTTGTTATCTCTTTCTGTTGTTTAATTTGTTTAAAGATAGGGCGGACCTGCTGTGATGGAATGCAAAAGTCTTTAGCAGCTGCTGAGACACCTTTTTCTCAGAGTCTTTTGTTCTCCGTCAGAGAGGGAATCAGCCCACTTAGCTAATACAAATTTCTGTCTATGTTTGTATAAGTAAGGGTTTCAGTTTGCTCTGATTTGTGAATTTGCTGTATTAAATTGAAATTTTGGAATTCTAGGGTTAATTTGTGAAGGTAGTCACTCCAGAGAAGTTTGAACAAAGGCTTTTTGGGTTGAAATTTCTCTGGAGCAGGTGTAGAAAGGGTAGAGGCGGTAGAATTCACTCTCAGCCTGCTGAGATAGAGAAGCCCTAGGCTGGGCGACAGAGAATGGTTGGAGATATCAGAAGTGGTGATGATCCTCTTTGGCTTTGGAGTAAAGCAGTGAAATCTGGGAGGGAGAGCAGTTGTTCCTTAAGTGTAAAAAGCCTGGTTATACAGAATCTCAGACCGCTTGCCTTATTTCCCCTGCTAAGGACAGAGTAAATGGTTAATGCAGAAAAGGGGGAGAGCAGGGAGAGATAGGTTTTTGTTGATTTTGCTGGGTACAACCAGCTCTGCTGGCGTCCTTGGTTTCTTGCTTATCTGAACTCTGCTGGCAAAACACAGTGGATCTTCCTCTGCCCGTTTTCTTCTCTTTAACCTTCCAATGCACATGAGGACTGAGCCTGGCAGGGTGGGGTTACTGGGTACTTCTTGGGCGGTGGTGGAATATTCAGCAAAGGAACTTTAAGATATAATATCTTTAAAGTTTAAGTTTTAAAAATATCTGTCTCTCAAAAAGAAATATTTTTACCAGCTCTTAGTTTTATCACAGAAGGTCTAAGAAATTCTGGCTGTTTAGTTTTTAGGAATCATTAAAGGATTGAGGTTTCAAAGAATAAGGAATACTGAGTAGAAGGTTTGAGGTATGGTTATGCATTTTTAAAGGACATAGAAAGAAGGTTTAAAGGCTAACTTAGAAGTGTCTGTTTCAATAGAAGGTTGTGTAGGTGTAAGGAGAAGAGATATGTTGTAAAGAAAGCAAATAATACAGGCCAGTAAGCCAGGAAGAGTAAATAATTTGCATTCTACCTCCCTAAACAGAGAGTAAATAGCTTATGCCAAAGTACTTAGGGAGGGACTGATAAAAGAAATCTAACAGTTACTGTTTGTTATAATACATTCAGAAAATATTACTTTGGAAAGTCCACAAAAAGGACTGGCAAGGAAAATTCTATCTTAAAGCAGGTCAGTGTATTTTTCTCCTTATACAATTCCTCCGAAATTTGGCAATACTTAATAAATCATGGCAATACATTTCTTTGCATAAATACAATAAGACCGGTTTCCAATAGTGGTTTTATTAACCAGAAACTTTGACTGGATTATCATGTTTTAAAGAGCCCTGTCTGAACTCTGAAGACTTGAAGCCAATAAGAGTGCCATGGAGAAAGTCTGGTATCCTGCTTGGTAGCCCTGAAAATAGCTGGTGCTGGAGCATCAGGCCCATGCCCTACCATCACTGGCGGTTGGTCAGAGTAGAAGGGGAGCAATAAGGGCGCCTCTGCGTCCCTGTGGGACCCCCACGCACTCTGAGCCGCGATGAGTAGGAGGGCTACTGAGATGGGCCTTAAAACCTAGGGCGTGGGCCCAGGTAGAGCCACTACAGGTGAGGATTCACCTAACTCAGCAGGTACTACAGGCAGGCCAGACTGCAGCTGGATGGCTTGGCTTCCTGGCCCTACGGGGCACATTAAGATTCAATCATGAAATTCCGGCAAAGGTAGTCAGTTACCATTCTTGTTGTGTTTATGCAAACAATCAGGCCAAATTAAATACAATAGGTAAATTAATCTTGATTTGGCTCTTTGGATAAACATGGGGGTAATTTTGAGGAGAAAAATTCTATTTCAATAGAAGTTATTAAAACTGAAGGGTTTTCTTTCCCTTCCACCAGACCATTTGTTACAGTTTGTCTCCGCCAGGTCACAAGCCCACCTCCTTCTGTGCCCAGGCCTCATTGTCCCTCTGACAGACAGCAAGGATCTCTTGGCTCTGAGAGAAACTTCTGACCCGCCTCAGCAGGAAGTAGCCAGAAGAGCCTAACGACGTCCATTTTCTCTAAAAGAATTCAGAGCCAGGATCCTTGAGGTAATACATTAGGCAGTTAGACAGATATGAGCAGAGCAAGGACGATGGGCCAACTAGCACTACCAGATGTAATTAAGTCTTTCCATCTCTACCTATGTGAGACAAGGGGACTCCCCAGAAGTAAGAGGGAGCGAGGCTGCAGATGAAGCAGCCCGGGAGGCTGCCCTAAAACCAGTGGGGCCTCTACAGATTCTAGTAACTCTTCCAAACCCTGACCTACCCATCTCACCAGCTTACATGGAAACCCAATCTAGAAAAGCTGAAATCCATAACCAATCTTTATTCAAGTTCTTACAGGCTTTACAGTCTACCCAGAAAGCAGTCCAGAAGCATCTCTAATCTGGTCCATCCTTCCACCCTGATAACTCTGACTGACTCCTACCTGGAAAGGACCACCCCCACAGCAGTCAAGGTCGACGAGATCCCGACGTGGCTTCATCACACCCAGCTTAAGATATCAAGCTTATAGTCCTCAGGGGTCAATATAACTCCCTTGCCAACAATGACCCAAAAGAGTCAATGATTTGACTCACGTACATAAAACCAGTGGGGAATGTTAGAGAGTAGGAATTTTTGAGCATGCTTCCAGAGAGGCCGTGGACTATGCCCCAGATAGAGTTGTCAGTGCATACACCAGGCCAGGCCTTGAGATATGGTCTCATGGTCCCTTCCCAGCACGTAGGCCTTCTTTCACAGAACACTGTCGGCTTTCTGAAGAACAGGATGACCCTGTGAATAACATGGTCGTCATTGGCATGATCCTGACGTTGCTTGGGAAAAACTGTTTTGTCTTGGGTTACTTGTTCTGCAAAAACCGGATGTGGTTAATGGGCTTAAAAGCGGTCCTACACAAAGGGTCGCTGCTGCTCTCTGGTCTCCCTGCGTGGAGAATGGCAGAGCAGTCGCCGGGTCGTCCAGGCGCCCGGCTAATAAAGGCTCCCTAAATTTTAATTTGGTCTGGGCTCCAGTGGTCATTCACTCGCATCCGCTCCACAACAACACCAATGTAGTGAGGGAGTAAGAGGCCTGTGTCTGCTCACTATTCAGGCTTCAGCAAGCTTCTTGTTCTGTTTGTTCTGATTGCACTGTCCATTCTGCTCTTGGTCCTCCTGATACCGTTACAATACTTTTCACTCAGAAAAGAAGTGAAAGGGGGGAACCCACATAATATAGACACGCCATTGAGACAGCTTTGGAAAAAGGCTGCATTTAACATCCTCCAAGTCTGTGCCCGCTGATTGCTGGAGCGAGGGACTGCAGCTTAGATTCACGCCCAGTGAGGTCTGAGTGACAGGGAAAATGCTTGCCCTTCAATCACGCTGGAAGCAGGTAATCAGCCAGGATGGGCGTGGCCACTGCAATGGAGAAATCTAAATATAGAAGCTTCTAGACAAAGGAGCTACTGTCTCTGCTCCAGGGCCCGGCACCACGCCTGCCGCAGGGCCTGTTGGCTCCACACGTAGACTGACAGGCTTTCACGCCTGAATGCTGAGCCACCCCAGCGGCAGATGGAGGGAAGATGGAGGGCTCTGCTGGACTCCCAGCGGCCCCTCTCCCAGAACTGGCTTACGGGCCAGGGGACTTTGGCACCTGAGAAATGTAACTTCACACAAGTAAAGCCCGTTTCCATAAATAAAAGCCCACCCTCCATGGGAGCTTCTGAAAATGCTTCTTTCCGCAGCGCCCCAAGGACCGCCTGCCCACTGGTGTCTGAGAGAGCTGGCCCGTTCATTCCCCAGCATCCTTCCCGGCTCTGTTTTGTGGCTTGAGGCACCGACCCGCAGAGACGGGGTCACTGAGCTCCCCTGACCCGGGCACTGGGAGGTGCCCCTGCTCTGGGGCCATAGGTCTGACAGAGGTCAGATTCCTCTGCAGCCACAGCAGGAGGCCCCTGGCCCGCAGCTCCAGCCCTCCCGAGGCTCCGTTAACAACCCCGCTTCCTCCCTCCGTCCCTTCAGGCCTAGAGTCAGCTTCTTGTCTGGTTAGTACCCGGGCCCTGAACATCCCTCATTATTTGCTTATCCATTCATTCCAAATAGTCCTTTCACTAAATTCTCATCAGAATTTCGTCTAAGTTTGCCTCAGTTTCCTGTTGGGGCCATGAGCAACATGGCCATTTTGCTCAGCATATTCCCCTGGAGCCAACTGGATTAATATTCATTTTAAAACTTTTCATTGAGGCCTTACTACATACTAAGCACTGGGTTAAGTGTAGTGTAGGAAAACAATAACATCCCTGTACCTTTAAATGTGTGAGTGTGTGTGTGTGTGTGTGTGTGTGTGTGTGTGTGCCATAGTCTTTCTCTTCAAAGACTAGCTTCACAAGGAGTGAGATCTATCTACAACATACAAATTATAATTCAGTGTAATAAGTGTTGCATTTGTGTGTGTCAAGTCCTGTGGGGACATGAAGATTTATGTTCTGACTTATGTGTAGGGGTGGAACGCAAGCAGGAAGGGGAGTGGAGAATAAACAGGAAAATCTTTAGCTTGACCTCAAATAAAAAAAGACATTTAAGGGGCAGAATTATGATAAAGTGACATTTCAGGCATAAAAGAGAATGTGTAAAAGTCACAATGCCCTAACGCCAAAGGGCCTGTTTATTGAACAGAAACGGCATTTGGGTGAGTGGAAAGCAGTGGGTGGTGGCCAGCATGAGGGACAGTTAAGTGGCTGGGCCTGGGCCAGGTGGTGAAGGACAGTACTGGACATTGTGCAGAGGCTTTGAGCTGAGGAAGGATTTGATCCCAACTGCAATTTAGACTCATATTTCTGCAGCAAACGCAGCAAAAATAGCTTGACCAGCTCAACAGATTATCATAATGCAGAGGGGAGACAAGAGTCTACCCGGAGCAGTGGCCACTGGCATTAAAAAGCGGAGAACGCACCGGACAAATATTTCAGACAGATTAGCAAGACTTCAAGGCCTTTGCATGTCGGAGCTGGGGGAGCAGTGCTTCAGTGTGACAGTGTGAGACGCCTTGTTCAGACACATCATAAGTGGGGACTCTGTCCACTGAGATAGGAAACAAGGAAAGGACAGACTGGGTAGGGCTGAGTTCCTTTGGAAGAATAATCTTGCCTGCTGGTGTTACAATAATCGTTGTTTTTGGAGGGATGACCATCGCTTTGGGGGGAAAAGGAAGTCATCTCACAATTTAAAAAATAAAAGTTGCACTAGAACCGCACAGGATGAGTGTAGTTATCAATGTCTCTTAAATGCAAGAAATTCCCCCAAGTAAATGCTTCAGAAGATCCAAGTGAAGCCTTCTCTCTACTGTGCGGTCCTCCTGAGTCACCACGCCACGGCCACGGCAGCCTCATACTACATACTCCTTTGTCACCTTTACACATCCACAGTGACTTGTGCAGTGCTTGCCATGTGATAAGGGCACTTAATAATCAGTTTCAGTATTATAAAGGCTTTGGTGAAATGCCAAAATTACATACCACTTCTGTGCTTCAATATTCAATTCCAAAGTAATAGGAGATGTGGGTTTTTTTTCCTCAAGTGTTTTAGCCATTGGTATTTTTTCAACCTGAAAGGATGCTTCCTCCCACTCATTACAAAAATAAGTACAGCAGACAGATGTGCTGAAGTACAGTCCCGCTTTTGGAAACAGGATCACCTAGGACAGTAAATCTCAAACTGAGAACCCAATGTTTTGCATAAATAATTCTTTAGCAAAATTCTTTGCAGCCAAAATTGTCAGGCTTTAGGATCTCCACACATTATAATTATTGTTTTCTCCCCTCATATTACCATGTTAAAGTACATCACTGGAGTTTTGAAACTCACAACATGAACAATGAAACCCACTGTATTCTCCTGAAGAATGGTAAAGTCATCACACACACATACACAGGCTCCAGTACCTCCCAATATAGCAACCATGTCACCATGCCTTAGAGCTCGCTTAGCAATATCAAGGGCTTTACCATCAGGTGTTAGAAGGGGGTGTCACTAATAAATCCTAATTCTTCAAGTGTTTTCTAACACAGTGTCTCTCCGTATTCTATCAGAGCTAATTAAGTGATGGAAATTGCTAAATCATGATAATGTATTTCTTCTCTAATGGGATTTATAGAAGAATAAAAAGGCTTCATTCTTATCTTTTTAATTAAAACAAAAACTAAAAACAAAATTATTCTGATCCCATTTTGCCATCAAACTCTTTCACAATTTCACTTTCCTGTTTTCTTTTTGAAGGGTCTAACACTTCAGCTTTTGTGACATCCTAGAAGCTAGTGAATCTAGCAGAATCTCATGAAAAGAGATTGAATTCGGCGTTCAGGGACCTAGATTCACTTGAAAAGGAAGAACAACAGTGGGAACAGAGGTTGCTACCCCAACCAGATTCATACATACCCCACAGCCTCCATCAGGAAAACAGTGTGGTGTAGGTGTGTACCTTTAAGACAGGCGAGTCCTTAAAAAAGAATAGAGAACCCAGACATAACACAATTGCTTGGTAGTGTTGAATAAAAGTGGAGTCACAAATCAAGTGGGGAATATGGGCATGCTCATAAGTGGTCCCAGGATAACGGGATAGGAACATGGAAAATAACAAAACTTGAACTGATTTCTGACACCAAAAGCCAGTGACAATTGCAAAGGAATTAGAGATTTAAATGTAAAATAAAATAAAATTACACAAGTACAAATACTTGTGAATTTCTCTATAACTTAGAAATAAGGAAAACTCTCCTCCCACTCAAATCTGGAAGCAATAAGGAAAATAATTAATAAATTTGACTACATACTGGTTAAAAACTCAGGCCAATATAACTTCATAAGCAAAATTAAAAGATCAACAATGCTATTAAAAAAACAGGCTATGGATGTGAACAGACAGCTTCTAGAAAAAGCAATACAAATGGTATATATATGTGTGTGTATACATATATGTATATAGAGACCCGGTACATGAAAATCGTGCACTCAGGGGGGGATCCCTCAGCCCGGCCTGTGCCCTCTCGCAGTCCAGGACCCCTCAGGGGATGTCCAACTGACAGCTTAGGCCCGCTCCCCGTGGGGGAGGCTCCCACCACTGCTGCTGAGCTTGCCAGCTGTGAGCCTGGCTTCTGGCTGAGCAGCACTCCCCCTGTGGGAGAGCACTGACCACCAGGGGATAGCTCCTGTGTTGAGCGGAATCAGGCCAAAACCGCCTCTCTGATCCCGAGGGGGCACAGGCCAGGCCAAGAGACCCCACCGGTGCATGATCAGGGACCTGAAGGGACAAGGGAAGTTGGCCAGCTGGGGCAGGACTACGGGAGGGCATAGGGCATGTCCAGCACATCTCGCTCAGTCCAGATCAGCTGGACCCCAGCAGCAAGCTAGCCTATTGGTTGGAGCATCTTCCCCCTGGTGGTGAGTGCATCTCATAGCAAGCAGTTGAGCAGCCTTAGCATATTACACTTTGATTGGTTGAATGGACGACCAGAAGACTGAACACTTAGCATATTAGACTTTATTATATAGGAGATTATATATATATATATACTAGCTTTCCCATTGCAGGAAAAATCCTGCAATAGGATTTCCTGCTGCACTCTACCCCGCCTCCGTTTCTCCCTTGTTCGCCTGCCTCACCTTCTCCTCCAGCCCGCCCACGTTTCCCTTTGCCCCCGGCCCCACCTCCGCCCCGCCCTTGTCCCCCGCCCCGCCTTCTCCTTCAGCCCACCTGCGTTTCCCTTCGGCCCCGCCTCCGCCCCGCCCTTATCCTCTCCCCACCCCCCGCTTGCTTGCTTCTTCGAAGCTTTACTCCCTTCTGCAGCTCTTGACTTCTTTGGACGCTGTCTTGATATGCAAATTAGCCGCCATCTTTTTTGGGGCAATTTGCATACTCGTCCTGATTGGCTGGTGGGCATGGCTTGGGTGTAGCGAAGGTGCGGTCAATTTGCATATTACTATTTTATTAGGTAGGATGCACACACACGTATATATGACTTCAACATATGAAGTTCATCATTAAGAGAATAGTTCATCATAAGAAAAATACAAATTCATATCACACAGATACACCATATATCCCATTCATCAAACTGACCAAAAAATGCAAGAGTTTGTCCACACATTTATTTGGAAAGGCTAAAGGGAAGCAGATACACATGTGTCACTAAAAAGAATGCAAATGTTGCAAGGCCATGCCGTGCAATTGGCACTATGTAGCAAAATTACATAGGCATTTATGCTTGCCCCTCATCTAGGAATCTATCTCAAAGATAAATGGTAAAATATAAAAGATATATGCACATGGCTATTTATTGCATGATTTAAAATGGCGAAAAGGCAAAACAACCTAAATATCTATCAAGATAGGAAGAACTGAATTGACTCTGAGTGTATATAGTGTGTATAGTGTGTGAGTGAGTGTGTGAGTGAGTGTGTGCCATGGAACACTACACATCTGTTAAAAACGGGTGCTTTCTCGTGTGACCTCCAGGACACATTGTTGAATGAAAACAGCACATTGTAAAAGCAGTTGTACATGCGCAACATATTACCACTTATCTAAGAAAGGGAGGTGTGTATACTGTGTGAGTGATTGTGTGTATACATATACACAGTGGAGATTAAGCTTCATTAAAATTATCGCTTACGGAGAAACCAAAATGGCGGCATAGGTAAACACCTAAATTGCAGCCTCGCACAACAATTTCAAAAATACAACTAAAAGACAAAACGGACATCATCCAGAACCACAGGAAAGCTGACTGACTGGAAATTCTACAACTAGAAAACCACAAGGAAAATCAGAGGAACTGTAAAAGCCTGAGGTACGGAGGCACAGGCGCGCGTGTGCAGAGGATGGAGCTGGAGAGGACGGGGCGGCTGAGTGCCTGGCTGGCGTTCTCCAGCGGGAAGGAGATAAAAGCTCCGACTGCACTGAACCCCAGTTCCGACTACACTGAACCCCAGTTCCGGGTGAGACCCTGGGAACCCAGGCTCATACAGGGGGAATCTGGGCTGTAAGGCAGAAACTCAGGGGAGCAGCGAAAGGCAGAGCTCCGGAGGTGCGCACATGAATGCACGCAGAGGATGGACTGTTGACTGTGCCACTGGATTGCCCTAGCAGGAAGGAGACAAAAGCTCCGGACTGTGCTGAACCCCAGTTCCGACTGCACTGAACCCCAGTTCTGGGTGAGAATCTGGGAATCCAGATTCATTGGGGGAGAGACTAGACCAGTGATGGCAAACCTATGACACGTGTGTCAGCACTGACACGTGGAGCCATTTCTGATGACACGCAGCCGCATGCCAAGGATGAAACATTTGCTGCTCCTGAGGATGAAACATTTGCGATTAGAGTCTTGGAGTTAGTTTTTTCCTCAAAGTGACACCCTACCTGAGTTATGCTCAGTTTTTTGGCAAAGTTTGACACACCAAGCTCAAAAGGTTGCCCATCACTGGACTAGACTGTCTGGCAGCGGGCGAAACTCAAGGGTGCCTTTCTCTCAGAGGTGCTTGCAGCGAGTGCCGAAGGACACTGAGGAACACTGAGACCCAGGAACCTCATAGGGCAGGGCTGATTGGAAGCCAAGGCTGTAGGCTCCACCCTGAAAGTCTGCCCCATCCAAGCTGAGCACAGAGGCTTTTGCAATTTTGCAAGTCTAGTGGAATAAGGCTGTCTCCTGGCATAGACACAGCTGATCCTCACAGCCAATTGGCCTGGAGGTCAACTCCTCCCACTGATACCAACAACAATCAAGACTTAACTACAACAAGGCTGTACACACAGTCCACAAAGGGGTGTACCAAGAGTGTCCACCTCAGGTAACTGGGGAGGCCGAGCCACTGGCCCATATAGGACACCTAGCACATAAAGCCACCCTACCAACTCAGGGAAGCAGCGAAAATGCCGAGACAAAGAAACAGATCACAAACGAAAGAAATGGAGGAAAGCAAACGACTGGATATAGAGTTCAAAACCATGGTCATAAGGTTTTTCAAGAATTTCCTAGAAAAGGCCTATAAATTTAGCGAGACCCTCAAGGATATGAGAGAGAACCTCGAGGATATGGAAAAGGACCAACTAGAAATTAAACATACACTGACTGAAATAAAAAATATTATACAGACACCCAACAGCAAACTAGAGGAACGCAAAAATCAAGTCAAAGATTTGAAATACAAAGAAGCAAAAATCACTCAACTGGAAAAGCTAAAAGAAAAAAGAATCCAAAAATTTGAAGATAGTGTAAGAAGCCTCTGGGACAACTTTAAGCGTACCAACATCAGAATTATGGGGGTGCCAGAAGAGAGAGAGCAAGATACTGAAAACCTATTTGAAGAAATAATGACTGAAAACTTCCCCCACCTGGTGAAAGAAATAGACTTACAAGTCCAGGAAGCACACAGAACCCCAAACAAAAGGAATCCAAAGAGGACCACACCAAGACACATCATAATTAAAATGCCAAGAGCAAAAGACAAAGAGAGAATATTAAAAGCAGCAAGAAAAAAACAGTTAATTAAGGGAGCACCCATACGATTGTCAGCTGATTTCTCAACAGAAACTATGCAGGCCAGATGGGAGTGGCAAGAAATAGTCAAAGTGATGAATAGCAAGAGCCTACAACCAAGAGTACTCTACCCAGCCCAGCTGACATTCAGAATTGAAGGTCAGCCCTAACCGGTTTGGCTCAGTGGATAGAGCGTCGGCTTGTGGACTAAAAGGTCCCAGGTTCGATTCCGGTCAAGGGCATGTACCTTGGTTGCAGGCATATCCCCAGTGGGGGGTGTGCAGGAGGCAGCTGATCAATGTTTCTCTCCCATCGATGCTTCTAACTCTCTATCCCTCTCACTTCCTTGCTGTAAAAATTCAATAAAATATAAATAAAATAAAAAAAGAATTGAAGGTCAGCTAAAGAGCTTCACAGATAAGAAAAAGCTAAAGGAGTTCATCAACACTAAACCAGTATTATATGAAATGCTGAAAGGTATTCTTTAAAAAGAGGAAGAAGAAGAAAAAGGTAACGATAAAAATTATAAACAACAAATACATATCTATCAACAAGTGAATCTAAAAATCAAGTGAATTAAAAATCTGATGTACAGAATAAACTGGTGAATATAATAGAATCAGGGGCATAGAAAGGGAGTGGACTGACAACTCTCAGGGGGAAAGGGGTTTGGGGGTATGGGAGTAGACTGGACAAAAATCGTACACCTCTGGATGAGGACAGTGTGGGGCTGGTAAGGGAAGAGGGTGGGATGGGAACCAGGTGGAGGGGAGCTATGGGGGGAAAAAAGAGGAACAACTGTAATAATCTGAACAATAAAGATTTATTAATTTAAAAAATAAATAAAATAAAATTATCGCTTACATGTGATGAGAAGGAACATAGAGAGAGAGGAGACAGATATAAAAGTCGAGGGCAGGAAATTTACAAAATGAATCTGAACACTTTGCCAGTGTCAAGGAGATTACCAAAAATTATTGGAGTCAGAAGGACCCATGAACCATCTTGAAGTGGCTCTCACTGTACAAAGATGAGTCATTTGGAGCACCAATGAGAATAATCACATCAGTGGATTGAAATGAATTAAAGATGTTAAAAATCCAGGAATTTGCAAGGACCATTAAAAAAATTGATTGCCTTGGAGGATGCTAGGAAATCAACTCATTATTCTAAATGCTGGTAAATAAAGAGAAAGAGTCATACAGATAAGTTGTTTTTCCAGTAAAAATTGTAAATGGGGGTATTCAAAAAGTTGATGAGGAAAAAAATTGTCTCTAAGGAAGTATTACAGATAGCCTATGAAGATGCCATGAAATAATTAAAACATTGCCATTCCACACACTCTGAGCAAATTCTGGGTCTGGGCAGCCGTCCTCGGTGGCAGCTGAGATCACGGTAGACAACTGGGTGTCACACCTTTCTTGATGGAAGCTTAGGACACCACTCACCAAGTTGTCCTGCCAAAATATAACCTAAATATGATCAAGCCTCTTAATCTAACCACCAGTACAGGAAACACACAGGGAATGGAGGAACAAGGGTGCGGTGTTTTTCTAATGACAATGCAATCAGCAATTTTCAGAAAGTAGGAAAGTTCACAAGACAAGTTACTCAGTTTCTTCAACAAATAAATTTCATGCAAAAAAGAAAATGAAATTAAAAACCCATTAAGAGACCTACTAGTAGAATGCATTGTGTACACCTTGTTGGGGTCCAAATTCAAACAGACCAGCAACATAAGATCTACCCACCAACAAGTAAAACATGTGTGAGAAAACGCAATCTGGATATTTGATGATGCTAAGGCATTACTGGGATTATTTTCATGTATGAACACAGCACGGTGACTATGTCCTTCAACAAGAGTTCTTTCCTTTTACAGTCACACACTCAAATAGTTCTGGAGAAAATTATATCAGTCTGGAACTTGCTTCCAAACACTCCTGAGGGCAGAGAGTAAAAGAGTGTAAATGAATTCAAGTGTGGCGGTGAGCTGGTGGTGTTGTGGTCCAATAATGGGTACATGCAGATGTCTTGTACCTTTCTCTCTACAATCTATTTTTAAGATTATCCACAATACACTGTTGTCACTATGATAAAAGTATGATGGATCCTCAAAAAATTAAAAATACAATCACCATATGATCGAGCAATCCCACATCTGGATATTTATCTGAAAGAATTGAAATTAGGATCTGAAGTGCTATCTGCACCCCCATGTTCATTGCAGCCTTATTCACAATAACCAAAATGTGGAAACAACCTGAATGTCCATTGATGGAGAAAGGAGATATGGTACATACATATATACAGTACGCATACATTATTCAACCTTAAACAGGAAGGAAATCCTGCCAGGTATGACAACATGGATGAACCTAGAAGGCATTGTGCTAAGTGAAATAAGACAGACAGAGGACAAATACTTCATGATCCCACTTAGATAGGATAAGAGGGTATAGTTCATGTGAAGTGTCAAACCACAATTTTTGAAAAAGCAAAAACAATAACAAAAAGGTTAAAAAAAGACCTACATACAAATCCTAGATCCACTGTTTGTTCTCTGTTTAATACTAAGCACGTCACACCTTCTCAGCCTCCATTTCTTCATATGTAAAAGGGATAGAATGGTAACAATTTCATGGACTAGTTTTACATCTCTACTTTTGGACCTGGATAATGGTTCATTGAAAAGGGAAAGAGATTTTAAAATCAGAGGAGACCCCCCTTTTAAATTCGGTCATTATTTTATGACACTAGCTATATCCTTAACTTTTCTAAGCCCATTTTCTTTCCTGTAAAATGGGGATCCTATCATTGTCCTGAGGACTTTGGAAAGTCAACACTATAAACAAGACATTTTGACTCCCAGCTGGAAATAATTACTCTTGACAGATGCCCTTTGATTATTTTTATACTAACTAGAGGCCCAGGGCACGAAATTTATGCACTCGGGATGGGGGGGGGGGGTCCTCAGCCCAGATTGTGAGAGGGCAAAGGCCAGGCCAAGAGACCCCACCGGTGCACGATCAGGGTTGGGAAGGGACGCAGGAGGTTGGCCAGCCAGGGAGGGACCGTGGGAGGGTTCCAGGATGTGTCCGGCCCGTCTTACTCAGTCCTGATCGGTTGGACCTCAGCAGCAAGCTAACCTACTGGTCAACTGTCTGTCCCCTGGTGGTCAGTGCACATCATAGCAAGTGGTTGAGAGGCTTTTGCATATCATTAGCATATTACGCTTTGATTGGTTGAACGGATGACCAGACGACCGGACACTTAGCATATTAGGCTTTTATTATATAAGATTATATAGGACTAGTAGCCCGGTGCACGAAATTCGTGCACATTGAAAGGGAATTAATTAGATGAAATATTTTAATATTGCTATTTGCCCTTTCTCTATAATAAAAGTGTGAGAGATAAAAGGAAATGAGTACAATGTATATGAAAATAATACATAAATTTATTAATAAGTAAACAATAACAAAATGATATAACAATAACAAACTCATATAACAATAACAAACTCGTAATATAAAAACAACATTGATGCAAATAATGATTGATAAAGTGATTAAACTTATTCTAATATCTTCCTGTATACCACATTAAGAGTAAAAACACTTTCAGAGTGCTTGACTAATTTCCCTTGAGATAAAGTATTTACAGCTTTAACTTTAACATAACATGCTCTTTGAACTCAAGAGAAAGCAACAGCCGTAACTGGTTTGGCTCAGTGGATAGAGCGTCACCCTGTGGACTGAAAGATTCCAGATTCGATTCTGGTCAAGGGCATGTACCTTGGTTGCGGGCACATCCCCCGTAGGAGGTGTGCAGGAGGCAGCTGATCGATATTTCTCTCTCATCGATGTTCCTAACTATCTATCCCTCTCCCTTCTTCTCTGTAAAAAAAATCAATAAAATATTTTTTAAAAAAAAAAAAGCGAGAGAGAAAGCAACATATAACTGACCATGTCCAAAAATGGGTTCAGGTAGGAATATTCCTACTCTGTCTAGAGTTTGTCCTTGTGATTTATTAATAGTCATCACAAATGCTGGCATAACAGGAAAATATCTTCGAATTAATTTAAATGGATGGCCAGTGTCAAATGGGGACAAATCAATTCTTGGAATCAGAACAATCTCTCCCTCCGCAGATCCTGTTAATATTTCAGCTTTGATAATGTTAGGTTGCAATCTTTTGATAATAAATCTGGTACCATTACAAAGACCCCATTTACTATTAAGATTTCTCAATAGCATGATGATTGCACCCACTTTCAATTTTAATTTATGTCACGGCATTCCAGAAGGAGTAATACTATTAAGAAATTCAATAGGAAAATTTTCCTTTTCAGCATCATCTGTTGAGTCAATGGAATCATCACTCAAATAGGCGTGAAAATCTCCATCAAGTATATCCAAAATTTCTTCATTTAATTTTTGAACGTGCTCATTTTTTGAACAAAGAATTGCATGTTTAGATATATTTTTAATATTATCTATAGAAATACTATTTCCAAAGATGGCTTAAATAATAGATCCATTAAAAATCATTTCATGGGGAATTTCAATAATATCCATTCCTAAATGAAAACTGCTATCAAGTTTGCCATCTCCAAGTTTTACTAACCATTCACTATAAGCAGAATCCTCTGATCTCATATTTGTTTTAAGAGACAACTGTCTGAAACATCCCCAAACACTACAGTACTTTAAAACTTATTTGTACTATGGCCAATCGTATAGCATGGCAACACAAAAATCCCCTCTGAAAAGAACCTTCCCACCAAATGCAACATTCAAATTAGCGCCAGCGAGAGCTTTATATGTATGGCACGTGTGCGAGTCAAAGTTTATTTTTATATTTCCAGAGCGTCATATGTACCAGTTGGTCGGATGGATGGACAAATGTCGGTCACTTAGCCTTTTATCTATACAGATTATAAGTCATGATTTTAACTTTTTTAAAAATTATCCTTTAATACCTCCAAAGCACACTGAGTAAGAATCTGAAGGTTTATGTGGCTTCTATTTGGTTTCTAGGACAAAGTTCTTTCCTTTACCCACCACTCACTTCTCTCCTTTTACTCTTGAATGTTAATTCCAACATAATTTTTGTAACACCTCTTGAAAAGGATCCCACCAAGTTTTTGATAGTCCACATGATAAAACTTACAGAAAAATACAGCATGAGACTTTCATTCTCTCACTAAGTTCTTCATATAACTGTAATTCCTCCACCTCTAAAGAATGAAAAAGGAAAATAAAAGTGCCTTCTCTCATTCCAAGGCCTTTCTCAGTCAGGCAACCACAAAAAGAAAGAATGCGCCTACAATTCATGCCATGTAATCTCTATCAGGCATAATTCAAATCAAATCCCATCATGCAAAGTCTGGGATAATTAAAATGTATAAGAGAACAGTGGTGACCTGGGGGAGAACTTATGAAACTTTTGCTGACTATTCTCTTCGTTATGCTAGACTCCAAGTCCCTATCGGGGACCTGGTCAGATGGCTGTGGGTGCTAACCCACGCCACCTGGATCCGCGATCGGGGACCTGGGCAGGCGGCTGCGGGTGCTAACCCATGCCGCCTGCCCTGGTCCGTGATCCGTGATCATGGACCTGGTCAGATGGCTGTGGGTGCTAACCCACGCCACCTGGATCCGTGATCGGGGACCTGGGCAGCCTGCTGCAGGCATTAACCCACGCTGCCTGCCCTGGTCCATGATCCCTGATAGGAGCTTTGAGTCAGCTGCCACTGGCGATGGCTGACTTGAAGCCCTTATCCGGGACCTGGGCAGGCGGCTGCGGGCTTTAACCCACGCCGCCTGCCCCGGCCCGCGATCGGTGATGGTGGACCTGGTTAGCCGGCTGCCAGCGCTAACTGCCTGCCCCAGTCCACCATCATGGCTTGGATCTCACTGGCATGGGTGCTGCCCTCTCCCCCCCCCCCGCCATCTTTGCTGGTTTAACGTGTATATTTGCTTCTGATTGGCTTGTGGGTGTGGCTGGTGGGCGTGGCTGGTGGGCGTGGCTGGTGGGCGTGGCTTATGGGTGTAGCGAAGGTGTGGTCAATTTGCATATTACTGTTTTATTAGGTAAGATAATCTTCCTTGAATTATTCTTTGACACTTATTTACAAGATACTTGGTCCCTTAAAAACAGAAACCATTCATATCTTGTCACCTCATGGAAGGTATGTGACACATAGATGAGGATCAATAAATTTTGATGAATTAAAAATTCCTTCATTAGAGTAGACTCCACCTCCACAAACTGACTAATCTCCTGAAATTGCTGACAGAAAGCCAACAGCAGTTCAGTTCAAGTGTCTGAATGTTGTTGCCATATATTACTTAAATATATTTTATATGCACATAAGATCCAGGGGGAAATCTCAGACTGTGTCCTGGACAAACCGCAAGTGTGTTAGATAAAAGCGCAGAAGCATTTGCAGTCCAGGTTCCCCACCCAGTGAAGGGGACTTACTGACATGGGACAAGCCACAGGGTGGCCGTGCGCTCCAGGCTGGTCCATTCCTGCGTGCAGTACAAGGCACAGATTCTCCAGGAGAGAACTGTTTCTTGCGTGAAGTTTCAGCTTCCTTCCAAAACGGCGTGGCTGTGAAGAAACGCCCTCTGATGTCCCTGCCCCCACGCAGACTGGTGACATGGAGAGGTGGATTTCATGCAGGCGCCACTCACTGCAGATCAGGTCAGTACTCAGCAGGGCCAACGAAGGGGGGTCTCCAGAAGACAATGGCTCCAGAAGACCCTCTCTGAGGTGACAAACAAACCCACCTTAAGCAGGGTGAAGAGAGATTCCCACGTGAGAGTAAAACTGTCCCAGCATTCTAACACGGGGCAGCAGAGCTTTTCCTTCGGAGAGGTGTAAGGCCCTTTTCTCTAGAACCTGGAGAAAACCAACAGCCGTTCCATTAAAGGGCCTAAAGGTGCTCATCTGGCATGTATGGCTCCGCGGGACCTGCAGTGTAGCTGAGCGTCTTCCCAGAATATTCCCGAACTTCTGGGAGGCTGTACCTTGTAAGGCACCATGGTGACCCCTCCTGCACGCTCCCTCAATGTTAAGAAGCAACCACTAGAGTGCAGTGCAGAGTAGCAGAGGCTTCCCCCTCTAATTAAGTTATCGTGGTCTGTAATTTCACAGTCCATCAAACAGAGTCATAAAGATATATGACTTATGCATGAGGTTATAGGAACTATATCCAAAAAATAATAAGACACACAATTAAATTGAGCTCAGTTTATGCCTCCCGAAGTAAGAAATTGGAAAGATCATTGCAACATCATTAGTTCACCAGAGAGCAAGAATTCCTACTTTACAAGACATGGACTGCACTAAACTCTTAAAGTCTTTAGCCGTATGCCAAAACATATCTGAGCCTTGGCTGGGTGGCTCAGTGGGTTGGGGCACGGTTCCATATACCAAAAGGTTGCAGGTTTGATTCCAGATCAGGGCACATACCTAGGTTTCAGGTTCAATCCCCAGTCGGAGCACCTATGGGATACAACTGATCGATGTTTCTCTCTCACATTGATGTTTCTCTTTCTCTATCCCTCTCTCCTTTTCTCCCTCTCTCTCTAAAATCAATAAAAACATATCCTCAGGGTGAGGATTTAAAAATAAAAATGGGATTTGATGCCCAAACCTTCAATTTTATTGACATTCTAGATTTACATCAAATATTTTTACATATTGTGATATAGGGATTATTTCACTTCCTAGAAAATTTTAGGCTTTATAAAGGGATATGGAGCAATTTTAATACAGTCCTCAGAGTTTTCTTCAATTTACATTATTATATTCTTAAGTAAGTTGAAATATGCTAAGGCTTTATGTCGCTCAATTTTTCTGTTATTTCCACGGCTGGAAATGCAGAAGGGAGTGGAGAATAAACCTGTCAGGGGACAAAACACAAATGCATTGTGGTTATACTGCTGCCATAGAAGGAAAACTCTGATTGAAGAGAGAATCTGAACAAAAGGACCCATGTGTTCAGGAGAAACAGCATTCATGACAACAAACCAGAGTTTACTTCTCCTTTAAAAAAAAATCTGCTAAAAGTCAAAGTAAGGTTCTTCATGCATGAAACAGAAATGATAATACATATCACAGAAAAATTTTGTGACATTAAAAAAATGAGCCCTATCTGGAGGAGGGGAGAAGCTTTGTAAACAGCAAAGGAGCAGAAAAGTGTAAGAGATTACCACAGTGGTCCTTCCGCTGGGGTCAAAAGTCAAGCGGGGATTCTCCCAGGTGCCAAGCACTTATAACTCAATGATACATTCAGAACCTAGTGAAATGGCAGTGGGCCCATGCACTAACTGGGTATGCTGTGAGTCCCATCAGGGTTGACTCCCTTTATCACCTGACCACAGCCTTGCTGGTGTTTTGGGTCATTGGAAATTAGCAACAATCCAGAACAGTGTTAGCAATTCCCAAAGGTCTGAGTGTTTTCCCCTAGCGCACAGTCGCTCCAGCCAGTTGATTCAGTCATGAAGAGAGAGTGACAGTTCATACCTATGGCGATGCTGCCCTGCCCCTCCATCAAAGAGCTCTGGGACTATGAACAAGCTCAGATCTGGAAACCAAGTGAAAGCAAATGACCGTCCCCAAGCATTTACTCACCAGTCCTAGAGGGTCTTCTGTTATAATTCAAGTAGTGTTCTTACAGACTTCCCACCTGTTTCATACCTAGGAACACCATGACCAATTAGTTTGATTTTCCACCATAAAATTTAACTTTTTTATCTATGGTTCAAAAGGAATGAAACCCAGATCTATGGAGTCTCTAGATTCTGTTATTTTCACCAAAAGAATGATGGTTGTTTGTTTGGTTGGTTGGTTGATCTGTTTTAGACCATAGCTTTACTGGACTAAAGCCCCCAATTCTGCATTCCATGTTATAGGTGGAGGCTGAAATGTGTGTTAAGCTCTTTTACCCTTAGCTGGGTTGCTTGGCATCCACCATATGCACATAGTTCAGAAGTTAGCCCGAGACTGGAAGGGAATTTATATGCAGAATGCTAGTCATCGGTTCCCTGGCTCTCCTCTCTCTGGGACTGAAATCCCCTTTGCTTTCTATCTGCGGTGGTCAATCCAAACCCCATTCTCTGGCTTTCCAGGCCAGGAAGGCTGTCAGAGTTTCAGCCATCCTGCATGACCTCTATAGGAGTCTGCATTCTCAGGGTCAACCAGCATCATTCCAGTCTCCAAATGCTGGTTTTTATACTTTGGATGGTTTATAACTATTACCTGCAGGAGGGTCGGCCCAGTAGGAATTGCTCTGCTATTCCTGGATACAACACCACCTCCAAACTGAGCTTTTACAAGGCTCAGAAAAAAATAGCATATGCCGAATCTATTTTTCATATTGCTTGTGAGACAGATTGTGTTTTCCTAAATGGCTGTAACAATATCTCCCTCATTCGTCTTGTTTTTTTCCAAAGGGACTTTAGCATCCCTCCCACTGAGAATTGTCATCTATGTTCCCCATCCCCTTGAATCTGGGTAGGGGCATGTGTCCACTCTGACAAAGAATACCTTGGAGGTGATGCCATATAACCTCAAGGTGAGGTCTTCACAAGGCATGCATCCACTTGGCCTCCCTTTCTTGGGATGTTAACAATGGGGACTGAGCCAGCTAAGAACCAGCACCCCCCACCAAACAAGTGAGTAAATGAACCTTTGAGTGATACCACATTCCATCTGTCCCTGAACTTCACACAACAGAGACAAGCTGGCCTCATTGTGTCCTTTCCAAATTACTGACCCAAGAACTCATGGTTGGTTTTGGCCACTAGGTTTTGGGGGGTAATTTGTTACACAGCAATAACCAACCACAACAACTGAGGTGTTGGGATTATCCATCTATGACACTAATGGTTCCATTTTATTTGGGTTGATAAGGATGCTTAAAAAGCTGTCTTTTTTCTCTCTCACAATTCCCTCTAAAGTTTCAAGTTAAGAAAATGAAGTTAAATGCCCCAGATAGAAGAGAACTGCTATCATTTCATTAGTGCCTCCCACCCTTTGGAAATTTTAAGAGGCTAAAAATTTCTGACATTTGAATCTGATTTTTTTTTGCCTCCAAGACTCCATAATTTAATTTTATTTGGAGTATTTAGGAGTTAATTATACAGCTTCCTGGAATCTCATATATGCAGGTCAACCTTTTGCTCAGCAGCCAGCATTACTTGAATATTAAATAGTAGACCATGGCTCTTAGTAAATATTTAATAAGAATTTAGCAAATTCTATCTACCTTTGTCAAATAACCAACAAAGTGTGTATTAGGTAAACAATGGGGAATAACAATAATAAAGGGGATTCCCAGCTCTATATCCATGGAATAAAATCTAAGTTACAGTGATAAACTTTTTCTGGAGAAAACAATTTGAGAATACCACATCAAGGGAATTTTGTAGAATCTGTTATATAAATGTAGCTTAATGTTATGAAAGATAAAAATTCCATGCTACATTGCTTTTTTATTTGCTTGTATTTTGTTCAAAAATCGTTGATATGCATGAGCTTTTCAAATATGGTCTAAAATCTATCACATTCAACTACAGAAGAAAAACGAGAGGTGGATAATAGGGTATTTAATGCCACTGTGGCTAAGGTCAGACTCATTCATCACTGAGGACGACTGGATTGGCACAGTCCTTCTGGAGAGCCATTTGGCAATGCCCATGAGGAGGATGAAAAGTGCTCAGATATGATGACTCAGTGATCCCACTGCTGGGAATTTCTCCTAAGAAACTGCACTAAAAGCATAAAAAAGCTATAAGTACTAAGGTTTTTATCTCATAAACGTTTAAATGCACACAAAACATGGCAACAATCTAAATGATGAACAATTAGGCAATGGTGTTAGAAAGCCAGTGAACTCCTCCTATATGGTTATTAAAAACAATCATTTTAAAGGCTATTTAGCAGCATGGAACAGATGCTACTTTTCTGATATAACATTAAATAATTGAATAATGTTAATGGAAAATGCCACTATACTAAGTAAAATATGTATATATAAATGTACTGGAAGGGAAAACATAAAAATGTGTTGATTGTAGGAGCTGTGAAGATCCTCAGTTAATTGTACCTTTTTAAGTTTGATATCCTTTTATTTGGAAACAATACTTATTGTATAATAAATGATAATAGACCCATACTCCTTAAAACACGATTGCCATTTATAGCATTACAGCAAGCGGTTGAGCGGCCTTAGCATATCATTAGCATATTATGCTTTGATTGGTTGAATGAATGACTGGACGACTGGACACTTAGCATATTAGGCTTTTATTATATAGGATATTCAAAGGAAATGAAAATAGGAACTCAAAGAAATATCCGCACTCCCATGTTTGATGCAGCATTATTCACAATAGCCAAGATATGGAATCAATCCAAGTGTCTGTCAATGTAAAAATAAAGATCTATGAGCACTTTAAAAAAGACTTGAAGTAGGAAAACTTGGAAAGATCAATAGACTATTAATTCAAACTTTTTGTATGACACTGAGCATCATAAAGGAGACATCGTTATATTCTTTGCAAATTCTGAGACAATTAAAATTCATCAGGATGGCCTTATCATGATGCTAACTAGTTCAGAACAGTAAAAACTCTGTCCCCTGCCCCAGCTGGTTTGGCTCAATGGATAGAATGTTGGCATGTAGACTGAAGGGTCTGGGTTTGATTCGGGTCAAGGGCACATGCCCAGATTGTGGACTTGATCCCCAATAGGGAGCATGCAAGAGGCACCAGATCAATGATTCTTTCTCATCATTGATGTTTCTTTCTATCTCTCTCTCCATCTCTCTTCCTCTCTGAAATCAATAAAAATATATATTTTTAAAACTTTGTTTCCAAAGTGCAACTATGCGCTGCTGATGGTATTTATGATGACAGTAGAGTGTGGCATACATGTGGAGTAAAAAAAAAAATCTGACATTTAAATTATAACCTCTGGGGACCACTCTGTAAAGTACATGATTGTCTGACCACTATGCTATACACCTGAAACTGATACAAAAGAATACAGAATGTAAACTGTACTTTAAATATAAAAATAGGAGCCCTAACCGGTTTGGCTCAGTGGATAGAGAGTCAGCCTGCAGACTGAAAGGTCCCAGGTTCGATTCCGGTCAAGGGCATGTACCTTGGTTGCGGGCACATCCCCAGTAGAGGGTGTGCAGGAGGCAGCTAATCGATGTTTCTCTCTCATCAATGTTTCTAACTCTCTATCCCTCTCCCTTCCTCTCTGTAAAAAATCAATAAAATATATTTTTAAAAGTAAATATAAAAATAAAAGGGGAAATCACCCCCAAAATTATAATCTTCTGCATTCCTAAAGTGTCACTTAGAGAATCGAAGAAATGAGTCAAGGATCTGGAGGCATAGGGAATTCAAAAGAAGTCCCTTTTGCTGACTCCCAGAAACATTTTTTAAGGGCCTAATCTCTGTGTTTGGGATCTTATTAAAAAAAATATTTGGAAAGGTAAGAAACAGCATGACCATGGAATCACTGGCAAAGAATTCCTTGAAATATGTACAGCATCCGTATGACTGTCTAACACGCACTGGAGCACATTATAAATTCCAGTCAAGAAGAAGACCTGAAAAGGTAAATGAGTTTTTAACATCAGGGTTCTATCAAATTGCCTCAATTTGTGTTTAATTGCCAGAGGCTGAGTGCCAGGCAGATGTCTGTAATTAGCAAACATCTAAAATATTCTAAAAGCCAACAGGAGGTTGAGTGCAGGGATGAAGGTCCCCATCCTTCCTGACTCATGTCCACATGGCTGCCCTGAAAGTGTCACCTTTGGCTCTTGTGCATTCAGGCATGTCTGAAACTAAACAGCGCAAACACAAGCAAACTGGTTCAAAATTGGAACAGGCTGACCAAATTTAAATAGGCTTGCCAGGGTGGAAAGAAAAGGGGAGGTTGTAATTTAATATCAGGTGGGTTTTAAGATTTTTTATTGATTTTTAGAGAGAGAGGGAGAGCGAGAGAGAAACATTGATGAAGGAAAAACATCAATTGGCTGCCTCCTGCACGCCCTCTACTGGGGATTGAGCCTGCAATCCCTGTTCATGACCAGGAATCAAACCAGTGACCTTTTCCGTGCAGGGGACAATCCCTAACCAACTGAGCCACACCAGTCAGGATCAGGTCAGTTTTAATTCATGTTATAAAACATTAAATAAAAAAAGGTCACTATATGTGTAGTTAAATTTGGGGGGAGTCAAAAGTTATATGTGGATATTCGACTGCACGGGGGTCTGCACTCCTAACCCCACGTTGTTCAAGGCTAAACAATAATGTTAAGTATGTTCACAGTGAAGATTTTAAAAAGTCAGGACTGTTTAGGAATCAAAAGATGCAGTATCAATATTTACAAAGCTAAAACTATAGAAGTTATAAAGAGAAACACAAAAGTAGAATTTTATTCACTTCTCTTAGTCCTTGACAGATCAAAGAGAAAAATATAAGCAATAAAATAGAAGACCTAAATGACATAATAAAGTAGGACTAAACATAGATCAACTCTGTCCCTGAAATCAAAACCACAACCTATATTTACACAGAACCATTATAAAAATCATCATTAGATTAGGCCACAGTGACAACCATAATTAATTCCCAAATGTTAAAATAATACAGGCAACATTCTCTGATCAAAATGCAATAAAACTAAAATTAGTAATAAAATAAAAATAGACTTATTTAATTGGGGACTTTGTATAAGTTACCTACCTTTTAAAGTCTCTATTATGTCAAATGCAAAATGAAAATAATAACAGAAATCATAGGGTCATTTTGAAAATGCTATAAATTTTAAGACATTATATATGAGTGTGAAATATTATCCAAGCAGGATCACCTTTCTTCTCACAGTTGAGAAGTGACTAATTTGGCAGCTTCAAAAATTTGAACAGCTTGGTCTATACGAGTGGTTGGCAAACTCATTAGTCAACAGAGCCAAATATCAACAGTACAACGATTGAAATTTCTTTTGAGAGCCGAAAACCGACTTCTGCGCATGGGCCACGAAGTTTCAATCGCACTGTACGTGCGCGCCCGCACTTGGTATTTTGTGGAAGAGCCACACTCAAGGGGCCAAAGAGCCGCATGTGGCTCGCGAGCCACGGTTTGCCGACCACTGGTCTATACTGTCCACAAGTGGCTGTTAATACTGATTAAATTAAATTTTTAGTTCTTCAGTGCTAGCCTCATAAGCTACACTTGCCTGTGGCTACCACCTTAGACATGAGAATATGTCCATCTTTGCAAACAATTCCTTTGGATGCTACTGGTCAAATCAACCAAATATCTACACGTTCATGAGAACTCAGTTTTACTTCAGTGAATTAGCAGGGTCCTTCTAGTGAGAGTTGCAGAGAAATATTTTCCCCACTTCACTTCCTAATTATACCAAAGATCATCCTTTCACTTAATTCCGTCCAAATATACTGAGGCGCTAATGGAACATGACGAGGAAGCTGTGCGTACTAACTGTCTCTAACTCGGTGTAATGCTGATTGCTGAGTCTGTACCAGCTGCCCCCCTACACCGTGTGGCACGTCAACTTGATAGCCCTCCTTCTTCACTAGGAACATGGGTTTAAGCTGATGTCATGTTGTGTGAGCCCAGGGGATTTACACCATGAGCAGTTCTTTAAAGTTTCAAAAATATGCCAAGTGGTGGCTGCCAGGGGGAGGGCGGTGGAAAGGGTGCAGGGGACTACGAGGTACAAGCTTCCAGTTATACAATAACTAAGCCACGGGGCTGTGGTGTACAGCAGCGGGAGTACAATGTCAATAATATTGATACCTTGGCACATTGTCACTTGGGTGCTGGCCTTCTCATGGTGATCACTTTGTAAGGCATATACGCATCCAATCACTATGTTGCACACCTGAAACATAGAATATACTTCAACAAAAAAATTAAGTAGACCAACTGTGAACCATAAACAAATTCCAGCTGAAGGTGTGCTATTACCACCCCCCACCCCAGTTTTCCTGTGACACCAGGTATAGCATTCCACTCACCGTAGTAAGTTTGGGGTCAATACTAAGGACTTCTTCATTTATTCCGTGTAACACCTCCTATTGCTAGTCTTGTGATCCTGGCACGTCCCTTCGCTCTGGGCCCCAGAGCCCCCTCTCTCAGCTGAGGGATGAGACTCTGGCAGCCTAGTCATGAGTTTATGTCCCCTTCCCACACCCAGGTGAAGAAACTCTACTTTAAAAAGTGCTAGAGACTAGGTCTTAACTGTTGTCTCCACAAAACAGCAATGATCATTGTGATATGATAAGGGCGTTCACTCACATGACGCGGTAATCATACTGCAATATACAAAAATATATACCATCAACCCATACATCTGAAACGTACCCAAGGTTATAGGGGCGTCCCTGGCACAGAGGCTGAGTGGTCTGTAATCGGGCCCCACATCCCTCTCTCAGTCACTCGGAGTGCCCCCTGCCCTTCTGGGGGCACCCTGAGGTAAAAGGAGAACCTGCAGACCAAGGCTCACCCCCTGCCAGCCAGGAGCCCAGGGCAGCGAGGGGCCCCACAAGGCGCCTGAAGAGTGAGGAGGGGCCTGGAGGAGCCGTGGTGGCGGGCGCCGTGAACTGCAAATCTGCTGCCACCGCACAAGCAGGGGGCATGCTCACAGCCCCCGGGAGGGGCAGCCACGGGGCTGGGCAGGCAGCGCGCCGTTATCCACCAACAGAAGCGGCCCGTGTGCACGACCCGGTGTGACCGTGACTGTGGGCATCGCACGCACCTGTCCCGGACCCTGATCCCCGAGCTCACGCCCCGGCCCGCCAGCTGCGAGCTGGGAAGAGTGTGGCTGCTACGGCGCAGGGCACCCCGAAAAAAGACCCCACGCCCAGGAACAGCTGGAGGTCCGCGGGCTGCTTCGCCCGGAAGGATGGACGCGTGACCCTGGCGACCCCCCGCCTGAGGCCGCCGCGGCGCTCTTTCCCCCTCACAGGTGTGTCCCTGGGACGCAAGGGACCTTCATTTGTTGGAAAAAGGTGCTTACCTCCTGAGACCAGCAGTATGCTGTGTTCCTCCAATTTCACCAAGTGGGCACCCTAAATGATTGGGTCTTCCTTTTGCAACCAGCAGCGGAGGGTTCCGCGGGTACCCAGGCCACCCCATCTGGGGACACAGGGGACACGGCTGTGTCTGAGGAGCCCAGCAGTGTCTCCCACATCGGGCAGGAGCTGGTCTAGGGCTGGTTCAGTCTCCCGGGAGCCCAGCAGCGCTGCCCCTGTTGAACCTCCAGCCGCGTGGCCCAGGCTTTGGAAAGGAGAGACCCTGCAGGACTGGCTGTTTGTCAGAGAACCTCAAAGCCTGGCTGCCGCACAGGGACCAGCGGGGACACCCAGGCCAGGATCACCGAGGAGACGTGGCCAGCAGAGCGTGACAGGGGGCCAGCGATCGCGGGTACCGCGGTATCTGAGCCCCAAGGAGACATACCTCTGAAGCTCATCGAAGAAGCCAGAGTGCGGGGACCATTTCCAGATTAGCTTCCTTCGTTTTACATAACTAAAACCTTCCGGTCTCCGAATGAAGTGCTCTTTGGTTGTTTAATGCCCCCTTGTGAAATGTACAAATTCCCTAGCACAGTGGTGACCTCGCCTGGACGCCTGGGCTGCGCAGAGCCTGCCCCACCCGCGCCCTGCAGAGCTGCGGAGCCTCCACCCGCCTGGCCCTCCGCTGCTCCCCCAGGCCAGCCGAGGCTCCTCCTGAGGCTGGGAAGCACCACCACCTCCCTCTCCCACCTCTTCCCTCTGAAGGCCCCTGGATGTGGATGTTAAATCAAGGCCGTTGCTTAAGAACATTAAGAAGCAGACCCATGTCCCCTCCGGACATCCAGGGAAGGGAGGCGGGCACAGCAATCAGCAGAGGAAAGGCTGGGGTCCAGACTCAGCAGGCCCACTTGGGCGGACGCCCTGAAGAAACCCTGGCACGGGTATTTTAGGAGACAACTCTGAGAATGTTAGCAGCACATTTAGAAGAGCAAGACCCTGGGGACACCCCAGCTGTCTATCAACTGGGAAATGGATGGGTTACAGTAAGCAGTGGGATACCACTCACCAATGGCAGCTGTACGCACCGGCCTGGGTGAATCTCAGTCAAATACCAAAAGCAAGTCACGTAAGAACTCCAGCGCCACGGTTCCATTCAGAGAACAGTTCCAACGCAAGACCAAATCACGTAGGGTGTCCACTCGGTGAAATTGGAGGAACACATTATCTCTAGGGTGGAGAGGGGAGAGACGGTATCCATTGTACACACAGTCTCAACAGCGTTGGGGACGGTCCTGCCTCGTATACAAAGGAGAGGGCACTCAAATAGTTGTCAACATTTTCCCACGTTGGCATTACTGAAATCATGAAACTCGTCACAGATACAGTTGTCATTGTCATAGAAATCTTAACCAGTGACTCCTACGCAACATTTTACTTTTCCAACTTTCACAGTATGTTGAAAATCATAATCTGAAAAAGGTTTTTTGCTCAGAACAAACTGAAAACTCAAAGTGGCAAGAAAAGTGTGCCTGTAGGACATGGTCTTACACATGCACTTCAACAGCGACACCTGCATCTACTGTAATAAAGGCTGAACGTGCCACGTCCAACGGCCCGGGGCCACCAAGTTCTTCCCCGATTCGCCTACCACCTGGGATAGAGGGTGAGGGCATCTTCAAAGACATCTTTGAGTATTCTTTGGCATAAGTAGATAAGTAGTTGAAATATGGCCTACATTTCTGTCAGACTTACTAAAATCTAAGTTTAACGGGAGAATTCCAGCCCTGGCTGGGTGCTCAGTTGTTTGGAGCACGGTCCTGAACATCAAAAGGTTGCAGGTTCGATTCCCGGTCAGGGCACATACTTAGGTTTTGGATTAGGTCCCTGGTCTGAGCATATACCGGAGCAAACTGATCCACGTTTCCCTCTCACATTGATGTTTCTCTCTCTCTCTCTCTCTCTCTCTCTCTCTCTCTCTCTCTCTCTCTCTCACCATAAAGATATCCTTGGGTGAGGATTTCACAAAAAATAATGCCAAGCGTAGGGTGCAAGTAACACCAGCTGAAGGTCCCTCTCTCAGAGCTCCACGCGGCTATCAGGTGTGAGTCAATGTCTGTGTTCCCGAAAACCTTCATTTTCTTGGCCCCGATCCCAGCATTACAGTAGAGTTCTACTCTAGAATGTGAATGAAATAACTCCATCCAACTGTTGTCCTGCACACCAGGGTTAAGGAAAATGAAAAAGCAGAAAACTTTTTCTTTTTAGGCTCCAAGCCAATGTATAGTTTAATCTCAGTTCACATGTAAAGACTCGCTCCTGGTATTTTTACATGTGCTTTTCATCTATGGGGAAGATCCCTGAGCAGTAGGAAGCAATGCTCTGTACACGATCAGGAAAGAAGAGACTATTGGGAAAGACTACTGAGAAAAGAGCTAGGGGTTTTCTCTATCCACAGACACATAAGAAAACAAATGCACCGGAAGCAAAACCTGCTGCTTTCTCACTAAGAAAGTCAGTGGACGTGCTAAAATAAACTAAAAAAGTATTTTTTATTTTTGTAAAAGGAGTTTTTATTTCCATTCAGAAATAATCTGGACATAAATATGAACCACATCCCTACCCCGCCCCTCAAATGCAGTTATAGCAAGTAAACATAAAAGTGAGCTGCTGAATTTCAAAACCAATCGATTTCATAGTTGGGGGGGGGGGGGGGGGCGGGGTAATTGTAAGAAATAAATTAGTATCAGGCCTTGTTTATAAGAAGCAGTGTGCCCTGGCTGGGCAGTTCAGTTGGTTAGAGCATTGTCCCAATACACCAAGGTTGTGGGTTTGATCTCTGGTCAGGGTGCATACAAGAAACAACCATATAAGTGAAACAATAAATCCATGTTTCTCTTTCTCTCTCTCCCTTTCTCTCTCTCTCTCCTTCCTCTCTCTCTTAAAAAAAAAAAAAAAAAAAACATCAATTTCGCCAGGCCAGCATGACTCAGTGGTTGAGCATTAACCTATGAACCAGCAGGTCACAGTTAGATTCCCGGTTGGGGCACATGCCTAGGTTATGGGCTCAATCCCCAGTGTGGGGTGTGCAGGATACAGCCAGTCAGTGATTCTTTCTCATCATTGATGTTTCTATTTCTCCCTCCCTTCTTCTCTGAAATCAAGAAAAAATATTTTTTAAAAATCAGTTTTAAAAAAGAGGCAGTGGGATCACCCATGGGAAGAACAATGTCACATGGAAATAAGGCAGACAGAAATGCCTGCCACGTGACCAGCCTCATGTTAGCCGGGAAAAGCTTGACCACCAGATTTTATAGAAAGAACTGGAACACAGTGTAGGAAGTGGACAGTCCCTGAGAATTCAACACAGCTTCGGCGGAAAGCTTATCCAACCACCCTGAGCAGAAGGTGTTCATTGACCATTTCTCTTATGTCGGCCCTTAACAAGACTCAACGGCTCTCTCCATGTCTGTCCACTCCCCTTCAGCTGAGTCCACCCACTCACCACCGGGACCTCTCATCTGATTTCCATCCTGCCTTCTTTACAGACATCAACCCCACTATAAAACTGCTATGAAATCACCAATTGTCTTTCTGCGTAAATATCAGGCTTCCATTGGCCAAAGACTCACACCAGGACACCTTAAGGCTACCCTCACCTCAAATGCGCTCTCTGGGTCAGCTCAGCTGGGGACTGAGAAATGTCACTTGACAGAGGCACTCAGCCTTCTCACTGGCAGCCTTTCAGAAGAGGTGGCTTTGAAATTTACCAGCTCACCTTTACGTAGCCGGAGGCTGTCTGTGCCGGGGAGTAGATGCCATGTACCCAGCATCCTCCCTCACTGCGTCTCACAACCTGGTATTCTCTGAGACTCATATAGAAAACTTCAATCAGCCTTTGAGGCTTAATGCTATATTAGATTGTTCTTTTTTTCACATTTTAACCCAGATCTATTGAGCGCCTATGTTAAGTAAAGTAGGGTACTAGGTATTTTTTATTTTTAAATTTTAACCCAGATCTACTGAGCTTCTATGTTAAATAAAGTAGTGTACAAGATATTGAGCACGAGGAATGGGAAATAAGACATTTTAGCATATGCTATATTACAACAACAATAACAAAAGTATCAAGTGTGGAGGGGGCCGTGGAGGGTGATCTAGAGTCAGGAAGACCCGGGTTCGACTTCAGCCTGGACATGTCCTAGCTGCGGATTTTGGACAAGTTACTTAATGTCTCTGAACTTCAATATCTTTTTTGAAAAACAATTATAGTAATAGACCCACTGCAGGAATCCCCAACATCTTTTTTTTAAAATGCTTAGATGAACACACACACGTACACACAATCATAGGCTTGGCACTTGCCATCATGAGATCGTGGGCTATCACATTCATTCAGAATGTTTTAATTATATTTTGTAATACGGGAGAAATCCCTTCCTTCTTGGACAAGTACAAAGGGATAAAAGGGAAATGTCTCAGCAAAACACAAAAACCCCTTTGTTCTTTGGACAACACTTTCCTCTTTGCAGTCTGCACCATGCCATCCAGGTCCAATCCACTAGTGTCTCAGCCAATCGGAACCCTTCTGTGCAGCAGGAGGTCCACCAGGGGGTCACTCCACCTGCCTCTCGCTTATCAACAACTGCAGGATCACTCAGAGCAAACGCTGAGACTGCGGTCAGTAAGCGCTCAGGAGCCATTCAGAGTGGAATGTGCGGCAGAACAGGCAAGGCTGAAAGTTCCATCTCTCCTCCACGTTCCCTGGCCCTTTCACAGTTCAGTTAAGACCGTGGTCGGCAAACTGCGGCTCTTTGGCCTCTTAAGTGTGGCTCTTCCACAAAATACCAAGGCCTGGGCGAGTCTATTTTGAAGAAGTGGCGTTAGAAGAAGTTTAAGTTTAAAAAAATTGACTCTCAAAAGAAATTTCAATCGTTGTACTGTTGATATTTGGCTCTGTTGACTAATGAGTTTGCCGACCACTGTTTGTCAACCGTTAAGACATGTTCTAGTTCAGGAGAATCAAACCCGAGCAAAGGCGACATACATCACTTCTGGTCTTTTCTCTGCTACAGGGACAGGCAGTAGCCCAGTAGGAGGACATCTTTGTGGGGCTAAAATAGGGCAATTTCAGGCTTACTTTGTTTCTGAAGAATAATCTGGCTGACCCAGAGTGGCATTCAGTACTGTAGTGAGTTATTAAACTAATGCAAATAGGGGTGCTCCTTGATTCCAGGGGTATGGACTGCAAATCTTGTCACCACACGTTGGAGCACCAGCCTCGACTCCCGTTTGTAGCTGCTGTAATTCCCAGTTGCAGAGGCTGAACCACAGGAGACAATGCCGCCAAGAGGAGGACAGAAGACCGTCCCGGCTTCCACAGGCCGTCAAGTCTAATAACACACAGAACACTTCCCCCATGCCACGTTCAACTGTAGCCACAATGATCTCCGTTATTTAGGTGGCCTTCACGTTCACAATCCCAGAACAGCCAATGACTACCGAGCATCACAGTTCTCCTCAGCACTTAGCCTACAGTAACTCATGCAATGCTCATAACAACACTATATGGTTGATATATTATTGTCCCCATTTTCAAGATCAAGAAACTGAGGCCCAGTGATCTCTCATGGTTGGAGGGGAGACATTGGTTCATGGTGAAGTCAGAAGCCAGCTGGTTAGCATCTGGTCCACAAATAGGTGCATCCACTTCATGCGACGGTGGGGATGGTTAAATAGCATCACACACGCGGATTATTTTGCAGAGAGCCTCATTCCCAGGGAGCGCCCAGCAAGCCTGTCTACGATGATGCTCACGCTGATGACAGTGGGCAGCACAGAACCAGTCGTCCGCGCGTTTCCCAGGGAGAAACTGTATAATGTTGCCTCTTGGACGCTACGGTCTGTGCTCCACTGCGATGAGCAGATATAATTCCCAAGACAAGAACTAAGCCTCCAGTCCATCTGAAAGAAAAGGCGCCCCAGTGAGACTAAAAGTACCCACCAGTTCTAAGCGAGGGGCCATGCAGAGCTTGTTGGTTAAGGTACGTCTCATGTTCCTGCCACTGACATAAATAACGTCACCGACAATCCCCATGATGATGTTGTTATTATCGAGAATGACAGATAACCGTAAGGATGCGAGCTGCGTCTCCCGTGGAAGGCTGCCTGTTTCGTGGGCAACACATACTTGGACATCGATTCCAAAGTGGGGACACACGAAGTTAGGTTTTAATTATCTCGGTAATCTGAACTTGTCAATCTCAGAGAATGTGAATCTCCTGTCAGTAAGTAAATTTGAAAGAGAATTCCAAGCAATACACAGGCTAATTAGCATGACTTTTATAACTTAGGTGTATATCCCACACAGCACTATAAACGGCATCAAATACATCGGCAAGTTCAATACCAGATGTGGGAATAATTTAAGGGCTCAGGTTGGGCTATTCGCAGATTAGTGTGTCGCATGTTAGAAATATTTCAGACAATGACTTCTGACAGCTTCCACGCACACAGGTGCCAACACGAGAAACTAGTCAAAGAGTGGGGAGGATGACCAGCGAGGCTTGAGCCGCTGTCTGGCCATTCTACTGTAATTTCTAAAGCTCGCTGACTTTTAACATAAGATTTTCCCAGGCTTCTTGTTACGTATTATGCCATCTTCAGTAAAATGGAGATATTTTCATGTTTCAAATGTAAAGATATAGCCTTAGTTTCTCATATCAACTGGGAAAGGGAGGGCAGGAAGAGGTCATTGTGGCATCTCTTTTAATGCATTTTATTTTTCTAGTGTATCAGCTTTTTTATGTTAGTTTATATGTTTCTTCATTTCTTCACTGTTCTTATCTAATTCTCCTTATAAGAATTAGTGAATTAGACCAGAGTTGAGCAGATGGCCTAATTAATCTTATAAAAATGTTCACCAACAGATAAATGGATACACTAAGAATTATGCCAATACAAGGTTTGAATAGACACTTCAGTGAGGAAGATAGAAGCTGACAAGCATATGATATGCTCAACGTTATTCATCATCGGGGAAGTACAGATTTAGCCACAATGCGATGCCACTGCAAAGCTATTAGAATGGCTCAAATAAAATTTTCAATGACAATAGAAAGCGCTATTATTTTTACTCCAGCAGAGTTTATTTATTAAAAAATAATTTTAGGCCCTAACTGGTTTGGCTCAGTGGATAGAGCATCAGCCTGTGGACTGAAAGGTCCCAGGTTCGATTCCGGTCAAGGGCATGTACCTTGATTGCGGGCACATCCCCAGTAGGGGGTGTGCAAGAGGCAGCTCATCGATGTTTCTCTCTCATCGATATTTCTAACTCTCTTTCCCTCTCCCTTCCTCTCTGTAAAAAATTAATAAAATATATTTTTAAAAAATAATTGTAGTAAAGTAGTGTCTTGGGTGTTCTCACTTGACTGATATGGTAGGTTTACTGGTGAGAACACAGACCAACTGGAACGCTCATCTAGTCCCGATGGGAGTGAAAACGGTGCTGTTGCTTTGGGAAACAGTTGGGCATTTCTTACAAACATGCCCCCGGGAAGGGCCTGAGGCAGGCTCCTCCCCCAGCTTCTGCTGCTTCCTTAGCTCATAGCAAGTCTTCACATGGTGGAGTGTGTGTGTGTGTGTGTGTGTGTGTGTGTGTGTGTGTGTGTGTAAATTTCCCCTGTTTACAAGGATACCAGTGAGGAACCCATTCTATTCCAAGATGACCTCACCCTAACTACTTACACTGCAACAACCCTCTTTCTGAATGAGGTCACATTTTGAAGTCCTAGGGGTTTGGACTTTGGGTGGGACAATTCAATCAATAACAGTACCTGTTAGAATGGTCCAAATCCTCTGTGCTCCCAGAGACCTGCTTATTTCTCAGTTAATAAATAGTGAAAGGATTACATTAAATGTGTGACATGAGCTTATAAGAAACATCTATTTATTTTGTCAGTTCAAATTGCAATAGATCGTTTAAAATTCCATTAGAGATTATTGTTGGCATTTTAATTTTTTGAAGTATGTCTAACAAGATAAAGCCTCTCTCTTCTCAACTCTTCTCTGTGGTATTTATTTGGGGAATGTTTTAATCTCATCATTTCTTGGTGGTTTCCTGATTTTACATTTTACGACTCAAATAATGCTGTTTAATCAGTGAATCAGACCAATAAACTCAAGCTCATACTAATTAAAAAAAAAAAAAAAGAATGGCCAAAATGAAAAACACCAAGCAGACCAAGTGCTGGGAAGCGTGGATAGTCCCACACACTGCTGGTTGGAGACATGAATGGTACACCCAGTTAGGAAAATCATTTGGAGGTTTCTTTTTAAGCCCACTCCCCTTTTTTTAATTGATTTCAGAGAGAGGAAAGGAGAGGGAGAGAGAGATGGAGATATCAGTGATGAGAGAGAATCATTGATCCGCTGCCTCCTGCACGCCCCCTATTGGGGACTGAGCCCTCAACCCAGGCATGTGCCCTGACGCAGAATTGAACTGTGACCTCCTGCAGGGCTAGAAGTTTCTTACTATGTGACACATATTCCTACCATACGACCCAGCTATTCTGCCATTAAGTGTTTACTCAAAAGAAACTACGCCTATACCCATGCAAAGATGGCACCAAAAAATATTCATAGTAGCTTTAGTCATACTTTCCCGAAACTGGAAACGAGTCATGTCCATCGACAGGTGAATGGATACCCAGACTGTGGTATATCCCTACAACACAATACTACTCAGCAACAGAAGAATTTACCACTGATGCACAACAACTTGAGTGGGTATGGAACTAATCATCACACGGGGTGAAAGAAGCCAGACAAAAATTAGTGCATGCTGTGTAGTCCCATTTACCCACAGTTCTAGAAAATGCAAACTAGTCTACAGTGGGGAAAGCCAAATCAGTGGCTAATGGGACAGGAAGCAGAGGAGCAGAGGAAAGGTTACAAAGGGTTCTGGGAAACTCCTGGAGGTAACAGACATATGTTTTTATTAAGTTGAGAGTGAGAGCGAGCAAGCGAGAGAGAGAGAAAGAGAGAGAGAAACATGGATCTGTTGCTTCCCATATGCATCTCGACCAGGGATTGAACCTGCAAGCTGGGCATGTGCCCTGACCAGGAATCGAATCTGCCACCCTTTTTGTGCACAGGATGATGCTCCAACCACCTGGGCCACCCGGCTAGGCCCATATTCATTATCTTGACTGTGGTGATGGTGTCTCAGGTCTACACCTATGTGAAATGTACCAACGTGAGCACTTAAACACGGCCAGTCTATTTCAGGGCCCCTATACCTCAGTAAAACCTTGACTCATTTGAAGAAGTATTACATGTAATTATCTATCTACACAGTCCTTAGCACAAAGCTGGGTACCCAGAAAATACTCACAGTAAACTTGATAACTGAAAAGAATACTAATTAAAAACAAATAGAAAATATTTAATTACTCTCAAAATTACACACTTAGTAAGCATTTACGCATCATGCACGTGTATAGTGTAAACAAAATTAGAAGGCAATATAACATCAGAGTTTCTACCAGTGCCATTTATACAAAAATTACCCACTAAATTTAATCCATTTTTATCTGCTTACTAAAACAGTTTCTCTAAAGGTTCCTACTAGGTGACACTGTTAATATTAATTTTATTTATTTAACATTTAAAAATACATTTGTTATCTATAACCTGCATTGCATGCTTGTTTTATTATTACTATGCCCACTCTCATCATTCATTTAAATTAGTTGTGCTTTGCATATATGCATAACCCATGCAGGGGGCAGGAGTGAGCTAGGAGGGGTCAATGGGGGGAGGGAGGGACATCTGTAATACATTCAATAAAAAGATTTAAAAAAATTTTTTTAAACAGAGAAATTCCAAACTTTTATCTTTTTCTTTAAAAAATAAATACAGGAGACACCTGATTGATGGTGTTGCTCTTATATCAATCAGGGGCAAAGCAGATGTACAGTCCTTAGTTCATCCTAGCTTGATGCCTGTGTCGGTGGCCAGAGCTGTTTCATGCCTGAGGCACATAAAATAAAAATAAAAAATAAATAAATAAATAAATACATACATAAATAAATAAACTAGTTGTGCTTTTTGCCCTTTTCCCTAAGGAAATCAAAATTAACATAGTTTGTTTTCTGTCAAGTGAATATTTAACAAGTGAGTTTCTAAAAGTTTTACTTCTTGCAGTTAGCCTTACTCTACTAACCCCAATAGTACTTTCCTACCTTCCCCATTCCAGGAGTCCCCGGCCCCATTCCTGTATTTCTTTAGCACACACATTAGAAACACAGAGTCAGTTTCAGTGGGTCACCTTAAAATCCTTCCGAAGGTGCAGTGAAACCTCAGCCTTCCCTTATTCTGACAGCCTATAATCTATATATCTAAGAGCCAAGACATCAGAACGATCGGTTGCTATGACACACACTGTGGCAGCCAACCAGGCCGATTAGGCCCCCAATTGCCCCCCCGCCCCACCTCCTGCAGGGCTGGCCGGCCAACCTCCTGCATCATCCCCCTGCACCAGGCCGGCCTCGATCGGCCCCCATCAGGGCAGGCCAGCTGGACCCCACCTGTGTACAAATTTGTGCACCGGGCCTCTAGTTAAAAATAAAAGAAAGCTGCAAGCCCTTCCCTGAGAATCTACTAATAAGCCAAAAGATTTTTATAAATCAGTTAGTGTCCCTACACAAGCTGCATCTCATTACAACCATGTTTACTCATGCATAGTTTTTAAATTAAAAATAATGTTACTAAGTTGTATCTTGAGTCTTTCCATCTGATTTATGGTACATTTTGCACGGGCAACTTTACCAATGCTCAATTTGCAAAATCTCTGGCATGTGACAGAGTGTAATCAAACTTTGACGTGAGATATGACTGAGGTGATAAAAATGCAACAGAAGACTCATTTGTAATGTGTAAACTGCTGGCTCTAACTTCATGCCCTGGGATTAGATAGAGGGAAATATAAAGCTCATGCCTATGACTTGAAGAAAAAAAAGAGTGGGGGGCGGGGAGAAGAACCAAGAAATTTGATTTTTCGTTATTCTGGCAGCCTAAGTATGATGACGTAAGCTGGTGATCTTCTGAGTAGAATAGACTCAGATGTCCTGTTAGGGATCCACAACCCTGGATGTAGCACAAAGCTATAAGTTTTGCACCTGCAGCTGTCCCTTTCTTTGCCAACACTTGTTCCATGCCCCTTTACTGCCGTCTTTGGGGAAAGCTTTTAGTCCAGTAACACACACACACGTCTGTTCATGAGATCAGTTGGTCTGAGGATGAGGGAGGGGGCTGCCTGGAGCGTGGGGAGAGAGGGATGGCAACTCAGGGAGAGTGGTCTGTGGAGCAAACAGGAAAAGAAGTGAGCAGTGGTAAGAAGCCCCATGGAATCAGACACCGTTCATCTGAGGTGGGAGGACCATTTCACCACCGAATGACTTTCTTCGGCAACACTCTGTGACCCAGGAGCAGAAGCAGGGACCACAGGTGCACACTGAGATGTGGGACGACAGAAAGGCCAGGGCGTCCCTAAATCCATGTGCCCAGGCGGCTTCCAGATAGTAACTCAGGGAGCCATCCAAGCCTGGATAGCAGACGGCATTGGTCAGGTTAACTAGAACCTTCCACACACCCACAAATGTCATCATGTTATAGTTGCACTATGACTGGGCATGCTTGAAGACCACTCGTTAGGATACGTTGTTTAAAATAACTGTTTAAAAAAATGATAACTTCAATAAGATTTATAAGTTCAATAATCTTCACCAGGACTTCAACTCAATCTTGGAGAATTCTCTTCATCTTGTGAAAAGGGTTTTTATTTGGTTTCTGTTGCACAAGAAAAGAGGCTGAGACCCAAGTAAGCTGGCTAAGGTCAACCAGGGGCTACCATGTGGGGGAGGAAGGCTGAGACGTGGACCTTCTGATCTGCCTGGTTCCTGTGCCAGCTGGCAGCGTAGGGGGGAGAGGGGAGGCAAGGCCTGTCCGGGAGGAAGGTAAGAGCAGGTTCAGCGGGTGCCAGGTAAGTGTCAGGTTAAAACAGGCTGGCGCTCTGGGAGATGGAGCTGGGCTGCTAGTGGCCAAGTCCAGGATCTTGAGCAGGAAGATGAGCAGTACTAGGGAGGCGATGGTCCCTGGCAGGCAGCAAGGAACGCAGTAAGGAACTACGGTGACTCAGCGCCTCGTGCGCCGTGTGGATATTAGGGTTGCTAATTATTCCGTGGGAGCTAGAAGGAAACCTGCGGAGAGTCGTGTGAGCAGCAGCCAGGACACACCGTCCCGGTACAGCAATGACGGGAAATCGCCGACATGCAGAGAACAGCCTGACCTTTCTGAGTTCTCAGAATTGCAAAAGAAGGCAGCAGTCATCTGTCTGTCTGTCTATCCATATCTATGTTTCTATATCTACAGTGTCCTTTGTGGAAGCCACATTCCCACTGAAGAAGTAAAGAAAAACTGAAGATGCAGGGAAGTTTCTAGCAGTGAACTAATCGTTACCCAAAAACCATGGCCGGGTTAGTTAAGGGGCAGGTGCAGGGAGCCATGAAGGGAATGAACGGATAAGATGGACTGAAGTGGGGTTTGAGGTGTGGAGGAAGCAGGAAAGAGGAAAACCAGAGACACCAACAGATGACATCAGAGCTTGGGAAGCACAGAGGAAGAAAGGGGGATTTTTGTAGTATTTTAAAAAATATTTTTATTGATTTTCAGAGAGGATGGGAGAGGGAAAGAGAGATAGAAACATCAATGATGAGAGAGAGTCTTTGATCGGCTGCCTCCTGCATACCCCACACTGGGGATCCAGCCCACAACCTGGGCATGTGCCCTGACCTGGAATCCAACCGTGACCTCCTGGTTCATAGGTCGACGACGCTCAACCATTGAGCCACGCTGGTTGAGTGGATTTGTGTAGTATTTTTATTTCCAAAGTCGACTACCATGAGTACAGTTAGGTAGTGACTCCCATAAAATTTCCCATAGGTGTTTCCTCCCCCACATGGTAGCCCCTGATTGACCTTAGCCAGCTTATTTGGGTCTCAGCTTCTTTTCTTATACAATGGAAACCAAATAAAAACCCATTTCACAAGATGAAGAGAATTCTCCAAGGGCTGAGTTGAAGTCCTGGTGAAGATTATTGAACATATAAATCTTACTGAAGTTATCGTTTTTTTAAACAGTTCTTTTAAACAACATATCCTAACGAGTGGTCTTCAAGCATGCCCAGTCATAGTGCAACTATAACATGATGACGTTTGTGGGCGTGTGGAAGGTTCTAGTTAACCTGACCAATGCCATTAATGAGCTCTCTCTGGTCATGTACTTCGTTCTTTATAGCAAGATCAAGTATTTCCCCTGCCTGTGTTGTTCTTAAATATCTCTCAAATTAGCTGCCAGGTGTGCAATTAACAGAAACACGGGCAGGACACATCAAACCCTCGTCCATGAATGTGTCACAGTCAGAGAAGAATCGAAAGATCAGATTAAATTCAGAATGACACCTGCAGCCCTGCCCAGGATCAATGTGCCTCATTACTCCGATGGAGGTTTCACTAGTAAATGCTGCTCTTCTCACAGTCAGAGCACTACCCTGCGACACGTTCCCAGCTTGCGCAAGAGACCCACTTGTCTTTTCATATCCTATATAATAAAAGTGTAGTATGCAAATTGTCCCCTTGACCAGGAGTTGTCCGGGAGTTCAACCAGGGGGAAGGGCTGGCCGGGAGAAGAGGAAGGCCCAGGCTGGTGGTGGCGGCAGGTGGCCAGGGGGAGGGGAGGGACTACCCGGCCAGCAGCCGGCAACTGCTAGGGATCCTACCAGTGCACGAATTTCGTGCACTGGGCCTCTAGTTGTTTCATAATTATGACAAAGTAGTCTAAGATGGAAATTATGTTTGGGCATTTATGCAAACTCTCACTTTGAGCAAATTAATACAATTCATGACCTGTGTGCCTTAGGGCTTAAATATTTAAATTGATGTTTAACATAATGTTTCTCAGTAGAGAAAACCACTTTGGGAAAAAAGCGAGATTTGGATAGAGTGACATATGATAACTTAAAAATGTTTATTTAAATTTGTATGTGTGTAGCTCAGTTGATTTCAGAGAGAGGAAGAATATTCAAACCTTGTGTCTATTCAAACCTTGTATTGGCATACCTTGTATTGGCCAAAAATAAGTTTTCAAACCTTGTGTCTATTTAAACCTTGTGTCTATTTAAACCTTGTGTCTATTCAAACCTTGTGTCTATTCAAACCTTGTGTCTATTCAAACCTTGTATTGGCATACCTTGTATTGGCAAATCTTGTATTGGCCAAACCTTGTATTGGCATAAACAAGTGTCTATTCAAACCTTGTATTGGCATAATTCTCAGTTGGTTAGAGCATCGTTCTGATATGCCAAGGTTGTGGGTTCAATCCCCGGTCAGGGCACATACAAGAAGCAACCAATGAATGCATAACTAAGAGGGACAACAAATCAAAGTCTCTCTCTCCCTTCTTCTCTCTCTAAAAATAAGTAAATAAGTAAAATAATAAAGAACTTTTTATTAGCTTGATGCTTAGAATAAATGTTTCAACTCATTTCATAATCTACTCTGTTCCTCTCTGCTTGTTTATTATTATTATTATTATTATTATTAGGATACAATTTTCAATAAACACATAACAATTTTTCCTCTCTGTGGTAGGTCATTGGCAAAGACGACCTCAATAATCCCACTCAGTCCTGACAGCGTGCACCCTTGCAATGTCACTTCACTTCACCTTGGATCAAAAGGTGAAGTTTTCTTCTCCACCCTGTGCATGTGGGCGTGGCCACTTGACTTGCTTTGGCCAGTGGGATATTAGCAAGTGTGAGATGAGCAAACACTTAAAAAGCACTTGCACATGCGCTCGCTTTTGACTCCAACTGGATCCTTCAGATCACAGTGTGAATGCGGCCCACTGGGGAGCACATTGGGGTGGAGCAGAGCACCCCTCGACAGCCTGCTCACCACCTCTCGTGGTAAAGCCACCTTAGACAGCCCAGTCCCAGGTAAGCCGCCAGAAGATGGCAGCCAAGTGAAGGACCAGGAAAGACCATTACAAGAACTGCCCAAATTGATGACTCACTGAATCATAAGCAAATAAAGTTGTTGTTTTAAGCCAATAAACGTTTTCTAATTTGTTACATGGCGTTAGATACCTGATACAATAACACACTACTATTCTCTGAAATAAGTAGCATTCGTTCATTTAAAGAGGAGTAATAAAGAGCAATGCCTTCATTGGGGAAAGCAAAGGAAATGAAAGTACGGTGTTATATTAATTCTCAGTCTCATCCAATTGCAGTTTTTAGCACCCTGGCCTCTGTCTAACAATTCTTTAGTCTTCTAAATTAGCTCAGTGTTCTAAAACTATAGAAATATGTAACTTCCAAATTGTTTCCATGGGAGCCGTCCTGCTGTCCTAGAAATCCATAGAGTAAACCCCATCCCTTAACTTGTTAATAGTGGGATGCTGGGAGGCAGCCTTGGTGTTGGATGAGTTACATGGCTGAATTGATTACAAAACACCTGGTCCACTGTCATTCACTTTGTATCATACCTAGGAAAGGTGCTGGAGTATCTGGCTCCACCATGAGTTTGACCGAGGTTAGGTGAAGGTTACCTAAGCCCTGTGCCACAGATGAGGAAAAAATTACTTAGTGGTCAGGGTCTGCGCTAATGTTTTTTAACCAGGGATGGGCCTAATAGTCACCAGTAGACTTTTTTAAACTATCAATTTTCCCATCTACTGGAAGCTTTAGTTTATTCAGTCCAAAATGGACTGCAAGTTTCAACATCACAGGTAATTGCTGTGCACACTGCTAAATAAGAATAACCAGTAAAAGCAAAAGACATTAACAATGTGATATGATTTGAGAGTTGTGGCAACGAGAAGATTTTTCAATATTACAACCCTCCATGGGTCTAATATAGTTTCTGAAATTACACTCTCTTCTTTGGTGGGAGATACTATATTACCCATGGCCAGGGCAATTATAGTATCAGGGAAAGATCTAGAATAAAAAATTAAGATTATCTCCTAATTATGTACCTAACCTTGATAAAGTCATTTAACCTCTCAGTTTCTTCCTCTGCAACATAAGGAACAAACTATCTGCTCACTAATTTCCCATAGATGACAAATAGTGCATAAAAAAGTATTTTCACTCTCTAAAATGCCATCTAAAATAAGGAATTACTGCCCTTCAATAGGAAAAAGCCATTGACTTCTCAGAACAAACTTACTTATTTGAATTGCTAGTCTAGTACCTACTAAAATGATGAGGATTAAAGGCACGGTAACTTTGGATTTGTGGGTGGGAGGCACTCTGAGGTAGGGGGCGGAGGAGGGACTGAGTGTTTCACCTGATGGGGGCTCCTCCCCACGTGGCAATAGGAGAGGACAAAAAAAAGGGGGCTAGAAGCCAGCATCATCGACTTCCCAATTTAGCCTCAAATTGCTCAACAAATCAAAATGGTCCAGTGAGTTCATTTGATTCTCAAATGATGAGACAGGTTAGGAGGGAAAGACTGAAGTAAGATATGCCCAGAATAATGCACTTGATTTTAGACATATTCAATTTTTGTAGGCAGCTCTCCTCTCTCTCTCATTTTCTATTTGAAAGTTAGATTATTTCCATTTTTCATATTTGGGAGCACAGAGCTAACACAGCAGAGACAGAGGAGGGATTTTGCAGACACAGTAAAAATGAAAGTGGATTGCTTTTCTAATTGCCTTGCAGACCTAGCTTGTATGAATAATTATTCTGAATCCCTTTTGATTCTACAGTGTAATAAGGGTGTGTTTTTTCTTTTGATGGCAATGAAATAGGTTCATTTATTGAGGTTATAATGATCAAAATAAAAACTTGAAAATGATGGACTCATGCACTAGAGGAAAAAGAGTTTGAATATTTATATAGTAAAAAAGAAGGATCTCTCACCCTTTGAGACAGCATGGAGGGACCTGGAGAGTATTATGCTAAGTGAAATAAGCCTGTCAGAGAAGGACAAATAGCACATGATCTCACTCATATGTGGAATCTAATGAACAAAATAAACTGTTGAACAAAATAGATTCAGAGACATAGAAGCATGGAACAGACTGACAAATCTCAGAGGCAAGGCGGGGGTCAGGGGATGGAGAGAGATTAACCAAAGAATTTATATGCATAAATGCATAACCCATGGACACAGACAATAGTGTGGGGAAGACCTGGGCAGGGGGATGGAGGGAGTAAATTGGGGAAAGAAGGGAGGACATCTGTAATACTTTCAACAATAAAGATAAATTATAAATAAATAAGTAAATAAATCTATAATAATAAAAGCATAATATGCTAATTAGACCAGATGTCCTTCCAGATGAAGCTGGGGTTGTGAGGGAAGCCTGGGTCCCGGGTGCCAGAGGGAAGCCGGTGCCGGCAGCTGGGGGAAGGAAGGCCTACTCTTGCACAGATTTCATGCATTGGGCCTCTAGTAAATAAATAATAAACAGTGAAAAGTTTTTCTCAGTTCAAGCTTTCAAAAATGTTATGTGGAAGTGAATGATGTGCTTGTGGCTTATTTTTTATTTCAATAATATATTTTATTTAACCCATATATGCAAAGTATTACCATTTCAGTATGCAATCCCTGTCCTTACCATGTGCCAAGCACAGTATTTGGTGTTCTACGTGTCATTTGATCTTCATGACTCTCTGATGTAGATGTGATCATAGCCCCCATTCCACATACAGGGAAACTGAGATGACAGGTCAATAAACCTGCCGAGACCCTCAGGCACTCATTGGTGGGTTCAAGCTTGAACCCAGGCATCCCGACTCATTGGGCAAAGCTAACCAGTGGGACTGTGGGGGACAGCACTTGCCCCTGGGGCTGACTTCCTCAGACAGTCCATCTGAAAGGATCCTCACATTTATCTTCTCCTGTTGTGCTTCTTTGCAATGATTTATCATCATACCTCAGATTTTACAGTCACCTCCACACAAATCTGTGGTTGATTAATTAACTAAAATTGGGAGACATTTTGCTGGTGAAAAATGCTCAGTACTCCTATGAATAACAATTGGTGTGGTGCTCCAACTAAATTTTACATCAGCACTGGGGATCCATGAGCGGAGCGAGGTCAGAGCTCAGACAGCCAGAATCAGAGGAGATGGACCAGTCAGGGCAAGACAACTAGAGCAGATCTTAGCCTCAAAAAAAACACAAACGACTTATTGAGCACCTACTATGTGCCAGGGACCAAGACAAAAATGGTACCTGCCCTCATGGTCACAGGACAGAAGAGATAGCCCAGCACGGTGGTCCAGGACTCAGAGGACAAGAAAGGTGGCCCCAGGATGGAGGTGTGACTGACCAATAGAAAGGAAGTTCAAGGCCATGGTGGTTATGATTCAGGGCCTGCACCCAGTCCTAAGAAGGTTGTGAGGGGACAGGGCAGGACTGCTGTACTGGGCCAGCACCAGGACAGGCGCGGCTCTGAGAGGGACTCCGCCCCTGAAGTGAGGCAGGGCCTGCCACAGGAAGTGAGCATGAGCGGGGATCCTGGGAGCAGATCGGGGCCTGACCATTAGGGAGTTCAAAATAAGTAAGAGCTTCAGGCCTAGAATTTCCTAAAGCCTACTGTGGCTCCGGTGCTACCAGAAAAATACTACAGAAAAGACCGCATAGTATGAGAGGGGTCCCAATATCTCCCAAGAATGTGATAAGTTCTTTTATTGCATGTGAACTATGTTCTAAACAAGCATATTGTACCTTTGTCTTTTCCAGAGACTATTAACAAATTAGAGCCTAAATTTTCTCAATTTGTTTTTTGTTTTTGTTTTTTTTTTTCAATTTTTTTATTGATTAAGGTATTACATGTGTCCATATCCCCCCATTGCCCCACCACCCCATTCCCATAGATGCCCTTACCCCCCAGTGTCTTGTGTCCATTGGTTATGCTTATATGCATGCATACAAGTCCTTCGGTTGATCTCTTACCTCACTCTCCCCTACCCAGCCCTCCCACTGTAATTTGACAGTCTGTTCGATGCTTCTCTGCCTCTGTATCAATCTTTTTTTCATCAGGTTATAATGTTCTTTATTATCCATAAATGAGTGAGATCATGTGGTATTTCTCTTTCACTGATTGGCTTATTTTGAAGGGAACTCCTATTATGATTAGTTTATAAAGACTGGAAAGTCCTTATCTAAACTAGCCTAGGGAAAAAAACTCTAAGAAAAGAAAGTAAAAAAAATACTTTTAAAATGCTCACCCTTTAAGAACTTGAGAAAGCTGAAATGTATAAGGTAAGAAAGAAAAAGAACAGGTTTATTTGACCTTGGTTGGTGGGCACACAATTGTATACTTAGAACCCTACATAATTTTATTAAGCAGTGTCACCAAAAAAAATTTAACTTGTAAAAAATAAAAAAAGAGAGCAAGTTTAACCGTGAATCATATTAGCAGATTTGGTTGCTAAGTTACAAGATAAAAAGAAAATAAAGGTCATTTTATACCAGGCTTGCAAATTTGTCTTTCTTTAAGTAGAACTTTAGTCCTTTCAAATAAAATTTGAAGAGCTTTTAATATTAGACGTATAAATGCAGAAAAACTTCATAAGTTTGGATAATATTCCTAAGCTAATGGAGATGATACAGTAGTTGCAAAAACATACTGTTATACCAAATGGTGAATGTGTTCTATCTTCGTATCACATCCAGCGAGGATACATCTGACCTGGTCATGCTGGTGTGGCTAACGTTTTTTAAATGTTAAACACCTACCTAATTTTATGTATATTTGTGTATGCTTAAATGCAGACATACAAAGCTATTTCTATTGGTAAACAAAGGAGCTTATAAATCATCATTTATAAAAAGGTTGATCTGAGTATAATTTTTATGCTTTTGTCATAATCTTAAATAATTTTCAAATTTTTTATTTGTTTACAATTGCAATAAAGTATGTATAATTTAAATCATTTTTATAGTTAAATTTTTCGTTAATCTTGATTGTTGCGATTATTACAGATGTCCCTCTTTTTTCCTCCCAAAGCTCCCCTCCACCCGGTTCCCACCCCATCCAGGCCCTGGCCACCCTATTGTCTGTGTCCATAGGTAATGCATATATGTATATAAGATCTTTGTCTAATCTTTTCTCACATTTCCCACACCCCCTTCCCTCTTAGAATCATCAGTCTGTTCCATTTCCATGCCCCTGATTCTATTCCATTCACCAGTTTATTCTGTTCATCAGATTTTTTATTCATTTGATTTTTAGATTCACTTGTTGATAGATATGTATTTGTTGTCACTTTGTTGTTCATATTTTTTATCTTTCTTTTTCTTCTTCTTCCTCTTATTAAAGAATACCCTTCAACATTTCAAATAATACTGGTTTGGTGGTGATGAACTCCTTTAGCTTTTCCTTGTCTGTGAAGCTCTTTATTTGACCTTTAGTTCTAAATGATAGCTTTGCTGGGTAGGGTATTCTTGGTTGTAGGTTCTTGCTATTCATCACTTTGAATATTTCTTGCCTCTCCCTTCTGGCCTGCAAAGTGTCTGTTGAGAAATCAGCTGACAGTCATATGGGTACTCCCTTGTAGGTAACTAACTGTTTTCCTCTTGCTGCTTTTATGATTCTCTCTTTGTCTTTTGCCCTTGGCATTTTAATTATGATGTGTCTTGGTGTGGTCCTCTTTGGATTCCTCTTGTTTGGGGTTCTCTGTACTTCCTGGACTTATAAGTCTATTTCTTTCACCAGATAGGGGAAGTTTTCTGTCATTATTTCTTCAAATAGGTTTTCAGTATCTTGCTCTCTCTCTTCTTCTGGAACCCCCATAATTCATATGTTGGTACACTTGAAGTTCTCCCAGAGGCTCCTTACACTATCTTCATATTTTTGGATTCTTTTTTCTTTTTGCTCTTCTGGTTGGGTGTTTTTTGCTTCCTCATATTTCAAATCATTGATTTGATTCTCAGGAACCTCTAATCTACTGTTGAATCCCTGTATATTATTCTTTATTTCAGTCAGTGTATGCTTAATTTCTGACTGGTTCTTTTCCCTTTTTTTTTTTTTTTTTTTTTTTTTTTGGCATTCTCACTAAGATCCTTGAAAGTCTCACTAAGTTCCTCAGCGGTTTCTAGAAGATTCTTGAGTAACCTTATAACTGTGGTTTTCAACACTATATCCAGTAGTTTGCTTTCTTCCATTTCTTTCATTTGTGACATGTTTCTTTTTCTCTGCATTTTAGCTGCTTCTCTGTGTTTGTTTCTATGTATTGGGTAGCTGCTAAGTCTCCTTGATAGAGTGGCCTTGTGTAGTAGGTGTCCTATAGGGGAGGCTGAACCCAGTGGCTCAGCCTCCCCGATCACCTGAGTTGGACACCCTTGGTACACCCTTTTCTGGGCTGTGTGCACAGTTTTGTTGTAGTTGAGCCTTGATTGCTGTTGGTGTCAGTGGGAGGAGTTGACCTCCAGGCCAATTGGCTGTGATGACCAGTTGTGTCTATATTGGAAGATCTGTTGTGCAAGAGACACCCTTATGGGGCACAACTTGCTTCAGTGGGGCTTTGGTGCTCACTGAGTCTGCTCCCTGAGTGTGTTGCTTATGGATGTGAAAAGCTGTAATCTAGTATGGTCTCACACTGACCACTGGTACACTGGCTCTTGGGTCTCCAGGGAGATGCAAAGTCATCCACTGTCTGGGGCCACCCACAGGAGCTACAGAGAGATCTTCAGATTCCTCCTCTTTGTATCAGGTTTGAAAGTGCTCAGACGAGGCCCAGCTGTCAACCATGTCTCTAAACTATTCAGAAACCATGGCATGGTTTTCTTAAAGCTATCCAGACTATGTGATCTCTACAATTATATCAATAAAGTTATGTCTTCACACACACACACATACACACACACACACACACACACACACACACACACATAATCTTAGGGAATCTTATAATTAGACTAGAGGCCCAGTGCCTGCTGCGGCTTTGTCTGGAAGGAAGGACATCCGGTCTAATTAGCATATTATGCTTTTATTATTATAGATGGTTGCCCCATGATGGCCACATATAAATGTGGCCTATATCTTGACAAGATCACCCTGCTCAAGAATTTAATGGAAAATTTTATTTCAAAACCAGAACATGGATGCTGGCTGTGCTCACTGTATCAGGGTGTAATTGCTTCTATTTAGTAGACAGAACTAAGAAATACAGACTTGTATTATAAATATAGTATGTGTTTAAGTCATGAATTGGGAATGTGTATATATTTCTTATATCTATAATTCCATTCTAATACCATATGTTCTTTCCTACCTTCTACAATACATATTTGCACCTCCCAGTTCCCAACAATAAGATTATATGTACTTAGTTTCTCAATCCTGCTGCATATACGAAATGGTTCCAGAATTTCCACAGTTATGCTATACAAACAAGAAACAATTGGTAAGTATTCAAGACTCAAGGTTTCATTTTCTAGGTCATTGTTTTTATTTTGTTTTGTGTTGGGTTTTTGGGTTTTGTTTTGTTTTTTTGTTTTTGCAGTTTGTTGTCTTTAAACTAGGGGTATATAATAAAAGCACTGTGTTTAAAAGTTATGTACTAATGGTATTTAAAATCAGGACAGTTAATACTGTGTTTTAAAAGCTTAGTATCACATACTGAGTCCAGCAGGTACAAAGCACATTTTCTAAAGAGATTCCAGAGAATAGGCCACTGTACAATACACAGAAATACACCAATGAAGGTCAGTCTTAGAACTACATTGAAAAAGACCAATTTAAGTGTTTCTAACCAGGAATGCTGCTCTTAAACTCCAGAACATGGATTGATACTTCCCAATGCAAACTTACTGAATACCTCTCCCCACTGCATATCCAATCTTGGGATCCCTAAAACCCTCCAGAAGCAGGAAATTCACAGAAATAAAGCAAACAATTATATATTGTAAATTGCCATAGCTGCCCACATGCCGGTTGTGGAATTTCTTATCTGGCCCAGACCCTTCTAAAAAGTATTAACTAATGGCACGTGGCTCAATTGAACTCTAGGCCTCCCACAATTAGTGCTGTTAGTTATACATCCGGAGCCTCAAGGTCCTCCATGGGATGGCAAGGATAGAAAGGGTCAGGTGACTAATAATGAAAGTTATAACTCAACCATTTTGTCATAAATCAATTGAGAACCATTACATGATTTGTTAAATCTATGGAGAATATTTGTTCTCCTCAATTAGACCAATTACAGTTCGGCAGTAACTGGTACCACCCGATTATCTTTATGTCCTGTCAATATACACCCAAGGGAGGATTTTTCCTATATAATTAGATGGGCTAAAGGCATGCTAATGACTTCGAAATAAGGCCTACACTTTGACAAGATCATACTGCCTTTCCAAGGACTGAAATTCCTCCCTCCCCATCTCACATTTTTGGTGGGGAGCCTGACATGGTAACTGATCAGAAAAGATCCAAGACACCAGATATCTGGAGGATTTCTTCCTCCGCCTGGAATGTGACCCACAATTTAGAGTTGACCATAACCCAATGACAATGAAAGAGATTAAACTTTAGAAGCCCACCCAACCCGCAAACATTTGTTGCCTGCAATAGCCCCAGCTAATAAAAGTGTCCCTCACTATTTACAGGCCAACCAAGTCCTGCATCAATACAATAACTCATCCTGTGTAAACACTTTGGGAAAGGTGGACTTGTTGACTGGGGGTGAGGGGGTGCATATAGTTTTGAATTTTGACCAAACTGATCCAGGAAACTTGTATTCCTGCTGGTTCTAAACCAATGAAAAACTAAGGTGGTATTCTAAATATTTCTTTTTATATTTATGGTTGTCCTCAGACCTCTTGCCTTTTCTACTGAATGATATGCAAGTGCCTAAAAACCACTGCAGGGCCACTATGTTAGGTTTACAGCAGCTGATGCTTCGACATCAAAGAGACTGAAGCCATCTTGGATCACTCAGCTGACTTTGACCTAAAGGAGGGCAAAGTCACCATAACATAGAAATGGTGCAGTCTTAGCTTATCCAAGGAAGAGAGTTCAGCAATCGCCATACCCAGAAATAAAACACATCACTCAGGCACAGAAATCTCATAAGTAACTAAAGTTACCTTCCCTGACAATGGCCAGTCCCTGATAAATGCCCGTTTGCTTCAAAGAAATTGTTCCTCCTGATACATTTTAACTAATTGGCTTGCCCATGGACAAAAAAATAATATTTCACTGTTCCTTGGGCTGCTGTGGAGTTTGCTTTTATAAATTCTTCCTTGTCTTGGTTTCACAACTGATCTCTACCACATATGAGTAAATACAGCTGTGCTTTTAATTCAACTGAATATATATGGATTATTCTTTGAGGTGATTATCCTGGTCCATTTATAGGAAACACAGAAACAAGTGATCACATGGAAGCAGCCACATCAGAATGTAAGAAAGGTCACAAGACAATTGACCCAGTGACTGCAGTGACTCAATGGTGGGAATTTAAAATAAAAAACGGAGGTCTGCCCCCGATCAAGAGATTTGAGCACATAAAACTGAACAGACTGTGTGGACCATGTTTGAGTCCCAAACAAAGACACTGTAAAAAGACACTTTTGAGACAATCATAAAAATGTGACTATAGACCACGTATTAGATGATACCAATACACTGTTATTAAAATTAAGTGTAACCATAGAATTATACTTATGGCAGAAAAGCTTTTCGAGATACTTAAGTATGTAAAAATAATTTAAATGATAGCTGAGATTTCCTCTTAAAAGATTTCAGCAAAGATGAAAAAAAGAAATAAAAGGAATAGAAGAAAATCTTGGTAATTTTTTACTTGATTGATACAAGTTCACTATTTGCTCTCTCTTCGTGTCCATCTGAAACAGTTCATCACAAAGATTTTCTTAAATTTTGATGTAAGAATTAATATATATGTATGCAGTCATTTTTGGAATCCTCTTTCCAAAGAGACCATTTCCTGCACATTCTAAATAAATCCAAGTAGTGAATCTATGGGCAATTCCTCTCCTGCCCAGGAGGCAGCATTGCTCCCAATCTGCATATTGCTCTCTGCTTGCTGAACTGAATTCCTGAAAAGGTAGGTGGAATTGCTTAGCCTGGGAGTTAGGAAGCAGTTTTGTTAAAAAAGGAAGAGTCCATCAAGATGAGAAAAAGTAGAATGAGATTCTATTGTATATAGTTGAACTCAAGGCTAATGTTTCTGTCAAATTGCATTTTTTATGAAATAGCTTTTTGGAGATTATTATGCTAAGCGAAATAAGCCAGTCAGAGAAAGACAAAGAGCACATGATCTCACTCATATGTGGAATCTAATGAGCAAAATAAACTGACAAAATAGGTCCAGAGGCATGAATGCATGGAACAGATGGACAGATCTCAGAGGAGAAGGGGACAGGAAGAGATTAACCAAAGAACATACATGCATATATGCCATGGTCACAGACAGTAGTGTGGTGAAGGCCTGGGGTGGGATGGGGGCTGAATGGAGGGGGGTAAAGGTGGGGATGGAATAGGGGGACATCTGTAATATGTTAATAAAAAGTTAATTTTAAACAGCACTACCTACATTTACTAATCCTATCTAATAAAAGAGTAATATGCAAATTGACCATCACTCCAACACACAAGATGGCTGCCCCCATGTGATCAAAGATGGCTGCCCCCATGTGGACACAAGATGGCCACCACAAGATGGCCAGCAGAGGAGGGCAGTTGGGAGGGACTAGGCCTGCAAGTGAGGGCAGTTGGGGGCGATCAAGCCTGCAGGGGAGGGCAGTTAGGGGTGAGCAGATCTGCAGGGGAGGGCAGTTAGGGGCTATCAGGCTGGCAGGGGAGTGGTTAGGGGGTGATCAGGCTGGCAGGCAGAAGCGGTTAGGGGAAATCAGGAAGACAGGCAGGTGAGCAGTTGGGAGCCAGAAGTCCTGGATTGTGAGAGGGATGTCCGATCCCGGTAGGATCAGGCCTAAACAGGCAGTCGGACATCCCTCAAGGGGTCCCAGATTAGAGAGGGTGCAGGCTGGGCTGAGGGACACACACACTCCCCCATGCATGAATTTCATGCACCGGGCCTCTAGTTTGATAATAAAGCAGGATAGGAGTGGAGGAAGTTCAGAGGGTCAGATCAGTGAATAAACAATTAACAGGAAATATCTGGGAAGGCAGTATAATAAAGTGCTTTTGGCTTTTCTATTCCCTAATTCCACCTCCTTCCAGCTAAACAACAAAGTTCTTAGGCAACTGCAGTGTCACAGAGGGGCTTCTTTCGAAATATAAGATAGAATAGGCACCACGGGATACAGTGTGAGAGAGTCCCTCTTCTCCTGGGCTTCCCTTCCAGGCACTCCATGAGGGCTCACCAGTGCTGTGAACTGAAGCACTGAGCAAACCCCTGATGGTGTCCCACTAATGTTCTCCTTGGACTCGACTGGAAATCAACTCGCAGAGAGAAGGAAAGAGTTACAGTAGTGGCACCAAGACAGCAAACACTTGTTCAACATTACCAATTTAACATAAAGATTTGATTTATTAAGTTTCTATCAAGCCCTTCTTATGATTAGAGCAAGTTCATTTCCAGAAAAGCTCAATTATGAAGCCATCAATAAGACCTGCTCATTTCAAATAAGTCACTTTGCTTCAGGGTAAATGATACTGCTTACTAATACGTACAAGTTCCATTTGGCATAAAGAAAACCATAGGCACAAATAAGGAGACAATGATTAAGCATTCTTCATTTTTTAATAACTGATCTAAAAGGAAGTAATAAGATGTCTTCATTCCGAATTGCAAAAACAACTCTGACATACAGGGCAGTACCTGCACCCCACAGACCCCATTGTTAGTAAGGGACACTCATGCCTTCTTGGAATAACTTTCCTTTTAACTAAACCACATTTGATGGCTCTATTAAGACATATCCAACCCTCTTATTTTATTTTTTGTGTTAATCTATAGAGGTTGAAATATGGCAAAATCATCAAACTGCCAGTCAATTAACTATTTTTCATGTGTTGCTACTTTCGATATATCTCTAGATATCTTTAACTGTAACTGCACTTCCAACCACCTAAAAAATTCAATGGCTTTTCATTTTTCACAAACTTCCTTTGTCATCAATTGAGACCAGGTCAAAACAATTAATTCAACTCTAACAGTAGTTTTCATATATTAGTAACTTTTAATAATTCCTTTAGGATTGTTTTCCAGGTGCGTGATGACTATGAGCAGAAAATCAGAGGACTACATTAGATGACATCAGCTAATCCTCCAAAGCAGCTGCTCCTCTTCGATTTGGAAAGAAATCAACACCTCGGGCCTCCACGCAGAGAGAACACATAACAGGCTGTGACCCGCAGTAATTAAAATCTGTTAGCACGGCTCTGATCTCCACCACCTCCTCTCACTGGTGTTAACGTTTAAAAAAATTCACAAGGGTCTTCTGCTGACCTGAGCTCTGTCCACCCGTGTGCTTTTGTGAAGGGGGCAGGAGATAGAGAAACGACAGTGAGCAGCCTCGTGCCCACTCCCGGTGAGCTCAGAGCAGAGAGGGCGATGGGAGCATTTCTGTGGCTGCACTGGGTTCAATCACCTTGAATTAGTTTCCATTGTGTTTTGCTGTTGTTTCACAAGCATTTATCTACCCTTGAATTACGAAGCCAAACACCGAAAAAGATAGGAATATATACATTACTCAGTCCCCACCCTTACAAAGTTTAAATATACTGACAATCATGAACATCATAGCGACAACTTATTAAATATCTATGGTGCCGTAGGCAGTTTCTATTCGGTAACCTAGCCCTTCAGTCTGCCCAAACACTGCAAGACAGGGATGGTTCTCCTTATTTTACAAGGCACACATCTAATACCTTTTCTCTGGTTAGGGTTCCACCTGTCCCCATGAAGACTGTTACCTTCAGGGAAAGTGGACTCTCAGATCCTGACCCCTGGCATCCACTCTACCGCTAATTAGAGGAGTCAGCTTGGGGTGTTGTTAGTTTGTTTTCCCTATTCTTTGCAACCAAAGGACTCTAACTGATAAAGAGGATGATATTCATCCTCCAAAAGTATTCTTTTCTTAAAGAGTTGTGGCTTCTGCTTTCCTTCATTTTACATTTTTTTTAGACATTAAGGAAAAACTTAGCTGATTTCATAATATTAAAGTCTGAAGTTTTATTAAATAAGGATTTGTTTGATGAATGAATTAACTGAACAAATGTATGAATAATGAATAAATGATTGAATATGAGATAATTTCTCTCTTCCTATTTTGCCCCTACTCTCTCAGGCTGAGACACATGATTGACAATGAGAAGAAAAGAAAAGAAAAAATAATAATTGATTATAACTCAGATCTTTGAGTATATTTAATTTTTCTTAGCCCATTGATGTTAGCCTGCTATCTTTTTTAAAATCCTCATCCAAGGATATAATTTCTGAGAGGAAAGGAGAGAGAGAGAGAGAGAGAGAGAGAGAGAGAGAGAAGAGAGAGAGAGAGAGAGAAAAACATGTATGTGAGAGAGAAACATAGATCTGTTGCCTCCCTAACACGCCCCAGCCAGGGACTGAACCAGAAACCTGACCAGGAATCAAACCCAAAACCTTTTGGTGCACAGATCAATGCCCAACCAACTGAGCTACCCTGACCAGGACTGCCTGCTACCTTTACATTCTACAGTAAGTCATATTAACCTACCCTCTTCCCTGCTTGACATTATTTGAAAACCATGCATATCTGAGTGTAGGTGCCTAGCACCCAGGAAGTCAGAAACAGAAGACTCCCACATCAGACACTGCCCCTGCATATATTGACCTCCTCTCATAGTCCGGTCCATCAATAAGCAACATCACTAGAGAATGAGAGATTGGACAGTAGAATGTGTGTTTTGTTTTGTTTTGTTTTACTCATAGGGGTAAAAAGTGCAATAAATCTTGTTCAACTGCCAGTGGTAGTTGTTGAGACATCAGTGCCATGACTTAGGGACCTTTCTCTCCAAGGAGGCTCAAGAAAATGTAGGGATGACATCTACCCTGAGGGGAAAGGGCGTGGTGGGTAGAAGAAGGATCAGTATTTTAAAAACATTAGTCACACAGATCTGTTGAAGATCCCTCACCTCCTGACTGGCAACTACTCCGTTGAGAGGAAATCAGCTCTCATATTTCAAGAGGGAAATGACTATAGAGAGGGAGAAAACTGTTATTTATTTCCAGATCCTGCCAACTTCCATATTATGCTCTTGCTGTATCATAGTCAGAGACCTATACAATGACAGGAAAAATAATTTCTAATCTTCCTGTTCAAGGAATAATGTTATTGATCTGCACTTTATCTTTTGTTTTTCCTGTGACTCAGCAGGTCAGAACAGCCTCTGTTCCAAGATGTCCATGGGATTAAAATGGGTTACAAGTTAACAGGAGGTGAGGAACTTTATTTCAGCACCAAGGAGAGTGCCCTGCTGTTTTCCAAGGGGTTTAGGCGTTCAAAACTGCATATTATTCATGAGACTAGAAAGAAATTTTGAAATGGAGTTTGATAGACAGTGGCGATGAACTCATTTTACTCATGAGAAAAATTCTAGTAATTTCTGTAAAATAAAAACTTGCCAGGGTTTCGTACATGTTCATGATTTCTATGCTATCCTATTCTCTTAGCTTCCAATGCAATGAAATTAGTGAATCTTTGCCTATTGTCAGGTGTCAAAACCACAGTCTCTGAGTGGATCTAGACTAGAGGAGGCTCAGTAAAGTCACAGAAGTGTTACACAAACAGAGATTCAAAGCTCCATGACAACAAGTCTTACTGTCCTTCTCACAGCTGTATCCTTCCTTAGGGCTTGGTAAGTGCTCAGTGAATATCTATGTGAGTCCAGTGGGAATAAATGAATTAATGAATGATATTAGGTAAGTGACTAGGGGTGAATGAATAAATGACTCATTTGCAATGAAAAGTCATTTTTTGTGAGTGGTCTCCGAGATCCTTGCATACCACGCTGCTCAGCGAGAAACTCGAACACACGGCTGATAGCGATGGAGTCTGGATCTCAGACCACGCCTTTTCTGCTTCCTCGGCCTTCAGTGGAGAGGGTTATCCTTAGAGACCTGGACATGTTGCTCAGGGGTCAACCCGTGCAATCCATCATCTCCAGGCCAGCACGGCATCCGCCCACCTCTGGCTCCTCCAATGCTCAGGGCGCCCAGTCCACCTGGTTCTGCCCTGTCACCAGATGGACAGGGCACAGGCCCAGGAGGCAAGCCCTCCTCCCCTCCCACCAGGCCGCCAGGAAGACCATGGCTTCTTGTCCCTATTCCCACCCAGCCCCTTCCTTCTGTGCCCAGAGTAGAAAGCGTCAGGCCTTGCTTTGTGAGGGACCCTCAGGAGTCCAGAGACATCTGAGCCCAGCTGCGCCAGAGGCAAATGACAAGGCTGCAGCTCTGCTCTGAGTGGCCACCAGAGAGGACATGGGGTCACCCTGGGAGACTAGAATCTCCCAAAGACAGGGCCAAAGGCCAAGAGAAGAGACAAACGGGCGGAAGCAGCGTTTAAACACATGTTTCCAGCAGGCAGAACGTTGGGAGGACTTCTCCGCCTCGGAGCCCCTTCCCCTGGTTTAGGGCTATTTGTGCCAAGGAACATGTGTGAATGGGGTCAAGCGTGCTGCTTCCCAGGTAGGCACAGCCCAGTTCTCAGCTCCTAGGAGCCTGTGGGCTAAGGCGCCACTCTACTTGGACTGTACTACCAGGCCCCCAGAACGGGGGAGCCGCCAGGGAAGGACTGATTTCCATTTCAAACTGCATTCTGGTACTTGGTACTCCAGCACCACTGGCCAATCAATATTTAATGCTCGGAGGTTCTGACTCTGCGCGAGTCATGTCAGGGGACCTGGGGAGCCAATCTGCGCGAGCTTCTGGGTGATAATTATTCATGGGCTCCTGCCTCTTGCTCTTTCTCTCGCTCGGTCCCACGCTGCAGACTCAGTGCCTTATCCAGTCTTCTCTCGCGCTCGCTCGCTGCTGTCGCTGGACCCCTCGCCTTCGCCGCCGCTCAGCGTCCGCCCAGCCCTGCAATGGCTAAAACAGCGATGGGTAAGGCGGCGCGCCCCGCGTCCCCGAGCTCGCCCGGGGGCCCACCCTCACCTTCCGTCTTAGAGCCCGGGAGGCATTCGGAGATATTTTATAGACAGAAAGGCACGCAGGGGGACACGGAAACCGGGAAGGACTGTGCAGGGTGGGGGTCTGGGGACAGCCAAGAGGAAGGGAGGGTCCCTGGACATCTAAAGCTCAGAATTTCTTTTTAAAAGTAGACGCAGGTAAGTTGCCTTCCCAGGGGTAGGGAATCATTATGTTGCCGTGTTTAAAATTAAGGCTCAGCGGGAGGGGGTTGGGGGGGGGGCTACCTTTAACATTTACCTTAAATGAGGTTAAGGGAAATTTTGGAAAGTGCTTTGTAACGTCCTTTATCTCTCCTCTAGCAAGAAAGAAAGAGAAGGGAAGGAAGGAAGGGGAGAGAGAGAGGGGGAGAAATTGAGGAGGAGAAAGGGGTGGGAGAAAGAAAAACGCAAAGTCAAAGCGGCCCCTTCCAGGCTGCTGGGAAGATGGGTGGAGACCAGGGGAGGGTGGAGAACAGACGGGCAGGTGGTGCGGTATTGTCTCCGGGGCTGGAGAAGCCGCTAGTCCTGGGTGCGGTGCCGGGAGGGCAGGAGGGAGCCAGCTCCTTTGTTTTGGGGGAAGGGAGGGGAAGGTGGGGGTCGGGAGGGCTAGGAGGGCTCGGGTGGGCAGCTGCAGGGGGGCGTGGGGAGGGGGGGGCAGCGGTTTCCCGGGCCCTGGGGTGGGGTTTCTTTGTGTGAGGAGGCAGGGTCCCTGGGGGAGGCACCTGCGGGCTGGGCGCACAATGCGGAAGGCCCCACCCTGTGCGGAGCCCGCCGCCGCCCCACCCCCACCCCGGCGGGGAGCGTCCTCTCGGGCGAGAGGGGCGGGTGCGGAGGCAGCGGGACCCCGGAGCCCAGCGCGCGGGGCAGCGCCACGCCCGCCCCGGGCCCCCCGACTCCGAGCCTGGGTTTGGGAGTGCGACCTGACCGATGTCCCCCGCCCCCTCCCCGCCCTGGCCTCATTGTTCTGTTCCACAGAGGGAGGAGGAAAGTGGGTTAACATTTGTCTTTTCAAAACCCTGTTGCAAAGGGCGATTGGGCATGGACGCAGATAAAGGCTTTTTTAAACTCCTGTGATGGTTTTTGGGGAAGAGCTGGAGCCCTCAGATGTGAATCTGTAATAATAGATACAAAAGGGGTCAGCGGCTTCGATGGAGCCACGGGAATACCCGCTCCGGAGGTCAGACGGGGCCAAATACCGGCCGTTTTCCCAGGCGCAGCCCAGACCCAAGCTGCGCGGAGACGGAGCCCGAGCGCACCCAGGGCCTCCACCGCAGCGGGCCTTGTGCCGGGAGCGCCGTCTGGTTCCGGGCTCGGTGGCCCCGGCGGACAGCAGGGAGGGGTCCGGGGTCGGTGGCTGGCAGCTGCCCTCCCGGGGGCCCTGGTGGGGTGGGGCGCGGAGCGAAGCGGCGGGTGCGCCCGGGAAGCTCCGCCCTTGCCCCACCCTCGGCCGGGAGCTGGGACGAACTTGGGCTGCGTCTTGGCTGGGAAGGGGGGTGGGGGGGAAGGGGGGCGGAGGGGGAAGGGGGGGGGCGGGTGAGGCTCTGCAGTCCTAGGGCCCCTCATCCCCGCCCCCACCGCCTGGAGCTCCCGGGCCCCTCCCTGCGCGCAGCCACCCGCCGGCTGGGCCGGGGAGCCGCAGGGCCACACAAAGGCGCGGCCCCACCCCGTTGTGGGGAGACCACAGAGGTGACCCTGCCACGGGTGCGGGGAGGGTTTTCTCAGCTCGGCTCGCACAGCCCACCGAGCTGGGGACTCTTTCCACAGCCCAAGCCCACGGCCCACGCTCTGCTCTCCCGGATTTCCCGGGGTGGGGACCTCTCGGGCAGTCTCCTTGGCCGGGCGCGGCTCGGCCCCACCCCTCCCAGCTGGGGCCGGACCGCAGGCCGCCGGGAGGGGGCGCGCGTGGCGAGCCGGCGCGGGGAGCGGAGCCGCGCTGCAGAGCCCCCGCCGCGCCCTGCCCCCCTCCCCGCCCCGAGCTGGGCGCCCCCGTGGGTGCGGCCCGCAGACCGATGTCTGCGCAGTGTCCTGAGCTACCCCCTCCGCCCTGACCCGGGTTCCCCGCAAGTCCCGGCAGGGCCTGAGGATGGGGGAGGGGACGCTGGCTCTGCCTCGCTCCCGCGCCCAGCGGTTCTGCTGCAGGGGATGCGGCTAAAACCCCTGCTCGGCAGTGTCCGTGCTATTTCAAATCATCGTCGTTGGTATTTCATGGTTCCGTGGCCTTACTCGTTCGGAAGGTTTGAATGACTGCATTGGGTTAAGGATTAACCCTTGTCTCACTCACTCTTCTTCCGCCTACTCCTCCCTTCCCCACCCCTAACCCCCGCCCCACCCCAAAAAGAAATTCTGTCTGCAGTTGCTCATTTTCCGTTAGAAAGCAAACGTGTTTTCGGGTTTTCTCGAGATGATGTGTATGCCTGTGGGTCGGATATATGTGCAGGTGCTTGCTAAAGGCAGGGCTGTGTGCTAGAGATTGCTGGAAAATTCTCCCCAGAGCACTGTGGCTGCAGCGGTGAACATATGCATGGATCACTGAGATAGGATCTTTGGCATGCATCCCATAAGATTACATCTATAAATACATAAATATAGGTTTTGCACAAAATCTTAACTTCCCCCCTCCCCCATCTGTTCTTCCCATTGCTGATTCTTGATACACTCTCAATTCTGCGCAGAAACGCGGTTGGTGAAATGGTAGCCAGCGTGCCATTAATAAAAACCCCACCCAAACACCACAGCTCTGGGTCCTTCTGCCATCAGCAAGCTGCGTCTGCAGATCATGAAGAGGCAGAGCCTCCGCAATATTGAAATAGTGGGTTTGAAATCATTCCAGTTGCAAAGCATAATCGATCCATCGCCAGGGCGGATGCTCTTTCCTGGTTCATGGAACAATTACCATATTCAGCGTGGTGGCACCAGGCGCACAGAATACTCCCCATACCTTCTTAATGAAGCGCACCTTCTAAATGGGTAGATAAGTAATAGAAGTGAGAAGATCAGGGTTTGGTCAGGATTTCAGGATGAAATTGAATTGAGTAGCACTAGCTTATCAATTAATCATATAGAAATATATACAGGGGTAGACAGAAATAGGTTTACAGTTGTGAGTAAGCAAAACAGTTATTCTTTTATTATTTATTAATGTATTATTTTCCACATGAACAACTGCTGTAAGCCTACTTTTGCCTATGTATGTTTGTATGTATGTATGTGTGTATGTGTATCAGGTGAATAAGCTGAGCCTGCAGCAAGCATTATGCAACCTCTGTTAGCCTAACGCAGTTCACTCCTGTGATGGTAAAAATTAATGCACTGATGGTGTTTGCCTATCATGTGTGCGTGTTAACATTCTCCGAAAGAAAGTCCAGTATATTTTTAAATAGTAATTAAGATGGGATGATTTGTAATATTGAGATCTAGAATTTTGATTAGCCAAAACTCACAATGGTTTTGTGATGCAATTTACAGGTTTGTGGTGAATTATTCTAGCCTAAGGGGGAGGGGCGTATTTTTACTGCTAGAGAAATTGCTTCTACCCTTAGACACTAACATTTTTAGCAGGGTTTATCTGTTGCATTAAACACACTTTTACTTACTGTGGGGGTTTTTCCCATTATTAATGGATAGATTTGGAATAAACATTTTATCATTTGGCCCAATATGCATGCAGCATTTCACTCCGATTCAAGAATTGCTCTCAGCGTGCCAGAAAGCTGAGTCACACAATAAAATACTTTTCCTCCCTATAATTCAGGATCAAAATAGTTTCTGAATTCTGTGAATGTTCAGTAGTTGCTATTAATAATAATTTTAAGTTAAATTTGTACAATTAAAAAGTAAATGGAAGATGAATCAATTACATATTTCATTGGGGATCTTTCTCATTGATAAATCCAAACCATCTTTAGAAAAAAATCCTGATTTATCAATCACCACTGTTCTCACTCCAACGGTATGGGACTGACTCTGTACCCCGCCCACCCCTGTAGCTGGTTCCTCACTTAAGGCTGGTACAGTGGCCTCCCCGAAGGTGGCTGCCGGCTCTGGGCGTGGCCACCCCAAGCCCCTGCAAGCTAACTCCAGATCACACCAATTTCCTCTTTGGTTTTGGAAAAACACACATTATTCTGTGATCACAGGATGTATAATGTAAGAAATTTGTCAGACAAGGGGGAAAATAACAAACTAGCCACTGACCCAGATGTTTCCAGTACCAAGGCCAGTTCCCTTTCCTGGTTCTTTCAGATGGAAACTTTGGAGTCTGCATTAACTTTTCCTCTCACTAGAGGGCAATCGAGTTCTCTAAAGAGGTAGATTAACACACCTTCAAATACTTTTTTTAATGAAATATTTTTAATTGGTTTATTCGGTTGCTTATTTGCTACAGTGTTATGCTTTACCCCAGTAGAATAAAAATGGTTGTGAGCCTGGTCAATTACAATGTATTCTCTTACAATTTTACTTTCTAGTTTCACTACATTATTACTGTAATATCATTTATATTAATTTGGGGGGAGGTGGATAAATAGTAGAAAATGGTCCGTAATAATAAAAAATTTACTAGGAAAAAATAACACATTAATGTTTAAACAAAGGAATAAATTAAACAAAAAAATTGTTTACTTATTCATTTATTTACAGTGTGCTTGATGTTTGGGGCACACCTGAATGTCAGTGGCCACCTTTGCATTGGTAGGGAATTTCTTTCTCTTATATTTCATGTAATTATAATCCATCTGTAAAGTATTTGATAGTTTCATGTGACTGTGTTCCTCAAGCTTTAATGTGCATATGAATCACCTGTGATTTTCACTAAAATCTGAATTCTGATAGGAGATCTGGTTGAGACCAGACATTCTACATTCCTAACAAGCTCCCCGGATGCTGATTCTAACCACCAAACGCCTGAGTTTTAGAAACAGAAAATGTGTGCTATACACGTTGCTTTCATAATCAGCTCTAGTATGATGCCTTCCCATTTTCAAATCCATGGCCAACTCTACAAAATATTTCACTTCCAAACCCCCATGCTTAGGAAGTTCATTCTTCTCGAGTTACATGTTTTTTTTGCCATCAATCTCTCTTCATTGGATTTTTAAAATATATTCCTGTTGCAGGATGTAGGACTCAGCAACAGACCTTCAGGAGAAATGTCGAAAGGAGCATTTGGCTGTATGTGTGCATGTGTGTGCGCAGGCACGCGCGCGCGTGTGTGTGTGTGTGTGCATGTGCATGCACGTGTGTCTAAGAAAAAATGAATGTGGCTTTTGGTACAGTTGAGAAGGACTGATAAATCAATATCCAGCATCACTAGCTTACTGTTATTTACAAAACAATGAGTTCAACTCAGCAGTTTTTAGGTGTGGATTAATATACAAAAGTCTGAAACTCCATTTGCCCTACAACTAATTCATTGCAAATCCTCCTTCTATTGAAGCAACTAAAACAGAGGATGCGTCCTAGCTGGTTTGGCTCAGTGGATAGAATGTCGGCCTGTGGACCAAAGGGTCCCGGGTTCGATTCCGACAAGGGTATCAGGGTCCTCCCTGGCCCAGGCCCTGGTCGGGGCGCATGCAGGAGGCAATCAATGGATGTGTTTCTTTCACAGCAGTGTTTCTCTCTGTCTTTCCCTCTCTCATCTACTCTCCCTAAAAATCAATGGAAAAATATCCTCGGGTGAAGATTAACAACAATAAAAAAAGCAGAGCGTGAGCTGCACTAACACTGCCTCTCACTGTGCCCCATACTCCCTGCTGACCAAAGCGCTCTGCCAGCAGGTCTTCCTTACGCCGCGTGAGGAAGCCGATAGCTGAGTGTGGCTGCAGATCAGAGCACAGATTGCCTGTGGGCTTTCTGCCTTCTTAAGCCAGGAGAGGACCCCCCTCTTTTCTCTTAATACTTTCTAAGGAAGTCAGGCCAGAGCGGAAGTGGGTCTCTGAGGACCATCGGCAGAGACATCACATGTCAGTCCTCGCCTGCAGCGGTGGCTGCCCTGCTAACATGACCACATTCCTGGAACCGTCATCCTGCAAAACCGTACTACACGTGAAATATCTCAAAGGAGAAATGCAGTGCTTCCCAAACAGGGTACCAAAAGCACCCCAGCTAAAACTGGCCACGGCGTGGGGAGGATGTACTGCTATTCAGCGAAGCTGGACTAAGCCTCCTTCTCCATCCTTTGTTATTGTTGTTAACTGTTCATTTCAGGGTCTCTCAAAAGCTAGGAAACTTTCAATTTTGCAGCTTCCGGTCCATTAAAGAAAGAAGAAGAGCTGCTGACACAGCATTACGAAAGTAACGTGTGCTTCAGACGGTGGACCCCGGCCCTGTGAGGCTGCAGGGCACCTCATGCGGAGAGAACAAAAGTCTCATCCTGACGACCTCGAAGACCGAGCCTAAACGTCTTCACTGGCCCTTTAACCAGCAGTTCTACTGTGACACTGCTTTCCTCCAAGAATCACTTTTCTGGCACAAAGATTCCTATAACAAGTGACTTTTGTTGATTGAGTTAACCCTTACATAACTTGCTAGGCACTAAGCACTTACACATATGACCTATGTTAACCACCCAATAATCCTTAAAAGTAGGTCATTTTACAGGTGGGGAAACTGAGGCACAGAGAGGTGAGGTGATTTGGCTGCCAAGGTACCATAGTTTGTCAGATCCAGAATTTGGGCTCAGACCATCGGCTCCAGAATCTGCGCCTTTAACCAACACCAGATGCTCCTGGACCTGCTTCCTGGCGGGGTGATCCCACGGGAGGTCAAACCTATGAGGCTGCCGTTCAGTCTCACAGGCCTGAGGTGGCCTCGCCCTGTCTGAGCAGGCTCACCTTGAAGAGGAAACACCTTCAAATCGATGACTAGTTTTAATAGCTCACCTGGGACTTTAAAATAATTGCCATGATTTGGGCTTTTGGGGAAAGAGAGTTAAGAAATCTCGGGGGGTTGCAATGTATGGAGCACGTGGCTCTCTGAACGGGGCGCTGAGAGGCAGAAGGGATTCCTGATGTGGACACGCTATGATGACCAGTTTCTGGGGGAAAATGAAATCTGGACGTAATTTAATCAGTATCATCTTGGATAATGCATTTCAAAATGGATCCTTCTATTGACCGTAGATACCCAATTCTAACATTTTGTCTTATGAAATAAATCTAAGACTGAAAGAAATATGCACCCCAGGCATCCCCATTTAATGCAGTCGTTGGAATTGCTTGAAGCGCCCCCTGATGTGACTGCCTCTGAAGCAGGCAGGCGGCAGAGCGCCCCGGGAAGGCCGCGACCCCCGGTGCGACGCTGTTTAATTTCCTTTTAATGAAGGCAGCGCGTCTGTCGTTTGTCACGGAGACGCTCGCGGTGGAACCTGTGTTTGTATAACCCACTTTTCCTGGCCGTGATTAAAGATAACATTTTGTGTACACTCGTTCTTACAAAACACTTTTATGTGGCTGTAAAGGTTAATGAATGCATCCCTGTGCTCATCATGCAAACAGCTTCACCGGGAATTGTACTTAAGAAGCCACATGTTATACTATCCAACCACAGCAAAAAAAAATAAAGATTTTTCTTATTGGTAATTTTGCTGACCTCTAGGTTAAAATATTTACTGCTTCGAAAAAGTACAAGATTCCAAAAAATTGCTTTGTAATCAGAGTAGATCATTATGGTTCTTACATGGTACAGGAAGGTACATTAAGTAGAATGTTCCCGGGAGTTATTTTTTTTTTTTTTTAAGCAAAATCATTGCAAAAGCACCACCAGTAAGAGGGCATATGTGGCAGTTATTTGTTCAGAGCAGCTAGCTGTGCTTTTGATGTCAGAGTTTGTACGTCACCATTGCAACAAGGACTTCCTGTAACAGTGACCATCAGTATTAAGAGTCTGTCCGTCTTCTAGCTGTTTGTCTTTATGGCAGGATTAAAAGAAATGGATGCAATGTATCTAAACCCAGTCCCACAAACTCTTGTACAGGAAAGCATTGAAGTTTCCATTTTAGCCTCCTACTCCCTCTTCTGGAAGTTTTTTCCCCTACAGACTACAGCCATATTGATTTCACTCCACAAACCTAACCATTGTGAACCTAAAGAGTAATCTTCCCCTTTGGACTTCCTGGTGGATAGAAACCAAACCCCCAAGGCAGAGCTCCAGTTAGAACATATAGGCTGTTGCAAAGCTGAGGCCAGAGAATCCCGTGAAGCTCTCACTGTTCTCACCTCCAGACTAACGTGAGGGCCCAGCCTTCTCAGGCTGTGGACCCGGCTGGGGAGACGGGCGCCTCCCTCGGGACCTGCTTCGGAACATAATTGTCTTTATTACTGCCTAGAGCTTTTTATTCCCAACACTGGCGTCCATTGCTCTTCCTTAAGTCCTGGCTTTTTCTGAGAGGTGCCGGTTAGCGTCCTTCACACTATCATTGTTCAAAAACAAAAAATTACCAGAGTCAATTCTAGTCTTTTGATGCACATTATACATGATCTAAGACTCCTGTCACTTTAAAAATCATCTTTTCATTGGACTTGAGGGCTACATTTTCCTTTTATAGTTTTTAAAATTAAAAAAAAAAGAGCAGACAAACACAGAAGATTGAAAAATGTTCAAAAGGGAAAATTAGGTAGCCTGATCTACCTATATTAGAACTTGTAGTTCTTAGAAAAAATATTTTTAATCTTCACATAATGCCTAGGAGATGGGCATAGTACACAGGTTACTCTGTCTTAAAATGAAACAAACGTAAAAGTGATTCAGATCTGCCAGGCACCACATAAATTCGAGGGGTTCATTTTTCATTATCAGTTAGGTGGAATGACTGGATATTTTATTCATAAAAACCCCAAGGCCATGCATTCAGAATGAGTAACGGGGAGCAAGGAGCACAGGCAGAAACTGAGTTGTTTGCTTTTTGAAAAATACTTCCCAAATAATGAAAATTGAGCTCTGGCCTGTGCGCTCAGTGGTCAGGGCTTTGGCCTGCGGACCAGAGGGTCTCGGGTTCAATTCCCAGTTAAGGGCAAGTGCCTAGGTTGCAGGCTCCATCCACGGCCCCAGTCGGAGTGTGTGCGGGAGGCAACCAATCACGGTCTGCCATCTATGTTTTTCTTTCTCTCTTTCCCCTTCCCTTTCACTCTCTCTTAAAATCAATGGAAAAAATATCCTCTGGTGACAATTAACAAAAAATCATAAATAAATAAAAATTGAAATAAAAGTTGAGTGGCTTGTTCAGACAGGAGTGTCTGATATTTTGAAGAGCTTGTGCTTAGGTTCAACTTAAAATTCTTCTTTAAAAAAAAAAAAGAACATTGGCTGAGAAGAAGCAATAACTCATCTAAAGTTCTATTACAGCCCTAGCCAATATGGCTCAGTGGATAGAGCGTCGGCCTGTGGACCAAAGGGTCCCAGGTTGGATTCTGGTCAAGGGCACATATCTCAGTTGCAGGCTCCTCCCTGGCCCAGGCTCTGGTCAGGGCTTGTGCAGGAGGCAACAAATCGATGTGTTTCTCTCACATGGATGTTTCTCTCTGTCTTTCCCTCTCTCTTCCACTCTCCCTAAAAAAACCAATGTCCTCAGTGAGAAGTTCTATTACAGTCAGTCCCCACTAACTTTCCAACCTTCTTTAAGGGAAGGTGGCACAGCGAATGGAGAGAATTGCTGGGGAAAGCCTCAGCGAGCAGACACAGGAAACGGAAGAAGGCAGACAAGCCAGAGATAAAGCTCGGTACAGTTTTCTTCTGGCTCCACGTTTGCCCCTTGCCCACAGCACCTTGACATTCTCTGCTCTCCGAGTCACCCCTGAGCAACTGCGCAAGCAAAGCAACCAGGACCAGACAGACGGTCAAGTGCGCGGGAGGCTTGGCTTAAAGCTCATCCAGAAGTTACAAGCAAGGAAAAGCTCGGTGATAAGGAGGTACTTTCAACAATAAAGATTGTGTTTTTTTAAAAAAAATCAGTACTAATAAATTCCACCAGAAAATGGCCAGGTCGGGGAACATCACTATTCCGTGTGAGAGAGCGTTACCCTGCTTCCTTATCCACTACCTGATAATCCTGGAGCAAATTATCATTTCTGGACCACAGTGACTCAGTTCCGAAAGGGGGACACAATACACCTAAATCACTCAGCTGTTAAGAGGATTAAGTAACAACTAAATGATAAGCACTTTGTAATAAAAATATGAATCCCCTTTCTAGACCCCTTATTTGAGTGATGGAAACACTAAATGAAAATATTAATTTAAAGTAAAAATCTAGCCCTGGCCAGTGAGGCTCCGTTGGTTTGGCGTCATCCTGTGCACTGAAATGTTGGGGGTTCAATTCCCAGTCAGGGCAGATGCCTGGGTTGTGTGTTCCATCCCTGGTTGGGGTGTGTACTCGAGGCAACTAGTAGATGTTTTGTTCTCACATTCAGGTTTCTCTCTCTCCCTCCCTCTCCCTTCTCTCTCTAAAATCAATAAAACCATCTTTTTAAAAATGTTTTCATAAATTAAGTAAAATTTTAAATTATTTGAGATATCTTCGACATATAACATATTAGTTTCATGTATATAACATGATTGATATTTGTATATGTTTTAATAAATTCTAATACTTTGTGAATTTCCACATGTAATAACAAATCTACTAGAAATTACTTAGGATTTAGGAACTGATCACTACTCAATAATTCCTTGTGATAGAGGGAGAACTGATTATATTTATTTTTTAAAAATATATTTTTTTATTGATTTCAGAGAGGAAGGGAGAGGGAGAGAGATAGAAGAGAAGCATCAGTGATGAGAGAGAATCATTGATTGGCTGTGTCCTGCGTGCCCCACACTGAGGATTGAACCTGGAACACAGGCATGTGCCCTGACCGTAAATCGAAACATGACCTCCTGGTTCATAGATCGATGCTCAACCATTAAGCCATGCTGGCCGTGCTAATATTATATTTATGATGCAACTGCCAATATAGTGTATCTCCAAGACAAATCCACTCTGGGTAATGCCAGAATTAAAAGCACATTTCTCCTGCATTTATTCCTCATGTTTTTCTGTCATCCCACTTTAAGTATGTACGTCTATAATAATAAAATTATAATATGCTAATTAGACTGGACAGCCGAACGACCTTCCAGGTGACCTTCTGGATGAAGCCGGGGCTGCGAGGACCAAGCCCCTTGCACAAATTTTTTGCATCGGGCCTCTAGTATATATATGATTGACAGTTTCAATAAAAACAGTTTCAATAAAACTGACCCTTTTCACCTACCCAATAAGGCTTATCAACATAAAACGTCACATTTAGTAGAAATAAAAGCTGATTCCAGAATTATTAAAATGTAGAAGTCTCCTGAAGAGCAGGAAAGGGGGATTATAGCACACACACACACACACACACACACAGTCTCTGATTCTTAAAATCTTATTAAGCCATCCATTTCATTCAAACCCCACACTGCTTGGCTGTTATCTCCTTCCTGCCTCTCCAGTCTCCTCCCTGCCTGGCTCTCTCCTGCCCCCTACTTCCCTTTTCAACACCCTTCCTTCAGCTACATCATTGCTTTCACAGGCATTTTCTTATCTAGATCTGTTTAGCTTCCTCCCCTCAACCCATTAGTAAATACCCACAAGGAAGATCCTAGAACCAAACACTGCAAATAGAATGTTCCTTAGATGACTATAGTGGGGGAAAGGATATGGCTTCTCAGAGTTCAGTATTATTTCTGAGTCTTTCATGAAAGTAACACCTTTTCAATTGACAGTGTGTCTGGCACCAATCAAAAAAATCTATAGATGTTAGCAGAATCTAATTGTTAGAATAAGAAAGATATCCTGAGAAATCAAATTAGTGCTCACGTATCTGGCACCTGACTTTCCAAAGGCTTAAGGGTGGACAGTTGACTATGGATATAAAAGAGCATTTTAACTTTGGTTTTGCCTCCAAAGTACCAATTCACATACATGTATGGTACACAAACTAGGAATTACCTTTATGACAAATGCAGAAATTATAGAAATATGTGATTACATTTACAAGTACAGTAGAGTCCTTGTCCAATTTGATATTATAGATGATAACAATTTAGATATAAAAATATACTCTATTGTTTCACATTTTACACCATCAAATACAGAGAAGATAGACACCCACTTTCTCAGGAATATGAGATGATGACATCAGAGGAGCTTCGTCTTAAGGCATCGATACAGTTTAAATCCTCCCAAGGTCATAATATATTGCCCTGGGAGGGGAGCTCAGCCTTAAAGAAAATTCAGACATATCTTCACTAAAAAAAAAAAAAAAAAACTAACAAGGTTTTGAAATGCCTCACCAACATTCAAAGGAAGAGAGAAAAGAATGGCATCGCTTCTATAAACCAAAACCTTGGTTAAAAAATATTTTTAGTAGTAGAGCAAATAAAAGAAAATGAAATTCAGACTTTAGGATGAACATTTTTTTCTTAGTTTAGGACTAACATTGAAGAAATATTGGGTTAAGCAGCTTCGAAAGAATTGGACTCCTTTTGTCAAAATTTTTTCTTTAAATGAAAAAAAAACAACAGTTGCTCTGTATTGGTGATGCATTGCAGCAAGCTATGTTACAACCCACTAGAGAGAGGAGATGCAGGCAAATGGAAGTTGGGAGAGACACTGGGCTTTCGGTCCTGCTGGCATGGCTGAACAGAATAAACTAATTATCTAAACCAATTGAGAGGGAAGATGTCCTTGACAAATAACAAATAGCCAAAACTTATTAATAATTTAAACATATAAATTGATGGACTTAAAGTAACTTAATGGTGCTCACCAATCCAAGTCAATCAGGTTTCAAAAAGTAGAAAAACAAAATGCAATAACCAAACCAAACTAAAAATCCTTTATGATATACAGGGTTTGGCAAAAGTAGAGTTACAGTTGTTCGTATGGAGAGTAATCAATAATAAAAATAACACAAGAATAAACTCTGTTTTGCGTACTCACAACTGTAAACCTACCTTTGCCCCATCCTGTATTTCCTCAAAGTCTGAGCAAACTCTGCTGGCCTCAGGGATTCTTGTTTGTACGTGATGGCTTCCGTATATTGAGAAATCTATCTGCACGAGAACATACGGTTACTTTTTAAATCTTTCTGAGAGTTTTTGTGCCATGTAATTATTTCAAGTAAATCAAAACCCAATTTTTTATTTCTTTGTCTTCTCTGTAGCCATTTGTTTTATTACAAAAAGAAGCAAAATGATATTTTGGCACGTAAAAAATAGCAGTTCAACAAAACTACATCTATCACAGTGTGAGCGTGAAGAGCTTTTGTTTACCATTTCTTGGAAGACCTTTTATTGCCAAACATCCAGAGGAAACAGAGTGTGAAAGAAAGCAGTGTAGGCAGCGTCCCCTGCACTAGGTTGTCTTGTACGTTTGAATCCTGCTGTGACTTGATGACAGGAAACTCACAGAGGGACTCAGAGGCAAAGACGTGACTTGCTTTGCATGTTGCTTTTCGTTCCTTGCAGAATATTATGCTCATTAAAAGTTCTGGTATGTGCTCTGATGAATCCTATTTCAGAAAATGAGTCTTTACCTACCAAAGCCTGAGGAAGTCCCATTTGATTTCCAAAGCAAAAGAAAGCCATTTTCGTGGCATGTCTAGGTTAGCCTGAAGGATCACTTTCACGCTATTAACCGCCTCAAAGATGGACGCTGACGGTAATGACACGGGGGAGCTGTGACATTACGATGCTGGACACTCATTGTCAAGTCTCCGTTACTCTCACCTCCTCCCAGAGATACTCAGCAATAATAGCACTGCAATCATTTTTAAATTCCGAGTAGCTCTAAGCCTTGACAATATTTATGTGTTTTATTTTTTTATGTATATTTTTTCATCCTATTCTCCTTGAGACAAAGCAACTATAGGACATGTCACTTAAGTAGGGCTCACAAAGTCCAGAGACTTGTTTTCTTTCAGCAGAAAAATATTCCCTGGCTGTTTGCTTTTGCCCACTACTCCAGTTACATAAGCATTACTGCACAGATTGTTTGGTCTTTAAAAATATATATATATTTTTATTGGTTTCAGAGAGAAAGGGAGAGGAAGAGAGAGAGAGAAACATCAGTGATGAGAGAATCACTGATTGGCTGCCTCTTGCACACCCCCCACTGGGGATCGAGCCCACAACCCGGGCATGTCCCCCGACCGGGAATCGAACTGTTACCTCCTGGTTCATAGGTCTACGCTCAACCACTGAGCCACGCCAGCTGGGCACTGCACAGTTTTTGAATGGATAGCTGAAATAGACCTTCAATGAATGTGATTTGAAAATCCCATTTTTAGGACACTATTGAGTAAATGTTCCATAACGTGCATCATACAAAGTTTCATTGAATGAGGCTAAAATTCTCCTTAGGGTTTTGGAATCACGGGAAACCTACCTGAGGCTTTCGTGGCCTTTGTCTGAAATAGTTGCTGTCTATGAATTACAACATATTCTTTATTTCCTAAGGAAGCATTTGGGGAGAACGCTGTACGCCTCAGACGACAGACGTACCCAGATAAGGAATCTATCCCATGGCATGGAACCGTTTGAGTATTATTTGGCACAAACACCAAATTAAAATACTTCTCTCGGTCACAGTTGGTGCTAGTATCTATTGTAAGTTGTACAATTTTGAAAGACACACTCAGAACTACAGCAGCAATACGGACCTTAGGAATGCACAGAGACTTCCCACCATCAAGGAAATAGACATTTACGCAAACTGCTCAAGAAATGTGCTCTGAATTGTTAGCAGCACTGGGAAGGTGAGGTCCCAGGTCGGCACCACTGACTTTCCTTAGCACAGTTTTGATCACAAGGACTGATTCATGTCATCCAGTTTCTTTTCCTCGTCATGATGCTTCGCCAAGAATCAATCTAATTGAAATTTAAGAGCCTCATATACTTCTGTAAAACCCAGTGATGGGTTGTACGGCTTTGACCTTAAAGGCCGCTTTATTTGATTCGATATCTATTTCTACGGAAACAGTATGCTGCTTCAGCCGATCAAATATTAATCTTCCGAGACCTTCCTGGTCATTACAGCTTAGGAGACGGTAATTCTTATGGGGAAGGTGTGTAGGATGAATGCAAACTGGATCCATATTTATACTAAACCCAATAGCATGACATCATCGTAGCAGAAATATCTAGGACATTACCTCATATCAGAGATCTGCTGGGATTTTTTTTAAATCTGAGATTTATTTTTCACTTAAATGCGTTGAATCCTCAATTACACATTTATCAACCAAAGTTTTTTTTAAGGCCCAAATTCAAGCCAATCTAGTATGTAAGTGTTTTAAATGAAATCATTTTAGTCTATTTCATCTTTCAAGAAGAAAATCAGTGAAGGAGGTCCCAAAAATATAACTAAACGAGGTGACCGATTTGACTTTGAGAAAATAAACTGCCTCAGACTATAGGACCTCAGAGCAATCAAACTACCAAACACATCACTCGCACACACATATGCACCCACACATGCATGCACACGTGTGCACATGCACACATACTATATGGTCAAAATCAAGTTAAAATAAGCATCAGGAGCTTAATTTGTAGCATAAAAACAAAGCACCACAAAAGAGCTGAGAAGCCACTGGTTTCCATCTATGCAAAGACTCGGACAATGGGAGGCAAAGAGCATGGGGGTGCAGTGAGGAGAGCAGTGGAAAGTGTGGGTTCAGGGTTTAATAATCATGGGCGGAAGGTTCAGGTCTTCAGAACCAATTAGTGGAGAGCCTGGCTCTGCCACTGCCTGCGGTTCATTCGGGGGAGAGAGCCAGCCAGGCCCACAGTTACCCCCCCACCCACCCCCGCCCAGTGTGCTGGCTGCTAATGGTACCTCCACCGGGAATGACAGATTTTTTCCCTAAGAAAAGGGGCGCCTTTAGTCCACATTTATAAAAATTGGTACGTTTCAAATAAAGAAAATTTTCAATGAAATCCCTCAGAAGCCAATGCGAATCCGAGTGCTGTAAGACCAAGCCGGCACCGTCTCCTGCATGCTCCCTCTTCTCGGACTGTGCCCGGACCCTCTGCCCAGAGGCTTTCAGAAGGAGGCGCTCGGGTTGAATCAAATCAAGTACTGACGCCAAGAACCTGCGGCCCTCGCTAGACGAGCATGGGCCATGAGAAAGGAGGGAGAGAAAAAGCGCTCACAGACCCTGGGCGCTCGCTCTTCGGGAGCCGTCCAGGGCACACGTCCTCAGCACGGCCAGGCCTCAGGGGACTGTCCTTATGGTCACACATTCGAGTGTCCCCTCAGACAGAAGGAGATATTTTCTCCCAAAGTAACACCTTAAGGACATTCCCAGAGCATTTCGTATTAGCTTTCACCTGGTAACAGGAAATCTAACACAGGCAGCCACTCCCCACTCAGCAGTAGCCAAAACTGAGGAGACAAATAAAATTTTGCTCAGAATGAATGAACAGAAAGTATTTATGACACTACTGATTCCAAATCAAGTATCAACGAGATGTAGGGATGAGAGCTCGTTTTGGTGTGTTCTCACACAAGCCAAGTGAAGTAGAAAGTTTACAATTTTTATTTCAAAATAATGGGGCGGGGCATATTGTCATGAATAATATATTTTCTTGTTGAAACACAACATGTATAAAATTAAGAGGTAGTTGAAAGTTGGAGCAAAGGGCTTAGAGCTTATGAGGTAGACTTAGAAGACTGGGGAAATAACTATAAATGTGTGCGTCTATTTCATACTTTACCAAGTAAGCAAAATATCTCATTTTCATCAATCCCACAATCTAATCTGATGATTAAATCTCAAGAACAATTATATTCTCCTCCACTACTCTGTTCCTCAAAGGAAAAAACAAACAAACACTCCCCACATTTATATACTCACAGGAAAAAGAAAAAGAAAAATTTCAGGTAACTGCCTGCTAACATATATCATTCTTCAAATACCTGGATAACGGGTGCAGAAGTGTTTCCCTAAAATACCTGGATAACACCACTTTCTCTCCTTGGCTGTGACGTGCGTATGTAAGGATAAACTTACTCATATAATGAGAATATACACTCGGCACTAGCTGGTTTGGCTCAGTGGATAGAGCGTCAGCCTGTGAACTGAAGGGTCCAGGGTTCGATTCTGGTCATGGCCATGTACCTCTGTGCAGGCTCAGTCCCCAGCCCTGGTCAGAATGCGTGCTTGAGGCAACCAATCGATGTGTCTTTCTCAGATCGATGTTTCTCTATCTCTGCCTCTACCTCTCCCTTCCACTCTCTCTGGAAATCAATGGGAAAATATCCTCTGGGTGAGGATTAACCAATATATATATTACATATATAGTACATACATACATGTATGTACTATATATGTAATGTATAACATATAACATGTTATATATAATACATATATCTGTAATATGTAATTTTTTTTCAGAGTTCCTGCTCAGCAACTCTTCCTGAGTTTTCTCACCATTTGCACCAAGTAAAATCCACAAGTTCAAAAACAGGTTTCTTTCTTTCTATAAACCTCTATACTTACTTGTGCCAATTAAACAACAAACGCCAAAGGAAAATGGGAAGATAAAAAGTCTTGGATTCTTTATTTGAAACATCAGGAATCCTAATATACCAACAAATAAAAAGTAATCCTTTCTGGTTAGAAACCATATGTAGACCGTGACGGTGTGTGTTACTGATCTGAGCAGATGGTTGGAGGAAGTGAATAGTTACATTCAAACTGAACTCCACTCAGACCTGTCGCACACTGCACAAGTTTCTCCACTTCTCTGAGCGTTCGCTTCATCTGTGCGTCTAGACTAGTACAGTGCCTCTCCCCTAGCTGTGTTGAGATGACTAAATGAGAAAATGCACGCAAACGGCTATGCACCGTGCCTGCTACGTCGTTTGTGCTCAGCGAATGGCAGCTGTCACCGGTATCCGCAGCTCATGCAGCCTTTCGGAAGAGGGGCAAAGCGCTCACTGTGCGTACGTCACTAGGCTGCGTGGATATTGCTATAGAATCATCAGGCATCATGTGGGCTGAATATAAATGAATTCACTGGAGAAATACACCTCCTTGCAAACATTAGTAGTTAATCGCAAGTGCAACCGACTATGAAGAAGATTACATGGAATTACCGGCCACCTCCCACATCCCTGCACATGTGCATCCAGCTCTGCTTGCATGCGCTGGGTTGCTGTGAAAAGATTAATAGAGGCTGATTTTCAAAAACTGTTAAGAACAATTGTCAATTGAAAGTAGGAAATATCAATAGTGAGATATCATTAGCGTGTTTCTAATAGCCTTTGCATTTGCTTGGGATTTTTTTATTGTGCATACAAAAGGTTATCCAAGTTATGTACCTTTCAGCACCTCAACCCATGCCCTGCTTTCTGCAAGAACAACTCGCTCACGGGACTTCGTTTTAAGGACCCTTTCTCTGGAAAGCTCCCCTTAATCACCATCCACGAGCTCCCCCTCCCCTCTGCCCTGGGCCCACATTCAGATAGTATTTCCTGTCAAGGTGCTTCTTTCACACACCTGGGAAGTTCAGTACATTCTTCCATGTTGTATTACAAGTTAGGGCACCGTATGCCCATCATTTTTCTCCCATTTTTCTTAATTTATTAATCTCACTAATTAAAGAATCAACATCTGGCCATCACTTGTCCTGGTGACCACTAACAGTGGTAAAATGCCCTCAAGGTCACCTGGGCAGGGGACCCCTTGGAGGAGAAAGGAGAAAATGACATGAAATACGGAGGAAGGAGGTGCCCATCTGAGCTCCTGCGGCCACCTGGCGAGGTGGGCACCCAGACTGGGTTCCACAGAGCAGAGGAGATCCATGCCGGGGCTCAGGCCAGGTTTTCGGTGTGCGCTGAAAGAGGGAGCCGGAATAAAGTGCCCTTGGGGATGAAGGGAAAGCAGCAACCCGGGTCCCTGGAGGAGGTATCTGCTCACTCGCTGTCCCGATGAGTCCTCTGCCGTCTCCAATGAGGGCCTTTCAGGCTGAGCCAGCTCAGGGCCCCTCCTGAGTCTCACACCCCACAGGCCTGTGCGTGAGCTGCACTGCCCCCATCTCTGCTCACTTCTGCTCCTGCTTCCTCCAGATCTTTCCCATCGCTCCCTCCTGTCCTGCTGGATCTCATTCCTCCACCTTCCTTCCTTTAATCCCCTTTCTCCACCGTCTTACCTAACCAGCTGTAATACACTATTTATGTCCTGTGTAAGAAAATGCACTTCAGCGTTCTGTCTTAACCTTTCGTCCGTTTATATTTTGTGGAAGAGCAGAGCGGGGCCCCGGCCGTATGCATTCTGGAGAAGGCTGTTACTACTTAACGAGCATAAGAGGAAAACGAGGCCCTGGCCGGGGGAGCTCAGTTGGTTGGTCCGCATCCTGAACACCAAAATGTTGCCGGTTGGATTCCCCGCGGTCAGGGCACAGGCCTGGGTTGGGGCTCAATTCCCGGCTGGTCGCTGTTCCACTCTCACATTGATGTTTCTCTCTGTTCCGTGACTTTCCTCTCTCTAAAAACCAATAAAAATATTTTTTTTAAAAAGAGGAAGCTGAGGGAGGAGAGATTCTAATCGTGCCCTTTGTTCCAGCCTACAAGGAGAAAATGAAGGAGCTGTCCATGCTCTCGCTCATCTGCTCCTGCTTCTACCCCGAGCCCCGCAACATCAGCATCTACACCTACGACGGTGAGTTCACATCTGGGCGGGCGGGGTCCTGTCCTTTCTCCCTCCCAGCTCCTCGTCTGATCGAATCCACGTCTGGTGGAGCTCGGTCCTCACGTGCTGGGTCCAGCTATCAGGCCTTATTGCTTGTCCATGGCTCAAAACAGTTCGGATTTGGGGCCAATAACAGGACTGTATGTGGGAACTGGAGGACTTCGTTATTTCTCACCATTTAGCCTGAAAGTGCCTCCGGCCTGGTAATTCCCACACACAAAACCACCAAAGTCTGTGCTACTTGGTTTTCATGTGAGTGAAGCCCATATTTATGCAAAAGGAAAATCAAGTTTAGATTAAAATCAATTCAGGCTATTTTCTCCTAAGAATGTCTGCCATTACTCAACGCCCTGTGGACATTGTTGAGTTTCCCAACACCGTAAATATTTATTCTCTTAAAATATATCCATAATCGCACCACAGAAAGAGGTCTTGTATTTTCCAGCCGAGGTGGCGCAGAGGACCCCACGCAGCCTGTGTCCCTATCGGACAGCATACAGTGCTGCTTCCCATCGCCGGGACCCGGGTGATTAGAATGAGGCCTGCTTCAAGCTCTGTGTGCTTACCATCCTCACATCTTCCTTTCCCAGACATGGAAGTGAAGCAGATCAACAAACGTGCCTCTGGCCAGGCTTTCGAGCTGATCTTAAAGCCACCATCTCCCATCTCAGAAGCCCCGCGAACTTTAGCTTCTCCCAAGAAGAAAGACCTGTCCCTGGAGGAGATTCAGAAGAAACTGGAGGCCGCTGAGGAGAGAAGAAAGGTAACTTTCCCATACATTTTTTTAAATGTATTCTTAATTATGGTTGACATACATTAGAATAGATTCTCTCTCTCTCTCTCTCTCTCTCTCTCTCTCTCTCTCTCTCTCTCTCACACACACACACACACACACACACACACACACACACCCCTGGCTGAGGTTCCAGAGGACAGCACCTGGATACATGAGGGTCCTCAGTAGACCTGGAGTCAGGTGACCACTAACGGTAAAGATTGCTGCTTCTAGACTAGCTAGAGCCAGAGGTCTCAGACACTCAAAGAGCACCATGCCCTGGTGCCCTGCCCCCATTGTGGGTCCCTTATTGTAACAGTCGCCCTGCCCCAGTCCCTCCCCCTCAGGGAGAAGGCAGAGCCTCAGGTAACTTTACTCCATGGCTGGTGGTGGGAGGCGTGCAGGTCGGTGCTCCTCCCTCTCAAGCCTGCGTCCCACCCCCAGTGTAGTGCATGGTTTCCCTGGAAACTAGAAACCACCCCGCTGCCCTCTGAGATTTTTCCTGCCCAGATGCTCCCCCAGGATGAGCGCCAGGCACTTGCCCTGCCCTCCCCAGGCTGAGCTGCCTGCCGTGAAGTTGCTCCTCCCATGGTCCCACAGTTGGGAGCTGCCCTGGGACCTATGAGTATCTTCCTGTGCTCACTTCTCCTTGGTGGCATTTTTTCCCTTTTCCATTGGTTTGTGTTAGAGACCTTTTGTTTTTCCAAATTTTAATTCTCCACAATCAGATGGCCAAGAAAAGCCAAGGGTATTAAAAATGGAGGGCACTCAGAAACCCCAAGGACTTTGCACACAGCGACAGAAGTTCTGTCTGCATGTATCTGTACCGATGATGTGAATATGGGCATCCATCCCATGAAGATACCTTTAATCAACCCAAGTGGAATTACTTTAGCTAATTCATATCTACATTGTATTTTCCACTGACTTTATCATCATATATTTCTAGGATTATTTAGTCACTAAGAATATGCTCCATACCCAATCTTGTGATTTGAATGGAAACTCTGCATTTATAACAATTTTTAATTTTATTAAGATGTTGTCTATAAAAAGCCAACCCATTAAACACTTCTATCTGATAGGTATAAAGAGAATGAAGACAGTCCTTCTAAAAACTGAAATTTCTAACAGGGAGTGCAGGACGAACACGTGTGTGTGTGTGTGTCTGTGTGTGTGTGTGTGTGTGTGTGTCTGTGTGTGCGTGTGCACATCTATACTAATAAAAGGGTAATATGCTAATTAGACCGGATAGACCAGACATCCTTCTGGACAAAGCCATGATGGCGGGAGCCAAGGCAGAGGCGGTTAGGGGTGATCAGGCAGGCAGGTAGAGCGGTTAGGGGTGATCAGGCTGGCAGGGGAGAGCAGTTAGGGGTGATCAGGTTGTCAGGGGAGAATGGTTAGGGGCTATCAGGCAGGCAGGCAGAGGCAGTTAGGAGCCAGCAGTCCTGGATTGCAAGAGGGATGTCTGACTGCTGGTTTAGGCCCGAGCCCTGCAGGATTAAGCCTAAACCAGCAGTAAGACATCTCCCGAGGGGTCCCAGATTGGAGAAGGTGCAGGCAGGGTGAGGGACTCTCATTCTCCACCCCCCCCCCATGCATGGATTTTGTGCACTGGGCCTCTAGTATGTATATATGTGTGTGCATATACATATACATACAGATATATACATATGTATGTAGTATCAAATAACAAGGCTTGAAGAGTAGAAGTCCTCAGGCTAACTTTTCTGAACCATAAAATACTTTTTGTTTAAGATGAGAAACAACACAATCTTCCTGTGGTTGAAAACCATCTTGCTGTAACACACTGATTGCAATTTCACTTTTCACGGCAGAGTGACATTCTCAAATGTCTGAGGAGGACTTCTTTATTTATTACATAAATATTTATTGAATTTGCCCACTTACTGTTGCCCTAAGTCAGAGTTTTAAAAGGAGGAAACTAGCTACTAACCTGAGTATATGTATAGAAAGTTGCTTTAAAAATATTTGTTCACTTTGGGGGTTGTGAATTATAGCTTTCCTTGCATAGCAGAGCTAAGTTAATTTCATCCATGACCATCCACCAAGACTTGGCTGCTGACGATTATTAATAACTAGCTGTAACAGCAGCGCGCACGCCGCACACAGGCTGTCCAGTCCCCCCCCAGGCACTGGCATCAGAGGACACAGGTATCGGTCCTAGGTTCACATAGGCAGGTTCTGTCACTTGGCTAGAATACAAACCCAGTGACTGAGCTAAAATGGAAACTTAGAGATGAAAATCCTGCAGCAGGTTCAGGATGTTGCTGGTGTTTCTAGGTCAGATATTTAATTGGAAGGAAATCATTAAAGGAAAAGGAAGAACAACACAAAGATGATCAATATTAACTGGGAGTTTTCATTAAACTCCCTGAGTTAACTACTTACTGGTTCTGGTAAAATTCCTGCCCCCTAACAAAAATAACTTACGAGCAATGAGACATTTATACAATTGAATTGAACTAGAAATTGGCCACGTGGCTAACAGACATCTACACGTATGACCATCCGCATTATGAATCCAAAGAAAAACGTTCTTTGGAACCCTTTGAAATCAGTTTTCCTCCGCGTTTTTGCTATGACTTCTTGTTACAGTTTTCAAGGCAAAAATCATTACATGGATTATGTCCTGGCAGTAGGGCTTTACTTAGAAGAAAATACAACTAATTAACAGAAAGTATTGAAAAAATCACTAATTGATTTTATTCTATTGGGTCGTACTGACTTAATTAGTGTTCATTTGAAGAACTGTTCATTCTCTTTAAAAAGCCTTCAGCAAGTGCATATATCTCAGCAATTATCTAAGCAAGAACATTCCAATAACCAAAACCTGGCTCAACTAGCTAAAACAGGAGCAGGGTGTGTGACTAAAAAGTCTAGGAGAGGTTGCAGGTGGATTCAGGAGGCCAAGCAACATTGTCAGAAAACGTTCTTTTCATCTTCTTCCAATTGGTTTCCATAGTAAGAATGTTTAGTTTCAAAGAGTCATCCCAAATTATTGACCTCAAAAATTAGCAACCCCTGCAGAAAGAGCTCCTCTCTCCTAGGAGTTCTAACAAAAGCCCTGGAATTGGTGGTCTGTCCAGGTCTGTCCACATGCCTACCCAGGGGAGGCAGCACTTTGATTGGCTAGCCTGGATCACATGACCTGAAGAGGCTTCGCTAAGATCTCTGAGGTTAGAAGTGAGGAGGAGTGATGCCCCAAAAGACTACTGACATGTTCTTACCTGAAGAAAGGGAAATGAATGTTGACAAGAAAAATTACAAGCATCCACAGTTTTTGTCTGCAAGTGTTAGATGACCATTGGAATAATTATTTTGCTCATGCACAATTCAATTTGTAATTCTCTTCTTTAGCCCTGCTGACATCCTGTGTGGATATTTTCATATAAAAAGAACAAACAAACAAAAAATCCAGCTATGCAGCTATCTAGACCAGCACTGTCCAACAGAAATATAATGTGAGCCACAGAGGTATTTTAAATTCTTCTAGCAGTCACATTTAAAAAGATAAAAAGGAGACATGAAAGTAGCCACGTGTGGCTAACCAGCTGGATGGCACAGATACAGCTGATGAGACCTGGAAACTCGTAGTGAACAATGGAGGAACTTTAGGCCTAACTTTTTCGAAGTGGTACCAGATAATTATTCAGATTCAGCTTTACTTTGTATTGTCCTTACATATTCTCTAATAATTAATTGATATAAAGTCAAAAAGAAACTTCCACACTACGATTGCAATCTTCGCATTATCTGAACCAACACAGGTGGAGTTTAGGACCTACAGAAAGAGGTGGGCTCTTCTAAATCCCACACTTCCTTCCTTAGGTTATGTGTCAGTTCCTCACCATGGGGAAGGGACTCCTCCAAGCCCCTTTTTATTGTTATTCTCTCTCATGGTACTCAGGACTATTTCTCCTTTGCAGTCCTTAGCACAGTTGGTGCACACAATTGGTGAGCATATGTTTATCTGCATATTTACTTAGCCCTATATCCCCTATCTATATATATAAAAGCCTAAGTGACTTGAACGAACGATAGGTGGATCATTCACTATGACATGCACTGATCACCAGGGGGCAGACGCTCAATACAGGAGCTGCCCCCTGGTGGTCAGTGCACTCCCACAGCCAATCTCCCTCTGTCCCTCCACCAGGCCAGCTGATCCCGATAGGCCCCAATCAGGACTGAGCAAGACGGCCCCGCTAGGCCCCAATTGCTGGCCAGGCTGAGAGACCCCACCCATGCACAAACTTGTGCACCAGGCCTCTAGTTAGATTATAAACTCCATGAAGGTAGGGGTTATATCTTCTATTTAATAGTGCTTTGCCATAGTTAGTACCACAAATATTTTTAAATAGTAACTTGCAGACCAAATGCTAAAGTGGCAATATGTAACTTGTTTTTGTTTCATCCTCCCATCATAAAACAAAATAATAGTAAGTTTCCAAATGACACCTTCTGAAGTTGCACTAAATAAACTCTATAATCCAAAGAATTCTTAGTCTAGGGAAAATCACTCAATCAACAGATATGTATTGAGCATTCTCTGTTTTGTCAGATGATACTAAATAAAGCAGGACAAGGGGAATTGGTAGTGCTGGAGTGAAAATCTCTGTTCATATGGGGTGGTCGGAAAAGGCCTCTTGAATATGAGAACATTGGAAAAGCTGCATGAAGGCTAGAACATTTGAAGTAAAGAGAATGATGAGTGCAAAAGCCCTGAGGTAGGAGGCTTGTTTGAGAAATAATAAGGAGGACAGTGTGGCTGAAGCAGAAAGAGCAAGGGCAGACTGGTAGAAATTGAGCATTGTAAGGAATTTGACTTTCAAGTAAATGGAAGGTCACTGAGGAAAATAAAACCATTTCACTACTTGATATGAATTGCAACTTCTTTTCACAGACATATCTGTTTTAAAAAGCTGGGTGACTAGCTGGTGGCAGTTTATTATTTAAAAAAATAAGACCTTTCCTGCTTTTTCTCCCCCCTTTTTTTTTTATTATCGCTGGGAATTTATGTTTACCTCCGTGAGACCATATTCTCTGAGGAGGTCAGCTTGAAGCTCATATTTTGAAATCCGAGTTTCCATACTGCAGCTGACCCACTTGGGCACAATGGAAGGAACACTTAGTCATCCATCCTTCTACCCACCCATTTATTCATTCAACAAACATTACTCAGCAAGAGGCAGAAGAGCCAAGCCAGCCGTACATCCCCGTTGGCTCAGGACAATGTCCGCTTTCCTCCTGCTGTTCTGATACCATTGGCATTATTTCAATCTCCTAAGTGTCCTGGTTTGGACAGTAAATTATACGGACATCCTAAGCCAAGCACCGTGTCTACGAGTGCTTCTTAAAGCATAATGGTTGAGAAATATGTTAAGAGAATGTCTATGATTCAAAGCCTGGTCCCACCACTTAATTGCTGTGTGACTTTGAGCACGTCACTAAGCTCTCTGTCCTATTCTAGCCATCTGTGAAATGAGACAAATAATAGGCCTGCCTCATGGAGTCACTGTGAGAATTAGAGGCGTTAGTTCCTCCACATAAAGACATATAACCGGCACCGGGAAAGCACTGGTAGCTGTTATTGAGCAAAAACACACCCAGTTCCTGCCCTCACAGATCTCATGCTCTAGCACCGTGGTCGGCAAACATGCCATTCAGAAATGTCCCTCGAGAGCCACATGCGGCTCTTTGGCCCCTTGAGTATGGCTCTTCCACAAAATACCACGGCCTGGGCGAGTCTATTTTAAAGAAGTGGCGTTAGAAGAAGTTTAAGTTTAAAAATTTGGCTCTCAAAAGAAATTTCAATCGTTGTACTGTTGATATTTGGCTCTGTTGACTAATGAGTTTGCCGACCACTGCTCTAGCAAATTCATAACTTAAAAAAGAAAAGACGTTCCTCATCAATGCAGATACTGAACTGTTACCATACAATGTGTTTCATAAATGTTTTTAAATACTAATATTATTTGTCTAATTATAAAGAAAAATAGACAGTTTGATAGGTAACAGATAGAAGTGGCTTGAAAATTTTAATGTCATGAGAAAATGATGAAAGCTGAAGGGTTTAAATGGCATTGACAAAATCTCATGTTAAAATTGATTAAATTATAAAGAACGCCACTCAAACCAGCCCAGTGACATGTAATTGGCATCCTGACAATATTGGCACAACGAACTCCCAACTCACTGAACTGCTGAAGGAAAGATGTGTTGCTTATTTTCATAAAATGGCATAAAAGCGGGGCATTAGTCAACAAACTTGATAAACTTACCTCTTGCATTTGTTGGCATCTCACGTTGTAGATGCAATTAACGTCGAACCCAGGAAAAGAGGGGGTGGGCTGTATAGCAGTGGGTCTGAACTGAAGGGCAGGATTATTCCCAACTCCCGTGGCGTGGCCACAGACTCCCCACGCGTGACCAGCTCCCCGGGGGCTGTGTCCCGAGGAGGTGACCCAGTAAATGGGTACGGCTCTCACAGAAGGGCTCATTCTAAAGACTTGGATTTTAATCATTTTAAACTTCTTATTCTGCTTCTGGTCCGTCAACACAAAGTGAAGATTGCACCCTTTCGTTTCACACACGCCCATTCAGGTGTCATATTTTAACAAGACATTATTTGTAACGTCAGTTGGGTTAATGTTTTCTTCATTGTTAACAGAAACTCAATCATTAGATATCATGAGTGTCTGATACTTGGTTCTAGATGGAAAGTAACATCAGATGATGAGAAGGGACAAGAAAATAATAGGACAGAAAAACATTTTACTTCAGAAGTGAATGAAAACTAGCCCTTTTTACATGCAGTCTTAAATCCCCTTTGTGTACCTACCACAAAGTGAGCTTTATATACCACTTAACTCAAATGTATCTTCCATTCATTTGCACAGTAATTAAGTCTTATGCTCAGTGATATAAGAAATGGGAATGAACTCTCGGGACAATGCTGCAGTGTTCCCACATGTACAATCAGCTTCTCCCAGACTCGTTATTTCTCCCTCCGCGTGCCTCTCGTGCACTTACTCCAATGATACCGAGTTCAGCGTGACGCCTGGAAAAGGCGTTTCACCATCACGTGCCTGTCATCCCCACAGCGGATGGAGAGGGCTCCTCGGTCTCCCAGGATGCTCCACTCGAGGTCTCGGGTCTATAAATACATTTGCCTTGATAACAGCTGGTCACTCCCATGCCCTAATTTCCTATTTCAGTATTGCAGTGACCTTCTACATTAGGCACATGCCATTCAGAAGTCTCCCTCCATGGCCACAGCCTTTCCCTTGGACAAGTTATTTTTAACAGTAAATCCCACCTGTGTTAATCAGTCCCTTGCTCTCTGCTAATCTACGCACGCGAAGGACAAAGCAAGAGGGCCTGTGCGACCTTGTCAGGAGGCCGACTTCTGCAAAAATGAAGGCAAATGCTTCCACCCTGTAGGTCACGTCACGCCTTCTTCCTGCACCCCATACTCACTTTGTGTCATGTTTTCATGCACTTTTCTGGATGGCATGCCGATTTGCTCATTGATAGAAATACTGGGATCAGAGCCAGCTTTCTTCCTGGAGGCTGTGACCTGGGAGATTCCACAAGGTTCAAGAGGGAATCGATTTCTCCCAGGAAGGGAGTTAAAGTTTCGGCAGTGGTATCTGGGCGCCAGGCTGTGAAAGAGGGAAGAAGTGTGGTTTTCTGCAGCGAGGGAGTGACAGAGACTTGGGGCCCGCGGAAAGGCCCTCAGGCTCCTTGGAGAAGCTGCGGAAGAGCTGAGTGCATCTGAGGAAGGACTGAAATAGGGAGCCGTAGCTATCTTCTCAGTGAGGCATTCATTCCATAATCACTGTCCCAGCCTGCAGTTTTTCGGAGACAAGGTAAGTATCAGGTCCTCGCAATGCGTTCGTTGAGACGCGGTGGCTGGCGCCGTCCCTTCCAGTGCCGGTCTCTGCGGCGCAGCAGAGGCCACACGCGAGCACACACGGCACTGCTGCCTCAGTTTCTATCTCACACCCTGAGCTGCGCTGGTGAAACACCTCACACCCAACCTGGGGGTCTCATTTAGCCTCAGTGGCTGCAAAAGGCTGACGCCATGAAGCGGGACATTTCAGATGAGCCGAAGGCCGCCCCAGGATGCTGCAGGCCTCTCTCCACTGACAGTGGGGCCTGCGGGCGCTCCCACAGATCCAGGGTGTCCCACCAAGGCAAGAAGTTGGCAAAGGTGTGTGTTGCTATTTTAGTCTTTTAATTCCAAGGGATTCCTTTCTCAGGCCCTTTCCCCTGCTGTCTCCTGATTGTCATCAGCTCTTTTGCAGAAGAAAATTAAGAATGCAAGATCCAACGTTGATTTGAGCACCTGGAAATTAACAATTCCGCAGTTGCCTCTTGATAACTACCCATGGTAACTCTCTCCGCAGAAAAATAGCCATAAAAATCCAGGTGGCTCCCATCTAGCCAGGTGGCTCCCCCCTATCCAGGTGGCTCCTATGTGGCCAGGTGGTTCCTATCTAGGGCCGCCAGGCTGGGTGCACTGAGGAGGAAGAGAGGGAAGGGCCTGCTAATACCCTGGCCGGAGAAGAACCACCCGGAAGTGCTGCCCACAGAGAGGGTTTGAAGTTACATTTTGTTGGGCTTTATTTTTCTCTGTTTGGTTTTCCTTCCTGGCGCTGCCTCAGGGTTTCCTGTCATAAAACTGATATGAAAAGTTACAAGAGAAACCTCGATTCCAATCTTACCTCCAGTTCTCGGACACGTGGCGCCCTCATTTCGTGATAACCCAGACTTCTCTCCCTCTGGAAGTTTTCTGGTCTGGGGGTTACAGACTGAACTGCGTGTTCTGAGATGAAGGATCAGTGGTTTCCCCCAATTTTTTGAGGTGCTCACCGATGTGACATTTTCTATCACTGTAGCCCATTCAGCGGATGAGGGTGGTGCAGCGGGGGGAGGTAGGAACGGGTTGTATCATCACCATGAGGACCCCTGAACCCCCTGATGTCAATAACGAAGATATTTGAACAAATATCCTGACACAGGAGGCAGCCAACATTTTACACCTGAGTTTAGCTGTGCCAGTGGGTTAATTGCCATCATCTCCCAGTCACCGGGTTTTGAGTTTGGGTTTCAATAATAATGGCTACCCTTTGCCCGGTACTAGCTTACTCTTTATTGGACACTAGCTGAGTACCTTGCAAACATTTCATTTGATGCTTATAAACAATCCTATGAGATAGGCACTATCTTTATCCATATGTCAAAAGGTAATAATTGCATGAGGATTGTTCTCAGAAAAAACTTTAAACACACACACACACACACACACACACACACACACATGCCTTCAATCAGTCTCTCTCTCTCTCTCTCTCTCTCTCTCTCTCTCTCTCTCTCTCTCTCTCTCTCTCTCTCTCTCTCTCTCTCTCTCTGAAACAATTCAGTAGCCCTGGTAGCAGAAAAGAAGCAAAGTCCACGCAGGAAGCTTTACCAGTAGTCCACCTGCAGGCAGGAGGATGAACCAGCTAGAAAATGCTTTTCATGTTTCTCCAGAAAAGCTCCATTTGATTTTGAACTCATTTTGTGTTAACATTTCCTCCTGGTCTTTCATCTCGGTTTTATGGCAAGCTGTAACAGAGCAGGAATGTGGCGGGTCCACTGAGATGCCAGTGAAACCATTATGGGGTTAAAACTGGAAGTGGGCTCAGTTCCCAGGATTTTCTAATCTCCCATGAATCATCAACATGTTCCTGACAAAGGTCGGAATAAACACATCCACAGGCCTCATTAGGCTTTCTGTAGAATATCACCTTTTTTCCACGCCCGTAGAATTTTATCTGAGTTTCTACCCCTGTCAGATCTCATACTGTTTACACATCAAGATTTATTTAGTAAGACCCCATGACCACTACCATCAACTAAAATGTTTCCTATTGATGCTTTTAGTGGTATTAATACTTAACAGCCCATGGAATATATTTTTTATCTACCATTGTGTAGAATCTCACATTTAATCCATCTCAGAGGACCAGCCAATCCCGAGTAATTACCCAGGAACAATGAGCGTGTAATAATTTAGTCTTACCCCTGGAAAGGCCAGCATTAAGGAGCTGTGTAATTGTGGAGGAGCAAATGCATGTGGGAAGAAGGTAACACACCCAGGTCACCAACACAGCTAAAAGGTGAACACAGGCCTGACGTCGAAGCCCATGCCAGTGTACGTTCCAAGCATAGACTGAGAACTGCCTGCATTATAATCACTGGGGGTGCGGATCCAAGGTATAGATTCCTGGGTCTCACCCAACAGCCACAGAACCGAAATCTCTGGCGCTGGCTACCAGGCCTTTGCTTGTTTACCAAGCTCCCTGGTGGCTGTTAACATTCATGTGCAGAACTATGCTGCCCCCTGCTGCTGTAGGTGAATGTCAGTGCAGAAAATGCAGGGGTGAGCGGTGTCTGCTCCTGGTATTTCTGCTGGGATCACTAAGCAACTACAGGGTTTCAAAAATGACCTGGGTGACCTCGGAACGTTACAGAGAGGTCAGCACAAGGACTTCCTGTTGTCTGCGGCCACGTGGACATTAAGTTTGCACTATAGACACGTCTCCAAGGCTAACTTGGCATGAGAGAAAAAAAAAGGGGGGTTAGGGAAGGGGAGAGGGGCATGGAATTAAACCAGAAAGTGAATGTGGTGATTAGATTGGCGGAAGCGGGACGTTCATTGCAGCACCCAGCCTACAGCTGATCTACAATAATGAGGCAGAAAAAAGACCAAACTTGCTCCAATCCTACCTATTGTCCTCCAGCTTCAGTAGATGTTGCTACTCAGTGATTAACTATAGCATCCCCTGTTGCATAAATGCATAGCAGCAACTCATTAAGAAAACAGAAACAAAAACTCCTCAGTGAGGGTTAAATGTTTCTTCTAAGACAGCCCATCCAGAAAACTCACATCTGAAAACCCAGCTAACCACAGTTCCCAGCTCCCCGCCTGTAGGAAGGCCTGAGGCGTGGAGGTGAGGGCCCAGTGGCCAGCCATGCTCCGGCCAGACGTGCTGCTTGTTTGCTAAGAGCGTGCTGGGCCTGGGCCACTCCTTCTCTAAGAGGACGTTTCTCTCGCCCAGTCCCAGGAGGCCCAGGTGCTGAAACAGCTGGCGGAGAAGCGGGAGCATGAGCGGGAAGTCCTGCAGAAGGCACTGGAGGAAAACAACAACTTCAGCAAAATGGCCGAGGAAAAGCTGATCCTGAAGATGGAACAGATTAAGGAAAACCGTGAGGCTAATCTAGCCGCTATCATTGAACGTCTGCAGGAAAAGGTAATCACCTCAGGGTCCTGAGCAGGCGCATTCCTCAGACACAGCTGGGCGAACTGCAAATCGGGCACCAGAGACTGGGTCAGAGCCTGCGCATGCGAGCACAGCTCACCCCGTGCTCAGGCCTCAGTGTAGACAGACCTAATGGGGCTGTAACGTGGGCCGGGCATTGGGCCCCACCGGGAGCCTGGAATTGTGTCAGACTTCCAGGGGGAATGGGTTAAGGGAGGCTAATTCATTCTTTTCCAATGTAGGAAAGACTGATGTACTAACCTTCAGAGCCAACCTGTCGAAAATATTAAATTAGAACCACGCAATACTTCATACATATATATTATATAATGCTTAATTTTAGTTTAACCACTAATTAATATGCAATATTAAATACATCAATATTAAGTTGGAAAAGTATATTTCTCAGAAAAGGACAGAGTATTTACGAATGGTGGGAACCTGTTCTCTCCACCTGCGAACATCTGCGTGGAAAGCTCGGCTGTGGTAACACTGCATGGAGCCAAAGTGAAGGGTAGCAAAGGGGAGGTGTTCATTTTCTCACGTCCATACCCGGTGCCTTTCTCTCCACCAAATGTACACTCGGTCCCCCCCAGTCAGGATGAGTGGCACTGCAGATCCTCCCCAAAATGTTCTTTCTTGCCCTTCTGTATGCTCTGTGCTATCCACAGCCAGGGCCATCACCATCGCCACCACCACCACCACCACCACCATCACCACCACCATTACCACCCACCACCATCATCACCACCACCACCATCACCATCATCACCACCATCATACCCACCATCATCATCATCACCATCACCACCATTACCTCCATCACCATCATCACCATTACCACTACCATCACCACCCACCACCATTACCACCCACCACCATCATCACCACCATCACATCACCACCACCACCATCACCATCACCATCATCACCACCATCATCATCATCACCATCACCACCATTACCTCCATCACCATCATCACCATTACCACTACCATCACCACCCACCACCATTACCACCTACCACCACAACCACCACCATCACATCACCACCACCACCATCACATCACCACCACCACCACCACCATCACCATCACCACCACCATCACCACCATTACCACCACCATCACCACCCACCACCATTACCATCACCACCACCACCATTAACACCGTCACCACCACCACCACCATCACCATCACCACCATTACCACCACCATCACTACCCACCACCATTACCACCACCATCACATCACCACCACCACTATTACCACCATCACCACCACCACCACCATCACCACCACCATTACCACCACCATCACCACCCACCACCATCACATCACCACCACCACCATCACCATCATCACCACCATTACCACCACCATCACCACCACCACCACTACTACCATGACCACCACCACCATTACCACCATCATCATAATCACCACCACCACCATCATTACTCCCGGCACCATCACCACCACCACCACCACCACTACACCACCACCACCACCACCACCATCATCACTACCACCACCACCATCACCACCCCTCAAAACCTTCCTTTCAAAATGGACGGTATAGCTATGAGTAGTCAACTTCTGTCCATTTTAAAAAATCAGATTAAGCATTGTGAAAGAGGGTCTTTGAGATAGGCTTCCTCAATCCTTTTCTGAGCAGCCACCCTCCCCGCCTGTCCTTGGTGCCATCGCATGATAAGCACTGGAGATACAGGGAGATGTGGGACTATCCCTGTCACCAGAACACTGAGTGAGAGTTTAGACACTTCCAGCCCCCTGTTTTCTGATATTTCTTAGGAAGCTTTGTGTCGTCTGTTAGAGTTGGCCCATCTCATCTAAGAATCGGGCAGCCTCAGCCTGACATTCTAGTGATTCTTTGATTTTTCACTCCCATTCTCTGACTGCAAATCAGGCCAGAACCAAAGGAAATCAGACATAAAACCTAAAAAAATATACACTGAATTCCATGGAGATTTTCATGGGCACCTGAACTCTAAGGAATGCTCGGAAGCTTTGCTGGGAAGGGCATGTGAGGCTTTGAGGGTGTGTGAAGTTCAGGGTGACCTGAGCAGGAGCCAGAACAGCCACTGGATGCCTCAGTCAAACCCTAAAGTTGAGATTTAACTTCCTTGTGTAAGCCCAGTCCCTTCACACTCTCACAACTATTTCACCCACATGGGTCAGGTCAACATTTAGAGTAGGCACCAGTACCATGGACAGCGGAGAACCACTGTGTTCCATTCAGGATCATTGTGACTCCACCTTTACCTCACATCCTAGGCCCTAAAAAATCCTACGTGGCATTGCTAGGAACAGGCACACTCATCTCATCACCATGATTCTCAATTTGACCTGCAGAAAGTTCCCCACCTGATACATCAGGAATCCTGAGCAGTGGTCACTGTCTGGATTTATACAGTGGCCATAATAGTTAAAATTCTCTTTTGGTCATAGTTTTGGTTGAATACTATGGTGGTTGTTTTTTTAAGATGCCACAAGTCTCCTAAGAGCTTCTGCATTGTGACATGTATTGGGTTCCATGTGTTCCTCTCTTGGGAAATGAGAAAATGTTCTGAAGGTAGATGTCCAACGAGGTTACTTCCAGTCAAGCACACAGCATGCAAAGGGGCGGGCAGGCCCTCCTGGTTCTGCGTGGAGCAGACAGAGGGCTCCGTGACACAGCTTGTCCCTTGGTGTCTTGCAGGAGAGGCACGCCGCGGAGGTGCGCAGGAACAAGGAGCTGCAGGTGGAACTGTCTGGCTGAGACGACAGAGGGTATGGCACGCCCCGCCACTAGGAAGTCCCCCTGGCTATATCATAAGGGATGAGGTGATATCAGTATGAGAAATGTGTGACATGGTTTAAAAAGAACTCACTATTTAAAAAACACACAAAAACAGAATCAAAAATAAAAAAAGTCAATGCGGTCTCTTTGCAGAATGTTTTGCTTGATGTTTAAAAAAATACCTTGGTTCTTATTTTGTAAATACTTACATTTTTGTTAAAAAATACAAGTATTGCATTATGCAAGTTATTTCATAACCTTACATGTCCTGTAACAGGCTTTTGATGTTGTGTCTTTCCACGCAAATGAAATCGCTGGGTCTGTTCTTCCCGAAGCTCCCCACGTCTGACCACCTTCCCTGCCTTTCTCATTCCAACAGAAAAACGAGGTCAGTAGACAGCCTATGGTGCTAGCGATCCACCATTGCTAATGACCTAGGCAGCTCTGTCATCCCTGAGCTTGACCGAGCCCATCCCTAGACCACAGGTGTTATGAATCCACTCCTAACTCTACATTTGTTCATTCATAACCTACTTACTGCCTAGAAACAGCAAAACCAGGCTAAGAACAACCACCAATCATAGCATTGACATGCGCTTCTACTGGATTGTGTGCTACCATGTGCTTCGGTTTTAGAAAGGGACGGATGAGAAGACAGACCTGAGATCAATCTGGGTGGAAGCAAAAAAAAAAGACCCTTTAAAGTGCTGTGGTTTAAACGGTTCCAGCAGCCGTGAAATCGCTCTTCATGAAGTGGGCTTAGTTCTCTCCTTTAAGTTCTGTTGATGGAATGAATTAATTAATGTGTCAGGTGGCTTATTTGTGGATGCCATGATGGACGATGTTCATTTTAAGCTCTTACCTATAGTACAAGTACATGATGCTACTGAATAGTTTTCACTTGGAAACTGTGAGCTGGTCGTTGCGTTGAAATACACACACACAGTCAGAAACACTGCGGACTTTCACACAAGCTGGTCTTTCTTCCCCAGTGTGCGGCAATCCTGCCGATTAAAAAACTATAACTCACTCCATCCAAGGGGCTGACGCAGTGAAGGGGGTTGGCAGGGCACTGTGCCAACTTCACCAGACACCCATGTCAGTACCGATCACAGTTTTGAAGTCGTTTCTCCCCAACTCCCAACTCCCAAAGGTTGCTGCCTGCATATTTACTCTTCATTAGTGCTCTTTCCTGTATGTCATTGTGAGCAAGATGTGATGAATAAAGAATTGGAGTTCTGTGAACTAATAAAGGGTTGGTCTGTTCTCTTGCCCCCTCACGGGTCTGAGCCCAGAGTCCAGACCTGTAAACGGTCAGTGGATTAGACCATCTCAGCAGCAAAGACCTGGAGTGTTTGAGACCTTGCTTCCCGGCATATGTCGTCAGTTTGGCTCAAACTCACAAAAATTATCTAAAATAAACAAACAAATAAATAAGCAAAGAGACAGTCATTAGAGCTTGAGGAAGCCAGTGCCTCGCTGGCTCCCTTAAACACCTTCAGGACTGATGGAGACACCACAGGTTCGGACCGATCATTCTGAGGGTGAGAGCCCCTTTCAAAAACCCTGGAAGGTTCCTGGTGTCCCCTCAGGCTTCCCTGGCCCCAGGCCACCTCCCAGCCTGTGACAGTGCGGCCGCCCTGCCCTCCTGCTGCATTCGCACTGCCAATCACACGGCACAGCGGGCCCTGCCCATGGCCCAGATGGTCCTACAGGACCAGCGGAACCACGTCCAGTTTAGCAGGAAATCATAAATAATTGAAACCACATGGATTTATGAAAAAATAAACTGGGCTGCCATCCATGGCAGTGCTAACAAGCCAAGTTGAAGGTGGAGGCCATCTGGTCTCCACCTTGAGTATCTTTACTTGTGGGAAAATCTAGCACTGCAACACTGCACACAAATGCTTAAAAATATGAGCTCCATGACCTCTTTTTTGGAATATCAATCCGCTTCTGATTGGCTTACTTTGGTGGTAACTAGAGTCACAGGCATTATTTTCAAGGGTAAGAGAACAAAAGGGTAAAAAGGAAAACTCTAGTACCCAAAAGCTTCCCATGCTTGCTGGCGTCAACCACCTCCGCAGGTTGTAATTCCCACGGCTGAGGCTCCCACAGACCCTTCGTGTATTCAAGTTAGGAGCAAGGTTTACGAACACTTCATTTAAATCCATTGGTACCCCCAAAGTCTCTTCAGACCTGCTTGTGATAAATATGGTACCTCACTCCCTAAATACCAATTAAATAAAGGTATCGATTCAGTTCTGCAAGCTCTATGACGGACAGTGAGCCAGACCACGTTAGTCTGCAATGGCACACACGGTCATTGAATTGTCCCATCTCCCTCTTGAGTCATACCCAACTCCTCTCTCCCTCGCCCCCCACAGTCCAGTGGAGTCCATCCTGTGCCAAGGGACAAGGATGTGATGGATATTTTATTTTTTTTTAGAGAGAGAAAAAGGAAGGGAGAGAGACACATCAATTTGTTGTCCCACTTAGTCATGCATTCATTGGTTGACTCTTGAATGTGCCCTGACTAGGGATTGAACCCATAATCTTGGCGTATTGGGACACTACACTAACCCACTGAACACCCAGCCAGGGCATGATGGACATTTTAGAGGCCATTTCTACATCCAACAAGCGGGCCTTTCTGCTAACTTTCAGGTTAGCAGCAAGCACTCAGGTCTTCGAAGAAGAATAAATACTATGCTCTATCCTATTCCAATCCTACTGCCGTCTTTTCCCTATCCATTTTGACCAAGCTTCTAGAAGTTGTTTCTCTTCCTTCACCTCATATGCACCCCTTCACCTACCACCATCTGCCTTCTGCTCTCAGTCTCCAGCGAAACTACTCCCACCAATACCAATAGCCTCTTTGCTGCTAAACCAAATAGAAACTCCGTCTGGCCAATACTACTCAGATCAGCCCCAGGTCCTACCTACCCTAAGAGTCTTCCTTGAACCTCTCCCACCCCACCGAGCTGATGAGCCACCCACCCCTTCGATGTGCTCCCAAGCACTCTGTGCAAATACTGGAAGCGGTCAAGGACTGTGATTGAAGTGGAGGTTAGGGTGCCTAGCTTTCAGACCCTGGGCAGGTGTTTACTCCTTTAAATCTCCTCACCCGGAAGTTGAGGGTGGTTGCTGGACTCATTGTTCTCACCTCCTCACTCTCCATGCACCCTTGCCCTCTGCCATGTGACTCTGCGGTACCTCCCCTCAGAGGAGGCCGTTGATGCTGGGTATGGCCCTGCAATGACCATGGATTTGACCTGAGTTGAGGCTTGAAATGTGCAGAGGCTTGCCAGCTTTCCCTCCCAGCCTGTCGTGAAGACGTGCCACCCAGGGGTGCTGGGACGGAAGAATGACCTGAACCCCCTCAAACACCCGGGCTATTGCCATGCCCAGATAGCACCAGCCTGAAACCCGAAAGGAAACACGCAGGAAAAGTAAGCGTGTTGTCCTGAGCCTCCGAGGCCTGACGTGGTGTGACACAGCGTTACTCTGAAAAGGCCCATGTGACGCCCGAGAAGACTGCTGAGGTTAAAGGAGCTGAGATACCTTCACACGGCACCTGGTGCGCAGTGAATATCCAGTAGTCATTCACTATCGGCACAGGTCACACTGCGCTTTCATTTCCGTTTGCTTAGTGTTTCTCTCATTTAACCATTACTTCCTCTAAGGCAGAATCTCTAAGTTTATTGTTGAATCCCTAGCATTTAGAAGTGTTACACACACAGACACACACACACATACACACACACACACACACAAATGCAGGAATAAAATGAATTAATGCATCCAACTGAGAAAAATATGTAGTGCAGTGCTTGGCCTCTGTAGGCACTTCTTAAATATTCATTTCCATCAGACTTCCTTCCTCCGTAGTCCAACAGTGTCTGCTTGGTGTTAAGTTATTGGAAATTCAGCTTTATGTCCTACAAAGGACCAGTTTAGATGATCAGAAAATAAAACTTCTGTGAAGATTGGACAACTTGCTAACACCTCACCATAGAGGAAAACATTTAAGCTGTTTGGGGGAACTCACTGACAGAAATTGAACAGCGCTGGCAGAAACCGCTGTCCGGAACTCTACGTGCCTTGTCCCCTTTAAGCCTCCAATGCCCTCTGTCAAAAACGTCGTTCCCAATGGCACCCCAGGACACTGCTGCCCCGGCAGTGGCCTGAGTCTCTTCGAGATCATTCTCCCTTCTCCCAAAACACCCACTCCTGACTCTCATGTCGCCAGACGACTCAGCCTCTTCTCTTCATTGCTGGCGGTCACTACTAGCCCCAGGTCATGCGCCCCTCGCCCCCCCCTGTGATTTTTAGTTTCTGGTCACTGTGGTCACTGTTACCCTCTTCAGTCCCATCCCTGTCCTGACCACTGGCCATTTTCATACCACACAGATGACGCTTCCACACTCTGAGTCCCATGACATCCCCTCCCTAGTGAGCCTACCCCGCGGCTTTCTCTAAGCCGCCACGCTCCTGGTTATGCCCTAGACCCGTGGTCGGCAAACTCATTAGTCAACAGAGCCAAATATCAACAGTACAATGATTGAAATTTCTTTTGAGAGCCACATTTTTTAAACTTAAACTTTTTCTAATGCCACTTCTTCAAAATAGACTCGCCCAGGCCGTGGTATTTTGTGGAAGAGCCACACTCAAGGGGCCAAAGAGCCGCATGTGGCTTGCGAGACGCAGTTTGCCGACCACGGCCCTAGACCGTATCATTATCAGGAGTCACAATCCCTCCACCATCTCCATGCCAGGCACCCCACTCTTTGGCCTCCACCTCCCATCTTTCCAGCCGAATACCTGTCCTTCAAGACCCCAATCCCTGGGTAGTTCCTTTTGTGTGCCTTCCCCCCACGGTCATCACTACCCCCTTTACCAGCTTCTTTTCCCTGGGCAATCATTGCAATCTCTCTTCTATGTCCAGACAACTGCCTCCCTTAGTGTGCTGTTTCCAGTCGGCCAAACCCATGACCTACTAAACGAACTCTCCATCGAGCCCAGGCCTGTTCCCATGCAGATGAGCACAGCTACCCTGACTGGCCTTCCTTTAAATTCATGAACATAAACCTCAGGCAAGCCCTTCACATTTCCCAGCAACCACGCCTTAGTTCTCTGTATTCTCTTAAACCTCCTCAACTTCTAACATCTCCTCCCCATCCTCACACTCAGCTGAGGCCTCACTGAGAAACGACGTCATTGCATTATGCTATGCATGGACCCCAGCAACACATCTCCGCCCCTCACCCTTCAGCGCTGCCTTTTCTGCTGTGGCCAGGGCTGAGCCATTTCTACACGAGGCCCAACTTCTCTCACCAGCCCAGATGGATCTCCCCCCTCCTCCTATTTCATATTTCTTTCTACCGCACCAGCATTAAAACATGCTACTACTTCTTCCACCTTAGAAAAATTCTATTGCATTTTTCCCACCAGCTACTGACACATTCCCCAACCCCGCTGCGCAGCATTGTCTCACTCACTGTCATTTCTTTCCTCCTCGTCTCTCATGAACCCTCGCCAACAAGGCCTCGACCCACCGCTGTGCTGTACTTACCAGGCTTGTCAGGTGCCCCAGGACCTCCATCTGCTGGGTCAAAGTGAATTCTCAGGCCTCATGTTGTTTGACATTATTTGACATAACTGATGACTGTCTCCTCTATGATATCGTTCTTTTTCTAAATCCTCACCTAAGGACATGTTTGTATTGATTTTTTTTTTTTTTTTTTGAGCGAGAGAGACACATGGATGGGCCGCCTCCCATATGCATCCTGACCAGGGATCAAACCCACAATGTAGGTATGTGCCCTGATTGGGGATTGAACCCACAACCTTTTGGTGTACAGGACAAGGCTCCAACCAACTGAGCCACCCAGCCAGGGCCTCTCCGTGATATCTTCCTTCACAAGGCCATCACTGTCCCAAACGTAAACATCCTCTACATGCCGACAGCTCCCAAACCTTCCTCTCTAGACTCATCGCCTGAACTTCAGTCTCGTAGAGCCAGCTGATTACTCACCATCTGCATTTGTGTGTTTGGACAACGGACACCTCAATTTAACATGGCCACTGCAAAGCTCCCCGCATTCCCTCCCATCTGCTCCCTCTGTCTTCGTTTTCACCCTTCTAATTGCTCAATCAAAAACCGTGTCGTCACCCTTCAGACCACCAGGGGGCAGTGTCTGATCACATGTGCTGACAACTCTTTAACTCGGGCAATTGTTTTACATAGGAAGCACCCCATCCACTCATCTAAGAAATAAAAGATTTGGACATAAAATACTACTTATTCCTTTGATGTTACTAATTAAATACACGATGACAAATACTGTCGTTGGATTAAAATGTCTTAAAATGGACGAAAAAAAGAAATGTGTTTCGTATCCATAATTCTATCATTATCCTTATCTAATGGATCACATCTCCACTTCCCAACTGGTCACCACTCTCACCACTCAGCCGCCGGTGCAGCAGGTGCTAACCCTGGTGACAGGAGTCTTCGGCTTCTGCTCAACACTGATGCCGTCTGAGCACTTTTCAGCCGCTGCAGCCTTCCAGTGAATGGCCCTGTCTCCCCTCCTCACAGCTCATCCAGGTAGACAAGAGGCGATTATCATTTCTGCTTGACAGATAAGGAAACATGGAGGGGCGCCCTGCCATTTGGGGCAGAATTGAAAGCGGCCTCCCAGTGGACAGGCTGCCCAACACTCACTGGACGCAGCGCCAGCCCCGCGATCAGGCCCCGGGCACTGCCATCGCCTGGTGAGCCGGGATGGCCAGGTGCTCTCCAGGTGTGTTACCTGAGACGCCTAGAGATGCGGTTCCCGGCGGAGCACATCAGGGCTGTATAAAGAAGGCGGTTCCCAGAGGCCTCAGCAGCATCCTCACCAGGAACCATTAATGGGAGAGCCCAGAGACTGTTCCAGGAAATAAAAGCCATAAAAGCTGAAGGTAACAAGCCAGACTCTGCTACCTGGTCATTCGATCAACAGGCATTCATTAAGCGGCACTGCGGGAGTCACGTGGGGCTGGCGAATGTGTCCTTGCTCTAAAGCAGTGGTTCTCAACCTTCCTAATGCCGCGACCCTTTAATACAGCTCCTCATGTTGTGGTGACCCCCAACCATAAAATTATTTTCGTTGCTACTTCATAACTGTAATTTCGCTACTGTTATGAATCGTAATGTAAATATCTGTGTTTTCCAATGGTCTTAGGCGACCCTGCTAGCGGTTCTCAGCCTGTGGGTCACGACCTGTGGGCTGCTGTAGAGCCTAAGACAGTCGGAAAACACAGATATTTACATTACAATTCATAACAGTAGCAAAATTACAGTTATGAAGTAGCAACGAAAATAATTTTATGGTTGGGGGTCACCACAACATGAGGAACTGTATTAAAGGGTCGCGGCATTAGGAAGGTTGAGAACCACTGCTCTAAAGGGACATAAATCTAATTATGGAAGTATGGCATATAGTCACAAAACATTTGTTCACAAACTATAAAACAGACTCTGCTTCTCTGTGGCTGAGTTCAACAGAGATTGTCAATAAGAATTCGTTGATTACTTCCTAAGTTCCAACTATGAGTGAGGTGCAAGAGTGTGTATAAAAGGCCTGTGTTTGTCCTTGAAGACCTTACACTCTCATCGTAAAGAGTATGATTTATTCTGTTTATTAATTTATTCAGTGAAGATTCGTGGACCACCTATAACATTGGAGTATCATGCGAAGCAAGAGGGAAATGACTAACCCACAATCCCACCCAGGAGGAGCTCAGTCTGGTAGGGGACACAGACTGTAAACAAATGGTGTACTTTCAATGGAATGTGTGTGCATAGGAATATATATAGACACGTAAGTATATTATTACTGTGAAGATTGAACTATTTGTAGGTAGATAATGCTTAACATGAGCATGAGAATGAGAAGAAACATCACCAAAAGGGTGTTTTTCAAGGAGACTCACAAGCGAAGGGTCTCCCAGATAGAAGGAACTTAGTGTGCAAAGGCACCGGGCCAGCAAATGGCGTGGTGGTTCCTTCACGGCTGACAAATTACAGGCAAGGAAATCGGGCTCTATTTCAATAATCAAGACAAAAGCTAATGAGAGAGATGGAATGTGGAGTGATTTAGGATGTAGAACCAAAACCACATGGTAGCCAGTTGATACTGGATATAAGGGATGAGAAGTGTCAACAATTACGTATTTCTATTGAGATTTCTTGGTTTCTATTGGGTCATGACTAGGTGCCCTCACCTCACCCCTGCCCAACCAGCAACAGGAGAGGAAATACAAGATAATGAATGAGAGAAGTGAAGGAGAAAGAGCTCAGATATAACTATGCCGAGTTCAAGAAACAGGTGAAACACCTAATGGAGGTGGCCCATAAAATGGTTGAAAGCTGAGGTAGGAACAAGGATAGTAGATGAGACCAACCTGAACACAGGAGAGGTAAGAAAAAAAGGTGACATTCCACAGACAATACAGCCAAGGTCATGGTGAAAGTGGGTCCTGCGGAGAAGTATTCTGGTGATAAGATGCAATATATGGTTTAGAGACTAGAAAATCTCGATCAGAGAGGCGAATGGAGGTTAGTAAATTTTTCAGGACATGAAGAATATAAGATTATCATTTATGTTCACAAAATAAAAGGCAGAACCTCCAAAATTTAGTACCAAAAGTAGAGTTTCCTGGTGAAGAGGAGAAGGTGGTATAATATTTGTTATATACTTGGCACTCTTTTAAGTACTTGACATATATTAATGTACAGGGTAGGGCAAAAGTAGGTTTACAGTTTTGAGTACATGAAACAGCTATTCTTGTTATTTATTAATTATGACATTATTTTCCATACGAACAACCTCAAACCTACTTTTTTTGCCCACCCTGTATTTAATCTTCCCGGCACAGTGTGTGGATATCATCATTATTATTTGTGGCTGAGGAACCTGAGACTCAGAGGTGCCCAGTAACTGGATGCGGTCACGCAGGTAGTAAGTGGTGGAACAGGTGCTGAGCTCCACAGCCCCATCTTCCATCACTTCACCCCACTGCCTCCCAAGCTCTTGGGCTGCTCTGACTCAGGACCTGCCCTTTGAGCCCATCCGCCGCCACCACCATGCTGATTCAGGGAGGTCTGCTCTGTCCCCTGGCGGCACGGATACAAGCCAGGACCTGTAAAGTCTTTACTGAGCCATAAAGGAGAATAAAGTGGAAACACAGGAAGAGCACTCAGAAAACTAATCCGACTAATAAAAGCCAAGTCTGATGCTTTCATAGTGAGGCTGCCCTGTTCTTCATGCTTCCCTCTGAACACAACACTCGGTCCAGCGACTGCCATCCCTACACGCCTCTTGCCTGACTCCCTCACTTTTACCAGGTGGCAAAACCCATCTTTAAAAATGGGCGATATGGACATCTAACTTGAAAAACATCTTTGTCAGTGAAACTTCTTCCTCATTTCCACGGATTTACCAGCAGACCCACCTGTACCCAGGTGACTGACATCACACCTGACATTTTTCTACCAGTGACAGCTTCCTGCCCAGGACCCCCATGCCCACAACCTTCACCTTGAAGTGTGTCTTCACTCTTCCACGTGTTACCTAATACACCACAGCAAACGCTGTGTCCACCTGGGATGAATTAGACACCTGTGAAATGGGAGTATTTTCCCATAAAGTTACAAGTGTTGGACCAGGGAGGATGCTTTGGACATAGACAGGAAAGGTCTGGACTTGACAAAGTCTTGCTAGAAGAGTTGAAGATGAACTTAAAATCAAGTCCATGGAGTAAAAGATGGCAGCAGTGTAGGGGGATGCTAAGCTCACCCCTCCTGTGAAAATACACATATGTAGGTAGCAATTGCTCCTGTAAGACAACCTAACACCGAATGGCCAGCTCTGACAACAAACAAGGGAAAAGGCTGGGGAGCGGAGGGAGCCTTGGGGGCCATGGGAACTCCTTGGGCCATTGCTGATGGTGCCCTCCACCTCAGTGGGGCAGTGGGAGCTCTGCTGGGGGCTCTGGCCTACCTGCAGTATCACCAGGCTGTGTTCACAGCTGCGTGGCCTGGAGCTTTGGCCTCTGAAAAAGGGAGCAGCAGGAACATCAGATGTTAGCACACCCACCTGGTCTCCCCGCCAACAGCTGCTCCCCCCGGAAGGCCCTGCCCTGTGCCCTGAACAAATGCTCGGCTCAGCACCTACAGCCACCTGGCACTTACAGCTGGCACAGGGCTCGCTTCCATATGGACCAATGGAGAGAGAAGGGGGGAGACTGGGGAGAGAAGGCTGGTGACTGTGGGGATCCCTGTTGTGAAGTTAGTGAGCACCATAGCTAGGTCCCCTCCACCTCCATAGGGCGGGTGGGGTTCTGTCCAGGTGTGTGGGCTTGCCTGTAGGGTCACTGAAGTGTGTTCCTGGACACATTGCCTGAGCCCATTCCAACCCCAGCAAAGGGAGCAGGCAGGACCAATAGGACAGTACTACCCGCACCTGGCCTCCCCACCTGAAACTGCTCTGGTCCACTGGGTGGGCCAGTACCCCAGGCACCTTATGTACCCACCCGGCTTCTACCAGCCTGCCAAAACCACCCCGCACATGGTCTACACACAGCCTGCTTCTAGGCAAGGCCACTTTTCCAGGACTGGAGGAGACAGCTATTTTGTCTAATTCAAATAAACAAACAAAATGTCCAACAAAATGAAAAAACAGAAAAATATCTCTCAAATGAAGGAACAAGAATTCTCAGGGGTGGGAGGAAGATTAAGGAAAAGGAAATAGTGACTTGCCTAATAAAGAATTCAAAGAATCGGTTTAGGTGGCTCACCAAACTTGAGTGGAATAAAAGAACTTAGGGAGAACTTCAACAAAGAGCCAGAAAATATAAGGAAAAAAACAAGCAGACCTGAAGAATACAATAACTAAAATAAAAAACACATTATAAGAAATCAACAGTAAATTAGCTAACACAGAACAAAGCAGTGACCCAGAGACAGACTGGTGAAATCAACCAATCAGAAAGAAAAAAAAGAGTTACAAAAATACAAGATCGTTTTAGGGACTTCTGGGATAACACCAAGCACTGAAACATTTGCATTATAGGGATCCCAGGAGGAGAAGAATGCAAAAAAAGGAACAAAAATATTATTTAAAAAAAAATAATGGCTGAAAACTTTCCCAACCTGGGAAAGGAAACAGACATTGAGGTCCAAGGAGCATAGCATTCTAAACAAGATGAACCCAAAGATACCCATACCAGGACATATTGTAGTTGAAGTGGCAAAAGTTAAAGAGACGGTCTTGAGTGAAGCAAGAGAAGAACAAGTTACATTCAAAGGAGACGCTATAGGGTTACCAGCTGATTTCTCAGCAGCAACTTTACAGGCCAGAAAGGAGTGGTTAGGACCTCTTTGAAGAGCTGAATACAATCTAGAATAATTCACCCAGCAAGGAATTCAAGAAGGAATAAAGAGCTTCCCAGACAAGCAAAGACTAAAGGACGTCATCACCATTAAACCAGCTTTACAAGAGATGGTGAAGGGTCTTCCAGTAGAAAAGGAAAGGCCATAACCAGAAATAAGAAAACAGGAGAAAGAGAAAAGCCTTGCAGGTAAAGCCAAATATTTGATAAATACAACAAGTCAGATATTCAAAAGCTACTAGGAAAGTTAAAAGAAAAAACTCAGCTTAAACTATAGTAACTAGTTAGGAGATACACAATGCAAAAAGATCTAAAATCTGATGTCAGTAACATAAAGCATGGAGGGGGTAAAATGTAATCCTTATAGAATATAGTTGAACTTAAATGCCTCACAGCTTAAAATCAACTGCTATAGATAAACAATGATATATATAAACCTTATGGAAACCACAAACCAAAAACCTACAAAGGATGCACAAAGAACCAAGAGAAAGGAACCTAAACAAGATACTAAGCAGCAAACCACAAGGAAAGAGATCAAGAGAAGAAAGGAACAGAGGACAACTATAAAAACAACCAAAAACAATGAACAAACTGGCAATAAGTACATACTTATCAATAATTACATTAAATGTAAGTGGGTTAAATGCTCCAATAAAAAGACATAGGTGGAGCCTTGGCTGGTTTGGATTAGTGCAGTGGTTCTCAACCTTTCTAATGCTGCAACCCTTTAATACAATTCCTCATGTTGTGGTGACCCCCAACCATAAAATTATTTTTGTTGCTACTTCATAACTGTAATTTTGTTACTGTTATGAATCATACTGTAAATATCTGTGTTTTCCGATGGTCTTAGGCGACCCTGCTAGCGGTTCTCAACCTGTGGGTCACTACCCAAAATCGTAATTTGCATTACGATTCATTAACAGTAGCAAAATTACAGTTATGAAACTAGTAATCAACTATGGGAAAGTACACAAATGTGTGGAGATTAAACAACATCCTACGAAACAACCAATGGGTCAAAGAGGAAATGAAACAAGAAATCAAAAACTACCTTGAAACAAATGAAAAGGAGAACACAACTTTTTAAAATGTATGAGATGCAGCCAAAGCAATTCTAAGAGGGAAGTTCCTAGCTTACAGGCCTACCTCAGGAAGCAAGGAAAATCCCAAATATGCAATCTAACTACACCAAAAGGAACCAGGAAAAAAAGAACAAACAAAACCCAAAGTAAGAAGGAAAGAAATAGGATCAGAGTTGAAATTTTGAAAAGTAGAAAAGATCAATAAAAGTAAGCTGGTTCTTTGCAAAGATAAATAAAATGGACAAATCTTTAGCCAAACTCATCAAGAAAAAGAGAGAGCCCAAATAAATAAAATCATAAATGAAAGAGAAGTTACAATGGATACCATAGAAATGCAAAGACTCGCTGAAGCATACTGTGAGCAATTACATGCCAACAAAGTCGACAATCCAAAAGAAATGGATGCATTTCTGGAAGCACATCACCTTCCAAGACCGAACCAGGAAGCAATACAAACCCCTATATTGGTTCTGCAAAAGCCCCAATGCGCGTAAGGGAAGCAGGCTGCCCAGGAGAGCTCGCTCCCCTTGTTGGGTAACCTTCCATCAGGGAACCCGCTCTGAATCCAAATCAGCCCTGCTGTCCCCAAGCAGAGGGCAGGGGCTGGAAAGGGGAGGAGAGCCTGCTGGAGGCTTCTGTTCCCGCCTGCAGGGGCGCCAGGACCTCCATCAAGTCACTTCACCTGTGCCTTGCTTCCCTCCCTTTAAACAGGATATCCCGAGAGAAACCAAGATGGCGGCATAGGTGAAACACCTAACCTGCAGCCGGGCACAACAATTTCAAAGGCACAACTAGAGGTCAGAACGGACATCGTCCAGAACCACAGGAGAGCTGGCGGACTGAAATGCCCACAGCTGGGGGGAAGGAGAAGGCCACGGGGACAATCGGGGGAGCCGTAAAAGCCTGAGGTATGGAGAAACTGGCGGAGACACGAGCACGCGCGCCTGCGGAGAGGATGGAGCCGGAGAGGAAGGGGCAGCTGACGGCCTGGCCGGCGTTCACTGGCAGGAAGGAGATAAAGGCTCCGGAGTGCGCTAAGCGCCGGCTCCGACTGCACTGAGCGCCAGTTCCGGGCGAAACCCTGGAAAGCCAGGCGCAGGCTGGGGGAATGAATCTGGGCTGTGGGGCGCAGGCACAGAGGAGCGGGGGAAGGCAGAGCTCCAGAGGCGCGCACGGGAAGGGGCGCAAAGGACGGACTGTTGCCTGCGCCACTGAACTGCCCTAGCGGGAAGGAGACATAAGCTCAGGACCGTGCTGAACCCCAGTTCCGACTGCACTGAACCCCAGTTCCGGGCGAAACCCTGGGAAGCCAGGCGCACGCTGGGGGAATGAATTTGGCCTGTGGTGGCGGAGGCACAGAGAAGCGGCGGCTCCAGACGCGCGCACTGGAAGGTGCGCAGAGGACGGACTTTTGCCTGCGCCACTGGGTGGCCCTGCTGGGAAGGAGACAAGGACGCCAGACTGCGCTGAGACCCAGTTCCAACTGCACTGAAACCCAGTTCCAGGCGAGAATCTGGGAGTCCAGATTCATTAGGGGAGGGACTGGACTGTTTGGCAGTGGGCGAAACTCCAGGGTGCGTTTCTCTCAGAGGTGTTTGCAAGGAATACAGAGGGACACAGACACAGGAGCCTCATAGGGCGGGGCTGACAGGAAGCCAAGGTTGTAGGCTCCACCCTGTAGCTCCGCCCCAGCCAAGCTGAGCAGAAGCTTTTTCCTGCTGAGTGCCTCAGGTAGTGGCTGACCCACACTGCATTGGAGACCCAGAAACGAGGGCATCTAGTGGTTGGTGGGAGATGACACCAGATTTCAATCACTTGCATAAGGGAGGCATTCTAGAGGCAGACTCAGTGAGCGCCAAGGCATTGCTGCATCAAGACCCGGCCCACAAACATGTCTCCTGCACAGCAACTCTTCCTATATGGACAAAGAGGGTCCTCACGGCCAATTGGCCTGGAGGACAATTCCTCCCAGTGACACCAACAACAATCAAGACTTAACTGTACAAAGGAGGACTAAGATGGAGACATAGGGCGGCAGCCTGATCGTTGCCTACCACAACAATATTGAGACTACGACGGGAGAGCAGAGCAGACACCAGCCAGAAAGACCGGGGGGCTGGCTGAGCAGATGCTCTACAACTAGAATAAAAGAGAGGGGTACGCAGGATGATGCTGATGCCGGTGACCCAAAGTCCACACTTTAAGAACTATGGCTCAGGCGACACAATGGTGGCCAGGAACGTGCTCGGCGCAGTTCCCCCGGCGGTCTCCGGCTGAGGGGACGGCTCCACTCGCTGCCGAGCACGGACAGACGAGCCCCTGGGAGACATGGGGTGGGAGACTCCGTGCTTGCTGACCTCCGAGTCCTTCAAGAATCTCAATGCCCCGAAGTGGCCAGGTGCGCACGTTCAGCGACTGGCCACCGTTGCAGACCCAAGGGCCGACGCAGCGACACCAGACCAGCCCACCGCCGGGCACCGGGCACACCGGAGCCTTGCCGAGCCCGCCGCCCAACGAGTTCTGCGGCAGCCGCCCTGGAGCTCTGAGAAAATGACCGAAGGAATTGCTGAGAGGGAATTGACCAACAGGAATTGGGATCAAGAAGACGAAACCCCGCTGAGACCCGAGTCCAGGCGAGCCTGCGAGCCTCTGGGCTCAGATGTGGTCACATGCCTCGGGGTCTAGGTGAGGCCTCACGCCCCTGGGTTTGGGTGAGGCCACGCGCCCCTGGGTCCAGGTGAAGCTGGATTCCGGGTTCGGGTGAGGCCATGTGCCCCTGGGTCCGGGCGAATCTGAACCCTGGGTCCGGGTGAGGCCGTGGGCCCCTGGATCCGGGTAAGGCTGGGTCCCGAGTACGGGTGAGGCCGTGAGCCCCTGGACCCGGGTGAGACCACGCGACCAGGGGTCTGAGAGAGGTAACGCGCCCCTGGGTCCGGGTGGCTTCGTGCACCTAGGTCCAGGTGAGGCCACGTGCCCCTGGGTCTGAGAGAGGCCACGCACCCCTAGGTCCGGACGAGACCATGTGTCCCTGGATCCGGGTGGGGCCTCGTGCACCTAGGCCCGGGTGGGGCCGCGTGCCCCTGGGTCTGGGGGAGGCCAGGCGTCCCTGGGTCCGGGTGAGACCGTGTGTCCCTGGATCCGGGTGAGGCCTCGTGCGCCTGGGCCCGGGTGAGGCCACGTGCCCCTGGGTCTGGGGGAGGCCAGGCGTCCCTGGGTCCGGGTGAGACCGTGTGTCCCTGGATCCGGGTGAGGCCTCGTGCGCCTAGGCCCGGGTGAGGCCACGTGCCCCTGGGTCTGGGGGAGGCCAGGCGTCCCTGGGTCCGGGTGAGACCGTGTGTCCCTGGATCCGGGTGAGACCTCGTGCACCTAGGCATGGGTGAGGTCACGTGCCCCGGGGTCTGAGAGGCCAAGCATCCCTGGGTCCGGGTGAGACCATGTGTCCCTGGATCCGGGTGAAGCCTCGTGCACCTAGGCCCGGGTGAGCCCAAGTGGCCCTGGGTCTGGGAGAGGCCAAGCATCCCTGGGTCCGGGTGCGACCATGTGTCCCTGGATCCAGGTGAGGCCGCGTGCACCTAGACCCGGGTGAGCCCAAGTGGCCCTGGGTCTGGGAGAGGCCAAGCGTCCCTGGGTCCGGGTGAGACCATGTGTCCCTGGATCCGGGTGAGGCCGCGTGCACCTAGACCCGGGTGAGCCCAAGTGGCCCTGGGTCTGGGAGAGGCCAAGCGTCCCTGGGTCCGGGTGCGTCCATGTGTCCCTGGAGCCGGATGAGGCCTCGTGCACCTAGGCCCGGGTGAGGTCACGTGCCCCTGGGTCTGGGAGAGGCCAAGCGTCCCTGGGTCCGGGTGAGACCATGTGTCCCTGGATCCGGGTGAGGCCTCGTGCACCTAGGCCCGGGTGAGCCCAAGTGGCCCTGGGTCTGGAAGAGGCCAAGCGTCCCTGGGTCCGGGTGAGACCATGTGTCCCTGGATCCGGGTGAGGCCTCGTGCACCTAGGCCCGGGTGAGGCCACGTGCCCCTGGGTCTGGGAGAGGCCAAGCGTCCCTGGGTCCGGGTGAGACCATGCGTCCCTGGATCCGGATGAGGCCTCATGCACCTAGGCCCGGGTGAGCCCAAGTGGCCCTGGGTCTGGGAGAGGCCAAGCGTCCCTGGGTCCGGGTGAGACCATGTGTCCCAGGATCCGGGTGAGGCCTCGTGCACCTAGGCCCGGGTGAGCCCAAGTGGCCCTGGGTCTGGGAGAGGCCAAGCGTCCCTGGATCCGGGTGAGACCATGTGTCCCTGGATCCGGGTGAGGCCTCGTGCACCTAGGCCCGGGTGAGCCCAAGTGGCCCTGGGTCTGGGAGAGGCCAAGCGTCCCTGGGTCCAGGTGAGACCATGTGTCCCAGGATCCGGGTGAGGCCTCGTGCACCTAGACCCGGGTGAGCCCAAGTGGCCCTGGGACTGGGAGAGGCCAAGCGTCCCTCGGTCCGGGTGAGACCATGTGTCCCTGGATCCGGGTGAGGCCTCGTGCACCTATGCCCGGGTGAGCCCAAGTGGCCCTGGGTCTGGGAGAGGCCAAGCATCCCTGGGTCCGGGTGAGACCATGTGTCCCTGGATCCGGGTGAGGCCGCGTGCACCTAGGCCCGGGTGAGCCCAAGTGGCCCTGGGTCTGGGAGAGGCCAAGCGTCCCTGGGTCCGGGTGCGACCATGTGTCCCTGGATCCGGATGAGGCCTCGTGCACCTAGGCCCGGGTGAGCCCAAGTGGCCCTGGGTCTGGGAGAGGCCAAGCGTCCCTGGGTCCGGGTGCGACCATGTGTCCCTGGATCCGGGTGAAGCCTCGTGCACCTAGGCCCGGGTGAGCCCAAGTGGCCCTGGGTCTGGGAGAGGCCAAGCATCCCTGGGTCCGGGTGCGACCATGTGTCCCTGGATCCGGGTGAGGCCGCGTGCACCTAGACCCGGGTGAGCCCAAGTGGCCCTGGGTCTGGGAGAGGCCAAGCGTCCCTGGGTCTGGGTGCGACCATGTGTCCCTGGATCCGGATGAGGCCTCGTGCACCTAGGCCCGGGTGAGCCCAAGTGGCCCTGGGTCTGGGAGAGGCCAAGCGTCCCTGGGTCCGGGTGAGACCATGTGTCCCTGGATCTGGGTGAGGCCTCGTGCACCTAGGCCCGGGTGAGCCCAAGTGGCCCTGGGTCTGGGAGAGGCCAAGCGTCCCTGGGTCCGGGTGAGACCATGTGTCCCTGGATCCGGGTGAGGCCGCGTGCACCTAGGCCCGGGTGAGCCCAAGTGGCCCTGGGTCTGGGAGAGGCCAAGCGTCCCTGGGTCCGGGTGCGACCATGTGTCCCTGGATCCGGGTGAGGCCTCGTGCACCTAGGCCCGGGTGAGCCCAAGTGGCCCTGGGTCTGGGAGAGGCCAAGCGTCCCTGGATCCGGGTGAGACCATGTGTCCCTGGATCCGGGTGAGGCCTCGTACACCTAGGCCCGGGTGAGCCCAAGTGGCCCTGGGTCTGGGAGAGGCCAAGCGTCCCTGGGTCTGGGTGCGACCATGTGTCCCTGGATCCGGATGAGGCCTCGTGCACCTAGGCCCGGGTGAGGCCACGTGCCCCTGGGTCTGGGAGAGGCCAAACGTCCCTGGGTACGGGTGAAGCCAGATCCTGGGTCCGGGTGAGGCCGTGCGCCCCTGGATCCATCCGGGTGAGGCTGGGTCCCAGGCCCGGGTGAGACCACGCGCCCCTTGGGTAGGGGTGAGGCCACGTGCCCCTTAGTCTGGGTGACGCCGTGCCCCTGGGTTCGGCCGAGACCAAACCAGAGGGAGTCGGACCTCCATTACCACCATTTGTCCACCATCCAGAGCTGAGGGGTCAGTGCTGACATGTACACATAAGGAACTACTGGACATCGAAATTGGGTCTCAAAAGAACTGTTGGTCCAGGGGGAAGCTCGCTACAGATTGATTCATTTGCCTGTCAGCATAACTATTATTGCTCGTCTCACATTCAGTTCTTATTAGTATATATCTAGTGACATATGATCTCGCTCATCTAGGGGAAATGATGAACAACATAGACTGAGGAACAAGAACAGAACTAGAAGCAAGGAGGCATCGATCGGACTATCGGGCTTCAGAGGGAGGATAGGGGAGGGTAGGGGGAGGGTGGGGGGGAGGGGGAGAGTTCAACCAATGGACCTGTATGCATGCATATAAGCCTATCCAACGGTTATGTTCAACAGGGGATTGGGGCTTGTGTGGGGAGTGGGGTGGGATGGGAATGGGGGGATGAGGACAAATATGTGACACCTTAATCAATAAAGAAATTTAAAAAAAAAAAAAAAAAAAAAAAAAAAAAACAGGATATCCCACCTTCCTCCCCAGAAAACGTGTGCTGCGGTCCAGGGGGGCTTTGTCTACAGCGGCTTTGAACTTGTTGGTAGGACGTCCTGCACAGGTTGCCGTGATCCCACTCCCATAGAAAGTAGGTCCTTGACAACACGTGCAGGAAGGTGATCCACCATGTGGTGAAGCCTGCCCAGGGTGTCCCCTGGGTAAACAGACACGGAAAGCATACCTGCTGGGAGCTGCTGGGCCGGGAGCGGGGAGGAAACCCGGGGTCTAGTCGTCATCATTTGTGTGAGAGAAGGTGACAGAGCTCAGGCAAGGCCAAAAGGAACCCACCCAACCAAGGAAACCCTGAGGTGTGTGTGTGTGTGTCTCTGTGTCTTGTATGTCTGTGTGTGTCTGCATGTATCTCTGTGCGTGTATCTCTGTGTGTGCATCTGTCTGTGGGTGTGTCTATATGTGTCTGTGTGTTTTGTGTGCCTGTGTGTGTCTGCATATGTCTCTGTGCATGTATCTCTGTGTGTGTCTCTGTGTGTCTGTGCATGTCTGTGTGTGTCTGTGTGTGTGCATCTGTCTGTGTGTGTGTGTGTGTGTGTGTGTGTCTATGGTGTCTATGTGTGTCTGTGTGTGTCTCTAACAGACTCACAACAGCTACTCTGGGGTTACCGAGGAGCCTGCAGAACACATGCGTGGCCAGGTGGTGAGAGATGATGGGTTTCCAGCACTGTCTATCCACCCAGAAGTCGGTGGGTTCCTGCAACCAAAAGCCAGCTTGTGATTGTCCAAGTAGCATCAGCTCTCCCTGCCCTGCTCACCTCCGAACTGGCTTCCCGACGCTGATATCCACACGCCAGGTGTTCTCAGCTGAAAGGTTTCTGGAGCATTCTACAGAGAAAAGTCAATAAGCCACAGCCACCGATCTCTAAAACATTACCAACCTAGTAGCCCACACTTAGACATACAGCCCAAGCTTAAAGCCAGCCTGGCAGCCTTTCATCCCCTTTGAGAATAGCAGAATACGAGATTAAGCAAAAACAAATGCCTGCACACAGACAACAGTATGGAGATAACCAGAGGGAAAGGGGGTGGAGGGAGGAAGAAGAAGGTAAAGGGAAGATAAATGGTGACAGAGGAAACTTGACTTTGAGTGTGAATACACAATACAATTTATAGATGATATATTATAGAATTCTAAACCTGAAACCTATGTAATTTTATTAAACTAGAGGCCCAGTGCATGAAATTCGTGCATGTAGGGGGAGATTCCCTCAGCTCAGTCTGCACCCTCTCCAATTGGGGACCCCTTGGGGGACATCCCTCTCACAATCTGGGACCGCTGGCTCCTAATTGCTCACCTGCCTGGCTGCCTGATTGTCCCTAACTGCCTCTGCCTGCCAGCCTGATCACCCCCAATCCCCTCCCCTGCCAGCCAATTTGGTTCTGATTGGTCGGTTTCTATGCCAGTCAGCATCAAAAGCTCCACCTCCTAGACAGCCATTGGTTCTTCACAGCACCCACATTTGGTTCTGATTGGTCGGTTCCTATGCCAGTCAGCATCTCCAGGCCTATCTCTGGGCCTGATCAAAGAGGCAGGGCTTAACAGCAGCCCCTGCAGAGGCCGGGAGAGAAAGAAAAGCTTGGCTGTTGGCGAAGCTCAGAAAGAAAGAGGGAGAGAAAGAGAGAGGCAATTACTGATGAACAGCTGAGCTTGGCTGTTGGCAAAGCTCAGAAAGAAAGAGGGAGAGAAAGAGAGAGGCAATTACTGATGAACAGCTGCCACTGAGGCTGCAGATCAGACTCTGCCTCTCTTTCTGGGTCTCAGCCCCCTGGGCAGTCAGTGCTGGGTCACCAGGCTGCAGCTGGGCAGTCAGTGCTGGGTCGCCCTGGCAACCCAGCGCTGACTGAAGGACTTCCAGGTTGGTCAGCCTTCGGTTGTGATTGGTCATTACAACCCTGGCCTTTTATATATTAGACTAGAGGCAAGAGTATGCCTTCCTTCCCCTGGCTGCTGGCACTGGCTTCCTGCTGGCACCTGGGACCCGGGCTTCCCTCACAGCCCCGGCTTTGTCCGGGACGTCATCTGGAAGGATGTCTGGTCTAATTAGCATATTACACTTTTATTATTATAGATGTCACCCCCAACAAATTCAAGACAAATTTAAAAATAAATAAGCAAATAAATAGCAGAATAAACAGACCACCTAACACTCTATGCCCCTCCATGTGCATATATGTCCCTCTGTGTATATATGTGCCCCTCCACCTATGTATATAAAACCCTAATATGCAAATAGACCGAACAGCGGAACAACCAAACAACCGGTCATTATGACATGCACCAACCACCATGGAGCACATGTAGAACATGGTGGGCGTCAGCCGCGGTGGGATGGTGGAGAAGGTGAGCGGGGACGCCAGACCACGGTGGGGCACTGGTGGCTGTCATCAGGGCAAGCCTCTGGTGGTTACTGAAAATTCTTTCCTCCCGCGTGCCACGGTCACGCCTGGCTCTTGCACCTGCTGCCAGCACTGGCCCCGCTTGCGCTCACTGCTGGCACCAGAGCCACTGCTCACACCCGCTGCTGGTGCCCAGTGCCAGCCCCAATCACTCGGCACCATCAGTGGGTGTGAGCTGCAACTGCCAGCCCTGATCGCCCCTCAGGGCTTTCTCCACCTCCCCCTGCTCCTGAGGGGCAATCAGGGCAGCAGCTTCTGCTCTCACCCGATGACAGTGCTGGCCCTATTTGCATCCACTGCTGGCAGGCCCTCACTTGGCTGAGCTCTGCCTGGGAGCCCGCACCTTGCATGTCCCAGGCCCCCTCCTGTTTAGACGGGCTCAGTAGTCCTGAGCTTAAAATGCCTGTGTCCTTTGAGCCTGCAGAGAGAGGAGGCAGAAGAAAGAATGAGCAAGCAGGACTGCTGGGGGCGTATGTAGGAATATGAGTTAAGACAGACCGGCCACGGGATGTTGGTTGAGTGCACACTGTTGAGAAAGTGAGACTGATACTTAACAAATGGGATCCATTCCTGTCACCATGGCAGGTTTCATACGTGGAAAAAAATGTCATTTTATGGGGAAAAGTGGTTTTTAATTGAAATGTAAATATGCATGAAATGGCTAAGATCCACACAGGTCCTTGCTATACAGAATCATCTGAGCTATTTCTCCGAGATCAGCAGCAACGGTAGGCAGCCTGGGACCCTGTCCTGGGCTCACAGCACAGGTGCATCACTGATGGTGGCTCAGCCAGAGGAAGCTCTGGAGCCCTCCTCAACGCAGCTCCTCAGGCGACCTCGTCATCAGACTGTCCAGTCATTTGTTCACTCAACAAATGTTCACTGAGCACCTACTGTATACCAGGCATTGTGATGGGTGCTGCACGATAACAGCACACAATACAGTCCCTGCGCCCTGAAGGGTTAGTGTGATGAGGCTGGCATTTAATGCAAAAGATATTTCCACCCTGACAGACTAGCCACTCATCTCACAAGACAGAAGGGGATACACACTCAGTACTCTTACTTCTGTGAATTCAAGGTCTCTGGGACTTGAACTTCTGGGTAAACAGACTGGGGAAGAAGAGAATTACTTATTATACACTAGGAAGGTGTCCATTAGCCACCATCTCTTTGGCTACGTTAACAGAAAATCCAATAAAAATGCATGTTAAGTGGTAAAGAAGTTTACTGCCTTACTGTGTCAGAGACTGAACTGTCCCTCAATATCCCATAGTACTGGTAACACAACCCTCATTCTGACCTGGTGGCCTTTGGTTACCCAGGATAAAAGCTATGGTCCAGGGTCCCTCACACTGAGTGTTAGCCAAGGAGACACAAGCCAACATGTATTTGGCAGCTTCTAGACTCTTCCCCATGAGACAGATGATACGTACACTTTGCCTTCTCCCTCCTCAAGTCTTCCTCCTCCGGCCACCTGGAACGCAGATGCCATAATATGGACCGTAGGATGAGGGCCACATCCTAGAGACAGTGGATGGATGTTCTGGAAGAATCCTAGGTCCCTGAGGACGTCATGGAATCTGCTCAGCACACCAGCCCTGGCCTGCATTCTTACAGACGTTTACATGAAAAAGAATTAAACATTTTATATTTAACTCACTGTTATTTTAGGTCTGCATGACTCACAGCAAAAGCTGGCCCTAGTGATGCATCCTGATGCTACCTCTGCTATGGGTGGGCGTCAGCAGTGGTGTGATCCAGTGGCTCTGGCTGCATTCCTCTGCCATCCCCGTGGCCTCTGCGTGCTCCATGAGGGAGACTCAGCTCAGGCCGGTAAGGATGTGGGTGCAGGGGGCTGGAACTCATGTCTGCACATGACAAAAACCTAACAAGAGAGGGGAAAGTGGCTTCCAGGTTTCCCAAAAGAGAGAAGAACATACAAAGACGTCCCCAACAAACCTTTCCCCTTGTATTTGGGCCTGAATTGAATCCTAAAACAATCATTGGCAAGGGGACAGGAATACCCTCAGACCAAATAGAGCCACCCTGGAACCAGGGCGGGGCAGCTTCCTCCCGGCAGGCCCTCCACGGTGGGAAAGGGCTGGAGAGTGAACAAAAGTGAAATTGTGTTAGGAAGGAGGAAAAGGAACGTTCCTGTCACTTAGGAGCACAGCACACCGCCCAAATCTCCTGGCCTAAAACAATCCCCTTAACGTTCTTATTTGGCTCACACGTCTGCCATCTGGGCAGGACTCGGCATGGCACCTCGCCAGTGCTCCACGTGCCACCCGAGATCGGCCGGGCAGCTCCATGTCTCTGTGCCGGGTCTCCACCCGGCTTCCAGCACAGAAGGTGGCTTCCTACTCCCTGCACTTCTGACCGACGGCTGGGGCTCTGCAGGCACCGCCCAAGATAGAAGAACAGGAGGGGTGCTCTAGCCTCTTGTAACTCGGCCTCCCTCTGTGTCCTTCTCTGTGTACAGCAAGTCTCAAAGGCCCAGGTCCAGAGTGGGAACATCAATCCCACATCTTGCTGGTTCCATGGCAAGGTGCTGGGAGGAGATATGAGAGTGGAAGTGTTGCTTCGACTTGTTTTGGAAATGCAATCTGCCCTGGGGTGAATGGAGGTTGATAGGCCACCAGTAGTGTCTGCCACCGGAGATAAGACATATCTACAGACATCCTCTTATAAGGTGACAGCTGCCGTGAGATGTAGGGGACATGCACTGGAGCAATATTTGTGCTATATTGTCATGACTGTCCCCCCAGCTCTCCTCTGTTCAAATATCCTGCCTGGGTCACATGAGCTCCACACCCTCGGGCGTATTTCACCTCTGAAGCGCCTACACCCTGGGCAGAAACTGCCTCCAAACCAGCTTGTCCCAAGGAGGCGGCCATGGGCCCCGCGGGGCAGCCAGACACTCTGTCCCTGGGTTACGGGACACCTTCACTGAGGCACAGCAGACACACGGCAAGCAGAGGGACGTGAGCCATGTCAGGTGAGGAGGTTTAAAACGAAAAGCTCCCTCATGGGGAAAGCGAACTAACCTCTGAATCATGCCCCCTCCTGAACACACATCCAGATTTGCAAAGCCCCTTGCATTACTCAAACCCAACATGAACACTCCACTATAGTCACACCTGCCTCCCATCACACCTCCTCTCATCACACCTGCCTCCCATCATACCTCCTCCCATCACACCTGCCTCCCGTCACACCTGCCTCCCATTACACCTCCTCCCATCACACCTCCTCCCATCATACCTCCTCCAATCACACCTCCTCCCGTCACACCTACCATCACACCTCCTCCCATCACACTTGCCTCCCATCACACCTACCTCCCGTCACACCTGCCTCCCATCACACCTCCTCCCATCACACCTCCTCCCGTCACACCTCCTCTCGTCACACCTCCTCTCGTCACACCTCCTCTCGTCACACCTCCTCCCGTCACACCTGCCTCCCATCACACCTCCTCCCATCACAACTCCTCCCGTCACACCTCCTCTCATCACACCTCCTCCCGTCACACCTGCCTCCCGTCACACCTGCCTCCCGTCACACCTCCTCCCGTCACACCTCCTCTCATCACACCTGCCTCCCGTCACACCTCCTCACGTCACACCTGCCTACATCACACCTCCTCCCATCACAACTCCTCCCGTCACACCTCCTCTCATCACACCTCCTCCCGTCACACCTGCCTCCCGTCACACCTGCCTCCCGTCACACCTCCTCCCGTCACACCTCCTCTCATCACACCTGCCTCCCGTCACACCTCCTCCCGTCACACCTGCCTACATCACACCTCCTCTCATCACACCTCCTCCCATCACACCTCCTCCCGTCACACCTTCTCCCATCACACCTCCTCCCGTCACACCTCCTCCCGTCACACCTCCTCTCATCACACCTCCTCCCATCACACCTCCTCCCTTGACACCTGCCTCCCGTCACACCTGCCTCCCGTCACACCTCCTCCCGTCACACCTCCTCCCGTCACACCTCCTCCCGTCACACCTCCTCCCGTCACACCTCCTCTCATCACACCTCCTCCCATCACAACTCTTCCCGTCACACCTGCCTACCATCACACCTGCCTACCATCACACCTGCCTCCATTCACACCTGCCTCCATTCACACCTGCCTATCACCCTCCACTTTGCTGCAGAACATTAACTCAACCTCACTCAATGGCTGGAGCACAGGTGAGAGCTGGCAGAGCGGTGTCTACTCACAACTAGTTCGTGAGGCCATGGTCACTTGTTGTTTTAAGTGAAACTTACAAAACAACGAATTTAAAAAGCGACGAATTTTGGCTGAGCAGCAGGCCCTGGGCAAAGAGGGGGGCCTGGCAGGCCTGAGACCCGGAACCGAAGTCTGGCCTCAGTGACCTCCTCACTGGCCCTGAGCCCGGTCCCTGCCCCCTAAAGTGATAGCTCAGAAATGCCTTGTTGGGAAGTCACGGTGACTTGGGTTTGGGATACAAACACCATGACCTGGGCTCTGGGGTCAGCCTTGCCTTCGAATGCTGGAACTCCCACCAACTCCAGCCTGGGAGCCTTTTCCTAACGGATACAGCCTCCCGCAGACCAGCCTCAGCCATCTCCAAGGCGTCACACGTGCCTCCCTTAAAACAGTCCCGAAGCCCTGGCTGGGCCGCCTGCCACTGGCATCAGAGGAACAGCGGTGAGCTGAGGTGCCCACGGGGCGCAGGCTGGCTGGCCCAGCAGCTTGGGGAGCTGCACCTGTCAAGCAGCACAGACAGCACGTGGCTCCCTCCATGGGTTCCAGGAGCTTGGCCACAGGAGACTCAGACCCCTGCACCCCGCTGAAGGTTCCAGTTGCTGCGACGGGCCTCAGCCAGCCGGGCGCTGTTGGCCTCTGGTGGGGTGAACACAGGGTCTCTGCTCGTGGCACCTGCAGTGACTTTGTGAGGCCAGCAGGCCTCTGCCATCAGTGCGTGGGTCGTAAGGTCGCGGCATCTGAAGTCAGAGTCCCTGGGCCCAGGGCCCAGGACAGCACTGTCCGGGTATATGTTGGGGAAGTCGCTGAAACTCCGGCTTCAGTCTCCTCACCTGCAAGATGTGGTTCATCATTAAGCTTTGCCAGGAACTCACAGTTTAAAACAAACAAACATCAACTACAGCATTTTGGGTCCGATATTAAGCTAATCTGAGGGCCACCATGCCACAGAGCAAAAGCAGAGGAGCTTTTGAGTCACAAGGCAAGGATTAGGCTCTTCTCCCCTTGGACCTTCGTGTCCTCCTCTAGAAATGGCTTCTGGTGACCCCAGTGGTGTTGGGTTGGGGCACCCTGGAGTGGTGTGGCCTGGAGCAGTCCCTCAGCCCCACTGAGCCTGCTCCCCTCACTGCTCAGTGGAACTAATAGTATCCATTTCTGCATGTAATTGCGATTTTTAAGTGGAATAATAAATTCATGTAAAAAATCTTTGAAAGGAGGCTAGCTTGTAAGAGGCACTTAATAAAAAGAATAAAATGGAAACTAAATTTTTATCATAAAATTATTAAATTCATACAAATAAAAGTAAAATGGAAACTAAATTTGTAGTATAAAAGAGAAACTAAATCTTCTAAATGGAAACTATTATAATCAATACTAGAGGCCCAATGCATAAAATTCATGCATGGGGCCCATCGGCCCTCACAGCTGCAGTGCCTGATTTCATCTAGAAGGTCGTCCGGAAGGTTATCCAGACGGTCATTCTGCTGTTCAGCCGTCTGGTCTAATTAGCATAGTATGCTTTTATTATTATAGACTAGAGGCCCGGTGCACAAAATTTGTGCACTTGGTGGGGGGGTGGGATCCCCTCAGCCTGGTCTGCGCCTTCTCGCCGTCCAGGAGCACTCGGGGGGTGGGGAGCAGGCCTAAGCCGGCAGTTGGACATCCTTAACGTTGCCATGAAAGCGGAAGAGGCTCCCGCCACTGCCACTGCACTCACCAGCTGTGAGCCCAGCTCAGGGCTTCTGGCTGAGCAGCACTCCCCCTGTGGGAGCACACTGACCACCAGGGGACAGCTCCTGCGTGGTGGTCAGTGCACATCATAGTGACCGGTCATTCAGTCATTTGGTTACTTAGGTTTTTATATATATAGATCCTTGTCCCCCACAATGCCTAAGAATACAAACACAGTTTAGTACCTAAAATTATTATCTTAGAAAAGTAAATAATTAAGCTGTGATCAGAACACAGTAATTCAAATAAATATTTGGAGAGTTAAGAGCTTAGGCTAGGAGTCAGGCTGCTTGGGCTCAACCCTAGCTGTGTGACCTCAGACAAGTCGCCTAACCTCTCTGTGCTTTAGTTTTGTTATCTCTAAGTGGAATGACAATTGTCGCTATCTCATCTGGTCATTGTGAGAATCAAATAACCTCAACAAGTTGACACAGAGGAGTCCTAGAAAGTGTCTAACTCATGGTGAGTGTGCAGTAGGTGCTGGCTGTGTGCCAATGGCCATGCTAATAGTTTGGTGAATCACACATCCCACGTCAGGCTAGTGCTTCCTCTAAAGGACTCAGAATCTAAGAAGAAAATAGATCCCCTATAACCAAATGGTGCATTGTGCCATTTTGACAAAGCTACCCTTTTCTCAAGACACTTGACTGTTATCTGCCAGCAATCTTTCAACATAAGCATGCAATAATTATTCATGTGGATGCTGCCCCCTGGATTGTGCAGTGCAGATACGGGACCCTGATAACTGGACATGAGAATGTGTGTGCATGCACCCATGTGCACAGGCACACATTTTATCAGTAATAAGATAAAGGACCAAGCCAAGGGGAAGGGCTGGGAGAGAGCAAAGGAAGACTGTAGAGAAAGGGACATTTCCGGTGGGCCTTGAGCAATGAGTGGAAACCTGCCAGGTGGAGTTGGGGGCTAGCAGGAGAGATGAAAAGGGAATCCAACTGAGGCAAACAAAATAAGCCAAGTTCAGAAGCATAAGCGTGGGACCAGAGAGAGGAGTCTGATTGTGAATAGCCGGGGGGTGACAGGTTGGACCTGGTGGGGGTTGGGGGGAAGGAGAGGAGTCTTTAGAAATGTGTAATCAGGTTATCTCTCAAGATGGGGGTGCCTCTCACACCCGAATCACCTGATGTGTGTGTGTGTTGAAATGCAGGTTCCTGGGCCTCACCCCAGAACTGCTGAAGCAAGCTGTCTGGAGATTAATCCTGGGGCCCCACATTTTTAATAAGCGCCTCGGACAATGTTTATGTTTCATAAACTCTGAGAACCACGGTGGCAGGCAGCAGGGGCATCCCAAGTCCTGAAGTGGAGGAAGACCCCGGAACAAGCTGGTTTAACCCAGTGAGTGGAGAGGACATTTCACACGACAGCAGGCGATGCAGCAAGCTCCGCGAGTCCTGGTTGGCATCATGAGCACAAAGCACGGGCCTCGGGAGCCTGAGGGTTGGAAGGAATTGGCCAGCTCCAGGAGACAGGACAGTGGAAGGAGCAGCACCCGCTCACCACAGGCCGAAGGGCTGCACCAACGCCTGTGTGCTCGCCACACCACGGCATATCCACAGCAGCTAAACAGCACAGTGCATAGTGAAGATCTCCAGGAAGTATTGTTGATTGAAACAAGCAAATGACCAAGCTAAGCAGAGGATGAGCTACCTTTTTGTAAAGCAAACTCACATGTCCCATAACCCCACACGTGTATATACATATATGTAAATGCACGAAAATGTTCTAGAAGGACCCTCAATGCACTGATAATAACAGTGACTTCTGGGAACTGGTTTTGCTTGGGAAGAGTGGTTAAGGGAAATGCAGACTCATCATCTCATCCCATTTCTATAAAGAGAATGTATTCCTGTATCACTGTGTAATTAAAATTTACTTTGAGAAGAGATCAGATTAAAACGGAGCTGGCTGGGTTGTGGGCTCAATCCCCAGTAGGGGGCATGTAGGAGGCAGCTGATCAATGATTCTCTCTCATTATTGATGTTTCTATCTCTCTCTCCCTCTCCCTTCCTCTCTGAAATGAATAAAAATATGTAAAAATGAAAAGCCTAGCCCTGACCAGTTTGGCTCAGTGGATAGAGCATCGGCCTGCATACTGAAGGGTCCCAGGTTCAATTCCGGTCAAGGGCATGTACCTTGGTTGCGGGCACATCCCCAGTGGGAGCTGTGCAGGAGGCAGCTGATCGATGTTTCTCTCTCATAGATATTTCTGGCTCTCTGTCCCTCTCCCTTCCTCTCTGTAGAAAATCAATAAAAATAAAAAGCCTATAAAATAAAGAGGTAATATGCAAATTGACCATCATGCCCTCACAACGATGGCTGCCTATGACCAGGCCGGCAGGGGGGTTAGGGAGGGACGACCAAAGGACTGAACAAGCAGGCTCTGTGGGGTAACCAGGCCAGCAGGGGGGCTATGAGGGGTGACCAGGCTGGCAGAGAGGGTCAGTCAGGGGCAACCAGGCCAACAGGAGGGACAGTAAGAGGTGACCAGGCCAGTGGGGGGAGCAGTTGGGGACAACCAGGCTGGCGGGGGGGCAGTACGGGGTGACCAGGCCGGTTTGGGGGGGCAGTTAGAAGCAACCAGGCCAGCAGGGAGGGAGCAGTTATGGGCGACCAGGCTGGCAGCGGGGTCAATTAGGGGCGACCAGGCCGGCAGGAGAGGCAGTCAGGGGCGATCAGGCCAGCATGCAGAGGCAGTGAGAGGTGATCAGGCCTATGGGGGGAGGGCAATTAGGGGCGACCAGGCAGGCAGGCAGGTGAGCGATTAAGAGCCAGTGGTCCAGGATTGTGAGAGGGATGTCCGAGTGCCGGTTTAGGCCCAATCTCCAGGATTGGGCCTAAACTGGCATTTGGACATCCCCCAAAGGGTCCTGGATTGGAGAGGGTGCAGGCTGGACTGAGGAGACCCCTTCCCCGCCCCCCAGCATGCACAAATTTCATGCACCGGGCCTCTAGTAAATAAATAAAACGGAGCTGGCTCTGAAGACAACCTTGTCCCTCTTCCTAGTTTTGCTTCCAAGGTGACATTGACTAAGCACCGCCCCCATGCATCTCCACTCAACCAAATCAGAGATGGAGACCAGGTGGACAAAGCTAAGGTCTTCTTCTGAATAAATCAGGGCAGCTGAGCTACTAATCTGAATAAACACAGGACACAGAGGATCCTTAGGTTGCCCTCTCCTTCCAGCAAGGCTCACTTTGTAAGTGCTAAGGTTCAGATGTCTCCAGGCAACCTGGAGGAAGGCTTTCATTGCAGTAAAAGCTTTATGGCTTTGAAAAAAAAGAGTGTGTGACCACTCCACCGAGGTAATAAAGAACAGAAAATCTGGCGTGCTTTCTTTCCTCGTATGTTTTAAGTTCTAGCTCCAGCGTCATGGAATGAGAGCATATTCTGCTAGGAATTGTTCATAGAAAAGGAGGTTTTCCGTTGGGATTTGCACCAAGGGATATAGCAGCAAAAATAGTGAGATAACACCTAATTTTCTGTGCACAACCATCATTAACTCATGCAAGGCCTTTTACAAATGCCGGAGTCAGCCCAAGAAAACCTGTTGAAGTCACACACGAGAAACTGCCTAGCAGCCAAACCTTGTTGTTAAATTGAATTAAGTGTTTTATGTGTCACTTTTTGAAAAATAAACTGCACCACACGTTTACCAGACCAGAAACTGCAGAAATACTTAAGGTTTTGCCCTTCTGCAATTGAGACTAGTATATGTCTTGATTCCGTAGAGGCAGGCTTTCCGTTGCAGGATTATAGAATGGCGTATTTGAGGGAACTGTGGGTTGTTATAAAGTGGGTCAGCTAATGCTGTCTGGTCTGTTTTGCTGTGGACACCCAGAGCAGAATGTCCGAAAAGCTCCAAGAGGTGACTCGGTGCTTTGCAAATTCTCTTCTCTGTGCTGACTCAGCATGTCACTCATTGCTCTTAGCATTGCCAACAATGACGTTTCTTTTTCTTTCTCTGCACATCACTTACAACAGAACAGAATGAAATAAACCTTTAAACAAGAAGGCATTCGGTGTTATCCATTTTAAGTGCTTAGTCCACCATTAGTATGGGTTTTATAAATAAACTAGGGGCCCAGTGCACGAATTCATGCACCTTGAAAGGAACTGTGGGCTGCGAGACTGTGGTGGGCACAGGGGCGGGTCTCAGCCTATCCTTCGCACCACCGCCTGACCCCTCCTGCCATGCCCCCAGCCTCCTGTCTGCTGGCAGCCCTGCTCCCACGCGCTGACGACGCCAGCCCTGCTCGCACCTGCTGATGGCGAGCAATTAGGGCTGGTGCCAGCGGCGGGTGTGAGCGGTGGCTCTGGCACCAGCAGTGGGTGCGAGCAGGGCTGGCGCCAGCAGCAGGTGAGAGTCCCTGGCAGGACCATGGCACATGGGAGCAAAGAATTTTCAGTAACCACTAGAGGCTCGCCCTGATGATAGCAACTGGAGCCCTGCTTTGGTCTGGCGCCCCAGCTCACCTGCTCCACCATCCCGCCTGCTGCCGATGCCCGCCATGTTCCACACATGCCCCCTGGTGGTCAGCGCACGTCATAGAGAATGGTTGTTCAGTTGTTCTGCCGTTTGGTCTATTTGAATATTAGGGTTTTATATATATATAGATACCAAGCTCCCCAATTTCCATGAAATAGAATATAATACATGCAAACACATTTTGCCAGAAGGTATGCTAGTGATCATAAAAGGCAACAATGGAAATGGAAATATTCATGATTTGGGTTTAGCTGCTCTTATGTTCAAAACATCTAGAGAAGGTTAGGGTGATCTCTTGGCTTATCCATGCCAAATCACAAGATGCTACTATGATCCCTTATAGGCTGTGACTATTTAACAAATCATATATAAAGATACCCACCCAGAAAATACTTACCTGGTGTTTTCTGTGTCCAAGACACACAGGGAATACAAAAAAAAAAAAAGAATGAATCCAGAATCCATTACTATCTATGCATGGTAAGTCAACCAGGTAATTCCCACAGATGTTTTCAATCCAACATCTTCGGCTGTGATGGTCGCCCCTTATAGTTCTTCCTCAATCTTCTTCAGGGACTTTTCCAGCACATAGGTTGCCTTGCTTTCTACCACGTAGCCCACCTGACCACAGCCTGACGAACCAGGTCTGAGAGCCAGTGGCCTAGGGAGTGGCCTGGCGGAGAGCTCCTCCCCAAAGAGGCCCGTCTACAGAATGAGGTCTGGCCATCCAGTGAGCTATTCTATTGGTTGATTTTTAGAGAGGGGGGAGGCAGGGAGAGAGAGAGAGAGATCTGTTGTTCCACTAATTTATGCATTCGTTGGTTGATTCTTGTATGTGCTCTGACCCAGATCGAACCCCAAACCTTGCATATTGGGATGACGCTCTAACCAATTGAGCTACCCAGCCAGGCCCGATACAGGACCTGTACGAAGGGGTGGCGTTCCAGGAGGGAAAGAAGGATGGAAATGTCTGGCTGGTGTGGGAGAATCTGCTCACGCACCCTTTTCTTAAATGTGTCACAATCACGTGGGATTAGACTCCATTGGATTCATTGAAATGAGTGATAGAAGAGTTTCATTTTTGTGTCAATATTTATAAAACACCAGCCACTCAATCCTTGACAACTATTCAAAATTATGATGAAAAAAATTAAACTTTTACTTTTAAATGCTCAAAATTCAGTGAGGAGCTGTGCAAGCAAAGTCCTGAAGGCTGGCGCTCCGCCTGAGAAACGACAACTGCGAGGCGTAAAGGGCTTTGCTGCACGGTGAGAAGCGGACTGCGAGGGCGCCATCGACGTCACTAACAGCAAAAAGCGAGGGGGCCTTTATTCTGGGCAAGACGGTCACACTTGGCAAAGGACCTTCCCGCACGTGACAGGCTCCGTCACCGAAGGATTCCAGGGTCCCTCAGTGGCCCCGGAATGCCTGTCCCCATGCAGGCCTGTCCTCACGAACCAGCAGACTTCCTTACCAGCCAGCCCATCAGCTGGAGTTTTTCCCAGGTGCGGCCACCAGGATAATTATTTCTTTATCGTTGCCTCAAAAATCAACTCATATTTAATTCTCCCTGGTACATAATAAAATAACACAACTTTAGAGAGGCCCGTGGGGGCCAATCACACCCATCCTGCGCTCCCCCTGGTGAGACCCCGGAAGGCACCCTTCTGGGTGAAGCTGCCGGGGGGCTGAGCCCCTGGCCTTCCAGACGCAGGTGCACGCCACCACCTTGTCACCCAGGAACGCGGGCTAGTGCACCAGCTGGAAGGACTCAGGTCTGCCTCCGGCTCAGAGAACGTGTTTGGTTAAAGGAAGGCCCAACAGTGACCCAAGATGGTCACTTTGTTCTCTGTCAACAAAGAGAGAACCCGATCTTGTTCGCCAGCTTCCCCTGTGCCAACGCCCTGTTAGGAAACAGCCGGACACTGTGACCCCCGGAGACTGTTCATGACGTGCTCAGCTGTCCCTGGTGTTCTGGAAATAGTCAGGCCCACTGAGTCCTACGTGCGCCTGCTTTTATCTCCTGCCGCGCAATAGCCCACGCGCCTCCTGCGATAGTGTCCCTCTGAGGCCAGAAGAGACGTGACTGGAGCCAAAGTCCACCAGTGACACCAGAATACAGAGCGGGAAAAGCTCCCAAACGTTCCTTGAGCAACAGTTGCGTTTCAGTCACACCTGCATCTGAATGCCAGCTCTCCCCAGCTCTGTGGCCTCGCAGCAGGTCACTTAACCTTCCGAGCCTCGGTTTCCTCCTCTGTAAAATGGGAATGATGAGGCCTGTCTTTCAGAGGCATAACCGACACAAGCCAGGTATCTAGTAAAACACCTGGCAGTCGGCGAACGTGGAATACGCGTTAAACAGCTCCTTTGCTCCATAGAATAAAACAGAAAACCGGTTGCCCGGGACCAGCTGGCGAGTCACTAGCCCTCTCATACCAGCAGATCGCCAATGAACCTCAAAGAGAGGACAAAGATCCTCCCCGATTTCTTCAGCAACATCTGAGCTTTTCCTCAATTGTGGTAAAAAGTACAATAATTTACCTGTGGCCAGAAGTTTGGCAGTGGCTTCAGGATTCAACCTATGGCGTTTGGATTTCGTTGCGGGTGCCATTATCGTGGTAATGTAGTAGTTCCTTGACTGAAAGTAATTCATCCCTTCTCAGATTTGCACAGGTGGCTGCGACACCGACCTTCCTCTTTCCGTTTGCTTCGAGAATGACCTGGACTTCCTGGCTCTGCTTTGCTGTCCCCGCATCACCGTGAGCGCTGGCTGAGATGGCGGGTGAGGCCCGTGGACCAAATCAGCATCATTGTGAGGCATCAACCAGTGACAAGCGCTAGGCTCCCTCACTAGGCGCAGCCTTCCCCGCCCGGCGTCCTGAGAGGACCCAGATGTCACGCACACACACCAGCCCCCTGTGGCCCAACACCTCTGTCATCCCCGACCTCTGGGACCCCAGTCAGCAGCCCCTGTGTCTCATTCTACCTCGGAGCCTCCCGCTCAGCTGTGATGACCTCCCCACACCTCACCCGGGGGTGTCAGCCCATGAGCCAGAGAGTCGGTGGGAATATTTGCATCATTAAAGTAGCTGTGCCAGGGAGGTCTGCTAGCTGCTCCCCAGTATCCACCCTTCCGGCCCCACACCCCACTACCCCCCAACCTCGCCCCCCGGAGACTGTTCCTGACATGCTCAGCTGTCCCTGGTGTTCTGGAAACAATCAGGCCCACTGAGTCCCACGTGCGCCTGCTTTTATCTCCTGCCGCGCAATAGCCCACGCGCCTCCTGCGTTAGTGTCGCTCTGAGGCCGGAAGAGACGTGACTGGAGCCAGAGTCACACGTTCCCACAGGGGCCGACGTTGCCTTGCTGCTCAGGAAGCTTTGTGTCTTTATCCAGAACTGACGTGAAATGCCCCGAAAAAGAAATTTTTAAAAGTAGGATCAGAAAAAGAGCAGTAAAAACGCAACGTGTCCTGTGCTTGGTAACTTAGTACTTGGGAAAGAGACACATCGGGTGGGAAGCCACCTCTGGGCCTCAGCAGACAGCGCGTGGGAGGAATTGGTTTTCGTCATCAGCAGCGGCGGGAACAGCGGCAGTCAGTCAACCGCGAGGTGGGCGCGCCCGCAAGTCCTGCTCGTGAAGCAGCAGGGCTGGAGTTTGGGGATCAAGCAGGTTTGGGGATCATTTTCCGGGTCCTTATTGTTGGCAATCTGGCCACATCACTGCATGGCGTGGGGCGGAGAACCTAATAACTGAAACCTCAATTTCTCCCTCTGCAAACGGGGCTAATACTGTGTCTCCCAGAGGCTGCAGTGAGCTTAAATGACAACTTCGTATTGCGCGTGGAGCAGGCTGGGGCAGCGCAGCGCCTGTGGCGGGTGGATGGTTGTATAAGCAATGAGTGCTCCGCCTACTGAGGAGGAAAGTGCAAACGTCCAGTTATAATATAATACTGGGGTTGGACGGACGGACTGGGCAGCACGGAGCAAGGGCCGTTCCGGGAGGAGAGAGGACACAGACGCTGGCATTCGTCCTACGTCCTCTGGGGGAGGCCCCTGAGCAAGGACATAACCTAACCATCAGCGTGGCCCTGACCCTGCATTTCATGTGGAACATTCCAGGTACCGTTGGCCGTTCTCTGTGACCCGTGGGCCCATTGGAACATCATATGTGTTCTCTGCAAAGCTGAAGGCTGTCCTGAACCAGCTCCGCCTCGAAGGGAGGGCCACTCCCTTCTCTTCTCGAGGACTTTAGGGTCCATCCCGCGTCACACAGTCGCTCAGCTGGACAGAACCTTCCATCAGCATCTCCCCTGAGGAGGGAAATGTCAGGATCCATTTCCTGGAGAAGAAACAAAAAATGGCCTTTTCTCCCTGAAACGGCCTCGATAGCACGGGTGCTGGAAGGCTGGTCTGAGGGTCGTTTGCGTCTGGACCACGGAGAGCCTGCGGAGGAGGCGCCGCTGGGCCCGGAGGGCGGGCTGGCTCTGGGTCGAGGTTTGTCCTCATTTCTAACAGCTACGGTTCTTTGGCAAAGTGCTGGTTGTACCTCACGGTAAAGGGTTGGCAAGGAGGTTTCCACAGAAAACCGAGCAAGTGGGACGCACCTGCAGACAGCCCGGCGATGGGCGTCCCGGTGCCAACACGACTTACAGAGGCCGGGCCCTCGGAGCTGTCGGGCTCGAGGCCTGGAGGACAGCGGAAAGGCGGCGTGTAGCAACTCAGGTCACCACCGGCACCCGGGGGTCCCCTGGCTCTTTTGCCACAAAAGGAGACAGGGTTCCGAAGTGAATTGGAAACAGCCCGCCAGGCTGTCCCTGGCCCCCACGAGGTCCTGCTGAGCAGAAGTCCCGGGCTGCCAGCCGGCAGGGACCCCACCGCGTCTCAGCCAGCTGGTCCAGAAGTGCAGGCGGGGCAGCTCAGCACACCCTTGGGTCTGACCAACAGCAGCCCAGGGCCCAGGGCCCAGAACCCAGGCCCGGCACAGCCCAGCCTGGCGGCCGGTGGTCACACGGGCAGGGTGGTCAGGGCTCGGCTTTAGGGGACCAGGAAGGCGGCCTCAGTCGGAGAGGTGATGGCAGTGGCAGCTCGGAATGTACATTTAGGGAGGACACTGAGGCAGCAGTGTGGATGGAAGAGGCCAGAAACGCTGCATTTGATGCGTTTACATGGGGCTGAGCCAGTGTCCGTTCTCCCCACCGAAGTGTAGGTGCTATGGAGCCTCGGGAGCATAACTACAGCCTCCCCAACACATGCGAGCCCCCCCACACACACCACATGCACACACGTGCACACACGTGCAACACACTGCACAATACGGCGGCTTCTCGAATTCGGAATTCTCTGAGGTCACTCCTCTGACGTCCCAGCAGAAACCAGGACGCACCGAGGGGCCAGGCTCCAGCTGCCCAGTCAGCCACGCTGTCCTGTCTGCGCAGCAGGAGGGGCAGGGGAGCGGGACCCCGTGCCAGGCCGCTGCCCTGCAGCCCGCAGAGGGCAGGCCGGGAGGGAGACGCCTGGACCGAGGCCGGACTCGTGGGCCGGCTGCGTTTCCTGTCTCAGCGCAGCCTGTCTGGAGGAGGAGGCCAGCTGCCCAGGGAGATCTGTGTGGCCAGCGGTGGCCCTGAGGGGCTGAGTCAGGGGGCGGGGCCTGTGATGGGAGGTGGGGGAGGGGAGGGCTTGCCCAAATGCATCCCTGAATGTTCTAGGGAAGGGAACGGGTCCTCGACCTGGAAAGCAAGTCCTCCCCTCTTGCTCTCGTGTCCTTCCTCTCTTCCCTCGCAAGCTGAGGCAGGATGAGCGGTCCGAAGGGAGAAAAAGAAAAGCGGCATTTAAATTACTGGAGGTCACGTCCTGTTTGGCAAAACAACAGGAGGGCAGAGACCACGCCCACAGAGACCTCAGGCCACGCTCTCTGCCAAAGGCACCTCGGCTAGTGCTGTCTTCACGGCCTGGGGGGCGGCGGGAACCCCCAGGTCCCCTGCCTCTCTCCTGGAAACGAACCACTCACGTCCTCCTACTGCAGACGCTTCCGAGGCTCCCGAGAGCCGAGGGGTGCAGTGACCCCGGAGGGGGGTCTGGGGATTTGTATCTCCACCCACGCCCTGCACGTGCCCGTACTGAGCAGGGCTCCTGGGGCCCGTGGCTGCGGAGCCCCGTGGAGACAGGTGCAGCAGCGACTACAGCCCGAGGCTGTAGTGCTAATGGCTCACCGAGGCCCTCTGAAGGGGGGGACCCTCCCGTGGGCCCGCAGAGGGACGGTGCACCGGCCGGGGGCACCCCCTCGTCCCCTCAGCAGCTGGGTCTTGTGAACTGACTCGGTTAATTCACCTGCATGTCATCGTAGTTCCTGTGAGTCTCCCGGAGGGGCTGGCCCTGTGGGACGCCAGTGCCTGCGGGAGTCAGTCCCCACTCACTTCGGGACCAAGTAAATGCGGGGGGACTCTGCACTGCAGGCCTGAGGTCAGACGTGAAACACATGCCTGTCAGCAGGGGCGCTCGGGGGCCGCAGACAGCCAGCCACCCACCGCGGCACCCTGCTCAAACACGCAACTAACATGTTTCTAACACAGACTGGTAACTAAGGCCAGCTCCGTGACGGGAACACGTCCTGGCGTCAGAGAATGATAGAAAGCCACCAATGCCTGTTCCATTGCGGGCTGGTGCTGGGGACAGGAGGGGCGGTGAGGAGGGGCTTGTGGGACGTGGGCTTGAGGTGGCTGTGCAGGCTGGTCCCTGGCCCCGGATAGGGAGGGAAGTGTGTGGGACTCGAAGGAGTGGGGACAGAGAGCAGAGGCTCGGGTTTCGAAGCCCAGGTGTGATGTGGGAGACCTCGGGGCTGGCAGTATCTTCAGTGTCTTAAAGGCCGGCTCCTGAGGGTCGCGAGGCCTGAGAAGCCCGCCGTGGTGACAGTGCAGAGGCTGGGTCACGGGAGAGGGACTGGAAGCGAGAGAGCAACTAATATGGCGGCACAGGAGCCTGGCCAGCAGGGTTCCCGAGTCTCATTTTAGTGCTTGGTCCCTCCCTTCAATTCTCGATTGTTCTCCCACGTTCTACGATGTCAACTCAGCTCACTGCATGTTACTGGCTTCTGCTGTGCACACGGCACCTCACTTAACTCCCCCAGCAAATGGGCGTGCACTCCTGTCCCCGAATTTTTAGGTGAAGAACAAAGAGCCTGCTTGCAAGTTAAGTAACTCGCCCAAGGTCAAGCAGCTGACCCCCGATGGTGGACCAGAGGCCTGGCCCTGAATTCCAGCACAGGTCTCCCCGGCTGAAGGCCAGCAAGCCTGTGTGTGTGTGTGTGTGTGTGTGTGTGTGTGTGTGTGTGTGTGTGCAGTTTGCCTGCTATCTAGGGTAATTAGAAAATACGATTTCTTAGCAGAGAAACTCATGCTTTATGTTTGGCATAATAGGCTTTATTATGCTTTTATAGCAACATCACATTTAGTCCAGGAAGAGTTTGCTGGGTGGCTCAATTGGTTGGAGCATTGCCTTGTACACCAAAAAGGGTTCAGGTTCCATTCCCGGTCAGGGAGTGTATGGGAGGCAACCCATCGATGTTTCTCTCTCTCTCTCTCTCTCTCTCTCTCTCTCTCAAATCAATAAGCAGGCCGAAGCCAGTTTGGTTCAGTGGTTGAATCATCAGACCGCAGATTGAGGGGTATCAGGTTTGATTCCAGTCAAAGGCACGTACCTCGGTTGCAGGCTCGAACCCCGGCCCCTGTCAGGGAACATGTGGGAGGCAACCAATCAATGTGTCTCTCTCATCAATGTTTTTCTCTCTCTATCTCACCCTCCCTTCCACTCTCTTTAAAAATCAGTAGGGAAAAAAACAATCCTCAGGTGAGGATTAACAAAAGAAAAAAAAGGGGGGGGGTGGGGGCAGAATATCACTAAACATGTCCTCGGGTGAGGATAAAAAAATGTTTGCTCTCAACCAGCATGAGGCAAGTAAAATTCTCGAATATATTTCACTCTCAGTCGGATGAACAGGGTCAGCATGCAGTCAACCAGTTGGATTAGTGGCTTGAACCAGATACAGGTCTATGATTCCCTCACAGGAATGAAGTCCAGGGAAGCAGCCTGCAGGGTGATGGTGCACCACAGAGCCAGGCACACACTCCGCTCTTGCAGCTCCACCATTCTTAGCAGGGAGCTTCCATCCTCAAGGTCACCTCAAGGTCACCTCAAGGTCACCTCACGGTCCAATACGGTGCTGAAGCTCTGGCCCCAAGTCCATGATCCAGGCAGGCACCTGGCAGGGAGGACGGGCAGGGAAAGCGCCCTGTTGTCAGGCGCACTTCCCAGAAGCCCCTCCAACCGGTTCCACCTGGAGCTCGTCTTCCATCATGCCACCGGGACCTGGGAGTGGGCGTATTTCAGGCAGCGATTTCTCAGCTGAAAAGCTGTCCCTCAGGAAGGAATCCAGAAGGGACCCTGGGCAGGCAGCTAGCAGGCTGCGCGCAGATAACCTGCAGCACAAGGAGGCCGACAGCTAATTACGATGCAGACAGGGCTGTCGGGTTCCATGCACCGTGAATGGTGACACTGGAGCCTCCTGCCTCGCTGCTCCGCAGGCCGAGGACGGGAAAAGGCGAAGACATACTTGAGGGTCTTTCGGAGCTCATCACTTACTTCTAAACGATCTTTCGGTGTTTTCAGAGAAGAGGTTTGCTCCCGTCGAGGAAGAGACCTGTCCAGATGTCCTCTTACTCCAGCCCCGGGCTAAGTGCGGACTGCGGAGGCCGACAGGGTGTGAGAAGCTCCGCCGGAGGGTCAGAGGGGCGCGGCCCGGTCTAGGGAGCTAAGCAGCGAAAAGATGCCGTTACAGTCACCAGCCTGCGGCTCTGGCCTCCCATGGTGAAGCAGACTCCCTGGCCCCATGGCTTTTTCCTCGCTGGCCCGGTGTGGGTTAGGACTGAGGCAGCCTTGGGGCCTCTGGGGGAAGGTCAGCGTTCAGCCGCCACCCAAGCGATTGTGATTGGGAGAACTCACGAGAAAGGACCAGCCCACGGTTCCCCCGACTTTGCCAATTCAAGTAAATACACAGAACCATCTCTGCACCACGCTTCCAAATTCCCTGATGGTGCCAGAAATAAAAATCAGAGCCCGCCCCTTTCTGGTACTTTCAAAACAACACAAGACCATTTTCCAGATGGCACTACCTTCGGAGCCACGTCAGACAGCGCGAGTTCGGGAAACAATTCAGTTCACCTCTCAGTGAGACGGGCCTATTTTTAGAGACGGGGTATTCAGGGTCTTGTGTCCCGGGAACAAACAGCATCACCACCGCTCCTGTCTCAGGGAGCACAGCTGTCGGGTGGGATGTAAATATCCTCTGGCCGGTGGTGAATCCAAACACAACGTCAGGCTGGTGTGTGAGAACCAGGAAACGGCGCTGCCGACACAGCCACAGCGCTGATCTGTCTCCTTATCTGATCTACAGGGAGTAAGGCCTGCAAGACAAACGCACTGGGGCCTCGTTTAGAAAGTAGCCCTGTGGTCCATCGGTGCTTCTCCTAGAAATGCAAAAATCCTGATGGAACGCTATGGCAACCTTATGTTTTAAATATGTTTTTATTGATTTTAGAGAGGGAGAGGGAGAGGGAGAGGGAGAGGGAGAGGGAGAGGGAGAGGGAGAGGGAGAGGGAGAGAGATATAGATGAGAGAAAGATCCACCAGCTGCCTCTTGCATGCTCCTACTGGAGATCGAGTCCGCAACCCCGGGCTTTGAACAGACACCTCTTTGTTCGTGGGTCAGTGCTCAACCACTGAGCAACACCGGCTGGGCTCAACCTTATTTTTTGGTCTATAAATTTTTTGATGTTTTGACACCTTGGGTGGCCTGGCTGGCCAGGGAGAGACTGCCCCTCCCAAGGGCTAGCTAACTCCTAAGACAATAACTTATCTGGAACACACCTGGCATATCCAAACCAACCAATCTTGAGTCCATACCCCTCCACCACCTCCTTTATCTGACATTCACATACCAAGTCGGGAGCCTTCTCTGCCCTAAACCAGCCCAGGGGCAGGTGCCGGACCCCAGGGACAGCCCCACGCCTGCCAGAATGCTTCCCCGCCAGCCCCAAGCTGTTTCCCACAGGGAACACAATCGGGGCTCTGGCCTCTCTTCTCCCCTCACTCCTTTCTGTCCCCTGACCATTCCCTGGTCCCTCAGAAATGGTACTGAGCGTAGACTGGCAGAATCCCAGTTCCTTGTACATCCGTTGCACAGTCTGCTGGCCCCGCCCATGAGCGGTTGTGTAAATATGACATCTGATCAGAGGAAAATACTCTCTCAGTTGTGTGTGTCACAGAAATCTCATCTGCTAAGTGATGGATTATTACTTCAAGTTGTCCTCCTGTCATCCCACTGACTTCTGAGAAACTGAAAATCAGCAAAATTAAGTCGCTGGTTTCCGGCTCTGCAGCTAGGAAACGCTAGCAGCCAGGCCCACCGGCCCCCACCAATTCTGTAGCTGAACCGGGGCCACCAGGCATGTGGCCTCCCCATGCAGTTCTGCTGAGGGAAAGAGGAGATGGCACAATCTTTCTAGAAAGCAATTGTGCATACTAAGGGCTTTAAAGATGGTCACGTTCTTTGCAGGTAATATCTTAATCTTAAGGACTGTATGCTGAGGAAATAAGGTAATATTTACCCCCAAATTTATGAACAAGATTATCTACCGTATTTTCTGGCGTATAAGAAGACTGGGCATATAAGATTTTCCTGGGTTAAAAAGTCATCTTATACACCAGAAAATACTGTACCTTTTCTGAAACAATCCCCACCCTCTGTTCCATCGTTCCTGTTACAATTACCGTATTTTCCGGCTTATAAGACTACTTTTTAACCCAGGAAAATCTTATACGCCCAGTCGTCTTATATACCAGAAAATACAGTGTGTGTGTGTGTGTGTGTGTGTGTGTGTATGTATATATATATATATATATATATATATATATATATATGCCTAATATGCAATTTGTCCCCACAGGAGTTCGACCAGGAGACCAATTGCTTGCTATGATGTGTGTTGACCACCAGGGGGCAGCGCGGAACAAAGGAAGGCCCTGCTGGCAGCCAGAAGGCCCCAATCGGCCCTGATCACTGGCCAGACCTAGGGACCCTACCCATGAACGAATTTCATGCACTGGGCCTCTAGTATATTATAGTGAGAAAGTGCAAACAGCTATGCATCAAAGAAACAGCCACATAAATTATAGTGTTTCAGTTTAAAATTCAATGGCTCCATTGACATGGCAAAATCTTTAAGAAGACATGACATGAAAGCATGTTTCATAATTAAGTGAAGGTCTATTTCCTATCATTCTGTTTTATAAATCTACATATATAAAAGCCTAAGCGACTGTTACAACTGGACAACTGGCCAGTAGCTATGACATGCACTGACCACCATGGGGCAGATGCTCAACGCAGGAGCTGCCCCCCCAGTGATCAGTGCACTCACACAGCCAACCTCCTGAGGCTGGCCAACCTCCCGCGGTCCCTACCCCCCACTAGCCATGGTCCCTCCCCTCCCCCCCCCCATCAGCCAGCCCCAATCGGCCCCAATCAGCCTAATGGCCCTAATCACCGCGCAGGCTGAGGGACCCCACCTGTGCACAAATTTGTGCACCTGGCCTCTAGTAACTTACATGTGCATGAATAGACAAAGGACTGGGAGGGAGAGCCCAGAATTATTACTGTGCTGAGATTAGGGATCTTTTTTGAAATGTCTGTGCTGTCCATATTTATTATGGCGAATATATTACTTTCATATCCATAAAAATAAAGTTTCTTGCACAAGATTCGTTCTTTAAAGCCTGGTTTGTACTCAACTTTCTGGATTGCACTTACTGCCTCCAAACACCTCTGCTTAAAAGACATTTTTTCATTGTTTTAGGACATATAGATTATATATGTAAATGTTATGCATTCCACATGAGCAACATGAAAGTTAATAATGTAGCATAATAAATTTAACTCACATGGAGCCCCCAAATTAAAAAGCGTTCATTATTTGGAATAAAATTAGAAATCGTTTTATTTGCAGCAAACGTCTGTTTATCTTGAATCCAGCCTACTGGAAAACTAAGATAAACATCATTAGTCCGGCTGTACAACTGCAGGGTAATTACTGTTCGAAATGATGACCCTAAGGCATTGCAAGACCCTGAAATGCCTCCTCAGCCACCACAGAAAGGTCTCATTACATCAGAATGGCTTTGTTGTTGCGACTCTGATTGCACTGAATTCTCTGAAAACTGGCCAGCCTACGTTTGGTAGGTACCGTTGCTGACAGTAAGCTAAAACTGCCTCTGATCTCCATCCCTACTCCCGGTGCTTTGGCATAAACTGAACTGCGCTGTACGACGTGTCTCTGGGCGCTTGACTCACCTGCCCTCAGGCCGTGGGGGCTGGGAGTTGCACAGAAGGTAAGGGGCCGACTGGCAAGAAGAAAGCCCCCCTGCCGTCAGCGACGACCAGGCCTGGCCTGTCTAAGACCCGCATCAGCAGAGACACCGAGGGGAACTCCCGCACAAGTGCTCTGGACTCTAGAGTCTAGAGAGGGTAAAGGCAGGGGGTCCCGGCACGGGTGGAGTCCGCCGGGGGGGGGCGGGGGGGGAGGGCCTCAGGATGCGCTGCCAGGACCATGGCAACAGGAACTATCCTTCTCCGCGCTCCCTGGGGCGCCAGCTCCCTCCTGGGAAATGAAAGCTGGGCCCCAGGTTTGGGCTCAGCACCCAGGGCAGGGACCACCCATGTCGTCCTCTGAGGAGTATCTCGGGGTCTCCTACAACCACACCGCTGCTCACCGGGACCAGACGGGGACCACGGGCTGTGCTGACCAAGGCACCGAGGAGCTGTGGGAGGTGACTGGCCCTGGGGCGGGGGGAGGGCGGGTACCTCTGCCAGGGGCCCGAGAGCCGCAGGACAGCCAGCACCACAGCCGCCTTGGGGACCTCTAGATGTGCCACGGGCAGGGCGTGCTGGAGCGGTCAGTACTGGTGCCCAGACTAGTGACTGCTGTCCCAGGAAATCCGTGAAGCCAGCGGCTGAGTGCAGTGTGTCCGCCTAGAGCTGCCTGCCCAATAGGACAGCCACTGGCCACAGGGACTGTTTAAAGTCATAACAATGAAATATGATGAAAAATTCAGTTCATTGTCACTCCAGCCACATTTCAAGTGCTCGGTCGCCGTGTGTACCCGGTGGCTATAGATCAGACCGACGGAGACGGAGCATTTCCATCACCGCAGATGGAAATGGAGCGGAGGACAAGAGCTTGTGCGTTTTGAAGACAAGATCAGGCCTCAGTGAATGTCCGTGCTCGCACCCGGGCCCGCAGGTGTACCTGTGCCCCTGCTCACCTGGGTCGCCTCCCAGGAGCGTGAGAGGCGCTGCCCAGCGCTCGGCCGAGAGCCTGGCATCAGGCATCCCTCAGACCGCTCATCGCCCAGGACCCAGAGGGGAGGCAAGACGGGCGGTGAGACTCTTCTCTGGGGCTCCCTCTGCTTCGGAGCAGCTCCGTGCCTACAGGTAATGATCAGTGTTTCCCACCCAGGTCTTCCAGGCCCGGGCTCCGCACCCCCATCCTTCAGCTGACAAAGCACCTGGAGGGGATCCCAGGCAGCCACTCCTCTCCAGCCTGCAGACAGCCCGGCTCTGCCCAGAAAGGGGCCAATGTTTGTGACACGCGGTTCTTTCCAGGGTAATTTTAGCCTTTATTAGTCATTGTGCGCTCTGGAATACGCGCTGTCTCCAAGGGCCTCCTGCTTCCTGTGGCGATGACCTCCCCCCACCCACCTTGGTGAGGCTCACGCCCCTCGAGAAGAATACTCCTGAGCCCAACAATAGACTATATCTTCAGCACAATAAGTCAAGCTTTTTTCAAAAAAAAATGGGGCCGAAAGTCAAACCTCGTAAAATAATTCAGACGTTTGAGTGCTGTTCTGATTACACACAATTCCCACAAGAAGGGAAGTACCTTTAAAATCGGGACTATTCAATACTAGTACAGGATTTCCTCTTGTTGTTGATCGTTTCCGCCTCACAGAAGACACGGTGCGGCCCGAGCCGAGTCCAGAGGAGGCGGCCAGAGACAGCGCCGCATCGCCTTCTGGGGGAGCATTGTTCCTTCTAATTGATGTTTTCCTCGCGAGGCAATAGAGTGAGTGCAACTATTTTTATCCAGAACAGAATAGGTTTCCCCTAAACTTGGGATTCTCCCACCTCCGACTAGCTTTATATAGAGTCAGGTCACAGCGTGTACCTTCCAAAGGCCACGTCTCCATGAAACGTGATCAGCAATGGGCAGATGTAAATGCCACACTATGTTCTCAATCAGAAGCTGAATCTCCACCAGCCACAGAGCTTTGAACTTTGGGGATTCTGGCTGAACCATGACACTTTCCGTGGATTCTGCCTTCTCAGCAGGTATGGTGCCTAGAACGGGTCCTCGACCTTCATGAAATTAAATACCTCCCTCTGTACTACAACAACGACACGTGTATCTGCTGACCGGGCGGGTTACCTGTAGAGGCGATGCCTTCAGTAACCCATGGTCGAGTCTCTAAGCAGAGAATAAACTGGGCTCTTGTGTCTACAACAGCAGTAAATCGCCACGCACATTTTGGCAGAACAATCCTCCGATTTCCTCTCTTCAGAGACGCACAATTCAACCTTCACAATTCGGCCTGACTTGTTAGAAATAAACCAAGGTTAGCCTTTTGTCCAATTACATAAGCACACCTCTGAAGAAGGGGGTTCTGGCTTTAGGTTGCATTAGATGAAGCTATGATGGTGAAACACAAACTGCCTAGAAGGGGGAAGGTATCATGAAATAGTAGCAGGAAACCTGTCAGAGGCCATCAGCATCAGGACTTATTAGAATTTTAATGTGAGAACTTCATAAAGTGGAAAGACACCCATCAGCATGGCCCGGAGCTCAGGAAGGCACCACGGGATGCTGTTGATATCGTACAGCCGGCCATGCCCCTGCTGGGTCTTCATCTGGGGAAACCCAAACACCAGGTCAAAAACACACATGGCCCCAAAGTTCACTGCAGCATAATTTACAATAGCTAGGATATGGAAGCCACCCAGGTGCCCATCGATAAAGAAGATTTTATTTATATATATATACACATATACACACACACACACACACACATATATGATGAATATTATTCTGCCATAAAAAATAATGAAATTTTGCCATTTGCAACAGCATAGATGGACCTAGGGGTATTATGCTGAGTGAAATAAGTCAGACAGAGAAAGATAAATGCCATAGGATTTCACTTATATGTGGAATCAAAAAACGAAATACGTGAACAAACAAAACAGAAACAAACTTATAGATATAGAGAAGTTTTGACAGTTGCCAGATGGAAGAAAGGTTGGGGGATGGGTAAAAAAGGGGGAGGGATTAAAAAGTACAAATTGCCAGATATAAGACCAGTCACAGGGATGTAAGGGCAGCGTAGAACCTATAGTGAATGATACCACAATTAAAGTCCTCATCACTATGTACATCCGAACATCATAACATATCGTATGTCAATGGCAATTGAAAAAAATGTTAATTTCTTTGCAAAGAAATGTTTTTGAGTAAATAAATGAGAATGAATGTATAATCTAAGGAATTTTCACAGTAACATCGTATGTTTTCCAGGTCACACCAGCCATCTGAGGGTTAAAATAAAATCACAATCAGAGCAGCAAAACCAGCATTTCTCTGGTTTCACCGGCTCCCACTACCATGACGGAAAAGGTAAGAAGGCGGGCTCGCAATTCAGACAGATCAGGTTAGAATTGCCGACGCGGCATTGAACTAGAGTGTGCGGGTCCTGGGTCAGTTATCTACGTTCTCCGACTCGGTTTCCCCATCCGCGGAGCAGCTGTAATCAGAGGACCTGCTTTCCCGTGCTGTGAACGTTAGAGGACGAGTGTGGAGAGCTAAACGTGAGGGCAGGCCCATGCTGATCACATGTGCTATGAACAACGGCATGATCACAGCTGCATGTCACTGAGCCGATGCCGCGTCCTTGCTGTTACTGGTCTGTGCCGGTTGTGGTGACGGCTCCGGAGTACAGCCCGCCCGGCTGGCTGCTTCAGCGGCCCAGAGACGGCTGCGTGTTCTTCTGGACTCGGCATGGCCTCTTCCTCCCGTCCTGCTTCCCAGCGGCCCCCCAAAGTCCATGTCGCCTCCAAGACCAAAGGAGCAGCCCGCGTGGCTTCCCGAGTCCTTCCCGGATGCCTGGCTCAGACGACGTCTCTCAGGGCTGGCCGGCTCCCCCTCCACTGGCCTTCCCAGGTCCCGGGGTCACCCTTCCTCCAAACCACGCGGGCCACGCTTCAGTCTGGGTCTCACTGCCATTGCAGTCAGTTCCGGCCCGGGTTCCTGGGGACTGAGCTGGATGAGGACGAAGGTGACAGACGCCCCGCTGCTCTCAGAAGCACCCCGCCTTCCAAGGCCGCGCCCTGGTTCCCAGCCCCCGTCCTTCCCTGAGCGGCCACGGTGCCCTGACCAGCCTGCGGACCGCCACCCCGCCCCGCGGCAGGGCCCTGCAGGTCTTCAAGCCATGAGTGGTTTGGACAAAACGGCACTAAATCCTTCTAGACAAACACCAAGGGGCTCGCCCAGATCCCCCCCACAGCCTTGGAGCCTCGGGGCAGGGACGGAGCCCACGATCAGCATCCCTTTTCCCCGGGGACCAACCAGACTCGCCAGGGCCTCCCAGCCCCGCTGGCCTTCCTGTCCTCCCCGATGGTCCCCTGTTCAGGGCGGGTGTCAAGGGCACAGCCGGCTCCGCCCTGCACGCGTCCTTGTCCTCCCTGCGCCCCGGGGCCCAGCGCCTCCTTTTCAGGAGGGAAGGACGCCTGGAGGAAACCTGACGGAGCCACGCAGGGACAGCAGCGTTTGGGGGCCCTGAGCCTATACAATCGAGGGGCCACTTAAAGTGCACAGAGCAGTTCGTTTTTGCAGGTTCTACAGAAGTACAGACAGGCAGGCCCCTTGCCGCGGCCCTGCCCGGGCTTCGGGGGCTCGTGCAGGTGGGGGCCCTGGAGCCTCCGGCACCGCCTGGGACTTGACGGTGGCCCTGCTACCCGGGCGCCGGGTGTCACAGACGGGCCGCAGGGCAGGGCGGACACCGACGCCTCGGGCGGCCGTGACCGCTGTGGGGAGCACAGTGCCCCAGAGCTTCGTTGCCTCTGATGGCAGCGGGGCGCTGACCACCATCAGGCCCAAGCGTCGCCTTCTGGGCCGTTTTCACTTGACTTGGCCCGTGTCCTGGTCGTCTGGCAGGCTGGCTTCTCTCTCTTCTGTCGCGAATTCCGTCTCTTTGCTGTTCCGTGGGCTGAGGAGCAGCTTTGTCTGTGGGGCTGAGCATCCCTGGAGCTCCCCCGCCGAGGGCAGGGGCGGGGGGAGGGTTGTTTGTTTTGTTTTGTTTTGTTCTTAAACTCCACAAATAATAGAAGAAAGATATTGTTTGTGGTGGTGCACCTGCTTCCCCAGCCAGGGAGCCGTTTTGTGTTCCGTCCCCTCCACCCTCCTTTCATCCCGGCTGCGGCTTTGTTGTCGGTGGGAACGTCAGTGGCTCCTGCTTTCTGAGGGAACTTCCTCTCCCAGGCCGGCCCAGATCCTCCCAGGAGTCCCAGGGCTGCATTGTTTTATCGCCTCCCACCCCCACTCCATGTCAACCACATAAACACGCACCCAGATGCGCAAGATGCTTTTAAAGGAGCAAAAGCAACACAGGCGTGAGGGCTCCTGGGTACATGGGCATGTGAGAGAGAGAGAGATTCTGAATGTGCTTTTGCACACACGTGTGCACGTCACAGAAAGAGCGAACGGAGTCTGCGTGGTTTCCTACGCGCGGTCCCCTGGGCTTCAGTACAACAGAAGCCGACGCCATCAGGTTTCCTCTGGCTTCCTTTGCTTTTCTCCACGTCCCAGAAGCTGCAGGTGATCAGGAGCTCAGCCCCCTCCTGGTTGTCCCTTCTCTCCCCGGGGCTGGTCTCAGCCCCTGCTCCGGGGTCACTGGGCAGCGCCCACCACAAAGGCCCCGGAGCCAGCCGGGGCACCGTGCACGTCTCCAGGTGCCAGGTGCACCCGGCTTCGTCTCTGTGCCCAGCTCCCGGCAAAGGGCTCACACAGGGCGCGCTCCGCACACTCTGTAGAATGAAGGCTGAGTGTGGTGACCTGGGGCAGCCACTTCACCACTCTGCCGCCGATTCTCTGCCTGACAAGGAAGACAGTGGACTTCTTGAATTTGTCTAATGCTATTATGACGCTCTCTGTCAAAAATGGATTGAATTCACCCCAGAAAGAGCTACACTCAAAATCCTGCCACAAACCCGTTGCCGCTTGACGGTCAGATTGACGATCAAGGTCCCCTCCCCATCACAACCCTATTGTCTCTGCCTGAGTGAGGCTGTGGGTCTGAGAACGTGGCCTCCATTTCAGAAGACCCTCTCTTCACATACTCAACAGCAGTGTACCTATCGGTTCTTCAGCCTCCCACTTATCCAGACCATTTCGCCTAAACATTGTCTGTGTTGCTCTCCGGTGACGCTAAGTGGATGGAGTCTGTCCCTCCCTCTTCTATTTTCTCAGTTTCTGTAAATGCAGACGCTGAGCTCCCTAACCCCACACCATAGGATTAGACTAAAATGTGGACATATTGAAACCGCTGAGACTCCTTAACTGGAGAGAAGGTAGAGACAGAGGTGAGCTAAGAACTGAAAGGCAGGGGAAGATATTCACCAATGATACATTTGATCAGGGGTCAATATCCAAAATACATAAGGAACTTATACAACTTACACACACACACACACACACACACACACACACACACACACTGATTTAAAAATAGGCAGAGGGCTTACGTAGACTCTTCTCCAAAGAGGACATACAGATGACCAATAGACAGATGAAAAGATGCTCAAGATCATTAATCATCAGGGAATGCAAGTTAAAAGCACAGTGAGATGCCACCTCACACCTGTGAGAAGAGGGAGGGTGTGAAGAGAAGGCAGCCCTCATGCACTATTGGTGGGAATGCAGATTGGTGTAGTCACTATGGAAAAATGTGGAGTTCCTAAAAAAATTAAAAATAGAACTACCTTATGACCCACATTCCCTCCCGGGTGTTTATCTGAAGAAATCTAAAACACGAATTTTTGCCGAAACCGGTTTGGCTCAGTGGATAGAGCGGCGACCTGCAGACTCAAGGGTCCCACGTTCGATTCCGGTCAAGGGCATGTACCTTGGTTGCGGGCACATCCCCAGTAGGGGGTGTGCAGGAGGCAGCTGATCAATGTTTCTCTCTCATCGATGTTTCTATCTCTCTATCCCTCTCTCTTCCTCACTGTAATAAATCAATAAAATATATTTTTTAAAAAAAGGAAAGAGGTAAAAAATAAATAAATAAATAAATAAATAAATAAATAAATAAAACACGAATTTGAAAAGACATATGCATCTCCATGTTCATTGCAGTGTTATTTGAAATAGCCAAAAAATGGACACAACCCAAGTGCCCCTCAGTAGACGAGTGGGTAAAAATAAATGGGGTACATGTACACAATGATATAGCACTTGGCCATAGAAAAGAGTGAAATCTTCCCATCTGCATTTGCAACAGCATGGGTGGACCTAGAGGGTATTATGCTCAGTGAAATAAGTCAGATAGAGGAAGACAACTACCATGTGATTTCACATATATGTGGACTCTAAAGAATAAAATAAGCGAACAAACAAAACAGAACCTCATAGTTACATAGAACATCCTGATGGCTGTCAGAGAGGAGGGCGTTTGGAGGGCTAGATGAGAAAGGAGATAAGATTTTTTTTTTAATATATTTTATTGATTTTTTACAGAGAGGAAGAGAGAGGGATAGAGAGTTAGAAACATCAATGATAGAGAAACATCGATCAGCTGTCTCCTGCACACCCCCTACTGGGGATGTGCCCGCAACCAAGGTACATGCCCTTGACCGGAATCGAACCTGGGACCTTTCAGTCCGCAGGCCGACGCTCTATCCACTGAGCCAAACCGGTTTCGGCAGGAGATAAGATTTTTTTAAAAAAAGAACTGAATGTCTTCAGGGAGAACAGGTCCTTAGTGGGAATATAAAGTAGAGGATCAATGTCCCTCCACCCCCACTAAGCACTTGTAAAAAAAAAAATAGACTTGAAAAATCGTATTTGAGTTAGATATTTTTAAAGCAGAATTTTATAATAGTAAAGAGAAAATGAAATTACCTTCCCTGGTAGCTTTCAAAATAAAAAATGGGGGTGGGAGGGTGTTTGGATCTGTTCTGCTCTGCTTCTTCGTGGTAACAAAGGGGTGGGTTGCATACACGAACTCACTCACTGTTTACTGGGTGCCTCCTATAGTCAGGCGCTGTGTAGGTGACACAGCTGTAGAAGTGAATAAACCAGGAAAACAGACAGTAAGCAGACAATCGGTGACACATCTGCCAGATAAGACTAAGTGCTACAGAGAAAAACAAAAGAGGAGGGACTGGGGGGGAGAGGGGAACTAGGTAATTAGGGTTGTCAGGGAAGACCACACCGGGAAGGTGACCTGTGAGTCCGAGAGCACAGAGTGGAGTAGATTAGCAGCAGCGGAGAACATTCCAGGTGGAGAAAAAGCCGGCTGCTTGGCCTGCAGGTGAGGGCACACGTGGCATGCTCCAGCCACAGCAAAGCGTAAGAAAGAAGCAGGAGATGAGGTTCCAGAGGTGCTCAGCGGCTCAGCTGTGTCAATCTTTGATTTTAGGGTTCAATTCCGCATTTAGGGGACATTCCTACACACCAGAAACAAAACAATGCCCCAGGGGAGGTTTTAAAAAGGTACAAGTGACTACAGAACATGTGCAGTAATGAACTCTCTCAAGGGTAACAGCCCATCTCCTTCTGCCTCGTGTGGTATTCTTCAGTCTCTTCTGCCAACTGCGTGCCAATGATTAAGTTTTCAAAGGGAGGTACGGTCTATGTCAAAACCCAACACCAAGCACTCCATGAAACATACTAACTTCACAGTAAATACGGCGAGACATCCTCGCACATAACTCTAAAGAAGCACAGCATCACGGCCTATTAACTTACAACCTGAAGCCTGCCCGGTCCCAGCCCGTGTCCCAGCACAGCTGTGGACCTGTTCTCGGGGCCGCGGGCCTGGGGAGGCAGCTGGGCTCAAGTGCTGGGTGATACCCTCAGGCGGAGCAAAGGAAAGGCCTGGCTCGTTTCCTTCCTTCTCCCCCTCTCCCTGCCCCCTCCCCAGCGCACCATCCGGATTGAGGCCAGCATTAGGTTTCACGTTGAGGTTCAAACAGCTTGCTCTTTGTGGGACTCCCCACTTCCTGAAATCAGAGGGCGCTGGGTAGGGCCTGGGCATGCTGAGTCACCAGCTGGCTGTACACGCGCTCTTGCACTCCAGGCCGCGGGGCTCAGCGCCTCCTCCGTGCAGTGAGCCCTGGACCACATGGAGAGCATCTGAGAAGAGGCTGCTGTGACCATCGGGACTTACAACAAAAAGGATGAGTTAGCTTCTCTCAGCTTCAGAAAACGTGGCTGCTCAGATGGAATTACAAAAACCTCTGCCCTTGTCTCTCCAGCATACACCGCCCCCGGCTGCCTAATCACAGCCTTGTGTATTTTACACGAGGCCTGAGTTTATCCAGGAAGCATATGCACAAGCCTGACGAAGATATCAGAAAATTCTAGCCCCCAGGGAGCCGCCGGAGGCCCGCCCTAGGAGCTGAGCCACGGCTGCTGCCTGAGGCCCCCTCTTGCAGGCAGATAGGTTTTGGTAAGTTAGTTACCGACTATACAAATCACACAGTTTCACCTAAACATCTAACACTGGAGATGCTCTTGAAAACTTGAAAGATCTGGCCTTCAGATCTTTTGGTGCTGAACCAGTTGGCCTCAGACAGAAGGTGCTGGAAGACGTGCTCCCTGGGCCAGCACCACCAGCATCCCCTGCTGCTCCCCCGTCAGTGTCTATCCCTCTGAGGGTGCCCCCGGACCCTCGTCCAGTCCAACCCCTTCACCCCACAGAGGGGAAACAGGTCCGGAGAATTATGAATGACTTTCCCAAGGTCACTCAATCTGGTAATTACGCATGACTTCCCCAAGGTCACAGAATCCGGGTCCTCGTCCCAAGACGCTCCATTCCCCGGAGCTCTGGTCGTGACATAAACTGGCCACGTTCCAAGCAGTGTCTCAGATGACATCAGCTCTGAGGTGCTTCTCATTATAGACCGTCGCTGGGCACGAATGAAGGCACCAGAGCTACGGTGGTGGTGCAGACCAGGGGGCTGGGAAGTCTGCGGGGCAGATGCGTGTCCCGAGGGCTCTGAGCCAGAAGTCACCCGTATTTAACCGTGCAGGGGCAAAGCAGGCCTGAACTGAAACCGCATCTTCATGTAACTATCGTGAACACGTTAGAAATGGTATTTCTTGCCTTTTTTTCTTAGAGATTTTTTTAATGCAAGAATTCTGCCCATCATTATATCAATCCATTTTAAGACATATAATGAAAATAAATGGGTAATCAATGGGGCCTTTCAAGATTCTTTATGAGCAGGGATGTTATTTTCCTCATAAGGTTTATCGGATGACCATCTAAAACGGGCCTGTTTCCCCGGGCAGAAGCATTACACACGTATGTATGAGAGTATGCTGGCACTGATGCCCACCGCATGCATGTCTTCTCATGTACCAATTCAGAATAGAAATGAGACCTTTCCTACATTCACTTTTCTACATACCACTGGCTTAGCATCATAATTCCATCCTGTTTCCCTGGAAGCTCCAATTCCACCTGCACCATTTCCACAAACCTGTCACCTTGAAAGGATTTAAAAAGAAACCAAAATACAGTCAATAATACTGTAATAACTGTATGGTGCCAGGCAGGTACGGGAAATATCGGGGTACACTTTGAAGAGCATGATTGTCTAGCCACTATCCTGTACACCTGTAACCAATACAAAATAATATTGGATGTAAACTGTCACTGAAAAGTTAAAAAAGAAAAAAGAAAGCAAAATATTTCTTTGAAAAAACTATGTAATCTTGAAAATGAACCTCCACACCCCCTTAAAAAACGACAGAAGAAACCATGTAGTAACCAGGTGGTGACAAGTGCAACATCGACGTGACAAGGGCAACATGTCGCATGCTTCACTCCTTTCTCCCCCCCTGAGCCGCCGTCTAACCCTGGGTGCCCGGAAGAGCCCCGGAGACGGTCTGGTGCGGTCTACGCCGTAACGCTGCAATGTCATTGGGAATCGCAGTTGCCAAAATTAAACTGGCACTTGGCAGAAGTTATCCTCACACTTTGCATCCCACACTATGACAGAAAGTGTCCATGGCTCAGGCAGCCCTCAGAACAGAGCTCTGGTCACAAGAGGGACCCACGGCCAAGGCCGCACAGAGAAAGTCCCTGCCCAAGCTCCAAGTCCAAACGTCTTTGCCTTCCCGCCTTCGCTGCTTTGAAGCAGGGCAGGGAGGAGGCACTCGGTGGTTGGGCAAAGAAAAGGAGGGCTCTGCTGTGTCATCCGCCAGAGTGGGTTTTCTCCCTCGGGATCAAGGCCAACTCCTGGTGAGCTAGCGGGAACCCTCTTGAGTGGCAGGAGGAAGACTTCTAAGGCAACGGGAAGGCACTTCTGCCGGGCCGAGATGACCGCCTCTGTTCCAGCTTCCTCGCTGCACAGCTCAGGAGTCAAATGCAGCTAAAGGGTTAAACACATTCCTTGGAACAAGACAAGGAAAGATTCCTGGAGCCGTGCAGGTGCAGAATTACAGCCTGCCACAGATTCCCGGCTCTCAGAGGGAGCAGCGCTTGGCTTTCCTTATTCTGCCATGTTAAGAAAAAGGAAAGAAATGAAATGAATTTTCTGCTCTCTTAGCTTGGGACCAGGCACACAGGAGGTGCTCTCAGTAAGTATTTCTGGAATGGTCAACACAGTTTCGTAAGGTTTCATCAGAGTTCCTTCCCACCTGCACCTCCGGCCTGATACTGAAGTGTCCGGTCCACAGAAGGCCAGTGTAGGGCCAGGTCATGGGGCGTAACGGCTAAAGGGCTGTCTCCTTGTGGGAGTCAGGCCAAAGCCTGCCCCGCCATCAAGTCATCTCCCTCCACAGCACAAATCCGCACAGCTTAGAACTCCACGTGAAATGGAAGTGTTCAACTGGTGATTGTGAAAAATGCAAACAGGAGAAAATGTATCTTTTCTTATCCAACAGAGAAAGGCCAGTGGGTGCAAGACACACAGCAGAAGAGTTTGTTCCCTCTTTTTTATTGAGTCACAGCACATCAGTACAACAGAGGTCCAGCCCAGCTCGGTGGAGGTGTCCAAGCTACTCCTGCTAAACAAACAAGCCTGGAATGGCCCGAGTCCAATAACACAAACAAACAAGGAGGCAGCAAAGCCCTTTTAAATACCTCCACAGCCACATCTGCATGCACCAGAAAGGAAAACACAGCATAAAAGTGTCCAGGGAGAAGAAAACACGGCCCATCCTGGAAGAATCGGGGTGTGCCGTTAACAGGTTCCACTGGACTGTCCCACTGCACCACTTGCCCACCTGGTTCACTTATCCGTGTTAGCCTCTGTGAGACCCGGGAGAGTAACATGCATCACACTGCTCGTGGCTGGAAATGCAGGGGAGTCTATGCAATTATCCTCCCCTCCTCCCAGCCAACTGCAGAAGGGGCCCCAGCTGCACGTGGCTCCCTCCTGACTAAGCCAGAACTGCACGTCTGGTCCCGGCAGACAGCTGGTCATGAACTCAGGGCTCCTGGTGGTCTCTGTACATCCACCTTTCCTGCTGTAGGAGGCAGAGAATTCGCCTTCTTTCTTGGATAAAGCTGATCATCTGATTTGTCAAACGCTTTGTTCAGAAATACAAAATCCAATATCCCCCCGCCCCCCCAAAAAAAAGAATATTATTTTTCAACACCTTCATTGTCAAAGTATTAACAAACAGCTTCACGTTAATATTCAGCATGGTGGTTTGGAAAATTAATTCTAAACACAGAATGTAACACAGCCCCAAAATACTAAGAATTCCCCAAACGCTGAGGCAAAAACTGAATCACTCTTAGACCAATAGGTTTACAAAGTAAATGAGGCACCGTACAAACCTATCAGCAAGTGTTGGTTTACACTATTTCCATTTAATGTTTGGAACAAATTTTAAAAACTGCTAATACATGTCATGATTTAAAAAAAAAAAACATTAAGAAAAAGTAAAACAACAAACCTTTCGTCTCTCAACAGAATTTATCTGGAATTGTACCTTTTTCCTCTTTATTATAACTGACGACTTTAAGGTGATGTCGGCAACCGCCAGCTCAGCTGGGGCTGCAAGCTGTCCCCCCTCATTCTACAGCATCGGTCCTTTAAAAAGCGCCGATCTCCGTCCCCCACGGTCTGTAGGGCTTGCCGAGGTTTGCTGCCTGCGTGGGTGCCGAAGGGCTCAGCGCGTTGGGAGAGAGTAAGTGGAAGGAGCCGAAAGAGAAGGGGAAGGCTGAGAGGGAGGCCACGGAGGAGAGCAGGGGTGGCGACAGTTTGGAGGCGGAGGTGACCACGGGGAGCACCGGTCCAAGGCCACCGCTCGGGGGCGCTCGAAGGGTGGGCGCCTCGGGATGTGCCGCGGCCAAGCGGCCGTGGGGGTGCGGGTCCGTGGGCGAGGCCGCCGAGCCGCCGTTCCCGTGGCCGTTCTGGGGCAGCAGCAGCGGGTGCGCCCCGTGCGGGGGGTGTCCGAAGGCGCTCCCCCAGGGAAGGTGCCCGAGGCCCGCGTGCCCGCCACTCGCCGCTTCCCGCTGGGAGGCGTAGTTGTTAAGATGCGACACCAGTCGGACTCGGAGCGGGTCGGAGGCATCCAGCCCTTCGATGATGCTCAGGTAGCGGGCGACCTCTGCCAGGCATTCCCGGAACCCCAAACTCCGATAGTCCATGGCCAGGGCGTGCGCGTCGAAGTAGCCTGGGGCAGAGAACAAAAGAAAAACCTAGAACGGCCCGCCTCTCTTCAATCCCAGGGGCAGCCCTTCCCAGCAGGGACCTGCGTCCTGAAAAGACGGCATTCACGGGCTCTTCGGAAAGTCCAAATATTTTGGAGTCGCCCAAAATCTCTGCATTAACCGACATGAGACGTATGTGTTCGCTAATGCGAGTTCAAAGCCCAATTAGAAGCCGCCGAGCAGAAATTAGAATTGTACCCTACCGGCAGATGAAACTATGTTCGTTCCTTCCTTTAATGTTTTCCCCCAACAACAACAAAAAATACATCAAGGGCAGAGAAACCACAGAGCAGTGAAATGCATTCGACACGCAGATGTAAGCGATCATGCAGCTTCCAGGCACTGGGTCCCGGCTGGAGACAGACACACAGACCCTGGCCCCCCACCTTCCCTTAGGTTTGCTCTGCTTAACCACAACAGGTTCCTTTCCTCGAGTCATGTGGCAGCTCATTCTTTTGAAATTCTGTACATAAAATTAACGCCATATACTTTTTAAAAAGCTCTCTTCTCAAAATGGCAATGCACAAAGGTGGAGAGAGCTACCTGATCTTCAGGGCTGCCACGATTTTAGGCACTTCACACATAATAGATAGTTCCCTTAAGAAGGAGCTAATGTGCAGGGCGGGGGGGGGGGTTGGGGCAATGAATTCGGTGGAGAAAAACCTCTGTGCATTTCAAAACGCACATGCAGGCAACTGCACACACCTCGCAGGGGTCCTCCCCACCCCCAAAGCACCCAGTAAAAACAGGGCAGCGGCTGCAGAGACCCTGGCCTGCACAGCGGCTCACTCTGCCCCCACTGGGGCCCAGGCAGGGGCCGGGCACACGCACCTTTCCCTCCTGCCGTGTGCAGCATCTTCAGGTGATCCACCGTCATCTGCAGGATCTCGGCTTTTTCTAGCTTAGCAGATCCCTGGAGGAGGGAACAGCAAAAGATTGACTCGGCACCACGTGCCCTTGGGGAACAACTTAAAATCCACATGCATGTCTGTGCTGGGTGCATCCTAACAGTACAGACTAAGGCAACATGAGGTGTCTTCCGAAAATGTGCTGGATCTGTATGAATTCTCCTCGGCACACGCAACGCGGTTATTTTCCAAGGCACGGACGGGTTCCAGCGCATGGCCTGGAGGGACCTGGGTGTGGGTGGCTGCCCTGGGCGCTCTACCTACTTTCTCCATTACCTGCTTCTCAAAAGCACTGGGTACCAGCCGCCTCAGCTCAGACAAACTGTTATTGATCCGGTCTCGCCGGCGTTTCTCGATGATCTGCAGAAAGCAGGCAAAACAAAGGAGGACATTTCCATTACGGCTGTAAATCCCAAAGTGAAGAAAGGTGGTTCTTTCCGTTACATTTTTTTTAAAGAGCACTGTAAAAAGACTCACGCCTCTCCGTCTTTTCCTGGCCAGGATCTGTGAAGACGTAGTTGGGGACATGCAACCTAGGGCCGAACTCAAGTTTCTGCATGATCGTAAAAACAAACAGGAATCGCTGTTAGGAGAGGGTAGGTGGTCTGAAGGGTCGCCCCACGCTCTCCCCGCACTCAGACTGTCTTTGCAACTTGGGCCTGACAGCGCCTGGGGGTCCCGCGCAAAGGGATGGGCAGAGGGAAGCCAGGGCACCGGGGCGCCCGGCCCTCGCCCGCTGTCACCGCGGCCGGCCCGCGCTCGCCTCCCGCTCTGGCTCCGCTCTGCCGCCGCCGACTCACCCGTTCTCGTCCGCGCTCTCCTTCTCCACCTCGACCGGCTCGTCCAGCTCGCTGTCCGAGGAGCTGTACTCGGGGTGGGCTCGCTTCATGCTGGCTGCGCGGGGCTCCGGGCAGCGTCGGCGCGGCGGGCAGGGAGGAGTTAACAGCGGCGGCGACTCTCCGCGGCCGGCTGCTCGGGTTCCGCACACACTGATCCGCTCACGCTCTGCCTCCGGTTAAAACTCAACCATCCCTTTCCCACGCTGCGCCCCTTCCCAGGGCCCTGGGGAGGACGAGGAGTGCAGGGGGCGGGCGAGGAGGCGGGGGCGGGGGCGGGACGGCGGCTCCCGGGCAACAGCCTCCCCTCCGCCAATCCGGCTCCTCGCTCCGCTGATCGACAGCTGCTCAGGGGAGGGCGCGGACGAGGCTGGGGGCCAGGGCGAACCCCGCGACCGCCCCCGTGCCAGCCCCAGCTTGGCGGCGCTGCGTCGGCTCCTCGGGGGCTGTGCCGGCCGCCGCTGGTGGGAAGGAGGCGGCGCGGGCCGGGGAGGCCGGGCGGGACACCAGCGCGCGGGCGGCCGCGGCCCGCCCCGCCCCGCCCCGCACGCCCCGATTGGCCTGGCCGCGCGCCAGGGGCCGCGCCTGCAGCGCCGCCGCTGAGCCGCACGCGCCACGGGCCGTGGGAAAGTGCCGGCTCCGCGGCCGCCAGCCAATCCGGCGGCTGGCGACGGCGACGGCGGCTGCGCTGGCGGCGGCGGCGGCGGCGCTGGGCGTCCGCATGAATGGAGAAGAATAGGCGGGCGGGGGCGCGGGGCCGCACGAGGGCGCGCCGGCGGGGGCTGGGCGGCCGGGCCCCCCGTGTGAACCTGTAATCCGAATCCGGGCGCCGAGCTGCCTCGGAAGCCGCCGCCCCGCGCCGCGTCGAAACCCGGCGGCGAGGGGCGCGCGCTGGCCGGCCGGGGCCGGGGCCTCTGGCCGGGCGGAGCGTGCTGGGCGCCATCCACAGTGGCCACCAGCCCTGGGGCCGGGAGCACAGCGTGGCGGGACGTGGGTCGGCGAATGTTCTTTTCGGTTTCTGGGGCCATGTCCCCACTTGCAGCCGGGCTCGCTTCCGCAGGGCCTTCCCGGCCTCCGGGATGGAAAGAATGGGCCTGTGCATCCAGTTCCCGGGGAAGTGGAGCCCTTGTTTTCCGGGCTAACGAGTGCGGGGAAAGGGCCCCTTGGGGTATTCCTTATGGTTTTTTGTTTGTTTTCTTTTTTTAGGCGTTGACGGTCAGGTGCTCTCAGAGGGCGCCCGGGCCTTGCGGCTGAGACCGCCCTCTGCGGATTGCACGTGTCTGATCAGGAGACTCAGACGCATGCACCAGGCACGTCCAGCCGCAGTGGTGGCGTGGCCAGTACTGAATGCTAAGTGAAGTCCCTGTCCCCAAAAAGACAGATTGAAAAGGAAAAAAAAGACAGTGTAGATCTCGGACTGAGTCCCGATTCAAGGATTTGGAGAAGCAGACAGATGGTTGGTTCGGGTCTGGAATCCAGGCTTCTCTGTCCCCTACCGTGTGGCAGAGCCGTGTCTTCCTCTCGGGGCCGCTCCTGCGGCTGCTGACCTTGCCATCTGGGGGGGAGGAAGGCTTGATACATATTGTTGAGGATGATACAGATTTCTCACCTCTGCAAATGGCGGCTCCCTTTCTATCCCTCCTGAATTATTGATCTTAATGCGGCTCGCTGGGTGGCCTGAGCCCCGGGCTCGTGTTCCTTTCTTTTTCTCAGCCCCTTGCCCCCCATACACGTGTCAGGCCAACTCCCGGCTACCACTGAACCTCATGCTACTTCGCTTTCACCTCCAGCCCCTCAGCCTTCCTCTGGCCTCCCCTGCTCCCTTGTCTAGGCTGGGCCCCTCCACCCACCACCTGGAATGTGTTCCTGCCTGCACACCAGACACCCCAGCTCCCTGACATCCCACCTGGGGCCACTTGCCAGTGTGCAGCCAAGATCCATCCTGCTGCCCTGCCTGCTCTCTGGGAGCAGAGCTCTCTGGGGGTTGCTATCAGCACAGCAGGAGAAGTTCTGCCTCCGTGCTACTTCCGTAGGCTGCAGTCAAGCACATAACTGCCACCTGCCTCTCCCCTCCCCGAACCCAGTGGAACATCCACCCACGCCCATCAGCTTCCCTCTGACCCTCTGATTCTGCCCCTCAGAGGATCTGTAACTGCCCCAGCCTGTGGATTTGCTGTGCCAGCTTTCCTGCCCCGGCCCTTTCTGCTGCCTGTAGGGACACTGGCAAGCGCAGATGGGTGGGTGAGAGGACAGAGCGAGGTTGGGATTCCTGGCTCCACACGGGTACCTACACAAAATAGTTCTCCCACATTCAGTTTCACTTTTTCAGTAAAAAAAAAATACACGAGGTTTACGTTTAAAGTTTCCATTTCCCCTGCTTCTCAACTCTGACTCATTCATCCACCCAGCACATTATTTCCCATTGTCACAGATTAAATAAGATCAATGATGTGAAGCATTTACACAGTGCGTGGGCATTAGTGAGTACTTCATATACAGCTGCTGTCATTATTAGCTATTAATACACCTGACTTACCAGGGAGTACAAAACTGAGTGTAGGTTTCCCTCTGGGATTCTTCTGGGATTCTGTTGCACCTCTAATGAGGCTCAAAGGAGGAGGAGATCCTTGTCTAGTAACTGGATGTTTTAAAAACTCTGGAAAGTAGTTCCCTTTTAAGAGGGTGAGAAATGCCCTAGATCAGTTCGATGCCCTAGATCAGTGGTCGGCAAACTGCGGCTCGCAAGCCACATGTGGCTCTTTGGCCCCATGAGTGTTCTAACGCCACTTCTTCAAAATAGACTCGCCCAGGCCGAAAACCGACTTCTGCGCATGGGCCACGAAGTTTCAATCGCACTGTACATGCGCGCCCGCACGTGGTATTTTGTGGAAGAGCCACACTCAAGGGGCCAAAGAGCCTCATGTGGCTTTGAGCCGCGGTTTGCCGACCACTGCACTAGATTATGTTGCGTAGAGCTAGAATGTAAGCACCTGCTACTCCTTAAGGAAAGTTGTGCTTTTTGAGTCTTTTATTAGGGACCATCCCCTGAGCAGACTGTGCTGGTGTGAATAAATGAGTGGCGTACTTGGGAACACACCCTGCCTGTCAGAAGCCACGGGAACTGTCACCCAGAACTGTCAGACCAGCGTCCTGAAAGGGCCCGTTTCCCTCTGTTCTCATACTTCCTGCTCTCTCTAGGTGCTGTCTCAAGTGCCCAGTTGCTGTGGCCTGTCCTGCCATGCTGTGCAGAGGTGCCCTGCCACACCCACGCTCCTAGCTCACTGAAGTCAGATGGAAGACACCTGGGCGTTAGGCCTGAAGGCAGGAACTATTGAACTGGAAGCCCCGCAGGGCGCAGGGTAGAGCCGGGAGAGAGAGTCCCTGCCTGGGTTCGTACCCTTTCCTCGGTGTCCCTGGAGCCTGTGACCTCTCTCTGCTGAGTCTCAGGTTCCTCATCTGTAAAATCAGAATAACCCCTCAACTTTTGTTTTTGGTTTTTAAAGGCATGCCCTTTTTGGGAGATCCTGGTAACACATCTGATTCTTTTTCTTTTTTTAATCTTTGCCCAAGAACATGCTTAGAGAGTGGTCAGGAAGGGGAAGAGAGAGAGACATCCGTGTGAGAGAGAAACATGGATCTGCTGACTTCCATGCATGCCCAGACCAGGGACTAACCAGAAACCCAGGCATGTGCCCTGACCAGGAATCGAACTGGCACCCTTTCTGTGCACAGGATGGCCTCAACCAGCTGAGCCACCCGGCGCTGCTGCTGTTTCCTTTGAAAGGCGAAAGGAGGCAAAGCATTTGTGGACCGCCACACGATGGCTACAGAGCGGCTGCTTGATCCTGAGCTGGCCCGGCCACCTGCGAGGCTGTTTCTGCAGGTTTTCTTGCTCCTGCCAGTAAATTCCTTCAGGGCGGGCCAGGGGATATTTAAAATGCCAAAGCGCATTTCACAGAATGGTTCTCCCAAGATTCTCTGTTTTCAATTACACTGGGGAATCTCAGCGATGTCAGGGCGCAAGCTGCCATGAATGGCTGAGAAGTGACGTGCTGCGAAGGTGCGTCATCCGGCAACACATACCCTACCCCTGCACGCGTACTTAGCCAAAGGCTGTTCTGAGATGCAGGTAAGTTCACCAGGGGGAGCTGGGGGGCTTGGCCAGGCCTGGTGGTGGTGATCTGGGTCCTGAACATCAATGAGGCACTGCCCAGGTAGAGCTGAACTTAGGGGCCAAGATCCCACAGGCAGTCACTATAATCTGGGCCTTCAGGTGACCTTGCTTGTACTCAAAGGCTAGTGGGGCCAGGCAACATTCCAGAGACAAGGGAAAGAAAAAAGCAAAAGGTGTTTGGATGTCATTTTTGCTATGTACTGAATTGTGTTCCCTCTACATATGTGGAAGCCCTAATCCCCCAGTGTGGTGGTATTTGGAGATGGGGCCTTTAGATTTAGAGGAGGGTGGGGCCCCCATGATGACATTAGTGCCCTTATAAGAAGAGACCCCAGAAAGCTATGCTCTCTCCACCAGGTGAGGACAGTGAGAAGGCAGCCTTCTGGAAGCCAGGAAGAGAGCTCTCACCAGCCTCTGACTGCGCTGGGATCCTGATCTCAAACTTCCAGCCTCTAGAACTACGAAAAAATAAATCTGTGTTGTTTAAGACACCCAGTCTCTGATATTTTGTTATGGCAGTTGACTAAGACAATTCTATTTCAAAACTCATAGACCGTTAATGTATCTTTCCAGGTAGGCATTTCTGTTATAGATGTGTTCTATTTCACAGCTTTTAAAATATATCAGATTTTGCCCTGGCCGGCATTGCTCAGTGGTGAGATCATCAGCTTGAGAACGGAAGGGTTGGAGGTTCAATTCTAGTCACATACCTGGATTGCAGGTTCCCCACCCTGGTTGGGGCTTGTGCGGGAGGCAACCAACTGATGTGGCTCTCACTTCGATCTTTTCTCTCCCCGTCCCTTCCACTCTCTCTAAAAATCAATGGGGGAAACATCCACCGATAGGATTAACAAAACAAACATCAGTTTTACTTTATCGGCAATTGAAAGAGCTAAACAAATGATTTTTATACATTTTTCCCACTTAAAAGACCCCATTTTTACAGCATCAAAGATATATTTTTATTCTAAAAAATTTTCATTTCAAATCCCTTATCCATTACAAGTTAATGAAATAGGACAAGTTTCTTTCCAAATATAGGCAAAGGGCGTGGTGTTTCTGGCAGGTGTCACCATTTAACAGGAGCATGGGGTTCAGTCCGGAGTCTTCCTCCGGCCCCGCTCCTTTCTGAGCTGCTCATCAAATGACAATGTCTATCTCCGCTGCCGGTTCCCACCACGCAGACCTGGCCTACTGGCCTCTCCCTGGGACACGAGCCCAACGAGCCCAGACTCTCCTCAGGCTTCTAATCCCACCCACCCCCACGCAGGCCCGGAGTTCAGTTTACTGTGGACGTCCCTCCAGGATCAACTTCCAAGTGCCAGGCGCTCGCTCACCCTCTCTCTGGAGCACAGAAGACCTCGTTCTTATTAGAATGTGTTTAAAAAGAGAAGCTTCATGAACGATTCTTTGGCGTTTATCATTGTGAACTTAGATCCCCTTAGAACACACGTGTGCACACACACAGATCTCGCAGTAAGAGTCTTCCACACAAGGCATGATATTCTAGGCTGTAAACGTTCTTCCTTCTGAAATTGTTGAGCCGGACACTCAGGCCCACAGCAGTAAACGGGTGGACACCCCTAAAAGCTTAGAGAAGACTGAACAGAAACACAGCACAGTGGCATCTGTGTCAGCATTTCCTCTCTGATTCTCCTTTGTGACAAGCCCGGCAGGGAGGGAGCCCAGGAGGCAGCCTGATGCTCCCAGGAGGACTTCTCCTCCACAGGTTTACCCCGGGACCTGGTTTCTAGGACCCAGGGCTTACGTGCCGTCCAGAGAGAGTATATGAACAGATGGAAGGGAATAGAGTTCTGCAGGGTGAGATGCTTCGATGCAGTGGGTCAGGGCACGGTGCTGCCTGTATTCCCTCTAAGGGCACAGTATGCGTGGCATGGGTGGCGTTAGGAGATGGTTTGGTGGGCTGATCTTTACCCTGATGTCCAGCCTTGGTGGGAGAAGAGGACCCCCAGGGTAAAGACATGGAGTAGGAGAGGGACAGTCCAGTGACAAATGATGACCGAGCCAGTGAGGACAAAGAAAATAAAACAGGACAAGACAACTTAGGCTCAGGACAGAATGGGGAGGTTGTGAATGCCCATTACACACAGTTGAGGGGATACAAAGAGAATGCACACGTAGGAGGCAGAAGTTCTAGAATTACCTGGAAATCTGTTAGGCATGTACCTGGATTAAGGCTACGGTTTCAGGGAGGGGAAAAAAAAGAGAAAGCAGTTCTGAAGGAACGCTGAGTGGTACGCAGCATGTCATTCTATGGAGATCCTGGAGTGAGTGGAGAATCATGCCCAGACCGCCTACTCCAAAACAGCTGTTCTCAGCTCTTAGCACCCACCAGTTACCTGGAGGGCAAGGGGATGCTGACCCACGTACCGCACTTTGGGGACCGCTGGGAGACCATTTGTCTCAGTTAATAGAGAAACGGTCTCACAGAGGGCAGCTGAGGAGAAAACAAGGTGGGAGGGGTTCAAGTCTATCAGATCACCATGAGACACGACATTCAGCTCTGTGTCTTTGAAGTCAGCCAAGATCTTTCAAATGATAAGAACTGTGCACTTTTCTAGTTAATTCCGGATAGATGTTGAATTCCTGAATTGAGCTCTTTGCACTGGGGATGGTTTTATTGGTGGTGGTAATGGTTTTGGTGTTTAAGAAAGTAACTCACTACTTGAGAGACCACGGACTCTGCAAATAAGTTTCCCATGGGAAGGGCTCCATGGAGGAGACAGGAAGCCATTGTCTCCTCTGTGTCCAATGACATGTGCAGGCCCCCAAAACACAAATAAATGAGCAAATAAAAGATAAAAGCGCAAAGGAGACCATCCTTTCCATCTGCAAAGGCAAAATAATTAAAAACTAGGTGAACATTACAGTGGTAATAATAGAACTTAATGCTACATGTTAATTATATAAACAGAGAAACTGTTATAATTCCTCCAGGGCCCACTCCCTTCTTTTGTATTGAACTATGACTATGACTGTCTCTCTCTCATATATATATATGTGTGTGTGTGTGTGTGTGTGTGTGTGTGTGTGTGTGTGTGTGTGTATTCCAACTTCAAACCCTAGAACCATGCTGTTCTGACTAGTAGTTCTTAAGCTTTACATATATGTTGGGTGTATCAGAGTTCAATATAAAATACACAATATACACTGAGTGGCCAGATTATTATGATATCTGAACGCATAATAATCTGGCCACTCAGGGTGTGTGTGTGTGTGTGTGTGTGTGTGTGTGTGTGTGTGTCTGTGTGTCTGTGTGTATTTATTAGAGGCCCGGTGCATGAATTCATGCATGGGTGGGGTCCGGCCAGCCTGGCCAGGGGGATGGGACATGGGCGGTTGGCCAGCCTGCCTGCTGGTCGAACTCCTGGTTGAGGGGACAATTTGCATATTAGCCGTTTAATATATAGGATATACACTAAGTGGCCAGATTATTATGCATTCAGAGATTATAATAGCCGAAACCAGTTTGGCTCAGTGGATAGAGCATCGGCCTGTGGACTCAAGGGTCCCAGGTTCGATTCCGGTCAAGGGCATGTACCTTGGTTGCGGGCACATCCCCAGTAGGGGGTGTGCAAGAGGCAGCTGATGGATGTTTCTCTCTCATCGATGTTTCTAACTCTCTATCCCTCTCTCTTCCTCTCTGTAAAAAATCAATAAAATATATTTTAAAAATAAATAAATAAATAAATAATCTGGCCACTCAGGCCCTAGAACTATGTCATCCGGCCTGGTGGTTCTCAAACTTTAGCGAGCACCAGACTCACTTGAAGGACTTAAGAAAACACAGGGTCTTGGGCCCCACCTGGAGGGGGTCTGATTCAGTAAGTCTAGAGTGGACTCAAGGATTTGTATTTCAACTTCCCAGGAAAGACTGATGCGTGTTTAGGGCTATACTTTAGGAACCGCAGCTTAGATCTATAGTTTACAACTCACAACGTGGTCACATATTAGAATAACTTGAGGTGGTTTATTATTATTTTTTTTAATCCCGATTCTTATCACAGACCTCAAAACAAATCCAGAATCTCTGGGAATGCAACCCAGGCATCAGCAGGCTTTTGAAGTGCTCAGTGAGTCCACCGTGGAGGATTTCTAGCTAAATCAGTAGTGGTCACATCAGAGTCACTGGGAGGACTCCGGAAATCAGCCCGCTGGCCCCTCTCCCGGGGTTTCGGGGTCAGTGAGTCCGGTTGGGTCCGAGAACGTGCACTTCAATCACGGTCCCGGGTGATGTTGCTGTTGGTCCAGAACCACACTTGGAGAACCGCCTCGTTAGACCAACTTGCATGAACTTGGGATCTAGTAGGAGATCTGGTATAAAAGACTGAAGTTAGGCGCCCCAACCCCCCAAAATACCAGCAAAAACTGGGCACTGGGATTTAACGAGTCCGGGATGGCATGGGCGTAAGTATGCTTTTCAAACTCTCCCGGTGACTGCGTGCAGCTAAGACTGGTAGTCACCGCCACACCAGCCAAGGATGCATGAAGGCCTCACCTGTACCTTTGGTTGCTCACCTGATTGAATATGACGTCTTCCAACTGTAACACAGTCCTGTGTTAATAATTACATGCAATATCTATCTCTGCGCTGCACTGAACTGAATGGAAGTTATGACAGTCATTTCTGAATTTGAGAACCAACTCGGACAAGTTACGTCTGAAATTGTTTTAATGTAACATGGTAACCCACCCTTTGTTGATCTGCAGCTAGTCATGTAAACAGAAACATTATAACTGTTATTACAACAGCAGTTTCCTATAAATGAGAATTTATGCTTATATCTAAATAAACTTGAAACCTGATCAAACACCCTGGCTCCAGGAAATGACTTTGGGTTTGGACAGCACAAACCAGAGAAAGGGTTTACTGCCAGCTGAAATTTTGAAAATACGGGGTCATTTTAAATCACATAGTATGAGAATAACTTGTCTGCTACAGACAGTAGAAGCTGAGATTTGGGGGTGGGGTGGGGTGTGGAAGGGGGAAGTGCCAGACGGAGTCGGCTCCTAACTAGACCAGCTCAGCCATATCAATCAAATACTTCTTTGTAAATAATTACTTTGTACATCAGCTTTCCCTGGAAACTATTGTGCTTTAGCAGCTGATTTAGTACGTTACCATTCATGATCCTTCTAGAATATACTATGCAAGTTCCAGGTCTCACACGGAGAAAGGCTTTAGCAATTTAGCACTGGGAAAACTGAGAAGCTCACTAGCACTTTGTCATCAGACAAAAAAGACACGCCATAGCAAGAACTGGCGAGGACCTGCAGAGACTGAGGAGCTGACCCATGGCTGGCTGGGAACTCGTGGCCAGTGTGGAAGCCATCTGTCAGTTTCCTTAAAAGTTAAACATAAATTGAGCACACAGGGAGCAATTCTGCTCCTGGGTATTTACTAAAGAGAAGTGAAAGCATGTCCACACAGAAACATGTGCATGCGAATGTTTATAGCAGCATCTATACTAATAAAAGAGTAATATGCTAATTAGACCAGTAGACCTTCCAGAGACCTTCCAGACATCCTTCCAGACAAAGCCAGGGGGTTGGCTGGCCTGCAAACGAACCCCAAACGGCTCTCAGCCCCTCACCCAGGCCCACCACGCCCCCCAGCGGGGACCCTCACCCCGATGGGGGTGTGGCCAGCCTGCAAAGGGCTATTAGCCCCTCGCCCAGGCCAGCCACGCCCCCCAGCAGAGACCCCACCCTGAAGCAGGTGTGGCCAGCCTGCAAATGGCCATCATCCCCTCACCCAGGCCAGCCCCACCCCTCAAGGGGACCCCCACCCTGATCTGGGACCCCCTTCAGGGCAGACCAGCAGGCCCCCACCTGTGCACCAGGCCTCTATCTATACTAATAAAAGGGTAATATGCTAATTAGACCAGGAGACCTTCCAGACATCCTTCATGACAAAGCCATGGTGGCAGGGCCGAGGCAGAGGTAGTTCGGGATGATCAGGCCAGGAGGAGAGGACAGTTGGGGGTGATCAGGCCAGCAGAGGGGGGCAGTGGGGAGTGAGCAGGCCAGCAGGCAGAGTGGTTAGGGGTGATCAGGCAGGCAGGCAGGCAGGTGAGTGGTTAGGAGCCAGTGGTCCCAGATTTTGAGAGGGATGTCCCACAGGGATCGGGCCTAAACCGGCAGTCGGACCTCCCCTGAGAGGTTCCAAATTGGAGAGGGTGCAGGCCGGGCTGAGGGACACCCCCCCCCCCCCCCCCCCCGTGCATGAATTTCGTGCACCGGGCCACTAGTTATTCATAATGGCCAAAATGTGGAAATGTCCATCAAATGTCCATCACAGGTGAATGGGTACACTAAATGTGTTTATAGCCCATGCAACGGGATATTAGTCAGCCATAAAAAGGCAGTACTGACATACTCTGCTACAACGTGGATACACCTTGAAAGCATGCTCAATGAAAGAAAGCAGTCACAGAGATGGCAGCACATGATTCCACTGAGATGAAAAGCCTAGGGGAGCGTACGTCAGACAAGGCTAGAGAGGCAGAAGGCACGTTGGTGATTGCTTAGACCTGGGGTGCAGGGCGGGAGAGAGGAATGTGGGGGAAGGGAAAGTTAAAGGGCTTTTGTTATCTTTTGAGAAGATGAAAACGTTCTAAAATTGACCCTACAGATGGTGGCGTTTATCTGGGAGTGTGCTGAAAGCTGTGGAACCGTCCACTTTAAGTGGGTGTGTGAGTTACATCTCGGTAAAGCGATCATATGTGGAACTGGCTTACTGAGAAGTGTGGAGAGCACATTTCCATCAGCCCATCTCTGACATCACCCTGGACGTGGCTCTGGGCGCATGCGCAGGGAACGTACCATAACCAGTTAAGGGGAGCGGGGTCTGGGGCGCCGCTCCGGGTCCTCACCTCGCCTGCTGCCGCCGCACTGCACGCCGAAAGCGGGGGTCCACTCGTCCCCAAAGAATGCACCCCGCAGACCTCGGGCGGGGCCTGCTGCGCGGGAGGAGGTCTGATGACCGTCTTTCTTCCCCCTCTTCCCCAACAAAGGGTGACCGACCTCCCGCGTGACCTGGCAAGCGCTGCGGTTCCCTAAGCACGTTTCCCCCCATTGTGTGCCGGAGCTCCCGCCGGAGGGACGGCCCGGAGGCCGGGCGCCCCGGACCCGCGGGCCCCTCCCGGCAGGGGGAGCGGGGCGGGGGCGGGGGCGGGGAGCTGCCCGGCGCAGCCCCGGTTCCCACGCTCCTATTGTCGGCCACTTTGTTCCCAATTCCCATCACGTGTGCTAATTAGTGAGCGCCGAGGGCTGGCCGGAGGCGTGCGGCCGCCCCGGAGCCGGGGCCGAAAGATCACTTCCTGTGGGAGCCCGCGGCTGGGCTCCCCGGCTCCTCCCGCTCCTTCCCGGCGCCCGTCCCGGCCACCCCGGCGGGAGTGGGAGGGGAGGACGTGCTGACTGGGGGGCAGATGCCACGGAGGCGTGGGAGAAGCAGGCTTAGAGGAGAAAGTCCCACTAGACGCCTCCTGTCGGAGAGGCTTACAAAACTCCCTCCAATTCCCGTCAGTGAGCCTTTCCCGGGAAAGCGTTGGAGTGTGACATGTTTAAAAATCTGTTCACACTCCGATGCACCAGGGAAGGAGGAGAAAGTGCGATGTCATGCTGTGAGTGGTGACTTTGGAGCCAGTGACGCGTCTGTGGACGCAGGACCCTGAGTTTGACGCGCTGGGTGCGGAGCTTTTAGGACGTGCAGCGAGGCGAGAGGCCACGGACAGGACAGGCCACAGGAAAGCGCGCTTCTGAGTTTCTTGGCCTTTGTGGGGTTGCAAGATTCAGTAACACTTTGATGCTCACGATGGAAGGCCCCACTCGGAAGACAATGTTCTCCACACCCCCTTCCTATAAATAAGAGGGGAGCTGGCTCTTTAAAGGACGCACCGTCTAACCTTCTATGTTCTAGCAACGGAGAAAATTCTGCTCTTTCCCTGGAAAGTGGCCGGGCGGCAGAGGAATAAGACCGAGGGTAACTTCATTCAACATGCATCCATTAAGGATTTTTTTTTAAATATATGTTTTATTGATATTAGAGAGAGGAAGAGAAAGACAGAAACATCAATGATGAAAGAGATCGGCTGCCTCCTGCACACACACACACACACACACACACACACATTGAGGATGGAGCCTGAAGCCTCTCATGTGCCCTGACTGGGAATCTAACCGTGACCTCCTGGTTCATGGGTCCATGTCAACCACTAAGCAACACTGGCTGGGCCAGCAAATACGTTTTGCCCAGGGCTGGAGGTGGAGCGGTGAGACACCCTGAGCCTGCCTGTAAGCCGTTTCCAAATCCAGTTGAGGAGACAGATAAGCTTGCAAACCCAAAGTTAAGGGTGACTCCAGTGGGGGTCTGTGTTGGGGACCATGAGCGCCAGACAAGGGCCCCAGAGCCAGTGGGGACTTAGGAGAGGCTCCTAGAGAAAGGATGACGCATCTGACGCTGCAGTGACAAGTGGCCAAGGGAAGGGAGCAGAGGCATTCTGAAAAGAGGCACCAGGGTGTACCCCACAGCCTTGATGGAGTGTGAGCACAGCTGCTGCAGGGCCGGAGGGGGGTCACAGGAAGTTTTTTTGAGGTGACCTTGGACTTTAGACTAAAGGCCATGAGAGATTTTAAGCAAAGGAGTAAGATCCTCAGGTTTGTCCTTTACAAAGGTAACTTGGGCCCAGCCAGTGTGGCTCAGTGGTTGCACATGGACCCATGAGTCAGGAGGCCGCAGTTCTATTCCTTATAGGGGCACATGCCCCGGTTGTGGGCTCGATCTACTGGGACATGCAGGAGGCAGCTGATCAATGGTTCTCGCTCATCATTGATGTTTCTATCCCTCTTTCCCTCTCCCTTCCTCTGAAATCAATAAAAACATATTTTAAAAAAAGCTTGGGTGGTTGTTTGCAGGATGGGTTGCAGGGACTCGGGCTAGAGTCAGGGGTTGGGGGTTGGGACTGACCCAGTGAGGGACTGAGAGGCGTGGCGAGGTCGGCAGCTTCTGGAGGTGCTCGGAAGCTGGAACGACCGAGCATAAGGTCAAACTCATGTTGGCCACCGGCAGCCATCTTGTGTGCTGGAATGACAGTCAATTTGCATATTACCTCTTTATTATATAGGATACTGTTGGTTGGGGCCATCGGTGATAATTTTCGCATTTATTTTTCTTTATTTTCTAAATTTCTATATTACGCATATATTATTTTATAATGGAAACCATAACCTATATAAATTCTTTTTTCTTAATTTCCCTACAAAATTTTCTGTAATTCCTTCAACTTAAAGAGAGGTGATCTGCATTTAGCTCAAAGCTGCAACAGGTTATGACGTTGGTGACTTATAACTGTGTCAAAAGCCGAAGGGAAGGAGAAACCATCTTTCAGTACAAACTTAGAAAGACTGAGGATTCCTCAGACATTCCGGTCGTCTGTCTCCTTGCTGCGCTTGTGTGGGAAAGAGGAAGCGGATCTCAGCACCAGGACGTGATGTCGGACAGTTTAGCTGATTGTAAGTGCTGCACAAGCAAATTAAGACCTTCCCTTTAATTGGGCGTAATGGGTCAGACGAGGTAATAGGCCACCTGTGGCTGGCACGGAGCCAGGTCCCAGGAGCCCCCCGACCACAGCTTTGGTGTTGAGCGGCCCAAGGTCAGCGGCGATGGCTTTTGATGCCATATCGAGTTACACAGGCTGTCACAAAGGCATACTCAGGCAAAACCCGAGGGTCCGATTTGGGTTGCAATGTGTTGATAAAAGGAAAAACGGAATGGAATAGTTAAAAGAATTTATTTCTTTAAAAATAATCAGCAACCAAGTGAGTAAAGAGCACTTCTTATGTGCCAGGGACTTTTCTAAGCATCTCATGTGTAATTCACTTGCCAACAGGCCTGTGGAGTCGATTCTATCAGCAGCATCACAGTCATCGCCACTTTGCAGATGAGGAAACTGAGGCACAGTGAGACCGACTCCAGGTCACACAGCTTCCTGTGGCAGAGCTGGGACTTGAACCCAGGGAGTGAGACTGTTGCCTCTGTTCCCGACTCTCTGCTGTTTCACCAGCTCTGGCTCAAACACGCTTTCCCGGTTAACTGTGAATCCAGACGCCGCAGAAGCCAGAGCCTGCATGTGGGGCCGTGTCTGCCGGACGCTCCCGCCTCTGCATGGGGCATATGACAGCATTTGGGGGTGAAAAGCCCAGCCGAGACGGAATCAGCAGACCTAAATTACCAAGTACACAAATGTCACACGCTTCACTCACACATGGTATTTCGACCTCGGCATGACGCTGAGCTGATGGATGAGGAGCATTCATGGAGCAAGCCCAGCCCCGGAGCAGGAAAATGTCCTCGTGTTGAGGGTGACACTGCATTGCGGTCGAAGAAGCTCCTAAACCAGGGCCGCTTCCTGGGCCCATGTGCGTTTTGGCGAGGACGCGCCCTCCACACTCATAAGCTTTACATTGCGAGCGGTTCTGAGTGATGAGATGAAATCCCCGCCCCCTGCCCTGTCCTGCCCGGGATGCAAATGGTTCATCCCTTTGTCCAGCATCTTCCCGCCCGTTGGTCACTCAGTAGCATCTGTTATCAGATCTGTCTCGGCATCACAGGGCTTGTGCTCACATCGCCTTATTCACTTCACAATGCCCCAGTCACGCGACTCTTATTACAGTGTGTTGTTATAATTGTCCTATTTTATTGTTGCTGCCGTTCATTTCTTACTGTGCCTCATATAGAGAATAAGCTTCATCATAGGCAAGTATAGGCAAAACCACAGTAACACCGGGATGGGTGCCAGCCACGGTTTCAGGCATCCCTGAGGTCATGGAACGTGTCCCCTGTGGACGCTCTGGCTCTGTCTCAGCTCAGCTCCTGCATATGTTGCAAACATCAGGTCTTCACCAACAGGAAGAGCGAAACATAGTAAGGTGTTAAATAAAGTCTAATTTTCTGACAGCATAGCCAGCATTTTAGAGGAAAAACACCAACATCAGGATTGGAAATGCTGTCAAAGAAATTCCGGGAGTTGCTACAGCTTTAAGGCAGTGGATGCATGGGCCTAAAGATGCCCCTGACTGAATTCAAATCAGCCAGACAGCCATACGTCCAGGAGCAGATGTCTTTGGGCTTCTCCAAAGCCACGTCACCTCTCATCACCCAAGCATCACTGCACCCCTCTGCCGTCTCCAGGGGCACCTTTGCCCAGCCCCGTGCTGGCAGAGGGCTGTCTGCAGTCTGCCATCTGGGCCTGCGGTTGGAGGTGTCCAGGGGCCGCCATGCCAGCACCCACCCCCACCCGGCCCCCGACCGCCACGTGGCCTGGCGGCGCACACGCAGCTCGCTCCGGAGGAGCTGGGCCGTCCCCGGGGAGTCCGTGTCGGAGCACAGAGTGGACGCTCTGGCTCTGCTCAGCTGCCCTTGAACCACATAAAGGGAAACCTCCGAGGTCTGGGCCTCCCGGGAGACGGCCGCTCCATGTGTCCCTTGTCATCTGTCTGTCCCACACCACTTCTTCCAGGGCCACGGCACGCCGGGCCTGTGGGCACCCGACCGGTGTCGGTCAGCGAGTAAAAGGCCTGTGCCTGTCCGGGTCCCACAGCCACTGGGAGATGAATCTTCACTCGAGCGAGGGAGCCAGGCTTCCTGTCCCCTCCCTCGTGGGCCCTTCTGGGCATCTCAGACGCAACAGCACCAGCAGCTAACACTGAAAATGCTCCCTGGTCTTAGCCGTCCAATGACCACAGGCGTAGAATAGCTCTCCGAGGAGCAGGCCTCCAGGCCCGCGGCCTCTGTGCGTGCGGGGGCATGGCACTCCAGGTCAAGTCTCCCCGTTCAGAGTATGTGTGAGGAAAGGGAGAAGATGGGCTGGGTGAGGGCTTCGTTTGGCCATGCCCAGTTCATCAGCATTTTGAAGTACAATGGAAGATACTTTGGGGAGGACCCAAATACTCACCACTTCGTCACATTTCTCCGACTGGCATTGGTAAGAACCCCTAACTCAGTGACAGCCAACCCCGTTCTCCAGATCGGGACCCGTGAGCCGTTTGCAGGAGATGCGAGGCTCGCGGGGGGCCGGGGGGGCGGGCGGGAGAGGCCCTCACGAAGCGGCTGCTCGCTCGTGTCCTGGCTCTCACCCTGCTTTGGGAGACAGGGTCACAGCCCCCTGGAGCGGGACACAGACGGTCCCCAGCATTCTCTGCACACACTGCAGGCCTCGAGGTGTTCCACACTCACGTGACAGGCCCAGCTCCGACCTCAGTCAAACCCGTAGTCACCAGGTCTAAAGCCACCTGGTCACAGCCCACTCAGTTTCACAGGCTGGGGCCAGCATGTTTGAAGCAGAAGAAAAACCCTCCGTCACTGCACACAGCCGGGCTGAGAAAGCTCTGTCTCAGAGGGGAAGGGAAGGGCTGTGCCGGGCATTTCTGCTGAGGAGCGTGGCAGGGAAACCAGTGGCCACGGGGTGCTCTCCGCAGCTCAGCCCCCCTCTCTGCACGCTGCTATTTCCCACCCTGCTTCCCAGGGCCTTCAGGGGATCAGGCCGCACCTCTCATCTCTTGCCCCGCTATTCCCAACGCTGTCCACACCCAGTCCTGAAAGAGGTGGTTTCACCACACGCATTGCTCAGGCGATGTGTCATTCACTTACTGGGTAAGTGTCATTCACAAAATTACAAACATGTTGCAGAGCTAACCTGGTCACGCACATACACACATGCACACACGCTTGCACATGCACACACACTTTTTGTCGTCAAGGTAGCAAAAGGTAGGATGTTTCAGGATTGGCCTAAGAGTCTTCAGAGTTGCACGCATCCTGCCCCCCACCCCCACCCCCCACGTTCAGGCTCTGAATCAGCCAGAGAACCATGCGCCCAGGAGCAGGTGTCTTTGCAGGTCTGCACAGGCCTCCGGCCGGTGAGCCAGGCTGGCCGCCGTGCCCTGCAGCACTGGCAGTGGCTGAAACAGACCCCCGCGCGGTGACTTGGCTGCAGCGGGCGCTTAATCCCCCGGCGGAGCCCGACCCGGTGCGCGCCCCCCGCCCCCTCACAGCTGCCTCAGCACTTCAGCAGCCTGACAGGAAGTCTGACCCACCCCTCACCTGTTGCAACGTGACTCCACTTCACTCATTCACGCTGCCAGACGGTCGGCGGATGTTTCTGCAGCCTCTGCCACGGGCTCCCATTGCACAGGGTCCCACAGGGCCCGGTGTGGGCGCTCACAGCCCAGCCCCCCCGGACCACACACTCGTAAATCTCAGTGCCGGAAGGTACAGCTGAGGCACTTGTGTGAGGAAGGCAGTGGGGCTCAAGGGCATGGAGGGAACAAAGCGGCGGCTGGGGCGGTCCGGCCTGGCTCCGGGCGGTCTGGTCATGGCCTGACGCTGTGGACGTGGCGATGGAGAATGGTTGGCATCCTTTTCCTAAGAGGAATTGTTCCTGAACTTCTTCTCTCTTAAGTCTCAGTTCAATGGTCTAAATTATGATCATTTTAATCCTCACCCAAGGATTTGTTGTTTATTGATTTTTACAGAGAGAAAGGGAAAGGGAGACACATACACACACATCAACTACCTCCCATACAAACCCCAGCCAGGGATGGAACCTGCAACCTGGGTATGAGCCCTGACCAGGAACTGAACCCGCAGCTTTTCAGTGTACAAGAAAATGCTCCAACCACTGAGCCATCCAGGTAGGTTCAATATTCTAAATGGATTCTTCTTTTTATATCCAACTTTTGTCCCTTTGGTCAATGTTGTTGCTGAAGTAGTTCACCCTATCCCTCCCCCTGTAAGGCCCAACGCCCTATGAGAGTAGACTTTGTTCCCTGCTTGATCCTCAACACCTACCAGTAGGACAGCAGCGCCTGCCTGCCTGCCTGCCTCCATAAATGTCTGTGTCCCTTGTCCCTGGACTTCATTAGGTAAAGTGGGGGCTGACATGAGTTTAATATGTGTTTCTATTATGAAAAACGACAAGGACATCCCATGCTGCCCACCGGTCTCCCCTGCTCACGGCTGAGAGCTCCTGGACACGTCCTCGCTGTGCCTGGGCACGAGCTGCTGCAGATGGTGAGACGCTGGAGACCTCGAAGGGCTGATGCAGCCCTCAGTTCCCGCGCCCTCTGAGCATGAGGCCCTGGCGTGAGCCATGAGGATCGGGACAAGCGCCTCTCGCCCACTCCCCCACCCCCGGCCCGTCACCTCTTTTCCACAGGTGCCGGTGCAGTGTGGCTGTGTGCTGTGCACTTGAGGATCTGCAGTGAAAACTCTTCTGACATTTCTTCACAGCTCCTGTTTCCCCGGGACCTGGCCTGAGTCCACGAGGTGCTTCTCTGGAGACAAGAGGCAGATTCGGAATCTCTTTTCTCTGCGGATCATCGAGACTTGGAATTGGGCCAGACCTGTTAGCTCAACACTCCCTTAGGGTGAGCGAGACCCGGGAGGCTACTCAGTGTCCCTGCCACAGGGACTGCCCTGTGAGCCCACCCTCCCCGACACACCTGGTTTCCAGCAGTGACCTCAGTCAACCCTGAGCTTGAAATCCCTTCTTTTAAATGGAAACGTGGGTTGGCATTGAAATTGACCATGAGCCTGACCAAGCCTGTGTATATTGTACATAATGTTCAGATTTTATATAATTCATCCTATATAATAAAGAGGTGATATGCAAATTGACCCTCATGCCCTCACAAGATGGCTGCCTACAACCAGGCCGGCAGGGGGGTTAGTGAGGGACTATCAAACAACTGAACAGCAGGATGCGTGGAACAACCAGGCCGGCAGGGGACCCACAAACAGGCCGGCAGAGGGGGTCATTTGGGGGTGACCAGGTCAGCAGTGGGGGCAGTAAGGGGTGACCAGGCCAGTAGGGGGGGTGCAGTTGGGTGCGACCAGGCTGGCAGGAGGGGCAGTGAGGGGCAACCAGGCTGGCAGAGGGGGACAGTAAAAGGCGACCAGGTCAGTGGGGCGCCAGTTAGGGGCGACCAGGCAGGCAGGCAGGTGAGCGATTAGGAGCCAGCGGTCCAGGATTGTGAGAAAGATGTCTAACTGCCAGTTTAGGCCCGATCCTGCGGGCCTAAACCAGCAGTAGGACATCCCCCAAGGGGTCCCAGATTGGAGAGGGTGCAGGCTGGGCTGAGAGGGATTCCCCCCCACCCCGTGCATGAATTTCGTGCACTGGGCCTCTAGTATTTACATAATATTCTGGAGCTGGTGTATATCCAGAAAGCTCGGAGAACTAGACATGCACCCAGACAGCGTGGCTACTGGGGAACACTGTGGGAGACACTCAGCTTCTCTCTAACCCGTGGGCGCTCTGTCAGTTGAACAATCACAACAGCAACTGCGAGAGAGAGTGGACCTCACAGTAGACACCACGGGTCCTCTCGGCACGCCCGGAGCGAGCAGACCACTGCCTTTCCTCAGACCTGAAGGGCAGCTTGCTCAATGGTGCTGGGATCGGCACAGGACACTCACCAACTGCTCCCCGAGGGCTTTGTGAGTGCCCATGTACACTAGAAACCCTTTGTATATGGAGGCAAATTGATTTGTTTTTGTTTGTTTGTTTGCTCAACAATAACACATAGTTACTGGCAATGCGCTAGGGACTCTCCTAGTCACAGTCATAAACAAAGGAGATGGGTCACTGTTCTTGGGAAACTTACCATAATAAATGACTGGATTAGCTGCCCCAGGCCATCCAGCCCCCTTCTCCCTTGCATTCTCCAGTGTAAAGGCCGAAAAAATAAAATGCTCATGTGCCCAACATCCCTTCCTATTCAGGGTAGAGGATGGCATAGCGTTCCGAGTCCAGGCAGAATCTCCCGAGGACGGTTCCCCTTGAAGCCAAATAAAAGACTTTGACCCTTTGACCTTTCCCTTCTCCTCGTCTGGGACACAGACAAAATGCCCAGAGGTGCAGCATCTGTCTCGTGACCTTGACATGATAATCACCAGGAGGAAAGTGAGGGATGTTGAGGGTGGCAGCGTCGGAAGTAAGCCAGAGCCAGAGTCCTTGAGGACGTCGCTGACACAGACTTGACCTACCTCCCCGGGTGGCTGACATGTGAGACAAATGAAGATCTTCCATTGGGGCCTGTTTATTCTTTTTTTAAAAAATTTAATTTTATTGTTTAAAGTATTACAAACAACAGTACATATGTCTCCTTTTTTTTTTTCTTTTTTCTTTTTTTTCTTATTCTCAGTCACTCACTTCCCTAACTCACAGAGGACTTGGGGTTGTAGGTGGGAAGCTATTTTAACCAAAGTCTGTGTGGACATCTTCTCCGAGATGACATTTCTAGCTGCCACCTTAGTGATCAGAAGCAGCCGCCCGTGAAGATCTGGGAGGCAGAATCCCAGGCGCAGGAACAGCGAGTGCGAAGGCCCTGAGGCAGAAATCCACGGCCTGTGCTCAAGAGCAGTGTAGAGCCCGGTGTGCCGGGAGCACTGTGGGCACGGGGCTATGCGCCACCCTGGAGGTCCTGGAGCGGCAGAGCCTGGGCGTGGACAGCCTGGGAAGCTGGGGCCAACGCTCTGGCTGCCTTCCTGACCCAAGGGGAGAAGTTGGCACAGGTGGATTCGAGCTAGATGGATCTGAGGTGGATTTCGGAGGCAAAGCCCTCAGCAGCACGTGTGGATGGACTGAATGGAAGGTCAGTGGAAAGAAGGGAGGAAGATTACTTCGCTTTTTTATCTGCGGGAGCCATTATGTAGGTGGGGAGGATGTGAAGGTCTGGGTGGGGAGAGGGAAGGACAGGAAGAACTGGCAAGCGTGGTTTAGGTTAGAGATGCCAGTGGCCGTGCCATATGGGAGGCTGGGCACATGAATCCTAAACTCCAGGGAGAAGCCAGCGCTGGGACAGAAATCTGGAAGCATCACATGCAGATGGCATCAACGCTGGGCTCCTGACCCAATTTCCTGGCTGAGATACTTGGACATTGACACAGCGATGGAGGCGGGAAACCACCACAGGGACGAAGAAGGAGCATCGGGGAAGCGAGACAAAAGCCAGGAAGCTCTGAGAAAGGTGTTTCAAGGAGGAGAGTCAGAGCTCTGTTGAACGATGCCAAGAGGTCGGGGAAATGAGACAGAGGCGAGGTTGCTGGGTTTCTCACTCATTACGTCTTTGGTTTCCTTGCTAAGAGCAGTTTCAGAAAGAGGAGGGAAGAAGCCGGGTTTGAGTGGGTTCGAGACAAAATGAGTGATGAGCTGATGAAGCAGGGCCTCTCTTGAGGAGCAAAAAAATTGGGACAGTGGCTGCCGGGGTTTGGGCCACTGGAGGGTCAGGGAGCGTTTCAGGCAGAAGAAAGCCCGCTGCTATTGCCTGCAGTCAGGAGGGAGGGGGGCGGGTCTGTTACGTACTGAGCTCCTTTACAGAGTCCTTTCATCCTCTCCGCAAGCTGTGACCGGGAGTTCCCACCCCCTTGTGGACAGGAGGCAGGCAATACCCACACTGCGCCCTGCCCTGTCAGCAGCTGTGTGGCCTGGACCTCTTACTGAGCCCACATGCCTAGGTTTCCTCTGAAACATGGGTTCATCAAAACTCATTCGAAAACTGATTAGATTTAACTAGTCAAAAATGGTGCTTACTTCAAATGAATGAAAATGAAGCCACGCGTGTAGAACACGGCGCCAGGCCTCACGCGTGGCCAGTGCTCAGTGAATATCCATGCTCTCCAGAGAGGAGGAAGGAGAGCCCGGAGGTTAAGCATCTCCACTCGTCGAACAAATCTATTGAGCGTCTAGTGTCCGCTCAGCCCCTCTGAGGCCAGAGCACAGCAGGAGCGAGCCCCGAAGTGTCCCTGTCCTCACAGAGCTTCGAGTCGGTGAGACGACAACAGCCACGGCTCATGCAGACCCACTGCGTGCCGGGCCTGCGGCTCCCCAGGGGCGAGTGACAAAAGCAGTGCCTCTCGCTTCCTGTGGACGATTATGCCGTCTTCCCAGGGGTATCACTGTGCACAAAGAGTGAAACCAGCTCCAGGAAGTAACCCCGTGGGCCCGCACATCCCTGAAAGCAGAGCATTAGAGGTGCTGACGGGCCTTCCTCGGTGTCTCCCCACGTGGCTGAGTGAACGAAGGACCCAGTGGGACAGGAGCAGGTTAGATCTGGTGGGGGGGGCCAAGGCCAGTGTCCCGGCTGTACGGTGGCCCCTCAAAGTCCCTCTGCTGGGTCCTAACCCCTGGAGCTCAGCACGGACTTTCCGTGGAGGCAGGCCTTTAAGAAGTGATTCACTTAAAATGAGTCACACGCTGGGCCCTGATCGGATGTGCCGGCCGGCCGGCCGTCCCTGTAGGAGGAGGTTGGCAAGGCCAGTACGGGAGGGGGGTGGGGGAGAGAGGGTGGGCAGACCGCGTGAGGTCGCGGGGAGAAGGCAGCCATCAGCGAGTCGAGAAGCGAGGCCTCGGAGAAACCCAGCCTCCAGCGCCTGGAGCTCGACTTCCAGCCTCCAGACCGGGAGAAGTCAGGTGCTGCGCCTCAGCCGCCCGCCTGCGGCCCTGGTCCCGGCGGCCCGGGAGACAGTGCCAGGAGCCGGTGCAGCGGCCCTGGTCCCGGCGGCCCGGGAGACAGTGCCAGGAGCCGGTGCAGCGGCCCTGGTCCCGACAGCCCGGGAGACAGTGCCAGGAGCCGGTGCAGCGGCCCTGGTCCCGGCGGCCCGGGAGGGCAGTGCCAGGAGCCGGTGCAGCGGCCCTGGTCCCGGCGGCCCGGGAGGACAGTGCCAGGAGCCAGTGTAGCGGCCCTCAGTCCCGGTGGCCTTGTGAAGGCACTGACCCCCCTTCTGACCAGCTCGGAGCAGGCGGGCGGGCCCCGCGGCAAGCTCTGAGGACAAAGCACTGAGGACGAGGCAGCCATCGCCGCCCTCGGGTGGACAGCCGGGACGGATCAGGAAGACACAGGTGACGTGGGCGAGGATGCCTCCCGGGGACTTCCCGGCATCAGATGGAGCCAAGAGCATTCCAGGGCGAGGACCCGGCGCCCAGCGTCCCTCCTCATACCTGGTTCTTACCAGGCCCTGCAATCGCAGCCTCCTTCTAGCGTTATCGCTTTATTGTGCTTAAGCACAAGCCAAGGTCTATTGTCCCCATCTCCCCGGGGGGGAAGCTGAGGCCCAGAAAGGGGGCAGGTCCGGGCGCACAGCGGCTGCGGAGGGCACAGTGGGCGGTGCGGCTGGGCGAGGCTGGGCAGGAGCCCGAGCGGAGACCTCTGCGGAGACGCGGAGCTGGGCGGGATGGAGGCGGCCAGGCAGCGCCAAGAGGAGGACAGAGGGTTTTTATTTTGGAGGACAGGGAAGATCAGTAACCGTGGGTAAAAGGGAGGAGGGAAGAAACAGTGAAGATAGGAAAGAAGGTGGCTGGCAAAGAAAGTTCCGGAAGGAGCGCAGAAGCCCAAGATAAAGTGCATGTGCAGGTGGGGGAGCTGGGGTGGTGAGCACAGCCTGAGTGACCTTGAAGAAGGGTCAGGACGGGCTGAGAGAGGCGGGAGGGTGGCCTCCGCCTCGGGCCTGGTGTGGTGTTTTCTTTCTTCCTTCTTTCCTTCCTTCTTTCTCTCTCTCTTTTTTCCTCACTTCCTTCCTCCCCCTTTTCTCTCTCTCTTCTTTCCTCTCACACCCCCGGGGGAGGGCTGCCTGTGGCCACAGCTGTCACGGTGTGCTGCCAATGGCTCTCACCCGTGCACACCGCACACCGTCCTTCCACTGCGGAGGCCCTGCAGGCAGGAGCTGCCTTCGCCCTGGCTCACCCCTCAGCCCCCGGAGGCCCAGGCCCTGCCCCTTCCCACGCACCCAAATTCTGCCTCTTTCCGGCGCAGCTCAAAGGGCCCCTCCTGTGACCCGGCCCGTCTCTACACGGGAGCCTTCCTCTTCCTTGGAAAACCCTAGCTTTCTTCTCCGTCCCCCGCCGCGTGTTTCAGCCACTTGTCCATCTCTCCCTGGTCTCCTAAGACGGGGTGACTGTTCTAAGCTGCTTTTTAAAAAGCGCGGGAGGGAGGGTCGCGCGTGCCGCGGGGCACAAGGTGCATTCATTCCCCTGATTGTTGGTGAGCCAACTGTTTGCAGAGGAAGCAACTCGAATTTCAGAGGCGCGGCCCTTCTGCGGGGCCTGCGGGGCCGCGGTCTGTGTGGTCTAATGAGGGGCCTCGGGAGATTAGCCGTGGAGTAACGGGAACCCGCAGGAAACCAGGGCGACGTGAAGTCACTTCGGCGAGGAAGGAAAGGGCCTCACCTCGGGGTGAGGGCAGGAGCAGGAGGCTTAATTGTTACCATGGCCGGTGAGCCGTCCTGCCCGAGCTAATGGGAACCTGACGCACCGGCTTCCTGCGCCCGCCGCCGCCTGGACTTCAAACAGACAGCCGCCTGCAGGGCCCGCGGCCGGAGCCCTTTTACTTCCTCTCCGACCAGGAGCACGCCCGCCCGCTCCCACCCATGGGCTAGAGCAGGCTGCCCAGGACCTGGCAGGGCTCTGGGACCACCCCACCCACCCTCCCTCTGCACCCCGAAAGTCCTCAGACGTATCTCAGGGGCCCCCAGGTGTGAGAGAAAGCTCTGGGGCATTTGCCATCCCTCCTGGGCTGGGAGGGGGAGCAGGGGCGGGGAGCACCAGGTCTGCACGTGCGAGCGTGGCATCAGGCCCGGAGCACTGGCAGTGCCAGGAAAGAGCCCGGGCGGCCCGGCCTTCCGGCTGGTCCTCAGCTCTGGCTCTCAGGTCCCACTTGGGGCTGCTGTTCTGCCCCCGGCTCTGGCAGGCAAACGCTGGGGCCGAGGCCAAGCAGCCTGGAGTTTATGGGATGGAGAGGCGTCTGCCGTCGGGGTGGGGGCAGCGCTGAGCAGACCGGCTGCATCCCAGAGGCCGAGGCCTGGCCCACGGCGCTTCCCAGCCGGTCTCCCTCTGCAAGTCCCACCGGCAGCCCCGGGGGTTTGCCTGGGCAGAGGATTCTCAAGTTCCCTCTCACCTCCCTTGTGGACATGGGAGCTCCACAGGAGGTGACAGGTAGGTGTTTAAGACAGATGACAACAGCTGGGATAAACCGCCGCTCGCAAGGCCATCCTCGTGAAATGCATCCCTTTCTACGGGGGCGTCGGCACGCGGAATGGGAGTGAAACCGGAGGAGATGCTGCGATAGCCAGGCTGCATCCTGTCGAGAGGGGTGACTCTCCAAAAACACAAAGATGAGCTGCTAGATGGCCAGGCAGATAGCCGCTTCCGCCGGCCGCCCATCCCAAACCTTCCTTCTCACTCGGTTTTCTGTACTTCCGAGGTCAGAGCTCATCTCCCTGAGAGACCGGCCTCGGGAAAGATCTGGAATCCTGCACATGGAAAAGCCACCGTTCTGCTTAATGGACACTTGCTCCACTCAAATCAACCCCTCAGGGTGGGGTGGAGGTAGGGGCGGGGAGGGGTGGGGGCGGGAGGTTGCGCCTCCCGTCCTGAGCCTGTTGGCAGGTGGTGGAGCAGGGGCAGCGATGGAGATCGGCTGGAAGAAGGAGATACTCCTCAGAAGAGCAGAGACGCGCTGGACTCCCTCTTAGAGACGAGGCCTTGGCGAGCTGCCCGCTGCGTTTGCACCTCGAGATGGCAGCCGCCTGGCAGACGGCACCTTTCTTCCCCGAGGGGTGCGCCTCTCCCCGAAGGGGCTCGGCCATTGGCTAGGATGTCAGCGCTCAGTCCTCTTTGACCCTTAAGTTCTTCATCTTCGATAACAGCGCCCTCCCCTCGCCGTGGGGGACGCTCAGTCTCACATTCCCTGCCTTCCTCGACTTACCCATAGAACGGAGGGCGGGGGGGGGGGGGGCGGCCTTCAGAGTCTGACCTGGGTTTGAGCTCTGGCTGCTTGTCTGCCACGCGCTCCCCCTGACCAATCCCTTAGCCTCGTCTTCCCTGAACTGGGCTCCTCGAGTGGGAAAACAGGGCCCGATGCCTCCCCTCTCCCCGGGGAGGGCGCCGAATGAGCAAATGCAAATCTCAGAACGGACTTGAGCAGGTTTGTAAACTGTGAGGCACAGACATCCTCGCAGTCTTTGCAACTGAGTGAAATACATCAAATGCTATTGAAACCACAGCTACACTAAAGAAATCAAAGAAAGCCGAAACCGGTTTGGCTCAGTGGATAGAGCGTTGGTCTGCAGACTGAAGGGTCCCAGATTCGATTCCGGTCAAGGGCATGTACCTTGGTTTCGGGCACCACCAATGGGGGTGGTGCAGGAGGCGGCTGGTTGATGTTTCTCTCTCATCGATGTTTCTAGCTCTCTATCCCTCTCCCTTCCTCTCTGTAAAAAATCAATAAAATATATTAAAAATAAAATAAACCCTTAATGCATAAAAGCTATAAAACCTACCATATATATATATATATATATATATATATATATATATATGAAAGAAATCAAAGAAAAAATGTTTCTTTGTTACAAAACAATGGTCCTGCTCTGGCTTTGACTGGTTTCCTTAAAGTTCGCCTCTTTTGGAGGAAGGCTTTTATAGGGAAGCTGTGACACGAACACTCACTCTTTAAGAGACCAGAAACTGAAGATTCAAAATACATGGCTGCCCCATAATGCACGGGCTCCACGTGAGCAGATAACGGGCGCCTGGTGCCCCTGTCTCCCTGGTGGGTCACGGAGCTCAGACCCTGTGCAGCTGGAACAGCTGGGATCCTCCGAGCCTCCTGGTGTCACAGCTTATCAGTGTTGACGGACAGACTGCATCAGGCCTCGCCCTGCTGGCCAAGCAGAAGGCACACGTCTCTGATTCTGCCGCGCCCTTTTCTCCTGGCCATGGAAGACCAGCGTTATCTGTGACGCTGGAATATACAGGAAGCAGTCGATGCGTTAATGTCACCGGGCAAATTCTATCCCTAGACCTCACTGGCCCGGCATTCTATTACTGACCCAATGCTTAGGCGCTCCAAGGACTAACAGTCAACTTCTGATCATCCTCAACAGAAACAGCATAGATTTTATGAACACCATAGACACATAAGACCTTGCAAAAGCCGTGGGAAGTTCAGACAATTTGTGGCTTGAAGAATACACTCATTCGATAGAGTAAATACAAGTGGTGCAATGGGTACCCCACCCCCCAATTCATCAATTCCTAATTCTGGAAGAAGTTAATCTGTCTGCATTTTGACTTGGGTATTGAATATTTCCTATATCCGTGTAGCTATAGATGTATATGACAAGCAAGGTCCTAGGGAATGCACTGGTTTTAAGCTCATCTACCTCTCACATGAGAAGTTAAGTATAACCCTGAGGAAGTCTGAATTCACTTCCTCAGAAGATGAACAGGTAAACACCAGCAAATGCACTTACTGTTTATCCCACAGGTACTTAGTGAGTCCCCACTGTGTGCCCGGCTCTGTGCTGGGCACTGAGCGTCCATGGATGAATAGAGAGATGCGTCCCTACCCTCAGTGCTGTCACTCTGATACAAAACAGCTCCCCTCCCCTTGGCCTAAGGAAGGAGAGCCTCAGAGAAGAAAGCCATCGCGCCCTCATGGTGACTGTCACTATGTACTGGGCCGGGGCTAGGACAGTCACTTGGTCACCTGTCAATGCAAACCTGAGGCCGCCAGAGCCGCAGCCTGGCCCAGCGGTGGCAGTGCGGCTCTGGAGCCAGCCGCCCCATGAAGCCCCGCTCCCCGCTTTCTAGCTGTGTGCTCTGGGCCGAGACACTCGATCTCCCTGAGAATCTGCAGAGAGGGGTCGCATTAATGCCCACCCCGTAGGGCTGCGTAATGACTAAGTCAAAACAAAGCCCCTAGGACGGCCTGGAAAGCAGCAGGTGATCAAGAAATGTTAGCAGCTGCGATTCGTACCTGCCCCGCTCCCCTCCGGCTCCCACACTGCAGGGCCCAGGCAGGATTCCTTCCGCTCTCAACATCCGCAGCTTCCCTGGGCTGCCGTCCCCAGCCCCTCCTGTGCACACCACGCCCCATCAGCTGATGGCCTCGCCTGTCTTCTGTTCCCAGCAAAGGTTGCTTGTACCCTTCAAGGCTCGGCTCAAGCTCACTTCTTCCGGGAAAGCTTCCTCCTTACCCTGACGGCCAGTGGCCGGGCCCTCCGCTCTGCTCACGGCAGCTGTGCACGAGTCGGACTCTAACACGGAACCCCACGTGCGTGTGTGTGTCCCATCCCGGCAAAGGGGCTGCAATAGGCCACAGGAGGGGCTCCATCAATGTTAGTTATATGAACAAATGAATTAGTGAGTAAACGGGCAGGTGGGAGAGAGGAAGGAGGGGAGGGAGGAAGACCTGGGACAACCTGGTTGGGATGCTTCCGTGTAACATGTGGAGCAGGAGTGAGAGAAGCTTGAAGAGCTCTGGGCTCATGATTATCGCCTCATCCAGATTCTGTATAAAGACACAAGGGCAAGCAGAGATTGGGCCAAACACGGGCAGCTAACTCTTCAGATGACCTGGCCATCCACGCACTCTGACCACACCAGGGCCCGCACGCAGTCCTGAGACAGCGTCTGCACCACCCTCTGTCCTTACGCCCACGAAGCCCTGCATTTCCCAGGAGGGGCGGCTACCCACAGCCCGGAGCGGGTATCCAGGTCCAGGCGTGCCCAGTTCCCCCAGCGCCCCCTGCTTCAGGACGCTTCTCACAGAAATTCTCAACCTTCCTTAAATCGCAACCCAAGCCCATGACTGCTGTCCTCAGAGTTGGTTCATTCTTCCCGCTTCTGGTTCGCCACCAGCACTCCCAACCCCCAAGGAAAAGTAAACTCCCCCAACCTGAAGACGCCAGGCACATCCCCATTCTCCAACACGCGCTCGCTGGGAGAGGGGAGGCGATATTGTGTTTGGATATCATCTAGACCAGCGCTCCGGACCGCTGGTGTTCCGTGAGGTCCGAAAGGTTGGCGACCGCTGATCTAGACAATGAAGAAAGATCACAGAAGGTCTCCTTCATCGAGATCTCCGAAAGGGGCAGGTGCCGTGTTCATGGGTGTAGAAGAGTCAGCTGGTAAGAGCACTTCATTCCCCCACGCTGAAGAGCAACGAGCATTAGAATAGCACAGTCTAGCTTTTCAAGGCTCACAATGGGATCTCCAAAGCCCCATGTCTCTGTCCCCTTCCTCAGCCTCCTGCTGTGAGCTCACCTCGGCGCTTAAGGAGCTATACCCGCGGCTTGATGTCTGGTGCCCAAGGTGACCAGCTGTCCCCAGACAGCGTCACTCTGGGACCTGCTCCCTCATTCAGTCGTTATTTCGTGACCTGGGGGGCTATGCCACCAGCAAACGGGTGAACGTGAGCACATCGCCCTCTGCCCTGGGAAGTTCCGACGTTGGTGAGTCTGGGTAGGCAGCCATTTGCATGTGTGTACAAAATGCATGTAACTAATAAATGCATTTTTAAAAGTATGTTTTTATTGATTGTAGAGAGAGAAAAAGGGAGAGGGATAGAGAGATACAAACATGGATGGGAGAGACACATCAGTTGGCTGCCTCCTGCACGCCCCACACTGGGGATGTGCCCTGACCAGGAATCGAACTGGTGACCTCCAGGTACCTGGGTCGATGCTCAACCACTGAACCACACAGGCCGGGCCTGATAAATGCATTTTTAAAATATCCCATAAGAATTGAATTTTAATCTAGTTTGATTTTTAACAAAATGAGATCCCTGTGTCCTCCGGCACAGCATCTGGGCTGTAGTAGGCACTCCGTCAACGGCATTTCCTTTGCACCTGGCTTTGGAAATCAAGTCGTGTTCAAGATGCATTGGAGGCCTTGACCTTTTTGGCATCGAATCCTGCTGCACCGAGGGGCTGTCCGTGGAGAGCACCGGAGCGTGTTCCCGGGAGACCTGGTGCTCTCCGCCCGTCGAGGAGCGGTAACGGCAAGGCGGTCTCGGGAGCTTTCGAGCCTCAGTTCCTCACCTGATAGATGGGAGAAATAGGGCACGCACCTGCCTTCCCTCCCAGAGGCTCAGCAAGTGTGACCTGGGCCGGGCGCTCCTTAAGGTTCTCACTTACGTTTCCCTCTTTGTTCACACGTCCTCCCAGAACATGGCCTTGGGACTGCTGCTCTGGGACCAGGGTGTCGGCCCCTCTGCGGGTGGGGGGTGGGGTGCCTGCCTGCTCTCAGGTGCCATCCCTTCGCTGTTGTTCCCATGGAGGTGCATGGACGGAGCAGCGGACCCCACAGCTGACAGACCCTGCGTCTGAGGGAAGCCAATGCCCCCAAGGTGACCTTTGGAAAATCCTATATAATAAAAGGCTAATATGCAAATTGTCCCCTCAATGGGGGAGGATCAGGGGTGGGCCAGCCGGCCAACCACCCATGGCCCCTCCCCCCAACCGGCCCTGCCCCCGATCGGCCACCCCCACATCAAACCCCACCTGTGCATAAACTCGTGCACCAGGCCTCTAGTCTTTAATATAAAAGAGTAGTTCTTCAGTCTGGGGGAGTCGTGGACTCTTGAAAGTCAGTTGAATCCATAAGAGCATGCTGTCGGGGGTTGGGGGAACACATAGTTCATTTGCATATGAGTGTTTAATACAAGTTCAGGGACTCACAGGCTCCCTGCCATCTCCCCATGCACCCTTGGGTGTGCAGCTGACCTCAGGGAGCCCTAATGGCACCCATGTTCTGGTCAGGATTCTCATTTTCTCTTCCTGTGAATCACCAGCCCAGCAAAGGGGCGAGCGCCTAAGAATTCCAGCCCGAGTGGGACTGCCCGTCCCTGCCTCACGCCGGGGCCTCTGTCTCTAACACAGGGGTGACCACCCGTCCCCGGGGCACCTGGCCAGTTTCCTCGGGCCCGGACACTCTAGACTCCCCTGCGCGATAATAGACACGGATCTCCACGGACCTCCGGGACCTCTGGGGACCTTCAGGACCTTGGGGGAGCCCTCTCTTGCGGTCATTTTCTCATGCACAGCGCTGGGCTCAAATGCAAACCTGGAGAGTGAGGGACGCTGGCAGCCTGGGGCTATTAGCTGCCGGTTCGGGGGAGGCTGCCCTGGGAGTGTTGGCTCCAGCCTCTTGTCGAGTGACAGGGAAAGGAAAGGGTCGTTGGAAAGCTCCGGGTTCACAGCCTGGCGAGTACAGGATGCTCGGCCCTGGCTGCCCTGGACAGAGGCGCTGCTGCAGCCCGGGCCAATGCGCCCCACTCCCTCCTCCTGGAAGGTTCCGCCCCCCGCCAGGGGTGGCTGCAAAGCAGCTGACTTCTTGCCCTCTCTAGGAAGACTGCGAGTGTTCCCTCTAAAGCCCTCCCCCATTTTCCAGCCCTCCCCGCCTCCCCTGGAAGGCTGGCATCTGGGCCGCTGGAAGGGCGTTGGGTGAGGAAACAGAGAAGGGAGATTAGGGCAGTGCCTGCAGCCAAGTCCTGGCACCGAGGCTCACGTTGCATGTTAATGAAACGCTATAAAACATCAAACCCGAAAGGTACCAGTTAAAGCCGCCCAAATCCTCTCTGGAGTTTGGCTCTGCAGCTGTGGGTCTGGGAGGCCGAGTCGTTCCCATACTTCCCTAATCGCACTTGGCCTCCATTAAAGACACTCAGACTCCCTCCCAAGCAGGGCGTGTTTCACGCTGACCGCCCATCTCCCCCTGACACGGTGGAGCCTGCCGTCTAAAGCCCGGGAGAGGCCGTGCAGTAATTAAGTTAGCTGTGAGCTGCCTCCTCCCCCTCCCACATCCTCCTGCAGGCGGGCGTGTGTGTGTGTGTGTGTGTGTGTGTGTGTGTGTGTGTGTGTGTGTGTGTGTGTGAAGGAGGTGCTGTTCCCACAGCTCTGATCTAATTCAGCTGAAATTCAATCTCCGTGTGACCAACCTCAGCCAGCGCTCTCCCACCCGCCGCCGGGCTCAGCGCTGTGTGCCGCCCTCCAAGGCCCCTGGGTATAGACTTACGGTGTCAGTGGGCCTCCCCGGGGCCTGCCTGCTGCCCGGACGCTCACCCCGCATCCCCGGGCTCTGAGGGGGACACCCTATCCCTGCCATTCAGCGGCTAAAAGGGGCGGCTGAGTTATCGCTGGAGAAAAGGCAGCTGAGCCCGAGGAGGCTGAGAACCCGAAACAGATGTAAAAGACATCAGGGAGCTCTCGGTGGATCTTCCGTGCCCAGAAAGATTTATGACCCCTTTTAACCCCTTGAACGTGGGTTGAACTGGGCTTGTGTTATAGCCAGGAAACAAGCCCAGCAGTCACAGAGTGCCCAGACGTGGGGCCCCGGGCCCCCGGCTTCCCGCTTTGCCGCTCTGCCTTGAGCTGGAGCGTTGGGTGGGAACATGCCATCCCAGATAGCCCGAAGCCCCCGGCTGCGACCTGAACTTGCAGGAGCAGCTGTAGAGGAGCCAGGAAGTGCTGGTACCTGTGGGAAGGCGGGGTGCCGGCCAACACGCCAGCCCAGCGGAGCGGTCTGGCCTGGCTTTCTCCCCCTTTTTTTCTTTTTTGCCTAATTGTCACATAATCGTGTTATACTGGATCAGACACTTTCTTTGACGAGAAAGCTTTGAACTTTGCTTTGCACTTCCTGCAAGAAGAGGATTTCCACCCGGAGGCAGGGAGGGGCTCAGGCAGGCAGGGGTGGCGGCCCTTTGACAGGCCTGGGAAGCCCCAGGGAAGGGTTTACTACTGCAGCTGAACTCGGAAGGACGTGTCACAGCAAGCAGGCGCCTCCGGAACCGAGCCTGCTCTCCTGCCTGCTGGCTCAGCTCTGGGCACCCACACCTCCTCCAGGCCCAGAGGCCCAGCCAGCTCCCCACCTCTCAGTCACTTCATGGTGCGTCCCAAAGCGGCAGGCAAGGTCACCTGTTTATTTTTATTGTTGCCATGTTTTAAAGAGCAATGCAGCTCCTATGAGAAGATTCCTTCTGGCTAACAACCAGCCAGCTGGCTTATCCTGCTACAGAGATAAGGGCAGGCAGCTGGAGCCGGAAAGCCTTCCTCTCACCTCCTCCAGACTTCCTGTTCCCTCACCTCCTCCAGACTTCCTGTCCCTTCACCTCCTCCAGACTTCCTGTCCCCCTCACCTCCTCCAGACTTACTGTCCCCCTCACCTCCTCCAGACTTCCTGTCCCCTCACCTCCTCCAGACTTCCTGTCCCATCACCTCCTCCAGACTTCCCCTCACCTCCTCCAGACTTACTGTCCCTTCACCTCTTCCAGACTTCCTGTCCCCCTCACCTCCTCCAGACTTCCTGTCCCCTCACCTCCTCCAGACTTCCTGTCCCTTCACCTCCTCCAGACTTCCCCTCACCTCCTCCAGACTTCCTGTCCCTTCACCTCCTCCAGACTTCCCCTCACCTCCTCCAGACTTCCTGTCCCCTCACCTCCTCCAGACTTCCTGTCCCTTCACCTCCTCCAGACTTCCTGTCCCCTCACCTCCTCCAGACTTCCTGTCCCCCTCACCTCCTCCAGACTTCCTGTCCCTTCACCTCCTCCAGACTTCCTGTTCCCTCACCTCCTCCAGACTTCCTGTCCCCCTCACCTCCTCCAGACTTCCTGTCCTTTCACCTCTTCCAGACTTCCTGTCCCCTCACCTCTTCCAGACTTCCCCTCACCTCCTCCAGACTTCCTGTCCCTTCACCTCCTCCAGACTTCCCCTCACCTCCTCCAGACTTCCTGTCCCTTCACCTCCTCCAGACTTTCCCTCACCTCCTCCAGACTTCCTGTCCCCCTCACCTCCTCCAGACTTCCTGTCCCTTCACATCCTCCAGACTTCCTGTCCCTTCACCTCCTCCAGACTTACTGTCCCTTCACCTCCTCCAGACTTACTGTCCCTTCACCTCCTCCAGACTTACAGTCCCTTCACCTCCTCCAGACTTCCCCTCACCTCCTCCAGACTTCCTGTCCCTTCACCTCCTCCAGACTTACTGTCTCTTCACCTCCTCCAGACTTCCCCTCACCTCCTCCAGACTTACTGTCCCCTCACCTCCTCCAGACTTCCCCTCACCTCCTCCAGACTTCCTGTCCCTTCACCTCCTCCAGACTTCCCCTCACCTCCTCCAGACTTACTGTCCCTTCACCTCTTCCAGACTTCCTGTCCCCTCACCTCCTCCAGACTTCCCCTCACCTCCTCCAGACTTCCTGTCCCTTCACCTCCTCCAGACTTCCTGTCCCTTCACCTCCTCCAGACTTACTGTTCCTTCACCTCCTCCAGACTTACAGTCCCCTCACCTCCTCCAGACTTCCTGTCCCCCTCACCTCCTCCAGACTTCCCCTCACCTCCTCCAGACTTCCTGTCCCTTCACCTCCTCCAGACTTCCCCTCACCTCCTCCAGATTTACTGTCCCCTCACCTCCTCCAGACTTCCCCTCACCTCCTCCAGACTTACTGTCCCCTCACCTCCTCCACACTTACTGTCCCCCTCACCTCCTCCATACTGTCCCCTCACCTCCTCCAGACTTCCCCTCCAGACTTTCCCCCTCACCTCCTCCATACTGTCCCCTGTCTTCCAACGCGCGAAGAGAAACATTGCCTCCGAGTTCCGTCTCACAGCGTTTACAGATTACAATTAGGACCAGAAGCAGGAAGCAGTCTTTTTTTTTTTTTCCCCTCTGGGAAATTTATTTTTTTATTTTTATTTTTTTGTGCCTTGTTGTTGTTTAATAATTTTTTTTATTGAGGTATTATATGTGTACATATCTTACCATTGCTCCCCCACCCCACACCTATACATGCCCTCACCCTTCAGAGTTTTGCGTCCATTGGTTATGCTTATATGCATGCATACAAGTCCTTCGTTTGATTTCTTATCTCCCCCACCTCTCCCTAACTTTCCCCCTGTAATTTGACAGTCTGTTTGATGCTTTACTGTCTCTGTATCTATTTTTTGTTCAAGTTTATAATGTTCTTTATTACCCATAAATGAGTGAGATCATGTGGTATTTTTCTTTCATTGACTGGCTTATTTCACTTAGCATAATGTTCTCCAATTCCACCCAGGTTGCTGCAAATGGTAAGAATTCCTTCTTTTTTATGGCAGCATAGTATTCCATTGTGTAGATGTACCACAGTTTTCTGATCCAGTCATCTGCTGACGGGCACCTAGGCTGTTTCCAAATCTTAACTATTGTAAATTGTGCTGCTATGAACATAGGGGTGTATATATCCTTTCTGATTGGTGTTTCTAGTTTCTTCGGATATATTCCCAGGAGTGGGATTACTGGGTCAAATGGGAGTTCCATTTTCAGTTTTTTGAGGAAACTCCATACTGTTCTCCACAGTGGCTGCACCAGTCTGCATTCCCACCAGCAGTGCACGAGGGTTCCTTTTTCTCCGCATCCTCGCCAACACTTGTCGTTTGTTGATTTGTTGATAATAGCCATTCTGACAGGTGTGAGATGGTACCGCATTGTTGTTTTGATTTGCATCTCTCGGCTAATAAGTGATTTTGAGCATGTTTTCATGTGTCTCTTGGCCTTCCTTCTGTCTTCTTTTGAAAATATTCTGTTTAGGTCCGTTGCCCATTTTTTTATTGGATCATTTATCTTCCTTTTATTAAGTTGCATAAGCTGCCTGTAGATGTTGGAGATTAAACCTTTATCAGTGATAGCATTTCCAAATATGTTCTCCCATAGAGTGGGCTTCCTTGTTGTTCTGTTGATGGTTTCTTTTGCTGGAAAAAAGCTTTTTATTTTGATGTAGTCCCATTTGTTAATTTTCTCTTTAGCTTCCATTGCCCTAGGGGCAGTGTCGGTGAAGAAGTTCTTTTGGCATATGTCTGAGATTTTGCTGCCTGTGGATTCCTCTAGTATTTTTATGGTTTCCTGTCTTATGTTTAAATCCTCTATCCATTTTGAGTTTATTTTTGTGTATGGTGTAAGTTGGTGATCTAGTTTCATTTTTTTGCATGTATCTGTCCAATTTTCCCAACACCATTTATTGAAGAGACTGTCTTGACTCCATTATATGTTCATGCCTCCTTTGTCAAATATTAATTGAGCATAGTGGTTTGGGTCGATATCTGGATTCTCTATTCTGTTCCATTGATCAATATGTCTGTTCTTGTGCCAGTACCAGGCTGTTTTGAGAACATTGGCTTTGTAATACAGCTTGAAATCTGGTATTGAGATCCCTCCTACTTTATTCTTCTTTCTCAGGATTGCTGTGGCTATTCAGGGTCTTTTTTTATTCCAGATGAATTTTTGGAGAGTTCTTTCTAGGTCTGTGAAATATGCTGTTGGTATTTTGATGGGGAGTGCATTGAATCTGTAGATTGCTTTGGGTAGTATGGACATTTTAATGATGTTGATTCTACCAATCCATGAACATGGTATGTTCTTCCATCTGTTTACGTCTTCCTCTATCTCTTTTTTCAGTGTCCTGTAGTTTTCCGTGTATAGGTCTTTTACCTCCTTAGTTAAGTTTATTCCTAGGTATCTTAATTTTTTTGGTGCGATGGTAAATGGGATTGCTTTTTTAGTCTCTCTGTCTGTAAGTTCACTATTGGTGTATAGAAATGCCATAGATTTCTTGGTGTTAATTTTGTATCCCACTACATTGCCGAATTCATTTATTAAGTCTATTAGTTTTTTGATGGATTCTTTTGGGTTTTTATGTACAATATCATGTCATCTGCAAATAAGGACAGCTTCACTTCTTCTTTTCCAATTTGGATGCCTCTTATTTTTTCTTCTTGCCTAATTGCGATAGCTAATACTTCCAGTACTATGTCAAACAGGAGTGGTGAGAGCAGGCATTCTTGTCTTGTTCCTGTTCTTAGGTGAAATGGTTTTATTTTTTGCCCATTGAGTATGATGTTTGCTGTGCGTTTATCATATATAGCTTTTATTATGTTGAGGTATGAGCCTTCTATTCCCACCTTGTTGAGAGTTTTTATCAAGAAAGGGTGTTGGATTTTGTCAAATGCTTTTTCTGCATCTATTGATATGATTATGTGATTTTTATCTCTCAACTTGTTTATGTGATGTATCACGTTTATTGATTTGCGGATATTGTACCATCCTTGCATTCCTGGGATAAATCCTACTTGGTCATGGTGTATGATCTTTCTGATGTATTGCTGGAGCCAATTTGTTGAATTTTGTTGAGGATTTTGGCATCTATGTTCATGAGGGATATTGGTCTGTAATTCTCTTTCATTGTATTGTCTTTATATGGTTTTGGTATTAGGGTGATGCTGGCTTCATAGAAGGAGCCTGGAAGTGTTCCTTCCTCTTGAATTTTTTGGAATAGTCTGAGGAGGATAGGTTTTAGTTCTTCCTTGAAAGTTTGGTAAAACTCTCCTGTGAAGCCTTCTGGCCCCGGGCTTTTGTTTGCAGGAAGCTTTTTGATGACTGCTTCAATTTCTTCCATAGTTAATGGCCTATTGAGCTGTTTAGATTCTTCCTGATTGAGTTTTGGAAGGTTGTATTTTTCTAGGAATATGTCCATTTCCTCCAGGTTGTCCAGTTTGTTTGAATAGAGTTGTTCGTAGTATTTTGTAACAATCCTTTGTATTTCGTCGGGGTCTGTTGTTATTTCACCTCTTTAATTTCTGATTTTGTTTATTTGGGTCCTCTCTCTTTGCTTCTTGGTGAGCCTGGCTAGAGGTTCATCAATCTTGTTTATCCTTTCAAAGAACCAGCTCTTGGTTTTGTTGATCTTTTGTATTGTTTCTTTGGTCTCTATGTCATTTATCTCCGCTCTGATCTTTGTTATTTCCTTCCTTCTGGTTACACTGGGCTTTTCTTGCTGCTCTTTTTCTAGCTCTTTGAGTTGTAGGGTTAGGTAATTTATTACCATTGTTTCTTGTTTTTTGCAGTAGGCTTGTAGAGCTATGAACTTCCCTCTCAGGACTGCTTTCTCTGTGTCCCATAGATTTTTGGATTGTTGTGTTTTCATTGTCATTTGTTGCCATGATGTTTTTTATTTCTTCCTTGATGTCTTTGGTGACCCAGTCCTTGTTTAATAGCATGCTGTTTAGTCTCCAGGTGTTTGACTTCTTTGGGTTGTTTTTATTGTAGTTGATTTCCAGTTTTATGCCACTGTGATCTGAGAAGATACTTGATATGATTTCTATCTTCTTGAATTTGGATAGACTTTGCCTATGTCCTAACATATGGTCTATCTTTGAAAATGACCCATGTGCACTTGAGAAGAATGTATATTCTGTGGCTTTGGGGTGAAATGTTCTGAAGATGTCAATTAATTCCATCTGGTCTAGAGAGTCATTAAGGATTGATGTTTCTTTGCTGATTTTTTGTTTAGAGGATTTGTCCAGTGGTGATAGTGGGGTACTGAAGTCTCCTACTATGATTGTATTGCTATCAATCTCTCCTTTGATATCTTCCAGGAGTTTTTTTAATGTATCTTGGTGCTCCTGTATTGGGTGCATATATGTTTACCAGAGTTATTTCTTCTTGCTGGATTGCTCCCTTTAGTATTATGAAGTGGCCTTCATTATCTCTTGTTATGTCCTTCACTTTGAGATCTAATTTGTCAGATATAAGTATGGCTACCCCAGCTTTTTTTTCATTTCCATTCGCCTGGAAAACCTTTTTCCATCCCTTTACTCTCAGTCTGTATGCGTCCTTTTTTTTGAGGTGGGTTTCCTGTAGACAGCAGATATATGATATATATTTGTTTTCTTATCCAATCTGTTACCCTGTGTCTTTTGATTGGGGCATTCAATCCATTTACACTTAAAGTTATTATTGATAGGTACTTATTTGTCGCCATTTTTATTCTATACCCCTGTGTTTCTTCTTTGCTTCCTATTTCTTTCTTTCTTTTTTTTACAGCAGACCCTTTAGCATTTCTTTCATTGCTGGTTTGGTGGTGATAAACTCCCTTAGTCCTTTTTTGTCTGTGAAGCTCCTGATTTCACCTTCAATTTTGATTGATAGCCTTGCTGGGTACAGTATTCTTGGATTGAGACCCTTCCTTTGCATGACTTTGTATATTTCATTCCATTCCCTTCTGGCCTGATGAGTTTCTGTTGAGAAATCAGTTGCTAGTCTGATGGGGGTTCCTTTGTATGTAACTGTCTGTCTCTCTCTCTGGCGGCTTTTAAGATTCTTACTTTGTGGTTGGTGTTTGCCAACTTAATTATAATGTGCCTTGGCGTCGGTCTTTTGGGGTTCATTTTGCTTGGAACTCTGTGAGCTTCTTGCATTTGTGTGGGTTTTTTCTTCCCTATATTAGGGAAGTTTTCTGTTATTATTTCTTCAAACAGGTTTTCTATTCCTTGCTCAGTTTCCTTTCCTTCTGGTACCCCTATTATCCTGATGTTGTTTTGTTTCGTGTTGTCCCGAAGTTCCCTTAGGCTCTCCTCATGCTTTCTAATTTTTGTTTCTAGAAGCTGTTGTACTTGGGTATTTTTTTCCATCTTGTCTTGTAGCTCACTTATGCGGTCCTCTGCTTCATCTAGTCTACTCTTGATGCTTTCTATTGAGTTCTTTATAGCAGCGATGTCATTTTTCATTTCTTCTTGGTTCTTCTTCATTTCCTCTTGGTTCTTACTCATATTGTTGAATTTGTCTTCCATCCTTTTCAGCCACCTTATGACCATTTCTCTGAATTCTTTCTCTGTTAGGTTATTTGCCTCTAATTCGTTTACTTCCTTTTCTGGTGATGCCTGCTTTTCTTTCCTATGGGGGCTATTTCTTTGTCTCCCCATGGTCTCTCTTCTCCGGATGTCTGGTTATGTAGTTCTCTCTCTCTCCGGCGTTGATTTAAAGGTACAAAATACAACACAACCAGGCACAACACACAAGGCACTGAACATAATTGTATTCATGATATTAATAACCTCCTATAAAGGTAACCACCAGAGAAAGACAAATTATGGAATAGGAGAGGAAGAGGAAGAGTAAAAAGGAAGAACAAAAAGAAAAAGAGTGTGAATCTGAACTTGGGAAAAGAGAGGGAAAAAAAGAAAAGAAAAAAAAGTAATAGAGACAAGAATGATACTAAGAGAGACAAGGGGAACAAACTATATATATGGGGAGAGTAAACTCCAATATAACAACCACTAATCCCAGCAAATTCCAGCAACACGAGCCTGGAGATTAATACAAACTACAACACCAACTAATATCAAGTGAGGCAAGGGAAAGCAAAAGTAAAAAACAAACAAAAACAGAGCAAACAAAAGAACCAACCAACCAAGCAAAAAGAATAATCAAAACAATCTCATAAGAAAGCATAAAAATTCAATCTAATCAACATTCAAGCAAACAACAACAAAAGGCCAGAGAGAAAAACAATTTTTTAAGGTAGCCTAGAGAGAGGTATATATGGACTTGGAGCAGGGGGTTGGGAATTAGATATATAAGTAGGGTGAGATTTTAAGAGAGGGTAGACTGAAAAAGTAGGGAAAATCTAAAGCCAGAAAGGGTTAAGATAAACAGGAGATCAAAAGGAGAAAGGTTAGGAGAAGAGTGATGGCATAATGTTAGCGTTGAGATAGGGTAAAACGATTGTAAGGGAAAGATGCAAATAGAATGTAGGACACTAATCCCAAAATAAAAGAAAGAAAATCAAATGACATTAAAAAAAAAAAAGTAAAATAATAGTAATAATAATGCTGATTGAAAATAAAAATGTAATAATTAAAAAGGTGAAAATCGAGTGAGGTAAAAGAAAACAATTTAGTTTCTTAAGTAAAAGATGCAAAAATGAAAATAAAAAATTAGAATAAAAATATTTTAAAAAAAGAATTTAAAATAAAAAAATAGGAAGACTAAAATGTGCAGTAGCGGCTGTCATTCACTTCCTCTATTATTCTGTTTGGTATGCCTGTTTCCCAGTCTGGGCGGTATTTCAGCTCCCTTCGTTCCACTGCTCTTCAGTGTTGTAAGCAAGTCCTGATTTTTAAGCCGGCCATGTCTTAATTTCTCGTATTTATTTTTTATTACACCAGAGGCAATTAGCGTTTTGGCCCCTGGGTAGCAGTGTTTCTGAATTGACTTCCGGGCCTCTCTAGCTTTTTTTTTTTTTTTTTCCCTCTATGGCACTCACTACCTGTTTGTGGAGGTGTGCGCCTCAGAGCTGCCTCTCCGATGTTCACACCCAGCTCTGCTCCCCAGGTTCCAGAAAAACAGCTTCCCCTGCAGTCTTTCAAGGTATTCCTCAACTGGGTTTTCCTATGTATTGGGCTTAGTAATCAGAGTCGGAAAGAGCCCAAGTGTGCCGACAGTGGGTCTGCGCGCAAGACTAAGGAGCCTGCACTCCTTTGAAAATTCTTAGTCTGACCCTCCTCGTCAGATTAAAATGAGTTGCTTTTAAGAGGTCACTTCTGTTAGCAGCTCAGAGGACCCCCTTCCACATTCACAGGTCACGGCAGCTCCAACTGCCGCAGATTTTTCCAGGCACAGACCTCCCGGTTCCTGCCGGTCCTGTGGCTTGTGCACTTCCCTCTCCCACCGTGGGGATGAGAAACCACACCTTATTTCAGGCAAAATCTGACCTTTCCGTGGTGCAGTGAAGAGTTCCTTTGAATCCGAATGTTTGCGCCGATAGGGGACTGGTGTTCTGGTGCTCACAGCTGTTCAGTGTTTGCAGTTGTCGCGGAAAGTCAGGTTTCCAATAAAATCCTCCTTTCCTTGCAAGATGGTGAGGCGCCCGGTGAGCCCGCAGCTCCGGGAGGGGACCCAGCCCCTGTGGGTGCTGCACGTTCAGGGGAACCCTGCCCAGCACTCCCCCACCTTCTCCTGGAGTTTAGCTGTCTCTTAGCTTGCCAACATGCACTCCCCCTGCTAACCTCTGTCGCTCCTACTCTCCGCCCCAGGACCAGACTCCAAACACGACTCTATTCAGCCGCCATTTTGATATCAGCTCAGGAAGCAGTCTTAAGAAAAAATATTTAAACTTATTCTGGCCAAGTTAGGCTGTGTCATGACCGGAATGTCACCGAATAAAGCAACATTATTTGAGGAAGGTGAGTCTCCCCGAATCTTGAGAAGCTGCCCCAATGTTAGCACCTCCATCTTGAGCGAGGCTGGGCTTTCCCCCACCTCACGTCCCAGTTGTTTTGCAGTTTGAGTCTGCAAGGAAGAGGCAGGGCGGGGATGAGAACAGTGCGGGGACGAAGCGAAGAGGAGTGAGCTAGTCTGTCTCAGAGCCCCGTTCTGTGACTTCAACTTCCAGAAGCCGAGGCGCAGCCCACTCCGCAGCACCCGGGTCGCTCCGAGGCCGGACCCACGTGCCAGGGACGGGACTGGAGCGCTCCCGTGTGCCGGGCCAGGACACCCATGTGCTTGCCACGAGGCTGCGAGGCCCGCGTGCCAGGCCGGCCCCGGCTCCTGAGTCCGTGTCTCTTGCCCACGTCATTGTGTCGAAGGGGCCGCGATTCCATCCCCCCATAGCGGTCATGGCACCGCCGGATGGAGGAAAACACTTTAAAGGTTAGAAGTGCTGCCACACAAATGAGAGGCAGTGTTCTTACCACAAAGCCTAACTCTGAATCGTATTCTGTAGGGATTGAAGCTGAACGATGTCTGTGTTCGCCTGAGAGTCAGATGCACGGACTTCAGTAAGTCAGCAAGAAACACAGCCACCACCTGGGTTTGAATGCAGCACGCAGCCCGGGCTCCGGGAGCTCCCACCCGCAGCGCGGAGTCCGGCCGGGAATCTGCGTTTGAAGCAGACACCTTGGCAGAGTCGGAGGCAGACAGGTGAGCAGGCCCACCTGGGGGAGCACTGTGTTTTTGAAAATGAGGACACTGCTCCTTCCCTGCCCCGACCTTGCCCACACCCTGGGGCTGAGGACGGGAGGACATGACCTCCATGTCCCTTCATTAATAGCTCCGTGTCACCGTGAAGGACTGGCAGGAACAAAGCAGAATGGGGGTGGGGGGAGGGTGTGGATGGGTTTGGTTTCCCTTTAAAGATGACAAAAATGCATGTCTGCTGTCTGAGTGGATGAAAAATTGACCCAGAAAATGTGCACAAGTGCTCTTTGCTAAGCCGCAGGGTCAAAGTCAACAGCCTAAGAGAAAATATACCTCCGTTTAGCTTGAAAGGACTTTGGTTGCAGTCTCTGCCCAAGGAGGCGGGTATGGGTCCCAGGCTGTGGAAGGGCCTGGTGCCGGAAGCCAATTCCAGGATGTGAGCAGGGCTGAATCATCTGGAGATGGCTGACGGCATTTCCCCAAACCTGAAAAGGATGCATAAATGATTGCTTGCTGCCAGACAGCTGAAGGCATTTCAATCTACATGTTATTGCCTCCTGTTGGCCAAACACCTGAACAGCCAAAGGTAATTCTTCCAATCTGACAATGGTTCTGTGTATAGGAAACCCTACCCTTTGAAGTATATATCTACCTTGCCTTAGGACAAATTGTGTTAATAAAAAGCAAAGAGTCCTGAGACGAGGAAAACTTAGTTCCTTTAGTTAAGTCTTCTCTGTTTCCCCATAATGCCTTCCAAAATTATGTTTCGTCTCTGGACTCTTATTTAATTTGTGCACAGTGCCTTCTCCAGATTGCTGAACCCTTCTAGATGCCGGATCAAGACCACGGGCATTAGCCTGGCTCATTTATTCAGCTCTCACAGAGTCGTGCCAAAGAGGACCATGAGGGAGAGAGTGCTGTGGTAGAGCTTGTTTTGGCACCTGCGGGTTTTTTAATGATCATGGTTTGAGAAGATCATGATGATGTTTATAAAGATGTTTATAAAGACAGATGACGCCTAGCAATCTGGGAGTAACTTTTCACCAATGTCAGACTCACTTGCCTTACAATTTTCTAGTTGTTGAAACTTTCATTTGCTAAAATGAACAAAAAAATGGACAAAAATGGCCTCTGGGAAATCAATATAGAGAACTCACGACCTATTTAATGAACTCAGAAGAAACTTCACAATTCTTTACACACAGCTCTAATGTACACGCATGTGTATGTGTGTGTGTGTGTGTGTGTGTGTGTGTGTGTGTGTGAGTGATTATGGGTCTCCTATGCCCACAGTAAACAATGGAAATTGGAAAATTAGGGTAGAGGAATTTCTGAGGATAGGTACATTGATAGCCATAAGTAAGAGGTAACGGCCTGATGAAACACAGGGAGAGAGGGGTCTATTTAAAAGTTTACATAATAACTTTATAACCACAGAAATCGAGGACCCTTTGTGGCCCCCAGAGCCCCCAGGACCTTTGTATTGCAGTGGAGTACAAAACCTTGACTCACAATAAAATTCCGAGACATCAAGAGGAAGTTAAATCATGTTCTGTTTTCTCTGTTTAAGAAGATCCTAAACGATGTATTTTGGGAAGACATCCATTCAAAGGGTTAAAGACGTCCATCCCGAAAGTGGGAAGCCCTTTTCAGAACTCTCGCTTATTGCAGAGCACTGTCTTCCCAGGACAGGTTCCGGATAAGCAAGGGCTGTGTGAAGAGGAAGCTGGGAGGGAACCGTGTTCTGCGTCACAAGAAGCACGTTAGTGACAGCGGGGGGTCAGGAAGCCACTCGGCATAGGTGGTGGTCAGAGCAGCAATGAGCTGAATGGTGAATGGAAACCGCCCTTCGAGGTGTGGGATAATGGACAGGAGGCGGGAGGCCGGGAGACAGCGCTGACGGATGAGTATCCGAGGCATGAACCATCCTCCCCCAGGCCTGGGCCGTGGTGGGCAGTGGGGACACACTGGGTGATGGTGCTGAAAAACGGGCCAGACCAATTTGCCAATGTTTGGACCTTCCAGAGGGCACTTTCTGGGCAGGGCGATGGCCAGACTACAGAGGGCCCACGGCTGGAGCAAGAGAGGGGAGAAGGGATGCTTCCGGGTGAAATGGGCATGATGAACACAAAACGTCCTGGCTGCTGGGAAGGTTACGGGCACCATGAACACCAAGGCCAACAGCAGTCAGTCAGACATCTGTGCAGTGGTTCCTGTGAGCGGCAGCAGGTGGGACAGAAGCTGCCAGTTAATCATCGTGTCTCTAAGTCAGCCGGGGCCTCTGCTCCGAGCTCGGGCCTCTGCAAGGACTGGGGCCCATGGTGCGCCTGGGCCAGCGGAGTGCGGAGGAGGATCCCAGCAGGAACCTTCCTGATGTACCAGGCTCCCCTCCCTCTCCGCCCTCCCCACCCCCACAGCGTGCCCGCCTCACCCCTGCACCGCGTCCCACAGACCCTGAAAACTCTCCCAAACTTCTACTGACCAGGCAGCTAGTCTCAGCTAAAGGGAGACAGACTGAACTGTCCCTGCCGCGGAAGTGGGAGGAGGCAGGACACGGTCCCCACCAACCCTGCTCTCAGCTGGACACCAGCACCCTTCAGCCCTACGACTCGCCCAAGGCAAGAGGGAGCCACGTTTAGGACATTGAAATGCATCAATCCTTCAGAGATGTTTATAGCTCCATGTCACATCGTCTGACTTATGCTGTAGATTTTAGGAAGTATAAATACACAGTTATTATGTTTGTTTTTAAAAAGGGCACAAGGTCATGGTTATGAACCACCCCCTATATAAATAACTCTGAAATCCAGCTCTCTCGGTCCCAGCCATATTTCCCGTCGCTCCTGGAATCTCCCCGTGGATATCCCACAACTTTTCACCTTAGTACCTACACTTGCTTTCTTCCCAAGGCAGGCCTGCTATCACCTTCTCTTTCTGGGAAGTTCTTGAGATGAAGTATGACCAATAGACTGATGATCCTAAGCGCATGTTCCACCACACCACAGAGACAGGCGGGCCCTGGCGGGTCTCAGGGTGTCTGCAGGACGTGGAGCCCGGGTAGCAGTGCAGCCCACGGTCCCGCACGGCGCACTGGCCTGAATCACCAGCACTCCAGGTGCAGGGTGACCAGGCAGAAACCTTCACTCAGATGCCCATCCAGCAGTGCTCTGCCCACACAGTCTTTCCTCACAGTCTTTCCTCAACAGGAACTTGAGGGACCTTCTAGTTCATGTGCAGATGAGGCCGCGGACCTTCCGAGGTGTGTGCCCATGGCCACAGGAACCCAGGGGCAGAGCTGCCGCTAGAACCTGGATCAGCTCTTCCGCTTTCACAACTACGCAAGGCTGAAGAGAATGATACCCTTCCACAGGGCTCACAGAATCCAGCTAAGCCAGCTCTGAGGATAGAGCATCAGGGGCACCTACCAGGCGAGCCGGTGTCCACAGGAAGCCGTATTCTAGGATGCATCTCTTTCAGCATCACAGGTCTAATCAACCATGGTGCAACGCTCCATTCAATAGTAATGCCCAGCGAAGTGCCACGCCCCGAGGCCCAGAGAAGGAGCAGGGAAGGAGATCCATGACCGATGTGGGTCCCAGCTGTACCAAACTCACCCCCTCTCGGGGCTGAAACTAGAGAGCGCAGAGAGGAGCACCCATCTTAATGCACCTCCTTCCTTTCTGCCGCCCCTCTCCTGGTCTTCCCCAACCCACTCGCCCAAAGAAGGCAACACTTCTGTGAATTTAACACTTTTCGTGGGGGGCAGGAGAGGCAGGAATTTATCATAGGGGGCAAACTTTGTGATCTGATGGGCCAAGCTGCCCCTTGGGGGGCTAATGAGAAACCAAAGGAACCGTAAGAGTTAATGTTTCTATAGTTCTAGTGGCCCGGTGCACAGATTGGTGCACATTGAAAGGAAATGAATTACAAGAAATATTTTAATATCGCTATTTGCCCTTTCTCTAAAATAGAAGTGTCAGAGATGAAAGAAAATTAGTAAAATGTATATGAGAATAATATATAAATTGATTAATAAATAACAACATGATATAACAACAAAGACATGATATAAAATCAACAAAAACATGATATAAAAACAACATTGATACAAACAATGACTGATAAGTTGATTAAACTTATTCTAATATCTCCCTGTATACCACATTAAGAGTGAAAACACTTTCAGATGCTTGACTAATTTCCCTTGGGTTAAAGTATTTACAACTTTAACTTTAACATCACACACTCTTCAAACTCAAGAGAAAGCAACATATAACTGACTATGTGCAAAAATGGTTCAGGTAGGAATATTCCTACTCTGTCTAGAGTTTGTCCTTGTGATTTATTAATAGTCATCCCAAATGCTGGCATCACAGGAAACTGTCCTCAAATTAATTTAAATGGGAGGCCAGTGTCAGATGGGGACAAATCAATTCTTGGAATCAGAACAACCTCTCCTTCCACAGATCCTGTTAATATTTTAGCTTCAATTATGTTAGGTCACAATCTTGTGATAATAAATCTAGTACCATTACAAAGACCCCATTTAGTATTAAGATTTCTCAGTAGCATGATGATTGCTCTTACTTTCAATTTTAATTTATGACACAGCATTCCCGAAGGAGTAATACTATTAAGAAATACTATTAATACTATTAAGAATATTAAGAATTCACAATCAACAATGACAGATCAAAACACATGCTTGCGATTGGTGCCAGTGAGAGCTTTATATGTATCGTGCATGCGTGAGTCAACGTTTATTTTTAAATTGCCAATGCACGTCATATGTGCCAGCCAGTCAGACAAACGGTTGGTCACTTAGCCTTTTATATATATAGACTAGAGGCCCGATGCATGAAATTCGTGCAAGAGTAGGCCTTCCTTCCCCCGGCTACCAGCACTGGCTTCCCTCTGGCATCCGGGACCCAGGCTTCCCTCCAGCCCAGGCTTTATCTGGAAGCATATCCGGAATGATGTCTGGAATGACATCCGGTCTAATTTTATTATTATAGATTATATGCATGTATATGCAATTAACTAAGTGAGGCCATGAGCAGCCCAGATAGTTGGTCAGACATTTTTCTGGCTGTTTCTGGGAGAGTGTTTGGGTAAGATGAACACTTAAGCTGGTAGACTCAGTAAAGCAGATTGCCCTCCCTCATGCGTGGGCCTCGTCTAATCAGTTGAAAGTCTGCATAGAACAAAAAGGCCAACCATCCCCTGAGTAACAGGGACGCCTTTTAGCCTGACTGGGATATCAACTTCTTCCTGCCTTTGAACTTGAACGCTGGCTCTTCCTGGACCTCGAGCCTGCTGGCCTTCAGACTGGAGCAGCATCTGCTCTCCTGGTTCCTGTCCTTCCCACTTGGACTGGAACTAAACCATCGGCTCTCTAGGTCTCCAGCTGCCAACTCACCCTTAGGCTCCCCCATCTGCTCTCATGTGGACAGCGAGGCGTCGGGAGAAACTAGCCGTCAGGCAGGCACAAGTGGGGCAGAGAGAGGAACCAGCGGGTGGCAAGGCATGTCTGCCAGCCCCTGTCAATAACATGTGTACTGTCGGCAGGGTCCTGAGGGCGGCCCTGTCCCTGCTGCAGGCTCCTGTCCCAGGGGACAGTCGGGCCAGCTGTCCCAAGCCTGGGCCTGTGGGAAAATCTCCAATGGCCAGTAATTGATTCCACCCTGCAGCTCCATCACTGTGGGGCAGGGAAGCCCGCTGGGGGCCCGGGTGGGAGCAAAGGCCATCGGGGCCCTGCAATTAACACTAATCTGAAAATTGGCCTCTGACAGCAAAGCCCAGCACCTGACAGCTAATGGCTCCTGTCAGGCTGATGTGCAGGCAATGGGAAGGTTATTCTTCAGGCCAGGCTCTCTTCCCCTGCCCCCTCTTCTGTTTGCCTTCCTGGAAAACAGTGGGGAATTGTTCCTGGTGGCCTAGATCCCAGAAACCCCAAAGTTCCCATACCTCGTCTAACAGAGAGGCTCCCGGTACCCTGGCCAAGTCCCGACGCCCTGCTCGCCATCGGGTGGCCTTGTTTCCTTTCATACATGGAGCCCACGTGAAGGAGACTCGGGAAATCCAAAAACTCAGCATAGAGGCCATCAGGGTTCAAGAAGGGCAAACCAGCTCCATTCACCTCGTGTTCAAACAGCCAGTCCACACTGCAGAAGAGCCGTCAGTGGCTTATTTTGCACATAAAATCAAAAGCCTTCTGTCTGTGACGGCGGAATATTTTCTCTGTCTTCCTATGTGTACGTGGTGAGCGCCCAGGTGACTCACGCAGGTAGAGTGTCTCTAAGTTGGTGACGGGACCTGCCTGCCACTAATAAAAGTGGTCAGCGGGGAGGGGAGGGGTGTACGCAGGACTCTCCTGTTCTACTTCACACTTACTTGGTCAGGAAATGTTTTTTGAGCACCTACTGTACGCGAGGCGCAGTGCTGGATCCCGGGCACGTGAAGTGGACACGAGGGAGGTCAGTGTGGCCGTGGGGGATGGAAAAGGGAACGGAAATGCTGTGCAGAAACACTGATGCCACGGAGAATTCCGGAGGGTGGAAGCCCAGTGCAGACAGGAGCCAGGGGAGGCAGATGTTTAAAGTTTATTCATCTCACCGTTTTCTACGTAGAAATGATAAGACTTCCAGTTTAATGGACTTTTCACAATCCATCTTCTGTCTTCTTTCATCCCACCTCACCTCACCCCAAGGATCAAAGTCCTAGACAGGCTGCCAGGAAACCCCAGTCCGACCGCACTCTGAAAGCTAGCCCAGGGAAGTCAGGCTGAAATGCCAAGGCACCCCCCTCCTCCTCCCTGCAATTCCCACCCCTTCTGCTTACCACTTACCACATATCATGAAACCATATGTATGCCCAGGACCCCAAACTACTTCTGCATGAGGTGTTCCCCATACAAACCTCTGATGCCTGGAACTCAGCCATCAGTCTCAAAGCTCGAAGTCCCTGGACACCATCCGAGAGCCCCTCGGAGCCAGGCGACACCTGCTCCCCGCCTGCCTGGATGGGGAGCCTGCTGTGAGTTCGCTGGCACAGGGCAGACCCCTTAACCGAATGCTAGGCAGGTGGGCACCAAGGCCACCGCTCCAGGGGCTGACTCGGAGCACACGTCCCTCTGAAAAAGAAAGAGTATTGTGCCGCCCCAAACATGCATCTCATCAGATCATCGAGACGCGTCATGGAGAAGGCTGGACGGCGTTCCTCTTCGGCAGGGCGTACTCTGAGCTTTGAGCTGATCTGGCATTCACCCACAACACCCTTTGTTCCACGTGGAGTTCATTGTCTTTCTGAAACTGGATTCATTGCACCAAGAAGCTAGTGTACAGATCACCATTTTCCGAAGCATGAGGTGTTTTGTTTTGTTTTGTAAAATCACGGTGGCTTTGGCTTAGATGGTGCCTATTCCCACAGAGGGAGATGGCAGCCCTTGTGATCTCTATCTGGCACCGTGTGGTATGCAAACCGCCCCCCCCACACACACACACACACGCACATGCACACGCACAGAGGGGTGTGTGCTGCACAGCTGTGAGTCACCGGGCACTAATGTGGACTTAATTTGAACTGGTGCTGGAGGCAGTGGGCACGACTCAAATGAGACATGTGGTGGGCGTTTAACCACAATATTGCCAATTCCCATTCTGACATCTGACAGCCCTTAGTCATTAGCCGCCCGTGCGCGGTCAGCGCCTCCCTCCTGGTTGGCCCGGACTCCCGCTCTTCCAGTCCCTGCGCTGTAATTGTCAGCTGCACTGAGACAGATCAGAGGCAGAGATCAGACAGCTCCAGGGCCTGTGCTCCCTGATGGAGCTGCCTTTTAATTGGACTGAAGGCCTGCCCAGCACCTCCCACATGCTGCCTCCTTAGGAAGATCCCTGTTCTCTCGGAGAAAAGGCACACTGCTGGAGGCTTTGGGAAGCGTGCTTTGTGGGGGGGCTTGCCGGGTTTCCCCAGAGCACACCACAGTGGGCACATGGACCCCAAACCCACATGTCACTTCTCCCCTTCTGAATCCTTGTCCTTGTCTGACTCTTCCTCCTTCTCCTTCTAAAATGCCGTATTCAGACTCAAGCCCCAGAGTGACAAAGTGAATATCTTTCCAGGCCTCCCTCAAAGATCGGCATGCTCTCAAAAGTCTAAGGGGGCCCTGACTGGTTCGGCTCAGTGGATAGAGCGTTGGCCTGCGGACAGAAGGGTCCCAGGTTCGATCCCAGTCAAGGGCATGTACCCTGGTTGCGGGCACATGCCCAGCGGGGGGTGTGCAGGAGGCAGCTGATCGATGTTTCTCTCTCATCGGTATTTCTAACTCTCTATTCCTCTCCCTTCCTCTCTGTAAAAAAATCAATAAAATATATATTTTTTAAAAAATCTAAGGGGGACGTTTCAAGACGAGGTGATCAAACCCAGAGCTAGAAACTCATCATCGTCTCTTGAAAAAAGTAATATCAAATTCAAACTTGGGAGCCCATGAGCAGAACATTCTACTGCTTCTACTCAGCCCCGCGGAGGCCTGCAGCTGCGCTCGTCTTTGCTGGACAAGAAGATCCAATTGATTGTCCGGGAGAGCCTGACCGTCCCCATGAAGGCGACCCACCCCACTGAGCAGTAGAGGAAGCCGTGACTGGTGATGGGCACAGCAGGGCACCGTTACATACATATGTAACCAAATTCCACACCACAGATAGAAACAGAAATGACTTCTACTTTTGTGTTATGGATGAAAAGCGTTTTACTAAGCCAACGAATGATATAAAACTGATTGTAGAATTTGTAAAGCAAGTAAAAGCACCACTTTTTTGATGCTGTGAATTTTTTAATGCACCATTTAAGTACAATGGATAAGTTGACAATGAAGTTTGTTCTCTTTTTAGTAAAACAGAACCCCTAAGAATTCCCCCTAAATAATATTTTGTTACTCTCGCTGAATAACTTCAAAGCACTAAATTTGCACTTTTTTTTAAGCTTCTATAAGTTAGGCTGGGCTTGCCCACGTGAGGTAGTGGCAGCCAGGTTCGGAGGAAGGTGCCGCCAGCCTCTGCCTGCACCCTGAATCCTGCTCCCACCCCCACCCCCAGCCCCCACTCCCCCACCTCGGCCCAGGAAGCACGCCGGGAGAGTCAGCTCAGAGCCTAAAGGCGGGAACATGAGCTAAGAGGGAACTGCGTGAAGGGACCAGAATTCTGCCACCGTGAAGCTGCTTTTGGGATATTGATTTTAAGCTGGTTATTTAGAACAGACTCAGAAAGAACCTTTGACCCCCCCCCCCCTTTCCTGCCCCAGATTCAGAGAAATCTGAGGCTGTCCTTTGCCTCATTTGAATTAAGTACAGTAACGAGAGGGCTTCCGGCAGGTGCCTGTGAGCTGGATACCTCCCCCCCCCCCCATAGTTCCTGAGCGGATGTTTCTGCCCACGTGGCCCCTTTTCATCAACTACCTGTAAACCGCCCGTTCTCACTTCCGAAGTCTAACACCCCACCCCGCCTTTCTCATTGTCCAAATGCCTTCCATCCCAATGTTGCCTCACTGTCGTCGGAGTTTCCAGCCTCTGTGAATTCCCCGTGCACGTGTATCACACTTTGATTTTCTCTGGTTAATCTGTCTCTGCTCATTGGTTATTAGCCCATCCCAGAAGAACTTAGAAGGTGGGAGGGAAAACACTCAATTTTTGTAGCCCCCACAGGAGTAAGAAACAGCAATGCATTAAAGAGAGGGAGAGAGTAAAGAAAGAAGTGTTCTTCAAATCATCAGGGGGCTCTGGCCAGTGTGGCTCAATTGGCTGGAGTGTGGTCCGCGCTCTGAAAGGTCACTGGTTCGATTCCCAGGTCAGGGCACAGACCCAGGTTAGGAGTTCCCTCCCAGGTGGAGGTGCATACCAGAGGCAACCCATCGGTGCTTCTCTCTCACATCAGGTTTCTCTCTCTCTTCTCCACCTCTCTTTTAAAAAAGCATCCTGTATATCTGTACACAGAATACATGAAGCAAATAGATGTCCGGGCCCTTGGAACTTCACCTATGGCTGTGTCCTGGTCACGTCTCCGTCACAGAAAAAGAATCAGCCCTTTGCAAAGCCTCGTCTCAAGAGAGGGACCCCTCCCCCAGCCTCAGAACAGCCAGGAGACACAGCCCAGGGCGATGCAACTTGCTGCCTTGTAATAACTGACGGAGTTGGGAGGCAGTGAGGGCCACAGGGTAGGAGAGGAGCTCCAGGTCAGAAGTGGCTGCTCACTGGGAGGAGCCGGACCCGGAGCAAGAAGACTCTCTGCTCCCACCCCAGCCCTGCCCCAGCCCCGTCCACAAGGCTCCCCTGCTCAGACACTCCAGGAAAGGCGCTCAGCAGAAGAAATGGCCCATTTTCAGGGCTCCTGGCAGCCAGGGCTGTTCTCCTGACCACGTGCAAGGCCACGGGCACCTCCGGCCTCTGCGTGCGCCGGGCTCTCCACTGTTCCCCGGGGCCATCCTTGCTGCCCGCGGAGCCTGCGGCCTCCGCGTCGGGTCTCCTGCGCTCCATTCCCGGCCTCGCCGCAGTCCTCCGTGCGGGCGGCAGGCATCGGCGGTAACCCAGGGCCTGGCGTGGCAACAGTCCTTTAACTAGAAACCTGGGAGTATTTTGGAAAATGACCGTGAGCTGATACGAGCGGGTAGAGCCACTTCCATAACCAGAAATGCTCACCATCACCCAACAGACTGTCACGTCATGACAGTTAGGAGAAACGCCGCAGAAAGTGTGGCTGCCCCGCCCGCCTCCCGCCTCCCCCAGAATGTCAGCTTTGCTTCTGTCAGCCTCACATTCATGTACACTGTTGACCAGCTTATGAAACGGAGAGTACTGTTCACATTTAAACTAAAAAAATGAAGTATCTGCAAACATTCAACCAGCTCACAAATAGTAAATGACTCTAATGTGCTCAAATCTACCCAAAGGAGTACCAGCACGAGCTCCTTAAAGAAAAGATGGAATGAGCTATAAAGGCAGATGCCATCGCCATCGATGGGACACTAGTCTGAGTAACTGAAGGCTGAAGCAGAACCCTAAGGACACTTCCCTTCTGCTTCTCGCTCTAGTTCAAGTGAAGGCATCCTGACTGATCGGCCCTTCCGCCATCACCCACCTGAATCCCATTCAAGGGGAGAATGTTATTTCTACCTGTGGTTCCTCTAAGGATAGAGGGAAGTGACTCAGGCCGCGGTACACAGATCACAAGTGTTGGCCAGTCAGCATGCAGCTCGAGCCTGTTTCTTTAATGTCTGTTGAATTATGAAGGGATGAATGAATGAATGAATGAATGAGTGAATGAATGAGTGAATGAATGAAAACCCAGCCATTGTGATTGCTGCTGAAGAAATTCCAAATCAGTATCTGGTTTTTTATTTTCCAATCTGGCAGCTCAGAAGACTTTCCTCAGTCTAAGGTGGTGTTTAAATAACAGCCCAGAAATATTTTCAAAGAGAAAAGAAACGCATGATCCAGGTTCCTTTAAGGAGTCAAACTCGTTTAACCAGGCTGGTTTTTCTGCTCCTGTGCCCTCCTGGGGCTGGAGCAGATTAAGGGGCGTGAGCCGTCCGGCCCACTGCTGTTTGTTCACAGCCATGAGCCCCAAGACAGCTCAACTCACAAAGAACGAAGGCAAGGCGACAGCTCTTGATTAGAATACTGTCAGCAGCTACAGAGGCTGCTCGAGAAATGTCATTGGTGCTCTGTTTGGGTTTGTCTGTTTCTTTGCTTGTTTTTATGAAAACTTGGAGTCAGTGACTCCAAGTAAAGACATTGACTCCCATCTCACTAGAGTCATTTGTGAACTCAAGAAAGTCAGGGAGCTCGGAGCACTGACTGTTACTGGACACAATGCTCCGCCCCCGGCCGGGTGGTGCCCGGAGGAGTTCCTGGCCCAGGCGGCCCCGAGCCATTCAGCGCCCACCACCCGCCGGAGGAGTGAGGCCTGCAGACATTCCCTACGCCTCACCAGTCCACCTGCTGCTCTGTTTACTCCGATAAACAAGTCGAGTGCACCCTTAACAGGGTGGCCACGCACGCCAAGGTCTCTGCTGGGATAACAGCAGCACCGGCACTTGCTGAGGCGTCTGAGTTGTCTGCAGGGAGCACCTTTCACCGGAAGTGGCTCCAGCAGCTCACTGACCCTCGTGGAGGGCCAGGGCGAAACTCTCAGGCCATCAGAGCTGGTTGGAATCCAGCTCTAGGACCTACTGGTATGCGATGTTAGGCAGTTAGACTAGTTTAACTACCCTCTGCCTCAGTTTCCTCGTCAACAAAATGGAGATAACACCTATATAAAATGGTTCATAATAATTAAATGTAAAAATGTGTGGGAGGGGCAGAGAGCAATACTAGCATCTGATAAACATTTAATAGCTATTAATACTACTATTAATACTATTAGTGCTAAGTACTATTAATACTATTGTAAATATACTAAAGGCCTTGAAAAGTATCACGCCCTAGACAAACATAAGACATATGTAATATAATGACCATCTGCTTGAGTTTGGGGGGTGGGTAGCATGAGGGGGTTGCCATTCTGAATTTAATAACAAGCACATAATGCAACAACAGTGAGCCCAGAAATAATCCACATATATATGGTCAATTGATTTCCAATTTCCAAATGCCACGTTAATCTAGTGGGAAAAGAGAAGTCTTTTTAATAAATGTCTTTGGAACAGGTGAATGTCCACACAGAAAAAAAAACAACAACCCTTTGATCCCTATTTCATTCAATATGCAAAAATTAATTTGAGATGGATCAGAGACCTAAACATAAAACCTGGAACCATAAAGCATCTAGAAGGAAACCGGATATGTTTACAACGTTGAGGTAGACACGGATTTCTTAGATGGCATGTAAAAAGCACTAACCATAAAATAAATTATAAATCAGACCACATTAAAATTAAAAGTTTCTGCACCATTAAGAAAATGAACAGACAAGCCACAGAATCGCGAAAGTAATTGCATACATATCTGATAAAAGACATGTCTAGACTATATAATGAGCGCCTACAAATTACCTGTGAAAGGGCTAAGGACGTGAAGGACACTCCACAGAATAAGAAATACGACTGTCCAACAATCACAGGTAAAAATGCACGTCATCCGCAGTTGTCAGGGAAACGCAATGCAAGCCCCAGTGAGAGGCCATTGTACACAGCGAGGATGTTACAAGGAGACTGACGCCGGATGTGTTGAGGATGTAGCGTGCCCGAAACGCATGCATTGTGAGTGGGAATGCTAACACGTTACAAACACCTTGAAGAACTGTTTGGAGTTTCTTATGATGCGAAACTTACATCTACCCAATGAGAGAGTAATTTCAGTCTTAGGTACACTCACCCAAGAGAAAGGAAAAGATATGTCCACAGAAAGAGCCTGAGTCATAATAGGTATAGCAGTCAACCCAAAGTCCGTCAGCAGGAGCCCGGATAAATCGTGACATGCACACAATGGATACTACCCACGAAAGAGCAACATACACACGCAATGCGGATGACTCACCGACGCCACGCTAAGGGAGAGGCCAGATACGAAAGGCCACGGATGATCTGATTCCATGTATATGAAATCCAAGAACAGGCTAAACTAACCTATGGGGATAGAAGCCAGAAAGCGGTTGTTTTGTTGGGGGTCGGGGCATAGGAAAGGATGGAGAGGGGCAGGAGGGAATTTCTGGAATAATGCAAACATTCTGTATCTTGCTTTTGGTGATGGTTACAAGAGTGTCCACAATTGTCAAAACTCATCAAATGAGCACTTTAGATCTGTCTGTGTTGATATATGTTAATTATACCTCATTGAGCGCACACGCATGCTCACACGGTCAGGTGACTCAGCCCCTGCCCACTTAAGGTTTGCAGCTGGGTTGAGGACGAAAGGTAAGGTTCCGTTTGGGTTATCAGAGAAATTAAATTACATGTGTAAAGTATCCGTGACATCTAACTCATTCAAACAGCGCGGTGCACAGCACACAAATGCTCCCGCAGAGCCGGCAACCTGGGTGTGGGCGAAGCTTTAGTGAGAAAGAGCCCCTCGGGCCCCTGCCCATGTGCCTGGTGCTTGACTGACAGGAGCTGGCGGGTGGCTCCTCTGGCACGAGAGCCCTCGGCTGCGTCCTCCTCTGGCTGCTCACCCGCACGCTCATTGCTGTGTCTTGCTCAGGTGCGGCTGCGCCCAGGCTGGCCCTGTCCTCTGCGAGCCCCCCGTCCAACGCTGCCTGCTCTCACTGCTGATCTTGGCGTGGTCACGGGGTGACTGCAGAACAGCACCTCCCCACGCTCACACGTATCACCCTGGGACCAGAGAGCAGACGTCCGATCGCGATTGCTTCGGCCCCTCAGTTTTATTCGTCGGCTGGGTCTCTGTGTTCGCCTCCGAGGGCGCTCCTGCTTTTTCATTTGCGATGTTTCAACTGATAGTGACATTGGCTGGAACTTAGAAACCACTGGACAGAAAGCATTCCTGGCTGCCTGGGTTGGTGCTGAGGGAGGTGTCCTGACACAGTTGGAAACAATGCTGGGGCGGGGGGCGGGGGGCGGAGGGGAGGGGAGGGGAGAGCACAAGAGCAGTCCTGCATTGGGGCATTGTTTCCGGCTCTAACCATTCCACAGAGTGTCCTCTCTTCACCCACAAATGGAATATTGTTCCCTTTCTCTCCGCCAGCAGCCCCAGAGGGGAGAGGCGAGGGGGAGGGAGAGCTTGCAGGGAAAGCGGTATACAAATGGCTCATGTATGAGTGTGATGCACAGAGAAGAGGGTGGGGAGAAGGCCTGTGGGGGGCTGTCCCTCCTCATTAGGCTGATAAAACCCACCGAGACAGTTTGCAAGGGAAGAGCCAGTACTAGATCTCCCCCTCTGCCCTTCTGCCGTGTGCTCCCCATTCAGTAAAATCACCTCCTGCCTGGGAGTAAAGGTAGAAAACACCTGATCGATAAGCCCCTGCAAACACCCTGTGCTGTGCTGTTGCCACTCCTCCCCCAAATCCTTACAGCCAACGGGGCGTTCCACCGAAGGGGACATCCTCTTCTCGCCTCCCGTGGTCCAGTCTGTTAGGGATGGAATCCTTCAAGCTCTTCAGCCTTCTGACTTCCAAACATCCACATCTGAGCCAGGTTTCAGGATTCCAGACCAAGTACCAGCTAGTTCAAGAATTCCTTGACCAGCCCTTTGTCTCCACTCCTTATAAGTCCTCCTGATTTCTTCTGTCATCGCATCTGTGCTTGACTCTCCTACAGGAGTCAGAATCATCAACCGTATCCACCTCCTTTCTCCCCCCAAGCTCAGCTGCTGGACTGACTCTGAGTGAAACACTATCATCTCCCTCAGGTAGACGGCCGTGCCCTCGTCACACGTTTATTAGCTCCTCTGTCTCTGGGCCCCAGGAGGAAAGGGATTCAGTCTCTGTCCCATGGGACACCCAACGCAATCCCTTACATGCCATACACACAGCCACATGCTCACTGGCTGTTTGGAGGCCACTGTGCCTTCAGTTTCGCTGTCCTCTTGTTAAAGCAGAGAAGTCACATGCAACATAGCAATGAGGATATGAGCAGCAGGTGTAGAGAAAGCAATGGTAAAAGTGGGCAACTCTTTTGAGGAATCTACACTAATAAAAGAGAAATATGCAAATTGATGATACCTCCGCAATGCCCATCAGCCAATCAGGAGTGAGTATGAAAATTAACCCAACAAAGCTGGCGGGTTAATTTGCATACACAGGCGCGGAGCGGCTGAGCGGGGCAGGACGCCTGCTATGAAGGAGAGGGCAGGGGGAAGAGGGAGCTACAGGAGCGGCACTCTGGCCAGGAGCTAAGACCTGCAGGCTCCTGGGCAGCCGGAAGCGAGGACTTGCAGGCTCCCCTGTGGCTGGGAGTGAAGCCAGGGGAAGGAAGGCCTATTCTTGCTCGAATCTTCGTGCAACGGGCCTCTAGTCTACACTATACGAGAGAAAGATGCAAACTGACCATACCTCCGTGACACCCATCAGCTAACCAGGAGTGAGTATGCAAATTAACCCAACAAAGATGGCAGGTTAATTTGCATATGCAGGCGCAGAGCGACTAAAGACTGAAAACAACTGAAGACTGAAGACTGAAGAGGCTTAGCTTCTCTGCTGCGGCCAAAGCGAAGGCCTGGGTCCCGGGTGCCGGAGGAAAACTGGTGCCGGCAGCCAGGGGAAGGAAGGCCTATTGCACGAATCTTCGTGCAACAGGCCTCTAGTTTGATTATAAAAACAGAAGTAGAGATGGAAGAGTAAATAGAGGTGAAATGGAATCATGATAAAAGTGAAGGCTTGAGGGGTTTGAGAACAGTGTATGTGTAGGCAGTGCAGGGAACCAGTGGAGAGAGGGAACCTGAAGATAGAAAAGAGAGGTCAAAATAAAGAGACCAGAGGCTGGAGAAAAACAGGAGAGGGGTTGAAAGGATGGATGGAAGGCAGATTTGAGAAAAGAATAAAATGCCGCCTATCCTGAGAGACTAGGATGAAGAAGAGAATGGAATAGAGAGGAAGACAAAAGAAAAAATTGAAAGGAACCAAAAGGAAATAAGTAAGTTAGAGCTTCATCTAGACACACCTTCTTTTTTCTTTATTTTTTAAAGAGTTTTAATAGTTTATTTTAATTTCTCTTTATTGTTGAAAGTATTACAGATGTTCCCTTCCCGCCCCCCTCCACCAATGGCCTCCACCTCACTCCCACCCCCTCCCCAAGCCTCCCTTGCACGATTGCCTGTCCATCAGCTATGCATATATGCAGATAAGTTCATTGATTAACATCTTCCTGCCCCTCCCTCTTCCCTCTGAAATATATCAGTCTGTTGTATGCTTCAATGTCTCTGAAACTATTTTGCTCATCAGATCCCACATATGAGTGAGATCATATGATACCTGTCTTTCTCTGACTGGCTTATTTTGTTCAGCATAACACTCTCCAGGTCCTTCCATGCGATCTCAAAGGGTAAGAGATTCTTCTCTTTTATTACTGCATAGTATTCCATGGTATAAATGTACCACAGCTTTTTAATCCATTCAACTACAGGTGGGCACTTGGACTGTTTCCAAATCTTAGCTATTGTAAATAAAGCTGCTATGAACATAGGGGTGCATACATTCTTTCTGATTGGTGTTTCTGGTTTCTTATAATATACTAGAGGCCTGGTGCACAAAATTTCTGCACAGGTAGGGTCCCTAGGCCTGGCCAGCGATCAGGGCCAATCGGGGCCTTCCAGCTGCCGGTCGGTGGCTTCCTTCATTCCACGCTGCCCCCTGGTGGTTAGCACATGTCATAGTGAGTGGTCGAACTCCCGGTCAGTTAAACTCCCAAGGGGACAATTTGCATATTAGCTTTTTATTATATAGGATTCCTAGTAGTGGGTCAAATGACAGTTTCATTTTTAATTTTTTAAGGGAACTCTAAACTGTTTTTCATAGTGGTAGTACCAGTCTGCATTCCCACCAGCAGTGCACTAGGGTACCTTTTCTCCACATCCTTGCCAGCACTTGTTTGTTGATTTCTTGATGGTAAACATTCTAACAGATGTGAGGTGATACCTCATTGTCATTTTAATTTGCATCTCTCTGATAATTAGTGACATTGAGCATTTTTGTATGTCCTCGTTGGAGAAATGTCTATTCAGGTCCTCTGCCCATATTTTAATTGGGTTGTTTGTCTTCCTTTTGTTGAATTGTAAGAGTATTTTGGAAATTAACCCCTTATCAGAGGTATCATTGCCCAATATGTTCTCCCAAACAGTGGGTTCCCTTTTCATGTTGATGGTGGTTTCTTTTGCTTTGCAGAAGCTTTTTATTTTTATGTAGTCCCATTTGCTTATTTTTTTCCTTTGTTTCTTTTGCCCTAGGCATTGTATCAGTGAAAATTTTGCTATGAGACATGACTAATATATTGCTGCCTATGTTTTCTTCTAGTATTTTTATGCTTTTATGACTTACATTTAAGCCTTTTATCCATTTTTAATTTATTCTTGTGTATAGTGTAAGTTAGTGGCCTAATTTCATTTTTTTTTTTGCATGTATCTGTCCAATATCTTAACACCATTTATTGAAGTGACTGTCTTGACTCATTGTATGTTGTTGCCTCCTTTGTCAAATATTAATCAAGCATAATGGGTTGGGTCAATTTCTGGGTTCTCTGTTCTGATCCATTTGATCTATATGCCTGTTCTTGTGCCAGTACCAGGCTGTTTTGATTACAGTGGCTTTGCAGTATAGCTTGATATCCAGTATTGTGATCTCTCCAACTTTGTTCTTCTTTCTCAAGATTGCTGCAGTTATTCAAGGTCTTTTTTGTTCCAATATGAATTTTTGAAGTATTTGTTTTAGATTTGTGAAATATGCCATTTGTATTTTGATATGGATTGCGTTGGATCTATAATTGCCTTGGGTAGTATGGACATTTTAATGATGTTGATTCTACCAACCCATGGACATGGTATATTCTTCCACTTGTTTATATCTTCCTCTATCTCTTTTTTCAACATCCTGTAATTTTCTGAGTACAGGTCTTTTACCTCCTTGGTTAAGTTTAAAGTTTATTCCTAATTATCTTAATTTTTTTGTTACAATGATAAATGGAATTTTTAGTTTTAGTTTCTCTTTCTGAAAGGTCACTTTTGGTGTACAGAAATGCCATTGACTTCTGGGTGTTAATTTTGTATCCTGCTACATTGCTGAATTCTTTACTAAATCTAGTGTTTTTTGTAAACTTTAGGGTTTTCCATGTACAATATCATGTCATCTGTGAATAACAGTTCTACTTCCTCCTTTCCAATTTGGATGCCTTTTTGTTTTCCTCTTGTCTGATCGCTGTGGCTAGGACTTCCAGTGCTGTGCTGGATAAGAGTGGTGAAAGCAGACATCCCTGTCTTGTTCCTGATCTTAGGGGAAATGGCTTTAGTTCTTGCCCACTGAGTGTGGTGCTGGCTGTAGGTTTGTCATACATGGCCTTTCTCATGTTGAGGCATGATTCCTCTAGTCCCATTTTGCTGAGAGTTTGTGGGTTGTTTTTGTTGTTGTTTTTATAAAAAAAAAAGCGTGTTGAATTTTGTCGAATGCTTTTTCTGCCATGAAGGACAGACCCCGGGAGGAGGACCGGCCCCCGCAGCCGGGCGGGGAGAGGCGTGGGTGTGACCAGCTCGAGCTGCGCCCGGGCCCCTCACAGCACAGCCAGGGCTTGGGTCCGGTCTGCACTCCGGAGCCAAGACCGCGGCTCTGCTGACACGTGCGCCCTTTGCTGCCTGACCGCGTCTTTCCTTCCTTCCTTCTGGCCCTGGCGCACGCTCAGTCTGACAATGGGAACAAACAGAACGCTGTGATACGACTTTTTAAATTTTCCCCAACAGCCTTTTACATAACCTTCAACAATCACTGGTCTTGGTCCAGCACAGGCTGTTCCTGGACTCGGAGGCGCTGGTCTTCCACCCTGAGATGCAGAGATAGTGCTCCTTCCGGCTGCAGATAGGCAGTGGGCGCCGCTTTCCTTCTGCTTTTTCTTCAGCCACTGAAGGTGCCTGATCTGCCTGAGCGTTTTAACCCCTCCTCCCTGCCCGGTGATGGCTCCACACCTAACACAGCAGGAGCAGGCCTCGGGCTGGCTTCTGTTCTCTTTGCTTTAAAAGGAAAAGGCAGGGACTCAGCATTCGGATCCTCCCCCGAAGTGGGGGAGTCTTCCTGCAGCACCGAGTCTGAGCAATGGCAGGACTAGACGGGAAGGGGGAAGGAAGGTGCGTGCGGGTTGACATTCTGAGTCAAGGTGATCGCAGCAGGACTCTGAGAAATGAACAGGTGAGGCAAGAAGGTGCCAGGCTCAGGATGTCTACATTGGTGGAGGCTGAGGGGGGTGGGAAATCACCCCGGGCAGAGGGACCAGTGAGTGCAAAGGCCCTGAGGGCAGTGGCCTTGGCAAGTTTAGGGGAGCACTAGTCAGTGTGGCGAGGAGGGGTTGATGGAGAAACAGTGGCAGTGAGGTTGGGGGCTCAGGGTCGCACAGGGCAGCGTGCAGGACTCATAGGCCCTTCCAGGGACTTGAGCATCTACTCTGAATGAGATGGCGCATTTTCAACAGGAACGAGCGGATTTGGCTGGGTTTTGAATGCTCACCTGGCTTCTGTGGTTAGAGATGTCTATAAAGGAACAGAGGTAGAGCAGGAAAACCATGGAGGGATGAATCTACTGCCGTGATTCTGATTCAGGCGGGAGATGCTGGGCTGGGCCGGGAAGTGGAAGTGGAGGTGGTGAGAAGGAGTGGGTTCTGGAGGTCTGGAAGGTGGAGCCAAAGGGTTTGCTATGAAATCCCAAATGGGATGTACATGAAAGAGAAGGGTCAAGGGTGACTCCAAGACCTTTGACCTGAGCAAGTGGCCCAATAAAGCGGGGACAGAGGCTGTGGGAGGCTGGAGGTAAGGGGCAGCAGAAGGGTGTGCAATGCTGACCAGACACCATGGAACAGAGGTGGAGAAAACGCTGATACATATAAGCCAGGTGTTCTGGAAGGGTTCAGACGACAAATCCAAATGTGGGGTTACAGCCATGAGGCCCCATGAGGTCATCTGGGCAGTGAGTGTAGATAAGACAACAGGGTGAGGACTGAGTCCTGGCCCTCGGCTTCAAGATGGAGGGGGAATAAGTGACAGCGTGCTGTGTGTGTTGAATCTGCTTCTAAAGTATATTCTCCACCTCCAACATTCAGAGGCTCCTCTGGAGCAAACCTGGGGCTCCTCCCGCACCAGGCCAACAGCTCCTTAGCTACCACTTCCTAGAAAGGCACCCCAGATGTGGCTACCAAAATTCAGCTGCTCGGCTCGTGGTCTCCACATTCTGTGCCCACCTTCTCACACTGCTGGTGAAGAGGAAAGTGGGGGAATGGAGAAAGACACGACTTGATTCCTTCCGCAGTATTTCTCAGGAGAAGCCGTTCTGGAATGCTCAGCTCCAAGATGCATATGTATTTGAACACTGAGACATGAAAGTTATCCTGCCAACGGAGACACTGTCCACTGCCATTTAGAAAGATGGAAACAGAGGACACACAGATGGCCAGCAGACACATGAAAAGATGTCCCACATCACTGATCATCCGAGAGATGCAAATTAAAACTACAACGAGGTACCACCTCGCACCTGTCAGACTGGCTATCAACAAATCAACGAACATGTTTGGCAAGGTGGAGAAAAGGGAATGCAGATTGTTGCAGCCACTGGGAAAACAGTATGGAGTTTCCTCAAAAAAATAAAAATGGAACTGCTTTATGACCCAGTGATTTCACTTCTGGGTATACAGCCCAAGAAACCAGAAACACTGATTCAAAAGAACATGTACACCGTTATCTTCACGGCAGCGCTATTTACAATCGCCAAGATTTGGAAGCCGCTCAGCAGATGAGCGGATAAAAAAGCTGTGGTACATTTACACAATGGAATACAACTGGGTCATAAAAAAGAAGGAAATCTTACCATTTGTGACAGCCTGAATGGACCTAAAGGGTTTTATGCTAAATGAAGTAAGTCAGTTAGAGATAGACAATTACCATATGATTTCACTTATATGTAGAATATGAAAATAATATAAATGAACAAACAAACTAGAAGCAGCTCATAAATACAGAGAACAGACTGATGGTTGCCAAAGAGGAGGGAGTCGGGGAGATGGGGGAGAAGGGGGAAGGGACTGAGAGGGCAGATTGGTCATCACAAACAGTCCCGGGTGTGCACTCCAGCCTAGGAACATAGTCAGGAATATTGCAATGTACGGGGCCAGGTGAGTGGTGGGAATATCGGGGGAACACTTAGTAAAGCATATGCTTCTCTAACCACTCTGCTGTGCCCCTGAAACCAGTGAACTAATATTGAATGTAAACTGTAATTGAAAAAAATAAACAATTAAAAAGATGGAAACAGGACTGGTCCCTGTGGCTGGAGTCGCTGTAGAACTTGGAGACCGTGAGCCTGAATCCAACCCATCCAGAAATGCTCTCCCTCCAAAGGAGGCCTTTTAAAACTTACTCTTGTGTGTGTTTTATGCCTGACTGCTGAGGTTTCAACATTGTGAAAATTTTAAAAATATAAAATCAAACTTTTCAGCAACTTTCTATCTCCCTCTCCTCCCACCACACACTGGAGGGGCCGGGGGGTGGGGGGCGGAGAAGTGGGGGAAGAGAGAATGGTACTCCTGCTTATTTCTGAAGTGTGAATAGTTAAAATGTTAGCGCATGGAGGGCCGAACAGTGTTATCTGGAAAGAAAGCACAGGGAAACGCGATGTTTTTTGAAAAAGGAAATTCGATGCCTTGGGTGAAGTGCTTCCTGTTCACAAACCTAAACTTTGTCTTGCTACCTGATCGTGGCCTGAGAATTCCTCAGATGCCTACACAAAGGTGTGGGAACCACACGGCTAAGAGGCTCCGTTCCTTCCTGTGTCGGACACGGGGGAACCCGGCCCCTCACGCGGCTGGCCGTGGCTCCTCCAGGTGCAGGAAGAACAGCCGTGTTCCTCTCTTGCACTTGCGTTTACCAGGCAACTCCACCTGCATTGTAAGCCCCTGAGCAATGATAAACGCGATGCAGCCGGCCGCGTGGCTCCGTGGGTGAGCGATGACCTGTGAACCAGGAGGTCACGGTTCGATTCCCGGTCAGGGCACAGGCCCAGGTTGCAGACTTGATCCCCAGTGGGGGGCGCGCAGGAGGCAGCCGATCAGTGATTCTCTCTCACCCTTGATGTTTCTGTCTCTGTTGAAAGGGGAAAGAGAGAATTGCAAGTTTCCGACGCTTCCCCGATACTCAGTCTCAGACGTGCCCCACGCATTTGTAGGTGCCCGGAGACTGTGCGCACCCAGACCTCGGCATGAACAAGCCATGTGCGTTCAGGAAGCAGAGGGAGGGGCATCGGGCTTAGCAAACAGACCCGGCTTTGAAGACGCTCTCCATCGCTTTTGCTACCACATGTATGACGGCCAATGCCTTACCTCTCTAAGCTCTAGCTTCCTCATCTAAAAAGAAGATAATAAATACCTTTCTCAGTGGATTATTGTGAGAACCAACCAAGAAAACTTAGGTGAACACCTATAACGCGGCTGGTGCTCAACAAATGTGAGACCCCCTAGCAGCGCAGAGAAATAGACTCGCCTGCAGTCACTGGAGAAGGGAGGCGTGGAGGGTGTTAGGGGAATAGACACCATCTACCAGACTAGAGGGAAGGCACGAAATCCTTTTTCAAATATTTATCTATTATGGTTTGCATCATCTTTTCCTAAAGCAAAGAAGCTGTGGGTATTACCAAATCCATGAGTGTAGCTTTGTGGTCACTGCTGTGGGGCAAGCATGAGGTTTCCCCCTTTTAAAATTGATGTCAGATGAGACATTTTCCAAATTCAAACATTAGAATCAAGTTTAGAAACTTCGATCCGTTATCCTTGAAACTGATGTAAGCCAAACAAAATCTTAATCTCAGAATTTCATTTCTGAAGCTGTTTCCGTTCTCCTGAATCCTGCTCCTCTGCGTGGCTCAGGAACAACCAGGCTCTCGGACCCGGTTTGCCTCTTTGCGTGTTCTCCTGAGAAGCTGAGATGGTCTCTTTCCAGATTTGCTGGATCCTGACCACTAATGACCCATGTGCTCTGGCCCCTCTGGTGTAACTTTCCGTGCAACTCTTGTTTGGGGCCTTAAACACTCTTTCCGGTTTTAGTTGCCATCCATGTCCATCTTCCCCATTCTAACTGTCCACTGTGGGCGGGCCTTGGGGAAGAGCAGAGGCCCTGAGAGGAAGCCGATGGGGGGCGAGGGGGAGGGGGATCTCCTAATAATAAGATATACATGGAACCTTCAGTGCTTCGTTTCCTCGGCTTCTTTAAGAGCTTTCTGGTTTGCTAGTTTTGTGTGAGAGTGAGGGCTGGAGGCACGGCATGAATGCACCAGAGCACTTCCTTCTGAAAGAGCCAAGCACGAGTCCTCAGCCCCACCACAGCCCGGGACAGCTCCTGCTTGCCTGCATTTACTGGCGGAACAGAGCTGCGCAGCGACGTATGCACACAGCGATGTATGCACACAGGCACGTATGCACACAGCGACGTGTGCACACAGCGACGTATGCACACAGCGACGTATGCACACAGCGATGTATGCACACAGGGACGTTTGCACACAGCGACGTGTGCACACAGCGACGTATGCACACAGCGACGTATGCACACAGCGACGTATGCACACAGTGACGTATGCACACAGAGACATATGCACACAGTGACGTGTGCACACAGCGACATATGCACACAGTGACGTGTGCACACAGCGACATATGCACACAGTGACGTGTGCACACAGCGACGTATGCACACAGCGACGTATGCACACAGCGATGTATGCACACAGGGACGTATGCACACAGGCACGTATGCACACAGCGACGTGTGCACACAGCGACGTATGCACACAGCGACGTCTGCACACAGGCACGTATGTAAGGCCAGCAAAGCAGGGCAGAACCGGAGGCAGAAACTGCATCCTTGACCTCTCCTGCTCAGCTCAGGAAGCTGGACATAAATGTTAGTAAGTCTGTAGATCGGGTGCTGTGGGCAGAGTGGGACCTGGCATGACAGTACTGCATCTGGTGACTTTCCCGTGAGACTGGGTTCAGGAGCAGGAGGGCTGAGGGAGGCCTTCCCCGGAGAGAAGAGCTGGAGTCCTCGAGTTCGTGGACTCCATGCCCAGGTGCCTGTGTCTGCCCTTGGGACTCAGGGATCTGAACCCGAGTTAGACTTTTTAAAACATGAAAGTTACTGCCTAGCATGGGGTCCCTGGAGAACATGTAATAAAGTAAAAGGAGGCAGGCGCTCTGGCCAGGCGTCTGTCATGCCACCTGAGACGCACAAGGCTTAGTGGACTCCTTTGGATTTAGGAAGGTAAAGTCCTGCCCACAAGTCCACACCCCTTCACACCACAAAGTTCCTTTTATCAGAAGCGAAGCCGTGTGCATGGCTCACAGATTGGCCAGGCTGCGTCCAAAAGGCGCCAGCCTTCAGGCACAGCAGGAACGCACACGCAGTACATTATCCCCTGAGGCCCCCTTCCCCTGCCTGGGGGTGCGGGGTGCGGGTGCGGGTGCGGGCAGTGGGAGGACGCTGAAAGCAGGCCACTGCTGACCGCACTGCTGACTCCGCAGGCCGGGGTACATGCCTGGATAACAGGGTGTCAGGGTCAGGGTCCACCACCCGGCCCCGAACGGCGGCCCCGACAGGGCCGGGAGCTCTGTCCACAGCAGCTGTCAGTGCCCGGACGCGGGCCTCGCTCAGCGCGGGTCTCCGCTTTCACAGAACCTGCTCCAGGCCCTTCCAGTGTTTGAAACACAGGCCTGCGCTCGCACACGGCCAGGAAGCGAGCAGGAAACTTAAAGGTCATTGTGATGCCCCTGACCAGCCAGAGAAGGCTCCTGAGAATCGACGACCGGCCGCGCGACCACGCGGCGGGGAGTCTGGGAGCTAAGCCGCTCCCCGGCCGTCCGGCTGCCGCGGCCTGGGGTTGACCGGCTTCCTTCCGGAGTGTTTAAGGGGGTGGCTCTCATTCTGAACCCAAACGCCACCCAGGTCCCCAAACACTCACGTGCGCGCAGGCACAGGCGCGCCCCCGGTGATGGAACGAAGCCCACGGACAGGGAAGCGAGCTGAGCGGAGGAGGACGCGGGATCGGAGCCAGCGGGGCGCGTGGTGCTGCGGCCCCTCCTCCCGGCGCCGGCTCCGCACGGACGGATCTCTAATCCCCGTGGCGCTGGGCACAGCCGGGAGGCGGGCCAGTGGGTGGCGAGGCTGGAAACCGAGCCCCAGGCCCCCGACTCGGGCCATTGCGCGCCGCGGCGCCTCCCCGCCGGGTGTGTGTAAGCGGCCCCGCAGGCGGACGGCTGCTCCCGCCCGCGCCCGGGGCAGGTGGAAGGCGGCCCGCCGTGCTCACAGCGAGTGTGCAAGCGCAGCCGGCAGCCCAGGGCGCTCACAGCGAGTGTGCAAGCGCAGCCGGCAGCCCACGGCGCTCACAGCGAGTGTGCAAGCGCAGCCGGCGGCCCGCCGCGCTCACAGCGAGTGTGCAAGCGCAGCCGGCGGCCCACGGCGCTCACAGCGAGTGTGCAAGCGCAGCCGGCGGCCCACGGCGCTCACAGCGAGTGTGCAAGCGCAGCCGGCAGCCCAGGGCGCTCACAGCGAGTGTGCAAGCGCAGCCGGCGGCCCGCCTCACTCACAGCGAGTGTGCAAGCGCAGCCGGCGGCACCGGGTCCCACGCTGCCTCCGCTGGAGAAGGCGTCGGTGCACACACGCAGGGCGCCCGGGGAGATCGCTGCGCGGCGTCCGGCCCAGCCCCGCCTCTGGGGACACTTAGCGACAAGCAGCTGACCCAGCGGCCAGCGAGGGAGAACCCAAGCTGCGCGGGTCGTCGTCGTTATTATTATTATTATTATTATTATTATTATTATTATTACTACTACTATTTACTCTCAGATGCCACTGGCACACTCCTTTTAAAAAAGGGACAGGGAAAGGCCCTGAGAAGTGATCGGCGCCCTAACTGCGGGCGGGAGGCCGACACGTGTCCTTTGACGCCCGGGCCGGGGAGCCATCACGTTGGACAAGCTGAGGATCCGGCTCAGCTGGTTTTGGCAGGAGCCGGCGCCCGGCAGCTCCCTGGCTGGGCCCCTCCTCCCCGCTGGGCGCCCACTCAGCTGCCTCGAGTCCAGCACTGGCTTCTCAGAGCGCGCCAGTCGGTAAAGGGATCCCCGTGGGGCGCGGGGTCGGCGGGCGGCTCTTTCCCAGCCGCAGGCCCGAGGGCGCCTGGCGCCTCTATTCCCCCACCCCCACCCCTACCCCTCGCTGTGCGCCCAGAGTGGGCGGGGGGGCGGCGCCCCATTTCCTCAGGTTGCGTTCTCCCTGAGTTGCATTCCCGAGGCCTCATCCCCTCCGGCCCTGGTGCAACCTGTCTGAAAGCCAGAGCCAAAGAGGAACCCTGGAGAGAGAAGTTGGAGGAAAACCCAGCCTGGCGGGGCCGCCCAGGCCAGCCCTGGAGAGGTAACCACGTTCGTCCCGGCTCATTACTAGTCCCCCGTTTATGTAAGGGGCCGCGAAGGGGGCCTTCACCCGATTCAGTTAGACACCAGCCCCTTCCTCTGAAGTCATTTCATCCGAACCCGGGCAGCAGCAGGCTCAGGCTGGCCGGCCCTGGCCTAGACTACTCTGCTCCCAGGGCAGGATTCCCAGTCCCCAAACCCTCCGGCTCCTCCCCTCCACGTCACCTTTACTCTGCTTCGGGGTGAGGGAGCTTGAGCTATTGGGATGCCCAGCAGGCTGTGGCCCGCTCAGCACCACATGCTCTGCGGCCTCAGGGGTCACCACTAGTGGCCGTGTGACATCTGGACGCCCCGCCTGTGTGAGCTCCGGGACAGGGGCAGCTGGGGGCTGAGTGGGGCCCCCCGCTCTGTGCCCGGTCACAGGCACGGGCAACACCCCCTACTTGGCACCTACCGCGTGCATGTGCTGTTACCTTATTTACCTCAGAGCAACCGGTTTCCGATGGTAGAACCAGCTTCTGGAGGTTCGGAAAGCGGCCCACCTGCCGTTAGGAGGTGTCCGGCCTGTGGGACTCCATGCTCAGAGCACATGTCCACTGTCTTGGAGGAGAAAGAGGAGGCTCCATAGTGGGCCGTGAAGTGCAGAAAGGACAGGGGCGGGCGCTGTGGGGCCTTGGACACAGCACGCAGTGAGCTATCCGCTAGTGCACTGATGTGAGTGGGAGCGGGTGGGAGGGAAAGGAAGAACCTCAGTGCCGCCTGTTGCTGCCAGGGAAGGTTAAACTCAGCATCCCTGACCGAGAGCCATTGTTCTCAATACCACAGAGTGACGCCGACTGCTGTGCTCAGGCCCCGATGCCCTGAGACCGGCTTCAGGATGGAATCAGGTCACAGTGCCTCCTGACACTTCAGAAATCACACTTCTCTCAGGAGAGTTGAGTGGAGTTCACTGTACAGAGAACTGTGTTTAAGGAAGAGTCCCTCCTGTGACCTGGTGCAGCCTCTATGGAAAACGACATGGAGGCTCCTCAGAAACTTAAGAACAAAACTACCATTGACCCAGCAACCCCTCCGTCCATTGCAGCATTATTCACAGCAGCCGAGAGTGGAAACTACCCAAGTGTCCTTCGACCAATGATTGGATAAAGATATGGTACGTAAGGAGTGCTCCAGCCATGAAGTCAGAAGAGAAACAGTCCAGAGATGGAAGACGCTGACGATGCCTTGCCATACTAGCAGTCAGCAGGTGTGCGTCACTGCAGATTGCCCAGGACCAAACCAGAGAGGGTCGGACCTGCATTACCACTATTTGTCCACCATCCAGAACTGAAATATCATTGCTGTTATGAACACATAAACAACTGTTGGACATAGAAACCGGGACTCAAAAGAACTGTTGGCCCAGAAAGGAACTCACTACAGACTGATTCATTTGCCTCTCAGCATAACTATTATTGCTTGTCTCATTTTCAGTTCCTATAAGTGTATTCCTAGTATCACATGAGCTCACTCATCTAGGGGAAAAGATGAACAACATAGACTGAAGAACAAGAACAGCAGTGATCAGACTGTCAGACCTCAGAGGGAAGGTAGGGGAGGGTGGGGACAAGGGAGGTAGATCAACCAAAGGACTTGTGTGCTTGCATATGATCCTAACCCGTGATCACGGACAACAGGGGGAGGGGGGCTTGTGTGGGGTGGGGGGGTTTGGGAAGGGAACGGGGGGAGGGCGTTGATGACAAATATGTGATACCTTAATCAATAAAGTAATTTTTAAAAAAAAGATATGGTACATATATTCAATGGAATACTATTCAACCATTAAAAAGATGAAATATTGCCATTTGTGACAACATGGGTGGATCTTGAGATTATCATGCTAAGTGAAAGAAGTCAGACGAAAAAGGACAAGAACCATGTGATTTCACTCATGTGGGATATAAAACTGACAGCAGCAAACAAACTCATAGACACAGCCCACAGTGTGATGGTTACCTGAGGGGAAGGTGGGGAGGGTTAAAAGGATAAAGGGGGTCAATATGTGGTGACAGGAGACTAGACTTTGGGTGGTGGCCACACAATGCAATAGATAGATGGCAGAATTGAACACTTGAAACATAATATTATTAACCAATATTACCCCAATAAATTTAATTTAAAATGATTTTCTCATAACTAAAAGCAACTTATACAAATATTTTTATAAAGCTAGAATTGTTTCTTTAATAGAGCAATTTTTGTTCAAGCCAGTGAGCCTGTGGAATGCCATTTTGGTACAACTTTCATTTATCTGAAAAGCAAGTCCAGGAAAGCCAGAGTGATCCCAAGCCTGGTTCCGACTGGCCACCTGTGAAAAAAGAATAATCCTCTGAGAAGGCTCGCCGTGGTCAAGCATACGGACAGCAGAAGCAATGACTTCCTGTTCGCTTTCTCATGACATTTCTGTAGGTTTGGTTGATTATGGTCAAGAGCTCAGAACTGAGGACTGCCAAGTTCGAATAAAATTCCTCTCTGACCTCAATGCCTAGGAAAGAAAAATGGTGCACTGGGCCCTGAGTGGCAAAGCACAACAAGAAATGGCATCTATAGTTCTGGCCACAAGAATTGCCTCCTTCTGCCAGGTATTGTTCAGTCATTTACATTTTAGTATGAATTTGTTTTCTTTATAAGTGATGGGTAGAATCAAGACACTTTCCCCACAGTTTAATCTTATTACAAACCACTATCTGTTTATAGACGATGTTTCTTTCCATGACCAAAGCCCCTCTGGTATTGGATCACTGGCTTGATGGCTTAGAGCAGGAGGTGAAAGCAGGGATAATTCTGATCGGTGGTGCATGGATGGCAAACCTGGGGCTGCGATGGGTAATTGACTGCAAGGGGTTTAGGGCTTCCATCCTGAAGGCACTCACGGGCCAGTGAGAGGGGAAGTAAGTTTACAGCAGCTGGCCAAGGAGCAGGGAAAGGGAACCGGGAGCCAGACCGAATGTACTTACGGTTTAACTAGATTAGGCCTGCGCAGGGGCGGCAAGGTGCCTGGGACACGGCCCACTCAGGAGCACGGCCCCGGGGGGCATCCACGCTGTTGCGTCAGAGACAGAGGTACTAACCCGCTCTTACTGTCTCTGACTGAGACGGCCACAGCTCAGAAACCATTAGGACAATTCCACTTCCGTGGCTCCTGGCTCTCTGTACCCTAGGTTTGTATATACATTTATGTCTTCCTCAATAGATTTACTGGAAAACGTAGGCTCTCTTTCTTCACCAAGATCTACAGAGTACTTACTTAAAGTTTTTTATTGTGGTGAACTATCCGTAGCATCATAATATTTGGCGGTTTAACCATTTTTCGGTGTAAGCTCCGTGTCATCAGGCACACTCACGTGGTGCATCCATCGCCACCATCCTCCGATGCAGCTCCCAGCGGACACTGCCCAGGACATTTTTATAAAGCTAGAATCACATGCCGCACCTCGCACCTCCTCCTCTGGCACCTCGGCCTTCCTCTCTGTCTCCGTGGCTGGCTGTCTGCACCTCCTGAAGGTGGGATCGTCAGTATCTGCCCTTCCTCAGCCGATTTCACTGAGCACGGCGACCTCGAGGCTCACCCTCGCTGCAGCGCATGTCAGATCCCCTTCCTTTTGGAGGCTGACTGCTTGCCATGTAGGAACACGCCACGCCTCGCCTATCCATTCACCGTCCAGGTGGGAGCCATCGCCCTGTAACATCACACCAGTACTTCCCTGTAAAAACGATGCGGTCATTCCGATCGAAGCCCTGGAGCCTCACACACTTACTTCCTCGGCAATGACACACTATGGGCTCCAGGGTGAGGCCCCACTTTCACACGCGGAGGCCCTAGCCCCAGGACCTCCGCGTGTGACTGCATGTGAGGACGGGGGGTTGGTTAAAAGGAGGCTTGTAGGGCGGTCCCTGCCCCAGTATGACCAGTGTCCTCATAAACACAAGAATATGGGCGCCGAAACCGGTTTGGCTCAGTGGATAGAGCGTCGACCTGCAGACTGGGGGGTCCCAGGTTTGATTCCGGTCAAGGGCATGTATCTTGGTTGCGGGCACATCCCCGTGGGTGGGGGGTGCAGGAGGCAGCTGATCAATGTTTCTAACTCTCTATCCCTCTCCCTTCCTCTCTCTGTAAAAAAATCAATAAAATATATTTTAAAAAAAAAAAAAAGACTGTGGGCACACAGAGAGCTACGAGGGTGCATGTGCCCAGAAAAGACCACATGACACAGTGAGAAGGCGGGGACCCACCCCACCAGCACCTCCAGCTCGGCTCCCAGCCTCCTGAACCGGGAGAAGATACGTGTCTGTTGTGTCAGCCCCCAGTCTGACAACTTGTTACAAAAACACATTTGGGGTGCTTTTGTGGCTTTGCCTCAGGATCAGCTTAAGCCCAGCTTTAATCCTTATATTTAAACCCCAAACCAGCCTCTGTACTTTCTAGTTACAAACAATACTACTCAGCTTGATCACTAGATTTTTTTCATCCTATTTGGCTTTAAATGGCTTTTGACTTAAATATTTTTTTTTCAATTACAGTTTATATCCAATATGAGTTTGTATGAGTCTCAGGTTTGCAGCATAGAGGTTAGACAACCTCACACTTTACTGAGTGATCCTCCTGAAATTTCTAGTACCCACCTGGCACCATACGTAACTATCACAATATTTGACTCTTTAACAATAAATTAAATTCTCTCTTGAAGGGTAAAATACCATCTACTGAGGCTATTCAAGAGACTACTGTGCCAAAGCTGAAGACAATTCCGGACGGAAACTGCTTTGAGCAACAGCGATGCACTCGAAATGAGGACTTTGTCTGCCGTGGTGACTTGCACCGGAGGATGGAACTCCCATGAACATCTGTGCTGTGCTGTTTGCTGAAGAACCCGCTGCTGTTCCTCACATCCCCGCCTCTTCTCTCTAAATGCTAGTATAACGCCAGCGCATTTGGGACCTGCCTCACCCTTTTGTTCTCCCAAAGCTCCCGCTCTCCAAAGAGCTCCAGGGCCTGACTCTTAAACCAAAGCTTCCGAGCTTCCGGGGCCCAGTCCGCAGCGGGTCACTTTGACACTTTGGTCAGAAGGCTCAGCTCCCATGGGGCTCGGCTGAGGGGCCGCCCAGGGCAGCCTTCTGTCCCTGCCCTCGGGAGGAACAAGTCACGGTGGGGACATGATGGACACACGGAGTGAGATGGAGCAGAGAGCCAGACCTAGGGAACTAGACTTTTGTGCCTCGAGGGGAAAGAACTGAATTACATGCGCGTGGCTTGGTGGAGATAACATTTATTGGCACTTTCCAAGACTGTTCAATTGTCTTGCAAAGTTATGTATTTTTTATTGTTGACAGTATTACAGACGTCTCCCATTTTCTCCCTTTTTGCCCTCCTCCACCCAGCCCTTCCCACCCCAGGCCCTCCTCACACTATTGTCTGTGTCCATAGGTTTTACATATAGGCATATGTGTTCTTTGGTTCATCCCACCCCCCCAAACCCCCAATGAGGCCTGTTATTCTGTTCTATGGATCCATGTCTCTGGTCCTATTTTGTTCATCAGTTTATTTTGTTCATTAGATGCCACCTATGAGTGAGATCATGTGCTACTTGTCTTTCTCTGACTGACTTATTTCACTTAGCACGATACTCTCCAGGTCCCTCCATGCTGTCTCAAAGGGTAAGAGATTCTTTTTTACAGCTGCATAGTGTTCCATGGTATAAATGTACCACAGCTTTCTTATCCACTCATCTGCTGATGGGCACTTGGGCTGTTTCTAGATCTTAGCTATTGTAAATTGTGCTGCTGTGAACACAGGGGTGCATACATTCTTTCTGATTGGTGCTTTGGGTTTCTTAGGATATATTCCCAGAAGTGGGATCACTGGGTGAAATGGGAGTTCCATTTTTAGTTTTTTGAGGAAACGCCACACCGTTTCCCACAGTGGCTGCACCAGTCTGCACTCCCACCAGCAGCCAAGGTTCTAAGGTTCCCTTTTCTCCACACCCTCGTCAGCACTGTTGTTTGTTGACTTACTGATGGCAGCCATTGTAGTTATTTTACCAGGAAAGGGGAGTTTGGAATAGGAATCACGCATCCATCGTCATTATTGCACAATGTCTGTAAATATCTCATTGGAAAGTTTCAAAAATGACACCAACTAAAAGTCTCATTACTTTTCTAAAAAATTAAGTCCTAGTTCCCACGGGCTGGGCTCCTGGAGGGGGGGGAGGGGGAGGGGGCGGTGCCTTCATCACTTCCCATCTGCGGCCGAGCCGGCCCTGGCGGCACTCTCTGCATGTTGAGGGAATGGCCTAACGCTCTTGGAATCCTCATGTTTAAATCCAAATTCACAGAAAACTTTGCCCGTGGACAGGATAGCTTGGAGCTTCATCACAGCCCGAGTTTGCACTGGAAAGGTCAGGGGGAGAGGGTCTGAGAAGGAAATGGCTGCTGAAGGAGCCTGGGTCTGAGCCAGCGGACTGGGCCTGGACTCACACTTGCTGACCGCCTCTCGGGCACGTCGAGGGCGGCAGAGCCAGAGGAAAGCAGCCTTGGTTTCTGAGGTCAAACGGCTGTAAGGAGCCAGACTTCAGCTGGTTAGCACAATGAGTTCATTCAAGCGAGCTCCTCGTGAAGAGAACGAAATCCAAGCGCGCGAGGACCATTCTTTTCATCAAAAAAAGACCCACGGACTAAACGTGTTGAAAGACAAACCTTCGCCTCCCACTGGCTTGGGGCTCCGTGTCTGGTTGGAATTGAAAGAACTCGCCCACTGTTACCCTAAACCAGGCCATATCCAAACTGTATGTGAACAGAAACCAAAAACGGTCCCTCCACACAATGAAGGAAGCTTGAGCTCATCCTTAGAACAGCACGTGTGCGATGCGCCCACCCTCCCCATGGACAGCGGGAGGCTGCGGTAGGAGGCGGGAGGAGGACACCAGGGCCCGAGGGGCTTCTTCACGGTGCCTGAACTTGGCAATCAGCCTACGGGGAAGGAGCTTGCTTTTCTGAGGACCAAGGACTGCAGTACGGACCGTTTACCCTTCTCCCCGGGGCTATTTTATCCCTCACTAACGCCGAGAGAAAGGGTTTGTCACGGTCCTTGGCATGTACATGTCTAATTAGGAAACTTTCAAAGCTGACACCTAAAAATACTCACATCTTTTTCAAGAGGAGAAAGTAAAAAGCATCGCACCGCTAACGAAGCCCCAACAAAATGAGCAGGGGTGCGCGTCCCGTTCCAGCCGGGCCGGGCCTGCTGCTGTCACCCGTGAAGTCCACGTGCACGTTCCCATTCCGAACAGCCCTGGGGCACTGACTTCGCTCGGGACTCCCCGAAGGAGGAGCCTGACTTCAGCTCGTGGGAAGACAGGCCATGTGGGGGTTGATCTGAGGGAGGAGGAGGGAGGTGGAGGAGGGCCAGACAGCAGAGGAGGGAAACAGTGCTTTGGGAGACTGGCTTGATTCTTCTCAGGGGCCACCTGGGAAGCCCACTTCCCGCATTGTCCTCGTAAAAGGCAGGAAGCAGGTCCCTCCACCCAGCAGGTCCCATCCCAGAGTCAAAGGTCATTCTCAGGGTGTTAACTTCCTGGTCGATGCACGTGCTTGGGCCAACCCAACACTCATCAGTATCATGGTGCCCCCAAGTAGAAAGCAAAAGTATGTGATATTTTATCTGTTGCTGCATTATAGTGGCTTAAACTCACAAATAATGATGAACTCAGTTTCTGTGAGTCGGGAATCCAGAAGCAGCTGGGTAATTCTAGCTCACGGTCACTCATGGGGTTGCAGTCAAGTTGTTGACCAGGCTTCTGTCATCTGAAGGCTTAACCAAGGCGGGAGGGTCTGTTTCCATGACGGCTCACCCCCGCGGCTGATGACGTATCACTGGCTGCGGGCCGTAGGCTTTATCTCCTCTTCACGGGGCCTCTCCAGGGGGGCGCTTGAGAGGCCTTACAGCACTGCAGCCAGCTTCTCCCAGAACAAGTGATCCGGGACAGAGCAAGGCAGAAGCCACGATATCTCTTACGACTGCTGTTGGTCACGGAGGCCAACCCTGACTCAGTGTGGGAAGGGACTACACAGGAATGGGAACACGAGAAGGGAGAGATGATTGGGGCCACCATATAGACTGGCAACCACTTGGAGGCGTGTGCCTCAGGGGCACTGTCCCCACAAAATGTGCCCAAATCCACACAGAACTGTCTACCATGTCTGAAAAGCACCTGAGGCCGTGAGTATGACAGCTGTGGTCATCCACGTGGCTTCTCGAGCTGTGCCTACTGGTGCCTTCCACCACGCAGACCCATCGTTTTCTCGGCTCCTCCAGGAGAAAGTCCAATTAAACCAAGATCTCAGAAAATACTGGTGGGCAAAGCTAATCTCGAGTTCTGAAATGCAACAAGTGATCTGAAATGGCATACGTCTTGGATTAATTAAATCATTTAGCAAGTCCATTTGTTGGTTTTCTTTCACCCCCAAACTACAGCAGACAAGCTACAGAAGCCACAGGGGAGCAGGAGACAGATGCCCTGGTTTGATGGAACAGGACAAGACACGCCCTCACAGTAAACAAACCTGGGCCAAACACATGTTCACTCAGTGACTCATCACAAGGAGATTCCTTTGGTTTCATCCTGTTAACATTACAACAGACTCCTCCAGGCTTTCAGGGTCATAGAGGATGACGAACACATGCCCCAAAGGCAGGGTTTTTGAAAACATGTAACAGAAGTCACTTGGACAGGTGTGGGAAAAAAGCATTTCCACCGATAGAGGAGGCTGAAAAACCCCAGGTTGTCCATTCCACAACCATCCTTGCCTTTTTCCTTGTTAGCAGAACCCAATTTTCATGCCTAGTTAAAAAATACTTCCCATCTTGTCTGGCAACTTGGAATGAGCATATGACACTGTTCTGACCAATAAAATTTATGTGAAATCCACTGACGAGTTCCAAGGCTGTGCTTTCCTGATACACACGTTACATTACTCTTGTCCCAACCTGGAAAGTCAAGATTGTGACTGGAGCTGGAGCCCCCGTAGCCACCTTGTGGTCACGAGGGAGAGGCCAAGAGACCGAAGCCACCAAACAGCCAGGCACTGGTTAGCTCTGCACGTGTGTGAGGATAGGAAACCTCTCCTTGGCGTTGGCCACTGTTGTCTATTTTTCTCTTACACACAGTTGAACTCAATCGCTAACGAATAGAGTTCATGTGAACATTTTTAGATCACCCCTAACTGACCATTTTAGACCATTGATAGTTCAATTTTTAAACTCTTCATTTTCTTCAAAAAAGCAGTTTCAAAGTTGTCAGGTTTGTAAACTATTGTTGACCCTGAGAAAGAAGACATCTACCAACAAGGTTTTCTGTGGCTAATTGGGCTCAAATTTAAAAGCAGAGCCTAGCAACCATCTCTAAACAGCGGACTCTCATGCACGCTGCACCTGGGGAAGCAGGCACCGAACTGCACGGTGTCCTGACAGCGGAGCCAGCCCTTTCATAGGAGTTCCCAGAATCCTGTTTCAACCAACAGGACTGAGACTTTTCCTGTCCAGCTGAAGCTGCACAGCTACATCCCCTTAGCATCTTCCCTGACCAATCAGAATGGCTCCATTCGGACCAATCAGGACAGTGTTTTATGGACCAAACTGCAAGGATTTAGTCCTCATTTGCATGATGACAGACCAATCAGGAACCAGGGGTGGGGACTTCTTTCTATATAAGTCAGCACCACGCTGCCTCAGGGAGGATCAATCCCTTGCCATCCAAGGCTGACAGATGTGTCCCCCTGGCTGGAGCCGAAACACTGAAAACAGCCACCCCACTGGAGCAGCGCAGAGGGGAGCAGCTGGGGGCAGGCAGACCAGAGTGGAGCAATACCCTCCCAGGGCCACCTCACAGCCGTGGAACAGCGTGCTGCTGCTTCATAATTGAGCTGTAACACTATTGAGCTGTCTGCACTGATGAAAGAACTTTCCTTCTTCATCGCACCTTAAATTGGGGATTCCTATTGGTGTTGAGTTAGTTCCAGCGAACATCAGTTGACACCAGCATCAATTTTCTTCTGAAACAATATTTGTCCCATGGTGAGCCTGACACTTCTACGTGTTGGTCCTTTTTTTTTTTTCAGTCTGAGCAACTATTTATATATATCTAACTATATCTCATACTAGAGGCCCAGTGCATGAAATTCGTGCCCGGGGAGGGGTGTCCCTCAGCCCAGCCTGCACCCTCTTCAATCTGGGACCCCTCGAGGGCCGGGATCAGGTCTAAATGGGCAGTTGGACATCCCTCTCACAATCTAGGACTGCTGGCTTCCAACTGCTTGCCTGACTGCCTGCCTGATTGCCCCTAACCCTGTGGTCGGCAAACTGCGGCTCACGAGCCACATGCGGCTCTTTGGCCCCTTGAGTGTGGCTCTTCCACAAAATACCATGGCCTGGGTGAGTCTATTTTGAAGAAGTGGCGTTAGAAGAAGTTTAAGTTTAAAAAATTTGGCTCTCAAAAGAAATTTCAATTGTTGTACTGTTGATATTTGGCTCTGTTGACTAATGAGTTTGCCAACCACTGCCCTAACTGCTTCTGCCTGCCAGCCTGATCACCCTCTAACCACTCCCCTGCCAGCCTGATTGATGCCTAACTGCTCCCCTGCCAGCCTGATTGCCCCTAACTGCCCTCCCCTGCAGGCCTGGTCACCCCTAACTGCCCTCCCCTGCAGGCTTGATTGCCCTCAACTGCCCTCCCTTGCAGGCCTGGTCCCTCCCAATTGCCCTCCCCTGCTGACCTGATCGCCCACAACTGCCCTCCCTTGTAGGCCTGGTCCCTCCCAACTGCCCTCCCCTGCTGGCCATCTTGTGGCAGCCATCTTGTGTCCACATGGGGGCAGGATCTTTGACCACAAAGGGGCAGCATTTTGTGTTGGAGTGATGGTCAATTTGCATATTACTCTTTTATTAGATAGGATAGAGGCCTGGTACACTGGTGGGGGCTGGCTGGTTTGCCCTAAAGGGTGTCCCGGATCAGGGTGGGGGTTCCCTTGGGGCATGGGGTGGCCTGGGTGAGGGGCCTGTGGTGGTTTGCAGGCCAGCCACGCCCCCAGGCCCTGGGATCTAGGATTTATTTATCTTCTATAATTTAAACTTTGTAGCCTTGAGTGGAGGCCAGGGCAGGCCAGGAAGTTTGGCTTCCTCCATCGCCAGGGGAAACCCAAGCCTCCTGCTCACTCCGTGGCCGCAGCCATTTGTGTTGGGATTTATTTATCTTCTATAATTGAAACTTTGTAGCCTTGAGTGGAGGCCTGGGCCGGCCAGGGTGTGCAGGAAGCTTAGCTTCCTCCATTGCCAGGGAAACCCAAGCCTCCTGCTCACTCCGTGGCCACAGCCATTTTTGTTGGGATTTATTTATCTTCTATAATTGAAACTTTGTAGCCTTGAGCGGAGCCCAGGGCTGGCCAGAGCGGGCAGAAAGCTTGGCTTCCTCCATTGCCAGGGAAACCCAAGCCTCCTGCTCACTCCGTGGCCGGCTGCCATCTTGGTTGGGTTAATTTGCATACTTGCTCCTGATTGGCTGGTGGGCGTGGCTTGTGGGTGTAGCGGAGTGATGGTTAATTTGCATGTTTTTCTTTTATTAGTGTAGATACCTTTGGGTCTTCATACTGCCAGTCATTCTATGTAGATGCCTGCCTTTCTCCCTACCCCACTCCCAGTTCCCCCCACCCCATTTCTTTTCAGAGGCATTCCCATGCAAACTGAACTTTTTCATTCTGGAACCTGCCAAACTTACATATTTATATATTTGTTCTTGAGAGTATGTGTGTAGTAGCATTTCCACACTGCAGTGCAAGCTCGGGAGGCCAGGGCTGCAGCCACACTACTCATGCTGTACCCCTGGTCCCAGGGCTGCACCGCTGTGCTCACGCCTGTACCCCTGGTCCCAGGGCTGCAGAGGCTGTGCTCACACCTGTACCCCTGGTCCCAGGGCTGCAGAGGCTGTGCTCACGCCTGTACCCCTGGTCCCAGGGCTGCAGAGGCTGTGCTCACGCCTGTACCCCTGGTCCCAGGGCTGAAGAGGCTGTGCTCACGCCTGTACCCCTGGTCCCAGGGCTGCACCGCTGTGCTCACGCCTGTACCCCTGGTCCCAGGGCTGCACCGCTGTGCTCACGCCTGTACCCCTGGTCCCAGGGCTGAAGAGGCTGTGCTCACGCCTGTACCCCTGGTCCCAGGGCTGAAGAGGCTGTGCTCACGCCTGTACCCCTGGTCCCAGGGCTGCAGAGGCTGTGCTCACGCCTGTACCCCTGGTCCCAAGGCTGCAGAGGCTGTGCTCACGCCTGTACGCCTGGTCCCAGGGCTGCACCGCTGTGCTCACACCTGTACCCCTGGTCCCAGGGCTGCACCGCTGTGCTCACGCCTGTACCCCTGGTCCCAGGGCTGCACCGCTGTGCTCACGCCTGTACGCCTGGTCCCAGGGCTGCACCGCTGTGCTCACGCCTGTACCCCTGGTCCCAGGGCTGCACCGCTGTGCTCACGCCTGTACCCCTGGTCCCAGGGCTGCACCGCTGTGCTCACGCCTGTACGCCTGGTCCCAGGGCTGAACCGCTGTGCTCACGCCTGTACCCCTGGTCCCAGGGCTGCACCGCTGTGCTCACGCCTGTACCCCTGGTCCCAGGGCTGAAGAGGCTGTGCTACACCTGTACCCCTGGTCCCAGGGCTGCACCGCTGTGCTCACGCCTGTACCCCTGGTCCCAGGGCTGCAGAGGCTGTGCTCACGCCTGTACCCCTGGTCCCAGGGCTGAAGAGGCTGTGCTCACACCTGTACGCCTGGTCCCAGGGCTGCAGAGGCTGTGCTCACGCCTGTACGCCTGGTCCCAGGGCTGCACCGCTGTGCTCACGCCTGTACCCCTGGTCCCAGGGCTGCACCGCTGTGCTCACGCCTGTACCCCTGGTCCCAGGGCTGCAGAGGCTGTGCTCACGCCTGTACGCCTGGTCCCAGGCCTGCAGAGGCTGTGCTCACGCCTGTACCCCTGGTCCCCAGAATAGTGTCAGAGGGAACATTTCATGTCCACACTGCCTTTTAAGGAGCCCCTGGGAAGCCCAGGTGGGTTCTCTTGCTCCAAGGACTTACAGAGTTTAAATACCAGACAGGATCCTCAGACTGCATTCTGCTCATCCAGGTGTTTATGCTTTTCTATTCCCCCCTCATTTTTTATTATTCCTCACTGAAAACCTCTAGGGAGCAGGAATGTGCCAGGGGCTGGAGAATGCCCCCTCCAGGCAGTCCCCGGAGCTTTCCTGCTGGTTAAGCCACAGATAGTTTCCACGGTGACAGGCCAGGTGCCAATCCCTCAGCAGAGGGAAAAGACTAATTGCCCACCGTCAGAGGTGAGAGCCTCTCCGTGCTTTCCTGGGCTTCTTTTCCTTTAAAGCTGTTTTAAAGGGCAGGCACAGACTGCGAAACTGTTCCCTCTGGCAGAGCGGGCGCCTGGGCAGACGGGCTGTGCTGGCGCTGTGCTCCTGAGGAAGGAATGCTGCTACAACACGGCACAGCGGTATGTGGCTTTCCAAAAGGCGCCGTTCTCCAGGGTTCTGCACAGAACCAATGGCGAGAGTTCAAGATAAGCTATTCTGAGAATATTAAGACATGTGCAACCCAAATGAAAAGACCAGGAAAAAACTGGAAAGGAATCCAAGGCATGAGAAAACGTGAACATATAATACCTGCTTGAAACATATATTCCTGTTGGCTGCTTATTCTGTTTCAAGCTCCCACTACCTTGGAAATGCCCATCTGAGCCCTGCCGACGCCGGAGGGTGGGCTGAGCCGGACTGTCTGGCCTGAGTGACAAGACGCAGGAAGCCGGATGAGGCGTGGGAGGCGGAGGCCAAGGCCAAGGCGGAGGCCAAGGCCACATTCAGGCCTGCGCTGTACACACGCTGGGGCTGAGCAGGTTAGTGGCAGCTGGAGACGAGGCTTCCAGAACTCTGGGCGCTTCTGCACCCACATGTGCAGGTCCCGAAGGGGCAGGTAGGAAGATTTCTACTGCATCAGTAAACCCATGACTCAACATAAACATTAATGCTTTAAATTACTAAATAATAGTAACTTAAATGCAGACTACATGAGGAAGAAAGAAAACTTACCAACACTTTAGTCATGGTTTGGTTTTTTGTTTGTTTAAATAAATGGGTTTTTAAATCAGATTTAAAGCATTGGTTAATAGGGTCATATAGGTTTCAAGTGTACATTACTATGGTACATCATATGTTGCATTGTGTGCCCACTGCCCAAAGTCAAAACATCTTCTGTCACCATATACTTACACGGATTGCGTGTAACCTCAACACAGGTAAGAGGAGGATAAAAGAGTTTTTAAACTGATAATGCTTCCAGTGCCTTTAGCCAGCATTGATTGAAAGGTACTGGTGAGGGCCCCAACAAAGAGATGACTCATCAAGATCTGACCAGAAAGTAAAAAAACACGGAGGTAGAGCGCCTGAGGTGGGAATTGCACACGTGTGTGCTATGGAGTCAGGGGCCTGAGGTGGGAACTGCACACGTGTATGCTATGGAGTTAGGGAGTCTGAGGGAGAGAGCTGCACACGTGTGTGCTATGGAGTTAGGGAGTCTGAGGGAGAGAGCTGCACACGTGTGTGCTATGGAGTTAGGGAGTCTGAGGGAGAGAACTGCACACGTGTGTGCTATGGAGTTAGGGAGTCTGAGGGAGAGAACTGCACACGTGTGTGCTATTCTTCACTCTCACTTTAACAAGGGCCACAGGTGTAGATCTAGAAAGGAGATGTTGCTTTTGCCAGAGACAGAAAGAGTCTCTCTGAACATGATTCCTTTGGAAAAGAAACATTTAAAAGCCTGATGTGGCCAGAATACCCATCAGGAAGTGATGACCTCATATTTAAGGTAACTCTCCGGTCCACAAAGGCAGGGGGACGGGTCCCCTCGCTTCTCCCTGGAATCAGACTTGGAACGCTGAACCCGAGATCAGGAACACGGGTAGCTCCGGCACAGAGCTGGGACGTGTGCCGATAAAAGCGTGCATGGTCGTGTGAAATGGCTGTCCACTGCGCTGCTGGTTTCTCCGTTTCCACTGCAGCCTGGGAGGGACGTGAAGAGCCGCTCTAGCACCTGCTCTGAGGTCCTGCGACGTGACCGGAATCAGCACAGAGGGCGCCGCGGAGGACTGGTGAGGAGCTGTCCGTCACACAGGCCATCTGGCGGGCCTCCCTCGCGGCTCCGCTGCTTGTGTCCCCTTTCGGTGAGGACAGTCTCACCCGCGGGGCTGTGGCCACAAGAAGCAGCGGAGCTGGGGGAGTTTCACGTGGCGATAATGGGACCACTCTGGAATGAACCAGCACCATTCAGTATGAGAATGAGGGCATCCGAGGGGGTCGCCAACCAGGGCAGAGGTTCGCTCTGTGAGGACAGATGTGGCTGAGGCGCCCTGGTCCCCTCTCTGTGCTATTGAATGAGCTGCCAAATGCTGAGCTTCTTCCAGTTCTCACTAGAGGGACTGCTGTGCTGCCTTTGATCACCTGGGGGCTCTGTGGTCCTCCTTGCCCATCACGGCCTTTCTCAAGCGGCCATGCGGCCCACATGGTGGACATTCACCACAGAGGACGTCCTACAACCCCACCGGGCGGGCTTGGAGAAATACTGAGAAGACTAGAGGCCCGGTGCATGAAATTCATGCACGGGTAGGGTCCTTAGGCCTGGCTGGTGATCAAGGCCAATCTGTGGGGCAACAGGCAGGTCGATCGGGAGGAGCAGGGGGGCCCGCTGCCGCCGCCAGTCTCCTTCCTCTGTGGGGTGACCAGTGGGGCAATTGGGGGGCCCTTGCTGGCACCTGCCTTGGCTGGCCTGGGGCCTGTGGGCAGCTTCTGCATTGAGCGCCTGCCCCCTGACGGCCAGTGCATGTCATAGCAACCAGTTGTTCCGCTGTTCAATTTGCATATTAGGCTTTTATTATATAGGACCGTGGTTGGCAAACTGCGGCCCGAGAGGCCACATGCGGCTCTTTGGCCCCTTGAGTGTGGTTCTTCCACAAAATATCACGGCCTGGGCAAGTCTATTTTGAAGAAGTGGCGTTAGAAGAAGTTTAAAAAATTTGGCTCTCAAAAGAAATTTCAATCATTGTACCGTTGATATTTGGCTCTGGTGACTAATGAGTTTGCCGACCACTGATATAGGATAAGCACTGTAACGTTAGCTCACCTCACGTGAGACTAATTTCTGGTTTACCAGCGGGGCCAACTTTATAATCACTCTCCCTTGTTCTCGTGGCCTTTTCTGGTTTTTCTAGTTCTGGCTTTGCACCTACAAGGTAGCACTGAAGTTAGATTATAATGTCCTCTGGGTGGATCCACCAGGACTTTTCTGGTCCACCAGTCATGTCGAATTTTGTTAACTCCTGCAGCAGAGCGTGCGTGGGAAAGGGGAAGGTGTTATCAAAGTTAGAAATGACTAACGCACCAGAAAATTTTTTAAAAACATCACAGGCATGGGATCACCTAAATTGTCATCCATTTTGTGGTTCTATTTTGGGAAGTTAGTAGTACTGGGCGTCACTAATGATGTCTAAAAGATAGTTATGCAGCAACATAACTGAGACATGCCATTATTTCTGGCCAATAAGCTTGCAGCATTTACCCACAATCCTTGTCTCAGTTGCCTGCCTGAGTGGAATTCCCACTCCTTTCAGAATGGTTTGGGGGCTGGGACATCATCTCTCTCTACTGGCTTCTGTGGTATTTGCTGCATCTAAAATGAAAGCTGAATTTAAGTGTTGCCTGGAAAAGACATAGGATCTTGCTTGCCTTTATTCATTCATTTGCAATAATTATTGCTATCACAGCCTCATGTGCACTTTTCCCCAAACCATAATGAGTTGAGACATAGAGTAGGGCAGAAGAGTGGGGTTGTTTTTTCAAGCAGGCAATTTTGTGAAGCAAATGGTAGTAATCTGAGCCATTTTTTGGTCTCTAAAGATTTCATCTGTCCACAGGATGATTTCAGGGTCCATAGAATTCCTTACCTGGAGGCTAAGAGGCTACATTCCAAACCGTTCGCATTTCCACATGTAGAAGGCAGGTATGGGAATGTACATAAGACATTTGCTCATCGAGTTTCCTACATCCTCTGGCTCAGAACATCTGAGTGCTTTGTAATTAGTTTAAGAGAAACATGGGGAAAGACTATGGTCTTTTCAAATAAACTACATGTTCCCCTTAGGAATTTATACTAAAATGTGTATTTATTTTTAAAAACCAAATGATATGAATATAGGTAATGCAATACTGGGTCAGCCCCGTGGTCTGACCAGCCTGTGGTATCAGAGTCTCGTGGTATTCCATTCACGTTGGCCTCAGAAGTTTGGGGATTTGCTTCAAACCCCTGGTCTCCACCCCCCTCCCCTTTTTTAAAAATATTTTTTTATTGATTTCAGAGAGGAAGGGAGAGGGAGAGAGAAACATCAATGAGAGAATCATTTATCAGCTGCCTCCTGCACGCCTCCTAACTGGGGACCGAGCCAGCAACCCGAGCATGTGCCCTTGACTAGAATCAAACCCAGGACCCTTCAGTCAGCAGGCCGACGCTCTATCCACTGAGCCAACCAGCCAGGGCCCCTGGTCTCCTTTAATACCCAAATCTGGATTTACCATTCAGTCAACTAAATCTTTCCTGAACTTACTTATGTCTTTGGCTTAAACCAATTACAGAAACGAGTTCCTCAGTGACACGGGCTCTCACCCCATCCATCATGAGACGGTAGCAAGGGTTCCACTCTAGGGGACTCAAGGACTGGGGTGAACATTCAATCTGTCACAGCTGTCCTCTTGGTTACAACTACCCACACCCCTCCAGAGTGTGTAACTAACTCACATCCATGACCCTCACCCCCAAGCCTCATCCAATCACAGCCTCTGCCCAAAGACCAAATGTTGTGATCTCTACCAGGTCCAAATCCTGCCACTCCTGACCCAGAGACTATAAACTGGACAGAAAATTACCTGCCTTCTACATACATCAGCAGGCACCCTACGGGTGACCCCAATGTCCCCACCTCTTGGCATTCATAGCCTTGTGTTAGTCCTCTCTATTCTCAACTTGCTACCAACCAACAGAATATAGCGACACCTAAGGAATGTCACTTTTTTTTTTTTTTTTTGGAATGTCACTTTTGTGATTAAGTCAGGTACAATAGTGACTTCCATCTTGCTAGCAGTCTTTCTCTCTCTCAAAAAAATCTCCTTAAATAAAGGGTTGGAGGGAGGAGCAGGAGGAGACATTGGGTGATGGAAATGCCTTTGACCTTGATGTGGTAATGGCTTCATGGCTGTGTACTTATCTTCAAATTCCTTGAGTTATACACTTTATGTTCAGCATTTACATGTCAATTCTACCCCAATACCGTGGTTTACAAGGAGGGAGTCAGTCTGATTCGAGGAGATAGCTAGGAGACAGCCTCCCACTGCTGTGCCAGAGAGGCCACCACAGTGTGCGGGCCAAGTGGTACTCCCTGGCATCTCCAGGGACTGAGCTCAGTGGGACCACCAGCAACGGGCTATTCCTGACTAACAGGGCACTCTCCTAGTGGCGACCTTTGCTCTGGGCTCCTGACCTACATAATTGGAGTATAAAATGTTTGTGATTTGCAAGGTTCTATCTTTTGTACAAACCTCTCCCATGGACTCCAGACCCACATGTCCAACTGCCTTCAGAACATCTCCACTTAGATGGCTAAGAGGCATCTCAGATTTAACACGTCCAAACTGACTCTTCATAGGCCGCTCAACCCCGCCCTTCCCTATCCCGGTTAAGGGCAACTCAACGCTTCCATTGTGCAGGCCAAACACTTGCTGTCATCCTTCCTCTCTTGATCACATACTCCACATCCAGCATTAGGAAGTACCTTTGTCTCTACCTTCAACATATATCCAGATAGCCTTCCACCCCCACTGCCACCACCCTGGTCCCAGCCGCCATCCTCTCGCCGGGATCACTGCAATCTCCTCCAGGTCTTGCTGCTGCTGCCCCAGTTCCTGGTCAGTCTACTCAACTGGTCTACTCAAGGGATCCTGCTAACCTGTCAGTCAGAGCACATCCCTCCTCTGCTCAATTCCACCAGTGATCCTCCATCTCAGAGTAATTAAAGGCCCAAGTCCATCCTCAGACCTGCAAGGCCTCTCACTTCTGCAGGGCGTACTCCATACTCCTCCTCTTCCGCTCAGATGCTCGGCTTCCTCCGTTCCCTAAACTGGAAAGGCACAGTTCTGCCTCGGGGCCTTTGCACTGGCCCTTCCCTCTGTTAGAATATTCCTTCCCAGAGGCTCACGTAGCTCACTCTGTTCCCTTCAGCTATTATTCACAAGTGAATTCCTGGTGACTATGAATGGTGACGAATGTTAACTAGGCTTACTGTGATCATGTCACACTATGTACAAATATCAAGTCATTATGGTGTAGACCTGAAACCAGTATAATGTCATAAATAAATTAACTTCAATAACAATAAAAAGCTCATAGAATAGTTTTTTCAAAATACTGTATCAGTGGAAAAATAAAATCTTTTCCATAAAAACAGTGAATCTGTGAGGCCTTCCATTGACACCACACTAAAGTTCAATCTCAGTCTGTCAGCCTGACAACATAACCCCATTCCCTGCGTTATTTATTTATTGTTGTTAATCCTCACCTGAGGATTTTTTCCATTGATTTTTAGAAAGAGTGGAAGGGAGGAGGGATAGACAGAGTGAGAGAGACATCGATGTGAGACACATCGATTGGTTGCCTCCCACACATGCCCTGCCTGGGGCCTGGGATCGAGCCTGCAACCGAGGTACATGCTCTAGACCGGAATTAAACCCCAGACCTTTCAGTCTGCGGCCTGCGCTCTATCCACTTAGCCAAACCGGCTAGGGCCCCTGCTTTATTTTTTTCTATAATTGACATATAACATCATGTTATTTCAGATATACGAGTCTATATTTTTACATATTTCAAAATGATCATAGTAAGTCTAGTTAACATCGATCACCATACATAATCACAAATTTTTCTTGTAAAAAGAACTTTTAACCTTTTGCACTCAAATGTCGAGTATGACTCGACATGGTTAGCATCGGTAGCAGCTCTTTTTATACTTTGAATGTATCAATAATTTGAAATATAAAAAAATCCAAATAAATAAGTTTGTATGAAAAGAAACTCGTTTTTTATTCTACTGCCGCGCTTTGTAAAATCTGGGGTATTTAAAAAATTAAATCCCGAGTAGAATAAAGGAATCGAGAAAAAAGCAAGCGAGTGCAAAGGGTTAAGATCTTCTCTCTTGCCCTAGCTGGCCTGGCTCAGTGGATAGAGTGTCAGCCCGCAGACTGAAAGGTCCCAGGTTTGATTCCAGTCAAGGGCACATGCCCGGGTTGCAGGCTCAAGGTGTGCAGGAGGCAGCTGGTCAATGATTCTCTCTCATCATTGATGCATCTCTCTCTTTTCCTCTCTGAAATCAATAAAAATATATTAAGAAAAAAATTTTTTGAAAGATCTACTCTCTTAGCAACTGGCAAATTACAATACAGTATCATGAACTATAGTCACCATGCTGTACATTACATCCTATGACTTATTTCATAGGTGGAAATTTATACCTTTTAACCCCCTCCCCCATTTCATCCTCCTTACCCTCTCCACCAATCTATTCTCTAGTCTATATCCATGGGCTTGTTTTTTCCCCTTTTGTTAAATTCTACATATCAGTGAGATCATGTGGTGTATAGCTTTCTCTAACTTATTTCACTTAGCATAATGCCCTCAAAGCCCATCCATGTTGTCACAAATGGCAAGATCTTCTTCTTTTTAGGGCCAAGTAATATTCCAATTTATATATTTAGCATTATCTTCTTTATCTATTCATCCAGCAACCTAGGTTGTTTCCATACCTCGGCTATTGTAACTAATGCTGCAATGAACATGGGGTGCATGCATCTTTTTGAGTTAGTGTTTTCATTTTATTCTGATAAATACCATAAGTGGAATGCTGGTAGCTCTATTTTAATTTTTTGAGCAATCTCCATACTGTTTTCCATAGTGGCTGTACCAACCGACCCCCCACCAACAGCGCATGAGGGTTCCCTTTTCTCCGCGTCCTCACAAACACTTATTTCTTGTCCTTTTGATAACAGCCATCCTAGCAGGTGTGAGGCGGTACCTCGCTGTGGTTCGGATGTGCCTTTCCAGGATGCCGAGCACCTTCCCACGGACCTCCTGGCCACCTGTATGTCCTCTTCGGAAAAATGTCTATTCGGACCTCAGCCCTCCCTTCTTATTTTTGTCCTTAGCACACGTCACTCTCTAATACACTATGTCAGTGATGGGCAACCTTTTGAGCTTGGTGTGTCAAACTTTGCCAAAAAACTGAGCATAACTTGGGTAGTGTGTCACTTTGAGGAAAAAACATTATTTCGCAAATGTTTCATCCTCAGGAGCAGCAAATGTTTCATCCTCGGCATGCGGCCGCCTCAGCGGCCGCGTGTCATCAGAAATGGCTACGTTTGACACGCGTGTCATAGGTTCGCCATCACTGCACTGTTTTTCACTTATTTGTCATCTATTTCCCCTAGCCGAGGGTAAGCTCCATGATGCGAGCGACTGTCTAACTTGCTTACTGCTGTTCTTGGGGTTCGAACAGTGCCGGCACACAGCTCACAGCGTGTTTATTCAATCACACATTGCTCAGTACAGGTTACACTATCCCAAACACAGGGGAAAATGGTACAAAAAGGGGAAGGGAGGCACAGCTAAGGAAACTCTAACAAACAAGAGCTACAATTACCGCTTTCAGTGTCTTCTTTCAATCATTTAGTCAGTTTCTAACTGCATTGCTGATGACTGTCTGGGTTGTACCACGAAGGAGGGAGGGCACTAAGCAAGTCCATTCACTGCTCGCGAGGCTCCTCTCGTGCTCTGGAGTCTCTGCTCTCCTGGAGCCCCAGGAGCACGGCATCCGCCTCCAGTAAAGTCGTGTCTGAGGTCGCTCCCAGGAACCTGGACGTCAGTTCAAGATCCAGCAGCCGCAGCCGGACTCTGGCTCCGATCTGGTATTTCCTAAACAGAAAAAAAATAAAAATCCATAATTCTGCATAAAATGAACAACTAGTTTAAAGTATAATACACATTCTAATACTGATTTGTGTTGGCTCAATATAAAGAAATTAACACCAGTATCTGATAAATAATTTTTGACATAAAAGTAATTTAGTTATGTCAGAATTTTCATCTTAAAGTTGCCTTTAAAGATTCTTATAACCAAAATAAAAATATTTTCCAAACTGAAATTCAAACAAGTTGGTTCTTGAAATTGACATTTCTTTTAATATATCATTCATTTATAAAGTTGGAGAGCATCAAGGTGACAAAAAAGGTTTTCAGATACATTTTTCTTCTAAAATTGAAATCTTCTTTTAAAGGAAATTTTATAAAAGCAAAATTGAAAACAGAATCTAAGTGCAAAGTACTTAATAATGGAGACTGATTGTAATTAAAGAGTAATCCGGCGATAACATGCATGATGACTCAATTTGATCAATAACATAGCCAATACAACACCAAATAAAAACTGACACTCATTTACCTTTCTTCCTTGATCAATGACTTTAAGAGTTTAAACATCAGCATTACAGAAAGGTATGGGAGAGAGAAAATATCCCTACTGATTAAAAAAAACACAAATCTTTAAAATCAAAATACTTCAAATACTTCAAGTTAATTTTAAAATTAAAATAATTCCACACATGCAGAAAATGAAGAAACAAAGCTCTCCCCAAAAGCCACTGGACAACGGTTTTGGCAGACAATATCATAAACAGTGTCGGGCTAGGCATTCTGGAGGAATTTGAGTGGCCCATGAAGTGAACATGTAGGCTATCTGACTTGGTATTGTTCTGATTCTAGAAGTCATGTCCTCTTTGTAAAGTTTGGAGAACAGTAAAGTTGGTCGCATTTCCCAGTCCTTCCATAGGATATACATGTGTGTGCGTGTATGCGTGTATGCGTGTGTGCCTGACAGCAGAGATGACATTTTCTGTCTTTATTTTTAAAAATGGAAGAGGAAACGGAGACATCGCTTTATGTTCTTGGGAAATTACAATCACAGAGGATACTCCACAGGAAGTGACCCCTGGGGAACCGAGTGAGTTCCAGCAAGGCTGAGCCGACACTACTTCCCACAGCACTGTGCTCAGGGGATGCTTTCGTTCGTCTTCGGAGCACAGGGCTTCGGTTACCCAGCGTTCATTCATGTGGCCCTGCCTTCCCTCCTCCCCTGCAACATCCAGCGAGTTAGCAAGTTTTATTCATTTCTGGACACAGATATCTCTGCACCTTAGCCCCTCAAGTCCCACAGTGCTTGGCTAAAGCTGAGGTTTGACAAGCCCTCCCGGGCTCTCCCTGGAATGCTGACGTGGAAATGGCCGAGCGCACGCATCGTCTTCCTCTGCCCCTTGGCCTCTGTCGCTGGCACTGCTGGAACGCCCGTCTCTCTGCGTCCTGCCGGTTCTTAAACACCAGGCCGATGGCCTCAGATGCCCTCCCGAGAGCCGCGACACGCCTTGCCAGAGGAAGGGTCGGCCCTGGATGGCCAGGAAGACAGAGGTTCTGCAGTCCTGGACTTGGACGCAAACCCGAGCCCCGCAGCGTCCTGGCCGGGAACCTCGTCCGCTGCTTCCTCTAAACCACAGCTTCCTTGTGGCTACCAGAGACGCGGGCTCTGCAGGCCGGTGGGGAGACCGAACGGGACAGCACCCGGAACGCGCAGCCCTCAGCCCGACCGCAGGGCCCTCACTCCCTGTACCGGGGCCTGTGCGCCTCTGGTCTCCCGTTAGACTGCGCCCACGATCTGGCTGTGCTTACCTGTGTCCGCGCGTGCCAAAGCGGCAGGGGCTCAGCTGTCTGCCAATAAATTAGCAAGACGCTCGCCGGTAAGAGCCAGCAGCTGGCGAGGGTCCTGAAGGTCTAGTTTCCTGGCTCCCGGCAGCTGGGTGGACGGTGTCTTCCTCACTCAGCCTCTCTGAACCCTGCCTGGCAGAGACGGTAAGTGCTAGTTCTCTTTCCTTCCATTGTTTGTAACGGGTCCATTTCTTTTCCCTTGTTTTTAGGGGCCCTGCTCACAGGTGGATTATAACCAGCCATGGGAGGGCACGGTGGCTTTGTTGAGCAGAGACGAACGTGTCACGGTCACCGGGAAGGACTCTGAGCACAGGGAGCCCTCCGCGCAGACGGGTCTGTCATGCAAACGCTGCAATCCCAGCTCAGAAATACAACGGCCACACCACGAGGGCCCGAGTGCTTGGTAATTACAGGAGACAAAACTGTCCCTGTTTTTAGATGCAGCAGCGATAACAATACGATAGCTTTGCCTTCATCTCTAAAAGTTATGGAAAGTCTGCGACCTGTTCCGTGAGCCGGTAAAGATGAAAAGCCAACTGCAGGCTGCGTGTGTGCTGGACGAAGGACGGTCCCCCAAACGGACAGGAAACAAAAGAAGAAGTCTACAAGACCCCTGGACTTCTGCTGTCGGGAGTACAGCAGGCCCCCTTTATCCGCAGGGGGCAGGCTCCAAGACCCCCGGTGGGCACCTGACCCCGGGAGAGCCTGAGCCTGATACGTGCTGTTTCTCCCCACGCCCTTACCGGTGATGCTGCAGAGTTTACACATCAGCACAGCAGGAGATGAACGATAACTAGTAACGAAGTACAACTGCAGCCACACACTGAGATGCAGGTTACGTGAGTAGCGCCGGGCCGTTAGGACGTCAGTTAGGGCTTCCCGAACACCAGGACTGCGACCCCTGGACGGGATCTGACCCCTGCCTACCAGCTGGCGGGAGCGTCCACAGCGCGGAGGCGCTGGGCACAGGGAGGAGCCATGTGCCGGGCAGGATGGAGGGGCGGCAGGAGATTTCATGATGTTATTCAGAACGGCAAGCGACTGAAAATCTAGGAATAGTTTATTTCTGCAATTTTCAGTTTAATGTTCTTGGACCGAGGTTGAGTGTGGGTAACCGAAACAGTGGAAAGCAAAACGGCAAATACGGGGGTGGGGGTGGGGGGCGGTTACTGTAGCTGGTTCTACTGCTATGGTGCCAGGTTTTTACTCTGTGTCACCGTTATCCCTCTGTAAGCGCTATCTTCCCTCTCGCCCGAGGCAGGGATGTGGTTGGTCACAGCTGTCCCCCCCAGGAGGCGATGCGTGCTCACGTCCTGGAGCCTCTGAACAGTGGTGCCACACTCCCCATGCCATCGGATCACCTGCGTGCTTGCTTAAAATGCAAATGGAGGGAAGCAACCCGAGGATGATCTGGTGAGCAGGGATGGGACCTGGGAATCCCCCCCCCCCGCCCCCCGTGATTCCGATGCTGTCTGCTCTGTCACCCGAGAATGACCTTCACCGTGACAGCCCCCGCCCCAAAGGGCCAGCAAGACGAGGACCGCGGACAGAACTCTGCGGCCCATAAACCACCTTCACGGAGAGCAGACGTCCTCCGTAAGTGATGACAGAGCCTCACAGGGCCAGTCATTCAGACAAAAACCGTCAGGCAGTGACGTCACGAACTGGAGAAGTGCACCCGGAGTCCCTTCCCGAAAGACCGGACAGCCCGTCGCTCTGGGAAATGGTTCTTCCAGAGGAACGGCTGCCAGACAACCGATGAGGAATTTATCGGTCTTTTACTCTGAAACTCTATAAAAGGAAAAGAAAGAAGTAATGTATTTCTGAGAACTCCATTTCTGCCCATGTATTTCAAAAATGTTTTATTGATTTTTAGAGAACAAGGAAGGGGGAGGGGGAGAGGAGGGAAACACCCATCTGCTGCTCCACTGATTTATGCGTTCACTGGCTGCGCCTGTATGTGCCCTGACCCGGGATGGAACCCGCACCTTGCGTATCGGGACGACACTCTAACCACTGGCCAGGCTCTGCCATTGTCCTCCGAGGTGGGCTTCCAGGACTGCAGTCTGAACCCCGATACTACAGTCTCCCCAGGTGGGCTTCCACTGTTCCAGACGATATTAACGTGAATCTGCCAGGAAACTCTTCTCCCAGATTGCCTGTGCAGTCTATACAGTCACTTTATTCAAGGATGGTGGCCTGAGTATGAAAAGCCAGAGAGGCCGTGCAGAGCTTAAAAACAAGGGCTCTGGAGCCAGAGGACGAGGCACGTCCCAGCCTTACACTTACCGACACGTGCCTCTGGGCTAGTTCCTCTGTCCCTGCTCCGTTTCCCCATCTGTAACGGGTTCCTAGTTATGCCTACCTCCCGGGCTCCTGTGAGCACGAAATGAGTGACTACATGCGAAACCCTGATAAATGCTCGATAAATGTTAGCTTTCATCACCAACGCCACCAGCACCATCCTCGTCATCACCATCATCACCGCCCCCACCATGGAACAAGCGCAGTGACCCTGCCACCGGGGCTGAGTGAGGGAGAAAACAGGGCACTCCCGGCTGGAATTCCAAGTTGTAATTAAATCAGTAAAGAGTCCTGCTGGAGAGAAATTTAGAGGCGGGTTTCCTTCCACTATCTGCTTGGATTTAAACCCTACTAATTTAATGGTATAAGCATTCCTCCGTTAAAATCCTGTATAACAAAAGGCTAAGACGCAAATAGACCGAACGGCAGAACAACCAGAACACCCGAACACCAGTCTCTATGACGTGCACTGACCACCGGGGGCGTGTGCGGAACACGGCGGCTTTGGCCGCGGCAGGACGCCAGACCAAGGCAGGGCGCCGGTCGCTGTCATCGGGGAGAGTCTCTGGTGGTTACTGAAAATTCTTTGCTCCCACGCGACACAGTCCTGCCCGGCACCTGCACCTGCTGCTGTCGCCGGCCCACTCACACCCGCTGCTGGCACTGGAGCCACCGCTCACACCTGCTGCCGGCACTGGAGCCACCGCTCGCACCCCTGCCAGCGCCAGAGCCGCCACTCGCACCCGCTGCCAGTGCCCAGCACCGGTCCCAATCACTCAGTGCCATCAGCGGTGTGAGTGGCGGCTGCCAGCCCCGACTGCCCCTGAGGGCTTCTCCACCTCCCCCTGCTCCTGAGGGGTGACCGGGGCAGCAGTCTCCGCTTGCACCTGCCGCTGGCACCGGCTCCAAGGCCCCAATTGCTCCGCGCCGTCAGCAGGTGCGAGCGGGGCCAGGACCGTCAGCGTGTGGGAGCGGCGGCAGCAGGAGCGGGGATGCAGGGGACTGGGGCCGTGGGGAGAGGGGCCGGGTGGGGGCGTGGAGGATGGGCCGAGACCCGCCCCTGTGCCCACCGCAGCCTTGCAGCCCACGGTTCCTTTCAAGGTGTCAAATTTGTGCACTGGGCCCCTAATATATGATAACTTAAATGTTCCACAAAAACAAAAACAATTTCTTTTGAAATGAATGCTGAATTTCCTTTGAGGATGTGAGGCAAAATAGCACTGGACAAAAGCAAGTAAAGTTCAGAGAACTGCACATCTAATGGTCCACATTTCCCAGCATTCACTGCAAGAAAGTAGCATAAATTGTCAGTTGCGAAAGGGTCACAGATTACCTACTACTCTCTTGACGGTGGCTCTAGGAAGACTGCAGAGCTGTCTACCCGTACCTATCTCCCATCACTCTCGATTCTCTAATTCTTGATAGTGTTAAGCCTCTTAAGAACCTACTTTATTTTTAGCACCTTTTCTTGAAAGGGGAAGATAATTTCTATAGGTTCATTATTTGTTCTCCCAAGAAGCATTTTTATAGCTTCTTTTTAAATTGACCATTTCAGTAGTAAACTTCTACCCTAATCAACTACCCCTTCTTGATTTCATAGCCTGGATCCATCTCCTCGAAATCTTCTTTCTAAAAAGCCTTATCATTCTTATATTTAACTAGTTTCCACGTTCCTTTGATTACATCAATGGACTCTTCAAAGAAAATGGATAAATACCCATAAACATAATTTTGCTATAATTTCAAAGGATTATCTAAAGGTTATCTACTGACCTTCAGAACAGTAGGCTAAGCCAAGTAAGTCAGTCAGAAAAAGCTAAGAACCATATGATTTCACTCATATGTGGGATATAAAACTGAAACTCATAGGCACAGACAACAGTACGGTGGTTATCAGAGGGAAGGGGTGAGGGGCTTGATAAAGGGAAAAGGGGGTCAAATATATGTGACAGATGATTATTTGATAGTGGGTCGTGGGCACATAATGCATGATACAGATGATGTAGCATAGAAATGTACACCTGGAACCTATATAATCTTATTAACCAATGTCACCCCAATAAATTTTATTTTTTAAAAAAGGTCCCACTCTAGATTTTAAGTCTGGTTTAGCTTCTTGAGGTAAAAGAAAAGGGCCCCATTTCATCTGCACAGTGATCACGCTTTGTGACCACTATTGTCGTTTCATTCCCAGCATGTGGGCTTCCCCAGATCTTGGCTACTGTGAATTGTGCTGCTATGAACACATACCCTTTCTAATTGGTGTTTCTAGTTTCTTAGGATATATTCCTAGATGTGGGATCATGGGTCAAATAGGAGCTCCATTTTTAATTTTTTGAGGAAACTCCATACTGTTTTCCATAGTGGCTGCACCAGTCTGCATTCCTTGGACAAGTGTCTATTTAGGTTCTTTGGATTGTCTTCCTTTTATTAAGTTGTATGAGTTCTGTATATAATTTGGACATTAATCCTTTATCAGATGCATCATTGCCAAATATGTTCTCCCATACAGTGGGCTTCCTGTTCATTTTGTTAATGGTTTCTTTTGCTCTGCAGCTTTTTATTTTGATGTAGTCCCATTTGTTTATTTTCTCCTTAGTTTCCTTTGCCCTAGATGTATCCATAAACATATTGCTATGAGAGATGTCTGAGATTTTGATGCCTGTGGTTTCTCCTAGGATTTTTATAGTTTCACGACTTACATTTTAGTCTTTTATCCATTTTGAGTTTATTCTTATGTATGGTGTAAGTTGGTGGTCTAGTTTTATTTTTTTGCATGTATCTATTTTTTCCAACACCATTTATTGAAGAGACTGTCCTGATTCCATTGTATGTTCTTGCCTCCTTTGTCCAATATTAATTGAGCGTAATGGCTTAGGTCAATTTCTGGGGTCTCTGTTCTGGTTCCATTGATCTATCTGCCTGTTCTTGTGCCAATACCAGTGGCTTTGTACTATAACTTGATATCTGGTATTATGATTCCTCCAACTTTGTTCTTCTTTCTCAAGACTGCTGTGGCTATTTAGGGTCTTTTTTGGTTCCATATAAATTTTTGGAGTATTTGAACTAGATCTGTGAAATATGCTGTTGTTATTTTAATAGGGATTGCATTGAATCTGTAGATTGCCTTGGGTAGTATGGTCATTTTAATTATGTTAATTCTACCAATCTATGAACATGGTATATTCTTTCACTTGTTTGTATCTTCCTCTCTCTTTTTTCAATGTCCTACAGTTTCCCAAGTCTTTTAACTCCTTGGTTAAGTTTATTCCTAAGTATCTTAGTTATTTTGTTGCAATGGTAAATGGGTTTGTTTAGTTTCTCTTTCTGAGAATTCATTATTGACACATAAAAAGCCATCAATTTCTGGGTGTTGATTTTGTATCCTGTTACATTGCTAAATTCATTTATTAAGTCCAGTAGTTTTTTGGTGCTTTAGGGTATTCCATGTAAAATATGTCATCTGTGAGAGTTTCACTTCCTCCCTTCCAATTTGAATGCCTTTTGTTTTCTTCTTGTCTGATTGCTATGGCTAGGATTCCAGTACTATCTACACTAATAAAAGAGAAACATGCAAATTGACCGTACCTTTGCTACGCCCACAGCCAATCAGAGTGAATATGCAAATTAACCCAAAGATTGTGGTTAATTTGCATATGCAGGCACTGAGCAGCCTGGGTCCCAGAAACATCCTCTGGACCCAGGCCGCTCCTAGCCTGTAGGCCCGCGCTTAGGTCCTGAGCGGCAGGGGTCCCAGAATGCCCCCTAGACACTTGGAGCCTATGGGTGCAGGCGCCAAGCGGCCTGGTGGGGCGGGAACATCCCTGCGTCGCCATGGCGATATGGGGATGTTCCTGCCCCGCCCCCAGCCGCTTGCAAATGCTCCAGCACCAAACGGCGGCCTGGGTCCCGGAAACATCCTCCAGACCCAGGCTGCTCCTAGCCATAGGCCCGCGCTTAGGTCCTGAGCGGCTGGGGTCCCAGAACGCCCCCTGGCCACTTGGAGCCTATGGGTGCAGCCACTTGGGAATGCTCCAGAACCAAGCGGCGGTTTGGGTCCACGCCCCAGCCCGGCACCCACGATGGGGGGCCGGCTGCTGGACTCGGGTGTGTGTGGAGACCCCGGCGGCCACCACTGCGTGTGGCCCAGGGGTCCCTGCATGCCCCCCAGCCTGGCGCCCATGGTGGGGCTGGCTGCTGGCCTCGGGGGCGTTGGGACACTGGGATGTTCCCTTCTCGCCCCCAGCGGCTTGCCAGAGCTCCGGCACCAAGCGGCAGTTCGCATCCACGCCCCCAGTCCAGCGCCCTCGACGGGGGGATGGCTGCTGGCCTCTGGGGTGTGTGGTTACCCCGGCGGCCACCGCTGAGTGCGGTCCAGGGGTCTCTGCATGCCCCCCAGCCTGGCGCCCATGGTCAGGGCTCATGCAGGAGGCAACCAATCAAAGTGTCCCTCTCACATTGATGTTTCTCTCTGTCTCTCCCTCTCTCTTCTACACTCTCTAAAAATCAATGGAAACATATCCTCAGGTAAGGATTAAAAAAAAAAGAAATGCATATCCTATGAAAGACACATCTTGAAAATGCCTAATGAAAGTTGTCATTTTTTCACAGTGAAGGGACTAGAGTCCGTGTTGATGAAAACACCTTGGTGGCTGCAGTGGCTGGCAGTGGCTGCAGCAGCGGGGTGATGGGGCTGGTGCCTTCCCTTGATCAGCCCGGTCGCCTGAAATCCCTCGAGGGGTCCCAGATTGGAGAGGGTGCAGGCTGGGCTGAGGGACACCCCCCCCCCCGTGCACGAATTTCGTGCACCGGGCCTCTAGTTCTATATAATAAAAGCCTAATATGCAAATCGATGAAACAGGACAACTGGTCGCTATGATGCATGCTGACCACCAGGGGTAAGATGCTCAACACAGGAGCTGCCCCCAGCCCACAGGCCCCAGGCCAGCCAAGGCAGGTGTCAGCGGGGGCCCCCCGATCACCCTGCCAGTTGCCCCTCAGATTGGCCCTGATCGCCAGTCAGGCCCAGGGACCCTACCCGTGCACGATTTTTGTGCACCAGGCCTCTAGTATATATATATATCCTATCTAATAATAGACAAATATGCAAATTGACCATACCTCCGACACACCCACAAGCCACGCCCACAAGCCATGCCCACCAACCAATCAGAGCGAGTATGCAAATTGACCCAAACCAAGATGGCTACAGCCACAGAGAGCAAGGTTTCCTAGGTAACAGAGGAAGCCAAGCTTTCCGCCTGCCCTTGCCAGGCCTAAGCCTCCACTCAAGCTACAAAGTTTCAATTATAGAAGGTAAACAAATTCAAACAAATGGCTGCAGAATGGAGCTTGAGAGAGCAGGCCAGGGCTGCCGCCGGCAACAGGGGAAGCAAAGTTTTCCGCACACCCTGGCCGGGCCCACCCGCTTAAGGCAACAAAGTTTCAATTATAACCCCAACACAAATGGCTGCCTGCCTCGGAGGGAGCCCCAGGCTTGGCTCCGCTCCAGGCTACAAAGTATCAATTGTAGAAGGAAAATAAGTTCCAGATACCAGGGCCTCCCCTTGGGTTGCCAGGGGGCATGGCCGGCCTGCAAACCACCACAGGCCCCTCGCTCAGGCCACCCCACACCCCAAGGGAACCCCTACCTGATCCGGGACGCCCTTCAGGGCAAACCAGCTGGTCCCCACCCCTGTACCAGGCCTCTATCCTATCTAATAAAAGAGTACTATGCAGATTGATCATCACTGCAACACACAATATAGCTGCCCCCATGTGGTCAAAGATCCTGCCCCCATGTGGACACAAGATGGCCACCACAAGATGGCCAGCAGGAGAGGGCAGTTGGGAGGGACCAAGCCTGCAAGGGAGGGCAGTTGGAGGTGATCAACCCTGCAGGAGAGGGCAGTTAGGGGTAACCAGGCCGGCAGAGGAGGAAAGTTGGAGGCAAACAGGCTGGCAGCAGAGTGGTTAAGGGGTGATCAGGCTGGCAGGCAGAAGCGGTTAGGGGCAATCAGGAAGGCAGGCAGGCAAGCAGTTGGTAGCCAGCAGTCCTGGATTGTGAGAGGGATGTCTGACTGCCCGTTTAGGGATCCAACTGCCCACCGGGATCGGGCCTAAACGAGCAGTTGGACATCCCTCGAGGGGTCCCATATTGGAGAGGGTTCAGGCTGGGCTGAGGGACAACCCCCCTCTGTGCACGATTTTTGTGCACCAGGCCTCTAGTATATATATAAAAGCCTAAGCAACCGAAGGACCGGTTGCTATGACACGCACTGACCACCAGAGGGCAGATGCTCAATGCAGGAGCTGCCCCCTGGTGGTAAGTGCGCTCCCACAGCCAACCTCCTGCAGCTAGTCAACCTCCTGTGGCCGGCCAGCCAACCTCCCACAGTCCCTCCCCATGGCCGGCCAACCTCCCACGGTCCCTCCCCTTGGTGGCCAGCCAACTTCCTGCGGCCACTCCCCCCCTGGCCAGCCAGCCCCCCCGATTGGCCCCGATCGCTGGCCAGGCCGAGGGATCCCACCCATGCATGAATTCATACACTGGGCCTCTAGTGTTGACCACCAGGGGGCAGATGCTCAAAGCAGGAGCTGCCCCCAGCCCACAGACCCCAGGCCAGCCAAGGCAGGTGTCAGCGGGGGCCCCTCAATAGCCCCGCCAGTGGTGAAGGCGGACATCCCTGTCTTGTTCCTGTTCTTAGAGAAAATGGTTTTAATTTTTGCCCATTGAGTATGATGTTCGCTGTAGGGATGTCTATAGGGTCTTTATTATGTTGAGATATGATCACTCTATTTCCATTTTGCTGAGAGTTTTTATCAGAAAAGGATGTTGGATTTTGTTGAACGCTTTCTCTGCATCTACTGATATGATCATGTGATTTTTGTCTTTCAATTTATTTATTTGATATATCACATTTATTGATTTACAAATATTGTACCAGCCTTGCATCCCTGGAATAAATCCCACTTGGTCATGATCTTTTTTAATGTATTGCTGGTAATGATTTGCTAATATTTTGTTGAGGATTTTAGCATCTATGTTCATCAGAGATATTGGCCTGTTTTCTTATTGTGTAGTGTCTTTATCTGGTTTTAGAATTAGGATAATGCTGGCCTCATAAAAAGAGCTTGGAAGTGTTCCTTCCTCTTGAATTTTTTGGAATAGTTTAAGGAGTATAGTATAGGTGTTAGTTCTCTGAATGTTTAGTAAAACTTCTCTGTGAAGCCATCTGGACCAGGGCTTTTGTTTGCTGGGAGTTTTTTTTTTTCTTTTAATAAATCTTTATTGTTCAGATTATAACAATTGTTCCTCTTTTTTTCCCCCATAGCTCCCCTCCACCTGGTTCCCACCCCACCCTCTGCCCTTACCAAACCCTCCAACTGTCCTCATCCATAGGTGTACGATTTTTGTCTCTTCCTGCATCCCCCACACCCCTTTCCCCCCGAGAATTGTCAGTCCATTCCCTATGCCCCTGATTCTATTATATTCACCAGTTTATTCTGTTCATCAGATTTCTTATTCACTTGATTTTTAGATTCACTTGTTGATAGATATGTATTAGTTGTTCATAATTTTTATCTTTACCTTTTCTTCTTCTTCCTCTTCTTAAAGGATACCTTTCAGCATTTCATATTATACTGGTTTGGTGGTGATGAACTCCTTTAGCTTTTTCTTATCTGTGAAGCTCTTTATGTGCCCTTAAATTCTGAATGATAGCTTTGCTGGGTAGAGTAATCTTGGTTGTAGGCTCTTGCTATTCATCACTTTGAATATTTCTTGCCACTCCCATCTGGCCTGCATAGTTTCTGTTGAGAAATCAGCTGACAGTCGTATGGGTGCTCCCTTGTAGGTAATTAACTGTTTTTCTCTTGCTGCTTTTAATATTCTCTCTTTGTCTTTTGCTCTTGGTATTTTAATTATGATGTGTCTTGGTGTGGTCCTCTTTGGATTCCTTTTGTTTGGGGTTCTCTGCGCTTCCTGGATTTGTAAGTCTATTTCTTTCACCAGGTGGGGGAAGTTTTCTGTCATTATTTCTTCAAATGTTTTCAGTATCTTTCTCTCTCTCTTCTTCTGGCACCCCCATAATTCTGATGTTGGTACGCTTGAAGTTGTCCCAGAGGCTCCTTACACTTTCTTCATATTTTTGGATTCTTTTTTCTTTTTGCTTTTCCGGTTGGATGTTTTTTTGCTTCTTTGTATTTCAAATCTTTGACTTGATTCTTGCGATCCTCTAGTCTGCTGTTGGATCTCTGTATATTATTCTTTATTTCAGTCAGTGTATGCTTAATTTCTAGTTGGTCCTTTTTCATATCCTCGAGGGTCTCGCTAAATTTATCGGCCTTTTCTAGGAAATTCTTAAAAAACCTTATAACCGTGGTTTTGAACTCTATATCCAGTCGTTTGCTTTCCTCCATTTATTTCATTTGTGACCTATTTCTTTGTCTCCGCATTTTGGCTGCTTCCCTGAGTTGATAGAGTGGCTTTGTGTGCTAGGTGTCCTATAGGGCCCAGTGGCTCAGCCTCTCCAGTTATCTGAGGTGGACACTCTTGGTGCACCCCTTTGTGGGCTGTGTGCACAATCTTGTTGTAGTTAAGCCTTTATTGTTGTTGGTATCACTGGGAGGAATTGACCTCCAGGCCAATTGGCTGTGAGGATCAGCTGTGTCTATGCTGGGAGAACTTCTGTGCTGGAGACACCCTTATGAGACAAGACTTGCAAAAGCCTCTGTGCTCAGCTTGGATGGGGTGGAGTCTCAGGGCGGAGCAGACAGCAATGGCTTCCCGTCAGCCCTGCCCTAAGAGGCCCCTGGGTCTCAGTGTCCCTTGGTAATCACTGCAAGCACCTCTGAGAGAAAGCCGCCCTCGAGTTTCGCCTGCTGCCAGACAGTCCAGTTTCTCCCTGTATGAGTCTGGGTCCCCAGAGTCTTGCCCGGAACTGGAATTCAGAGCAGTCGGGAGCTTTTGTCTCCCTCCCAATTGGGAAAGCCAGCCGCGTACTCAGTTGCCAGTCCTCTATGCGCGTGTGCATCTGTATCCCTGCATTCCACAGTTCCTCTGAGTCTCAGTGAGCTTTTCTCTCCTGACAGTCCAGGTTCTCCCTGTATGAGTCTGGGTCCCCAGAGTCTCGCCCGGTACCAGAGTTCAGAGCAGTCAGGAGCTTTTGTCTCCCTCACGAGTGAGAAAGCCAGCCACATACTTAGTTGCCAGCCCTCTCCGCGCACGCACGCGCGCGCCTCCGTACCTCTGCCTTCTGCAGCTCTTGTGAGTCTCAGTGTGCTTTTCTCTTTCCTTCTAGTTGTAGAATTTCCAGTCAGCCAGCCTTCCTGTGGTTCTGGATGATGTCTGTTTTGGCTTTTAGTTGTAGTTTTGAAATTGTTGTATGAGGCAGCAGTTTAGGTGTTTACCTATGCCACCATCTTGGTTTCTCCTGCTGGAAGTTTTTTGATTACTGCTTTCTATTTCATCAGTTGTTATTGGCCTATTCAGGTTTTCTGATTCTTCCTGATTCAGTTTTGGGAGATTGTATTTTTCTAGGAATTTGTCCATTTCATCCACATTGTCCAGTTTGTTGGCATACAGTTGTTCATAGAATTTTCTTAAAATCCTTTGTATTTCTGTGGTTTCAATGGTTACTTCTCTGCTTTCAGTTCTGATTTTGTTTATTCAGGTCCTCTCTGTTTCTTGATCAGTCTGGCTTTCAGTTCATCAATCTTGTTTATCTTTTCAAAGAACCAGCTCTTAGTTTCATTGATTTTTTTAGTCTCCGTGTCATTTATATATCCTCTACTCTTTAATATTTCCTTCCTCCTACTTACACTGGGCTTTTCTTATTATTCTCTTTCTATTTCTTTAAGTTGTAGGGTTTAAATAGTTTATTACTAATTTTTCTTGTTTTTTTGTTTTTTGTGTTTTTTGTTTTGTTTTGTTTTGAGGTAGGCCTGTAATGCTATGAACTTCGCTCTCAGGACTGCTTTCGGTGTGTCCCAGAGATTTTGAGTTTTCTTTTCATTTATTTCCAGGAATTTTTTTTATTTCTTTCTTGATCTCATTGGTAACCCATTAATTGTTTAATAACATGCTATTTAGCCTCCATGTGTTTCAATGTTTTTGAGTGTTTTTACTGTAGTTAATTTCTAATTTAATTCCACTGTGACCTGAGAAGATGCTCTGTATGATTACAATCTTCTTGAACTTTTAGAGAATTGTTTTGTGTCCTAACATGTGGTCTATCTTTGTGAATGATCCATGTGCACTTGAGAAGAGTGTATATTCTGCAGTTTTGGGGTGAAATGTACTATAAATGTTTAAGAAATTTCTGATCCACTGTGTCATTTAGAGTTAGTGTTTCCTTGTTAATTTTTTTGTTCAGAGTATCTATTCAGTGAAGTCAGCAGGGTCTTAAGGTTCCCTACTATGACTGTTTCTGTCACTCTCTCCCTTAAAGTCCTCAAGAATTTTTTATATATATATTTAGGTGCTCCTATATTGAGTGCATATTTTGCCAGGGTTTTATCCTCTTATTGGATCAACCCCTTTAGTATTATGTGGTAACTTTTGTTGTCTCTTGTGATGGCCTTTATTTTGAAATCTATTTTGTCAGATATGAATATTGCTACCCCAGCTTTTTTGTTTGTTTCCATTTGCATAGAAAATTTTTTCCATCCGTTCACTCTCATCCTGTGTGAGTGTTTTGTTCTGAGGTGGGTCTCTTATAGACAGCATATAATTGGGTCATGTTTTTTAATCCATTTAGTTACCCTATGTCTTTTGCTTGGAGTATATAATCCATTTACATTTAAGGGTATTATTGATAGGTACTTATTTATTGCCATTTTAATTCTGTATGCCTATGTTTCTCTGTCTATTTCTTCTTCTCATTATAGCAGTCCCTTTAGAATTTCTTGCAGTGCTGTTTTGGTGGTGATGAACTCTTTTTGTCTGGGAAGTTCTTTATTTTACCATCTATTTTGAAAGATAAACGATGCATGAAGTAATCTTGGTTTTAGATCATTTCTTTTCGTTATCTTGAATACTTCATGCCATTCCCTTCTCGCCTGTAGAGTTTCTGATAAAAAATCAGCAGACAGCCTTATTTGGGAGCTCCTTTGTAGGTAACAAATCGCTTTTCTCTTGCTGCCTTTAAGAGTCTCTCTTTGTCTTTAATTTTTGGCACTTTAATTATGATGTGCCTGGGTGTGGGCCTGTTTGGATTCTTCTTGGGACTCTCTGTGCCTCCTGGACTTGTGTGATCTTTTCCTTCACCAAGCTAGGGAAGTTTTCTGCCATTATTTCTTTGAACACGTGCTCTACCCCTTGCTCACATTCTTCTTTTTCTGGCACTCCTATTATGAGAATATTGTTACGTTTCATGTTGTCCCACAGCTCCCTTAAGCTGTCCTCCTGTTTTTAAATTGTTTTTTCTTTTTGGTTCTCTGAATGATTTTTTTTCTACCCTGTCTTCTAATTCACTGATTTGATCCTTGACTTCCCCTAATTTGCTGTGTTTTCCTTCCAATGTGTTCTTTATTAGTGATATGTCATTTTTTATTTCTGACAGATCTTTTTTCATAGTTACTATATCTTTTCTCATGCTGTTGAGCATCTTTGCCATCATTATTCTGAACTCTATATCTGATAAATTTCTTAGCTCAATTTCATTTAGCTCTTCTTCTGGAGCATTCTCTTGTTCTTTCATTCGGGGGTCATTTTTTTGTCTCCCCATTTTGGCTGCCTGTTTCAATTTGTTTCTATGTATTAGGTAGATCTGCTACAACCCAATTTTTAGTGCAGGACAATGTTAGACAGTTTCTGACTGGCCCTGTGTATCCTGTTTGGAGTTATCAGCAATCCACAGCTTGTGGCTCCCTCAGCTGGGTGTCTTTAGAAAGGACCAAGATATGCACTAGGGTCTGCTTTTCCTAGCCCAGGGCCCAGAATCAGATCAGGCAAAGACGCAAAGCCTCCAGAGACCCACTTCTGCCTGCTGTCTGACTGTTATCAGCCCTGATTGGCCTCAGGTTATAGACCAGAGCGTGGGGCAACTGCCTCTCCCTAGGCAAAAACTGCCTGGATAGCAAAGGTCCAGGGAAAAAGATGTCCTCGGAAGCATGAGGGAATGACTCAGCACAGGAATCCAGGGTGGCTGCTCTCCAAGCTCCAACCCCAGAGTCCCCAGCCCTGGACTCTCCTCGCAGAGCTCCAGTCCACTCTGCCCTCCCTCTCCTGGAGCCCAAGGTGAGTGGCTGCACATGAAATTTTGTGTGTTGGCCCTATAAAGGGGGTGACTGCATTTCCAGTCTTCTCTCCCTGGCAGACAGCAACCTTGCTGCTTTTCACAGCCAGATGTTCTGTGGGCACCTTTCTCAGTTCTGGTGCTCGAGGCTGGGGAGCCCAGATTGGGGTTTAGACCTCAGAGATCTCAGTGGGAAACCTCCTCAGCTGAGATATTCCTCCAGACCTTCAGCTGCTGTCTGGGGGAACCTGGCCATCCCTTTTGCATCTTCGTACTTCCTACCAGCCTCTGTGGACTCCACTTTCTGTCCCAGGTTATCAGGGTTCTCTCCAGCTAGTCTTCATTTGAATTTTCAGGGTGTTTTTTCTGTATTTTAGTTATATTTCCAGTTTGGTCCTGGGAGAGTGTCAAGTGTAGCTTCTACTTACTCAGTCCGAGACATTTTCTAATGGACATAAGACATAAGGCCATAACATATTTAAAGAAGAAATTTTTCTTTCATTACTCCTGGTCAATTAATTAAGTTTAACTTTAATAGGAATAAATAATGACAGGTGTTAAAAGAAGAACTTGGGCCACAGCAGCATTATATTTCAATTTCAAAATATTGAACAAAAAGAAAAATCAAGAAAATATAAACAACAAAGGAACCAGCTTATGAACATTATCTGAAGGGTCCACCACCTTGAATATTTATACCAGATGTGCTGGAAATGTTTGGAGGTACGTCTTGGTGGTTACGCTACCGGGTTGATATTTAGAGGGGGTGGGATAAAGATATTCTGTGATGCAGAGAACTCTTCTGTACAATGTTGCCCTGCCTCTGACCTAGACATTGAGCCTGAAACTGTGTCTACCGAAGATAAACAGTGGTGTGATTTTAATAAAAGTTTAAGTGTACACTAAATTCCTAAGAATGTGATTACAGTGTAAAGTGATGGAAGATGGACGTTGTTCAGAACCTTAGCAAGTGTTACTCACTGTTCAGAAAATTGCATCACCAGAAGCAACACCTCCGTTTCATTTTTGTGTTTTGCTATGTGTGCTAAATGTCCCTTGTTTACAGTTTAACTTTGCTTAATCTTTGCACTGACAGGAGACCAGTCTCCTCTATACCTATCATCTAAAAACATATGATTATTTTTTCTTAAATCCTCACCCAAGGATATTTTCCCATTGATTTTCAGAGAGAGTGGGAGAGAGGGAAAGACAGAGAGAAATAAACACATCAATTGTTTGCCTCCTGCATGCGCCCCAACCAGGGCCTGGGCCAGGGAGGAGCCTGCAACCAAGGTATGTGCCCTTGACCATAACTGAACCCGGTACCCTTCAGTCCGCAGGCCGACACTCTTATCAGCTGAGCCAAATGATTGATGTTTCTACCTTACAATGGAATGCACTGAACCTTAATTACAATTATCAATAAAACCAAAACACTGCGACCCAACATAACTTTCTGTGATAATGGAAACACTCTATATAATGTGATTATTGAGCAGTTGAAATAGGGCTAGTCTGACTGAGGAATTAAACTTTTAAATTACATTTAATTTTATTTTGTTTTTATTTAAATAGCCATGTGACTATGCAGCTCTAGACAGTTTCAAAGTGACAATAAAAATAGTAAGATATTTTCCTACAACATATCAACGTGTACTGTGGCAGAAGGGCTAGTTTTACAGGAAAAATAACACTTTGAAATAGTTTGTTATAATAAGTAATTACTAATTAGAACCAGCGATAATAAACAACCAGATCCACGTTTGCCGTTACTACCCCCTACCACAAACACGTCTTTCCTTTCTGTTGATTTTTGTATTCTTCTTCAAATCTGCATGTGACATCGTACCAGACACACAGCAACGGTACTGCCTTATTAGCTACAGAGGTTAAATGAAATTCTCCAGAAAGACACTTCCCCATGCTGCAGATGTAAAGTAAGCTACGTGGATGTCAAGTCCTTGCTTAAGGCCACCAAGTGGTCTGAGAGGATCCACAGACTCTTTCCTCTTCCTTTTCTTAAGTTCTCAATTACCTGCGACTTCTTGCAAGAATTGTAAACTTAATCCCTTTGGGGCTGTAAGAATTTACCACTTCATATAGTCTTAAAATGTCTTCCCTTTGAAATAAAATGTAAGCAATGTTGCTGCCATCCAACTCATTATTTTAATTGCTCCCCATTAGAAAAATGATTACTTTCGGTGGTAGCAAATACCACTGAATTAAAAATTATCAGAAAAAAATCTCCACAGCTTCAGGCAATGATTTCTGTTTTTTTTTTTTTTTTTACATCTTTTTTTAATTAGGAAAAAAACCCAGATATTTATTTTTCAGAAATCTTGTATTTCATATTAAAACCACTGAATGCTGCTGTCTTGAAAGGCAAATAGATGTCTCCAGTGAGCACATCAAAGTGAAGTGAGCCTTGGTGTGTTCGCTCTTTTCGCTTCACATGCTTGCTGCGGCCGATCGCTGTGAACGCAGCCTGAATGGATTCACCCCGGCCTTCCGGGGCTGCTGTCTTCCGGGCACTTTTCAGACCATATGCCGTGTAAATGAGCTTGCGTGTCTGAGCGCTTTAGGAAAAGGGCAATTAAATCTGGTTTTGCATTTCTGTGTTAGAAACATGGTCTGAAGACTTTCCTTTGACATTCCTTCCACAGACACCCTCAGCGTCTGTCAGTGCCGCTGGGGGCTCTCATACTAGTAGATGAAAACGCAGAGTCTCTCTGACTAGTTCTTTCATACAAATACATCAAATAACACTAAGCTGACAATTACAAGGCCCAGCCTGAACCTCAGTATCCAGAGAGAATATTGGGAGGAATTCTGACTTTGCTAGTCAATTTAGCTGTCTTGCTGTAATCATAATTTCCAGAGGTTGTAAAAATAGTTCTTTTGAAATTATTAACCATGTATGTTTTCATCCAATTAAGTTAAAATAGTTTAGAACCTTTTCTGATTTCCTTATAATTCCTATTTAAAGTTTTAAGACTTAAAAAAATAAGTTCTTCTTTTCTTTTTTGAAGAGAAAAAATGAAAATGTTACTAATGGTTAAATTAACACCAGTTTGTTTTTTCTAATTCTGACAAATGTTTACTGTAGTGTTGATCTATATGTGAAGACAGCAATTGACGAGAGAGAGAGAGAGAGAGAGAGAGAGAGAGAGAGAATATGTGTGTATCTTGTGTGTACTTTGTTTTTTTAAATGAACGTTTAGGCATTCCTCATCATTAAACAGCAGTGTTAGAATAGACCTAAGGACTTTTGTAGTTCTATGATTTTATTCTACTTTTATCCAATTTAAGTGTTTGAAAACTGATATTATGTGTAAAACTGATTACATATACAGAATGCAAACATTTAAGACTTTTAATTGGCTACATCAAATACTGTTATGGCCTTAAACACTCAATTAACAATTGACCTTTATATGCGACCACTTGTGGTGTTTGGTTTGGTCTCACTTTTCAGAGCCGGCCCGCTGTGTCTCCTTGACCCTCCAGCCTGCTGCTTCCTTCGGCTGGACCCGTGGCTGCCTGTGCAGACCCTTTCTCACCGCACCCTCCGCACCGTGCCCGCCGGCACAGCAGCTCCTAAAGCTCTCCGGCTCTCAGATTCCCACTCGTTAAAACTTAAAACACAGCACAAACCTTAAGTCCTCATTTATTATCCCAGTCATCAGAAGATGTAAGTGGGAAACAAAAATTACTATAATCATAACTTCTGCTACCTGAATTACTACCAAAAGCCCCTTGAAAAAACTACTGCATACCCCTTTAAAAACACTATAGAGCAGTGGTTCTCAACCTTCCTAATGCCGCGACCCTTCAATACAGTTCCTCATGCTGTGGTGGCCCCCAACCATAAAATTATTTTCGTTGCTACTTCATAACTGTAATTTTGCTACCGTTATGAAACGTAATGTAAATATCTGTGTTTTCCGATGAAGACATCTAGAGAACCGCTGCTGCAGAGCCTAAGGCCATCGGAAAACACAGATCTTTACATTACGATTCATAACAGTAGCAAAATTACAGTTATGAAGTAGCAACGAAAATAATTTTATGGTTGGGGGTCACCACAGCATGAGGAACTGTATTGAAGGGTCGCGGCATTAGGAAGGTTGAGAACCACTGCTATAGAGGGTGTACCTATCAACTAGGTCAGTGGTCGGCAAACCGCGGCTCGAGAGCCACATGCGGCTCTTTGGCCCCTTGAGTGTGGCTCTTCCACAAAATACCACGGCCTGGGCGAGTCTATTTTGAAGAAGTGGCGTTAGAAGAAGTTTAAGTTTAAAAAATTTGGCTCTCAAAAGAGATTTCAATCGTTGTACTGTTGATATTTGGCTCTGTTGACTAATGAGTTTGCCGACCACTGAACTAGGTGAAAATGAAACCTGCAGCTGGAAACCTACAGGCCCTGAGGTAACAAGCAAGGGATATTGCTCACAACACCAAACTGTGTTTCCTTAACTGAAATCATCCTAGATTAAGGATTTTCATCTGTTTCTGCAATTCTAATATAAATGTATGATTTTGTTTTCTTTTAAACCAGGTTCCTGCTAATTGGTATTTTGTGCCACAACCAACAGAAAAGTTTTGTTTTGTTTAAGCTTTCATTTATTTTATGAAATGTGAAAATGAAACATTTTAACATGTCCAACAATAAGTGCCCTTTTTAATGATGTGGACTATACAGATAATTACATATGATATCAATGACGACAGTCATACTCTTCTCAGAGTTAAAAGATCAGGTGTGCTAAGGAATTTGGGAAAGGACAATCCTATCAGCTAACAACCATGTTGCCTGTTTTTAGAAAAAAAAGTGTTGCTGATCAGAATATGAATATATATATATTCATACTGGAAAACAACTTTGCTTGTCTCACATTTGGTATTTAAAATCTCAATTCTAGCTTTGCCCTTCTATGTAACGTCTATTCTGTACACTTGTTAGGGAATTAAAGATATATATCAAAATAATCCCAAAAAGTCCAGAGGGAACCGAGGAGGAAATCCTTTCAGGCACCTGAGATATGCTGAGAACTAAAGCTGGGACCCAAGTTGGAGCTAGTATTATGGCATCTAAGCAAAAGGGCTTACTTATATCTTGTGGTGTATAATTTTTATTTTATGAGAGAAGAAAATATATACATTTATTGCCAGAGACAAGTTTGTTGGTATAGAACAGAGGAAGAGTTAGAGAAAGATCAAGGCTTGACTGTGACTGAGTCTTCCTTTAATCTTGTTCCGGCTGTCGGACTTACCAAGTAAGTATCGTTGAATTTTCAACAAACACCTACTCAACATCTACACGAGGTAAGGAGAAACCAACCGGAAAGAGGCTCTCTCACCCCCCAACCCACGGAGGCAACCTGGGGGAGAAGCCGGCCGCTGGCCATTTCCTTGGGGGAGGCAGAGTTCTCAGCAGGTGGGTCCCGACGCCTGTGCCCTCTCAGCCAGAGGGCAGACTTCCTCAGGTGCCTCTGGGAAGCCAAGCCCTTAAGAGGTGGTTATTGCAATGGCTTGTGTGGGCTGCAGGGGTCAGAGCGAAAACTCTTTCCTACAAGAATCAGGCCCAGGCTGCCATCCAGAGGTCTCAACAGCCTGCTTTGTGGGACAAGACCCAGAGTCATGGGGGGAGGGGGGTGCAGACACCGCCCAGTACTGACAGAGCTGACGCTAGGTTGGCTGTAGAAGGACCCCTAGGGCTTCCTGGTTAATATCTGCCCTTTGTACCCCAAACTGGGTACGTTTATTAAACACTCCAGTTCATGCCCCTTATTGAAAACTAGAGGCTCAGTGCACGAGATTCATGCACTCAGGGGGGTCCCTCAGCCCAGCCTGCACCCTCTCGCAGTCCGGGAGCCCTCAGGGGATGTCAGGAGCATCCTGACAGCCTAAGCTGTCAGTCGGACATCCTTAGTGCTGCAGAGATGGCAGAAGAGGCTCCCGCCACTGCCGCTGCACCGGCCAGCTGTAAGCCCAGCTCAGGGCTTCTGGCTGAGCGGTGCTCCCACTGGGGGAGTGCACTGACCACCAGGGGGCAGCTCCTGCATTGAGCATCTGCGCCCTGGTGGTCAGTGCACGTCATAGCGACCAGTTGTTCTGCAGTTCAGATTTGCATGTTAGCCTTTTATTATATAGGATTAGGGGCACTGAAGCCTAAGAAGTTCTGTAAAATTAACAAGAAAAAAGACAACCGACTATACAGTCCAGAAAGTACGTCATTTAAAGGCACTTAGGGTGTTCCACTTTCCCCATGGCTGGGGAGCCCCAAAGGTTATGCCCTTTGATCCTTGACATGCGTGCAGCTTTGCGTCTCCAGGAGAGAAACCAAGATGGTGGCATAGGTTAAACACCTAACCTACAGCCGGGCACAACAATTTCAAAAATACAACTAAAAGTCAAACGGACATCATCCAGAACCACAGGAAAGCTGGCGGACTGAAATGCCCACAACTAGAAGGAAAGAGAAAACCACAAGGAAAATCAGAGGAGCCGTAAAAGCCTGAGGTATGGAGACACGGGCGGAGACACGAGCACACGCGTGTGCGGGGAGGACTGAGCCGGAGAGGAAGGGGCGGCTGACGGCCTGGCCGGTGTTCTCTAGCGGGAAGGAGATAAAAGCTCCAGATTGCGCTGAACCCCAGCTCCGACTGCACTGAACCCCAGTTCCGGGCGAAACCCTGGGAAGCCAGGTGCATGCTGGGGGAATGAATCTGGGCTATGGGGCGGAAATGCAGAGGAGCGGCGAAAGGCAGACTTCCGGAGGCGCGCACGTGAATCTGCACAGAGGACGGACTGTTGCCTGTGCCGCTGAATTGCCCTGGTGGGAAGGAGACAAAAGTGCCAGACTGCACTGAGCCCCAGTTCCGACTACACTGAAACCCAGTTCCGGGCGAGAATCTGGGAATCCAGATTCATTGGGGGAGAGATTAGACTGTTTGGCAGCGGGCGAAGCTCCAGGGTGCTTTTCTCTCAGAGGTGTTTGCAGGGAGTACAGAGGGACACTGAGACACAGGAACCTCATAGGGCGGGGCTGACGGGAAGCCAAGGCTGTAGGCTCCACCCTGAAACTCCGCCCCATCCAAGCTGAGCACAGAGGCTTTTACAATTTTGCAAGTCTAGTTGAATAAGGCTGTCTCCCAGCATAGACACAGCTGACCCTCACAGCCAATTGGACTGGAGGTCAAATCCTCCCAGTGTACCAACAGCAATCAAGGCTTAACAACACCAAGACTTTGCACTCAGCCCACAAAGGGGGGTACCAAGAGCAACCACCTAGGGAGATTGGGGAAACTGAGCTATAGGGAGGCAGCCAAAAGGTGAAGACACCGAAGCAGGTCACGAATAGAAGGGATGAAGGAAAGTAACCTAATGGACGACACAGTGTTCAGAACCACATTTATAAGGTTACTTAAGAATCTTCTGGAGGACCAGGATGGCGGCATAGGGCAGACGCTTGACTGTTGCCTAACACAACAATTTTGAAACTACAACTAGAAAACAGAGCAGACACCATCCAGAACAATGGCCGGAGGAATTGCTGAGAAGGAATTGACTGATAGGAGTTGGGATCAGGAAGACAAGGCCCCACTGGGTCCCAGATCCAGGTGCGCTCGCCCGGCGACTGGTTGCTGCTGCAGACCCAAGTGCCGCTGCAGTGACCTCGGACCAGCCCGCCGCCGCACACTGGGCGCACTGGAGCTTCGCCGAGCCCGCTGCCCAGTGAGTTCTGTGGCAGCCGCCCTGGAGCTTTGAGAAAATGGCTGAAGGAATTGCTGAGAGGGAATTGACCGACAGGAATTGGGATCAAGAAGACGAAGCCCCGCTGGGTCCTGGGTCCAGGTGAGGCCACGCCCCTGGGTCCGGGTGAGGCCACGCGCGCTTGGGTCCGGGTGTAGCTGGATCCTGGGTCTGGGTGAGGCCGTGAGCCCCTGGATCGGGTAAGGCTGGGTCCCGGGTCCAGGAGAAGCCACGCGCCCCCGGCCGTGCACCCCTGGGTCCGGGTGAGCCACGCGCCCCCGGCCGTGCACCCCTGGGTCCGGGTGAGGCTGGGTCCCGGGCCTGGGTGAAGCCGCGCCCCTGGGTCCAGGAGAGGCCACCCACCCCTGGGTCCGGGTGAGGCCGCACGCTCCTGGGTCCGGGTGAAACTGGAGCCCGGGTCCGGGTGAGGCCGTGCGCCCCTGGATCCGGGTGAGGATGGGTCCCAGGTCCGGGTGAGGCCGTGCCCCTGGGTCCGGGTGAGGCCGTGCGCCCCTGGATCCGGGTGAGTCTGGGTCCCAGGTCCAGGTGAGGCCGCGCGCGCCCCTGGATCCGGGTGAGGCTGGGTCCCAGGTCTGGGTGAGGCCATGCCCCTGGGTCCGGGTGAGGCTGTGCGCCCCTGGATCCGGGTGAGGCTGGGTCCCAGGTCTGGGTGAGGCCATGCCCCTGGGTCCGGGTGAGGCCGCGCGCCCCTGGATCCGGGTGAGGCTGGGTCCCAGGTCTGGGTGAGGCCGTGCGCCCCTGAGTACGGGTGAAGCCGCGCCCCTGCGTCCGGGCGAGACCAAACCAGAGGGAGTCGGACCTGCATTACCACCATTTGTCCACCATCCAGAGCTGAAAAGTCAGTGCCAACATGTACACATAAGGAACTGGTGGACATTGAAATTGGGTCTCAGAAGAACTGTTGGTCCAGAAAGAAACTTACTACAGACTGACTCATTTGCCTGTCAGCATAACTATTATTGCTCGTCTCACATTCGGTTCTTATATTTCTAGTGACACATGATCTCACTCATCTACGGGAAATGATGAACAACATAGACTGATGAACAAGAACAGAACCAGAAACAAGGAGGCATTGATCAGACTGTCGGGCCTCAGAGGGAGGGGAGGGGAGGGTCGGGGGAGGGGGGAGGGATCAACCAAAGGACTTGTGTGCATGTATACGAGCCTAACCAATGGTTAAGGACAACAGGGGAGTGAGGGCATGTGTGGGGAGGGGTGGGGGATGGGAATGGGGAGATGAGGACAAATATGTGACATCTTAATCAATAAAGAAATTAAAAAAAATTAATTAATTAATTAATTAATAAATAAAGGCACTAGGTGACACGGTGGTTCTGGATCATTGCAAAGTCAGTAACAGTCAACAATGTGGCTTTGCTTCCTAAGCGGTTAACTCGGGACTAGGCGGGATTAGCACAGTGTATATCCTACATCGTACCGTCTCCCTCCTCCGCACTGTGCTGCACGCCGGGCAGCGCGGCCCAGGGCCACGGTGGCGGCCTGTCCCGAGGACGACAGTGAAAGAACCGGTTATGCTGCATGAAGAACTTAGGGAGGAAGGGCATTCCGCATGTTGGGGAGAAAAGGAAAAGAGGTATTTGCTGCGTGTGTCTGCCTCGTGTGCCTCAAAAAAGCAGAAATGAGAAAAACGGGTCGAAGTCCGAGGAGGCCCACTGAGCAGGTTTCAGGTCAATCTGAGGAAGAACGTCAGGTGGTCTGGCTACAAGGGAATTGCTTGTTTGTGTGTTAATGGAGGAAATCACAGGGAATTCCAGATGGATGATCGCAGTGGCAATGGAGTTTCAATTTAGTAAGGGCTGATTAGATGCATCAGCTCCTTCCATTTCCAGCTTTTTGATGGACTCAGAGTGCCGGTTAGGTCTTCCAGCCTCAGAGAGCAGAGAGCTGACGGCCAATCAGAAAAGAACGGCCAGTCAGAGGGAGGTCGTATGTGTGGCAAACACTCTCAATCGGGGGCACCTTTCAGCACTCAGTCTTGCAGACCAGAGCCGGCCCTCGTTAATGACCGCCACATGCAGAGGCCGGCCTCAGTTCCAGGGAGCAGCAGCTGCTACACGCGACTTGCTTGTCCATCTGGCCCACACCGAAAGCTAAAGATGACTCTTGACATGACTGCTGGCTAGATGGCTGCTCAATTCCATTCCAGAGAGAACGCACACTAACTGACCAGGAAGAAGAGCTACTGGACCCCTCCCTAGGCAGGCAATTTCTAAACCATCCTCTTACTATGCAAATGAGAAGAGACGTGAAAAGGCCAAACACAGCTATCTTTTTCTGTGACCCGTTACTATCTTTAAGAAACCTGGTTCATGTGGACTTTTGAACTTCCACCTCCCGGGCTGCACTACACCATACACATCAGGCACCGGACAGGCTGTTTGAAAAACCAGAGTAAATATATATTCTCGATGCTACCGAACTTCTGCAACCGGCTCTGTAAGCTGGGGTCTGCACTGGATGCCTTGCTACCCCACCATCGGTCGTCACACCTGCTCCTGAACGTGGCATCCCACCTCACAGCAGCACCCACGTACTTTAGCCCTGAGAGCAGCCTCGGCGTTGGGCAGCTGAGTGTGGCCTTGGAAGGCTTGGGAATTCCCTGTCTCTGGGTCATTCCCATCGGAACAGGAGTGGCTACAGAGACCCGGGCTCATGCTGGCAGGTCGATGGCCTTGCTGCTTCCCATCTGAGAAACGAAAGTGTTTCTGAGCAGACTGGCACCTGCAGGGTGACCTGGTGCTAAATGCTAGTAAAATATTGTCAAGAGGAAAATATCCCTGGAATAAAATTCTGCAAAGAAAGAAATACCACACACAGCAGAGGTTTACAGCTGTGAGTATGCAAAACAGTTTATTCTTGTATTAGTACTTATTAACATGGTAAGTGCCATGTCAGTCACCGGTGACTGACACTATACTTTCCGTCCAGACCTCGTCAGTCGCTGGTGAAAATCGGGTATCAGTGAAATCAGGTATCGCGGGCTAAACGGAAAGGAAGACAAACAGGCTTGGCGCTAAACGTGTTAATTAGTGGATTCTTTTCCATACAAACAATTGTAAACTACTTTTGCCCCATCCTGTATTTGTTACTTAAAATAGTAAATAAAAGGTTTTTTTGCTTGTTTTTGTTTAGTATATGGTTCCAATTACTTCCTTGTGATAAGGTAATTATATTATCTTAAAGTTTTTACTACCCAAAACAAACATTCAAAAAATACTAAAATTCCAAAAGAACAGTGTTAGGTTAGCATATGACTAATATAAGTATCTCTGAATAAATTCTTATGCTTTTAAAGTAAGACCAGGTAGAAGAGTCAAGTAAAATTTTCCTTCACAACGCAAAGGGATTGTGGTCCCTAATAGGAAACTCTTAACTCTGATGAGCGTTCACTCCCCCCGCTCCCCGACCCCAAAACTATAGAGAGTATCTGATTCCAGTTGCCTGGCCCACGTAAATGGACTTCCTAAGTCAGTGCCTACAAAATGGAGGGAGGGCTGGAAGGGAGTCTCAAGATCCCAGAGCAGCTGTTTGGGCTCAGTGGACAGAGTGTAGGCCAGAGGGCTGAAGGGTCCCAGGTTTGATTCCAGTCAAAGGCACGGACCTTGGTTGTAGGCGCGATCCCCGCCCAGTTGGGGCACGTACAGGAGGCAATCAATCAATGTGTCTCTACATCTATGTTTCTCTTCCTGTGTCCCCCCGCTCCATTCCACTCTAAAAATCACTGGGGGTAGGGAGGAAGAAAAGGTGCATGGAGAGCAGAGTTCTGTTCAGAGAGCATATATCGGGTCACACTGACAGCTAGAGAGAGCCATAGTTGATCGGTTTACTGGTCAGAGAACCAAAACCTTGGATAACAAGCCAACTGACAGTGTTCAGGAACAACGCTGTCCCTGATTCACTCCTTTTATGTGAACATTGCGTCACCTTGGGCCAGGCTGTCCGTTTTGTGAAGTGGAATTTCTATCGCCTCTGCCTGCTGGGACTGCAGGGAATTGAGGGAAGGCAGAGAGGACTTGGTCTATGCTCAGCAGCAGTCCAGCCAGGACAGGCCTGGTTTACACCGAACACTTGAGGCCTGTCTAGCTACTTTCGGTCACAAGCAGTGCAGGTCTGGCTGTCAGGCTTTCTGGGCTCAAACTGACGCCACAGGACAGCAGTTGACAACAGTCTTCAAAGATGTCCTGTTCAAAGAAGCTGAGATTAACTTTCCATGGCCGTCAACAGCGGATCTGCCGGATGAGCAACAGCAGCGGGACTTCTGGGAAGTGTTTCTAGGCGCTAGAGGGCCTTTCTGCTGACAGCAGGGTCCTTGGGACCAGGGACATGGGAACAGACTGTGAGCCCCGAGGGAGAAGGGCTGGCGTGAGTGCTACCGCCCACCCGCGGCAGGTACTGCTCTGGGTGCAGGGCGGCCAGTGCCCAGAGAGACGGCTCCAGGACGAGCACGCACACTGTACAGGGAGGAACCTCTGGAGAAGGGACACTGAGGGGATCCCTGAGCGACAGGAAGGAGCCAGCTGGGAAAAGAGGGGCGCACAGCAGTCCAGGTAGAGAGTCAGTTCAAAGACAGGAGAAAGGGGGCAGATCTAAACAACAAGGAAGGCCGATGTGCACGAGAACATGTGACATGGAGACTAGAGGGAGTCGGGGGCAGCGAGCAAGGCAGGAGCAGGCCATGGGTGCTCCACACCCGTTTACTGCAGGCGCTCATGGGAAGCCAACAGAAGGGAAGGCCGGTCTGGCTGCTCTGTGGAAAGGAAATTGTGGGGCAAGGATGAGAGGACACGGGGAGCGGGGGTACCCGGGGAGGGGGGTACCTGGGGAGAGGAGAACCAAGGAGTGGGGTCACAGACAGGGGAAGATGCGGGGAGGGAATGCGGGGAGAGGGGACATGGGAAGGGAAGGATGTGGGGACGGGAAATGCGGAGAGGGGCGGAGGGACACGGGGAAGGGAGACACAGGGAAGGGGGACATGGGGAAGGGATGATGCAGGGAAGGGAGGTCCCAGGAGGGGGGACACAGGGAGGAGAAGATGCGGGGAGGGAATGCAGGGAGGGGGGACACCGGGAGGGGAGGATGAGGTGGGTGGATGCAGAGAAGGGGGATGCGGGAAGGGGGACAAGGGGAGGAGATGATGCGGGGAGGGGGAATGCAGAGAGGGGACACGGGGAGGAGGGACACGGGGAAGGGAGGATGCGGGGAGGGGAGACACAGGGAGGGGGGACATGGGGAAGAGGGACACGGGAAGGGGAGGATGCGGGAAGGGGGGACACGGGGAGTGGAGACATGGAGAGGGGAGGATGCGGGGAGGAGGGACACAGGGAGGGGGTATAAAGGGAGGAGGGATGCGGGGGGGAGGATACAGGGAGGGGAGACACAGGGAGGGGGAACATGGGGAATGGGGACTTGGGGAAGTGGGGACACGGGGAGGGGGGATGCAGGGAAGGAGGACGTGGGGAGGGGGGACATGGGGAACGGGGACGTGGGGGGGATGCAGGGAGGGGATGATGCAGGGTGGACTGAGGAGGAACAGGAAGTGGATGGGTGGGCATGAGCATGGCAGTGAGGGGGGCTGTGCGGTGAATCCATTCCCAGCCGCAGCCGCCACATGGAGCCCTGTGGCTAGCACTCTGTCTTGGCTCTAACTCACCCAGGAATCAGAGCTGAACTGATTCCTTTAATACACTCCTTGCACTCTGTTGGTTTAACAAAGAACTTAGGCAGGTGTACAACCATCTACTTCCTGTCCTAACTAGTGGCGACCTGGCTGAGAGGTTCTCTGGGGCGGGCGGGTGACTTGGCAAAGGAGCTGGATCCTTAGATAGCAGTTGACAAAGACATGGTGCCATCTGGGGAGGCAGAGCTTCCATTGCTAAAGCAACGTCTACTCCTACAGCTGCTTATATGTACACATGTGATAATCGCTTCTCGGCCTTTAGCTAAGACCAAGTGTACATACATGTGCATTATTCTGCTTAGGCTGCTACAGCAAAATACCACCAGCGGGGTTCTTAAACATCAGAATTTTATTCCTCACAGTACTACTGTAGGCTTGAAGTCCCTGATCATGGTTCCGCCTGACTCAGCACCGAATTGGAGAGGGTGCAGGCTGGGTTGAGGGCCCACCCTCCCACAAATTTTGTGCACCGGGCCTCTAGTCCTCTCTAATAAAAGAGTAATATGCAAATTAACCATCACTCCGCTACATAAGCCACGCCCACCAGCCAAGCCACATCCACCAGCCAATCAGGGTGAGTATGCAAATTAATTCCAACCAAGATGGCTACCAGAAGGGAGGCTTGGGTTTCCCCGGCAATGGAGGAAGCCAAGCTTTCCACACTCTGGCGGGCCCAGGCCTCCACTCAAGGATACAAAGTTTCAATTATAGAAGGTAAACAAATCCAAACAGAAATGGCGACAGCCACAGATCGGGTAGGAGGCTTGGCTCCGCTCCAGGATACAAAGTTTCAATTGTAGAGGTAAATAAATTCCAGATACCAGGGCCTCTGCTTGGGTCGCCAGGGGCGTGGCTGGCCTGCAAACCACCACAGGCCCCTCGCCCAGGCCTCTCCACGCCCCAAGGGAACCCCACCCTGATCCAGGACACTCTTCAGGGCAAACCAGCTGGTCCCCACCCATGCACCAGGCCTCTATCCTATCTAATAAAAGAGTAATATGCAGATTGACCATCACTCCAACACACAAGATCAAGATAGCTGCCCCGCCCTAACCGGTTTGGCTCAGTGGATAGAGCGCCGGCCTGCAGACAGAAAGGTCCCAGGTTCGATTCCGGTCAAGGGCATGTACCTTGGTTGCGGGCACATCCCCAGTAGGAGGTGTGTAGGAGGCAGCTGATCTAAGTTTCTCTCTTATCGGATGTTTCCAACTCTCTATTCCTCCCTGTAAAAAATCAATAAAATATATATAAAAAAGATAGCTGCCCCCATGTGGTCAAAGATCCTGCCCCCATGTGGACACAAGATGGCCACCACAAGATGGCCAGCAGGGGAGGACAGTTGGGAGGGACCAGGCCTGCAAGGGAAGGCAGTTGAGAGAGACCAGGCCTGCAAGGGAGGGGAGTTGGAGGCGATCAACCCTGCAGAGGAGGACAGTTAGGGGTGACCAGGCTGGCAGAGGAGGGAAGTTGGGGGCAAACAGGCTGGCAGGGGAGCAGTTAGACATCAATCAGGCTGGCAGCGGAGTGGTTAGGGGGTGATCAGCCTGGCAGGCAGAAGCGGTCAGGGGAAATCAGGAAGGCAGGCAGGCGAGCAGTTGGGAGCCAGCAGTCCTGGATTGTCAGAGGGATATCCGGTGGGATCGGGCCTAAACGGGCAGTCGGACATCCCTTGAGGGGTCCCAGATTGGAGAGGGTGCAAGCTGGGCTGAGGGACAACCCCCCGCCCATGTGCACGAATTTTGTGCACCGGGCCTCTAGTATATATATAAAAGCCTAAGTGACTGTTACGACCGGACGACCAGCTGGTAGTTATGATAAGCACTTATCACCAGGGGGCAGATGCTCAACGCAGGAGCTGCCCCATGGTGGTCAGTGTGTTCCCACAGCCAACTTTCCGTGGCCGGCCAACCTCCCACAGTCCCTCCCCACAGCCAGCCGGGTTGTCAGTGCGTTCCCATAGCCATCCTCCCATGGCCAGCCAACTTCCCGCAGTCCCTCCCTGCAGCCAGCCCTGATCAGCCCAGATCGGGACTGGGAGAGACAGCCCCAATCGGGCCTGATCAGCCCCGACTGCTGGCCAGGCCGAGGGACCCCAACCGTGCATAAATTCGTGCACCAGGCCTCTAGTTGTCATATAAATTCCTATTTGTGCAAGTACATGCAAGTGTTCCATTTATTTGAAATGTACTTGTCACCATTATGTACCAAGCAAGATACTCAGTATATGAAGATAAGTCTGGGTATTAAAGAATTCAGAGTCTAGTGGGGGAGATAAACAACTATAATGAAATGTAGAATACTAATACTAGAAGCTCTACTAGTAAAGAAAGGTCAGGGACCCGTGGGAGAAAAGCTGACTTTTATGTGAATTTTATAAAAGGAGCATGAGCCCTAACATGTTTGGCTCAGTGGATAGAGCGTCGGCCTGCAGACTGAAAGGTCCCAGGTTCAATTCCGGTCAAGGGCATGTACTTTGGTTGTGGGCACATCCCCAATAGGAGGTGTGCAGGAGGCAGCTGATCGATGTTTCTCTCTCATTGATGTTTCTAACTCTCTATCCCTCTCCCTTCCTCTCTGTAAAAAATCAATAAGAAATATATTAAAAAAATAATAATAAAATAAAATAAAAGGAGCAGGAAATTCAGCAGTGAGGTCAAGAAAATCCAGCCCTACCTCAAAACTCAATGTCTATGTGCAAGGTCTTCCTCTGACCACCCCAGCCTGAAGATATATATCCTTTTACTGAGTTTCAAGAATAATTGGTTTGCAAGTTCACTTGGCCATTAAGGAAGTAGTGCTCTGAGATCTGGCTCCTACTACTGTCTTGAACTACTACTTAAATCTCTCGTAACCAACAACTTTTAATGAGAGACTGGCTTATTTTCTAACGAGAATGTGGGTTTCCTCAAGGTAAGATGCACATCTGAGGAATCCTTCACTGGAGTAGGAGCTTAGGACATAAATGCTGCTTTGATTGGATGTCAAGACCAAGGATGTAGGAGAGGTTAAATATGCGAATTAGGAGCTTTATAATCAGGGTCGGGCTCCTCTCTAATTTTTCTGGGTCTCACATTTTTCTATCAAAAGACAGAGTTGACTAGATCTCAATGGTTCTTACAAGCTCTAAACCTCCACGAACATTCAACAACCCATCCAATTAGGAGTGATCTTACAGATTCCAGGCTCTACTGCTTTTTATAGTCTTCTTTCCCTTCTTGTTCAGATTTTATGTAAGCAATTAAAAGGCCATTAAAATTCATTCCAGACCCTTAACTACCAGGAGCCACAAGAACAAAGAAGGCGGCCTGGACAATCACAGAGGTTTCTAAGACACCTGACGGTGGTGAGGATGTGGAGAAAAAAGAACCTCTACACTGTTGATGACAATGGTCGTGGTACAGCCACTACGGAAAACAGTATGCGGAGTCCTCAAAAATTAAAAATAAAACTCTCACTTCTGGGTATGCATAAAAAAACAACTACACCACCCAACACAGAATATCTAAGAGATATCTACACTCCCATGTTCACTGCAGCTTTATTCACAACAGCCAAGATATGGAAACAACCGAAGTATCCATCAGGCGAAGAGTGGGTAAAGAGCATGTGGTGTCTACATACACTGAAATGTATTCAGTCATGAAAAAGAGGACACGCCTCCCATTTGGCACAACATGGGTGGACTTTCAGGGCCGTATGCTGGGTGAAGTAGACATAGAAAGACAAATACTACATGATATCACTTACTTGTGAAATCTAAAAAAAGTCAAACTCATAGAAACAGAGTAGAAAAGTGGTTACTAGGGGCTAGGGGCAGGGCGGGGGGGATAGGGAGAGATTGGTAAAAGGATACAAATTTTCAATTGTGAGAAGAATAAGGTCTGAGGATCTAATGTATCACATGGTGACTATAGCTGATAACATTATATTGTATAACTAAAATCTGCTAAGAGTAGAACTTATACATTCTCATAAAAAATATGTAAGGTGATGGATGTGAAAAAATTCATTCTATATTATATTTAACACTAGAGGCCCGTTGCATGATTTTGTGCACGGGTGGGGTCCCTCGGCCTGGCCAGCGATTGGGGCTGATGGGGGCCGCCTTGCCCAGTCCCGATTGGGTCATTTGGGGCTGTCTTGCCCAGTCCCGATTGGGGCTGATTGGGGCCGGTCGGCTGCGGGGAGGAACCACGACAGGTTGGCCGGCCGCAAGAGGTTGGCTGTGGGAGCGCACTGACCACCAGGGGGCAGCTCCTGCCTTGAGTGCCTGCCCCCTGGTGGTCAGTGCTCATCATAGCGACCAGTCAACCAGTCATTCGGTTGCTTAGGCTTTTATATATATAGATAAAAGAGGGGGAAGAGACGGGCAACTAAAAAACTCAATCAATTCTTAAAGTACAAAATTTAACCTTATCTCTGTTGACATCTAGTACAGCACAGCTAATTGTTCTACCTCAAGTCAAGTATACGGAAGACCAAAACAGCTAACACTAGCAAGCAAATGACAGAATACTCACCTTTGCTCTCCAGTGATTATATTTAAACACATGGTTTAAATATCAAACAAAAAACATTCCAGTATACACAAAGAGATAGCTAAAATGCAAAACATGTATATTTTACACTTTCAATTTTGCAACAAAACCTTATCCTAAATGAACACTATAGGTTGAGAAGAAAGAACTCAATTAAAAGGGTATTTTCTTTAACAATTCTGAATTAGACTAGTTCAGTGATTACCAAAAAAGAAATATTCCACTTGAAAAATGGTCACAGTTCTAACTTTATAGTCACAAACTCCTTTGTTGGATGACAAAACTAGTGCTTGCAAGTCACTCCGATGCCCAAGTTATGGGACAGGCTCCATGACCCAGAACTCGGCCAGCTCTACCTTTTAAAGGAACTTTGCCAAGAGGAGTGTGTCATTAGTCAGGCCTGGCTGAGACAATCCACTACCCACAAAGCTACTAGAATGTACTGTCTCCACTGAAAATTGCAGCAACCCAACAATACATCACTGCTCAGTTCCCACCACAGACAGCACTCTGTCCCCAACAAAGGCGGCTCACATTCTACGTCTGCAGAAACCCAGTCCTGCCTAAGACTGCAGGCTGCCAAGAGGAACATCTGTGTGCGCGGCAGCACACAGAACTGGCTCTCTTCTTGCTCCTTTCTTTCTTGTCCTTTCTGCTTTCTCCTTTTTTATTTCCTAGACAATACCCTGGATGATTGCTTGGTAAGGAAATGGTCTTTCATTCCCCTCTTTATCCCTTTTATTTATTTGTTTGTTTGTTTCACACGACAGTCATACAACTACATCTGCCATCTACTATCAAGTTCAAATCCTGAAAACACAGTCAAGTTTATTTTCTGATTTCATCTGAACTTAGACTTGTGATCACTGGAAGAATGCTTACTTTAAAGGTGAAGACCCCTAACAGTACATTAATAAAAAGAAGCTATCCAATTCTGCAAATATTCTAAAACTTCATTTATGTTTATAGAGTGATAAAGCCAAATAAAATACTAAAAAATGGTAACATGCCATTAAGAATAAAAACTTGTAAACTGCATGTTTCCTGCAGAAAATTTACAACATAAGCTACTATTTCCATAAGAATATTACATTTTGGTATTTTATGCCAAGAAAGACTTCTGCTATGCCTGTCTTCACCTCACATCAATATTTGGGCTTAAAGAAGTTAAAGAAATTAAGGCACACCAAGAGACAAATGGACAAAGACTATGACTAAGAATTCTCCAGAAAAAAATTACAAGTTACAGGCCCACAACTTTTATCTGCTCCCCAAACAAAAGAAAAACAATGTTCAATTTGATTAATGTCAAATAAATGCAAATTAAATCTAGATACTTTTGTTATCAATATGCTTAATATTTAAAAATAGAGTGCCCATGTTTGCCACGGAATAGACTAGTTGGTAATTTATATGAGTATTAGAGGCCTGGTGCACGAAATTCGTGCACGGGGGGAGAGGGGGTGTTCCTCAGCCTGGCCTGTACCCTCTCCAATCTGGGACCCCCTCGGGGGATGTCTGACTGCCTGTTTAGGCCCGATCCCTGAACCGGCAGTCGGACATCACTCTCACATTCCGGTACCACTGTCTCCTAACCGCTCACCTGCCTGCATGCCTGCCTGATTGCCCCTAACCACTTCTGCCTGCCTGATTGCCCCTAACCACTTCTGCCTGCCAGCCTGATCACGCCCAACTGCCCTCCCCTCCTGGCCTGATCGCCCCCAAGGCTTTTATTAGTATAGATTACCTTTCTAGAGATCAATTCAGCAGCATGAGTGTTTATGCCAGTGAACCCAGCAATTTTACTTCCAAGATTTTATCCCATACAAGTGAGGAGAGATTGAGCAGAAGGATGTTTACTGTAGCTTTATTTAAAATAGAAACAATTTAGAACTAGTCAAATATTCAACTACAGAGTATGTGTTAAATAAATGATACATTTCTACAAGGAGTACTATACAACCAAGAAAAGGGATGTTTAAGAGAATAAGTGGTAAAAAGAAAATGTTCACTGTATATCTATACTAATAAAAGCCTAGGTGGCCCTCGTGCCCTCGCATCATCACAAGATGGCCGCCCCCAAGTCGTCACAAGATGGCCAGCAGGAGAGGGCAGTTGTGGGCGATCAGGCCAGCAGGGGAGGGAAGTTGTGGGAAACCAGGCCGGCAAGGGAGGGCAGTTAGGGGAGACCAGGCCGGCAGGGGAGGGCAGTTGGGGGCGACCAGGCTGGCAGGGGAGGGCAGTTGGGGGGCGACCAGGCCAGCAGGGGAGGGCAGTTGGGAGTAACCAGTCACTGGGGGTGGGGGGGCTGCCAAAGGCTGATTTCTGGGTCTCATCCCCAGGTACCCTGATTCTTTACACGTGGGGAAGATGAATGGGTTACACACACAGCAGAAACGTCTGGTAAGAGGACACTAGCTTTTCACACAGGGTCTGTGGCCGCTGTTTTTAGCACTCCACATTCTTTACCTACAGGTTCTCTGCTCTGTTCAGGAGGCTGTCATTACAGCAATCTTACCCGAGACAAATGATGCTGAAAGTTTCTCTTCTAAACTTTGCTGTTGACATCAGTCTTGCAGGGTGGCGTGTATACCACAGATTTGGAAAGAACATCAGACAAATGATGAAGAAGCCCTGCTTTATTTCACAGCAAAAGAAACTATAGAGCAGAATCTTTCTTTTCCACCGTCTCCAAAGGTGGCATGTAGCTTTCCCACAGTATCGGGTTGCTGGTCTAGGTACACACACAACCTAGGTGATAATTCACTTAGGTTTAAACCACTTTTTTCAAAGCCAACTTTTCCAAACAATGCATCATCTACATTTGAAATGCTAGGTGAAATCCTACCACCTCTCTCAAAAAAAGGGACAGGGAGGCGTATTGTACTGGACAAAGGGAAGGGAGAAAAGTATTGACAGTACAGCAATCCACAGTACCCTTGGGGTAGAGAGAATTGTTGAGAGTTTCTCACACATAAAAAAGAAGGAAGAGCATAACACTGATTATATTTCATTATTTTTCGGATGTAGGTATTGGAATACCTGGAAAGAAGCCATCATTTATAAATATAATAGACAAATCAGTGATATAAACCTATGCTTAAAAAAATAAAATTAAAATTTTAAGTCAGGTTAGTGGAATGTGAGCCTCAATCCTAGAAAAAGATGTGTCTTTAAGAAAAAGTGAGACATACAATCTTTGGTAGCTACTTTAGAGCTCTGGCCAGAGTTTGCCATCTTTGTCTTCGCTGCAGGCTCCGGCCGGTTCGTCTTCGCTGCTTCACTGCAGACTCCGGCCGGAGTCTGCCGTCTTCATCTTTGCTGCAGACTCCAGCTGGAGTCTGCCATCTTCGTCTTCGCTGTGGCACTCTGCTCCTGTAGATCCCTTCGCGCCCCCCCGCACCCTCCCTCTCATAGCAGGCGTCCTGCCCTGCCTGGCCACTCCGCGCCTGAAGCAGCTGGGCAGACGCCATCTTTGGCCTTCTAATTTACATACTCACTCTGATTGGCTGTGGGCGTAGCGGAAGTACGGTCAATTTACATGTTTGACTATTATTAGGTAAGATTATTGTGCTATGTTCCATACTAAGGTAAACCTACTTTTGCCCACCCTGTGTGTTGAAGAGATTAAATAATAAAGAAGTAAGCACATCAGACAGACCTGATATCAACTGAGAGCCCCCAGTGCACAGCTTCCTGCTGAGGTGACAAGGGACCAGAGCAAGTGCACTTACAGCTGCAGGGGACCGTTTCTGGTTTGCTTCAGGAGGTTCAGGGCCTGTATTTAATCCCACAGGAAAGGGGTAAATCGATGCCACAGAGACTACTGAGCCCCGCTAGCCCAGGCTGCACTGAGGAAGGAATGCCTTTGGGAGAAGGGGAAATGAAGTCACAATTTCAAAAGATTCACACATTGTCATGGCAGGAACAAGCATTACAGTTACCTCTGGAGGCTAATCCCGAGGACTGACTGCTCCCAGTGAAGGCATGAGACCTCTGGGATTTTGAATGTCTCCAAATCCCAGAATTACCCCCAATTTCTGGCTCAATGACTATTCCGGGCAATGTTTGCATCCTCTGGTTTCTACAACACTAGTTTCTTCCATGAAATTTCTGAAAACAAAGCCAAGGGGACCAGTACTAGGAGCCTGGAGTCAGCGTTGCTGTGGGGTCAGTTCCTGAGAACACCAGCGTCCACTGGCCTAACAGACCGATCTGGGCCAGCATCTGCAAACTTGCATCATCTACAGTTAGTTAAACTGTTGTTGGGATTGCTTTTAAAATACTAAAAACTTAATAAATATTTTAAAATTTTCTAACACGCTATAACTATAGTTAACATAAGAAAACAACCTCATATGCTGCCCACAGATGAAGGAATTTTGAATATGTGGCCTACTTTTGAATAAAACCAAAAGCCCACAATAGTATGTTCCTGTCCTAAATCACTCAGGAAGGAGAGATTCTGGGAAGGGGTTGGGGGGCTGGCGGGAAACTCAACTAACACTTCAATATCCTTCTTTAATTACCTGTATTTTGGGAAGAATCAATAGCCCCATTTCATTCAATCTGGGCGAGATCTTAGATTAAGAGACCTCCCTCCCCTGCTGCCAATTATCTTGTTCATACTTGCGTTAAATTTGGTTGTTAATACCAAGTGCTATTTCCCCAGCTGTGAAGTCAGGCTAGCAGCTGCCTGGGCAAACCAGGCCCCACTGCACCAGCAGAACGACAGCTGCATAGTCTGTCCAGGAAGGGAGTGTAGAAGGCCAAGGCTCCGAGGCTCTCTGCTGGCCTGTCACACTGTGTGCAGTATGCTAGGTGACAACAGCGGCAGAGGCGAAGGAAAGAATGAACACAACCGATTTCTACCCATAACACATTCTGCTTCTAAATTGTTTTCTTTATGGGATACTACATTGATTTGATCATTTTAATTTTAGATTTCTCAGCATTCTATGCACAGAAGCGAAACCTAACAATTATATAAACACTAGAATTTCGTGCACGTGGGGGGGGGGGGGGGGGTTGTCCTTCAGCCCAGCCTGCACCCTATCCAATCTGGGACCCCTCGAGGGATGTCCGACTGCCCGTTTAGGCCCGATCCTACCAGGACTGCTGGCTCCCCAACTGCTTGCCTGCCTGCCTTCCTGATTGCCCCTAACTGCTTCTGCCTGCCAACCTGATCACCCCCTAACCACTCCCCTGCCAGCCTAATGCCTAACTGCTCCCCTGCCAGCCTGATTGCCCCTAACTGCCCTCCCCTGCATGCCTGGTCCCCCCCAACTGCCCTCCCCTGCAGGCCTGGTCCCCCCCAACTGCCCTCCCCTGCAGGCCTGGTCCCCCCGCAACTGTTCTCCCATGCAGGCCTGGGTCCCCCCCAACTGCCCTTCCCTGCAGGCCCGGTCGCCCCCAACTTCCCTCCTCTGCTGGCCTGGTCACCCCTAACTGCCCTCCCCTGCAGGCTTGATCGCCCCCAACTGCCCTCCCTTACAGGCCTGGTCCCTCCCAACTGCCCTCCCCTGCTGGCCTGATTACCCACAACTGCCCTCCCTTGCTGGCCTGGTCCCTCCCAACTGCCATCCCCTGCTGGCCATCTTGTGGTGGCCACCTTGTGTCCATATGGGGGCAGGATCTTTGACCACATAGAGGCAGCCATCTTGTGTTGGGAGTGATGGTCAATTTGCATATTGCTCTTTTATTAGATAGGATAGAGGCCTGGTACACTGGTGGGGGCTGGCTGGTTTGCCCTGAAGGGTGTCCTGGATCAGGGTGAGGGTTCCCTTGGTGTGTGGGGTGGCCTGGGAGAGGGGCCTGTGGTGGTTTTCAGGCCAGTCACGCCCCAAGGCGACCCAAGTGGAGGCCCTGGTATCTGGGATTTATTTATCTTCTATGGTTGAAACTTTGTAGCCTTGAGCGGAGCCCAGGGCCGGCCAGAGCAGGCGGAAAGCTTGACTTCCTCCATTGCTGGGGAAACCCAAGCCTCCTGCTTGCTCCGTGGCTGGCCGCCATCTTGGTTGGGTCAATTTGCATACTCAATCCTGATTGGCTGGTGGGTGTGGCTTGTGGGTGTAGCAGAGTGGTGGTTAATTTGTATGTTACGCTTTTATTAGTGTAGATTCCTGATTTCTACTTTAACACATTAAGCACCCAGCCTGTTTTGTCTTCCAGATGGAAAGTATAGTGTCAGTCACCAGTGACTGACAGGGTGCTTAATGTGTTAACTTGTAAACATTCCTGTTTTCTACTTTAATTTTAATAAACTTAAAATTTCCGTAATCTCAGAAACAGTATGCTGTGCTGAACATGGCAGAACCATAAAATGGAAGGAGTCTGGGTTTTCTTTCCTTTTTTAAATTTTATTAAAGTACTAGAGGCCCATGCTGAAACCGGTTTGGCTCAGTGGATAGAGCGTCGGCCTGTGGACTGAAAGGTCCCAGGTTCAATTCTGGTCAAGGGCATGTACCTTCATTGCAGGCACATCCCCAGCGGGGAGTGTGCAGGAGGCAGCTGATTGATGTTTCTCTCTCATCGATGTTTCTAACTCTCTATCCCTCTCCCTTCTTCTCTGTAAAAAAAATCAATAAAATATATTTTTTAAAAAATTAAAAAAAAAATAAAGTACTAGAGGACCAGTGCACGAAAGTTCGTGCACTTGGGGGGGAGGTCCCTCTCAGCTCAGCCTGCACCCTCTCGCAGTCCGGGACCCCTCGGGGGATGTCCACCTGCTGGCTTAGGCCCGCTCCCTGGGGAATAGGGCCTAAGCTGACAGACATCCCTCTGGCAGTCCGGGACCCCTCGGGGGATGTCCACTTGCTGGCTTAGGCCCGCTCCCTGGGGAATAGGGCCTAAGCTGACAGACATCCCTCTGGCAGCCCGGGAGCCCTCGGGGGATGTCCACCTGCCAGCTTAGGCCCGCTCCCTGGGGGTTCGGGCCTAAGTTAGTAGTCAGACATCCCTCTGGCAGCTCGGGAGCCCTTGGGGGATGTCTGACTGCAGCTTAGCAGTGGGACATCCTTATTGCTGCCGAGGAGGTGGGAGAGGCTCCTGCCACCACCGCTGTGCTCGCAGCCATCAGCTGGGCTTGTGGCTGAGCGGAGCTCCCCCTGTGGGAGTACACTGACCACCAGGGGGCAGCTCCAGCATTGAGCATCTGCCCCTGGTGGTCAGTGTGCATCATAGCGACTGGTCGTTCCACCATTAGGGTCAATTTGCATATTACCCTTTTATTATATAGGATAGTTGACACACAACATTATATTAGTTTCAGGTGTGCAACACAGTGATTCTACATTTATGTACCTTACGACATGAATGCCACGATAAGTCTAGTAACCTTGGAGTTTGGGCCTTTATGTCACCATGTGGAATGCCACCACCCAAAGAAACAGTCGCATGGCAGTGTGACAGGACTAAGAACAAGGGCAGCCACTCGAATTCTGCAGTTTCCTCAGCTGTCTTCACCCAAATACACAAAACGAGGCTTCATTTTTTTTTTAACCAATTGGTTTCTGTTTCTTTGATTAAAAAGAAGTCTTTATAAAATCTCTGCCACTGTGGCAATGTCAGTGTTTGTTAATTCTAGGTGATGGACATTCTAGTGGCTGCCATTCTATTTCCTGTAGTTATTACGGTTAAAAAGAGGTTTTACTATTTAAAAAGATTGAAGAGTTGGCCATTCCTCTCCTATTTTACAGGAATGCAATATTCTCACTACAGAGAGCATTCCACTGTGGCATGCTCCTAAAGCTACGTTCTCCTCCACTGCGCCACCCCCGTGTCCCCAGCGCCACTACTGCTTCCCGCCTCGGATTCGGCTCAGGCGCATGTGCAGCTCCAGACTCTCCTCCTTTACTTCCACGTGCATCTGAATAAACGTAAAACCTCATGAAGTATTAGAAATCATGACTTCAAATTTTTCAAAACTATAGAGATTATCTGCATGGTCTAAAAAAGGTGTGGGAGGAAAGGAAAGAGCAAGTAATTCTGTGCAAATTAAAATAAAAATAGCTAACACCTGCTGAGCACTCATGTGCCAAGTACTATCATGAGTCAGTATTCCTATTAACTTGGGACATCCTTGAAACTACCCAATAAGGTACATACTGTAAGCCCCACTTTACAATGAAGGTGAGGGAAAGTGCTGAGAAACATTCCTAAAACAACAAAAGCTAATTTATGTTAGTTACCAATCAAAAAAGATCTAACACAATTTCAAGACCAAATTTTGCTTATTCAACATTCTTTAGATGGAAATCTAACACTCTTCTGAATCCTAATGCTCTATTTTAAAGACCAGTTCCATCGCTTACTATTTTCTAAATACTTCATGAAGTCATCTTTGGTTCACATCCCAATGTCACTGCCCAAAGTTACATCATCAAAATGTCACCCCTTGACTATGGCAATCATCTGTGGCCTCTCCTCTGGGCACCCCACGCTTCCCTGCACCTGCAGACTGTCAACTCCCAGTGCTGCCCCAGTCGGCTGTAGAAAACGACCCCCGGATCTAACCAGATCATATCCCGACTTCTCAGGCTTGTTTTGAGGATTAAGTCTACTCCCCCATGCAGCACAGTGCTTGGCACATTGTAGAAACTTAAGAAATGTTAGTAATGCCTCTGAAAAGCAAGCTGCATCAACCCCCTTTTACAGAGGAGCTCAGCCGTCTCAGAGAAGTGAAATCCTTTAACTGGAGCACCTCGGTCAGTGGCGGAACCAGGCCAGAACCAGGTTTGTCTGGCTCCGGCGCCAGCAGACCTGACAAGTCTGGTCAGTCCTGGTGGTCTCCGCCTGGCAAAGGCTGCTGCAGCTCGGCATGTGACGAAATTCTGCCAATGGCACAGGGAAGAATGTCTGCAGGGGAACTCCAGGGAAAGGTTTCTTACTCTGAAAGAGCCCTGGCCAGTGGTTCTCAATGGTTAGAGTGTGGGCCCCGCACACTGAGGGGCCCAGGGTTTTATTCCTGGTTCAAGAGCATGTACCTCGATTGCAGGTTTGATCCCCCACCACGGTAAGGGCACATTGGGGAGGCAACCAATCGATGTGTCTCTCTCACATTGATGTTTCTCTCTGTCTCTCCTCCCCCCTTTCTGCTTTTTCTAAAAATCAATGTCCTCAGTTGAGAATTAAAACAACAAAAACCCCAAAAGAGACACAGGAAGCCCCTTTTCTGCGCATGTAAACTGTCCAGTCTGGACGTGGTACACGCACTGTTACCGTAAGAATCAGGCCTGAGCACAACCCTTGTGGAGAGGAGGCGGGTCTAGAGGAGAACTGCCGAGAGGAGGGAGTCAGGCTCTTAAACATAGTAACTTCCCGGCCCTGGGTTCCTTGTTATTGAAACAAAATTTCCTTATCGTTTAGGACCTGAAAGCTGACAGGATCTTGACACATATATCGCACTGTGGACAGTAACACAGATCTCACGGAACCTATTGTAGCAACTTTGGAAACCAACTGCCCCTTCCTTTGAGATGTTCCCAACTCTCCTTTTCTCACGTAAATGTTACGTATTCCCAAGCCCATATTTAAGTGAAACACTTAAAAACACCCTCTTCCAAAACTTGTTAGAATATTTTCAATGGTTTCTATGATCACAAATAGATACAAACAATTTTAGTTATGTAGATGGAGATGCATTATCATGAACTTAACACAGGGTATTAGGAAGAAAACTACGTTTCTGATGAGCCTGCCTCCTTCCTCCCACCCCAGCCTTCCAAACTCAGGCTCAGCATCAGTGAGCTGCATGCCGTACTCATGGAAGAGGAACAAACATTTCCCCTGGGGACAGAAATTCCCACACACTCTACTTGGCGAGAGTGACATGAAGTAGTTTTCGTGTACAGGGAGAAATGCTCTTCCTATGGAACGTTCTGGTATCAGGATCCAAATGGGCTGGAACCTCAGCTCAATGAGGCAAAACATGCAGCGCAGGGAGTGCAGCAGCAGCCGCGTCCTGGGCTCCGCAGCCGAGCGCTGCCTCCTCGGCACCCACAACAGCGCTCCTTCCTCCTGGGCAGCTCTCTGGCCTCTCTCGAGAGCGGCCTAGATCTGCAAAGCAAGTGACCTGTCCCTTGATAGTGACAAAGGGAAGGCTGGATAGTAACATTGACAATCAGATATATTTAATAAGTTTGTGTTAGGTAAAGCATCCAAAAGCAGGCCTGGGCCCTGGCCGGTTTGGCTCAGTGGATAGAGCATTGACCTGCAGACTGAAGGGTCCCAGGTTCTAGTCTCTCTCTCCCTCTCCCTTCCTCTCTGAAATCAATAAAAACATTAAGAAAAAAAAAAAAAAAAAGGAAGAAACATTAAAAAAAAACAGGTCCAGGACAACAATTTCATCTGATCTGGGAAACATCATGATCTCTCACAAAAGTCCAGTTTAAACCCACACTGAAGCTTTCTCAGAGGTCACCTCTGGCAGTGCGGACACTAACTGCGCATTCTTCAGGAGCCCTGGGGCTGAAGTCAGCGCCCTGCCCGCGGAGCAGCTGTCCGTGTGAGCGGGTTCCTGTCCTAATCCCGCTCTGACCTCAGACTGAGCCTGAGAACCTGTCAGGAAGGTGCTCTCACCGGGGGAGACATCGAGCAGCAGCTGCTGCGCTCCCCAGGCTGCGGCCGTCACTGTGGCTTCTAAAGACTCCAGTGCCACTCTGGCTGCGTGCGTCATGATGCCCGGGGACAGGGGTGCAGTCTCCTCACGGCCGCACAGGACAGGGAGCCGGTTCCCTCGGCGCGCTGCTGTGGAGGGCAGGGGTCTACCAGAGTCTCCTCACCATTGGCAGCTGCATCGTGTGTACGGTTGATCCAGAGCAGTGGTAGCGCTAGAACTATGCATACTAGAGAGTCATAGAACTAGCCTTCTTCCAGGAAGTTAAGAATTAGTCGTCATCCATTTCATTCATGAAACAAAAATGACTTAAAACTCCTTTTAGAACAACTGAGAAAATAAATGAAGGATAAAAGAAGGATGAGGGAGAGAAGGCAAACCCTAATAGAAAGCTAGACAGATGGTGGACAGACACAGAGGTGAAGGCAGACACCCGCCATGAGTGCAGAGAAGCAGAGCTGCTAACACCCTGCTGTGGCGCTGGCTGTTGGTGACAGTGCTATCCTGGTGACAGCTTCGGCGCAACGCTTCTAATGGTTCCTCTCTGATTCTTCACATTTGTACTTGGGGGACAGAGATGGGGCCGTCACGGTGAAGGATGGAATCGGGGTGCTCGTGAATTCTTCCTGATACAACCTTACACCTCCCCATAATGCTGGGCCTGCAGTGGCTGCTCCATGGGCCTCGTGCCTGGGTGTGGCTGCCGTGTCCCACGAGCGGTCATTTCACTTATCTCGTAGGCAGCACTGCCAATAGAACATCTCTGTGCCGAAACCGGTTTGGCTCAGTGGATAGAGCGTTGGCCTGCGGACTGAAAGGTCCCGGGTTCGATTCCAGTCAAGGGCATGTATCTTGGTTGCGGGCACATCCCCAGTGTGGGGTGTGCAGGAGGCAGCTGATCGATGTTTCTCTCTCATCAATGTTTCTAACTCTCTGTCCCCTCTCCCTTCCTCTCTGTAAAAAAATCAATAAAATATATTTTTTTTAAAAAAAGAAGAACATCTCTGTGCTTCGCTTCTTCTACACTGACTGATGTTCCACATCTGCGATCGTTAGTTTTGTGTCAGCTTGGCCAGGCTGCAAGGACCCAGTTATTTCTTTTAATCTTCACCCGAGGATATTTCTTCATTTATTTTTAGAGAGAGTGGAAGGGAAAGAGGGAAGGAGAGAGAGAAACATCACTGTGAGAGAGATACATCGATTAGTTATCTCCCGTGCATGCCCCAACCGGGGCCGGAGATTGAACCTATAGCCCAGGTATGTGCCCTTGACCAGGAATCCACCACCTTTTGGTGCTCAGGCCAATGCTCCAACCACTGAGCACACTGGCCAGGGCAGGACCCAGTTATTTAATTAAGCACAAACCTAGGTGAAGCTGTGAAAGCAATTTGGAGAATGGGTTGGCCTACCATCCATATTGCCCCCATGTGAGTGGGCCTCATCCAGGCAGTGGGAGATCTTACAAGCAATAGCTGAGGTTTCCTGGAGGAGAAATTCTCCTGAGCCTGCAGCCCGCCTGCCTGCTCTGCATGCTTCAGACTTGCCAGTCCTACAACTGTGTGTGCCAATTCCTTAAAGTAAGTCCCCTACTGTACCTGTACTTCCTGTTGGCTCCACTTCTCTGAACCAATGGTGACATCGGCCTTTCCATTTTCATCCACCCACACTGAGTACCCATCAGGGCCGGGACCCTGATCCCAGGGCTATGGTGGCTCAGGGGCACTAAGTTTACTCCCTAAACGTGGGTCAAGGTTTGATTGGCAGCGGATTTCCCTGGCTGCAGAGCTGCTCCATCTCCTTTGCTACATTTGATTCTAATACATAATGCATAAAATAAATATGCATTCAGCTCCATATATGTTTCTAATTTTATATATTATATACATGTAAAAACATATATTTAGTTATATATAAAATATAATTATATACAAATACAAGGTGGAGCAAAAGTAGGTTTATACTTATGAGTACATGAAAGTTTATTCTTATATTATTTATTATTGCATTATTTATTTGTATTACAACTGTAAATCCACTTTGGCCCCACCTTGTATATATTTACACATAAATATACAATATAATTTATAATTATATACTTTATATTATACTTTAATTTATATTAAAACTTTATAAATAAGTTAAGTTATAAATAAATATAATATACACAAATACAAGTTATAAATAAATAAAAATTTACAGCTCTAATTTATATCCTAACTAGAGGTCCAGTGCATGGATTCCTGCACCAGTGGGGTCCCTCGGCCTGGCCTGTGCCCTCTATCAATCCGGGACCCCTCGGGGGATGTCGGAAAGCTGGTTTTGGCCCGATCCCCACAGACCAGGCCGAGGGATCCCACCGGTACACGAATCCATGCACCAGGCCTCTAGTATGCATATAAGATCTTTGGTTAATCTCTTCCCACTCTCCCCCTCCCCCCTTCCCTCTGAGATTCATCAGTCTGTTCCATGTTTCCATGCCTGTGGTTTCTGCTCCTGTGTTGAGCATCTGCCCCCTGGTGGTCAGTGCATGTCACAGCTACCGGTCACCCAGTCGCTTAGGCTTTTATATATATAGATTGTAATTTTAAGTATACAATATATTAATTACATATAGTTATACATAAATATATTTATACTTTAAGTGTATGTGTGAAAATACAGTAGAAAGATACATATAGAAAACACTGATTATATCAAAACCTTGGAGATGGGGCCCTCTGGTTAAGCGAATTTCTTTGGTTGTTGGAAATTTGTCTCCTTTCTTTGTTAAACACATTTAAAAACAGAAGGGCGGGGGGGGGGAGGGGCAGACAAATAGTAAGGTGTTAATTTAAACAGAAAAATATCAGTAATTACATGAATGTAAAAAATCTAAATATTCCCATTAAAAGTCAAGGACTACAGACTGGATAGATAAACAAAACCCAACTAAATGCTGCTTACAAGAGTCCTACTTTGAACAAATGTAAGACACAGAGAGTTTCGAAGTACCAAGATGGAGAAAGATACACCACACAAACACTAAACTAGAGCTGGTGCAGCGGTATTTATAGGAGACAAAGCAGATGTCAAGGCATGCAGCATTAGTAGATGAAAAGGAACATTTCATAATGACAAATGGAATTCCACCAGGAAGATAAAATCATTCTAAATTTCTAGGAACCTAATGATGCAGCCTCACAAGACACACAACACTGCCTTGGGCACAGATCTGGAGTTACGAGCTGGTCTGGAGGGTTAAAGGGATAACACAGCGTGTCCACGGTGAGCACAGAGTACATGTGTGAGTAAGACACCAGCACATGCCCTGTCACAGCTGGAGCCACAGACTTTAAAATGAACTTCCTTCCTGTTTTCACATGTGAGCTTATAAAACATTAACGTGTACAGGAATATGTTACTTCAAATGCAGCAAAAATTACTGAGCTAATGGCCTTCTATTGTTAATCTGACTTGAACTGTGGCAGTAAATCAACTCCAAAGTACGGTTATTAATTTTCCCCTGGTATGAAGGGCACATATTATTAAGTCATGCTTCAAAGGGCAGGCCACAGGCTGAGCTCAGATCTGTTACACAGAGGCTGTAAAACAGGAAGGAAACAGCTGTCATTCCAGGGCTGCTGCTCTACCCATTTGTACGAGTCACAAGACAATTGGCTTTTCTAAATGAAAAGACACAAGGAAGCCTTTTCTAACAACTACCAGATTTTAAGTTATACTTTTGTTGCCTGTACATAGTGGGGGTTTTTTAACTTAGATATCACCCTAAATAAATAAATGGGACAAAAGGAGTTTCCTTCCAAATGAAATGGACATGGTTTCCGCTATGTGAAATACTTGTACCTAGAAAGGCTTTTCAGCAGATAGAAACTCAAGCGCACTCATAATACAGGTTTTTTTTATATAAAACTAGAGGCTCAGTGCACAAAATTCATGCACTCAGAGAGGGGGGAGATCCCTCAGCCCGGCCTGTGCCCTCTCGCAGTCCAGGAGCCCGCGGGGGATGTCCAACTGCCGCGGAGGCGGGAGAGGCTCCCACCAGCACCGCTGCACCCACCAGCCATGAGTCCCGCTCAGGGCTTCTGGCTGAGCGGCAGTCCCCCTGTGGGAGCACACTGACCACCAGGGGGCAGCTCCTGTGTTGAGCATCTGCCCCCTGGTGGTCAGTGCGTGTCATAGTGACCAGTCATTCTGCCGTTTGGTCAATTTGCATATTAGCCTTTTATTATATAGGATAAATATTCCCCCACAGAAGCTTTAGCCCTAAAACTTTGAGTTATGAACCATCCAAATAGCAAATCAATTCATTTTAGCTAATTAAGGCAAGCAGAAAATATTTAATTAAAATCCTTGGTCTTTTAGCCGAAACCGGTTTGGCTCAGTGGATAGAGCGTCGGCCTGTGGACTCAAGGGTCCCAGGTTCGATTCTGGTCAAGGGCATGTACCTTGGTTGCAGGCACATCCCCAGTAGGGGGTGTGCAAGAGGCAGCTGATCGATGTTTCTCTCTCATCGATGTTTCTAACTCTCTATCCCTCTCTCTTCCTCTCTGTAAAAAAATCAATAAAATATATTTTTTAAAAAATCCTTGGTCTTTTAGATTTGTATGCTTCACAAAACTAGTGTATGTTTTACAAAATAATACATTTATAATATTTTGCTTCCAAGGCTCATAGTCTTGTGATCAATACTCATTTTATCAATAAGGACAACACAACTATAGTACTTTCCTTTCTTGGAAAAGCAGGGAGGCTGAATACTGACTGACAACCTTCTCAGCACTGCCCAGTCTCCCCACGGATCCTTCCAAACCTCCAGTCCTGACCGCACTCCGTTTCACGGGGACACGGCTTTCCACACATGCAGGCTGTCCTTCCCTGAACGGACAGAGCATTGCAGCGAGTCACCACCTGCTGAGGACAGGTACTCCGGCCTGCTCTTAAAGAGACAGATACAAAAAGAAAGCGATGGGAAAATCCTGGGCAGCCTCTCACTCCCCACAACAGGTGGGCACCGCACAGCCTGCTACTGAACAGTCCAGACCTGGCCAAGATGCTGAGACCCCCTGGTTTCTGAGGTTGTCCCATTTCCTACCGATCCTGGCTCTTCCCTGGCTCTTCGCCAGAGCCTAAGGAAGCCACTGGAAAGGCCGATGTCACCCCCCGCTGCGCTGCACCCACCCACGAGTACTTGCAAAGCACTGGATATGCTTCCACGCTTCCCAACAACACAGAAATGGGCAGACAGCCCACTGCACTGCAGGTGAACGAGCCAGGGACCCACCGCCCAGCACCGGCTGCTGGCACGGACTGCAAGGAAGGAGGGGCTCAGCTACGGCGGGCGTTAGGAAACCACTCCCAAATATACGGAGAGTTCGGTTTTATTTGTTAAGGTTTGGAGAAAAGAACGAGAGAATTCCACATTTTAGTCATGTTTAACCACAGGAAAAAACCTTTCCATTAAGAAAAAAGCATTGTTGTGAATCCTTTTACCCGCAGGAACCAAACATTACAGAGCTTTGGGAACTCCCAGAGCCCCTGCTGTTCATTAAAAAGAAAGGGCCCTCTTCAGAGGTAGAGCTTTCTCTTTCACAAAATGAAAAGATCAAACGCTTAGTCCACCTGTAAGAAAGCAGCAGTGCCTGGGTCTCCCTGAGACCAGCAGGACGAGGGTGAGTGAGGGAAGTGCTTCGATGGTGGAGGCCGTGGAGGAAGCTCTGCCGAGGCAGCGCCATCGCCTCTGTGGACCCACGTAACCCTGCTCACGCCCGCCTCCTGAACAAAGGTAACTACCTGCTCAAAGAGAGTGAGGGCTCATGACCAGGACACCGAGTGCTCTAACTGAGCCCAGACAATCTGCTGTCGGAGAAGATCTGCATTTGAAGGTAAGTTAAGAAAATCTAAATTGGATTCAGGAGAAATGCAGGAAACCGATTACCGGGCTAATTATTTTCTCTTTGACAACAGAGCATCCCACTTTACACAACGAGGAAGTAACTAATCTTTTCTCCTTCCACATTCTCCAGCAACACACATCTGCTACAATGTTCTCATAACCACGAGGCCATTGCAATGGACCAAGGTGCCAGGGGCCGCTGTGCGGCTGATCCGTGCACCACTCCCGTTCTTCTTGCCCTTCAACTTGTACTTACCAGGTGTACCAGTTAATAACGCAGATTTTTTCAATAGATGGAGTTACACATATGTTGATATATATACAATTTGATATGTATGCTATTTTGTTGTATTGACAACAACCTTCAAAACTTCAGGTCAAATTTTCTGAAGGTGTTAACATCATAGATATTTTTATGCTTAAAAATGTCGAATTTCATGCCAAAAAAAGAACATTTGCAGGAAGTTTTAATTCATTACTTTATTTTGAAGAAAAGTACTGCTGAAAGTTATCGCATACTTTGGGAAGTTTATAGTGGACATGCTCCATCTCAAGATACTTGTGAATGCTGGTTTAAATGCTTTAAAAGTGATGATTTTGATATGAAAGACAAAGAACGTCCAGGTCAACCGAAAAAGTTTGAAGACCAACCATTACAAGCATTATTGGATGAAGATGTGCGTCAAACTCAAAAACAACTTGCAGAAAGATTAAACGCTGCTCAGCAAATAATTTTCAATCGTTTACAAGCAATGGGAAAGAGTTTAAAGGAAGAAAAATGGGTGCCACATCAACTGAACGAAAGACAAATGAAAAACCGAAAAGTCATCAGTAAAATGTTGCTTCAACTGCACGAAAGAAAGTCTTTTTTGCATCGAATTATGACTGGCAATGAAAAGTGGATTTATTCTGAGAATCCCAAACGCACAAAATCATGGGTTGAGCACTAACAGTTTGGCTCAGTGGATAGAGCATCGGCCTGTGGACTGAAGGGTCCCAGGTTCGATTCCAGTCAAGGGCATGTACCTTGGTTGCGGGCACATCCCCAGTGGGGGGTATGCAGGAGGCAGCTGATCGATGTTTCTCTCTCATCTGATGTATCTAACTCTCTATCCCTCTCCCTTCCTCTCTGTAAAAAATCAATAAAATATATATATTTTTAAAAATCATAGGTTGATCCAGGTCAACCATCAACATCGACTGCAAGGCCAAATTGCTTCGGAAAGACAATGCTCTGCATTTGATGGGATCAGGAAGGGGTGGTGTATTATAAGCTTCTAAAACCAGGTGAAACTGTTAATACTGATTGCCATCAACAATAAATAATCAATTTGAACTATGCTTTGATTGTAAAACAACCAGAATGGGCCAGAAGACACGGCAAAGTAATTTTGCTTCATGATGACGCACCATCACACACTTCAAAACCAGTTAAAGACACTTTAAAAGATCTTGCCTGGGAAGTATTAACCCACCCGCCATATTCACCAGACCTTGCTCCTCAGATTACCACTTGTTCCGATCGATGGCACATGCACTTTCTGAGCAGCACTTCAAAACGTACGAAGAAGTGGAAAATGGGGTCTCTAAATAGTTTGCCTCAAAACAAGAAAAGTTCCATTGGGACGATATCCACAAATTACCTGAAAGATGGGGGAAATGTGTAGCTAGCGATGGACATTACTTTGAATAAAGCACTTTTGATATTTCTCTTGAAATTATCGTGTTTTCTTTGATTACAAAATCCGCATTATTATAACAGAAAAAGCGAAAAAGATGGCGACCGGCAGGAAGGTAGGGAGAGAGAGAGTGTGAGTGAGGAACCCATAGAGGAGAGTGTAGACGTGTGTGTGTGTGTGTGTGTGTGTGTGAGCTAGGGTCAGTTAGATTCTGCACGTCTTCCAAGGGGCTGCCTAACCGGGCAGTCCTAGACGGCGGAGCCCCGCGCACAAAGCGGACACTTCTCGGCGGCTGGTGCGGACGCAGAGACCACGCCATCTTGAGAAACAGAGCTGCCTGAGACTCGGATCCTGGCTTCTGACACAAACCAGGACCCTGCAGCCACTGGGGACAGAGAACTGCTATCATAGCTTCAGACCAACAAACAACAAGAATCCAGACTTCCCGGCAGATTCCCGTGAGTCAAAGAGCCTATCCCCCTCCCCGTAGGCTCGTGGATAGCGACACAGTAACTGATAGACCCGCCCCTCGCCCAAGCTGCAGAGCTTTGTGCAGGGACACTTAGGGAATTTGGCACGCGGGACAGAAGCAGCTCCCCTTCGGGGAAATCTGTCAGTGTGCACAGAGGGCACCCCTTTGGGGAATTTGGGGGAACTTGGCTTGCGGGTCACAGCTCCCCTTCGGGGAATCTTAGAGCGTGCACAGAGGGGCTTCCCTTTGGGGAATTTGGTGCACAGGACGGACTCCGCCCCCCTTCGGGGAATCTGAGAGAGTGCACGGAGGCAGCTCACCTTCAGGAATTTGAGAGTGTGCGCCCTAGCCGGTTTGGCTCAGTAGAGAGAGCACACACAGGACGCAGCTCCACTTCAGGGAATTTGGCACGCCGGACACAGCTGCCTGGGATCCCTGACTCCCAGCGCATTCACACTAAGAGCCAGCAACCCCAGTTGTTGGTGCATGCACACACAGGGACTCTGATTCTCAATGAGAAACCGCACAAGGCAACAGAGACTCTGACACTTGATTCTTGGTGCAGACACAGGGAAACTCTGACTCCTGGCACATGCTAAGGATCTCATTTTCGGCACATACCAACAGTGTGGTGCAGACAGGGCCCCTGATTCTAAGTGTGCACACGAGACCACACGGAACACTGTGGACACTGACCCTGGGCAAGTCTAGTTCCCACCAACCAAAGGCAGCCACACGTCCTAGTGTCAGAGCACTTCAGTGAAACTCGGGTGGAGCGAAGTCCCCACAGCACACGGCCCAGGTCCACGCAAATGGAAGCTTGAGCTTTCTGGTGATAGCCAGAATGGGGAAACGAAATAACCCACAGAGGAAAGAAAATGTGGAGTCGCCAAGAAAGGAAATTAGTGAAACTGAAGCTTGCAACATGACCGAAAAGGAGTTCAGAGTAATGGTCGTGGAATTTATACATCGGATGAATGAGAAAATCAACAACTTATGCAAGAATCAGGAAGAAATGAAAAGTGATATAGCTACAATCAAAAACACCATGGAAAGTTTCAACAGTAGACTACAAGAAGCAGAGGACCGAATTAGTGAGTTAGAAGATCAGGTACAGAAACAAGCTCAATCTGAACAGCAAATGGAGAAAAAAATTAAAAAGCAGGAGGAAAGCCTAAGGGAGCTTCGGGACAACATGAAACGAAGTAACATGCGTATAATAGGGCTGCCAGAAGGACAAGAAGAGCAGCAGGGATTAGAAAATCTATTTGAAGAAATAATGACAGAAAACTTCCCGGATATGGGAAAGATAAAAGTTACACAAGTAGAGAGTCCCAAGCAGGATCAACCCCAAAAGACCCACACCAAGACATGTCATAATTTCAATGGCATATATAAATGATAAAGAGAGAATCTTAAAGGCGGCAAGAGAGAGACAGAGAGTTACCTAAAAAGGAACACCCATCAGATTGTCAAATGATTACTCAACAGAAACACAACAAGCTAGAAGTGAATGGAAGGAGGTATACAAAGTGTTGCAAAGCAAAGGACTGAATCCAAGAATACTATATCCAGCAAGACTATCAATCAAAATTGAAGGGGAAATCAGGAGCTTCGCAGACAAAAAAAGGCTCAGGGAGTTTATCACCACCAAACCAGCAATGCAAGAATTGCTAAAGGGAATACTGTAAAAAGAAGAAATAAACAGGTAAGAAGGAATACAGACGCAAAAATAGATATGACTACAAACAAATACCGTTCAGTAATAACTTTAAATGTAAACGGACTAAATGCTCTAATCAAAAGACATCGAGTGGCTGAATGGATAAAAAAAATGACCCATATATATGCTGTCTACAAGAGACCCACCTCAGAACAAGAGACTCACACAGACTGAAAGTGAAGGGATGGAAAAATATCTTTCAGGCAAACAGAAATGAAAAAAAAAGCTGGGGTAGCAATACTTATATCTGACAAAATAGACCTCAAAGTAAATGCCATAACAAGAGATAAGGAAGGCCACTTCATAATACTAAAGGGAGAAATCCAACAAGAAGAAATAATTCTGGTAAACATATACGCCCCCAATACAGGAGCACCCAAATACATAAAAAAACTCCTGGAGGATATCAAGGGAGAGATTAATAGCAATACAATCATAGTAGGAAACTTTAATACCCCACTATCACCAATGGACAAATCCTCTAAACAAAATATCAGCAAAGAAACAGCAATCCTAAATGATTCACTAGACCAGATGGAATTAATTGACATCTTCAGAACATTTCACCCCAAAGCCACAGAATATACATTCTTCTCAAGTGCACATGGGTCATTTTCAAAGATAGACCATATGCTGGGTCACAGGCAAAGTCTCTTCAAATTCAAGAAGATAGAAATTATATCAAGCGTCTTCTCAGATCACAGTGGCATAAAACTGGAAATCAACTACAATAAATACAATCGAAAGAAATCAAACACATGGAGACTAAACAGCATGCTATTAAACAAGGACTGGGTCACCAGAGAGATCAAGGAAGAAATAAAAAACATCATGGCAACAAATGACAATGAAAACACAACAATCCAAAATCTATGGGACACAGTGAAAGCAGTCTTGAGAGGGAATTTCATAGCTCTACAAGCCTATTGCAAAAAACAAGAAACAATGGTAATAAATTACCTAACCCTACAACTCAAAGAGCTAGAAAAAGAGCAGCAAGAAAAGCCCAGTGTAACCAGAAGGAAGGAAATAACAAAGATCAGAGCGGAGATAAATGACATAGAGACCAAAGAAACAATACAAAAGATCAACAAAACCAAGAGCTGGTTCTTTGAAAGGATAAACAAGATTGATGGACCTCTAGCCAGGCTCACCAAGAAGCAAAGAGAGAGGACCTAAATAAACAAAATCAGAAATGAAAGAGGTGAAATAACAACAGACCCCACGGAGATACAAAGGATTGTTACAAAATACTACGAACAACTCTATTTCAACAAACTGGACAACCTGGAGGAAATGGACATATTCCTAGAAAAATATAACCTTCCAAAAATCAATCAAGAAGAATCAAAAGAGCTCAATAGGCCAATAACTATGGACGAAATTGAAGCAGTCATCAAAAAGCTTCCGGCAAACAAAAGCCCGGGGCCTGATGGCTTCACAGGAGAGTTTTACCAAACATTCAAGGAAGAACTAAAACCTATCCTCCTCAGACTATTCCAAAAAATTCAAGAGAAGGAACACTTCCAAGCTCCTTCTATGAAGCCAGCATCACCCTAATACCAAAACCAGATAAAGACAACACAATGAAAGAGAACTACAGACCAATATCCCTCATGAACATAGATGCCAAAATCCTCAACAAAATTCTAGCACATCGGCTCCAGCAGTACATCAGAAAGATCATACACCATGACCAAGTAGGATTTATCCCAGGAATGCAAGGATGGTACAATATCCGCAAATCAATAAACGTGATACATCACATAAACAAATTGAGAGATAAAAATCACATAGTCATATCAATTGATGCAGAAAAAGCATTTGACAAAATCCAACACCCTTTCTTGATAAAAACTCTCAACAAGGTGGGAATAGAAGGCTTATACCTCAACATAATAAAAGCTATATATGATAAACCCACAGCAAACATCATACTCAATGGACAAAAACTAAAACCATTTCACCTAAGAACAGGAACAAGACAGGGATGCCCACTCTCACCACTCCTGTTTGACATAGTACTGGAAGTATTAGCCATTGCAATTAGACAAGAAGAAGAAATAAAAGGCATCCAAATTGGAAAAGAACAAGTAAAGCTGTCTTTATTTGCAGACGGCATGATATTGTACATAAAAAATCCGAAAGACTCCGTCAAAAAACTAATAGACATAATAAATGAATTCGGCAATGTAGCAGGATACAAAATTAACGCCAAGAAATCTATGGCCTTTCTATACACCAATAGTGAACTTACAGACAGAGAGACTAAAAAGGCAATCCCATTTACCATCGCACCAAAAAAATTAAGATACCTAGGAATAAACTTAACTAAGGAGGTAAAAGACCTATACACGGAAAACTACAGGACACTGAAAAAAGAGATAGAGGAAGACGTAAACAGATGGAAGAACATACCATGTTCATGGATTGGTAGAATCAACATCATTAAAATGTCCATACTACCCAAAGCAATCTACAGATTCAATGCACTCCCCATTAAAATACCAACGGCATATTTCACAGACCTTGAAAGAACTCTCCAAAAATTCATCTGGAATAAAAAAAGACCCCGAATAGCCACAGCAATCCTGAGAAAGAAGAATAAAGTAGGAGGGATCTCAATACCAGATTTCAAGCTGTATTACAAAGCCACTATTCTCAAAACAGCCTGGTACTGGCACAAGAACAGACATATAGATCAATGGAACAGAATAGAGAATCTAGATATTGACCCAAACCACTATGCTCAATTAATATTTGACAAAGGAGGCATGAACATACAGTGGAATAAAGACAGTCTCTTCAATAAATGGTGTTGGGAAAATTGGACAGATACATGCAAAAAAATGAAGCTAGATCACCAACTTACGCCATACACAAAAATAAACTCAAAATGGATACAGGACTTAAACATAAGACGAGAAACCATAAAAATACTAGAGGAATCCACAGGCAGCAAAATCTCAGACATATGCCAAAAGAACTTCTTCACCGATACTGCCCCTAGGGCAATGGAAGCTAAGGAGAAAATAAACAAATGGGACTACATCAAAATAAAAAGCTTTTTTACAGCAAAAGAAACTATCAACAAAACAACAAGAAAGCCCACTGCATGGGAGAACATATTTGCAAATAGCATCACTGATAAAGGTTTAATCTCCAACATCTACAGGCAGCTTATACAACTTAATAAAAGGAAGATAAATGATCCAATAAAAAAATGGGCAACGGACCTAAATAGAATCTTTTCCAAAGAAGACAGAAGGAAGGCCAAGAGACACATGAAAACATGCTCAACGTCACTAATTATCCGAGAGATGCAAATCAAAACAACAATGCGGTACCATCTCACACCTGTCAGAATGGCTATCATCAACAAATCAACAAACGACAAGTGTTGGCGAGGATGCAGAGAAAAAGGAACCCTCGTACACTGCTGGTGGGAATGCAGACTGGGGCAGCCACTGTGGAGAACAGTATGGAGTTTCCTCAAAAAACTGAAAATGGAACTCCCATTTGACCCAGTAATCCCACTCCTAGGAATATATCCTAAGAACCTGGGAACACCAATAAGAAAGGATATATGCACCCTTATGTTCATAGCAGCACAATTTACAATAGCTAAGATCTGGAAACAGCCTAGGTGCCCATCAGCAGGTGACTGGATCAGAAAACTATGGTACATCTACACAATGGAATATTATGCTGCCATAAAAAACAAGGAATTCTTACCATTTGCAGCAACCTGGATGGAATTGGAGAACATTATGTTAAGTGAAATAAGCCATTCAATGAAAGAAAAATACCACATGATCTCACTCATTTATGGATAATAAAGAACATTATAAACTTGAACAAAAAGATAGATACAGAGGCAGTAAAGCATCAAACAGTCTGTCAAATTACAGCAGGAAGGTTAGGGAGAGGTGGGGAAGATAAGAGATCAATCAAAGGACTTGTATGCATGCATATAAGCATAACCAATGGACGCAAAACTCTGGGGGGTGAGGGCATATATGGGAGTGGGGTGAGGGCATATATGGGAGTGGGGTGGGGGGGGGCAATGGTAAGATATGTACACATATAATACCTTAATAAAAAAAATTGGAAAAAAAATCCGCATTATTAACCGGTATACCTAGTACTAGTACAACTCCTGTTACTTCGGAGGAAAAGAGCACCAATTGCCACCCTTCCTAACAACCACTTGGACCCACAGGAGTATCCTGAGTGGGGAAGCCAGAACCTCTCACACCTATCCATCACTGTGTGGCCCAAACCCAAGGCTGGCTTAATCAACTGCTGGCCACGAGCCATGTTCTTCCCAAATCAAGGCTCCAGTCGGCATGTGTTTTGTCATTTCTTACAAATATGAAGTCTTTTGAAGTGATTCCACTTGGTATCTATCAAAACAATTCTGTATGTGAAACAGTCGCCCTAAAAAAATGAAAAAAAAAAATTATTTGTAAAAAAATATCCTATATAATAAAAGGGTAATATGCTAATTGACCCTAAAGGCAGAACAACCAGAACAACTGCTGGACCAGTCACTAGAGGCACACTGACCACCTCTTGGTCCCTTTCCCTGGCCGTCAGGCACTGATCACCTGATGACGAACAGGGAACTAAGGGTGGGTGGCAGTGGGAGGCGGGGCCAGCTGTGGACAGCTGGGGAACATGGCCCTGATCGCAGGCCAAGCCTAGGGACCATACCCACGAATGAATTTTGTGAGCTGGGCCTCTAGTATATATATAAAAGCCTAATATGCTAAGTGTCTGTTTGACCAGTCGCTATGACGTGCACTGACCACCAGGGGGCAGACATTCCTATAGATAGGTTAGCTTGCTGCTGTGGACCAGCCGATAGGGACTGGGTGAGACAGGCCAGACACGCCCTGGAGCCCTCCCATGGTCCCTCCCCAGCCAGCCAACCTCCCGCAGTCCCTCCTCGGCTGGCTGGCCCCAATCAGGAATGGGTGATTTGAGCCGGACACTTCCTGGAGCCCTCCCGCAGTTCCTCCCTGGCCCCAATCATGCACCAGCGGGGTCTCTCGGCCTGGCCTGAGCCCTCTTCCAATCCAGGATCCCTCAAGGGATGTTAGAGAACCGGTTTCAGCCTGATCCCCACAGGCCAGGCTGAGGGACTCCACTGGTGCACGAATCTGTGCACCGGGCCTCTAGTTTCATTATAAGAATTTGAAAATTGTTGCCACTTTTGGGGGTTAAGATGGTGCACGACATGATGTAGTAAATATTTTAATGCCACATAGTGTTCCAGGTAGGAGAGGCCAACTTTCCCGGGAACATTAATAGGAAATACATTATTTTTGAAGAGGAAGGAATATGTCTTCATTACTGGCCCACATTTTCAAAGGTAGAACATATTTAGTCTTTGGTTTTGCTGTATAATTTATTCTACTTATATTCAATCACTATGCCATTTTTTTTTCAAAATTGTGCTTGCGGTGAGGACAGTTATTAAGAAAAGACGGCATTTTACTCAGTCCCGGAGGGTAAGAGTTACCATTACTGTCACTGCCTCTCCAGTACCTGGGATGCAGGGGCACTGGACTGCCATCCTGTGTGCCCAGCCAGCCCAGCACTGCGGTGCACGCAGGAAGGCAGGAGCTAGCCGGGTGTGCGGGACTCTGGCTCCAAAGCTGGCACACTCCCCGCTCAGGCATCCCAGTGCTTTCCCACCCAGGCCCAATGCGGCCTGCACCCACCCACTTGGAGTTCTCCTGGATGTTTAATGCAGTGTCCAAGTGTCAAAACCTTAGGGGAAAAACTTAGAAAAACCCTGAAGTTATAGGTCTTAAAAGTGTCCTTCTACTTCCTGTCATTCCACTCCTGACACACTTCACAGCGCCCCCTGGGACAGCGTGAATCAGAAGCTAACAGACTGTACTTTCAAACTGCACCCCACACCCCGCACAGAGCCCATCACCCACGAGGCCTTTAACCCAATATTGTGAAAGAATGAACTGTGGAGGGAGTGGAAATGCACGCAGAGTGCTCCAGGGCTAACTGGATTTGCATGGTGATGAGAACATTCCTAAACTCCTTTTCTTCTACCTTAAGAGTGGCTCTTCTGCAGGACAGATGAATTCATACCTTCTGCTCTCTGGCAGAGAAACCAGAAAGGACAGACTTTTCAACATAATTAACAGCCACCAGCCCCGCTCACTCCAGTGTACTTGTCATGGTGGGGAGCGTGGAACTCTGGCCAACACATCGTCCCTGGAGGAGCAGGGCAACAAGCAACAAGCAACAAGCTGCTAGAGGCAGACCTTCCAAAGTGACGGTGGCCCAGGATGGCAACATGAACACCACCTCCACCTCACACTCCTTCAAACGAAAACTGAGCCACGGTGACCCTCTGAACAGGGAAAACCCTGGGTTACCACAGGGAAAGGCATGCCGGCGCTGTGAGGGGCTGTTTTACAGAACGCACCTTGTTGATCGTCTAGTCCTCCTAACCCACTGTCATTTTCAGTTAAAATTCATTCATGTGCAGCACATGAGACTCCAGACACAGGACAAAAACACATTTTTCCCCTGGCGGGTGGGGGCGGTAACCGATGTCAATAGCTGCAGCTGTGACTGTATAATTACCTGTTTGCACTGACGTGGCACGCAGTTTAGATTTAATAGGTCAGATGACAATGCACAAATGCACTTAGCCTATGATTACCCCTTTTCAAACATTCTCTCATTCGCAACTTCGACCCTGGGAACATAGCAGGCACAGACTTGGGTCAATAAGAAACACTGGCCAACACAATAGGCCTGGCCTCAGACGGCGCTGCTGACAGACACCACCACAAAGGCCATGAATGGAGGCCCCCTCAGTTCTCACACAGAGGGAAGAATGAGTCAGTGTCCTGCCGCTCTGGTGCTGTTTGTACAGTGTATGCAGCTTTTGTCCTCGGCCACTGTTCACAGCTCAATGGGGCGACACAGCCGAGGAAGTGCGGGCGGAAGAACCTCCACCTCTTCCCTGCGGCCAGCAGTGGGTCCACATGCACATGACAGGCCAAGTGAGACCGGGAAAGTCACCAGCTAAAGCTCCTTCCACCCCACCTCACATGAGGAGAGTGATTTTTGAGTTCAAGTACAAAGAATGCATTACTTAGGGTGCCTAGAAAAGTCACTATTAGCTTGACATTAATATAGTTGTTGATTGAATTATTGTTCACTTGGCTTCTGTCGTGTATCTCCTACTTCTTTTTCAAATGCTTGTGTTACAAGCAAAGAGAAATCAGAACTGACTCAAAGTAGGAACCAAAGTAATGCAGCCAGGACTCAGCAGAGACAGCTGGATCCGGGCCAGCAAGCAGGTGAGGAGGCAGGATCCAGGCAGGGCCGCATCAGCCAGGCTGGCAGTGGCATTTCACCCGCGTGTGTCAATGCTGTTCTGTCCCCAGTATATGCACACCCCTCTTTATGCCTACTTCCCAAGGGAAAGGGGTGTAACAATTAGGAACCCAAGCCAGGGGTAAAATGGAATCCGAGACCACTCAGGGAGGTGTGGACAGGCAGCTCCGTAGCGGAAGACGGTGTGCTGCGCACTGGCCAAGGAAACGGAGCTAGAGCGAGGGACAGCGCCAGTGCTGAACGACATGTCACTGCCCAAAGCCAAAGACATCTCGGCAGGACAGCATCTGCATCTAAGGTACACATGTTTTGGAATTAGACTGTGTTCAAATTCTGATTCTACTAACTACTAGCTGTGTATCAGCCCTCCAGATCTTCATTTCGGCATCTGTAAAATGGCATGTCTATCCATTCCTTTACTCAAAAAATAACTGGCTCAGTTGGTTGGAGCATCGTCCCATACACCAAAAGGCTGCAGATTCGATTCCCCGTCAGAGCACAGACGTAGGTTGTGTGTTTGATCCCTAGACAGAGAGCGTACAAAAGGCAACTTATTGATGTTTCTCACATTGATATTTCTCTGTCTGTCTCTCTCTAAAATCAATGAAAACATATCGAGTATTAATAAATAAATAAATAAATAAATAAATAAATAAATAAATAAATAAATATTGAGGCAATACTAGTAGCTACTTGATTGGTTGCCATGACGATAAGATAAATTAATACACTGGAGGTACCTAAAGGAGGACCTGGCACTGTAAGGTGTCTCTACTGAGCGCCAGCACCCTGAGTCCATGAGGACTTCTCACTGACCAGAGGCAGTTTTTAATGGTCTCTAGGAAACAGATGAAGTCAAGCTTTGTGGGTGACACAGCTACATATAGAATGCACACGTCTATTAATATTAAAACTTTAAAAAAAGTATATGATTTGAATTTTCTCCTAAATCTACATCAATGTACAACTAATAATTACTCCCAAGGAAGAAAACAAAAACGAACATTAATTAAGTGCTTGCTATTTCAGGGGCCAGATATTCTTCTAAGTGATTTATCTAAAGTACCATTATTTTTGCAGTGAAGAAAATGAAAAATAGAGCATTAAGAAATTTGCTTACGATTACACTGTTAAGAAGCAAACCCAGGCAATCTGACTTCTAACCAATATTGTGCTCAAAGCACTACATGATACTGTCTCATTAATATTCCTGTGAGAGCATCTACACCGACTTGCTAAGTAGTGCTATCCTTATTCTTGTAGTTAGCAAAGAAAAGAAGTCACTTTCTTAGAAGCTTCTGACGTAGAATAAAGCCATATGTCCACAGCAGCCTCAGAATGATGATTTACTATGAAATAAAATGCGCGTAAGGGATGTCCTTTTATCCTTTTTGAAGAACAGGCAGGGCTGACCACCTCTAGTCTAGCAGGAGTCAAAGAGTAAAAAAATTTTTAACTGCTTTCATAAAGCCTCATCACCACACAACCTTAATTAGTTTCATGCACATGAATTCAATCTTTCTTACATGTTAATATATCTGTAATGATTCTGCCAATGCAAAAAAGTGAATTAATGAAAAATAACTTCTTTGAGAATAGATGCTTTAACCATATAAGTGATTACTTAAAAGTAAAAAAAATCCCCCATTTCAACAACTTGTCAGAGTGCCTCTCCATGTTTAAATCTCTCTGTGGCGCTTATTCTCAGCTGGTCTGCCCCAAACCTCCTGAGCATCAGCCCTAGTCCCCTCTTGGTCCATTTCCTCTCCAACAAGACGAAAGAAACGATCATGAACCAAGAGAAACTCGCCAAACTGCAGGCACAAGTGCACAGAAAGAAAGAAGAAGGTAGTTCACGGAACGGCTACAGCAGGTGATAGAAAACTTCAGTTCCCCTTGCAGAAGTCAGGGGTGACAATATCTCTGGTACTGAAGGGGTAAATATGTTCACAAACCATGACAGGCCATGCTGGGACAGAGCAGCCGACAGAAGTGCTACCTCGCATCTTAAACCAGCTCGTCAGACAGTCTGACTGGTGTCAGGAGACGGGCTGAAGCTCTGCCCAATCTGTGGGTGGAAAAGCGCCACTCGCTATGGAGAGAAGTTCCAGGTCTTGTGAGGATCTGATGAGGCTTCCAAGAATGAAGCAAAGTGAACTGAGTCAACTCTGAAGAAGATAAACTTGAAGAAGTTTCTGGGAGTTGCTATTTTACATTATGACTGCTTTTTCAAATTTTGTTTATGGATCTGATAAAATCTAGAGCTCCAATATTTTTTAGCCCAACGCCCCTGGACACTGCAGCTCTTTTCAGTTTTTGCTTATACATAAATCATTCTTTGCACCTAAGTAAGCTAAAGAAGCTTGGGAATAAAGTTTTATACAGGTTAATAGTTATTTGCCTAGAAATCTATACTAATAAAAGGGTAATATGCTAATTAGACCAGACATCTTCTGGAGTCCTTTCTGACAAAGCTGGGCCCGGGCGAAGCCGCCCATGGTCCCGGAAGGAGCCACCCACGGTCCCGGGTGCCTGCGGCTGCAGGAGGCCTGGGAGAAGCCGCCCGTGGTCCTGGTGCTTGCAGCCAGCCCAGGCCGAGCTGCTGGGGGTCCCGGATGCCTGCGGCTGGCCAGAGGGAGGGAAACCTGGGTCCCAGGTGCAGGGGCCGAGGCAGAGGCAGTTAGGGGTGATCAGGCAGGCAGGGGAGCAGTTAGGGGTGATCAGGCCGGCAGGAGAGCAGTTAGGGGCGATCAGGCCGGCTGGGGAGCAATTAGGGGCGATCAGGCCGGCAGGCAGGCAAGCCGTTAGGAGCCAGCAATCCCAGATTGTGAGGGGGATGTCCGACTGCCAATTTAGGCCCAATCCCTGCAGGGTCCCGAATTGGAAAGGATGCAGGCCAGGCTGAGGGACCCCCCCACCCCACCCCGTGCATGAATTTCATGCACCGGGCCTCTAGTAAATAAATGAATCAATCTATCTATCTATCTATCTATCCATCTATCTATCTATCTATCTATCTATCTATCTATCATCTATCTGGTACATGTATTTGTTAGTCAAAGAATAGCAATACCAACCAAGAACCATGTCAGAAGTAAAAATCTGCACTAATTTAAAGGTTCATTCCATATGACTGATTTCACTTATTCTTAAAAATCTTAACTTGTATATTATATACAAATAGAGCATAAAAATCACATGAAAAGATATAAATTGGCAAAGTTGTTCAAGTGTACTATATAACATCCTATATAATAAAAGCCTAATATGCTAAGTGTCCTGTTGGCTGGTAGACCATTCAACCAATCAAAGCGTAATATGCTAATGATATGCTAAGGCCAATCAACCGCTAACTATGCACTGACCACTAGGGGGCAGACAGTCGACTGGACAACCAGTCGCTATGATGTGCACTGATCACCAGGGGGAAGATGCTCTGACCCTGACCCATAGGTTAACTTGCTGCTGTGGTCTGGCTGATTGGGACTGAGCGAGATGGGCCTGGACATGCCCTGGAGCCTTCCCGTGGTCCCTCCCCAGCTGGCCAATCTCCCGTGTCCCTCCCCAGCCCCGATCGTACACTGGTGGCATCCTTCAGCCTGGCCTGCACCCTCTCGCTATCTGGGACCCCTCGGGGGATGTCGAGAGCCGGTTTTGGCCCAATCCCTCAGACCAGGCTGAGGGACCCCACTGGTGCATGGATTTGTGCACTGGGCCTCCAGTAATAGATATTAGTATAGCACTTTACTTCTTAAAAACTAATGTTTTAATAACCTGAAGTTTGCCTGGCTTTAGTCCTTTCATCATTCATAAAAAGAATATCTGATTAGCACAGTGTAATCTGTATACTAGACAGGAAATGTGACTAATATTATTTCATTACTAGAGGCCCGGTGCACGAATTCGTGCACCAGTGAGGTCGCTCGGCCTGGCTTGCGGGATCAGGCTGAAACTGGCTCTCTGACATACCCCGAGGGGTTCTGGATTGCGAGAGGGCACAGGCCAGGCCGAGGGACCCCACCAGTGCATGATCAGGGCTGGGAAGGGATATGGGAGGTTGAACAGCCAGGGAGGGACCGCGGGAGGGCTCCAGGGCATGTACAGCCCATCTAGCTCAGTCCTGATCGGCCGGAACCCAGAAGCAAGCTAATCTACTGGTCGGAGCATCTCCCTCCGGTGGTGAGGCCTAAACCGGCAGTTGGACATCCCTCTCACAATCCTGGACCACTGGCTCCTAATCATTCACCTGCCTGCCTGCCTGGTCGCCCCTAACTGTCCCTCCCCACCAGCCTAATCGCTCCCAACTGCCCCCCCTGCCAGCTCCCCCACTGACCTAGTCACCCCATGCAGCCTGCTTGTTCAGTTGTTTGGTTGTCCCTCACTAACCCTCCTGCCAGCCTGGTCATAGGCAGCCATCTTGTGAGGGTATGAGGGTTAATTTGATTATTACCTCTTTATTATATAGGACTAGAGGCCCGGTGCACAAAATTCGTGCATGGGGGGAGGGGGGTCACTCAGCCTGGCCTGCACCCTTTCCAATTTGGGACCCCTTGGGGGATGTCTGATTGCAGGATCGAGCCTAAACCGGTAGTCAGACATCCCTCTCGCAATCCGGAACCGCTGGCTCCTAACCGCTCGCCTGCCTGCCTGTCTGATTGCCCCTAACCGCCTCTACTTGCCAGCCTGATGCCCCTAACTGCTCCCCTGCCAACCTGATCGCCCCAACCACCTCTGCCTGCCAGCCTGATGGCCCCCTAACTGATCCCCTGCCAGCCTGATCGCCCCTAACTGCCCTCCCCTGCCGGCCTGATCAACCCTAACTGCCTTCCCTGCTGGCCTGATCAGCCCTTACTGCCCTCCCCTGCCAGCCTAAAGCCCATAACGACCTCTGCCTTGGCCCCTGCCACCATGGCTTTGTCCGGAAGGACGTCCAAAAGGACATCTGGAAGAGGTCTGGTCTAATTAGCATATTACCCTTTTATTAGTATAGATAATAAGCTTTCTATCTTACTTCATATTGATTAGGAACCTTCTTTGACTAGGCTATCCCAAGGTATAGTTTTTCATCTTGGAAGGTATACATTTTGATTCTTTGACTCCAATGTACACATCCTTTTCTAAAAATTGCTGAGCAATTGCATATATGCATTTAAGAGCAATCTTGATTCCCAAATGCTACGGACTTAACTTTTCTTCTCCCTCTCCCTCCAAATTCATATAGTAAATCCTAACACCCAGAGTGCTGGTATTAGGAGGTGGGCCTTTGGGGTGATTATATTACAAGGGTGGAGCCCTTATGAATGGGATTAGAGACTTTATAAAAGAGGACCCACAGCGCTCCCTCCTCCCTTCTGCCTCGTGAGAACATGATGTGAAGTTGGCAGTCCATGAACCAGGAAGTAGGTCCTTACCAGACATGGAATTGGCTGGTGTCTATATGGTGGGACTTCCCTGCCACCAGAACTGTGAGAAATAAATGTTTGGTGTTTAAGGTATCTCATGTAAGGTATTCTAAGAGCCCAAACAGGCCAAGACGCTGAATAAGTTCCATTTTCTCTATATTCATAAACTGGCTACAAAACTTGGCAAGAATCAAAGAATCATTTGAAAAAGGAAGGAAAAGGACGTAAAAAGCAGAGCTCTGAATTAAATGTATAGAGATACACTGGGTATGTACTTGGACATGTACTGGATATGTACTACTGTGTTCCCACCCGGAAGTGCTCGTTCTGGTAACACTCAATCCAAATGCCTACCCTGGAAGAAAAAGATGAAGGCCCGGCCTGTAATCCTACTATAATACTATAATACTGTAATACTACCAGAAACAGAGATTAACTTAAACTAGCTTAGGAAGAAAGAGAGGAAGCATGATTTTTTATAGGATACATGGAGGCCTTACGAAACCCCAGAGCAGATTCTAGAAGGGCTGCGCCCAGACACAAGAGCCATGAGACTCGGCAGTGATGTGTATCTTCCCTTCCCCGCCCCCTCTTCACTCTCATGTCTGCATAATCCCCCCACTTCCTCTGAACCAGCTTTCTCTGTCCTCCAGTCAGCATGGCATAGAAGGCTGCTCAAGGCCTTCGGGTTTACAAGTTAAAGCCCCAGACATGTGAATAGGCTAACAGTTTCTCTTGCTTTTGTTCCCATTCCCAAATCCAAGGGACGGAACTGGAATTGCTTGCAGGAGAGTGTGCAGGAGAGCAGTGTGCCGCACGGCCCTCGGAAGCTGGCAGGTCACAGTGACAGGTGTCCACTCTCTCTGCCATGGCCAGCAAGGAGAGACTCCTCTGACAGACTGCTCAGCCCTTTCTCCCTGGAGCCCGTCCTAAAAATCTTGAGTTTTTGTTTTCTATAGTAAACCCTCTACCTGACCTCAAGTCAGCTATCTGAGACAACGTATTGATGTTATCCTAATTGCACAGATAAGTATGGTAGTATGGCCATCACTGAGGTGAAGCATCACTATCCACCTGTTTGCTCAGCCTAAACTCCTAACTCGATCTCCTTCCTACTTATTTATTTACTAGAGGCCCGGTGCACGAAATTCGTGCACGGAGGGGGGTTGTCCCTCAGCCCAGCCTGTACCCTCTCCAATCTGGGACCCCTCAAGGGATGTCCGACTGCCCGTTTAGGCCTGATCCCAGAGATCGGGCCTAAACGGGCAGTCGGACATCCCTCTCACAATCCAGGACTGCTGGCTCCCAACTGCTTGCCTGCCTGCCTTCCTGATTGCCCCTAACCGCTTCTGCCTGCCTCTCACAATCCAGGACTGCTGGCTCCCAACTGCTTGCCTGCCTGCCTTCCTGATTGCCCCTAACTGCTTCTGCCTGCCAGCCTGATCACCCCTAACCACTCTGCTGCCAGCCTGTTTGCCCCCAACTTCCCTTCTCTGCCGGCCTGGTCACCCCTAACTGCCCTCTCCTACAGGGTTGATCACCTCCAACTGCCCTCCCTTGCAGGCTTGGTCCCTCTCAACTGCCCTCCCTTGCAGGCCAGGTGCCTCCCAACTGCCCTCTCCTGCTGGCCAACTTGTGGTGGCCATCTTGTGTCCACATGGGGGCAAGATCTTTGACCAAATGGGGGCAGCTATATTGTGTGTTGGAGTGATGGTCAATCTGCATATTACTCTTATTAGATAGGATAGAGGCCTGGTACAGGGATGGGGGCCAGATGGTTTGCCCTGAAGGGTGTCCCTGATCAGGGTGGGGTTCCCTTGGGGCATGGGGCGGCCTGAGCGAGGGGCCTGTGGTGGTTTTCAGGCCAGTCATGCACCCTGGCAATGCAAGCAGAGGCCCTGGTATCTGGAATTTATTTTCCTTCTACAATTGAAACTTTGTAGCCTGGAGCAGAGCCAAGCCTGGGGCTCCCTCCGAGGCCGGCCGGCAGCCATTTGTGTTGGGGTTATAATTGAAACTTTGTTGCCTTAAGCGGGTGGGCCCGGCCAGGGTGTGCGGAAAGCTTTGCTTCCCCTGTTGCCGGCGGCAACCCTGGCCTGCTCTCTCAAGCTCCATTCTGCCGCCATTTGTTTGAATTTGTTTACCTTCTATAATTGAAACTTTGTAGCTTGAGTGGAGGCTTAGGCCTGCAACGGCTGGCAGAAAGCTTGGCTTCCTCTGTTACCTAGGAAACCTCGCTCTCTGTGGCTGTAGCCATCTTGGTTTGGGTTAATTTGCATACTCGCTCTGATTGGATAGTGGGCGTGGCTTGTGGGCGTGGCTTGTGGGTGTGTCGGAGGTATGGTCAATTTGCATATTTGTCTATTATAAAATAGGATTAGTCTTATTCTAAAATATCTTTTTAGCCGAAACCGGTTTGGTTCAGTGGATAGAGTGTCGGCCTTCGGACTCAAGGGTCCCAGGTTCGATTCTGGTCAAGGGCATGTACCTTGGTTGCAGGCACATCCCCAGTAGGGGGTGTGCAAGAGGCAGCTGATCAATGTTTCTCTCTCATCAATGTTTCTAACTTTCTATCCCTCTCTCTTCCACTCTCTAAAAAATCAATAAAATATATTTTAAAAAATAAAATAAATAAATAAAATATCTTTTTAATCAGTCCCCCCACCCCATTCCAGCAACAAAGCCATGGTCTTCATTCAAGACCTTATCTCTTCTGAATTTTTAGAATAGCTTCCTAATTGATCTTCCTGCCTCCAAATCTCCAATATTTTTTTGTACTAGCTTCAATAATTTCCATTTTAAAGAAAAATACTGTCCGGTCACATCCCATGCTTAAAATTCTCTCCTAGCTCCTCACAGCAGAGGGCCTCACTGTGCCTTTCTATCCACCGGAACCACCTAGACTCCTGGCCTTCACCTTGATTTTCGGAATCAGACTCCCCTAGGGCAGGGCTTAGGAAGGTGCCTTTTTAACGAGCTCCCCGCTTGATTCTGAGGGAACCAGTCCTGCATCCGTCTTCGGATTTGTGTCTTGGGACTACTCTGTAACAAAAAGTCAGCCCAGACTCCCTGAACAGAGTGCCAGTCAATTCACAATCTGCTTCCAACCTACTTCCCAGTCTCGTTCCCTCCTACTCTCCCTGCCCAGCTCTTCCCTTCATACTGCTGGGCAGCCACGCATCTGCCTTCAGCTCCTCTCTACTTAGGGAGCTTCTTATTCTTTAGGAGTCAGCTCAAATGTTACTGCCTCTGAGAAGCCTCCCTTGACTGCCTGTAGCATTTATTCCTGCCTTAGAGTTTAAGAGGCAGTCTGTGTGGTGGTGAACAGTACGACCCTGCAACCAGACTGTCAAGGTTGGAAACTAATGAGTGAAGAACACATGGCCTTGAACAAGTCACTTAGCCTCTCTGTGCCCTTAGTTGCCTTCATTGTAAAACAGGAATAATAACAGTGTGTGCCCAATATAATTGTTAGTTAGTGAGCTAATGCATGCAAAATATTTGCCTGGATTATAGCAATTAGTCATTATGTTAGCTTCCGATCAATTTAAGAATTCCCTTTCTTATTTGTGGTACAAAACTTTGAAAAAAGTAATTTAACAATATAACTTATTTTCATTTACTTCTCAAAAGGTGACTGAGGATGATCTACTAAATCTATTTAAGAAAAAAGTCATTTCTATGGAAAAGATTTAGATTGTCTTTTGAAGTCATTCACTAGACAGGCAGAAACAATTTGGAAATCTGAGCTATCAATTTGATTTTCAAAGAAGTAGGAAGTATTGGTTCTAGCTTTGGGTTATTATTTTCTAAATAAAGACAGAATGGAGAACTCTGGAATGAAATTGCAGAGCAAAATTTTTATCACTTATAAAACCGAAATTTTAGCCAAATATATATTTCAAAAAATCTTGTAGGTTTTCAAAATAACTAGAAACAATACAAAACCTTTTTATGAACCCTGCCCTTTCTTTCTCTAATTTCTAAAGTAATACCTGAAGTGGAAAAGGCAGAGCAATAGGAAAACTTGGCCATCTGCAACATGGTTGTGCAAGGAGAGACGTAAACAGGAAAACTCAGCTGGTGCTCGGATCTAAAGCGAACAGCTGGGGTATCACTAGGTGGACTCTGATATTTTTCTCAAATATCAGCTATTCAGGTGGAAAGGACAGAAACAAGGTACAGCGAGATGTGGAAACAAGAGTCAGCTCTTCCAAAGAACACCCTCTCCTGGGATCTCCTCATTTACTTGGCAAATACTGAAAGAGCACCTACTACTGTACACTCTTGGGCACAGCAGTAAAAGTAAAAAAAAAAAAAAAAGAGCCAGGCACCTTATCATGGGGACAACCTCTATCTTCCACCAAGGTCAGCATCCTTACGCACTGCCATCAGGACCACATGGCTCCAACTCCAAATTGCCACTAGAAGACTCCAGTAGATAAAACCTACCTTGTTCCCGTATCTCTAGATCATGGCTCTTTAGGTCCATGTGTGTGTTAGGGGAGTCTGAGAACCCCTAATATTGCATGCAAAGGTGTGCATAAATGTACATGCATACATTTGCCTACATTGACAAGGTGCTTTCACGTATTCTCAAGTGGGCCCATGACCCCAAAAGTCTAAATATGCCCTGATCTCGGGGTAGGGAAATTCCTACAACTCTGTCCTATTGAAAGGACTGCTGCCATATTCCAACCAGAGAACATTCAGTAAATCCCTCATCTGACATTTTATAGCAAGATGTTCAACAATTTTATGACTAACAAATTATATTCTGTGCATCTGAATTCTGCCCTCCAATGTTTTCAGCACCAAAAATCTAGTTGCTCTGCTAAATTTCTTCCAAAAAAACTGTTTATGGAACCTGGGCTCTGTCAACTCTTGCAATACAATCCTTGTGTATGACTGAACCACAGAAAAATAACTCCTTAATTTGTGGTTAGAAAGAGCACTGCACAACAGCCTACAGTGGGTGGCATGAAACTATCACAATTATAAAGCAACCAAGCAAATAACACACTATGTCTACAACAGATAAAATGTTGTGAATCCAAAACACACACTGCTATAAATAAAGTCAGTGGTTACTTGCTGAGGCCCTGACCAGCGTCGCAGTGACCAGGGCTGCTCTTAGCATGCTTTCTAACGGAGTAACTGACGCTGTGTGACAGCAGAGCAGACTGTGTGGCACCACATGCATTGTCTGGGCTAAGAAATGAGGTGAACTGCACTGGACAGTAACTTTGGGAAAATGCTCTTTAATACAAACAAACAGTGAGCTTCCCTTTAGAAGCCACCATAGGGGAGAAGAGGGCGAGGCCTGCAATGGGGAAACCGTGGAATAAGAGCCATCAGTGTGCCTAAATGCTTATTTGTTGACAGCTGTCATCAGATCATTCCCCAACATTAAAACCATAGATGTTAGAACTGGGGAGGCTCTAAAAAAATCAACAAGACAATGGGACAGAGGATCAAAGAGGATGTGTGAATTGCTCAAGCTGACAAAACTAGAACAGGAAGAAATTGAGTCTTTTGACTCCCTTATGTTGCCATTCTTACACAGACAAGTTTCTTTTATTAACATATAACTCACATACCATACAATTCACCCATTTAAAGTTTCACCTATTACCACAATCAATTTTTTAAGACTTTTATTACTCCAAAAAGAAACCCTGTACTCTTTAACCATCATCCCTCCAGGCCCTAACCCTTCATCCCTGGCAACCACTAATCTACTTTCTACTTCTAAATATTTGCCTATTCTGGACACTTCACAGACATGAAATCATACAGCATGTAGCCCTTTGTGACTGGCTCCTCTCACTGGCATGCATAATGCTTTCAAGGTGGTCATGCTGTGTCATGTATCAGTACTTCACTCCCGTTTAGGACTGAGTAATATTCCATTGTATGGACTATATACACAAACACACACATTTTGTTTATCAATTCATCAGTTGGTGGATATTTGAGTTGTTTCCACCTTTTGGTCATTATGAATAATACAGATATGAACATCTGTGAACAAGTCTGTTTGTTTTTTAATTTTAAAAACATCGATGTGAAAGAGAAACAGATTGGTTGCTCCAACTGGGGATCGAACCTACAACCTGTTATGTGCCCTGACTGGGAAATGAACCCAGAACCTTCTGGTGCACTCAACCAACTGAGCCACATGAGCCAGGGCTGTGTACAAGTTTTTGAGTGAACATGTTTTCATTTCTTTTGGGCACATACCTAGGAGTGGAATTGCTGGGTCATATGGTAACTCTGTTTAAGTACTTAAGGAACTGCCAAAATATTTTTCAAAGTGGCTTCACCATTTTACATCCCCACCCATCAGAAAGTTCTTGTTTTTAAAATCACAACTAATCAGATCATGAGTACAAACTTCTTATTCTCTGCTAATAGGTAACTGAAAAAAAACACACCTAAGAATTGATAAATACATTTTTTTAAACTACACACTATTTTTACATGAAATTCAGATGCAGAGTTCAGAACACAGAAAGAGAGCTTTAAAATGTTATTTTAAAAAGGGTTAACATGTAGTAAATACATTACTTAAACCATATGAAAGTATTATACATGGGCTACAGATACATGTTAAACATTCTACAATACTGGGAAATCTTAAACATAAATAAAAAAGGACAAATCAAATATTCCCAAAAACTAAATTAGAATTTATCTAGTGAGGTGATATCTACATACTTTTACTCATTAGAAAAAAAAGTCTTTAAGATAAAAAGCTGATGGGTAGGGTATTCAACGGCCACATAAATGCAGTATGCTGATTTGGAAAATAAAATAAAAGCTAGCATCTTCAACCATATAAAGACATTAAAGAGCTATTGTCTAATGTTTTGGTAATCAATTTGGGTACATCTTTATAAACTATGCAGAAAACTATATTCTGAACAAGGGACTTTGCTTTCTTTTATCAGGTGTGCTTCCTGGGTAGCAAAGAAATCGACTAAACCATAAACAAACAAAAATCTGAGTCTAAGATGAAAAAACTAGAAGGACATTCACCAAAATGATTGGTAGATGTTTGAAGGTTGTGGGGTTTTTTGGTGTGTGTATGTTGTTTATTTTTAGTTTTATCAATATATTTTTAAATTGAGATATAACTGACATAGAACATTAATTTCAGGTGTACTATGTAATGACCCGAGATATGTATATGCTGTGAAACGACTACCACAACTAGTCTAGCTCACATTCATCACCACACACAGTTTTAACGTAACAGAGCACATGCATTTGATGATATTTACAATGACAGATGTACATATACTTTTTCTACTTTCTTTTCTATTATAAAAATGCAACTAGAGCCCGGCTGGTGTGACTCAGTTGTTGAGCGCAGACCTATGAACCAGGAGGTCACGGTTCGATTCCTCTTCAGGGCACATGCCCAGGGTTGCAGGCTTGATCCCCAGTGCAGGGTGTGCAGGAGGCAGCTGATCAATTATTCTCTCTCATCATTGATATTTCTCTCTCTCACTCCCTCTCTCTTCCTTTCTGAAATCAAAATATATTTTAAATGCAACTAGAAATATTTTGCTTGGTTAATTACCTAATTCAAAAAAAAATGAACCTGAAAATAGAGCTATCCTATACAATAGAAGCCTAATATGCAAATTGTCCCCTTGACTGGGAGTTCGACCGGGAGTTCGACCAGGGGGTGGGGCTGGTGGCGGCAGGCGGCCGGGGGAAGGGAGGCCCCCCCCCCCAGCTGGCAGCAGCAGCAGCTGCTAGGGACCCTACCCGTGCACGAATTTCTGCACTGGGCCTCTAGTACATACAGAAATGTAAAACGACCACACTGCAATGTCATGAGTTAAAAAGACATACTTTGAAATTCAGACTAGAAAGGTCAATGTGGGAACAGCCATCCCTGCATTAGCCAATGGCTGAATTTACCTGACCTTAGATAAAATTACTTGATAATATCTCTGATAAGTGATTTGGTAAAACAGAAATCAGAGTGTGGCCTAAGATCAACTATGGCTTATACTTAACTAGAGGCCCGATGCACAAAATTCGTGCAAGGGGCTCAGCCCTTGCAGCCACCTCGGCCCTCGCAGGTCCACAAGGTTGTCCAGAAGGTCGTTCAGCTGTCCAGTCTAATTAGCATATTATGCTTTTATTATTATAGATAATATTTCTTAGTTATTTTACAAAAGATTATTACAACGAAAGGTTGCTGAAATGTAAAAAGGGATAGTAGAGGTGTGTTTGATTTGGTGAACATGTCATTTGTATTTTAAAAGAAACAGAAAGCTGTCCTCAGTGGACAGAATGCTCGGGACTGCATCCCCACAGTGCACTGTGGAGCAAGCTGGCTCCACCCCCGCTCCACGGTACGCGGGGTTCCTGACTCGGCACGGCTTTCGGAACTCCTCCAGCCTCGATCTCCATGCCTACAAGAGTAAATAATGTTCCTGGCTCACAAGCTTACTGGATCTTACCCTTTCTCTACAAAAGTCACTGTAATTTACATCAAATATAGAAAAGACAGAATAAAAGAATAAGCTATGGTTATGTATTTGAGAAGTGAATAGAAAATTTGAATTATGACCTAATTTCACCCGTTCTTCACCCTACCCCCATCTCTGGAAGAAAAAAAAAACACCAAAAAATAAAACCACCAAAACAATACATAAATAAATAAATAAATAAATAAATAAATAAATAAGCAGCTTCCAAGAATCATGACATAATTTTCCAGAAAATGAAATCAGTGAATAGCTACTCTTAGGAAATGAGCAAAGAACAAACTCATTTACTCATGAGTTAAATCATAATAATTAGAACGGAAAGAAGCAAAAACTCATTACTTTAATTACGTATTATGTTTTCTTGACTATAGAAAGTTGAAAAATGTTATCAGAAATTATCTAAAACAAACATATCTTAGTAATAAGAAAAGCATTCAGTTACTAATTTTTGCTTTGTTTTATATTTTTATTTGACGATAGGGCGGGACACACAACTTTACCTTCAAAATTCAGCCACCCTAAAAAGGTAAGTAATTTTTATTCTGAAAAATGCAAAATACTGTTCATCCCTAACGTCTGCAGCGCCTTCCCCGGAGCCTGGGAGGGGCGTCTTACACAGGGCTAATCGAGGACAGGTAGGCTGAAATCTGGAGAGGATTCTAGAGTCTGTTTCCAGACGAGGAGACAGAAGCTGACTGTCCCTCCCATGTCTTCCTGCGGGAAACGCAGACATGCTGCCCCAGAGACTCCGACACCTCGCTGCACCCAGAGCGCAGGACGCAGGCAGCCAGCCGGCTGCTGCCAAGTTGCGGAAGAGACCCCAGAAGCCGCCAACGTCCAGAATTCGTTTGCCAGAAAAATAAGTCTCCATATGTCGAAGCCACAGTCATCAAGCTTTCTGCCATGTGCAGTGAAACGAGGCTAAGTGATCTGGAAAGCCACAGATCCCCTGAGGCTCTCTCCTCACCTGTGAAGTAGGCATGTCAGTGAGGCACGGTGTACAGTGTCTGCTTGACATGTAGAAAAGGGTCAACATGTCGGCTCTTCAAGATAATGAAGACCATGGTGACCTCATTTAATTCCCACCCAATCATGTGAAGTAAGTACTATTATTTCATTCATCCATTTTATTTTGTTTTCATTCGTCCATTTTAAAGACAAGTGAGGCTCCCATGAAGTTAAGCAACTTGCCCAAGATCACACAATTAATATGTAGCAGAACCAGGATTCAAATTCAGAAATTCTCTCTTCAGGGACAATGATGCTTAGAAAAGCAACTCACCATAGTAAGAGCTACCAGAAATGTGGGATATTCAAGCTGGTGGAGAAGGCAGGCGCTGTGGGGACAGAATATGGAGACAGAATGGTTTCCTATAGGCAAAGTGTCAGACAACGGTGCATTTGTCCCCTTATTTGTTCAATCTCTGGCAGAACATATACAAAAAACTGGGCTAACCTCAGAGGAAGGAGTGGAAATTGGTGGAAGAACTATCAATAACTTAAGAGATGCAGATGACCCCATCTTACTTGCAGAAAGTAGCAGTGATTTGAAATAACTTCTGATGAAAGTGAAAGAAGAAAGCGGGACCCCATTTGAACACCAAGAAAACAAAAATCTGCCCTGGCTGTGCGTAGAAGGGTTGTGGTTCAATTTCCGGTCAGGGCACATTCCCAGGTTTTGGATTCAATGCCCAGTCCAGGCTCCTGCGGGAGGCAATTGGATGTTTCTCTCTCACACCTCTCTCTCTCTCTCTCTCTCTTTCTCTCTCTCTCTCCCGCCCCTCCCTCCCTCCGTCCCCCCTCCCTTTTTCCTTCTCTCCCTCCCTCTTCCTCTACTCCCTTTCTACAATCAATGAAAATCATATCCTCAGGTGAGGATTAAAAAAAAGATGATAAAATCTGACTACAGAAGAAATACACAGTGAATACATTGAAAATGTTAAAGATTGCTTACCCTAGTTCACTCATCAATTCAAATGGAGACAGCAGCCAAGAAATCACAAGAAGGCTGAGACTCGGAAGGGCAGTTATGGAAGAATTAGAAAAGAAAACCTAATAATACACAGATGCATCATGAGAGACCAAGCCAAAACTATCTACACCCTCATATTCCCAATCACTATGTATGGATGTGAAAGTTGGACAGTAAAGACTGACAGGAAAAAAGAATAATTCATCTGAAATACAATGTTGGAGGAGGACTCTAGGGATACATAGGACTGCTAGAAAGATGAACAAAAGGGCCTTAGAGCAAATTAAGCCTGAAACATCACTGAAGGCAAAAATGACAAATGAAGTTGTCTTACTTTGGGTGCATCATGAGAAGGCAAGGTTCTTTGGAAAAGACAACAACACTGGGAAAAAGAGAAGGCAGCAGGAAAAGGTGACCAAATATGAGATGGACTGACTCCATAAAAGAAGCCGTAGGCATGAGTCTACAGGAGCTGAGCAGAGCTGAGGACAGGACATTGTGAATGTCACTCACTCATCGGGTCACCAGAAGTCTGAGCCAAGTCAACAGCACATAACACACATAATTATTATGATAACTAGAGGCCCGGTGCACGAAATTCGTGCACGGAGGGGGTGTCCCTCAGCCCAGCCTGCATCCTCTCCAATCTGGGACCCCTCGAGGGATGTCTGACTGCCCTCTCACAATCCAGGACTGCTGGCTCCCAACTGCTCGCCTGCCTGCCTTCCTGATTTCCCCTAACCGCTTCTGCCTGCCAGCCCGATCACCCCCTAACCACTCCGCTGCCAGCCTGATTGATGCCTAACTGCTCCCCTGCCAGCCTGTTTGCCCCCAACTTCCCTCCTCTGCTGGCCTGGTCACCCCTAACTGCCCTCCCCTGCAGGCTTGATCGCCTCCAACTGCCCTCCCTTGCAGGCCTGGTGCCTCCCAACTTCCCTCCCCTGCTGGCCATCTTGTGGTGGCCATCTTGTGTCCACATGGGGGCAGGATCTTTGACCACATGGGGGCAGCCATATTGTGTGTTGCAGTGATGGTCAATCTGCATATTACTCTTTTATTAGATAGGACTAGAGGCCCAGTGCACGAAATTCGTGCACGGAGGGGGGTTGTCCCTCAGCCCAGCCTGTACCCTCTCCAATATGGGACCCCTCGAGGGATGTCCAACTGCCCGTTTAGGCCCGATCCCGGTGGGCAGTCGGATCCCTAAACGGGCAGTCGGACATCCCTCTCACAATCCAGGACTGCTGGCTCCCAACTGCTTGCCTGCCTGCCTTCCTGATTGCCCCTAACCGCTTCTGCCTGCCAGCCTGATCACCCCCTAACCACTCTGCTGCCAGCCTGTTTGCCCTCAACTTCCCTCCTCTGCCGGCCTGGTCATCCCTAACTGCCCTCTCCTGCAGGGTTGATCACCTCCAACTGCCCTCCCTTGCAGGCCGGGTGCCTCCCAACTGCCCTCTCCTGCTGGCCATCTTGTGGTGGCCATCTTGTGTCCACATGGGGGCAGGATCTTTGACCACATGGGGGCAGCTATATTGTGTGTTGCAGTGATGATCAATCTGCATATTACTTTTATTAGATAGGATAGAGGCCTGGTACAGGGGTGGGGGCCAGCTTGTTTGCCCTGAAGGGCGTCCCGGATCAGGTGGGGGTTCCCTTGGGGTGTGGGCGGCCTGAGCGAGGGGACTGTGGTGGTTTGCAGGCCAGCCACGCCCCCTGGCAACCCAAGAGAGGCCCTGGTATCTGGGATTTATTTTCCTTCTACAATTGAAACTTTGTAGCCTGGAGCGGAGCCAAGCCTGGGGCTCCCTCCGAAGCAGGCAGCCATTTGTGTTGGGGTTATAATTGAAACTTTGTTGCCTTAAGCGGGTGGGCCCAGCCAGGGTGTGCGGAAAGCTTTGCTTCCCCTGTTGCCGGCAGCAACCCTGGCCTGCTCTCTCAAGTTCCATTCTGCCGCCATTTGTTTGAATTTGTTTACCTTCTATAATTGAAACTTTGTAGCTTGAGTGGAGGCTTAGGCCTGGCAAGGGCAGGCGGAAAGCTTGGCTTCCTCTGTTACCTAGGAAACTTTGCTCTCTGTGGCTGTAGCCATCTTGGTTTGGATTAATTTGCATACTCGCTCTGATTGGATGGTGGGCGTGGCTTGTGGGTGTGTCGGAGGTATGGTCAATTTGCATATTTGTCTATTATTAGATAGGAGGATAGAGGCCTGGTGCAGGTGTGGGGGCCAGCTGGTTTGCCCTGAAGGGTGTCCCGGATCAGGGTGGGGGTTCCCTTGGGGCATGGGGCGGCCTGAGAAAGGGGCCTGTGGTGGTTTTCAGGCCAGCCACGCCCCCTGGCGACCCAAGCAGATGCCCTGGTATCTGGAATTTATTTATCTTCTACAATTGAAACTTTGTAGCCTGGAGCGGAGTCAAGCCTCCTGCTCGCTCCATGGCCAGCAGACATTTCGGTTGGGGTTAATTCACCTTCTATAATTGAAACTTTGTAGCCTGGAGTGGAGGCCTAGGCCGGCCAGGGCAGGTGGAAAGCTTGGCTTTCTCCATTGCCGGGGGCAACCCTGGCCTGGTCTCTCCAGCTCCGTGGCTGCCGCCATTTCTGTTTGGATTTGTTTACCTTCTATAATTGAAACTTTGTAGCTTGAGTGGAGGCTTAGGCTGGCAAGGGCAGGCAGAAAGCTTGGCTTCCTCCGTTGCCTGGGAAACCTTGCTCTCTGTGGCTGTAGCCATCTTGGTTGGGTTTATTTGCATACTCGCTCTGACTGGCTGGTGGGCGTGGCTTGTGGGCGTGGCTTGTGGGTGTAGCAAAGGTATGGTCAATTTGCATATTACTCTTTTATTAGGTAGGATACTAGAGGCCTGGTGCACAAATTTGTGCATGGGTGGGGTCCCTCGGCCTGGCTAGCGATCGGGGCCAACAGGGGCCATCTCACCCAGTCCCGATTGGGCAGATTGGGGCCGGCCAGCCAGGGGGAGGGACCACGGAAGGTTGGCCGGCCATGGGAGGTTGGCTGTGGGAGCACACTGACCACCAGGGGGCAGTTCCTGTGTTGAGCATCTGCCCCGTGGTGGTCAGTGTGCATCATAGCAACCGGTCAACTAGTCATTCGGTCACTTAGGCTTTTATATATATAGATAGATTAGACAACTATGAAGATAAGAACATGTAGCTCCTAATTTTCAATTCTAGAAAATAAGAAATTTTCATTGAAGTCAACATTAATTTTATTTCTCTTCTCAAAACTTAGATGGCTCTCAATTCTTTACTGAAACAGGAATACTCAATCCTCTTTAATGAAGGTGATTTTATTCCTTTATAACACCAATAAAACTCTAAGACAGTATATCTCAAACAATAATTGCAACACTCTACTGTTGTTAGCTAAATGCTTTTGTGACTCCTGTCTATCAAAAAAGTAAGCAATGAATATTTATGATGAACTTATAATCTGCAAAGCACTATGCCACATATTAAAATTATTTTTACCAAAACACATAGCATATGTTTATTTTCTTAAAGTGACTTCAGATTATTTTAGAGGAAGAATTTCATAACAGTCCTAAAATTTAGGAAGTGGCTGCTGCTACTCTCAGTCATGAACATCATCACCATCATGACCATTACTAACACAGAGACCTTATATTACAAACTAGCATATTCTCTGAGCTTTACTTTTGGAACAAGTTCCTTCAAATTTCGTATGTTTCCTTCAGTGAAATAAATGAAATAAAGAACTTAAAAAATTCACTGTGAAGGCATTATATTTGAAAGACAAGCTAAATTCAGAATTAAAGTTTCTAAATAAATTACATCCAGAAAACAGGAAGGTTAAAATATTTACAATGACAATTAGAAAAAAGATATTTTGCCCTAGCTGGTTTGGCTCAGTGAATAGAACATCGGCCTGTGGACTGAAAGGTCCCAGGTTCGATTCCAGTCAAGGGCATGTACCTTGGTTGTGGGCACATGCCCAGTAGAGGGTGTGCAGGAGGCAACTGATTGATGTTTCTCTCTCATTGATGTTTCTAACTCTCTCTCCCTCTCCCTTCCTCTCTGTAAAAAAATCAATAAAATATATTTTTTTAAAGAAAAAAGATATTTCATATCTGGAAATGATTTTCAGATTTAAAGAGTTTATGTTTAGCTATTAACTTTCAAAAATAGTTTGGCATATATCTTTATAATAAATACAAAATAAATCAGTATACCATATTTTCTGGCGTATAAGACGACTTTTTAACCCAGGAAAATCTTCTATACGCCCAGTCGTCTTATACGCCGGAAAATACGGTAACCAAAAAAAATGGGTGGTGAGTAAAATAGAACTTCTGAAGTAAGGTTAACTCTAATAAAGATACTAAGTCTCAAAATATGTGCATTCATAGCAATATAGTTTGGAAACCAAGTAATTTCAAATCATATATTCCACACTAAGAGAAGTATAGCTCTCTCCATTATATATCATAGCAAATAGTTGCTAACCCCATTTTGAAAAAGAACTGTATATAAAAGAAAATGCTTTCAAGAAAAATACATCAAGAAAAAGATTTGCTTAAAAAATTAAAGAAACGACATGGGCAACAGCATAAAATCCATATGAACAGTTATAATATGCTCAATCAGTACTAATTAAGGACCAATTACACCTATTTAATCGCTAATTTGCATTTTAAAAAGAAACACAAAGTATTTTATTTTAGGTCCAAATTAAGGTTCTGAATTCAAACTTTAAAAGAAACCTAGCTGCCCTAACCGGTTTGGCTCAGTGGATAGAGCGTTGGCCTGCAGACTGAAGGGTCCCAGGTTCAATTCTGGTCAAGGACATGTACCTTGGTTGCGGGCACATCCCCAGTGGAGGGTATGCAGGAGGCAGCTGATTGATGTTTCTCTCTCATCGATGTTTCTAACTCTCTATCCCTCTCCCTTCCTCTCTGTAAAAAATCAATAAAATATATATTTTAAAATTTAAAAAAAAAGAAACCTAGCTGTAATATACTTATGGAAAAATCTCTCCTTAAAAATTAAAACAAGCTAAAAACAAAAAATCACATTTTCAAGTATAGGGCTACACTGATTCCTAATTTACCAAATAAAAGAAAAAGGGATACATATGAATGAAGACATTTATAAGTGTCATTTATCGGCATACAAAGTGTTTTTCAATTATGATAATGCTGTGGCTTTTAAAATAGAGGCACTCCAAAACAATGCTCTTTTTAAAAAAATACATTTTTACTGATTTCAGGGAGGAAGGGAGAGAGAGAGAGAAGGGGGAGAGAGAGAGAGAGAGAAAGAGGAGAGAGAGAGCGAGAGAGAGAGAAACATCAGTGATGAGAGAGAATCATTGACCTCCTGCTGCCCTTCACTGGGGATGGAGCCCACAACCCGGGCATGTGCCCTGATGGAGAATCGAACCGTGACCTCCTATTTCATAGGCTGACTCGCAACCACTGAGCCATGCTGGCCAGGCCAAAACACAGCTCTTAGAACAATTCTCTTGGTTCAATTAGCCCAGGGTTAGAACCCAGCCTCTTGTCATCCACTCCCATGTCCTTCCTGATACTTGCCCTACTCAACCTCCCAGCACATGCAAAAACTACTGTGTCTCCTCCCTACCATTTTTATCCTCTAAATTTTGTACAGCACTTTTAGAGGAATGTTAAAAAGAACAGGGAAGTAGACGGAGATGTTGAAGTTTTATGACAATTTCAGAAAAGGGAACAGGCAAGGCACAGTGTTGCCTACATAGAGCATGCGGTAGCTGCGGGAAGGAAGGTGGCCAGAAGGTTCCTGACACACGCACAATGGCAAGGGAGGGCCAGGTGGGCTGAACTGAGGAACAAATGGGAATTTAGAAACCAGGGCAATCTAGGGGACAGAGGAATAGAACAATAGTTTGAAGGAGAAACAGGTAAAATGTTGCCCAATTTTATCAATCTCTTTAGAAAGATGATCAAAGAAAATTTAAGGTAGAGAATAGGAAATCTAGGGAGTATCAGGTTGAATCCAATAAAATTTCAGTTATTCAACTATTTTTTAAAAGCCAGCAATTTCATGCAGATTAAACCTTAGCTTGATTTACCAGCTAAGGAGGTGGCGAAGAGGAACAAGAGGCTAGGAGTAAAAAAGGCAAAGAGAAGTCCAGAAATGAACGCAAGTCTTGAGAGCGCTGGCGGAGGCTGGACACTGAGAACACATCCTGACGGCACCTGGCAAGGTCTCTGGACTCCCATCTGCTATTTTCAAACCTGCACTTCACTTTGCGAAATAAAGCTGCTCTAACAGGCTGCTTCGACCTGAACACGGCGAGATTTCTTCCAACCAGTCCCTCCGGCTTCATGTGGCCCAAACCCACAGCTGCACTAATGCTGCGGCCCTTGGTTTTTGGTTGTTTTGTTTTGTTGCTGATAAAGGCAGGAAATAAAGAAAGAGGCCAACATGAAGTTGCTAATTCCAGGTCTGTTATTCTACAGCCGAACTCTACCCCACTTCCCTACTGCTGGGACTTCTATTTTTCAGTCTCTGGGGCTGGAAACCTGTCATTTCTCTGAGCAGCCTCTCCTAGCTTCCTTTCCCACCTCTCACTCTAGCCCAGCCCCGAACTGGCCCTTGAACTGGCCCTTCCGGGGTTGTACAGCAGCCTCAGAGCTGGGCTTGCTGTGCCCATGCCTCTCACACAACACTGCTAGGTCATCGTCCAAAAGACCAATTCCCAAAGCCACTCTTCTAGCTCTCCACTGTCATGACTATTTAAGCTGAAATTCAGAATTTCCCTTTAAGGATCCTGGCCTGTCTAGCCAAGAAAATATTTCATTACCGCCCTAAAACTTCGGCCAAGCTGCAAGCTCTTGACCACTGTGTGCTTTTAAAATATGTGCACACATTTGGTACACATCTCCCTCTTAAAAGGTGCAGACTAACACCCTCCCCGCCTTGAGTGTGGGTTGGGCTTAGTGACTTGCTCCTAATGAATACAATATGGGAGAGGTGACAATGTGTGACCAGGTCATAAAATACATCACAACTGCCCCAAACTTGCTCCTTCTTAGATGACTCATTCTGGGGAAGCTAACTATGTGTGAGGACACTCAAGCAGCCCACAGGAGAGGCCCTCATGAGGAACTGAGGCCTCCTGCGCACAGCCAGCATGTTGGGAGCCACCTTGGAAACAAATCCTGCAGCCCTGGCCACTATCTTGCCTGAAGCTCAGGAGAAACCCTGAGGCAGAACTGTCCAGCTAAGACACTCCTGGGTTCCTGACCTCCAGCCTTTGTGTGAGAGGATGTTTACTGTTGTAAGCCCCTAAGTTTTGGAGAATATGCTACACAGCTGTAGATAATTCATACAACCCTGCCCAGCTCTTTCTCAAATCTGTGCCTTGCTCACTCTCCCAACACCCTTTCTCGAGCTTTCAGAATCTAGCTCAAGTTTTATCGCTTTGAGGAGGCCCTTATTTGGTTGGTTTATAAAACCATTTCAACTATCATTTCTCTAACTTCTTTCCCCTTTGAACACTTGTATGCCTACCTGACCCTATCGCTCATTTAGCCTTTATTCATGCATTCCTGTGCCCCTGTGCTCCATGTGTCTCTCCTAAAAATAGCACGCGATCCTTCCTGACTGCAGTCAGCACACTGTAATTAACATACTCAGTAAATATTGCTGAGAAAATGAACAAACCACATACAAACCTGGAACTGTACTTGGTTTGCATAAAGCATGGACTTAGAGCCACACTGTCTCAGGTCTGATAACTTACTAGCTCTTGTCCTTGGGTACTTTGCTTAAAAGCTCTGTAAGCTATTCTTTCCTTAGTGTTTTTAAGTAAGGATTCTATCAGTATGGACCTTAGAGTAGTAAAGATGAAAGAAAATGATGCTTGCAAATCCCTTAGCAAAGTGCCTCGCATAGAGAGTGCTCAACAAATGTTAACTATCATTATTCTTATTAATCACAAATTAGAAAATACTTGCTGACATTCTGGGTCTCTGAAAGTCTCTAGATGTTATCAAGTGGCAATCTAAATTAATACAAAATTCTATAAACTAAAATAGAACTCACGCTTCCTATTAAGATAGTTTTTAATTTTTTTAAACCTACTCTTAACTCAATAGAACTACAGCCTGAACTAATTGTGGGAGTACAGCTTTGACTTATTTTCCTCTTTGTCCTATTAAGATATTAACTTCAAAGCTTTTGTGGGAACACTTAATTACTTGCATTCCTTAACAAGCAGCCACCATCATAGTTTCCAGATTCACTTTTAACTTTTACAGTCCTGGGAAGGCATATAGGACAACCTTACTAGACATATAAACTTACACAATCTCTGGGATAATACAGCTATACATATGTGAACATGCTACGTGAAAGCAAATCAAGTTCACACATCAATCAAATAGAATCCAATAGAATAAATCAATCCAATAAAACATTGCTATGCCATATATCCTGGGGGCAGGGGGGTGACCACTAATGCTATTAATTTTTAAACTTGTTTATAGAGGTATAATTGACATATAACATTATATTAGTCTCAGGTGTACAACGTAATGATTCAATATTTGTACATATTGTAAAATGATCACCACAGTAAACCTAGTTACCATGTGTCACCACACAGTTACACAAGAAACTTTCTCTTGTGACGAGAACTTTTAAGATCTACTCTCTCAGGAGCTTTCCAATATGCAACACAGTGTTATTAACTATAGTCACCATGACTTCTTTATTTTATAACTGGAAATCTGTACTTTTTGACCACCTTCACTCATTTTGCCCACTAGCCTCTCCCTCTGGCAACCGCCAATCTGTTTCCTGTCTCTGTGAGCTTAGGGTTTTTTAATTTATTTGTATTTTCTATCTTAATGCTATTCAAAGACTGAATTACAAGTGTTTCATGAACTCAGAACATTTCTGAGATCATATTTTATAATTTATACATAGTCTTAAGGTGTCTTACTAAAAGGTTAAATATAACAGATGCTCTTTTTTCCTAAAAAATAACCAGAGATCTTTTAATAAAAATCTAATATAATAATTTTCAATCACCAATTTATTGAAAAACAAACACGCATTTTAATTGTGTACAACATCCACTGGAATAAAAAGAACCGCTTCATTCAAATTCTTATTTTCTCTATTCCCCCACAAATACACCTTGAAAACTTCAGTTTTTGAAACATTCAACATCTATCCCTTCACTCTTCATTTGATCTGATACATCATACAACCTGAAATGGAAACAAAGACTGGGAAATCAGCTTGTTTATTCCACCTTATTGTCACACAAAAGTACAAATAATATTCAGTGCATGTGCTAGTTACCTTAGAACTGCCAATCAGGCTTGTTTTGAAACTTCGATTTCAGAGCTGTCAATCATGTGTGTTGTGACAAAGATGCCAGTGTAGAAATAATGCTTTAAAAGATGTAATCTTCATGAACACATTAAAACATAAGTGGACTTCCCTTATAAACCTGGACTTCAGCCCAGCTGGCGTGGGTCAGTGGTTGTGCGTCAACCTGTGAACCTCAGAAGTCAGGGTTTAATTCCCGGTCAGGGCACATGCACAGGTTGCGGGCTTGATCCCCAGTAGGGGGCATGCAGGAGGCAGCCAATCAATGATTCTCTTTCATAGCTGTTTCTATCTCTCCCTCTCTGAAATCAACAAAAATATATTTACAAAATAAAACTGGACTTCAGGATTTTACAGAAAAGTATACCATTCATGAAAAATCAAAATACAACTTAATGAAAAGATTTAGAGAATTTGGCCCTTTAGCCAAAAGATAAGCATGATTTAACCACAAGGATTTTATATTTCTATCTGATAGTAATCAAAAGTATTATGACCATGAGTGGGAATGACAGCATCAAACCGATCTAAATCTGGCATTTTAATTTTTGAAGCTGGCAAAAATATCAATGTAATACATCCCCTCCCCCACCTACCCAACCAATACAACCCAATTTACTATCCACATAGTCATTTACATCTGAAACCAAACATCATTCCTTCCGCCTCACGACTCACAATTACTCAGTCACCAAGACCTGGTCCTTCTGTCCCCTAAACTGCTAACGAAAATCTCCTTTCTTGATCCTCAGGCGTAATTCACGTAATTCTCATCATGTAATTAAGCCAAGGAAGCCACCTGAGTCCCCAGCAGAGCCAGGCTCTCTCTCGCTAAGTATTCTGCAAGTGCGGCTCCCTTCTACCTTCCCCACTTCTATCTCCTACCATCACCCACCCTATAAACTCAGTTCCATGTTAGTTCCTCTGGGAAACCTCCTGGCACAAGCTGACAGGTTCAGTGATCCCCTCTTCTCCAAATCCCCACAGAAGCCAGGAAACCTGTTATATACGTATGTTCACTCTCTATCCCCACAACTGAACCATCACCTCCCTGAGAGCAAGGGTTGCCTTTAATCTGTACATCGCTAGCATTAGACATACAGGTGGCTCATTAAATATTTGCTGACTCCATGAAAAACTGTACATGACCCATTTTATTTAAAAATAAAATAAACAGCTTAATTCTTGAGACTCATAAAATGTATTATAGGTATATTCCATGCCAACCAAAGTAATCAACACCATAAAGCAATATTTTGGACTTAATGATGTTCTTAAGAAATTTACTGATTTACTTACAAATTCACTGTAGGAATTGGTACCACCTCAAATAGTACTTGCGATCCAATAATCCATGTTATTTTCACTACTGGTCCTGCTGGAGGTGTTAAAGTCTCAACCACAGTATCTGCTCATGTCAAAGACACTCAGCACCTGACCAGGTCAGCATACACTGTTCCGATGTGTGACAAACCCTATCGAGAGCTCAGTGAACAGCCGTCAACACAGGCAGGACTGCAACCCGGTCACACCTCACTCTTCAGGAAGTCAGTTATCTGGTGGCATCAAGTCCCCACAGAACCCATGCAGAGTTAAGCTGAGGACTGCTGGAGCTGTCAAAATGCACGCTGAAGTCCAAGTGCACACACTTATCTAGAGAAGAGGCTGCAAGGTTCTTACTCAAGCACTAGTTGTTCTTATTTTTTCAGCACAACAAATCTGGTAACCAGTTTCCCAGGCATCAGAATATTAGAAGAAGAAATTAAGAGGTCTAAGCTAAAAATGCAAACACAGGAGCAGCAACAGAAAAAAAAAAGATGACACCCATAGGTGAAACACAAAAACTACATAACTGGGGGTAATGTGGTTAAGGAGCAATAATTCTATATATTTGAATTATGATACAACACAGAAATTAATGTTTATTACTTTGATCCTGGTCATCAAAAACAAAGACCAAAAAAAGCAGGTTAAACTACTTTAGGTCTAACAATGTTCAAAGAAAGTAGATGACATTTTACAAAAAGAATCAATCTAATAATTAAAAATTAAGTATTACATCTATAAAGAATCAACTTTCTACGCTTTGTAGAATAAACTTATTATTCCCAAGTAACTACAGGGATGCTGACTCTAAGCTACTAATAATTGCCAGACATTAAGTTCTTGTAACCACAGGTATCACTATAATTATGATAAAGCATTCATTCTGAAACAAAACCTGGACCCACTGTTCATCAGCTAATTGCTGGTAACACTATCCAAGCACACTGTGGACACCACACCAAGGGCCCCGGTGTACCATAACCATGGACACCGTAACTAAGACACTGTAACAGGTGACCTACAGTTCTTGAACAGACCTCCATCAAGCTTCATTACCACATGCCTTCAAGGTCCCTGCATTAAACTGATTCCTATGTGAGACTGTTTTAGGAGGTTTTTATGAGATATTAAGAACTCTATATTGTAGGATTTAGAGAACAGCACTTGAGAGTGAAGAGAACATTCCCGGCACTGGTAACACAGCTCTAGGTCGGAGCCCCTGCCTTGGTAATAAGCAATTGTATGACTGGAATGCTTCATGCTCAGAGACTCATTTTCTTGATTTGGTAAATGGGGGTAATAGCTTCCACTTTCTATGCTTCTTAAGGAGGAATAAATCAGATGACATACATAAAGTCCAATGTAGGTTTTAAAAAACCTAGCTATCATGATTATCACATGGGATAGGGCCGCGGTCGGCAAACTGCGGCTCGCGAGCCACATGCGGCTCTTTGGCCCCTTGAGTGTGGCTCTTCCACAAAATACCATGGCCTGAGCGAGTCTATTTTGAAGAAGTGGCGTTAGAAGAAGTTTAAGTTTAAAAAATTTGGCTCTCAAAAGAAATTTCAATCGTTGTACTGTTGATATTTGGCTCTGTTGACTAATGAGTTTGCCGACCACTGGGATAGGAAAAGGGACCTTAATCCACACTAGGACCAGTTTGGGAAAGTGTATGCCGTATTATTGACACAGGAAAAATGTCTGAAGAAAAGGGCAGGCAGCTTCACATGATGGGCAGAGTGTTTTATATTTTTAAGTAGCAGAAGCTCTCTGACTCATAGGAGTGCTTCATGGAAAAGTAGACTGAAGTGAGGACTCGTTAAAAAATATACTCGTATGCTGCAAAGACATTAACTTAGCGATTAATGCACATGTCCTACTGTGGGGCCAGGCCTTCTCCCCGAGTAGAGGCTCAATCCTGGGGCCCGGTGCTGATTTCCTGACACAAACAATCCCCCACTGCAGTGTCTGCAATGGCCAGAGGCAGCCATTTCAGTGTAAAACGGGGACAGAAGGACATTTGGAAAGCAATTCCTTCCAGATTTCTATGATCTGACCCCTCCAATAGTTATGGTTTACTCGTTCAAATTCAATAACAATTTTGTTTAAAAACAAAATCTCTCCTTTATGAGAAGTCTTTCCAAAATTATATTTCATAAGAACAAAAACCCTTTCTGTACTCATATTTTATTAGTTTAGGCAATAATCAAATATATTACTTAACAAGAATATAAACAGGTTTTGGAACAAACACAACTAGCTTTTGCTAAAGATATACCTCAACTGGAAGAAGCAAAAGTGCCCAGGTTAGTAGAGGACATCTACTTTCTAACTGTCCATGTAGTACTGGTATCAACAGTGGGTTTTATAGAAAAGAAGAGAATGTTCATTAACTCAGCAAGTCATTACTTCAATTAATTACCAGAAGTTAGTGCCAGAGTCATTCTGATTTGTTACAATATAATTTCTGATTGCAAGACAGAAGCTGATATGAAAGAAAAACAATATAAGTTATAACTTTTGAGGTGGGTACTGTAAAAATTAGGCCCCATCCACACCTCTAAAATCTCAAAATTTACTTATAATATTTCTATTTTGCAATTCACTCTAACTAGATCACACTACTGAACATGCCTAAATACTAGTTTATATTCTGAATGTTACTATTAATGTAGTGTATTTCTAGAACTAATTTTTCTTTTAAAAATGTTTCTCAAACATTTTACTTTTTTGTAGTAGAAATATCCACCACCACTCCCCACACTTTAAACGTTGAATGCAGAGCTGCTCCGCCCCAGAGCAATCGCGGCAGCCTTTCTGCACAACTCTAGCGCTTCCTGGGACAAAGGCCAAAACCGTTTCTTTAAGCCATAATCAAAAACTAATGTAAAATAATTATTCATTTACCCTGTATCAGTCACTGTCAGTTAATAAACAAAAGTTTTTTCTCAAAAAAAAAAAAAAAACCCAAAAACTAATGTAAAAGAAAAAAAGTTATAGAACTTATTAAAAGGCTTGTGCCTCACTCATTCGGATACTCGGTTAACCCAAATGATTTCTGATCTTATCCATTACTCCAAGTTTGAAAGGCCACTGAATTTATTGAAAGCAATAATAAAAAAATTAAACCATTTTGTTAAGCTGGGTATTTTATTAAATTTGAGTTTTCATGTATCTTATTAATATTTAAATGATCCTACAGTAGAATAGATTCAACTACACACAACTCTAAATGAAGAGAAAAATGGTTCTCAAAAGGGATAGAAAAGGTCAGGCTGATGAATAATAAACAAATTAGGTAAATACTTACATCTTATTTAAAGTCACTTAAATAAATACATCAGAGCAGGAATCTGCCAGAGTATGTGCAGTCAGCGGCCTGACATGAAGGCAGAGAGCAAACATGTGTCCAGCCAGTCAGCTGCTGCATCCTGTCATGTCCTCTACACCTGCTGGCATGCAGTGGAGACCAGAGACCTGTTAGATCTCATCGCTTCCCATTTGGTGTTGTCATCTTTCCACCAATGATAAAGGCTACAGGTAAGATTTGAATTAAATGTCTCCCACCCTCAAATTCTGGTTTGGATTCAAGTAGAAAGGCAACATAACTGAAACAGTACTTTAAAATATGGTAGCCCGTCCGGCATGGCCCAATGGTTGAGTGTCGACCTATGAACCAGGAGGTCCGCAACCAATTCCCTGTCAGGGTATATACCCAGGTTGCAGGCTCGATCCCCAGTAGGGGGCGTGCAGGAAGCAGCCAATCAATGATTCTCATCATTGATGTTTCTCTCTCTCCCTCTCTGTTCCTCTCTGAAATAAAAATAAAAATAAAATATTGTAGACAGTAAGATCAGTATACTTTCAAAGCTAAGTGACAAGCAGCTGTAAGAGCCCCGGAGGAGGGTCTCAGAAAGAACCGAAGCATCTCTACTGGACAACTATTTTGTAAAGAGTATAACCCTCCTTTCCCGGATAAATTGGAAACTGGACAACAAAGAACTGGCTAAGTAGAAAGTTTTTCTCAGAAAAACTGTCCGTAGACCCAGAGCGGTAGTTGTGCTCCCGGCATCAGAGCGTGTCCCGGAGGGAGGGGGAAGGAAGCAGGCAGCCAGGCAGGTGCAGTCCGGCTGCAGTGAGCCACCCCCGAGCACACTGCTAGAAAGAACTGCTAGACTGTGGAACCAGAGCCACAGGGCTTACGCCGTGACTGCTGTTTATCATTTGGGAAAACAAAGGATGAACAGTCAACTCTTCCCCAAAACTATTTTCACTGCTTTGAGAAGACATGAATCTGGCCCCAACTTGGCAAACTGGCATTATGAGAGAAATAAGCATATTTTCTGTCTTTTTTAAAACCACCAACTAAAGTCCAATAATCTACTTTAGAAATATCTCAACTTTATGGAAACACTATTAAAGCACTTGGAAATGACTGTACTTACTCTCCGTCCACTTCTGGTCTTGTGCACACGCAATGAAACTTGCCGCCAAAATCTATGTAAAGATCCTTCTCCACAATATGGAAGATTCGCCCAATGACGATTTTATCCTTGGCAGGTCCCATCTGAGTGAGAGGAGAATGTCTCAGCATAGACGCGAAGGATTCCACGCCTTTCAGAGAGCCCTAAATATGAAAAGAGGTATTTATGTGCATATAATTCAATATAAAGATATAATACGGTGGATATAATAAAATCTTACTGGGGAAGTTTAAAAGTCAGTTTGCTGTATATTTACATTTTGCAGCAATCGTAAAAGAGATTTACATAGGATTTTGCTTTAAAAAGCCAGGTATACTCTTCAACTTCATTTTTTCCTTTTACTTCGTGAAGAGGAGCCAGCGTGGCCGGGTGGCCGAGTGAAACCAGGACTCTGAGCAGGGTTCGGAGTGGCCTTGGACAAAGCCTCCTGCCTGGGGAGGAGGGGAGTCTGAGCCTGTGAGGAGGGCATCCCAGGAGGCGACGGACTTACTCCTAGTACTGACCACCTGCAAAAACATGCCTTCCAATTCAGGCTTAGGGAGAGTGACCGTTCTTGTAATACAATTTTCACACAGTAAGATAAAAATGATTAAGGGTCCTGCAATTAGCAAGCTGAACATGAGTTCATAATGCAGTATTTTTAATGGCTTGACCCTGTTATAATTTTATTCAAAGGAAAACAGCTTCTTTAATTGTTTTGTGTTGTCACTTTCTAGTTGTTTTACATACTGGAATTACTGAGGGATGACTGAACGAATAATGCAGGCTGATTACTTTTTTAAAACTTACAGTTTTTCCAAACCTATGCTCACCAGGGCCTGAATTTTGGAGGCAACAAATACCTTATTTGAACATGCCTCTCCAACCTTTACACCAAGGGACCCGAAAAGCTGCCCATTCGGACTGGGGCCCAGAACAAGACAAGGCTCTGCAACAGGTCCAGGCCACCAGGCAGGCTACTCTACTGCTCGGCCTTTACAACCCGGCACGTGGGGGTGCCTGGACGTATCTGTGCCTCGTGCCACGCAGAATGGAGACTCTGACAAGCCTCTCCAGGTGACTCTCAGGTGACTGAAGGACAGTGGTGAAGGCATAGCCACACTGAGCAGTTCACCTGAATGATCATTTTGCCTGGACAAAGACAGGGCCAAGGTATGAATCTATGTTGATTTGTGTGAAGTGACCCATGATTTTGCTGGATGGTCGGGGATTTAGAAGTAACATAATTGGAAAATAGATGACAGGTGGTCTGGGAAAGACATGTAGCTACCATAGATCTCTCTGAATGGACACAGAGTGGAAGAACGAATGAGTCACATGGGAATGATTTCTTCAGCAGAGAGGAAGCTTAATAATCAGGGGACAAGACAACCAGTCCTGTGGACATCAGTCAAGCTCTTTCCCCTCGCAAATGGGTTCAAGAACACAGTGGCCTGGCAGCAGGGATGTGCTTCCGTGGCAGGGGCCGGAGGGGTATCTCAACATGTCCTGGACCACCGGACAACCAGAAATTTCGCCAAGGCTGCAGGACCCTGAATTTCTGTGGGAAGAAACACTGCCTTATACTCACTCAACACTGCTAAATGACCAACCGCCAAGAGCAGAGACCAGCACTAAGCTTCCAATACAGCAGCACTGCCGGGGAGGGTCAGCCGGCCCCTGGTGGCAGGGTGGTTACACAGGACCACTCTAAATGAGTATATTATCACTGGAATAGACACTCGGAATATGGATTTGCCTTCCCTGCCCACAAAGCTTCCATCAAAACCACCATCCATAAACTAAGAGAATTTCATAGTCATAGTCATGATATGCCACACAGCACTGCTTCTAACCAAAGAAATCATTTTACAGGAAATGATGTGGGATAATGGGGTTGGTCTTTCCAGTGCTGGGCCTGACAGACTAGTGAAATGGTTTTTTAAATTAAACTTCCTATTTTTGAGACCACTGTAAATACACATGCAATGGTAAGAAATAACACATGGAGATCCCCGCACCTTTGTCCCAGTTCTCCCAATGGTAACATCTGGTAAGACACAGTATAACATTACACCCATCGCATTCGGATTTTATACAATTTTATCACATAGGAAGGCTCATGTATTTGCCACCACAGTCCAGTTGCAGGACAGTTCTAGCGCTACATTTTGCTCTCCATCTCCCTTCTGCCCACCCCATCCCTAAATTTCAGTAACTACCAATCTGTTCCCCATCTCTATAATTTTGTCATTTCAAGAACGTCACTCAAATGGAATCACAGGGTCCGTAACCCTCTGGGACTGGCTTTTTTCACTCAGCATGATTCCCTTGAGATTCTCAGGCTGATGTGTAAATCAGCTGCTTGTTCCTTTGTATTGCTAAGTAGTATTCCATGGCACAGATGGACCAGTTTATCTAACCATTGATCAGCTGAAAAGATATCTGAGCTATTTCCAGTTTGGGCTATTACAAGTAAAGCTACTATGAACATTTGTGTACAGGTTTTTATATGAACGTAAGTTTACATTTCTCTGGTATCAATATTCTCTGCCTCAGTTTGCACTTATTTCCTGTGGGAAAACCCAATGTCTCAACTAGGCCAAGGCACTTGTTGAGCAGCCTACTCCTGGATGGGGCATCTACCATTCATGCACCCTCTGCCAACTGCCAACACCACAGTACCCAAAGCTTTAAACTGCATCAACACTGTTGAATTTTATTCCCATATCCCCACCCTACAAACCAGGCTCCATTCAAACGTGAGTTTCCTTTATTTCCCATTATTTAATGCTGATCAAAACAAACCCAAGAGTTGTAATCATGTTACAAAACTTAATGTAAATAAAAGAAAAATTTAATATGACATTTAAAAGAAAAATCAAAATAAAACAAAGCCTACACACATTAAAAGGAGAGCAAGGCCCTCCTTTTGGCTCAGTGGATAGAGCGTCGGCCTGCGGACTGAAGGGTCCCAGGTTCAATTCCAGTCAAGGGCATGTACCTTGGTTGCGGGCACATCCCCAGGAGGAGGTGTGCAGGAGGCAGCTGATCAATGTTTCTAACTCTCTGTCGTTATATATATATATATATATTTATATATAATAATAAAAATATAAATATATATTTTTTAATAAAGGAGAGCAAGATTTTCAAGCAAAAATGAGACTCAAGAAAGATATAAAAATAGTAAAAGCTAATGCTAATTTAAGAAATCATAAGAGTCTGACTGCTTAGAAATAAATCATATGATCACCCACAAAACAAATACATGCAGAATATATTCTTTTTTTTTTTTAGAAAATGTATAGTATTATTTATAAACATTTTATTGATGTTGACAAAAACTTACTTTCCCTAGAGATTCATAGCTACTTCCAACACACTCTTTCATTATTTTTATATTAACTGGTCATTTCTTTTAAACACGCTTTGAAAATGTTAGATTCCACTTTGAAACTAAAGATTTCAGAAGATTTTTATTACAAACTCAGAAATAATGCTCCTAGAATTCGCTAATGTAAAACCAGCAGCACTATGGTTACACACAAATATTTTCAACATTCTGTTACATATTAGTTTTTTTAAATATTGATATAATTTTTAAAGTTGTCAATATAAAATTGGTGAGAAAACAAAAGGTTAAATAAAACTATATGATATTGCTACTACATGAATTTAACAGACTTAAAACATATTCAAAATATGAGCATTTCCCCTCTTATATAGAAAAAAATCCTTTAAATAAGCTATATTTTAGCCTTTCCCAGTAAATCATATATATATATATATATACACACATATATATAAATATAAATATTCTGATTTAAGTATTCTGTGGACTGGGATATTCCAGCATTTTGAAATAAAAAATGCCAATAAAAATGTTCATGAAAAAGTGAAAAGTAGCTCAGCTGGCGTGACTCAGTGGTTGAGCATCGACCTATGAACCAGGAGGTCACAGTTCAGGTCAGGGCACATGCCCAGGTTGTGGGCTCAATCCCCAGTGTGGAGTGTGCAGGAGACAGCCAATCAATGATTCTCTCTCGTCATCGATGTTTCTATCTCTTCCTCCCTCTCCCTTCCTCTGAAATCAATTTCCAAAATAAAGGAAAAAGTAACATTTACAAAATATCTGCATAAAATCTATCACTAAAATGAAACTATAAACTGTCTTGTAACATCAGTATTCCAAATAAATAAGCTAAAATAGTAAATGTTATTCTCCATCTTAAAATAATACAATGTTCTATTGTGTGGTCTTAAAAACTCTTGCAAACCATTTTTTCAATGTGCTGAAGAGTAATATGCCACCCTCTACCTTAAAAAACAGTAATACTCATAAAGCATAAAACCAATCTCTGCTCAACTACTGCCACCTTGTGGCTATAAAATGGGTGATGAGCTCCCAACTGGCTTAACAGGTTCTATAAATCTCTACCAACAAGAGGGGTAAAGGTTTAAAAAAATTTTTTAATAAAAGAAATAAGAAAAAGGTGTCAGACTTCAAAAATAGCCCTAGCCGGTTTGGCTCAATGGATAGAGAGTCGGCCTGTGGACCAAAAAGGACGGGGTTAGATTCAGGTCAAGGGCACGTACCTTGGTTGCAGGCTCCTCCTCGGTCCAGGCCCTGGTAAGGGAGCATGCAGAAGGCAACCAATCGATGCATTTCTCTCACATAGATATTTTTTCTGTCTTTCCCTCTCTTCCACTCTCTCTAAAAATCAATGGAAAAAAATATCCTTACTCCTCGGGTGAGGATTGAATTTTTTTTCTTTTTTTTAAAAAAGAGTAAATGTCCTCGGGTGAGGATTTTTTTTTTTAAAAGTATATATGTATATATACATACACACATAAAAAGATATATATATATATGAAACTAGGGTGTCTATATGTTGGTCACAAAAATGAAAAGAACTTGGTCCCTACCCTGAAAAAATGGAAAAAAACACACACTTGTTGAAGAGACAGATGCATAAACCAATATTAAAGGTAACGAGGCAAGGGAAAGAGAAGTGGGTAAATGGGAAAAGGGCGCCTACAAACCTCACACAAAACAATGGCATTTCATGTCATTTAAACTATCCACAGACATTTGAGGATAAGGAATTCATGATTAAATTCCTACCTGCAGGGGAAAGTTCCTTTTAAAGATAACTTGTTTGGCTCTTACTGAATAAGACTTATTTCTTTTTTTAAATATATTTTTATTGATTTCAGAGAGGGAGAGAGAGAAAGAGAAACATCTTACCTTATAATAGACAAATATGCAAATTGACCGCACCTTCGCTATGCCCAAGCCACGCCCACCAACCAAGTCACGCCCATCAACCACACCCACCAGGAAACTGTTGCAGGGAAGCTGGGGTGTGGCGGAGCCCAAGGCCGGGAAAGCCGCCCGAGGCTTTCCCGGCCTTGGCTTTCCCGGCCTTGGGCGCCTGCACCGATTGCATGAGATCACTGGGGGTCGGCTCTTGCGATCTGTAGCAGGGACGCTGGGTGCAGCCGAGCCCAAGGCCACCGCCCAGGGCCAAGCCCGGACCCTGAAAGAAGGCAGAAGGCGGTGGCCACAGCCAAGGCCTGGGTCCCCGGTGCCGGCAGAAAACTGGTGCAGGCAGCCAGGTGAATGAAGGTCTATTGCACGAATCTTCGTGCAAATGGGCTACTAGTCAAGGATGAGAGAGAATCGTCGATTGGCTGCCTCCTGCCTACCCCTCACTGGGATTGAGCCCATAATCTAGGCATGTGCCCAGACTGGGATTCGAACCCTGACCTCTGAGCCATGACAGCTGGGCTGAATATCACTTATTTCTGAGGTGTGCATACAGACACATAAGTCTGGACTTTTAGGATAAGAATTAAATCAATGGGTACAATTTCAACCACTGAACCGAATAAATTTAATTCCAATTCAAATCAACAAATATATATTCAATCCCTACTTACGTGTAAGGCATTATGCAAGGAATGAAAAGGGTGAATAATGAATGAGTCCTGGCCAGAGTGGCCCAGTGGTTGGAGCGTCAGCCTGCACATACCTGGGTTGCAGTTTCAATACCCCACCCTGATCAGGATGAGTTTGGGAGGCAAGCTGAGTGCAGGATGTGTCTCTCTCACATAGCTGTTTCTCTCTCTCCCCTCCCTCCCCCGCCCACCTTCCACTCACTAAAAAAATTAATGGGGAAAAACATCCTTACTCCTCGGGTGAGGATTGAACTTTTTTTTTCTTTTTTTTTAAAAGGGTGAATAAAAATGACCCCTAATGTAATACAGAAAAGAGGATAAAACAAATTCACAATGACTTCAATATAACTTAAGAGTTGTGTGTGTACCATAAAGATAGTATAAAACAAAGCCCCGACATTCAAAAGGAGTTTCATCTGGTTGGGGAGATGACAAAGGCCTAATTAAAGAGGCGGCTTTTCCAATGGACTCTGCAGGCAGGGCCACTAATTCCAGGGGAAAGAGAAAAGGTAAAGAAATATAGATTTGTTTAAAGAACAGCAAACTGTTTATCTTCCAAAAAAATTTTTTAAGCAGAAGCCATGTTACAAATGGAATCTTAATCTTACATAGAGCCCTAATATATATAACATACATGTAGTCTTCTGTTGATATAGTTGTATTTTATGAATTCAAATTGATACCATTTGCCCGGCCAGTATGGCTCAGTGGTTGAGCATCAACCCATGAACCAGGAAGTCAAGGTTCGAGTCCCGGTCAGGGCACATGCCTGGGTTGTGGGCTCAATCCCCAATAGGGGGCATGCAGGAGGCAGCCAATAGATTATTCTCTCATCACATGTTTCTATCTCTCTCTCTCTCTCTCCCCCCCTCTCCCTTCCTTTCTCTGAAATAAATAAAAACATTTTTAAAATTTATTAAGTAAAAAAAGTAAACATGCCATTATTTTGATAAAAATCTCAAAGTGATATCAAAAAAGTCCACTTACAATACCCCACATGGATAAGGGGGTGAGGCAACAGGCACTGTCACACACTGTAAGTGGGATGTAGCACAAACAGGCTCTATCAAAAATGCAAACTGTGTGTACACTGTGACCCAGCATATGGTCCATAAATATGCAAAAATGTAAATGTTCACTGTAGCATTGTCTGTATTAAAGGGGGAATAAAACAGAAAAACACCTAGAGGCTCATTAATGAGAGCCTGGTTAAATAAATTATGCCATGGAATACCAAGCAAATATTTTTTTCAAAGAGGTATATACACTCAACACATGTGTAATGAGAAGGAAAAATATTTGAAGTTATACATACTTAAGTAAAAATAGCAATTTTCAGTAACAACTAAAATATACTGCTTACTAAGTCTCAGGCACTTATGCTGTGTTTACATAATGAATTCATTTAATCTCAATAATCCCATGACATAGGTTTTTCTTTTATAAAAAAGGGAATGAGCCATAGCTGGTTTGGCTAGTGGATAGAGCGTCAGCCTGCAGAGTGAAGGGTCCCAGGTTCAATTCCAGTCAAGGGCACATACCTGGGTTGCAGGCTTGATCCCCGAGGAGGGGGGGGAGGGCGGCGTGCAGGAGGCAGCCAATCAATGACTCTCTCTCATCATTGATGTTTCTATTTTTCTATCCCCTCCCTTCCTCTCTGAAACCAATAAAAGTATTTTTTTAAAAGGGAATGATACACATATATTAAGTAATTTTCCAAGGAAACAAGCTAGTAAATAATAGAACCATAATTCAAACCAACATTTGCTGGATCCAGAGTTTAGACTCTGAAACAGTAATAATGTACTTCAAAACTGTACCAACCAATTTGTGTGTTTTTAAGTATAATTACACTTATACTTAATGAGCTTATCCTATCTAATAAAGAGGGAATATGCTAATTGACCATCACTCCATCACAAAGATGGCTTCATTGACAGCTGAGGCCAAGTTCCCATAAGGAGCCTTAACAAGCAATCAGCAGGGACCTGAGGCTACGCCCTCCCCCGCCCCCGTGGGGCTTGACAGGGGATTTCAGGCCGTGTCCCCCACCCAGCAGGGCTTGACAGGGGACCTCAGACCGTGTCCCCCACCTGGCAGGGCTTGACAGGGGATTTCAGGCCATGCCCCCCACCCGGCAGGGCTTGACAGGGGACCTCAGACCGTGTCCCCCACCTGGCAGGGCTTGACAGGGGACCTCAGGCCGTGTCCCCCACCTGGCAGGGCTTGACGGGGGACCTCAAGGTGCACTTCCCATCCTGGTGCTGGGCTAGGGGACCTCAGGCTGCTCCCCCTGCCCAGCGCCAGGCCGGGGGACTTCAGGCCATGCCCCCCACCAGGTGGGGCTTGACAGGGGATTTCAGGCTGCACCGCCCGCCTCGGCACCAGCCAGGGGACCTCAGACCGCATCCTCCGCCCAGCGGGGCTTGACAGGGGACCTCAGGCTGCGACCCCCGCCCCAGCACCGGGCCAGGGGACCTGAAGCTGCGACCCCTGCCTGGCTGGGCTTGACAGGGGACCTCAGGCCGTGCCCCACACCACCCAGTGGGGCTTGATGGGGGACCTCAAGGTGCACCCCCAGTGCTGGGTCAGGGGAACTCAGGCCCCTCCCGGTGCTGGGCCAGGGGACCTGAGGCTGCACGCCCCCCCCCTGCCTGGAGGGGCTTGACAGGGACCTCAGGCCATGCCCCCCACCCGGCGGGGCTTGACAGGGGATCTCAGGTCATGTCCCCCACCTGGCAGGGCTTGACGGAGGACCTCAAGGCATGCCCCCTGCCCCGGTCTGGGCTGGGGGACCTCAGGCCATGCCCCCCCGTCCTGGCGCCAGGCCAGGGGACCTGAGCCTATGCACCCTGCCCGGCAGGGCTTGACAAGGGTGGGACTGGCCAGGTCTGGATCTAGCCCAGTGGTGGGGGGGGGGGCGGCTGGGTCTGGGTCTCACGCGATTTTGAGGTGCATGTGGGTGGGCGGGGACTTGACTCTGGGTCCCATAGTGTGCCCCAGACTCTGATAGGAGGAAGGTTTTCACATACATTTTACTAATTTTCTTTCATCTCTGACACTTCTATTATAGAGAAAGGGCAAATAGCAATATTAAATTATTTCCTCTAATTAATCCCCTTTTAACGTGCACGAATTTTGTGCACCGGGTCACTAGTCTATAATAATAAAAGTGTAATATGCTAATTAGACCGGACATCCTTCCAGATGACCTTCCAGATGAAGCTGGGGCTGCGAGGGCTGAGCCCCTTGCACGAATTTCATGCATCAGGCCTCTAGTCTATATATTAAAAGCCTAAGTGACCGTTACGGTGGAACGACCAGAACAACCAGTCGCTATGATGCGCACTGACCACCAGGGGGCGACGCTCAACGCAGGAGCTGCCCCTTGGTGGTCAGTGTGCTCCCACGGGGGGAGCACCATTCAGCCAGAAGCTGGGCTCACGGCTAGCAAGCACAGCGGTGGTGGCAGGAGCCTCCCCCGCCTCCGCTGCAGGAGAGTGGTAAGGAACAAGGGATCCTGGATTGCAAGAGGGATGTCCAACTGCCAGTTTGGCCAACAGGCAGACAGCCCCTGAGGAGTCCCAGACTGGGAGAGGATGGAGGCTGGGCTGAGGGACACCCCCAAGTGCATGAATTTCGTGCACCGGGCCTCTAGTCTTACCTAATAATAGACAAACACATAAATTGACCGTACCTCTGCTATGCCACCAGCCAATCAGGAGTGATATGCAAATTAACCCAACAAAGATGGCGGTTAATTTACATACTCAGCCACCGAGTGACGGGGCGGGACACTTGCCAGGCGTTCTGCCCCACCCCCGGTCTCTCAGGGCCTCTGGCAGCATGGGAAGGCGGGGCCGGAGCGGAAAGAGGAGGCTCCTGGAGCAGAAAGAGGCGGCTCTGGGGCCTGAGCGGAAAGGGGCTGGGCCAGAGTGGAAAGGTGGTGCCAGCAGCCAGGGAAAGGAAAGCCCATTCTAGCATGAATCTTTGTGCATCGGGCTTCCAGTGTATATATAAAATCTCTGGAAATTGCCATTTTAAAAATACAGGAGGAACTCAGGAAGATAGCGAAGTAAGTAAACGCAGCACTCGCTGCCTCCCTCAACATCAAAATTACAACTAAAATACAGAACAACGTTCATTTAGAAGCACCTGAAATTTGGCTGAATGGAAATCCTACAATTGGAGAAGTAAAGAAGAAAGCACATTGAGACGGGTAGGAAGCATGGAACAGGCTGGTCCAACACCTACGTGTGGTGTTTTTTAATGGGGAGGGATAGCTCAGCTGTGGAGGCCTCCAGTGAGGAGCAAGGGTTCCCAGCCCCAGACCAGATCCCTCAGCCCAGTTCCCAGTGCTGGGAAGAGAAGTCCCCATAACTTCAGGCTGTAAAAACCAGTGGGGATTGTGGCTGAGTGACAGGGAGGCTGCTGGAGATCCAGGAAGTTCCTCTTAAAAGGGCCAGCACATGGACTTACTCAGACTCATCCCTCTGGGCTCCAGTGCTGGGGCAGCAGTTTAAAAGGAACCTGGGGCATTCGGGGAGAAACTGGATTGACTGGCATCAGGGCAAGTACTCGGGCAGCTTTCTCCCAGACAGGGGTGCTCACAGAGTGCATTGTTCCTATGTTGACATCTTCTCCATCACAGAGCTGACTTGCAGGCTCCATCAACCTGGATCACACTGTTTCCACCACCCTAATGATTCCCTGAGACCCAATTTGCTGCCCTACCCGAGCTGTTTGCAGCAGCTTTTCCATATGTCCTGGCTCAGGCTTCAGGCTTTCCTAAAATCTCTCAAACAAGCAGCACCTGGAGTCAGCATGCCTATCAATAAGAGGCCCAAGGCCCAGCACTAGCAGCAAGCTGCCTTGCTTCACAGCTTGGCCTCATCTGGACACTTCCAAACCCAACACAAGTAGCAGCCATCTGCAGATTGCTCTGTAGCTCCTGCTGGGTGGCCCCAGGCAGTGGCTGACTTTGCATCTCCCAGGAGGCTCCAGAGCCAGTGCACCTGGTGAACAGCTTCTGACCATACCAGATTACAATTCTACACATCCACAAGTGACACATTCAAGGGGGCGGACTCAGTAAGTACCAAAGCCCCACATAAGCAAATCCTGCTCCACAGGATTGTCTCCTGCACAGCAGCTCTTCTGCTGCTGTCGCAGCTGGTCTTCACAGCCAATTGGCCTGGAGGTCAACTCCTCCCAGACGCCAATAGTAATCAAAGTTCAACTACAACAAGACTGTGCACACAGCCCACACAGGGGTGCACCTAGAGTGTCCAGCTCAGGTGACTGGAAGGCTGAACCACTGGGCCCTACAGGACACCTACTACACTAGGCCACTCTACCAATTCCAGAAGACATAGCAGCTCTACCTACTACATAGAAACAAACACAGAGAAGCAGCCAAAATGTGGAGAAAAAGAAACAGGTCACAAATGAAAGAACAGGAGAAATCTAAAAAAAAAAAAAAAAAAAAACTAAATGAAATGGAAGCAAACAAACTACTAGATACAGAGTTCAAAACAATGGTTATAAGGATAATCAAAGATCTTAATGAGAGCTTGTCAGAGCCAGCAGGAGCACTGCTCAGCATTGTCGCTCTGAGTTGTTCTGTGTCCATATATTCTAAATTCTTCCTGACTACACCAGGGCTGGTTCCTTCTCGAACCCTGCCCACTGTACTAATGGTTGGGAACTTAGTCCAAGTTCCTCCTTTATCCTCTGCTCACTGAGACACAGGTCAATTCTCGGTGGTGGGGCAGACAGAGAAGCCATGCGAGGTTGTGGGTATATAAGAATGGGTCTTTACTGCAGAAGCCAATGGCCATACAGCCATCAGACAAAACAGTTCTCCACAGCAAAGTCCATACAACAGGCAGGCAGCCGTACACCGGCTGGTGAACAGATACATCTTTCCCACAAAGCAGCATTAGTCTCTGAACCTACAGCTATTATATGAGCAGCCGCATGCTGCCTCTAGACACCTAGCTTTACACAGCAATAGTACCTGAGCTCTCCCTTGGAGCTTCAGCCTCAGCAGCTTCTCCTGTCTTCCTTGCCCAGCACACTGGCTGGTTAACATGGTAGCTATATCTGAGCTGTCTGTGAGCTCTTAGCCTTACGTCGTAGCAGTATCGACTCTCAGCTCCCCGTCTGAGCTCTCTAGCCTCTCTTGCACACATAGAAGCTACAGTCTCTATGTCTGCCACCTCTGCTTCTTTACACACTCTACTTTGCCCAGCTGCTTTCTCTAGCAGACTCCTATCAGTAACCTGTATATTATTCCAGAGACAAAGATGCTAGCTGCTGGGTTACATCAATCATTTGGGTTACAGAAGGGCACAGTGTACTGTGTCCTTGCACCCGCTCGGTATCTTAGCCTGATTATGATTCCCAGGCTCAGAGTCCTTGGACATCCCATTTGGGCTCATGAAAGAACAGCCTTGAACATCCTGGTGTATGAATAACCAGGCCTCTGTGCTCTCATTAGCATGGTTCCCACAGAGCTTCAAGGGGCTTAGTGAGAACATCAAAGACATGAAAAAGGACCAGTCAGAAATTAAGCATACACAAACTGAAATAAAGAATAATTTACAGGGATTCAACAGTAGAGTGTTCTGAGTATCAAATCAACGATTTGGAATATGAGGAAGCAAAAAAACACCTAATCAGAAGAGCAAAAAGAAAAAAGAATCCAAAAATATGAAGAAAGTGTAAGGAGCCTCTGGGACAACTTCAAGCATACCAACATTTGCATAATGGGGGTGCCAGAAGGAGAAGAGAGAGAGCAAGATATTGAAAACCTGTTTGAAAAAATAATGACAGAAAACTTCCCTTACCTGGTGAAAGAAGTAGACTTACAAGTTCAGGAAGTGTAGAGAGTCCCAAATAATAGGAACCCAAAGAGGCCCACACTAAGACAGATCATAATTAAAATGCCAAAAGTTAAAGACAAAGAGAGAATCTTAAAGGCAGCAAGAAAAAAGCAGTTAGTTACCTACAAGGGAGATTTCTGATTTCTCAACAGAAACTTTGCAGGCCAGAGGGAGTGGCAAAATATGTTCAAAGTGATAAATAACAAGGATCTACAACCAAGATTACTCTACCCAGAAAAGCTATCATTTAGAATTGAAAGTCAGGTAAAGAGCTTCCACAGACAAGAAAAAGCTAAAGGTGCTCATCACCAAACCTGTATTACATGAAATACTGAAGGGTATTCTTTAAGAAGAGGAAGAAGAAGAAGAAAAAAGATAAAAAATATGAACAATAAAATGGCAATCCTATATAATAAAACCCTAATATGCAAATCGACCAAACGGCAGAACAACCAATTGCTATGATGCGCACTGACCACCAGGGGGCAGATGATCAACACAGGGGCTGCCCCTTGGTGGTCAGTGTGCTCCCACAGGGGGAGCGCCACTCAGCAGGGATCGGGCCTAAGTCGGCAGGCAGACATCCCCCGTGGGGTCCCAGACCCTGAGAGGGCACAGGCCCGGTAGAGCCCCCACCCCCAGCCCCCAGTGCACTAATTTCATGCACCGGGCCTCTAGTAAATACATATCTATCAACAACTGAATCTAAAAATCAAAATAAATGAACAAGGAATCTAATGAACAAAATAAACTGATAAATAAAATAGACCAAAGGCATGGAAACATGGAACAGACTGAGGAATCTCAGAGGGAAGGGGGGAGAAGAAGATGGGAAGAGATTAACCAAAGAACTTATATGCATATATGCATTACCTATGGACACAGACAATATGGTGGTGAAGGCCTGGGGTGGGGCCGGAGCCAGGTGGAGGAGGATAATGGGAAGAGGGTGGGGGGAATATGTGTAATACTCTCAACAATAAAGATTTTAAAAAGACCAAAAAATTTTTTTTTAATTTAAACAATACACCCTCCAGCCTTGAGAAAATGAGTAAAAGAGAAAGGGAGCTTTTACATATCCCACAATAACCTTCAGTGCTATTTAAGTTCTTTTTAAAGTAAGCAAATATTACTTAGTAAACTTAATTTTTTTCCCCAAAAAAATCTTGACCACACAACCCGCCAGGCGGAGCCAGCTGCTCGTGTCCGCAGGAGGCTGCCTGCACACCTGAGGCTCTTGGGTGCTGGTAGTTGGAGGTGATCTGCAAGGGCGGGAGAAGAAAGTAGTTGGCGGGCCCATCCCTGACTCACCCGCTGGATGGGCACCCTGAGTCTCAGGCTACCTGTGGCCTTAGGGAGCATGCCCTCAGCCCCACCCTACGGGATGTTGCTAATGGGGCGGTTAGGGCAGGGGGGCGGGCTGGAGGAGGTCAATGGGGGAGAAAGGGGGACACCTGTAATACTTTCAAAAATAAAGAATTTTTTTTTAATCTCGACCACACAATAAAGAGGAATTTTATTCATCTTGTAATCTCAGGACACTCTTCAATTTAAAAATCTAGAAATTTCAAAAAGTAAAGTGAAAGCCCTTTCACAAAGTTGACTCTCAACACCTAATAACTGCTCATATTCCTCGGCATAAACATGTCAGGAAAGCACTTCCAATTAATGTTAAACTTCAAACAAGTGTATGTTCGGTTACCTTATTACTCTTACAACTGTTTTTGACCAATTATTATTTTGGATGAGCTCATAACTGTACTATTCGCACTTGTACAACTGTTTTTGAGCAGTCACACAGATATCTCAATTGAAGTTCAAATATGCACTATGTGTACTATTCATTCATTCATCCCTTCAGCAAACACTGACAGCCCACAGACTGATGCCAGTCAGTTTATCCTATAATCCAGGACACCACCAGTCTGTGAGCTGTTTGGTATTGGACCCCAAAGAGATAGTAAGTACAGAAACTGCGTTGTTGTTTTTTTTAATATAATTTAACATTGTCAGACATCCAATTTCACGTCTGCTTAATCTAATAATTTTTTAAAATCTGGCTTGCATTTATGTTTATTTCTTCGATTTCATTTCTCTAGTAATTCTATCGTATTTACAAAAGTATTGCCTGAGTCAGATGGGAATTTTTTTCTTGTCATTTACAGCAAAGTGAGGCCCTGACAGCTTAGATTGCTCTGCCCAAGTTCACAGAGACTAATTCTCTCATTCACCTACCCACTGAATTAACAAACATGAAGAACCTTGCACGCCAGGCACCAAGCATCGCACTGGGGCTACAAGACAAGCAGAGAGCCCAGCCTCTCTGGTGTGAGTCCGATTCGCCTCCGAGTCCAGGGGTCGCCCTAGATCGCATCAGAAGGCAACGCGAAGGTCCAGCACGTAAATGCCGCACAAAAGCGCAACAAGAGGAGAAACTACAACAGCGCGCGCTCCGTTCAAAGTGTCCAGAGGGCCGAGCAGCAAGCCGGCTCCGAGCTCCATTCCCCGCCCCAGGCCCCGCCCCAGGCCCCGCCCAGGACCTCAGCCCCGCCCCCACCCCGGGCTCCGCGCTCCACTCCCCGCGCCAGGCCCCGCCCCCACCCCGGGCTCCGCCCCGACCCCGGCCAAGGCCCCGCCTCCCACGTCCCTGGCGCAGCTCCCGCGACTCACCCGTGACGGCCCGAGCTCCGCCTTCCGCTGCAACTCCGAGTGCTTCTCCAGGGCGCTCGCGAAGCCGCCTGGGCGCGCTCTGTCCTCCGCGGACGCGGAACTCTGGTTCCCGGAGCCACTCTCAGCGCCCGAGCCTCCATAGGGCCGAGAGAAGAACAACACGCGCAGGAAACGACTCTCGGCGGTCACGGCACGGGGCCGACACAGCGCGGCCATGACGGCTCCAGACTGAACCTCTGACCTTCAACCTCTCCGCCAGCGCGCAGGTCACGGGCGGGGCTTCCGTCGTCCCGCCCACTGACCGCGCAGCACTAACTGCGGGCGGGGCGCGGTGTAGTCAGCGCATGCGCGGAGTTGGAGGCGAGCCTGGGCTCCTGGCTGGACTAAGTCCGCGGCCGAAGGTCCGGTGCTGGCCGCGGCCCGCTTCGCTTAGCGGGGAAAGCGTTCTTCGCCCAGGAACTTCGCCCTCCCAGGCATCCCGAGGGCCTTGTCCTGCTGCACATGCCGTCCCGCCGCCTGCGCCTGTGCCCAGGTGGCCCCAAGGCTAAGGTGACCGGATTTTAACATTGGTAAAGCGGGACACCATTGGCGGGGGGGGGGGGGGGGCGGGGGGGGGTTCTTGATTAAAAATTTGGTCTATATTGTAATCGCTTTTGGTTTTTTTAATTAAAGGAAATTCACTTCGTAGATCATCATTGAATTTGCATCCTCTTTTACTCATTATGTTAAAAATCTAAAAAAATAATTTAAAATTATATTATAAATTATTATATACATATTGCTTAAAAACACAGTAAGTAGGTACATAATTACATGAACAAACCTGTATTATTTTTCCTCTGAATTTGCCGTAACGTAAGTCGTAAGTGTCACTTTCAAGGCCGGCGCTAGACTTTTTGCCGCCACTATAAAATATAAACAATACGAGTACTGTCTGCTAAATTCAAGAAAATTTATGTATTTATGAAATAAATACATAAATTACTTACCTAAATTATCTGAATAGCTGATTTGTAATGACATCACTTGTTTAACTAGCTTACTAGCACGCAGTACGATGTGTATCGTCTGAGAGACAGTTACAAAATGTTTTCGTCGTTGCCAATCCCCAAAAATGCCATTGTTCATTAAGTCCAAACAATGGTGGTCTAATTCTAACAACTGATCAACAATGCGAACTTTGATAAGCAGTTCTCGATCATCAGTTCTCAACAATTATTTATTATTAAAGTTTAACATTATAAAATTAACAAAAATAATATAAAACTCATATCCTGGCTAAATAGCCACATGGCTGCTGAAAACCGTATATTCCCTTCCCGTTCTCCCGCCGTTCCCTAGCTTGTCGTTCATTCTTTCCAAAAATCGGGACTTTTTTAAAACGCCGCGGGACGTGGGACAAATTGTTAAAAATCGGGACTGTCCCGCCAAAAGCAGGACGTCTGGTCACCTTACCCAAGGCTCGTCTCCCACCCCCCCCCACCCCCCGCTCTTCAGGTCTTCGTTGGAACCCCAAATACGCACTGTCGGGCTCCCGGGTATTCGCTGTTCCACTTGGCACTTCTTAATACGCCATAGAGTTGACTTACAGTAATTTTGTTCAGCGTCTGCGCCCCCATTTTGCTGTTGGACGGCCAACACCGGCCTCAGACCTTTGTGAAATCCTGCGCCCAGTTGGTCTCTGCCTCTCCTGTGGCCCGTCCACCCACGTTTCAAAAACACTGATCTTCCCGAGACCTGCTTGTCATCTCTACTTACTACAGTCCCTTCTGGAGGATTGAGAGATTTCGGAATGTGCTTAAATATGCTCCACCAGAGCCCCGCCCCACCCACACTCGTGATTTTTCTCCGTGTTTCTTCCCCAATGTTAATTCACAGATTTTGCCCACACTCTTCAAAACCGAGCCCAATACCATATTGAACAAGTGTTTACGAATTAAGCTGCCCAACCATCTTCTACCCAACAATCTTATATTAATTAGTTATGTAATTATTTATATACTAGAGGCCCAGTGCATGATTGAATCATGCACGTGTAGGGTCCCCTACACGCTTTCGCTTTCGATCACGAGGGGAGCTGGGTGCCTGTCCGCTGGTGCACCAGGCCTTTCAGAAGCCTCCGGCTCGGCGGAGGCTTCTGAAAGGCCTGGTGCCGGAGCAGACAGGCACCCAGCTCCCCCGCTTTTGATGGTCCCCGGCGGGACGTGAGCTCGCTGCCCCAGAGGCCCCTTCTGTTCCGCAGCACAGCCATGGCGCGGCTGGCTACGAGAGCTCAGCGTCCCGCTGGCCCAATCAGCTACCCCGGCCACCCCGAGTCCCGCCCCCTGCACCTCCCGCTGGCCCAATCGTGGGCGTAGTGGAGTGATGGTAATTTACATATTACCATTTTATTAGGTAGGATGATTAGTTATTTTGAGAGGAGACGGCAAGCACCCTTCCCAATTTATTTGCAGGCACTTTGACAGAAGGGATTTTTATGTGAGAGAGCCCCTATTTTAATAATGCCTTTATGTTCTCATCAATTGCATGGTCAGACAAAATACAAAACACCAGAAGTAAACTAACCTTGGAATGGTGCATAACTATGAGTCGAATATTACAGACTTACTGTTAGCCAACTGTAAGGTAATCCTTACAAAAAGGGGCTTAAGATAAATTCCACTCCAGTGAGTTCTTCCTTCGGGGCACTTAAACCATGCATTTCCCTTGCCATTACTTGAGTCTTGTGTAAGACATTTTTGCATTATTCTGTATGGCTGTTGCTGTTTCCTTCTACTTCAGGGAGAAGTGTGGTAACTTACAATGAACATTGGCCTGTGATCTTAAGAACCCATAATTCGCCCTAGCCAGTTTGGCTCAGTGGATAGAGCATCAGCCTGCGGACTGAAAGGTCTCGGGTTCGATTCCGGTCAAGGGCACATGCTCAGGTTGCGGGCTCCATCCCCAGTAGGGGGCGTGTAAGAGGCGGCCAGCAGTCAATCATTAATGTTTCTCCCTCTCCCTTCCTCTCTGAAATCAATAAAAAAATAAAAAACAAATAAATAAAAAATGAACCCAATTTAATGTTAATTTGATTCCCTCTCTGGTAAAACCAAATTACTAGACCCTGTGTTAAACTTAAGGAAGTGTGTGTAAACCTCCTACATCACTATCTACAGGACAAATGGGATTAGTAACATCCCAGCTCTTAAATAACCGATGTACTGTGTTCCTGTCCTGCCTCAGCCAGATGATAAATTCCTTAAGGATTCTAACAACAGGTATTTTGGGACAAATCTTCAAGTTTTTAATATATGAGTGAGTTTGTATCAGCTGATTTCAAGTTATGCTAAGTTCTCTGCCTTTGGTACAGCATCAGAGTCTCAAATGGGAGGACTGGGCATATCAGCGAGGAGGGATCCGCACACGGTCCTTGCCTGTTCAAGCACCAACCGTAGCATCAGCTCTGATGCAGTGTCTTCATGGCACCGAGATTCTGATCCTGCTCTTCCCCTTGAACCACACCTTCTTTAGCATATAGGCCCGTGGTCGGCAAACTGCGGCTCGCGAGCCACATGCGGCTCTTTGGCCCCTTGAGTGTGGCTCTTCCACAAAATACCACGGCCTGGGCGAGTCTATTTTGAAGAAGTGGCGTTAGAAGACGTTTAAATTTAAAAATTTGGCTCTCAAAAGAAGTTTCAATCGTTGTACTGTTGATATTTGGCTCTGGTGACTAATGAGTTTGTCGACCACTGATACAGGCCTTTCCCCCCTATCGCTTGCAAGTAGTTGGTATGCTTTGTAAAAACGTTAGAAATGGCCGATGGCAAGGAAAGTGCATAGAAAATAGTTCAAGTCCTGGCTCCACATCCCCTGGCTATGATCTCATCTATGAAAAGGTGATGCTGCCACATCCTTGAGTAAAATAGTAAAGGAAATGAGCATACAATGCCCAGCACTTACTGGATGCTCAGTAGAGTGACTACTAGTGGCGATATGGAGGTGATTAGAATGCATGCCTCTTAAGCTTGCATGAAAACCTGGAAAAAAAAGGATAGGGCTAGCCATACCATGGGGAGATATTAGTATCTCGAGTCTTTTCAGCCAGAGAGATGAATAAGATCATTAGGGAGTTCATGTCGATGAGAGGGGATAGGCGTAACATTTAAGGAGTTGGAAGAAGGGAATACTGGGAAATAGGCAAACTGAAAAATAAGAACAGAGATTCAAGCCTAGAAACCAAGGGGTGACTTTAAAGCACGTTGAAATGGAGTGTTAAAATGAAAGACATCACCCACTTAAAAATATTCAAACAAAATTGGTTTTTGCTGTATTCTAGGAAAACCACATTAAAATAACCACTACCAGCCAGTCTAAGTAACATCAAAATTACATATGAGAGTTGGCAAGAATTTTAGTTGCCTTACAGCATTTCTCTAAATATGAAATCCTGGCAGGTGACAGGCATATGCAGACCCCACTCTCGGGTGGCTTACCGTTTCAGTGAGTTATTTTACCTTATTTTGGTTCATCTGGATTTCAGAGTGAGGACAGTATGAAAATTGTGAAACCGAAGGTTGCAGGTTTACTTAAAAGTGATACTGCTTGCCCTGGTTGGTTTGGCTCAGTGGATAGTGTTGGCCTGTGGATTGAAGGGTCCTGGATTCGATTCCGGTCAAGGGCACGATCCCCAGTAGGGGGCATGCAGGAGGCAGCTGATCGATGATTCTCATCAATGATGTTTCTCTCTCTCCCTTCCTCTCTGAAATCAATAAAAAAATATTTTTTTAAAAGTGATACTGCTTTATATTCACTGAAACCTAACATAGTCCCTATAATTAATCAAATCACAATGGGACAATCACTAGTTGGTTGCTAAATGTCTCCTCAGGGCAAAATTATGTAATTTTTCATCTGGGTTTTCAGAGCTATAAAGAAACGTGTACAATATGATCCAATTTATAAAGAATTCTAGAAAACACAAACTAGTGACAAAAAGCAGATCAAGGGTTGGCTGGAGATGGGCTGAGGGCCTCAGGGAGAGGCAACAAAAGGGCATAGGAAACTGGTAGGGGGACAATGGGTCCTGTTCATTGTTTGGACTGTGGTGGTGATTTGGTGAATGCACACACATGTTGAAACACCAGACTGTACATTTAAGTTTGAGCCATTTGGTGTCAATTAGACCTCGATCAAATTATCCTAAAAGAGAAATCGATGGGATCCTGGCAGGGCCTTCCCAGCAGCCCCTCTGGCACACACACACCTCCGCCTGCGACGGCTGTGTGGGCAGCACGCAGCCTCCAGTTTGACTCCGGATTCGGTTTTGTTTGCTGCTTGTGCTTCTCCATGTCCAGGACGTGGAGGGACGGGAGAGAAGCTGTCCCACCTTTCAGGAGATACACACAAAAAGATCCAAACCCAAAGTATAGGATTTTTATTGTTTTCAAATGCTATACAAAAGAAAAATAGACAGTGTGCATTTCTTGATTAACAGATCCAGAAATAGTGATCCTAAATTAAACATGCTTTTTCCTCTATTTCAGTAGTTTGAGTTACCAAGATGATAATCCAGTGAGTTCTCTCTTCCAGTGATTACTTTGGCCTCATCAGCATAAGAATTCTTGGTTTATTCCCACAAACTCCATAAACCAAGGACAGTTCCTTTGAAGAAGGGGACACTTCAGAGGTGATTTTCTTCTCAGAAACTTCTTGAGTCCTTGAATATCTGAGAGTTTGCTCTCAAGTTGCTGTTTTCTTATGTCAAACATAAAACACAACAGAGGGAGCTGTGCGTTCATAACATGGAATCCTCACAAAGACCACTCTGAGTAATATTTCCAAATCCATCTCTATTTTTCTAAATTCACCCTCCCCCTACTTTTGACTACTTCGTTTAAGAGGCCACTTACTATGCAGTAAATTAAATCATTTTAGATTAAGTGTAGTGATTCTCTGATTTCTCCTTTCACAGCCATCGCCTAAACCCCCTCACACCCAGCCCATTTCTACCCCCATTTCTATCCCTTCTCTGCATAAGCTAAAGAGACTTGAGGATATTTCACGTAACTAAAAAAATTGCCATCTTACTCCATTTTGCCTTGTTGAAAAGATAGTAACAGCGGGATGCTCAAGAAACAATATAATGAAAAGATATTGTGATAAAAAAAATTAAAGTTGACATAGTTGGTAGAAAAATATAACTTAACAGTTATGCCAAGTAGCCACAATATTTCTATTTAAAAAAGAAACATATTTCTATAGATCTCCTCCTCTGGGACAATGCTGCAATGACCTACGCCTTAAATCCTGTATAAGGAAATAATTGATAATGTGTTAGCCTGATCCCATTAAGCAATGATTTAAAGCAGAGACACCCATTGATGATTTAATACAACAAGCTGTTTGCGGACCATTGGTCTCATAGTAATATCGAGGCCTACATTTTGGCACACAGAGTTTATTAAGCTCTTACACAGAATAGCGCAGGTTCCCATTGCATCGTAAGTGCTAACAAGCTCTGATAATCAAGACGGGCCGCACGTTACTTTAGAACAGTCAACACCTGTGCATTTTCAAATGTGGTTTCCTAAGATAATTTCCGTCAAAGTAAATCTAGCCATGCCTTTTAAAAACGCTGTAGGTCACTCCAAGCTTGGCAATTAACATCGGGCATAAACAATAATAAAACTATCACAACTTGATAAATAACAAATACAACATTGTAAGCCATAACCATACACAGCAGAAGGAAAGGGTAGTGGTGACGAATCAGTAGCTGTTACAATTAACAGAGCACATGCCTCCATGCAGTTCCTTCCAGAGTATTCGGTGCACTCAGTCCTGACACGCAGTGTTTGAAGCAGGGCACGCGTCTGCAGAATCATGTAATAATTTCTAACACACTGAAAACATGTCAGTAGAAAATGGTGAGTTGATTTTTATTAATGCATTAAATCCTGTGGAGTTATCACCAACCCCTTAGTATAAAATCTGTTCAAATTATATTAGATAACTCTGTGTGCTTCTTATTTTTAAATGGTGGGACATGAATTAAATGAAGACAGCAATGATTTCCCTAATGTGACTGATTTTAGCATTTTTACCTCTAGCTAGGTCTGAAAAACTTCTGGCTTTTGAATTGTTATTTGATGAGAGTGTTCCTATGTCAACCTACTGATAACACAATCTGCTTGGCTCAGAATGTTATCCCGCATTCTGTGAAACACAACTTTAATCCAGTGAAAAACAGGGGATGTATGTGGCATAAGAACCAGTGCACTGAAATGACTACTGTCACAAATGGTGACAAGGATGTGGGGTCCCACTCTCCAGTCACTAAGGAGTTAGAATTACTGTACATATTGTCGCTTATAAAACTACTAGAGGCCCAGTGCACGAATTCATGCATGGGTGGGGTCCCTAGGCCTGGCCGGCGATCATGGCCTCCATGATCGAGGCCATCTTGCCCAGTCCCAATTGGGGCTGGGCCAATTGGGGATTGCTGGCCGGGGGGGAGAGACGGGGGGAGGGACAGCGGGAGGTTGGCCAGCCACAGGGAGGGACCACGGGAGGTTGGCCGGCCGTGGGAGGTTGGCGGTGGGAGCACACTGACCACCAGGGGGCAGTTCCTGTGTTGAGTGTCTGCCCCCTGGTGGTCAGTGTGCGTCATAGTGACTGGTCAACCGGTAGTTCTGGTCATTCGGTCGTAACGGTTGCTTGGGCTTTTCTATATATAGATAACTAGTGGGATGTAGAGCTGATGTACTTAGTCTTCTGTCTTCAGACACCCAAGATCTAAGATAACCTCACACCCAAACAATGTCTACTCCACAATGTCTGCAGCTGGTAGTTCTCCCCTTGGAGGTGAAGGAAATTATGCCAAGACTTTTAATAACCAGGATTCAGAAAACTTAAAGGAACAATTTTAGTTAGAAATCAAACATACAGAGGCTTGAAAAAGGAGGAAAAGAAAATCATAGAGAAGACAAAGACCAAACTGGCAGCCCAGACCCAGAGCGATCTGGGAACGCAGGAAAGCCACGCGGACAGCCTGCCTCTGCTCCAGGCATCCCCGCGAGGCTCCTGGGTACCACGGTGTGTAATGGTGCTGCCTACGTCAAGGGCCCGAAAGGCACAGTGAAGGGGTTTCCCAGGGACAGAGGTGAAGGTATTTTTATTTGTTTAACCCACAGACTATCTAGTCAAAGGAATACACAAGGCTAAACGAAAGCACGCGGGGAGGGAGTTCTCGGCGACGAACGCTGACAAGATGTGCTTGGGTCTCGCTGGCAGCATCTGGCAGAGGTGGGCACAGGCAGCACTCACGGGCCCGCCTGCGTCTGCTCGGGAAGCGGCTCCGAGGCCGTGGCACTGGCAGTCGAAGTCAGGACGTCTCCGAAATCGCCTCCGGCAGGCTTGGGCCCCCCTACTTTAGACTTTTTAAGAAGTTCAAAAAGAAAGAGATATCATGAAACACAAACTTAGCTGACTCTAAGAAATTACACATTTCTTTTCAGCATTTAGGATGCTACCATGCTACAACATACACTCAAAACATTCAGAACACTGATTAAAACGGATCACCTTAAATATATTAATCATGTAAATAATAAAGTTATTAAAGTTCTTTAAATATTTTAAAAATAGTAATCTACCCACACCAAAGAGAGTTCAGGCAGCAAGCAAGATAACAAAAAAGCCATGTTCACCTCTCTACTTGCCTTTAGGTTTTCAACTTTCTCTTCAAATGATTTGAAAGTTGGGGAGTTTCTATGGAGAGAAAAAAATATATATATAGTAAAAAAAGAAAGCCACAAATTTTGAAAACATCATTAGTTGACTGTACTCCTCGTAGCCATTACTCTCAGCAGAAGAACAGATATCTTGGTTGACCCCACAGGTGTGCAGGCGCACACACAGGTGGAAAACTGTCCACTTCTATTCTAAGATTTCTACAGGGATGCCTTTGGCCCAGGAACAAAGCCGGTATAAGACATATAAATGGAGATATAGTCAAGTGCATGTGTGACAACAAAACAAGTCAGGTAACACACCAACTCTGTCACTTCCCCAACCAACATGTCCCTGCTGGGTCAGTTTAGTCTGGCTAAGGCACCATGCTCTAGAACTCGTGTTTAAGTCCACACGTTGCCTGGCACAACTCCTGCGTGAATCCACATCAGGCAGGACAGGCCAACCGGAGGCAGTCCCGTAACAGGAATCAGCTTCCCGGGGGCTTCATAATAGATGGGGAAGGAGCCCAGAAACCTGGCTCAGCCTCTTCACAAAGCTGCCCCGGGGCAGAAGCTCTGTGCCCACGGAAAGCCCCTCCCACGCCTTCATGCCCATCCACGTTCATCCAGGGGGGTCGCAGGGCCTTGGTCGCTCCGATCGGATGGCTGCCGTTTACTATCCACCCAACCTCGAATATCCTTCCTGCTACCGAGATGAAGGTGAGGGAGGGGACAGGGCCTTCCTCCTTCCACAGTGGCAATGGGCAGCCAGTCCAAAGTGTGGTCCCAGACCAGCTGCATCAGTAGCTCTAGGCAACCTGTTCACAATGCGGATCCTCAGGTCCCACCCTAGACGGACCAAATCAGAAACTCTAGGGGGTGGCAAGCAGGGGCCCTTCACAAGCCCTCCAGGTGGTTCTGTGCCCACGGACAGTTAGGCCGAACAGGTTGTTGGAGACCCTCCACCTGCCTCTCCAGGGAGGCAAGCGAGGCCCTAACCTGTAGGATCTGCAAGGGCGTCCCGATGAAAGAGGACAGAATTAAGTCACGGTGGCTCCAAATGTCCCCGTGGGATGAGGGACTTGGAAACAGAGGGTGGAGAAAGGGGAGTGTGACTAAGCTACGGTGGACAGAGGTCCGGCACCGGTATTCGTGAGAAAGAAAGGGTTTATTTGATGAGTCGTGGTCATATTTTCAATGAAACAGATTTCAGATATAAAACAATAGATTTACAAAATAAAACAAATAATTTTTTTTAAGAAATCACAACATTTAATGGAGCTCTCACACCCATCCTATCGTGATAGGAGGAGCAGTTGAAAACTGATCCAGAGCCTAAAGGAGCGGTTTGTTTAGGGAGAACTCTGGCTTCTACTTCAGAAAGCTCCTGGTGATCATCTCATCAAAGACTAAGAAAGCAGAAGACGAACAACACTTTGTAAAAATATACTTTACCTCATAGCGGGCATGCTAATTGAATGCTGAATGGAGCGTATACTAAGGCAGCATTAAAAAGAGAAAAATGAAGTTAGTACACGGGTGATGAGACATGATAAAATAAACAGAAGTTGGCTCTTAGAAGCATGTTCCTGTGGCACTGTAAAGAATTATCTACTTTTTGAGGTGGAGGGGGTCAAAGTTACTCTAATATGTACTTCCATTCCTGAGCCAGTAGTTAACAGCCAGCAGTTCAATCTTGCATGTTTACAGCACGTGGAAATTGTTTCCACCTGGATCTGTTGGGCATCAAGCACCGGCTCAGAAGTAAATGATTCACCAAAGGTTACGGCGGAATCAAGAATGAAATTCAGATCGCCCAGACGGTTTGGCTCAGTGATTGAGCGTTGACCTATGAACAAGGAGGTCACAGTTGGATTCCCGGTCAGGGCACATGCCCAATTGCAGGAGCAATCCCCAGAAGAGAGCGTGCAGGAGGCAGCCGAACAATGATTCTCTATCATCATTGATGTTTTCTCTCTCTCTCTCTCCCTTCCTCTCTAAAATCAATGAAAATAATTTTTTTTTAAATGGAACCCAGGTCTTTGGGACTCCCAATTTAATGTTCACCACCTCCCCTCAAAAATCAGTGCGCACACATACAGGTACACACACATACCAGCCAGGCCAGGGAGGGCTCCTTGACCATCTTTCTCCCACGTATTTGTCACCAGAACAGGAAAGTTCAAAGCAAATCGCCTATTTG